>NC_138184.1:94214812-95414812 GCF_964194105.1 Spermophilus citellus | reverse complement strand
GTTAGAGAGGAATTTACCGAACACCTGTGTCATTGTGCCAAGGACAGTAACTTCCAGCACCGAGAAGGGCTGGCCAGCATACGCATGCTCTGGGCCCAGCTCTCCTTTGTAGAAGTGAAAAAACTTAAGAAGGCAACATCTTCAAGAAGTTTGGTGCCACTTTGGAGCAAGGGTAATGTGCAGGTGAGTGTCCCTGGGGTCCTGAACTGCCCGTGAGCAAACTGCTTGGCATCGGAGGTCACACAGGTCCCTGCTGCTGACAATGTGGCATCTTTGTCAGGTCTGCTTCATTTAAATATGTAACTGGCCCAGGTGCAGAACACTCATGTGGCTTTATACAATTGATTTTTAAAGCAGTTAAAAATGGAGAAGAGATATGCATTTATACTATGTTTACAAGCACCTGATCACCTTTCCCAATGCCACCTGTCACCTGTCACCATCTGCTTTCATCCTGAAGGACCTTCTTTAGTATTTCTAATAAGGAAAATCTCCAGCAACAAATGCTCTCAGCGTTAGTTTCCTGGGCTGGCTTTATTAATTTTCCTTCTTGATATTTTTTCTAGATGTGGCATTTTGGGGTGATAGTTTTTCTCATTAGTTTACACACCATTCCACTCCCTCTTGGCCTCCACAGTTTCTGATGCAATAGAGCGTGACCTTGTTGTTGTTCCCTGGTATATGAGGAGTCATTCTTCTCTTGATACTTTTAACATTTTTATTATTATGTCAGAGTGTGGATCTCTTTGCATTTACCCTATCTGAAGTGTTTTGAGCTTATCAGGGGTATAAATGAATGTTTTCTATTAAATTTGGGAAGTTTTCAACTGTTGTTCTCTTAAAACTTTTCCCTTTCCTGCCTATACTCTCTTTGTATATTGGTGTATTTAATGGTTTCATACAAGCCTCAGAGGCTTTCTTTTTCTCTATTCTTTTTTCCTCTGTGTTCCTTGTTTTTTTTTTTATTACATAATCTCTATCAATATATCTTTTTCACTGAGTCTGTCTTCTGCCAATTTTAACCTGTGGTTGGGCCTGTTTCATATATATATATATCTCCATGTAGAATGAGTGATATGAATAGCAGCACAAGGAGGGTTAAATGAAGGGACACTTCTAACAGTTCTGCATTATACATGAAGTGCTCTATATCTGTGCTATAAGGTGATAAATAGTGATCTAGGATAAGACTGAAAATGCAGCAAGGTATATTGAATAAGGTCATAGAAGAGAAAAATTGGAACGCCAAATAATACTTGATTAATATGAAGAGTTGTTTGACAGAAGGGGAAAAAAAGAAGAGGTGACAACTAGAAATCAAATGACTGAGGCCCACTCTATCAGCAAGCCAGGATTAATAGGAAGAGAGCCATCTGAAGTTCATAAGAGACATACTTTATTTTTAACATTTGTTCTTTTTAGAAATACATGACAATCAAGTGTATTTTGACATATTATACATTTATGAATATAACCCTAATTAGGATCTCATTCTGTGTGTTGTACATGATGTGGAGTTTCACTGGTCGTGTATTCATATATGAACATAGGAAAGTCATGTCTGATTCATTCTACTGTCTTTCCTAATCCCATTCCCCCTCCCTTCCCTTCATTCCCCTTTGTCTAATCCAATGAACTTCTATTTCCCCTGCCCTTATTGTGTTAGCATTTACATTTACATAGCAGAGAGAAAATTTGGCCTTTGGCTTTTTTGGATTGGTTTATTTCACTTAGCATGATAATCTCTAGTTCCATTTATGTACCAGCAAATGTCATAATTTCTTCTTAAAGGCTGAGTAATATTCCATTGTGTGTATATACCAATTTTATTTATCCACTCATCTGTGGAAGGGTACCTAGGATGGTTCCATAGCTCAGCTATTGTGAATTGAACTGCTAAAGCATCGGTGTGGCTGCATCACTGTAGTATGCTGATTTTAAATCCTTTGGGTATATACTGAGGAGTGAGATGACTGGGCACAATGGTGGTTCCATTCCAAGTTTTCTGAGAAATCTTCATACTGCTTTCCAAACTGGTTGCACCAATTTGCAGCCCCACCAGCTATGGATGAGAGTACCTTTTCCCCCCACTTTCTCACCAACATTTATTGTTGCCCATTTTCTTGATAATTGCCATTCTGCCTGGAGTAAGATAGAATCTCAGTGTAGTTTTAATTTGAATTTCTCTACTTGCTAGTGATGTTGAACATTTTTTCATATATTTGTTGACCTTTCATATTTCTTCTTTTGTAAAATGCCTGTTCAGTTCCTTTGCCCATTTATTTGGTTTTTGGTGTTAAGTTTTTGAGTTCTTTGTATATTTGCAGATTAATGTTCTAGCTGAGAATTAGGTGGCAAAGATTTTTTTCCCATTCTTTAGACTCTCTTTTCACATTATTGATTATTTCCTTTGCTGTGAAGAAGCTTTTTAGTTTGATACCATCCTATTGATTTTTGATTTTACTTCTTGTGCTTTAGGAGTCTTGTTGAGGAAGTCAGTTCCCATGCTGACATGATGGAGCGTTGGGCCTGCATTCTCTTCTACTAGGTGCAGGGTCTCTGGTCCAATGCCTAGGTCCTTTATCCACTTTGAGTTGAGTTTTGTGCAGGGTGAGAGAGAGGGGTTTAATTTCATTTTGCTACATATGGATTTCCAGTTTTCCCAGCACCATTTGTTGAAGAGTCTATCTTTTCTCCAATGTATGTTTCTGGCACCTTTGTCTAGCATGAGATAGCTGTGTATATGTGGGTTTGAAGAGACATCCTTTAAATGTGAAGAAACAAAAAATAAAAGTTTGAAAGAAGATATACTATTCAACACAAATAAGTTTTCCAGTGTGACTAGGCATATATCAGATAAAATAGACTTTAAAAAAGAAGGGTCGTTACCTCAGATGGATACCATCATCATCATCATCTTTTCCTTCCTCCCCTCCTCCTCGTCATCGTCCTCCTCCTCCTTCTTCACTATCACCACCACAACAACATGGTCAGCTTATTGATATGAAAATCCTACGTGGACATGCACTAAAAATAGAACTTCAAATTAAATGAAGCAAAAATAGCAGAACTGAAGGGAAATTTGAGAAATCTATCTATTTATCTGTTTGGAGATTTCAACACTCTTATCTCAGAACTGATAAGAATACGAAAAAAATAAAATATAGTTAAGTGGAACTGTGCCAATCATTTAAATTAAAATATATAAGACTGTATTCAATAACTGAACACAGAAGCACCCATAGAACAAAATTCTCCAAGATAGAAAATACATTGGGGCATGAAACCAGTCTCAATATAACATCAGAGGGTTAAATTCCCCTGGCATCTGTTCTCTGATCCCAATAAAAGTAGATTAGAAATCAACTGAATAAGACGGGTGCAGTGGCACATGACTGATCCAGTGGCTTGGGAGGCTGAGGTAGGAGGATCACCAGTTCAAAGCCACCCTCAGCAATTTAGTGAGGCCCTAAGCAACTTAATGAGACACAGTCTCAAAAAGTAAAAAGGACTGGGGATGTGGCTCAGTTGTTAAGTGACTCTGGGTTCAATCCCTGATTCAACAACAACAAAAACTGAATAAGAAAGTTATTTAGCAAATTTCCAAATATTAGAAATTAATCTGCATAATTCTATGGAACCCATGGGTCAAAAAGGAGAATCAAAAGAATCTTTAGAAAACTTTTTGTACTGAATCAAAGTGAAAAATCAGAGTATATCAAACTTTGTAAGATGGCTAATTAATGACATATTTTCATTAATTATAAATGAAAAGCTTATTAAAGCTGATAATCTATATAGGAAACAGTAAACTATAGCTCACAAGACAAACCTGCCAGATGCCTGTTTTTGCCAATAAAGTTTTATTGACACAGAACCATTGTCACACATTATATAATGTTCATGTCTGTTTTTGCACACAATGGCAGAGGTGAGTCATTGCCTTAGAGATTGTGTTGTCCACAAAATCTAAAATATTTATTATTGGGCCTTTTTTAGAAACAGGGTTTGATCTTGATCTAAGCCATCACCTAAGGAGTGTGTAGAAGAAGAGCAAATTAATACTGAATTGGGTGAAGATAAGGCATAGATAATGAGTGGGCACACATGGCCAAAGTTTATTTCCCCAAAAGAAGTCATAAAATCAACAAATACCTAGTAAGACCAATGAAATAAAATGCACATTATGAATTGCATTACAAGAAGAAATTACTACAGCTCTATAAGCATTAATAAGAAAATTTTATGAGTAGCTTTATGCAATAAAATATGCAATTCAGATAAAATGGACAGATTCTTTGAAAGATGCAACTTAGCGTCAAACTTGTCAAAACTGAGACAATAAAAATTAAGGTCTGCATGGACCCAATCAATTAAATAACATATTGCTCACAAAGAAACTTAAGGGCTTGATAGTTTCACTCATGAATTCTGTCAAATATGTAAGGAAGTAATAGTCTTCTTAGGGTTGGGAGTGTTGCTAACTAGTAAAACACTTGCCTAGCACGCAGGAGGACCTGGCATTCATTCCCAGCACTTAAAAAAAAAAAAAAAAAACAAAATGGAAAACTATTATCCTTAAAGACATGCTGTGAAAATGCAGAGGAGGAGAAAACAGTCCGCTACAGTTAGGAAGCCAGTCTTAATGCTAATATCTGAACCAGACCATATAATATAAGCAATGAGATACAAGACTAATGCATAATGAAGCAATTTCCATATTCTAGAAATAAAAAAATTGGAAAAGAAATTTAATGAATATTATTTACTGTATCATTCAAAACCAAAAAAATACTCTAGAATAAATATAAGAAAGTAAATATCTGCCAGTCATTAGAACAGGACAGTGTCTTGAAATAGATCCACTCTTTTATGATTGTTTGATTTTGGAATACAGGAGTCTTGGGAATTCCATGGGTGTTAAGGAAGCTTTTTTATGAAATGATGCTGAAAAAGTTGATATACATGTGGAGAAAAATGAAATTTCACCCTTAAGTCCCACCATACATCATGTCATAATGAATCACAGACTTAAATGTCAAATGAGATTTATAACCTTTTGAAGACAACATAGGAGAATGCATATTTTTTAATCATGGGGCAAGAAAAAGTTTCTTAAGACAAAGTCAGTTAGCATAAATGAAAATTAATAAATTAGACTTCACAAATTAAAAATCTATGATTTAAAACATCCTTAAGAAAACACATGGGCAATCCACAGAAGGGGAGAAATTATTATTAATTCAATACTGTTATCTAGAATGAAAGATCTACTGCATTTCAATAAAAAGGCAAGCAGCACTTTGAAAAGTGACAGAAGAGTTGAATAGAAAGTTCCCAAATGAGTAAAGAAAGAAAAAGTGTCCCACTGTCTTTGTCATCAGGGAATGGAAATTAAAGCCCTGGCAAAGTCTCGCCACACACCTCTATTGTGCATAACACCCAACGCTGGCGAGGGCCTGGGGGACCAGCACTGAGGCACTGTGGGAGGCTGCACAGTACTGTCGCCATCTGGGAAAGGTGCTGTCACTTCCTGGCTCAGTTAAACAGATACCATGTTACCTAGGACAACACTCTTTGGCTTTCAGTCAGGGCAATAAAACCATGATGGAGACGTGAGCAACGTGTTCCCAGAAGCTTTATTCATAGTGGACAGAAAAGGAAGGAGCCACCCAGATGGCATTAGGAGAATGACAGACAGGAGCCATCCTCAAGTGATGAGAGGTGGGTGCTCTTCAGAAGGAAGCTGGCCCATGCAGCTTCGTGAACTGCAGGAGGGTGGGTGGCCCTGGTAGTTTTCATGGCTTGACAGGCAGCTGTGGGCAAACCAGTCTCCAAGAATGGACAGCGAGAATGCCTGCCTCCACCAGGGCCTATGCTGACCAGGAAAGGTGCCTTCATCTAGACCTGGGACTCACTGTGATGGTGAAGGCTTTTTAAAAGTCCCCAGAGCTGTGCCCTTAAGATGTGTCCATCCACTGAAAATTGCACTCAGCATAAGTCATGTCACAAGGAAAACAATCCTGGAAGGTACCTGGAAGATACCCTGGAAGACCCATCCGGTTTCTCTTCCTGCACTTGGGGTGGAGTCCTGGAGGATCAGCTCCCTCTGCCTGCCCCCAAGGACACTAAGCAATCAACAGGAAGACTCTGAGGGGAGGTTCCTGTGACCTTAGGCCAGAGGTCTGCTGCTGGGCTACTGCAGGAAGAGTCTACGTGGAGAAGCAGAGGAACCACAGGCAGTGACAAGACACACACGCCCCCCTCCAGACACCCCGACCTTCTTGCCCTGGACCATGGGTGCAGAATGTGGGTGACTGGCTTAGCTTCCATCCTCTGGGGTCCAAATTGCCAGTTCCAGCTTGTCACCTCTGCCCTTAAGCATCCTTACCCATTTGTACCTCATGCTCTTCACATAGAAGAGGTTGGACAATAGGTGACACCTCCTTATTGAACCTGCCTCCTTCTCTCAGTCTGCTGACAATGCTCCCCTGGTCCCCTTGGTCAGATTCCAAGCCGCACAATCCACAGGGTTCCATGTGGCCCCAGCAGGGTACTGGCAAGCAGAGGCAGATCCACAGGGCCCCTCAGTGCTGGCTGCTACCCCATCACTTCCAGCTCCTGGAGAGTTGGGCAGGTGCTCCTGGTGGTGCCTGAAGCTTGTGACCAGGCCAGTGTTGCTCTACAGAGGGTGGCAGGGCCTGCTGTCATGGTCTCTACAGTAAACATTCATTTTAAGGTGGCAAAAATGGTAGCCCAGTGATTTGTGCATGAGTTAAAAGATTTCATGAAATTCAAGACCAGCGTCACCTGCTTGCAGAGCTTGTAGAGACCAAGTCTCCCTCCACCGAAGTCACCACTCTCAGCCAGCCAGAGACTCTGTGTTTGATGGAAAGTAATACAAATCTGAAAAAGTCCATCTCTGAGAATAAAGCAGACCTTCTCCAAATAAGAGAATACCGCACCTTTCATTTTAACTGTTGATGGCTCATTTGAGGATGGCTGTCATCCCAAGAAACAAAAGCCCCCAACCTAAGGGGTCTAAGCCCAAAGGGACCTCAGAACCCTGGCCTGCTTTCACAGGAGCCGAGGGGGAGAAGGAGAGGATCTGGGTGAATAGAAGATGGGTCTGCCCAGCTTCTACTAGGGACTCTGCTGAAGACGTCACCTGCCCTCCTTGGGGAAGGTCCCCAGAGGGTGACAACTGGGAGTTGGACAGAAATGAGTCCAGAAATGGAGACCACCTGGGCCACATGGAAAAGCTTCTTCATAGGAATGGAAGTGACAGCCAGGCTGAGGGGTTTCCTGTAGAAAATCCGATGAAGGAAGCACTCAGCGACCCAAACTCTCCCAGCTGGGCTTGCCTCTCTGTAGTCAGAAGATGCAGGGCAAGATGAGCATTGAAACCAGCTGAGGAAAAGGAGCAGGAAATGCAGGGACAGCACTTGGTGAAGCTCCCCGGGAGAGTGCACGGGGAGGTGCACCATTTGGGGATAGAGATGAACCTTGCATGTACATGAAAACATCAGTTCCTGAGAAACTGATGTGACTCCATTTTTGAGAAACCAGCCTCTACCTCAGAGCAAAGCCTGTCCAAGGAAGCGGGTGTGACCCTTGTCCTTGGAAAAACCCACAGAGCACTCCTAGGCACATACCCACCCTGCTGAGTTGTTTTTCTGCAAATAACAGGAGAGATCTGCCATGCCAGGTGTCCCTGACTCAGTCAAGCTAGGAGAGGACCCATAGCAACCCCCTAGCAACCACCAATTAGCATGAGACAGGGAAAATACCTGGGATGCCAGATGACCCCCCAGTAGTTTATGGTGGTTGATAACCTGTTGGGAAACCATGTAGTTCACACTCCTCGTGGCCTAAACCAATCAGTTCAAACGAATCCCCCTCTTGTACTAACCATTCACCCCTACCCAACTAGTTCCCGCCAGTGAATGTGCTAATCAATGTTCAGAGTTGTTGTTTGACTTTCCCGTGGTCTGTGATGATTTGCTGTGTGATGTTGTGACTCATAGAGTATCCCCCCAAACCTATAAAATCTCACTGAACAAAGGACCGAGGCTCACTCCCTGGGACCACTGTGTCAGGAACAGTTGTGAGTCCAGGCTCGAGCTTGCAATAATCTCTTGTGTGATTGTATCGGATTCAGCTCCTGGAGGTCTATTGGGGTCCCACGAACCTGGCATTGCATCCCCACCTCCAGCAGGTGCAGAGGGCTTAGGAAGGGAGGAGTCCCTCTTCCCAAAGCCAGGTCCTCTAAGAGGAAAGAGGCGGCTGGGGCGGGCCCGCGGCTCCATGCCGTCAGGAGCTGCGTGACATGGGTGAGCAAACGCACACACTGGAGGTGAGTGAGTGGCTTAAATCTGAGCTTTCATCAAAGCCACTTATGCCCCTGCTGTTGCCAGTACAGGGCTCAGCAGAGGCCGGGCAGGGGACCAGGGCATCCCTTGGATATTCACACATAATGAAGGAGGAGGGACAGACAACGAGGAAAACTCAGCATGGTGACTGCTGGGTCTGTTCTTCCATTGCCCACATTCAGTAGAAAGATGTTATCTTTCAGGAAAATAATCTGTAGACATATGATCTTCTTTCTTTTGTAAAAATTCAAGGTTGGGTTTGGCAGTAGGGAAATTAACACTTTAAGAACATGGTGACCATCTGTGTTGAAGTATACTGCCACCCTCTCTCTAAAACCAGGTTTCCAGAAATTGACACTCACAGGAGGGTGGCGTAGCTACTGTCCAAGAAGTTCACATCATGTCCAGATTCTCAGGAGCATGAGGTTAGTACTTCCAGATGGTTGCTTAGTGTCTTCTCTCTCTGGGTTGGGAGCTTCAAGAAACCAAGGCACTGAGTGTCTGGTGCTGAAGAGCTCTTTTTATTGTCCTTTATTTTGATTGACAATAACTGAAATCCATCAACAAGCAAAAAACCAGCATTTATGGATAACTTGTAATAGAAAAGTCAGGATTGTGCAGGGGACGATGGTGCACCCCTATACTTTGAGCGGCTCAAGAGGCTGAGACAGGAGGATCCCAAGTTTAAACCAGCCTCAGCAGCTTAGTGGGGTACAAAGCACCTCAGTGATTCCCTTTCTCTAAATAAAATACAAAATATAGCTGAGGAGATTGCTCGGTGGTCAAGTGCCCCTGAGTTCAATCCTTGGTACCCACCCCCCAAAAAAAAGTAAGGGTTGTAATTTCAGTTATATTTTGATCCAGCTGTTTAGACAATACTTTTAGCCATTCTCTTGCACTTTCTCTGTGCCTGAGATATGTTATCCTCTGCATTGACTTCATTTTTCAGATAACCTTTGTGCACATGGTAGCACATAAAAGATACAAGTTGATTTAGACTTACAGTCTGTTAGCTCATAACCACACATACCTGGAAAAAGAGATGAATGAGGAAGCTTGTGTGCCTGGGAGTTTCTGGCAGCCATCTTGTGATCATGAGGCATGCTTGGGATATAGTCACTGCAAAGAAGAAGACAAGAAACAAACACACCAGGTCTGTGGAAGTACTGTCAAACTGGGACAAAATGTTGATTCTTTAAGTGAAGCAATAAATTGCCTTTAGTTTTTAAAGCCATTTTGATTCCAGTTTTCTATTATTAGACATTGAAAAATTTTAAACTGAGACTAATGAGCCTGTTTTTATGTACAGCTGAGAGGATTTTAAAGAGTACATTAATTTGTAAGGAAGAAACATATGAGAAGTGCAAACAAATTTTTATTGTTATTTTCATCAGCAGCTTGATTAACTTCCTTCTTAATGTCTTTCATCACACTGGTGGGAACTCCTACTCCTCCCCCTGGAATGCCCCCCCCCGGGGGGGCTTGATCCTTGTGGTGACAAGGGGGTGCAGCAATCTGCTAGGTACCAGCTTTACATCCAAGGAGGATGTCATTAAAACAGGGTGGAAATCATGAGCATGGTTGAGACCCCCCCATAGCAGGGCACAGCAAAGCTTGTGCAGCCCCTGTTCAAAGGGATGAGAAGACCTTAGGTGTGGAAGGAGAAGCAGTGCCTTTCTCCTGTGGTCTCTCAATTTTTCATGGTGGTTTTTTTAGCTTGCTGTTTAGTATTTTTCTGAGTCAAGAAAACTCAAAATCTCCAAGTTATTGGCATGAATCTTGCAGTCGTCTTGAAGCAGTTGATGCCAGTTTTAAACGCAGCGCCCACACAGGAGCCTGGGTGCAGAACCCCCACGTCTGAAAGTCCCTGATTCCTAGCTGGGAATGCCCGTGTCCTCTGTTCTCACTGGAATGGTGTCAGCACTGCACAAATGGACTTCCCCATTTCTTTCACTTCCCGGTGTGACGCCACCTGCTGGCCAGCTCGGCCCCAGCCTGCCAGTGAGCAAGGGGGGCTGTCCAGAGAAGCACCTGGGCATCGTCCTCCCTGTCTCCTCCATGGCCTCACGGCAGCCTGATCGGTGGTTGATGCTCCAGGAGAGCCCGAGGCAGGAACAGGCCAGGCAGCTCTTTGGCCGTCATGGCTCCTAGGATGCTGCTGCCTTCTTTTTGCATTCAAAGCAGCTGCGATTAGGTGTCAGAGCCTGTTGGGGCAGCTGAAACATCCCCTCCTGGGATGCACCTGCAGTACTCACTACCCATCCTGCTGGCCCCCGAGGCACCCTGCCAGCCTACTGGGTGTGCTGCAGGCCCTGCAGGTGACAGGAAGCCAGGAGGGCGGCCACACCTGCTGTGGCACTCTGTGCTCCTGCACTGCCCTCTGCCCCCAGACTGCACTTCCAGAGCACAGGTCCAAGGATTTCAAGATGGTGAACGCAGCGCAGCGGAACAACTGGGAGACCCTCTGGGCACGGGATCTCGGGTACCTGTGAGGCTGGCACTATCTGCCCAGAGTCAGAGGACGGAAGGCTGCTGGGATTTCATGGATACATGGACACAGTTCACAGGACTGGAGGGAGGCTGTGTGGGGACTCAGGGGGCAGAGAGCTGTTGGGAGGGTCACCAAACCAGTGCTTGTCTGCACCTTCCTGGAAAAGGCGAGGGAGGCATATTTGACGTTCTGTGGACTGTGGGTAGAAGCAGGATTCTCAATCCAGACTTGGTCCTTACTTGGTGCTGCCTTTGGGGGGAAGGGACTGACCTCTTGGACTCCTGTCTCCATCTGTATCTGGAGAGAGCAGGTCAGACTGCGTAGCTGCAGCTGCGAGCGAAATGAGGCGGGACCAGGCGGTGGCAAGATGAGCTGGTCCTTCTTGGTCCTGGGCTCAGTGTCAGCCAAGACAGGGACTTGAAGCAGGGTCCTTAGGCAGGTCAAGTTAAGTCCACCTGCCACCGGTGGCATCCTGGCTGACCACATGCTTGAGACCCAGGGCCTCAATGCTGCAGAGCCATGGACCAACTTTATGCCTTCAACTCACCCGAGGACCTGCGTCTCGCACTGCCACACCTGGGCGGGCATTTTTAGCTTTGAACATCTGAACACGCAAGATAAATTGTCCTGGAAAAGCTGCGCTGCCAGCATCGACGGCACCATCCTGGCTGTCGGGTCCTCTTCTCCTCATTTTGACCTGAGGAGAGTGAGGCCTGGACACTAGAACAAAACGTAAAGGCCAGGTGGCAAGATAGTCAGGATTTGAGCCCATAAACGACATGCAGCTACTCTCCTTGCCCCGTGTCACTATGTCACCATGTTCCCCTTGGTTTCCGGAATGTGTACTTATTGCAGAGTGTATCAGAGGGTGGAGTGACGTGTGGTGGTCTCACAAAGCATTTCACATGATGTCCCTTTCTGCAGATTCAGGGGTGCAAAGCCAACTTCCTGACAACAGGGAGAGGATGCACTTCATGCTGACTTGGTAGGGGCCTCTGCCCACTGGAGGCCAAGGAGAGATGAAGGGCAGCAACTTGAAAGTCACGAATGATCTCTCCTCAGACTATGGCCCATTTGGGGGATTCTCTGGGCTTCACCTTTGAGGAGAACCTCTGTTTTGTACAGTGAGTCCAATTCTGCTTTGGGTCCACAGACATCTGATGTCCCATTATCCCTTCTCCTGACCACCCACCCCCCTGACTCACTACTGGGCATCTCCTCCAAGCCAGCTACTTGTGGGCAATAACTCATCCCCATGAGAAATTGTGAGACACCAAAAAGACCAAAGCAATAAATTAGTGAAGAAACTACAAGTATAAATAAAACAGATGGCCCTTATTGACTTTAACAAACTGATGAATTTCTTTCCCCTTGAAACAAGGGCAGTATATATGGATTACCTAGCAAGTTTTGAAATAGAAAACAGGGTCATTATTCCAGAATATCAGGTTAAAAACATTCTTAGGAAACATGCAACCTTGTTAATTATATGTTATGTTTTTCTTCAAACTGGAGTGAATAACAGAGTGACGTTCACTGCCTCACACTAGATTTGTTACTGCGCTGCTCTTAACAATCACACGTTTGTGTTTTATCTGTAATGTGCTTTGATCTGCCTCAGGCTGGTTGGTTTCTGTGTTAGGAAGATACCTGCCACAGCAGGTGCAGCAGGTCACGCTCAGGCTTTATCATGAGGAGCTCACGAGGCCCTCACGTGCTCACACCCAGGAGCTTCTCTCGGTCTTTCCTGGAGGTACAGGTCAGTGCCTTCCATCAAGCTCAAAAGCAAAGGTGGCACAAGAAATTTCCATGGTAAGAATGCAGTGATGGTGTGGTTTGTACAATGATAGTGACATGATGGCGATTAGGATGATGGCATGATGATGATGATGACCATGTGGTGATGATGTGTGTCAGCAGCTGAGACGGAGGAGGTCATTTGCTCTCTCTCATTGGGCAGAGTCCAGCCTCGATTCTGTTGCCCTCAGCCTTGGTCATGTGACCTGTTTCACCAGTGGGAGGAGAGTGGACAGACAGAGGATTCTTTGGGAGGCATGAGGGGACTCCACTTATACCCGTGGTTTCTGTTGGAAACATACCCTCACATCTCAGCTCTCCAGAAACAGGTTTGAGTGGAGGGAGGGTCTGTGTCACTGGATGGTGTGTGCTGAGTTCCTGTGCTAGAGGTTGATTCAGGATTTGTCCCAACAAACATTTATTGAGCATCTCTGTTCTAGGCATTGGGCATAGAATGTAAATGGAGCTTGTAATTTTGAGGGGGAAGAGAGTAAATATAGGGTAGGCCAGGAAGGGTAAAGGGCAATGTGTGGTCACAGGAGTGCCCGGTGGAGCCAGGGCTGGGAGGGGGAAACCACCAGACTATTGAGCAGCTGGTCCAAGCAGGACCCAGGAGGAGTGAGTGGGCAGTCCATGGGGTAAGTGGGGAAGGGAAGGTTCTAGAGAGGGAGAAGAGGAATGGCAAGGGCCCTGAGGGACATAGCAAGCTGACCAAGGGGGACAGTCATGAATGAGGAGGCCAGGAACTCCAGGCAGGGGCTCTTGGTCAGCCATGGCAGCCATGGTGGCTTGGGAGGGCTGCAGATGACACTGGCCATTCTGAGTATATCTGCCCATCATGGGTGTCCCTTCCTTATAGCACCTGCCACTTCTGCTCAGGGTCAATCATCTGATTTATTAAGCTGAGCGGCTCTTCAGTTACAATTCTGTGGTATTTCTGGTGAGGTGTAAACTGGAGTGTTCGGCAGGTAGGACCGACAGCTACTGGAGTAATTACTTTATGGATGTGTGTGTGAGTACTTATTGATAAAAGTGTACATCAAGACTCCCTGGAGAACATTATCCTAGAGAACTAATGTAGACATTGAAGTCTGAGCACTTTGCAGCTGGATAGTGACCTGCATAGCTCCCTGCCCCCTTCCCCTCAATGATGGGGGACTTTGAGGAGTGTTGAAGTGACTTTCAGTCTGTTGGCTGGCTTGGCAGCAGAAAGGGTGAGCATCACTGAACCCCTCTGAGGTGGAGCCTGCCTCCCAGGTGAGGGACACGATGCTCCTCTTGCATGGCTGCCCTTCCATTCTTTCCTCCGCATTGGGAGGCTTCAGTGCAGAAAACATGTCGTCTCTTTCCCAGTAGCTAGATGCCAGCTCAGGTCAGAAGTCAAACCAACAGCCATTTGTGCCATGAAGAATAACACATTTACACATGCAAATATATGCTGAGCGATACGTTGGTTGGAGTTATAATTATAAGATGCTAGAAGATAATGAAATTAATATTTTAAATATCATGTTCTGTTTAAATGGCAGTTAAGCTTGTGGCTGGATTGGGAATCAGCACATTGTTTCCTTCTGTTGGGTAAACACTCATCAGCCTGTGATGACATGCTGTAATTAGTGAGGACTTAAGGAAAATGAGATTTTCTTCACTACCTGTAGCTTTAGCTCATGGGATCCTTGAGGCTGATTGGGGCAAATCTTTGACTACAGGTAAAGGTGTCCCTTTACCACCAGGTAAGTTGTTGGAGCAGCTGGGAGCAGCTCTCCCTAGCTCAGGGGTAGAGTCTAATTCTAGACCTGGATAATTAGGTCAACAGCCAGATCTAATTGCCACCAAATAGCAGAATCAAGTTCAGGCTGATTAGCGGTGCAAAGCCATTATTTGGTTCAATGAAAAGTGCACCTTTTTTTTTCATGAGCAGCAACGGCACACCAGAACAGTGTGTGGGTACTCGCTGTCCAAATGCTGTGTCCTGACCCACTGTCCTCTGCCCCGAGTCTGGACGTGAGCATCACGCTCAGCACCTCTGTGAACCCTCACACCCCCGCCAAGAGGAACTGCCACAGCTAGAGCCATGCTGCTCCAGCAGGGAGTCAGATGTCTCTGAAGGAATGTTTCAGGCAGGTTGATGAGCCCTGCACAGGTGGAAGGTGTGACACAGTGACCAGTGACCATGCCTTTGGCGCTGTCCCTCACCAGTGGGGTTCTCTTGCATGCCCCAAGTCGTAGGTGAGGTGGCCTGGCAGCATCCTTTGAAAGATGGGAGCAGTGTCCCCAGGATGGAGCCTGAGCTGCAGAGGCACTCAGACCCTAGGTGGCACCCACCCCTGCCTCAGTGCACACCGGCAGCCACTTGGGGACCCCTGAGAGGCAAGAGAAAGGGCAACCTTCCAGCTTCGTCTAAGGATAGACACTGGCACTCACGGCAGCGCCAAAGTCATGCAGAGACCTCTGTGCTGCGCAGAGCCCGCCCTGGAGCCACAGGACGCTGAGCTGAAGGTCACTCCTGAGGACCCCAGGCAGGGCCAGCTTGCCTTTGGATTCACCCATCTGAGGGTGTGGGAGCCATGAGCAAGCAGGACGGGGTACCGGGGAGAAGCAGCCCCTTTAGTAAATTCTCCCCAACTTCTCCATCCAGGGTCTGTTGTTTGTTTTGGTGCTTGTGGTTGGACAGAGAGAGACTGATGGAGGGAAGGAAGGAAAGAAGGAGAGTGACCCAAGGAGAGGCCACCACCACAGAGACCTCTTCGCCATTGGCCACACCATCGCCTTTTGCTGATGGTGCTGCCATTGCCCTCCTCCGGTCCCGAGAGACTGAAGAGCGTGGGCCCCTGCAGGCGGCTCCGTCTGTCTGCTCAGGGCAGCCCCGACTGGCCCTGGGGAGCTCTGTAGCACTGTGGGGAGACATCGGCCCCTGCCCCCATTTTCCCACGCCCCTGAGTGAGCCGAGAGGCTGAGTCTGCCAACCGGGGGCAGCTGGCACTGCAGATGGGCAAGCAGAGGGCAGCACTCTAAACAGGGGACAGTAACCCAGGGCTCCTGGGGACCCATAGCAGGGAGTGAGCCCAGGAAGCCCACGGCGATGGCAGGGACAGTTGATTAAGTGACAGCTCCTTCGCCACATTGAGCTGCTGAGCTGGGTCCTGAAGCAGATGGCCAGCATGTCTGGGAGCCCAGGGTCTTCTTCAGTGTTTGCATCTGGGGACATTTTGTTTTCCTCCAGTTGCTCTTGAAAACTGTGGGCTTGGTGTGAGGAGCACGTACTCCAGTCTGCCTGTCCCCATTTCAGCTGGTGCGGCCCGACGCTGTGTGGACTGGCATTCACCTCTCTGCACCATTCGGGAATGCTCTCCTGTAATGAGGCATTTAATGATGAGCACAGTAGCAATCCCAGTGTTTGGCTCCAACTGCGGTGTCTGCCAGTAAATAGCCAGAATAATAATAAGGAGCATTTTATTCAGGGGTCCCAGGGCCAGCCATGACCCTGAAGATGTGCCGAGTGTTTCTTCGGGTTTCCTAATGACCATCTTCCGTCTCCACAGGGTACAGGAAGCGGAATGACCCCCCCTCTCTTGAGCGCTACTGCTGCTTGCTCTGTGACATTGGGCAGGTCAAGGACCTCTCTGTGCTTTGGTTTCATAACCTCTGAAAGGAGCAGTCAGTCCAAACCAGAGGTGAATCGTGATCATGAGCTGAATATCTTTTGCAATTCTCCATTTCCGCTTTCTTCTTTAGGGCAGAGAGACTGGCCCAGTGAAATCCATGTCACACAGCCTGGGTTCTGCAACCGTGACCCCGCAGCCAGTTTCCTTTCTACTCGTTCTGCCCTCTCCCCACCTCTTGCTCGATTGTGTGAAGCAAAGTATAGACATTGTATGGCTTTGTTTGTAAATACTTACGTAGGCCTTGGAAATATTCTACATATTGTCAAAGATCATTTAACTGCTCAGATGTACCTGTACTCTCAACAAGCAGTCGGCACTGCAATTTTCCCAAACGCATCTCAAGATCCCCTTTCCCAGCTCTTCCTCCCATCAGGGACACCAGGGAGCCCCTGTTTCCCCACAGCCTGGCCCTGGAGCACCCTGCTAGGGAAGCCCCTGAGTGTAGTGTCAGCTGCCAGGAGGGAGCATCTTGCACATGTAGCATCCATTTATTTTTTGGTCAGTTCTTGTGCATAACTCTTGCCCATTTTCCCACGTGGGCCTTGGTGTCTTTCTCCTCTTCTTTTAGAAATTCTTTATGTGCTGGGATGAACCCTCTTCTCTGGTGAAAGTTGTGTCTTCTCTCAGTTTGCATTTCTGATTATCTTAGTTTCAGAGGAAATTTTAATTATCCTTAAATTTTGTGTAGTTGTCAGTCTTTTCGTCTTACTGCCTGTGGAGTCAGATAGAGAATATTTTACCTTTTCCTAAATGGTAAAGAATCCACCCTGGTCTGGGGATTAGTTCCCTTGGAAGGGTGCCTGCCTTGCATGACAAGGCCCTGGGTTCAATCCCCAGCACCCGCCTCCTCAAAAAAAGAAACTTCATGGTATTTTGTTTAAATACCTGCATCACCACCTTTCCAATCCTTATTTCCACTTTATGTTGTCTTTTTAAATTCTCTGAGCCCGGACACCACCCCAGACCCAACAGCAGAGCAGAGCAGAGTGGACAGGCCTCAGGGCTTTCCCCTTAAGGAAGCTCCCATTCCTGTCCTTGGCACAGTGTCCCTGCGGAAGGGGCTCCTGCCCTGTGCATGAAGCCCAGCAGATGATTTCAAATGCTCAGGCTGCCAGGACGCCCAACACAGGACAAAGAAGGGCCACAGGTGTGTGGACTTTGATCTCCGGTGGCTGGGACGCCTGGCGGTGGAATGTCACTGATGAGGAGGTGGGCAGATGACCTTGGGGAAGTGCATTACTTAACAGTGCATGGGAAGGCCAGAGAATCCACTGGAGATTTCAGGCAAACAGGAGGGAGATGTCCAATTACTGAAGGCCAGAGGGACAGGAGAGTCGTATGTGCTGCGTGTCACACACCTGTGGAAATGGGGAAGACGAGGTGCTCTGCTGTGCCTGAGGCACAGTCGCAGAGTTGAGGCCAGGGTTTTGTCCTGGATCACATCTGCCTCAGTGCCCAGTGCCCGTGAGGCTGTGGCTGTGCTGAGCTGGGCTGTCTTCTCTGTGGCTGCATCTGGCTGTCCACGGGGGTGGCCACGGGCGTGGGTAGGAGGGTCAGGTGGCCTCAGGCGCGGGTGTCTCTGAGAGCACTTCCTCCCTCCCTGCTGTCGCTCTTTGCAGGACCCTGGGCAGCAGCTGGGCAGCAGCTGGGGAGATGCCCTTGCCTTTGTTTCCCAGGTGGGGGGTCCAGCAGGTGAGGGCTGTGCAGCAGCATGACCTTGCACCCCAGGGACATGCTGCTCCTCTAGGGCTCAGGAGGACAGGGACCCCTCTGCCCTGGGTGCAGGAGCGCCAGGCTGGAGGCTGGGGGCAAGGAGGGGGAATTCAGCTGCTCCTTCTGTGTCATTCTGAGGTGCTTTAGCTGGCCTGGGGGCTGGGGGAGGGTTCGGGTATGTAAATTAAAGAAGCCCAGAGCCTCCTCTGTGTGACACCAGGGCCTCATACTGAAAGCTCTTGTAAAAGCCACCAGCACCCTGGGCTTCACCCCTAGCCACAGGGGGAGGAGGAGAGGCCCCAGGGCTGGAGGGCTGGAGCGGGAGTGGAGACCAGCAGACTCCCAGGCAGGGCAGGGCCCAGCATGCACAGATGTCCCCCAGCAGTGCCCTTAGACAGTCCCCTTAGCAGGACGCCACAAGCTGGAGGAAGAAGGGCCCCAGAGCAGGATACCATGAGGCTTCTTGGGAGGTTTGGGAACGAGTTCTGAATTAATCCCAATTCCACTTGAATGGCGAGTACTTGCTATTTATTTTATCCTCGAGCTGCTCGGCCATGAGCACATGGCTCCTCCTGCAGGGAGGCAGCAGGGTCTGTGGGGGAAGGGGCAGCAAGAATGTTATTTTTAGCTCCCATTATTGGAGGGGACACTGTAACAGGAACACTGGGTAGTTGTTGGCTACTCCGGTGAAGAATGGCCGAGTGGCCTTCAGCTCTTCCCGTCCATGGTGACTCACTGCTGTGACACGAGAGCTGCTAAAACCTGGTCTGTTTAACCTCCCGGATGACTTGACCTCAGTCCGTCCCGGGGTGGTGCTTTAATGCCATCTCTACTGCCACCTATTTTAGAGAGGAGGAGGAATGAGGGTGAGGGCAGAGGTGAAGAGGAGATGCCAGATAACTTCTCTGTTTCTGTGACCATGCTAGGACACCATGCCCAGTGGCCTCTGTCCACTTCTCATCCCTGGGGACTGCAGGACATGTCTGTTCTTAACTGTTCTTAACTGCAAGAAAGACTGGGAGGGGTCTGTGCCACCAGCTTGAGCAGAACTCAGGTGTTGTCATTGGGAAGAAGGGAAGAGCTGCTATAGGGACAGTGACCGGCTGCATCTGCCAGTATCCCCATAACATAGATGAGGGGACTGAGCTGTGGGGACTTCAGCTATTTTTCAAAGCCATGTAGGGCAACTGGATCTGAGTTTTTGTGGGCCTTAGGCATGGCCTCTCCCAACTAATAGGCTGAGCCCAGTGAGCAGGTCCAGGTGGCTGGAGCAAGGTGGGGGATGGTAGGGCCCTGAGGGTAGAGGAGGGGCTGGGGACAAGTTCCTCATGGCAGCAGGACTGCAGGCTTGGGTGTCCCCCAGCAGAGGGCAGCCAACTGCTTCTCACAGATTGTCCAGCTGGGGTCAGAGGGGATGCAGGGGTGCGGTCTGAAGGCCTCTGTGGGCAACATGGAAGTGCAGTTGGGTCTTCATTAAGTGTCTGTGTGACTCCTTTCAGAGTCCCTGCTGGGAAGCCTGGTGATGGGACAGAGGAGAAGACTACTCTGCCTCTTGCCACCGGGTGGGAATCCGGGTGCCCCCGGCAGGTCTGCTCTGGAGGGCCAAGGCTAGGGGTCAGCATGTGGCTGGAGAGTGAGGGGCATCCAGCATCTCCTGGCCAGGGGTGGCCATTGTGGAGGGGCCTGGTGGTGCCACCTGTAGTGACCACAAGCCAGTGTCCAGAAGGTCCCAGCACAGCGTGGTCATGATAGCCTGCTGGCTCAACATCTCTCTAACACAACGAGGGACATTCTTTTCCCACAATTTCCTGTCAACACAGAATCCCACAAACCCCAGCGGTTCACTTGTCCTGATTTTGAAAGTCATTATGGTTGAGATGGGGCAAGATGAGAGTTGATTAAGAAAATATTTGTGACCCAAGAAGGAGTGCCCAAGTGAACATCACAAACGGGACCAGTGGGCAGCTGCTGCCAGCCCTTCAGGAGGAAGAGTGACTCGGCCTGACAGAGAGAGACAGTCGCTGAGTTCACAGCTGAGGCTTGGTGTTTGTCCTGTGCTTAGATGGCCTCTGTGTGAGTCCGGCAGCAATGCTCTGTATGGATTTTACCACCTCCAGCGCCTCAGTCTGCTTAACAACCATGGAGATGGGCAGAAGGGAAATCGCCACCAAAAAAGGAAACTGGAGGTTGTCTCGTTAGTGGGCGCCTGTCTCATGTGGCTCTCTCGAGACCTGCCGACTCTTCTGGAAGACTCTATCCTCCTCCTTTGGCTCGGAGCCTTGGGTCTGAGATGGAGAGGACCAGGAGGCATGCCCAGCCCCAGGGGCAGACAGACTTGTGCTGTTGCCTGTCCTGTGCTCTTGCTGGTCCTGGGCTCAGCTTCGGATGCACATCGTGAGTCCATTTCTCCCTGGATACCCATGGCCGTACCTGGGGCCTCTGTCTTTGTCCTTCGGGCTGCCATAATCCTTCAGGATTCAGAAACAACAGAAGTGTGTTTCTCAGAGCTTTGGAGGCTGGAAGTCTGAGTTCAAAGCCATGGCAGATTTGGTGTCAGGTGAGAGCCACGGACAGCTCATGGATGGTGCCCGCTCCCTGTATTCTCACTCAGTGGGAGGCTGGACAAGTGCTCTGGAACCTCTTTCATAAGGCACGACTCCCATTTGTGAGGGCTCTACCCTCCTGATTTGGGTCACCTTCCAGAGTTCCTCCTCCTGATGCCACCATCAGAGGAATGAAGATTTCAAAATCTTAATTTTACGGGCACAAACATTCAGATCTCTGTGGCCTCCAAACAGCAAGGAAACGCAGAGGGTCACTCACATAGGTCTCCTTGTCCCTGGAGCTGTGCAGACAGATGCATGGCCCTGCGGCGAGGCCTGACGTGCACCAGAACTGGGCCCGGGGGCCAATCACCCAGGGCCCACAGTTTTCTAAATATACAGCATCTTACACTGACTTTTTATAAGTTAGCATTTGTCTTTTACTCAATTTACCGCTTTTCCTTAACAAACATCTCAAGATGAATCACGTCACAGACATAAATGTATTAGCTTATGGCTTTCTCTGTCATTATAATTCTATATTTCAAGACAAAAATCGATGTGCCTTGAATCATGACCTTGCATACTTCAGCTGGCTTTCAGAACCAGCAGGGATGGTGGCAGCAATAAATGTGACATGCTGACGTGGCACTGGAGCACGGGCAGACGTGGGGTTGTCTCATCACTCACTGTCCACACGTCAGTGCACATGCCTGGGAACGTGCAGGGATTGTCTGGGGGTGTAGGCAGGATGCAGAGGGAAATAGGCCTGATTTCCAAATATGAAATAAACTGAGGGTGTTTCTTGGGAAACAGGATGATTTTGTGTGACTTTGCCTTATGCTGGTGCCGCCATTCTCAGGCTTCACTGCTAGGATCTGGGTTGTCCTGGAGGCTTTTAAAAGTCTCAAATCTTCTCTCTTAACACTCCCCTTGAATTTCCAAGTTCTCAGTCTTTGGTGCAACACCCCTCTGTGGCCACAGCTTTTGTTGATTATTTAATGTTTTTCTTTAAAATACACTGCTTAAATCCATGTTTAAAATGGGAACCACTTGGACACTAGGAATGCAAAACAGTATAATTTCCTTTCAGTAGAAGATAACTGCTACCAGGGAGCATCACACCAGGGAAGGCCTGATGCCACCAGGTCCATCCTGAGGGATGTTGGTGTGGGTGGGGAAGGGGCTGAAGGTCCTTTGGAGCTGAGACTCCCCTTAAAGTATCAGAAAGTCTGCAAGAGATGTGCTCAGGGAAACTCCCCTCCCTGCACCATGCAATGGTATTTACAACCTAGTTAAATGACACCGAAACCATCTGGACTGCCACCTAAAATTCTATCTTTTGTCACCGGGTGATGTGCTGCACAATTTGTGGCTGACATTGGATCTGTGTTCAGTGGCCAATTCTGATTTGCTCAGATATTAAGCAGCCGAATTTTGCCCAACCCTCAGTCCGGGGCATGGATCACAATTGGTTTAACCCACGATTGGCCTCATTACAACTTAGCTCCAAGATGCTGCTGTCAGGGGCTCTTGAGGGCTGCAATCTTCTTGAGGGAGATATAGAGTAAGCGAAGCAGGTGCCAGAGCCATCACAACATGGAGGAGGGGGATGGACCAAAAGGAGGGAAAACAAAATAAATTTTAGGTGACTTTTCCTTCCTTTTTTCTTTATTCGTCTGTTAAATATTTAATGATCACCTGCTAAGTACCAGGCACTTTGCAATCCCAATCTGGAGGGACGGCTCCCTTGTTTTCATCTTTCGGTGGTGTATAATTCTGCTCAGTGATGCTTTGCTGCCTAAGGTCACTTGCTCTCTGGAACATGAAGCCTGGGCTCTCTGGTTGATGCTTCATGCTCTTCGTATGGGAAATACCGTCGGTGCCAAGTGGAGTCTTGGACAGAGTGAAATGACAGAAAAGAAGGAAATGGATGTCCCCTCCCTCCTCATCTCTGTTAGCTCAGCCCAGCCTGTTGCCCCTTTCCTGGAAATTAGACCTCAGTGGCACCAAGTCCTCTTGCGTCAATGATGCCTCCTTAAGATGGTACCAGGATCAGGTGGTTATGGACCTGTTATGATGGGTGGTCTTGTGCAGGGGAAGGGATAGCCTCTTCTGAGAATTTTTCTTTTCTATTTGGGTGTCACTTCCCACTGCTAATTAGCAAAGTGACCCAGCAAACAAGTTGCTATGGCTTAAATATGATGTGTTGCCCCAAATCATACAGTTTAACCTCAAAAATCTTATATCAGTGGTATGGAGAGGTAGAGACTGGACCTAGCTGTGGTGTCTAGAGGTGGGGCCTTTGAAAAATGACTGCATTAGATAGGTCATCAGGGTGGAGTCCCCATGATTGGATGCTAGTGGCTGTATAAGTAGGGGGTAGGCCACAGACCCAGGGATGCAAGCAAGCTCCTGCCATGACCATGTGCAGCCACAGGGCCCTTGGAAGCGCTTGAGCCATGCTGGTGGGACTTCCAGCCTCCAAACTGCAAGCTAAATAAAGAACTCTGTTTTTAAAAATAAAGTAGCTGCCTCACATATTTTGGTACAGTACTTGGTTATTTTCCAGGAGCAAATGCCTTGTTGATTAGGGTTTCCATTCTGGTTTAGAGGATGAGAGTGAAGAGCTGCATGTGCCCAGCTCTTCTCCACATGCTCATGGAGGAAGTGAGCACCATGCCAGGATCTCCACGTTTTCTAGGATGGTTATCCTGCTCAGTTTACTGACTTTGCTGCAGACTTGTGTTTGAATGCAGCACACACACTGTAGAGATTTTAACATCATGGGGTTGGCCTCTTAAAATCTCTCATTTTAAAAGATTAATGATACACAGAATTAGAGAGGGAAACATACTGAAGACAAATATGTCCTGAATAAAAACTGCCCAGAATTCGTGGCTGGGTCACTTACTAGGCTCTCAACAGAGCCCAGTGCAAACCTGTGATGCTGGCTCTGTGCTCAGGCGTGTGGGGAGGCTCTGTGCAGGGAGGGCTCCTCTTATCCTGCTGGAGGGGATGGGGCTCTGCAAGCCTAACTGCAAATCAGCCCCACAGGAGCCCCGACTTCCAGTGTTGCAAGGGAAACAGGGCGAGCTCAGGATGGAGAGCGACCCTGGGACAGAGAGTGACCCTAGGACGGAGAGCGACCCTACCAGTGGAATTAGATGTTAGTTCACGGCTCCAGCGCACCATGGAGGCAGGCATGGGGGGGGGGGGCTGGGAAGAGAAAGAGAGAAAGGAGCTACAACTTCCTGGTTCATCTGCAGAGGTCACAGACATAGGTGGCCCTTGATGGACTGAGGTGGGTGTGTTTCTGGCTGAGGGACAGGGAGTGTTCCAGAGATACCACGGGAATCCGTGACTGAAGCCAGTGCCACTCAGGCCTCAGTGCCAGCCACACCATCCACAGTTCTTCCTACACACTTGATTTGAAATAGTCCTCAATTCCCTGGAAGTTGCAAGGAATCATGGTCCTGTGGACACTTGGCTCAGCCTCCCAGAGCTGGCATCTGGAATGACCGTGCAGAACACCAACCAGGCGGTCAACGTCAATGTCATCTGGCAGCTCGTTCCCTGTCACCAGTTGGGTGTGCATGCTGCGTGTGCTTAACTTAGCTTCACAGTCCATTTGCATGTCCCTGTGGATCTTGCTGTGGCGGCCACACCAAGGTGTCTGACCCGTCTGACGTTCCTTTGAGTCACCCCTAGAGTCTCAGCTCCTCTCCACCTACCCGGATCCTTGGTAGCCCGATCTGTCCCCACCCCTCCAAGCTATGTCAGTGGGTAAATATGTTATGTAATGGAGCCACATAAAGCGTGCCCTCTGAGACGCCTCGATGTCATGCGCCCTGGATGTTGAGCTCGTCTTGAGGATCAGCAGCTCCTTGGTCTGCCCGGTACGGTCCCCCAACTTACATGAACCCCAGCTTCTTAAATCCTTTTTAAATCCTCATTAGAGGAGTGCAGGTGGCTGCCTGGGGTGCATTTTGAGGCTGTTTTCCGAGCCTCCAGATCTCTCCACAGCACTTGAGATCTGGCATTGGCCGCTGCAGCAGGATGGGCCCGCAGCCTGCAGAGGGATTGCAGAACTTGGCTAAATGGGAATTTTAGCAGATAAAGACATGAAGAGCCACCACGTGGTGGTCTAAAGTGAGAGAGGAGTGGACACGAGGACATGACATGTAGAGTCAAGAAAAATAGGCAAGCGCCCCCGTGAGCCCTAGCTGTGCCCAGAGACCACTTGCTTCTCCGCCACCAGAACAAGCTGGAAACCACCCCAGGGTGTCCCCCGCCCACACCCCGTGGAGTCTCTCAAGTGCAAACTCATAAGCTGACATTATTTGCCTGAAGCCTTTATTTCATGGGATGTATCGATGAGCATTAAACAGGAAAATGAAATTAAAGTTGTGTGAAAGATTGAAGCCATCGGGTACTAATGAGAGACATCTGCCTCTTCCTGGTTGTGCATTTACCCAGTAGACAGATTTTTTTTTAAATAAGTTAGTAACAAGGTTAAAAAAAAAGGGGGGAGGGAGCAAAACAAACCAGAAATGGTTGCCACTGCTCTAGGAAAATGGACAGAAGAAGGCAAAATTTGGTCTTAGAAAATTTGTGCTGAGGGAGAAGATCTGCAGTTCTTTCCGTTTCCCGTGGACATCTTTGCATTTTAGTCTTGTAGATGCTCTGCTCGACTCGCCTGGGCTGCCCTTCCTTTACCCGACAGGTATAAATTGAGCTTCTCCATGAGCTGGCGCCATGCTGCTGCTTAGCCACCTGGGTCACTGAGCCAGACGCGGCCCTGGCCCTGGGGAGGCAATGCCAGAGGCTGAGACAGGCAGGAATTACTAAGGGCCACCGGTCCTCACCGGGCAAAGGCACCTTTCTAAGGGCTTTTCAAACACAAACACTTTTTAAATTCCCTTGATAATTCTAAGAGTTAGTGACTGTCATTATTTTTGTCCACAGAGCATGGATGAGTGACGAGGCACTCAAGCATGTTGGCTACCTGCCTACACCACCTGGTTTTGTGCTGGGTGCTGGGACGCAGTGATGACAAGTCACTGCTGTGGGCTGAATTGTGACCCCTCCCTTCCCTCTGCTTATTACCCTCCAAAACCTCCATGTGGCTGTGTGTGTGAGACAGTGGAATTACGGTCCAGGGACTGGCAAGCCTCTGTCCCCTCTGCCTTCTCAGAAGTTCAATGGGGAGCACATGGACAGCCCCTTAATGAACCTTTGGGAACTTGCCAGAGCTGCTTAAAGGGACACTTAGAGAGCAGTCAACTCATAAGTGTTAAGAAGCGTTCACTTAAAGAAGGAGGAAGGCACTGGCCTGCAGCTCGGGCTGGGCATGATTCTGCTCTGTGGGTTTTATTCAGTGGGTTTTCTTTATAAAGGTATTTTCTGTATACAGGGCAGTTTCTTTGTATGGGCCGTGTTCAGTTAGGGACAAACCTGGGCCTCCATCACCTGCAGAGCCCCCGTGAGGACATGCCTCTGTGTCCCCAGGGACATCCTGAGAGCTGAGCTTTCAACACAGGGACCCTAGGGGACAGGTAACCCCCAAGCTCCTGCCTGTGACAGGATCAGGACCATTTCAGCTTCGTTGGTCTCAGCCTCATTGTCTGGATGAATCTGGTTTCAGGACCATGGGAAATTTATATGAAGTAGGGGTCTCTGGTTTAAAGTCACAGAAGTGACCCTGAGTCAGCTTAACTGAGCTGCATGTCTATCAAAGGAGCAGGCTTGTCTGCTGGGCTGCAGGGGGGAGCTGTGCCCGTGTGAGAAGTGAGGCCCTCGGCAGACATGGGGCCAGGAGGTGTCCTTCTCTGTGCCTCTCATCCCCCCTCCAGTGGTCATGGCCATACCACCTCGGGCCACCTCTGCACGGCAGATGGAAGGCGATTTCCTGCAATGTCCACCTTTGCACTGACGACCTTGCCTGGAGCAGGCCCGGGCTGGAAAGCTGAGCCATGGCGGTGTTTTGCTGGTTTCGTGAAGATGACACCATGCATGAAATGTTGCTTCCAGTCTTGAAGTCAACAGCTGTCATCAGAGTGGGGACAGGAGCTGTCCAAGATTTAGACATCCTGACTGTGCCCAGGGCCTCCCAGGATCATGGGTCCTATCTCAAAGCTCAGAAGAGTCAGGGTCAAATGACACCTTTTAGTCACTGTCCCTGCACCTGCACATTAGTCATGTGATGCTCTTTTCTTTTCTGCCACTCCCATGCCACCCTCCACAATGGCATGGCATTCCTCATGTCATCACACTGTCCCCACCTGTGAAAGAGTGTGGGGGACAGAAGACTGTCCTGTGTCTCTGCCATGATGTCAGGTTCTTCTCCTGTGGGGGACCCACAAGCACCCCCTTATAGGCACCAATGTGATAGAGAAGAGGTCCCTGGCTTGGCTGGTCGTGTGCACTCCAGACGCAGCGGGTGGCTTCTGGGGTGGGGAGCAAAGTGCAGATGGTCCCAGGCCTGGGCACACACTTGCACCATCTTTGCGACTTTCAATAGACCTCCGATTCAGAGTTTGATACCTACCAGTGAGACAGAAAGGGAACCGAGGCTGAGCACAGGAGAGAGGGACAAACTCAGCCTGGGAGGCTGAGAAGGGACGGTGGGAGGGAGGCGAGTGCGGCTGAGGTACGCTGTGGCCATGCTGAGGGGTCCGTCTGCAGAGAGGGCTGGGTATTTCTGGCAGGTTCCCAGCACAGGTTCAGATCCTGGGAGAATGCAAAGCAGCACCTGCGTGGGGCAGTGGTTCTCGTTTACCTGGAGGCTGACACCTCTGCTTCCCACGGGACCAGGGAAACCCTCTCACCTCCTCTGCCTTGGCTGCCTTCTGTTCAGTCCCCTGGCTGTGTTCCTTGGAGACTTGCTGAATGTCACAGAGATAAACCTGCTCCTGCGTGAGCTGGTGGGCCACAGTATGTGCCTGTGGGTCCTGGCACCCAGGTGGACTCAGGGACTTCTGCTGGTCACTGAACAACACTGTACCGTCACCTATTTGGGGCGTGATCTATCACTTGCATCCAGCTTTAGAAAGCTGAGGCCATTATCTTTCTGTAGTAGCCTTCGGATAATGGCTGTACAATGATTTCTGTTCCTGCATTTCCCTGGGAGAGGAAAACTTCTCAGCAGACATTATTAAAAGGCTTTTAATCCATGAAAGCTTAACCAGCCAAACTGGTTAAGAGCACCAGGGCCACCGCTCGGCCGCCGTGCTCGGCGTCTTTATCCAATAGCCGCCATCCCCTGCAATGAAGGTGGCAGATCAAAGCTGATGAATTAAAATTTTTTCAAATCTGTTTCTGCCAATAGCTCTGGACGTTCATAACCTCTTTATTGCCTTCTCCTCCTTTGAGAGCTGAACGAGGGGATGGATGTTCTTTTCCCTCCAGAGTCCCTGAGTCCTCGGAGTCGAATGCTTTGTGTGCTCCCTCCACACACAAGGGACCAGACCCCACAGGGCTGGTCAGCAGCTGTGGGAAACAGGAAGCTCCTTTGTGTGTTCAGAGCTTTTCACATAATAGAGTTTCTTATCCGGGTCTCCAAAAAATAATACTAAGCAGTTTTGTACCTGGTTTCTTATCGGGAAGAGGAATTTCACCCCACTTTTGGCTCTGAATTACAGACAGGGGCTCACACACAGGTTCCCAAGATAATGACAGAATGACAATAACGGTGGGCACCTGAGAGTGTTTTCCTATCTAATTCGCACACCCCGTCATGCCACAGGCTGGACGCAGAGCCAAGTGCTGTACTTCACTGTCTCCTCCAGGGTCAAGGGTGCTCAGGGGAGGTCACATCACTGTGGCGAGGACTGGCCTTTTGGCCGTCAGAGGCAGCAGGCCCAGCTCTGGGGGTCAGTCTGCATTTCACAGGCTGAAGTGCTTCCTCTGAGAACTGGTCAGCCCCAGAGGGGCAGCCTCTCTTCAGCTGGAAGGTGGGATTTCAGGATGGTGACACCACAGTACGCAGTCCACTTATGCAGCACCTCAACAGCGGTGTACAGAAACCCTTGATAGGGAGGGTCAGTGAGCAGAGTTCAAGAAAGTCAGATGTAGTGGCTTCCGGGTTAGCTGGGACCCATTCTTATAAGTGACAATATTAACTCCATCAGTGGTGTGGCCAATTTTTCTTAAAAAAATGTTTTTTTTTGTGGCCAATATTTCAATCTTTCCATATATTTCTTTCAGTTTTTGCCATTGGAGGAAGTGGTAGGAGATTAAACTCTGGATTAAAATGAGAATTAAATTAGGAATTTTATCCACAGGAAGGATCTGTTATAAAGCCATTTAACAACCTTTCCTGCAGCCGTGGGAGGGAAGCACTCTGCTGCAGGGGTAGAGGAACTCTCTAGACTCACACACATGCACATTCAATCACAAATTAGAATCAATGTCAGATAGATCTTCCTCTTGTTGGCTTAATACAAAATAAAGTAAATGGCCCATAAAGAAGAAGGAGAGGTTTTCTTCAACAACAAAGTATTTAAATATGCAAACATTTTGAAAGTTAATAGGGAAGGTGAAGAAATGGATTTGATGCATATCTTGACTGAGTGTTCACGAGACTTTTGTAAGAATTTGGGTTAGTGCTGGTGTTTAGTAGTTTCTTCTCTTGCCTCTGGGGCCTGTTTCCCTGAGGACTCTCATGAATTAGCACCAACATTCTTACAGATATTAGAGGATGTTGTGGCTGAGATGAGACACCATAACTGTAGATACCTAATGACCTGAGGTGGGGATGGTGAGCTTTTTCATGATTCCAGGGTTTTTCTCTTAAATATTTTTCCTTTTCTTTTTGTAGCAAAAAGCAGCATTTTGTATAGAGCATGTTGCTTCTGGAGGCCAGGTGCCTGGGAGTCTCAGGTAAAACCCCCTGGCTGGAGCCAAGGATGATGTCCAGGTCTCGGTGGCCGTGGCCAATGGAAGTGAGTCATAGTGCAGTTTCTCACTTAAACCAGGGGCAGCCAGTCGGCTGGGACAGGCTGGGCAGGAGGCAGCTCCTTGGGGACTGGGGCAGTCAGCTGTCTGGGAGAGGCTGGGCAGCAGGCAGCTTCACAGGGACCAAGTTCCTTCCATTTTAAGGCCCTGCCCTTTCCCAGGGACCCGGAGCCCTCAGCTGGGCTTGCAGGGCCAGAGGTCAGTGCTGATGGGTCACCTTTGACCCTGCAGTGGGGTTTTCTAATGCTCAGCCATTATCCATTCCCTCCTCTTCCTAGGGAACCTGCTTGGCCCCTTCGCAGCCGCCCACTAGGACCAGGGATTGCCTCTTGCACCTGAGGTGAGGGCAGAAGAGATGCATGTCCCCTTCTGATGAGGTGGCCCTTCCCTTGCTCCTTGCGTGGGGGTCCGCAGGGGAGTGTGAGGGCTCTGAGGTGGCAGAGCTGGAAGGCGTCCAGAGCTCAGGCTGCCATAACAGGGCCTGCAGCTTGCCAGGTGGTGTGCTGACCAGGTGCATAAGTCACAGAAGGGAGGAGATTCACCCATGTCCCACCCAGTGCTGGCTCAGATGAAGCTCCCAGAGCTGGAGCGAATGGACACTCTGAGGGGGGTGGGCCCGGGTGTGGGGCTGGAAGGGACATGCATTCTGGGGGCCTGGGTGGAGCTCTGCGATGGCCGTGTCTTTGCCCAAAGGTAAGTTGACATCCTGCCCCCGAGGACAGGACATGAGCTGATTTGGAATCGGGTTTTTGCAGAGTTCGTTAGTCAAGGTGAGGTCACAGTACAGCAGGGAGTGCCCTGATGCAGGGTGACCATGTCCTTACGAGGGGCTGGTGGGTGAGGAAGGACACACGGGGCCCTTGAGGATAGAGGAGGAGGCTGGAGCCAGGCGGCTGGGAGGGAAAGGTTTCCGGGTCTGTGGGCGCCATTGGAGCTGGGAGGGCACAGGAAGGTGCCTGGAGGGGTCCCAGAGCATGGCCTGGGCACTTGGCTTAGTCTTTTGGCCTCTAGGTCACAAAGGATGGGTTTTTAAGTCACCCAGGGTGTCCAGCTTTGCTCCAGCAGCCACAGGAAGCAGAGGCTGCCAGCGTGGCCATTTGCAGTGCCCAGGCTGGCCAAAGGTGGAGGTATGGCCGCCTGGGGGTGGACCCCAAGGATTACCTGCAAGAAAATCACCTATGGGAACATGGGAGCTGCTAGGATTCTGAACCGATTACCTGAGGCTTTCATGAAAACCGCTCCCAGCCAGCCCCACCGAGTGGCGCAGCGGTGACTGAGAAGAGCCTGGATATGGAGGCAGGAGTGGAGGGTCATACTGAGGTCCCCAGGCGCTAAGCACTGTGGCCTTGTCCTTTGTCTTCCCTGCCTGTCCCTTTGGCATGCAGGACCTCTGCCTGGCTGAGTGTTTAGCTCAGCAGTTTCAAGGGCAATCCACAGCCATGTTCTCGGGGTTCCTTTGCCTGCACACCTCGGCCGCACAGGTTGGCTATTGAGGAATCCCCTGGTGCCCACCACAGTGGCTGTGGCACTTCCAGGTCTGCAGATCCCCGTGAGCGATGCAGGTGGAAATCAAGGAAGAGATGCTCTGCTTTGGGTTTTACTTTGAAGTTTGAATTTTGCTTTTTAAATTTTTTCTTTATTAGTGAATCAGAGTTAAACACTATAGTGGGCTTCGTTTTGCAATAATCCCACAAGCAAGGAAGATAAATTGCTCCACCTCAGGCCCCCAGCCTCCCCCTCCTCCCTCCTCCCACCCCGCCCCTCCTTGCTTCTCTTCTGTCTGTTTATTTATAGTTTGTTTCAACCTTTAATAGGAAGCGGCACATGCTCATATTTAGAAATCGCTTTCTTCATCTCCTTCCCACATCTGTATTTCTGAATATTGGCCTTTTCAAAGGCAAAGGATGCTCAAACATTTAAGATTTTTTTTTTTAAAGAGTTCCGCCCTCCCGTTCTGTGCGCTCTCTGCTCTCTCCTCTGTGGTCAGAAGGTTGCGGTCCTCCAGGGCCACCAGGGCGTCCTCTGTGGACCTGAGGGGCCAGAGCTTTGGGTTTGTCTCTGCACCTGCAGCTGCTATACATTTCCCGGGAGAAGCAGGATCTGACAAAGGCCCTACAGTGGCTTTTCTGTGTGTCCAAACCCTCGAAAAGCCCAGTTCTCAGGGGTAAGTCGTGGCCACGCCCCTTGCCTTCAGACTTGGTCTCCTCATGGCTGGAGAGTCCCCATGCTGGGTGGCAGCCCTCCGTCCTGGACCACAGGTGGCGTGTTAGGTGTTCTAGAAAGGGGTTTCCAGCGAACCAGTTTGGAACAGCCTGGTTTATCAAAGACCACTGGTCCGTGTAATTTCCCCTCTAACTAAATGATTTAAATTACTGTCTTTCAAAATAGTAAGATTTTTAAAGGTGGTTATTTAATTAGAGGGCCGTGGAGAGACAGATGAGCCTAATAGCCCACTGTATTTCATGAGTGATCCCACCTGGAGAGCAGGCGGCCATTCTTTGTGGCGCGGTGAGACCATCGATGTCTGTCCTTCCCCTCTCAGGCTGAATGCTCAGCTAGAACCTTCCATCCGATACTCACTCTCCCTTCTTCTTCCTCCCTTCCTTCCTTCTTTTCTTCAGGGAGAGAGATGCTATTCTACATAGTAGAAAAACCAAACATTGCAATGAAAATGGTCCTGAGTTTAAGAAATGTATCAGTTTGTTATCTTCCTTTTGCAAATCACAGAGTATCCAATTAAAACAGGTTTAAACAAACAAGCTGAAGTATTCAGGGGAAGAGTGGACTGCAGGTGCAGTAGCATCCAGGGGTTCATCAGGTACAGTCCATCTTATTTCATTTTTGCCTTCTGCCATGTGTGTCCCATGGTTAGACAGGCTCTTCCCTCACGGAAGTGGCTCCAGCCTCAGATCACTCTGGGTTTAGAGCCAGAAGAACAGAACTGTCCTCAGGGAGTCCTCAAGCCCTGGATGTGTTCTAATCACAACCTGGGTAGAAGTGGAGGGGCCTGGATCTTCTGGACTCAGTCCCTCTTAGGCCTTGATCTGCAGAAACGGCAGTGCACACAGCTGCAGGCGGCCAGCAGGTCCAGTGCAGCACTCGTGGACACGGGCAGGCTGTCCCTGCCAGCCTGGGAAGCAGCGGGTGGGGGGAGGAGGCGCTGTGTCCAGCTGACGGCAGGTTTTTCAGATGTCACAGGAAACCATTTCAGGCTTTAGACTGACAGCACTGGGGAGAACAGGAACAGGGTGAAGCCTCATTCACAGACCCTCGGGCGACGGGCAGAGCCAGCACCAGACCCCCAGCCTCACGTCTCGTCTCCCGAAGCACATGTGCTGTGTGCTCCTGCCGTGAGCCTCACCTTCCATAGGACTTGGACATGGCAGTGCCACTCTCCAAGGCCACTGAGCTTATTTTCTGTGGGCTCCAAGGTCGCACGCCCATTCCCCTAACAACTCCTCTAGTTGGAAGGGTGTGGCTGACTCAGAAGCCTTCCCCCTCCTGGATTCCCATGAAGCATTACTCACTGAGGATTTGCAAATGTGCAAATGTGTGCAGACACCATGGAGAGCAGTGTGGAAGTTCCTTGGAAGAATAAAAATAGAGCAACCATATGGCCCAGCAAGCCCTCTTCTGTGTATATTCAAAAGAAATGAAATCAGCATGTGGAAGAGACATCTGGACTCATGGGTTTGCTGCAGCACCCTTCACAACAGCCAAGGGATGGACGGAATCTGTCTTAATGTCCTGTGGATGGATGGATGGATGGATGGATGCCTAAGCAAATTGGCATGTGTACTGTGGAATATTATTAAACCCTGAAAAGGAAGGATATCCCGGCACTTGCAACAACTTGGATGAACCTAGAGGACGTTGTGCTGAATTCCATAAGCCAGGCACAGAAAAATCCGGCACGACCTCACTTACATGGGCAATCTAAAAGCATGAACTTACAGAGGCTGAGAATAAACAGTGGTCACCAGGGGTGAGGGGCGAGGAATAGGTGTTGGTCAAAGCTACACGGGCACGTGTATGCCAGGTGAGTGAGACCTGGAGATCTGTACCCTAACTGCCTGTAGTGAGGAATGTGGTATTTTGCCCTTTAAATCATGTTAAGAGGACAGCTTTCTCTGGTTAAGTATTTTTGTAAAACAAAGCAAAGCACACAGGGGAGCCCAAGTGACTGGTAGGAGGCAGTGAGGGGGGCCAGGGTGTTCCAGGTGTGTGCAGTGGCCAGCCCACTTTAGATAAAAGCAATTATTTGCTTCAATTGTGCCTCGCAGCTAGGGGGAAAGGCTGTGTTCCAGAGACTACTGCACCTGGGAGGGAGTCCAGCCATGAAGGCAGGGGTCATGAAGTGGCAGTGCAGGTGGCTTTTCCGGGGGCCAGGAGGCATGGCTTGGGCCTGAGCTCTTAAGTGGACTCAGCTGCTCAGGCCCGAGCCTTTCCACCTGCCCGGAGCCCTACACGGCCTGCAGCTGTGGGAGATGTGCTGCGCATGCTCACAGAGACCTCTGGCCACATGGTGAGAGCTGGGAACAAGGTCCCGCCCTGCCCCTCAGGCCCAATATAAGGTGCAAGGAGGGCTGGTGGCTCTCCTCTTTGCTCTGCTCAACTTGTTTTTATGATAAGTAGATTAGTAACAAATCCCCTGGTTTTTTTTTTTTTTTTGGGGGGGGCGGTACTGGGGATTGAGCCCAGGGGTGCTTAACCCCTGAGCCACATCCCTGGACCTTTTTACTTTTTTTATTTTGAGACAGGGTCTTGCTAAGTTGCTTAGGGCCTCCCTAAATTGCTGAGGCTCACTTTGAAATTGTGATCCTGCCTCAGCCTCCTGAGTCTCTGTGACTATAGCATGACTCTCTTTCTCATGAAGAGGGCTAGAAAGTTGATTGTGGTGGGTTTCCTTTTCATTTGTATCTTCACTATCGAGATCTCTCTTTTTACCACAAACTGTTTTCTCCAAGACACCCCCACTGGGCATAGGCATGGATCAGAGCCTTAGGTACTTTGGGGATGGTGGGGACAGCCCAGGGGGTGTTTCTGCAGAGCTGTGCTGTGAGCTCCATCCCCCTCCACACAAGGGGCAAGTGTAAGGAGGAGGATGTGACCTGCCAGGGCCACCCGCAGAGCTCCAGGTGAATCTGCCCATTAGGTGGGCGTGGCCACAGGGCTGCTGTCCTGGATTCACCCTGCAGACAGGGAGGCCTTGGTGGCCGCACAGTGGGCGGCTGTGCTGGAAGGGTAGTGGAATGAGGCATCCCACCACTGCACCCACAGGGGACGTGTTGGCCTGGATGGGGAGCTGACCGAGCAAGAAGACCTGAGTAGTGTGAGGTCCTGCTCTTCTGCAGGGACAGATGCCAAGGGAATTGGAGCAGGAAGCAGGAGAGGTGGCCTTATCTGAGCAAGGCTGTGCTGTTTGGATGGTCACTGAAATGTCCACTAGAGAGCCACCTTTGCATACCTGTCAGGCCCTCCGAGAGCGAGCCATGAGCCATCAAACATCAGTGCCGATCAGGTGAGACCCACTGCTTCCCTGACTGCCCTGGGGTCAGGACACTAGGGATGGGGGAAAACTGCTCAAGGTGGGGGACAGAGGATTTAGAGTCTGACCCCTTTCAGAGCCCATGAGGATGGCCAGCCCCATCAGGTCCTCAGGTGCGAAAGGCGGACTGCGCATCAAATCAATGTGAATATTTAGGATGTTGGCAGTTGTTTAAACTTGTTTTTAAAAGTAGCTTTACTGAGGTAAAATTTATATATAAAGAGTTGCACATGTTGAATACACACAGTTTGGGGAGTTTGGGTGTGCCAAGCACCTGTTGATGCCATCCCTACCTCCAAGCAACAGACGCATCTCCAGCACTTGTGCGGGCAGCGCACCTACGCAGGTGTGGGTGTTGAAGGGTACTCGACAGGAGAGGAACGCTCCTGACAGTTTCTAAGTGAATGATCCCCTGTTGTTAACTGCAGGCATGATCCTGTGGGGTGGATCTCTAGAACTTGGCCATCTAAGTTAGCTGAAACTTTGTACATTAGTAGGCTTTATTTTTATAGCAGTTTTGGATTTATGGAAAAAGGGAGCCGACTCCACCATTCCAATAGAGTCACTTCCCCTGCAATTTCCCCCGTTATTAACATTTTGCTTGGCTGTGGTGCATTTGATACAAGTAACGGACCAATATTGACACATTATTGTTAGCTAAAGTACATGATCTATTCAGGTTTCCTTAGGTTTTACCTAATGCCCTTTTTCTGTTCTGGGATCCCATCCAGGAGACTGCCTTACATTGATTTGTCATGTCTAGTCAATGTAATTTTGAATTCCAAATTGAGACTGATTATCTTGAAGATATCATAAGATTATACATTATCTCGCTGTTAAGGTAACGGTAGCTATTGTCATGAAGAAATCCCAGATCTCAAGAGTAGCACAAGGTAATTAGTGTCAGCAGACTTATTTCCTTGTGGTGCCAGGGTCTGGCTCTTTCCTGGTCCCTGGGAGCCCTTGGCATCCAACCAAAAGAGCAGGAAGCACAGGAAGGCGCCTGGATACCCAGGCCACGGCACGGACAACTGTCCACTCCTTCACTCACTTGCACGCATGAGAGAACCAGTGCATGGTGGAGCCTGGCGGTGGGGAGCCATGTGCCCCAGGGTGGGGAATGGGCCTGTGGGAAGTCCTCTCTGCCACATATTGTGGGTTAAAAGTCCAAGGGGCTGGCTGAGCTTTTACTCAGAGGAGAGCACAGGGAAGGGGTTAGACAAATCTAGGCAGGCTCCTGGAAATCTTCAAAGGGGGAGATCCTGGTGCATTGTGGGTGCAGTGAGGGGATGGGACATGGGTTTGGGCAGGATTGACACGGCACCTGGTAGGACTGGAGAATTGGCCAGATTCCAGATCATGGTGTCTTGTTTCCATGGAGTTTCCAATTTAACCTCAGGGTGATAAGGTGACATTGGAGTGTTTTAACCTGTGAGTGATGTCATTAGCTTCATAATTAAGAAATATACTGACCAGGTATAAGATAAACACGTACTGGGGACCTCATGTCCAGCAATGTGGCTGTAGCATTGATATTGTCCCTGTTTGTCTGAAATAAACTGAGTAGTTCCCAAGTACTCTCACCACCCCTCAGAAAAGAGGAAGTGTTGGGTGTGCTAATTGGTTTGATCACAGAAATCATTCCACAGTGGAAACTTCTAGGATGTAGTTTCTATTTGTCCTTCATACTCAATATGGACAAAAATGCAGAATATGAGGGTCACAGGGTGGAGAATAGACTGGGCAGAAAGGGCTGGATGAGCTCAGCCAGACAGCGCAGGGTATCTAGGAAGGAAGAGGTGGCAGAGAACAGATTAGACGCCATGGCTGTGGAGTGAGGGGGGGGACGAATGTGCTCCTCTGTCCCAGAACCAGGGAGGCACTGGCCCAAGTCCCACCCCTCAAGGAGCCTCTCCCTTTGTGCTCCCAGGGATAGGGATGGACTAATTCAGCCTTCCATCCCCCTCTCCATGGAAGCTAAAAGCCCCTCAATGAACAATGCACCACTGTTACCTTGCACCACTGAGAAAGAATGATGCCAATTGCAATTTTGAGACCCCATCAAATGCACGACGAATCCCATTATCAGTAACATTGGAAAGTGAAGGAATTCTCGCTAGGTAACTTACTAGAATGGAGAATGGAATTCCCTGGTCATTGTGTCACTGGCTGTGTCTCTGTAGCTAGCCTGTGAGTTCTGCAAGGGCACAGACCACGCCTTCATACTTCTGTAAACATCTCAGGCCAGCTTTACATCAGGAGCATGGTAGTTGTTGCATAAAGATAAACTGAGCTACAAGGAGACAGTGTGGTGGGGAGGAGCTACTGTTTCAGTGTTAGGAGGGCATTTTATATTTTGGAAATGAGGAATCTGTATATTGTGGAGAAAAAGTGGCAAAAATATCAGTACCAACTTGCGTTTAAAAATAAAATTGAGATGACTTTAGAATTCTGGAAGAGTTGCCATGTTCCCATACATCCCACACACAGCTTGCTATGTTAGCATCTTATAAAACCAGAGAACAATAGTCGAAGAAATTCATCGAGGTGCGCTAATAGTGACTGAATGACAGATTTATTTGGAATTGCTTTTCCCACTGTGTGCCTTTACGTTCTAGTAGGAGCCGAGTCTCCTTAGGCTCCTGTGATATAATGTGCCATACTTCTGCCATTCTCACTCTGGGAGGGACGGAGTGCAGAGCTTTCCTGGGCCTTTGATGGTTCCTGATTTTGCAGCTGGGTGGCTGGTGGTCACCCCTCTTGGTCTACTGCAACTCTGCGTCCAGAAGTTCCTGTCCTCGATGGGTCTCCTGAGTGCTGGATGGATTTGTGCTTTGTTAACTCTGTCTTAGGAAGGAGTCAAAGTCCCTGCTTCTGAGCAACCTGTGAAATTAACAGATAAAGATTCACTGAATTTTCAAATGTTCCTTTGAAAACTTCCATTTTATATAGATAATATCAGAATCTTGGATGAAATCTAAACTTGGGCGCTAATGGATTAAATTTAGAGTTTTGCTTCACTCCTTCAGTTATTCTCTGTCTTTTGATGCCTCTCATTACTTCAGGCAAAGAAATGTGAATTGTAAAGACAAACGTCCCCCTCCCCCCATGTTATTCTAGTTTGAGGGAAAGCTAAGTACCTTGTGGAATCAGAAGGGTGGAGAAAGCAAGCAAGACAGCAAGGAACTGTCTGGTGCTTCTTCATTTGTTGCTTTTGGCCATTCAATATTTCAAATTAACAGAGCAAAACAAATAGAAGCTCAAGGCTGGTGCACACCCTGGTACCCTGGGGAGCAGGCAAAGGTGCCAACATATTTGTAAGTTTGTTTCCCTTTTAAAGCGACCTGTATTGAACCAATGGATTTCTGAGCCACAAATATTGATGACCATTCCAGGTTTTAGATTCATGACACCATAGTTAATGACCCCGATGATCAATAGGCATTACTTGCATTTTTATTTTCCTATAAAGTCAACCCAGGAGGGAAATAATAGAAGAAGCCTCCTGTTTAGCCTGACCAGTGAATACAAGGATCTTTTTACATTGACAACTCAAATGATTACTCTGTGCCTAAATTCTCTTTGCATTTGATCTTTATTACAATGATGATCAGATTAGCTGACAGTCACTGCCTAGAAAATGATAGATTCTCTGCAACTAGGCGGGATTTGGGGTGCAATTTGCAATTCAAAGACTAAATCAATTCATTCTAAAGGATTATATCCTTTCTATTTACAAAATTGAGATGAAACTATTTTCATAAAGTAGTTCTCACTTGCCTGGTTTAGCATACACTTCCAAATTTGTGCTCTTTGGTAATGAGAGAGGGGAGGAAGGAGGAGGAAGAGAACAGAGAAACTGAAGCTCTGAGTGTGGGTCCCTCACCCTTGAGTTGCAGGCACCCCTGGGCTACCTCCACCTCCTGTATTTTAACCCTTTTGGGTTGTGCAGAGCGTCGAAATCTCCACTTGAACCTCTTCCTACTGTTAATAACCTAAACTCCATTTTTTAAAAATTCACATTTTGTATTTTACTGGAAAGTCAAACTTTTTCCTCCTTTTACAGTGATTGTCCATAAAGACAAAGGGATGAAGGAGATCACCAGATTTTTAAGAAAAGATGAAGGATTTAGGTAATGAGATTGAGAACAGAGAGTGACTGCCAGGCTGCAGAGCTTGGGTGGCCTGTGAGACCCTCTCAGCCTCCAGAATGTAGGGGCCAGAAACAGCCCCACTGGCCCCTGTCTCCAGGGTGTTGGTCAGCACCCTCGCTGTTGCGGGTGGTGAGGTGCAGACCCACCCCGTGGGCCTCTGGCTGAAATGTGCTTGGAGGAGACCTCATTCCCTCTCACTCCATGATTTTTAGGAGCAGGAGATGTTGAGGAAGCTCCGTGGTGATGGTGTGGTGTAAATCGTGGTGGTGGGTCTTGTCCTGCTCCATCACTGTCCGTGGGTCTTAGGCCCAGAACTCATTCATGGACTTTAAATGTTGACATTTAACTCTAGGCTGATAGTTTTTCTTTTATAAATAAAGATTTCATGCTGTAAAGCAATGATTCATTCTTAGAAATATAGTGATCTTAGTTTCCAAACAGATCCCTTGGCTGCAAAGGTCATGAGAGCTTCGGTACAATTTTAGGGAGAGGATGCTTCCAAATGCATCTTCCTCTGACCTCAGAGGAAGGGTGATGTGTGGGTGGGAATGGTGGATTCCATGATGTTAGGGTCTGTAAACAAGTCAAGATGGCGCCTGGCATTTTGCCAGAGGGCGTAGTTTGTGAAATAACGCCAGCGAGCCATTAAGTGTGGAGATTCCTTATTGGTTGACTGCTGTATATAGTTTGTTAATTAAGATAAGCTGTGTGTAATGTATATATACCCGTCCTGTCCTTCAATAAATGGCTCCCACTCCTGCTGTATCAATCTACACAAGTTCCTCGTCACCCTCCGGTTAGTTTGCCCAGCCAGCAGGGCTTCGGCACCATTTGTCGGGGCAAAATGCGGTGTAAACCTCCCTGTGCTGCCTCTGAGGGCATGCACAGCTCAGGGACTGAGAAGAAAGGTGGGTGGTAGCAGAGGGTTCATGCAGGTTTATTGAAACCTAGTTCCTCTGGCCCATATAGAGCTCCCATATTTAAGTATCGAAACTTAAGTCATGTTTAACAGGAATCTTTTATAAACCTGCCTCATCTGAGCAGAACACCGTGCGTACTCGTGTGTGTGTGTGGGGGGGCGTTCAGTGGTCACTGGTGATTTTACTGTGAAAGTACTGGACACATCCATGGCTGCCTTTCTAAGTATCTGGCCTCCTGTGAGCAAGTCTTTTGAAAGCTCCTTTTTCCATTGTTACAGATCTCCCCCTTCACGGTTTCTACTCTCTATGCTCATGGAGGGGCTTCTGCTGGGACAGTGCCTCAGGTAGCTTCCTGGGGAAGGTAGAAGCAAACCTCTGCCTGAGAAACTATGTAAGCTGTGTGCCCGAGTAGTCACAGCCACCTGTGGCCTTTAAATACAAATTAATGAAAATTAAAAATCTGTCCCTCATTTGCACCAGTGCCCCCCCGCAGTACTGAGTGGCACAGGTGAGGAGCCCTGATTCCTGGAGGGGCCAGAAGCTCGGCCAGGGGAGAAGGCTCTGCTCACCTGGCTCTGTGACTGGCATCCACTGTCAAGCTGGCGAATAATCAAGCAATTTGCACGTGTCAGTGTGTCCACAGAAGTAAAAATTGGTTCTAAGGCTTAAAGGACTGCTTGTTTTGTTTTATCCAAAGTGTGTGAGAGTGAATCCTCAGGCCCGGTAAGTCTGTTCTGGCTTCTAGGTTTTGAAAAAACAGCTTTTAGTCATTCTATTGCATAGAGTGGTCCATCTCTTCTCACTGAATGTCCTCCTTCTCCTCCTCCCTTTTCCTCCTCCTCATTCTCCCACCTCTTCCTCCTCATTTTCTTCCTCCTCCATCCTCCCCCTCTTCCTCTTCTTCTCTTCTTCGTCCTCTTCCTCCTCCTCCATTCTTTAGTCATATATGACAGGAGAATCCATGTTGGTAGAATTCACAAGCATGGAATGTGTCGTCTTCTAATCAGGAGCTTGTTTTTGGGGATGTGAAGAATGGTGGGGTTCCCGTGGTGTGTTCATGGCTGGATCTTCTGAGGAACACTGCTTCCTCCCCCAACAACCCTGTGTTCTGGGGGTTGCAGGAGGCCTCCTCCTGAGACATCCCAAGTTGGGACCTTCCCTGAGTTCTGTTGTATGCCAGGCCAGGGCCACAGGCTCTGGAGCAAGCCATAGCCGCTTCTCTCTGGGCTTCTGTTTCTTTGACCTTCTTACTTCTCCTGTCTTGGAATTCTGTGAGCACCGTCCTGACACGTGGTGGCATCATGCAAATCTCTCCAAATCTACAGCCCACTTGCGTCTCTCGGGCAGTTGGCAGATGAGGATGTTCTCACGTGGGGGATTCGCTTGAAGAACCCATGTAGCGCTGCTTTCTCTTTCATATTTTGAGGAGGAATTTGTTGGGTAAAATTTTTAATTCTGCCCATTTTGTTAAAAAAAAAGAAAACAAGCCAACCCACGTGTTATATTCTTAATATTATGATGGAATTTTTCCTATAATCCACACCTTGACTTTAATGATACAAACTACTTCATTTCCATTGCTAATGAGGCCATTTAGAAAATATTTTTGCTTAATATGTCTAATTATTTCTCTGGTTGAATGGGAACATTGCTGTTCTAGAAACCTTTTAAGACTAACCAGAGCCTGACTGTTCCTCAGAGGTTCCCTTGCCTTCCACAACCTTTGTTCTTTCCAACAGCCTAGCGAGTACGGCACCTGCCTCCTCCTCAAATGCTTCCAAGTCTACATCTCCACAAAAGGAGTCTCCCTTTTGTCTTTCTCTATCAGCATTTCATTTCTTGAGACTGGAAATATAAAACCCTGCATATGATTATTAGAGTCTTTAAAAATGTCTTACCACCTCATAAATTCTAATTTTCAAACCTGGCCTTTATTAAGGGCCAGGCGTGTGGTTTGGCCATGGCATTTGGACTGTGCACTGACTTTATTGTTTGAGGGTTTTTCTTTGTGACGTGAGGAGCTGTGATCAACGGAAAAGTGAATTATTTAACATATTGCCCTGTGACATGCTCATTGTCAGTTGAGACTCCCCGAGGTGACAAAGTGGGAACAAAGTGAGACGGGGACGGCTCTGCACACACTGTACATGCACTTCACAGAAGAAAGAGGGGAGGGGTGCTGTGGTAGGGTCATCAGATTTGGCAAATAGAAATGCAGGACCCCGGTTAAATCTGGAACTCGGGTAGATATGAAAAGGGCTGGTGCAGCGCTCTCCTCCGGGATACCTGGGGTGAACTTATAGAAACATTCCTGCTTTATCTGAAATTCAAATTCAGCCGGACGCTCGGGATGTCGGCTAGAAACCCTATTTATGGTGAAGAAAGTCTTTGGAAAAGAAAATAATAGCTAAATAAATATATTTCACATCTACAGGGTCTCGGCAGATAGTGAACATAAAATGACTCTGCAGAAGTGAGAACGAGGAGCAGCTGTGAAACAGAATAGATGAGATACAGAGCTAAGGTCCGGGGTGACGGCGACCCGTCCTTCCCAACTCCCTCCCTGAGGGTGGGAGGTTCTGGACTCTTGGATGCGCAGCACCTCCTGTGCCATGAGGCCTGTGGGTGGGCATCGAGGGCAGTGGCGGCCTCAGCCCCACCGCAGTGTCCTCTTAGCGCTTTGTGGACCACGTGCACTAACCTGCTGGCCCTTGGCCTTGTGCCTGGAAATGGATGGAGGGGCCCACACCGATTCCAGGCACATCCTGGGGGTCCAACGACTTGGTGCACGTTCCCCAGAGATACAAGGGAGCGCACCGATGTGTCTTTCACACTGCAAGTTCTGGTCAGAGCCTGTCCCGTGCTCTAGTTCATCCACAGCTCCTAGCAAGTGCCTCGTCCACGCTCAGGTGGAAGAACAGAAGCATTTGTTGGGGGAAGGGGTGGATGCCAGTATGTGCGCTAGTAGACTTAACTGTTGTGTAGAATACAGGGATGTGGTGTGTGTGTCTGCGTGTGCACAGATGCATGCATATGTCACTTAGCACAGTGACGGCTGTTGCAACAAACTCCTGAGCACACGCAGGTGACACCATGACTGAAGACGGGTCCTGGCTTCAACAGGTCTCACATGCTGGTTCAGGGTGTGGGGTGGCTCTCTTCTGAGCAGTGAGTACAGGGGTTCAGGCCCTTCTGCCTGTGGCTTTCGCAGGTTTACCACGTGGCCTCCAAGGTGGGCAGGATGATCAAGATGGAGAAAAGGAGTGAGCAAGTGTGGGAAGCTGACTGGGCCCCGTCACGGGTGCTCACCACATCATGGGCAAGATCTGCTGTGTGGCCCCCAAGGAGAGTCTGGGGAATAGAGTCTTGGGTGGGCGGTGCCTTCCAGCCCCTAGGAATAGGAAGCAGCATCTTTGGGTGGATGGCCACCCGCCCTACTGTGCCTGTCCACTTACCAAGCCAGGGAGGTGGATGGCTCTTGACAGGAATGCCCATGACCCTGCCTCTTGACATTCATGCTGTTGGGGCTCAGAAGATGGCACCCCGAAGCATGGCACTTTGGGAACAGAAGCAGCTTCAGATGTCTTTCTCTGCCCTCCATCCTCATGCCCCACCCCAAGCCCCCAGGAAAGCCCTGGAAACTAGAATTCCTCTTCCTCAAGGCAATTTATGGGCCTGCAGCCCCCTCCCCCAGACAAGCCACAAAGTCCCACCTCTGTCTCGGAGCTGGTTAAGAAGAAACGCTCTGACTTCCCTTGTCTGGTGGTAGATCCTAAGATCCCCATTTTGGAAGAGGTCCTGCCTGTCCCTGGAAGGTGAGAAGGTTGCACAGAAAGGCCAAGAAGAGCCGAGGGCTGTGCTGTCCAATCACCCTCTGACTGCCCTGCTCCACGGGACCCTCTGTCCTCCTCACGCTGATCTTGTTGAGGGCCACAGCCGAATGGGGATGATGCATGGCATTTTTGCCAGAAAGGAGTGGTTGAGAGGTGACACCAGCAAGCCGTTTAGATGATAATGGTTATGTTAAGCTGTGTATATTAGACCCCTGCTGTCCACCTTGGCCTGCTACTTTGGAGTTCTCTCGAGGATTCCCAGAGAGTTCCCATTGGTTGGGGAAGTGCCAGAGGAGGGATTTCCGGTTGGTGTGTGGAGCCACGTGGCTTTCTGGGGGAGTTCCCAGGGAGTGTGCTGGTGGAGTTCAGAAATAAAGTTTGTTCCTGCTTCAGTGGCTCTTGATTTGTGCCCAGTCAGACTGCGGCATGATCTCATGGGGAGCGCAACCCCACCAAGTCTCCCTGGGCCTCGGACCAACACTCTGTGGAGTGCTGAGTGTTTCCAGCCATTGAATGGGCCACCGGACCTCAGGAATGCTGGAGCCTGGCTCTTGAAATCACTGCAGTCCTGTGAGAAGCCTGGGGCTAGGACTGTCCCTGCAGCTTCATGAGAGACCTTGGAGCAGAGGGCTCGGGTGTGTTTGGATTCCTGAACCAGGGAACCCAATATAAGTGTGTGCTGTTTTACATCACAGGGTTTCGGGGAACTCTGCTGTGTAGAAATAGATGGTGACACACGTGGACTTCGAGCAGCCCCACATCCTGGGAAGGCAGGACCTGTGAATCTCCGCCACAGTCAGCACAAAGGACTTGCTGGGTGACGTGGGACTTACCCTGTCTTGTAGAAATTAAAACTGGTTATCTCCTTGGTCTTCCTAGGTCCTGTGACCACCTCAAACAATCAACAGGACATTCTTAAAGTCCCCCAGACTTTCTTTAATGTCCTCTCATTTACCTGTTGGGGGAGAGGTTACAAGGAGAACCAAGCACTCGGCACCAGGTACCACACAAAAGAGCCCACAGAAGCTTGTGGTCACCTGTCCTCAGGCCAGAAAGGTACACAGGATGCCAACAGGCCACACAAGCTGTTCCCAGCTGCAGGTGACTCATTATGGGGGTAAGGATGGGCTGTGGGAGGCAGCAGGGCCGTGGGAGGCAGCTTCCCTAGTGTGAAGAGGGCCAGGTGACCCTGTTCCCACCAGAAGATGCAGCGGATTGCTGGAATCCTTCTGCAGCGGCTGCCCAAGGATAACAGGAGCTGGTGTGTTGGGAGGCTCCTGGCCAGGAGATGACTCTGCAGGGGCAGGTTGGAAGGGGGACTTAGGGTTAAGTAATTCGAGTCCTTTTCAATTTCCCCAGATGTCAAGACCACATAAAATATTGGGCCTTAATTTTAGGACCTATATTCTGTTTAATGAAAAAGTAATTTTTGTGAGGGAAATAGGGTGATATTAGAGAAAGAAACTGGAAAGGTACATAGAAAATAAGTCACATGGGAATGTCCACCTCATTTGGTGGCTTTTGTGTTGTTCCTTTCCATCTCTCCATGGTGAGCATTATTTGCATAACAAGGCTTCAATCAACCATCATTCTTGCACAAACCAAAGGAGTTTTAGCCTCTTTTTCCGAGTTTATTATTCACATTGGCGTTCCTTGTGTACATGTAAACACTCCTTCATCTCAATTTAGTTCAAAGCATGAAAAGTACCGATGTTTAATTAATCGCTATTCTTCACAGGATGGGATGGAAGCCAGCGTGATTGGGTCAGTTGTTACCAGGAGCTGAGGGTCTTTTCCATGTAATAAGGAAGAGTAGACGGAAAGCCTGCAGACCCAGACTTCACTTTCCATTCTTCCAGCATGTTCTACTTGAGTGTTTTCTGCTGCCAACAAGGAGCTGGAGATGGAGGGAGAAGTGGAGAACCAGCACTACCGTCTACCCAGATGGGGCTCCTCTGAAACTCTATGCACAAAACAGTCAGCCATCCCTTGGTGTCTGTGGAGGATAGGGTCTGGGCAGGACCCTGGGGATAGTCAGCTGACCTTCAGCGTCTACAGAGGACAGGATCCAGGGAGGATGCCTGGGGATGTGCCCATCCATGGCTGTTCAAGCCCCCTATGTAACTGCATTTGCACAACCTATGCATCGTCCTGTACTTAGCTGATAGCTAGCTTGCTTCTCACCCCTAAGACAGGGGAATGCTGGGTAAATGGCTGCTGTGCTCTATTGCTTGGGGGAGAATGGCGAGGAAAAAAATGTCTGATCACAATTATTTTTTCAGAACACTTTTGATCTAGGGTGGAGATCATACAGATGCACGTAGAACCTACAGAGATGGAGAGCCAACTGTTTGTGATTTTGTCTCATAGCCTTGTAATAAAGAAGAAACACCAGAGTGCAGTGGTTTAAACGTGAGGTGTCCGCCCAAGCTTGAACAGCCATGGCTTGTACAGCCCTGCATGGGCACACCCCTGGGGGCCCTCCCTGGACTCTGTCTTCCATAGACACTGAAGGTCAGCTGAGTATCCCCTGGGTCCTCCATTTACATCACAATACAGGAAAGCTTAGCAGTGACAGGATTGGGTTATGAACCTGATCAGTGCACTAATCCCCTGATAGGGATTAACTGAGTGGTCACTGGAGGCAGATAGGGTGTGGCTGGAGGAGGCAGGTCCCTGGGGACATGCCTTTGGGGTTTATATCTCTGCTTTCTGGTGCCATGTCCCCAGTGCTTCCCTCTGCCACACTCTTCTCCCATGATTTCTGCCTGACCTCAGGCCCCAAGCAAAGGAGTCGAAGGACTGAGACCTCTGAACCATGAGCCCTTAGACACACCTTTCTCCTCTAATTGTTCCTGTCCGGTCCTGGGGTTGCAGCAGTGAAGAAGCTGACTAGAACAGTCTGCTGGCCGTTTCCTCCTTGCACCAGGACGACCTTCTGTGCATTGTGTTCCTGCCCAGGACAAACAAAATGGCAAAAATTCCAGTTCACTCACTTCTAAAAAGTGCCCGTAACCCTGCGACGGTGAGCCCGCTACATCACTAAGCCACGTTCGATTGTTTTCTCCTGTCTCTCCTGCGCCCATTTCATGCCAAGGCTGGTTGGTGTGAAGAGCCAGCTGTGCCAGGTTCTGGTGCAGCATGGCTTCTCAGGCTCCTAAGGGGGTCCTTGTCCTCCGCATGTCCTCCATCTGTCCTCACCCAAGAGCACAGGGCGTGGCCACTGTGGGGAGGCTCGTCAGACACACCTAGAGACTCTCCTGTCCTGTGCAATAGCTCCTCTGGCAATGGTTGCTTCTTTGATGTGACGATTGAAGATGGTTGTCTGCACCTGGGCTATTGTGAGGGCCTCCTCGCTGGCCTTCTTCCTTCATGTAAAACAATGACAGGTGTTCAGCTAAGTTAACTGCACAGCTGGGTGGGCTTCACTGCCACCTCTCCATCCGTGTGCGTATCCTGCCTCGATGGCATCTGCCCTCCTGGCTGCTGGCTCTCGCCCCCCCCCGCCTCCCCTCCCTCGGCCCCCATCTCCTTTCCTGATCAACTGTCACTGGCTCCGCTCGCCCTGCCTGGGTGGCCCAGCTGAAGGTGGGAGGCACTGGGACATATAGCTATTTTGCCCTGGGCGTCCAAGAGCAGTCAGACCTAGACAGAGTCCCGTTTTCACATCGTCTTACTCATGAACCTCTTTTCTGAGAGGGTCCTTAGTTTTAATTCTATATCCCCAAACTCCATGTCAGCTAAAGGAGGGGAAGGGTTACGACAGGGACCCAGTTCCTGCACCTGAATCTTAGTGCGTTCATCATGGGGTGCAGCTCGTGTTTGTTTCTGTGTGACACTTAACTTGGACTCACAAGAAAAATCTGCCTGCATTTTGCGTGTCCTCAATAGTCCAAATGGAAGGTCTAGATTACCATATGTGGGATGAAGGGGATTTTGCTGTTTTGGTCAGTTTCATCTCCAAGAGTTGACCCCTTGGTACCACCACCAAATGACAAACTGGTTTTAAAATCTTGCCAAAGACGAGCACAGTGGGGTTCTGTATTGTCTTATGCTGGCCTTGCAGGGCTGGCTTTATGCCTGTCCCCCTGATCCCCATCAGGGGTTACCCCCAAATTGGCCATTGTTAGTGCATTCACACCAAACACAGTAGGAACACCACAAGTTGGGGCTCTTCTCTGCAGTTGCTGAATCTGACTGGAACACCACAAGGCAAGACACTCCAAGGAAAAGCTGTTGTTGATCCAGAGAAAACAAATGTAGGATTTTTTAAACAAATTTGAGAGACCTGTGAATCTGCAGAAAAGCATAGAGTGTGACAGGAGATACCTGTGTCCCCATCACTGGGCACTTTCAAATCTTTATTTTGCCACTTAGTTTAAGAGACAGGAAAAGGAGAGAAAGCAACTGAGAGAATATGAACATTATGTTTGATAATGAAAAAATAGCAATTTTCCAATTCTGCAGTAATCCAAGTGTCACATTAGATTAGTTTGGGGTCAGACTACACTTAAAATTTTGCATATATTTTGATTAGATAATTACATGCACTCTCTGTGCCAGCTCACTATTTTTAAAGGCATCATGTAAAGTATATGCTATTTTTTTCTTTTTGTTTTTTGCACCAATGTTTCCAGTACTCTTTAAACCCCATTTCCATGAACAGTGCTTTGCTGAGACCCATATTTAGAACAAAATCCATCCTCTTTCTTCAGAAATTCACAACAACATTGCAGAGTTAAACTTACTTTTTTAAATAATAACTGCTGTTTGAAAAAAATTTAATGCTCCTTTTTTTTTTTTTATAAAGAATAATATTAGCTGAAAAACACACTTCAGAGGTGGCCTTGTGGTATGCGCCATCCATCTAGTGTCTCAGATATCCTTCCAACCACCCAACGGGACAGGCAGTATCACTTCCCACATCTTTTGGATGCAGAAACTGAATTTTCCTAAAAGACGCCTTTTCATACCTACTGAGTGTCAGGGTCAGAATACAGTCGGTCCTTTCTGACTTGGGGATGTGCTTGTCACTGCTGGGGCATGTCCACTCAAGTGGTCTCTGCACGGGGCGGGGGCAAGACAGGGTGTGAGGGGCCATCTTATATGGGCCCCTCTTTCCACATGGCCTCCAGTGGAGACCTTTACATGGTGTGGAGGAAGTGGGAACCACAGTGGAGGGCCACCAGGGGGCCGGGGACTCCTGGCCAGTGAGCACCTTTAGTCTTGTGTCTGATTGCCCCAGTGTGAGTCTGCGGTGGCTGTGAATTAACATTTTTATAAATGCCATAATTATATGTGGCTAGTGCAATTTTGTAGAATGTTTGTGCATGGACCAGCAGCGTTTATTTAGAAAATGTCAATATTTAATGTACTTCACAGTCCCCGTCACTTGCGTTGACTTTTCTCTTGAAAAGCGGGTCTGCTGGGCTCCTCTTGTCCTTGGATGGCCCTGATCTTGCACATTAAGGTCGCTGGTGTGGAAGGCATGTTGCACATAGGTGATGAGGGGAGTGATGGGAAGGAGGGGCCACAGTGGGCTGAACTAATCATGGGCAGTGTTTGTGCCACCAAAGGTAACTTCATCTGACAAAAATGTACAATCCAAGAAAAATGAACGCGTTCCCCAGCGCCCCCAACAGCCCCGTCTTCTCTTGGAGACAACCTTCCTTCTGTCTTGAGGCAGTGTTCACCTCTGTGGAGGGAGAGGAGCCTCGCTCTCCCTGGTTGGAGAGGTCACAGCCAGGGCAGGCATCACACCTGGGTGAGGGGCCACACAGGGAGAGCCTGGCAGGCAGGTGAGGACAGGGCCTCCCCTCTGCTTCGTGAGCCTGCAGCCACAGCCTGAGGAGGCTGAGGCTCTGTGTCCAGGTGAAGACCAGCTGCCCAGCCTTGGGCCTCTCACTTGGGTGCCGCAGACTCTGGTTATTGGCCTGCAGCAGGGCTTGCTGAACTTGCTGTCCCCCCTATTTGCTCCACGGAGCCTTTCAGCATCTCCTATCACAGAGGTCAGTACCGTCTGTGAGCCTCATTTTAGCAAGAGAGGCCCGTCTTTCAGAGCAGTGTTCGCCATTCCACGATCAATAACGTATTTCCCAGAACACATTTCAAGAGCACAGATTTAGTGTGGATAAAGGGGAGCTTGTTGACATTTTGATGTTTTGGTGCATTATGATGTTTATGTTGTGGGACTGTCATTTCCTTGCTGGGCCCCTCTGGATTTTCCCTTAGTGCTGAGAGGTGCGAAGCCTCCGAAGGCTGAGTGTTGTGGAGTTGGGTATTTTTGAAGTCAAACATTTTCTCTCCGGGGCTATGGAGCTCACAACTCCTTAATAAATATTTCTCCAAGTAAAAGATCTTAGTAGCCCAGAGTTTTTCTTCTGGAGCTGAACATTGGTTTGGGTGCCAAATGCTTGTTATGTAACCTGTGACTTAAAGGTTCTGCAGTGGCTTTCAATATCTCAGGGGCATTTCCTTAACCTACAAGGAAGCCCAGCGCCCCCTGGTGGTGCACTGTGTAACCTCCACCAGCACTGATCTCCCCTGACATCACAGGGGCCTGTGGCTTCTTCCTAAGGAAGGGCTGGGCGCCCTGATGCCTCCAGCTCCTCCATCTCTGACCTTGCCCCAGAGCACCCAGCACTCAGATTATCAGAGTTTCTGATATGCCTGCTTGGAGACCTAAACTGAAGGAACTTAAATTGCCCATCAACAGGTTTGATCCCTAGAATCTCATGATGCCACAAAACACCCAACTTAGATCCTCTTGCTGAAATAGGCAGTTTGCAACTTTCTGTGTTCCCCACTTTCAGTCTGGTTATTTTTCGAACCCTCCTCTTTCCCTTAGTGTCTCTTTAAGTCTTTTTCCACAATAAGAGTGTTGCTAGCCACACTGAGGCAAGACAGTAGTGTACTGGCATTAGCTTTACCAGAACCCACAATTAGAGGATAATCATTTTTTTATTCAAATGAAACTTGCATTTAACAGGACTGAATACCTTGTACTTAAGTCAAAGATAATCCTGAATTATGGCTCCTTTGCAAGGAGAAATGCAAAATTAGCTTCTGGGCCTGTTTCCAAAGGCAGGGTAAATTTATGACACGTTTAATATCGACCAACAATATTTTAGATGCTTCTTAAATTTATCATCACTGCTGGCTACATGGAATTTATTAGATCAAATGCAATAAAATATAATGAAATAGATTAGATCTCTTTTTGAAATGTTAGTAGACAGTATGCTGGGTAACAAAAAGTGTAAAACTTGTCTTCCAGTATAAATGGTATTTTCAAATTTTTCATACCAAGAAGTTCTTCAGTACCCCAAGTTAAAAGAATAACCCCAAATACTGTTTTTCATGGGGGCATTAAAACTAGGGATTTATAATTTAGAGATAAATCTATAGAATTTTATTTTATTCTTTGACATTTAAAAAATTTCTAAAATAAGTACTCTGTTTGCTTTTTGTGTTTTATACACATAGCAGAATACTGGCTAGGGATTGTTTCCATCAAGATTCATGGTGACTTTTGAGTTCACGTGTTCCACGGTGAGGTGCCAGACCTCCAGGGGGGAAGGAGGTGCTTGGAGAGTGCGATGATCTATGTGAAGGCAAATTAACTCACCCCATAGATGTCCACATCTCAATCCTGGTTCTGTGGTTTAAAGTGTCCCCACAGTTCATGTTTTGGGAATCGCTGATGTGATTGTACCAAGCTGTGGACCATAACCAAGGGGCTCGGTCACAGGCTCTGGAGGGGTGGGTGCATGCTGTCACTGCTGCAGCGGGGTCATTATAAAGCGGCATTTGTCCCCTTTCCCCTCTCGCTCATGTGATGCCTTCCAGCTTGTGAGGACACGGTGGGAAAGCCTTCGCTCGCCATGGCCCCTTGATCTTGGACCTCCCAGTCTCCAGAACCATGAGCCAAATAAGCTTCTGTTGAGTATAAATCACCCAGGCCGTGGTGTCTTTGTGTCAGCACATCCTAGATGAAGACACCTTGGAACCAGTGAAGGCGCCCGGTGATATTGCAGGTAGAATTAAGGAAGCAGATGGCACTGGGTGGTTCAGTTGCTGACTTAACAGGGTGAGGTTGTCCTGGTTTGCCTGCATTAACTTGGTGATGTCATCAGTGTTCTTATTAGTGAAAGAGGGGGAGTGTCCAGTCAGAGACGCAGAGTGAGAGAGACTTGAGCAGCCAATGCTGGCCTAGACAGGGAGCCGGGCAGCCTCTAGAACCTGGAAAAGCAAGAAAATGAACTCTACCCTAGGTGTCTAAGAAGGGACAGAACTCTTGATTTTAGCCCAGTGAAACCCATTTCAGTCTCCTCACTTCCAGAAAAGTAAGAGGAAGTTGTATGATTTGAACACACTGTGTGGTCATTTGTCGTAGTAGTGGTAGCCGACTTGCACAGTGCAAAAGTGGGGGATGCAGGAGGCAGGCCAGTCTAGGAAGCCCCTTGGTGTGTCTCAGCTGGAGAGTCCTCTTCTATCCAGTGACGACACTGGTAAGGGATCACAATATGCCCCTTCCTTCTAAAAGACCATCTGCCAGTATGGTGTGGAGAAATCCCCTTTACCTTTTTAGACAGAACCAGCAGGGACCAAAGGGGACCAGTAGGAGTCCCATGGAAGCTGAGAAGCAGAGCAGAACAGAAAAGTGGTATCAAGGCTCTAAAAATTAAGCTGCCTTTGGGGCCAAATTCCACAAAATAAGCCAAAACCACATGCTCAGCCACAACAGGGCAACTGCCCACTAAGAGAAAAGATTTGAATAGTACCCAGGGTCACCTAAAATAATAGGCAAATTATACAGAGGACAAAATAGAAATCACTGTCATATCAGGACCCCAGATTCACAGCCCAAATGAGGAAAAAAATTGAGCAACTCATGTCAACACCAAGATGAACCAGATGTCAGCCTTATCTGAAAGGAATTAGGAGCAACCACCATAAAATAAGCATCCAACAATTAGGAATGGCTGTGAAAGAAGAAAATATGAAATTTGTGAGTACCAGAGTAACAGGAAAGAAGCAGTGGGATTCATGGAACTAAGAAAGATGGTCATAAAGAAACCTAGATGAGCTCAGAGTGGAGTGGAGAGAAGACAAAAAGAGAGAATATGCAATTGGAATAACAGAGAAAAAGTCTTACAAGAAACCCATTTTGAATTCCATAGCCTCAGTAGGTTGAAAGTAAACTTATGGAAAAAAATACCATCTATCATTATAAAAAGAAGAGGAGGAGGAGGCTGGGCAGAGGAGGAAGAAGAGGAGAAGGAGAAACAGAAGCAGCAGCTAGAGCGACTACATTAGTATCTGGTAAACATCAAATCAAAGAAAATTGCCAGAGAGAAAGAACAATGTTACATGATGATAAAAGGCTCAATCTGCAAGAAGATGTAATGATACTACTTATGTATGCACCAAGCACCAGCACCTTAGAACACATGAAACAAGAACTTATGGTGCTGAAAAGGAGACGGGAGATCCACAACTGAAGTGGGGGCGTCAATGAACTCTCCCAGCTACTGACTGAGGAACTAGACAGAAAATCAAAAGGGACATGGAAGATGTAAACAACACAACTGGCCAACAGGATCCAGTTGATACTCACACCAACAACAGCAGGATGCTCACTTTTTTCAAGTACCCATGACATTCCGCAAGGGAGACCACATCATGGACCATAAAACAAAGCTCAACACATTTAAAGAAAGGAATTAATACAGAATGTGTTTTCCCACTCTCAAGAAACCAAAGGAGAATTCATCAACAGAAGACAACAGGAAATCTCCAACTATATATACAAGTATATATATTATATATACTTGTAAAAAAATCCATGTGTAAAAGAGGTCTAGAGGAAGTAAATAAAAATCATAGCACTGAATAAGAAGAAAACGTGGCTTATCAAATTTAGTGCTAAGAGGAAGCTTTATTCTATTCTTATCAAATTTAGTGCTAAGAGGAAGCTAGATTCTTTGCATCTAGTATAAATGCTTATACTTGATGCAAATAATGTTCTCAACAACCTAAATTCCTCCCTGACCATACCAGAAAATCAAGACAGAAATTCACCTAAAAAGGAAAAGGGTGGTGGGAGACAAAACTATGAGCAGAAAGCAATAAAATTGAAGGCAAGAAACAAATGACCCTCTCCCCCAAAAAATCAGTGAAACAAAATTTGCAGTGTTTGTGTAGACTTAGCTAGAACAAGATCCAGAAAAATCAGTTCCTTCTGCTTTAGGATTGCTGGAAACTTTTTCATGTTTCGACGTTTTTGCATAGCGCCAAAGCAATTATGACAGATAAAAAGTCAATGTAAAATTATTCATAATTAAAACTCTCATTAATGACAGTTTCTACATTTGATATGCCACAGATTTTGTAATCCATTTAATATCAGAAGATTTTAGGCATCACCACTTGGAATTATGCAAATGTTGAAATGGAAATAAAACACTGTATTCCTAACAACAACAAAAAACCCCAGTTAAGAAAATTAGCTGGGTCACATATGAGATTCAGCAAGTTTTTTAAGTTCTCTGGAGGAATTTTCTCATCTTTGAGTTCTGTAGAAAGTTACATCCACTGTGTTTGATTTTTCTGTGGAAAATCAGAAGAGCCTGTCACACTCCAGGGCTGGCCAAGCCACAGGGAGGCCAGGGCTGGAGAACACCCTGAGACTTGACTTTATCTTTTTTCCCCCCCATATATATATTTTTTAAAATTGGTGCATTACAGTTCTATGTAATGGTTGGATTTATTACATTGTCACACACACACACCACAGAGCAATATAATTTGGCCAATATAACCCCCAGTATTCTCTGTTCCCTTCCTTCTCCACTCCCTTTGGTCCCTTTCCTCCATTTTTCTCTCTTTTCATGAGATTCCCCCGCCCCAACACCTTTCTTTTAATTTTTCCTCTTTAGCTTCCACATATGGGGGAAATATTTGACCCTTGACCTTCTGAGTTTGGCTTATTTTGCTTGACATAATCTTCTCAAGTTACATCCATTTTCCCTGCACATGGCATAATTCCATTCTTCTTTATGGCTGAATAAAACTTTATCATTACACACACACACACACACACACACACACACACACACACACATACACACACACCATATTTGACCACATCTGATTCTGATGTTATGACCTTGGAAATGTTAGTCACATAAAAAAATGGAAAGAAAGGTAGGTGTGATAAGATCATATTGTGCACACGTACAAACATGTAACAACATCCCACTATCATGTGTAATTATGATGCACCAAAAATAGGAAAGTAGAACAGAAGAAGATCAAGGCTTGGACTTGAGAGAGACCCTGAGGCACTGTTCTCAATGTAGTTTGTGTGTGGTGTGAGGTAGGGATCTATGTGAATTTTATTTTCCCACAAAAATGACAACTATTTCTTAAACAGATATTCTTTCTCTTATTTGTACAGTCAACCCTATCATCTATCAAGTACTTGTATGTGCTTAACTTATTTTCTTGGCACACCAGTTTACTTTGTTGATCTAGTTTACTAGGTTTGCTTTTGGTTTAGCCTGGTTGACTCCTCTTGGCTCCAAGCAAACTTTGCTTTCAACTGACATTTACTGCACACTGGAACCTGTTGAGCATTTTGCAGTGTATCCAGCATGAGGCCGTGTCATGAAGTTGGTTTGAAGAGTGGACTCTGTTACTCTGCCACTTATTAGCCAAGGGTATTGGGAAGTGAGTGTCCTAATAGAGCCCACTCCTCAGTCCTCTGTTCAGATCAAGTTAGAGAAAGGATATAAAAAATCTAAGCCTAACATATCCAAGCCTATTGCTTGATAAAAACTGTTTCATGAGTGATAGTTAATATTATTTATATTACCCATAATACTGAACATTATAGTACCTAGCATGTGATAGTTTTATTATGATTACAACAGTTAATATAAGTAAAACATCTATTATAAACCAATACCTATTACATGTTGAATGTCCAATAAATGTTTATTTTCAGCCTCCTATTTCCTTTCTAATGCTTGTCCTTCTTTGGACATGTCTGTGGTCTTATTAGGATGATTTTTTTTGGGGGGGGCTATAAAATAATATGCTACAACATGGGAATTTATTTTTTATATGATCTAATGTGATCTTTTCAAAATGCCAATCAATTTTAATCTTAAGGTACCGTTCTTCAGATTTATTATATTTTTAACAGCTTTTTTCTTGTTTCACTGAACAAATTGTTGAACATGAAAATTTAGACCGAGCCAGTGTGTTGCAATGTTCTGCACAGGTGAGCACCAAAAATTAACAAAGAACTTCTATTTAGGCCCAAGATGTCTAACTTTTCTCCAGTCATTTCCCCTTTATCTCATCCCCCTGCTTCCTTTGTAAAAGCTCTATCTGAATTAAGCATCTGCTATTGCTTCTGACACCAGTTCAAATCGGCAGGAGTGAAACAAAATACTACAAAAAGGGAGAGATCTATTTTTGAAAAAAGAAGAAAAGGTTCATCCTTCTGCATCTGGGACTCCATTTTAATGCTTCAGAAATTCCATGGACCTTGAATGAAGCTGAAAGAGCAGAGTGTGAGCTGGAACTGAGAGCTTGGCTCCATGGTAAGAAGGACCTGGCTGAGGTTGGGTCTGTGACGCTGCGTGTGCCTGAGTTTGTCTCAGATCCACGGATGTCCCATGGGGTGGAAATGCTCACAGGGGGATGGAGTGGAGCATTCCCAAGGTAAACATTACGGAAGGACTGTGCAGACGCCTCGGCGTACGAGAATGTCCACATCACAAAAACCGCCTGCATTCTCGGGCAACTACATGTGTTCTCCGTGCTCAGAAAAAGATTTCATATTCTGTAAAAACAGAAGCTTCTGTATCACACCAGCTACATGCTTCATGTGTATATAACAATGTTTTAGATTTCAAATGCACAAGATACCAGTACCTGCTATTCCCATTTAACATTTGTGCATATAAACAAGACTGCACATTTGTAACATCTTGTGTTGAGCAGACAGCCCCAACAAAAGAATTAAAGCAACTGATTTGAAACGGGTTTAGGAGAATTTATGCTCCCAGCTAAAATCTAAATGCTGCTTCCCAGATTGCTGTGTTCCCTGTCGTGTCCTGCCCAGATCAAGTGTGTATTGTAGAACCAGGTAAGCAAAGACTAAATGTGATAGTAATTGGACTCCTTCACTGTATCTATGGCCTGTGTGTTCTAGAAGCATAACCCATGATCTTATGCTCTGAGGTTGCTTTGATCTGTGTACCAGGTTGTGGGAAGTGACTTTGGACCTTGTAGTAGCACTGAGCTAGCACAGCGGAGCACTGGCAGTGGTCCAATGCGCAGAATGGTCAGTGGGTCTGCTCACCAGGTTTTCTCATTCATTCTTCCCCCGATTTATAGGTGCAATTTGGGGATTTCTGTGTGGACATTTTAATTTTCTGATCTTTGAGGGCCTCGGCAACATGGCTGCAATGCGAGCTTCTGTCTGTCATTTTGTATGTTTAAATGTGAGAACTTGTTCTTTCTCTTGCCTGTGTTTACTCTGCATTTTTGTTAAGTCTCTTAAAGGGGCAAGTACCACATGACCATATCAAAACGGTTCATGCATGCAAAAGGAGTTTGTTAGCCCTCTGGTTGAGAAGTTGGTGGGAGACCACCAGGTCTTTATCTTTCTCTCATTTTCATAACTTACCTTGGTCTGTGCTGGCATCTATCTAGGACAGCTTTTTTTCACGAGCTGAAAACACAGCTGTGGGAAGCCATTTCTGACACGTGATTGGGTGGCTCCCGTTAAGGGTCTGAGGCGCTCTGGCTGTATCGTAGCTTTCCCGGCCCTTTCCTGATGAGAGAGCCCATCCGTGTGGGGGTGTGCCTGACCACTGACCCCGGGGGCCCAATCACTGACCCTGACCTTGGAGTGCGGTTTCCTCTCAACCTTCATTGGATGGAATTCTCCCCTGAATCTCTTGTTCCCCAATAAAAGGCTACTCCCAGGCATGTTCAATCTCTCTCTCTCCTGCTAGCCCTGAGTAATCCTTGCTGCCCTGCTGGGTGGTTAGAGGAGGGAACTGGAGAGGGGAGCCATTTCGGACCTGGCAATATAAATAAGGTAACTGAGTCTGTGTGTTTTATTTTGATCTCATCTAACTAACTTTATGCCTAGAACCTCATTAATGAAACCATTGCACAGGCTGCATGGTGGACACAGCCCTGGGTAATTTCAGGCTCACATCTTGCTTATAACGAGCAATCTCTGAGGAAAAAGTGATGCTCGTTGGCCGGCAGCTGGGCAATCTTCTTAACAAAATCTATTTGGTTCTGCTAAGTTACATGCCTATTCCAATTGTGCCTCTGGTTCCAGGGACAGGAGGAAACATGACCAACAGGCTGAGTCACAGCTCATAGGGTAGACATAGAAAAACAGCCACTGGGGCTGGACTGCCTGAGCTCAAATTCCTGCTCAGATCCTTAATAGCTCTGCAAATTCCAGCAAGGTGTTTGACCTTCCCTGAAATATAATAATACTACCTGGCATGCAGGATTGCTTTGAGGATTCAGTGAGCTGTGTCTGCAGAGGACTTGGAACAGTACCTGGCACATAGTAGGCATAATATGGCCCTGGGGTCACTATCAGCACAGATGGTTCTCCTTGTAGGGAGTGGAGCTTTGTGGCACTAACAGAATCAGGGGTACTCCTCAGTGACAGTTGGGCCACCTCTTTCCTACAGCCCAGAGTTAAGATGTCGAGAAAAAGTTAAGTTGTAAGAAAACCTGAATCCCATGGAAAATCTACAACAAATCGTGGTGTCACAAAATTTCCACGTTGGAATAAACATCCTGAGCTCAGTTTCCAGCGTTTCTTTCCAAGGTTAGCGCTTCAAGTGGGAGCTCTTTATGTGACGAGAGCTGTGAGCTTGAGGTGAAAATTGGCTCATATTGTGAAAAATGCACCTGAGATCTACACTTTTTATTGCATTCAAGAGCAAATGCAATAAAACAAAATCCTAGTTCCTTAAGTCTTTGTCTTAACAAAGTTGTGTGCTTTACTTATTTGAGAATGAATCTACACATGAAATTATGTAAAAGATGCCTAAACTCTTTTATCTACATGAGACATGGATCTATTTCTGTGCAAGTTGGCATAGTTTCTAGAAATTGCTGAGGATAGATGGCTGAGAAATTATTCTTTTCTTGGAGGCCAAAGGTCAAAGACAAATCAACCAATGGAGGGGGGGGGGGTCCTGGATATTCTCTGTATTAGCCACTTTCTTGCCCTGCAGCTAGACATTCATTATGGGGCTATAAAGTTTATTTTGTGGAGGTGGAGCTGAGGAAGACATTTGTTAGCATCTCCCAGAGGTCCCGGGGCATTGGCTGAGGGCCTCCTTCGCTTCCAACCAGCTCCCAAAATATGGAGTTTTAGCAGAAACTTCTGTCAGTCTGAATTTTAAAAAATCCTCACACAAATAGGTTCTTATTGTTATTATCTGTTTTGCTTCTCCAACATCCACATTTTTACAACCAACAGCCAACAGGACAGGGATGAAGATCTATGTACGTGAGTCTTGGCTTCATTATTCATATTTGTTCTATGCCTTGGCCTGCAGCCTGGGGAGCTACGTACCTTAGTCCAGAAATCTACTTCTTGCTTGAAATTTTTCTTCTTTAGCACAACTCCCAGCAACCCCAAACTCTTGCCGTCAAGATAGTGGGGAGAGATGGTCCCTTCAGAGTGGCAGGAAGTGTGTGCGCATGCGTAAACCTTCACCTCCCAGAGGAGGGCTTATATTTTCTTTTACTAAAACAAAGAAAATATGATGGGTGCCTAAGCTGAATGAGAAGCACAGGGTCCCGGGATGTCACTCACTTGGGAATAAACTTGTCTTTCCATGGCAAGGCAGATTTAGCCAAGAATAAGGAACTCAGCCATCCCACCTTGGTCACCTTGACCTTGGACAGATGCTGCCAGTTCCCTGGGTCTTACTATTTCCAATGCAAGAGGTGCCATGCGGCCTGTGCCTGTGTGGGAGGTGCTGTGGTGTGGGGCTGATGGCCCCTGACATTGCTTGAACTGAGATCTACTCCAGGGCCCCTTCTCCAGGTCTGGGGCTTTCCTCCATCATCTTCAAATCAGATTTTTTTTGCTAGGGAGAGGAAGAACGTGGCTCTCAGGGAATTTTGCCTGCCTTTCCAAATCTACTACCTCCCTCACAGCATCGAAGTCCTGGTTGGGAAATCTGGGTTCCCACACTAATGTCACTGTCAGTTCGCTGTTTGATTCTGGCTTCCTAACTTGTTACCTTGGCATTTTTCACCAGGGATTATTAATATGAGTTTTATCTTGTGTGGAAATATATAATCAATTTTTGCTTATTCAAGTCCCTGGAAGCATTAGGCATTCATTAAGAGAGGAGTGCATGAAGGAATTATAAAAAATAGTTGACTCGAGTCCCAGGGGTGGGCTTCTCTAATTTTTCTATTTTTTAACAAAGGAAAAGAGGAAAGTTGATATTATGGCTACGGCCATGCCTGGCTTGGGTGCTGACCTTTCCTGCCCCTGAAGTCCCTCCCTGGTTCCTCAGACTGGGACCTGCATGGGAAGCGCTGTCTTTGCAGGTATAGCTGATGAGTCATCCTGGAGCAGGCGGGGGCCCTAATCCAGCATGACTGGGGACCTTATCAGAAGAGACATTTGGACACAGATTCAGACATACACACAGGGAGGGTGCCATGTGGGCCCTGGACACCACTGTTCCAGGCGCTAGGAGAAGAGCTTGGGCAGACCCTTCCCTGGAGCTTCCAGCAGGAGCAGGGCCCTGCTGAGGCCTTGTCTTACACCCTGGACTCCAGATCTTTGAGATGGTGGCTACAGCCACCCCATACTGGTACTTCCTGGTGGCTCCCTGGAACCTCGGCACCTCTCTGGGCCATCACCACTCTTCCTGCCAAGCCCATCTGTTTTGCTTGGTGACAGGGGGAATTCCTTCCCCCACACGTCTTCAGGGACCAAGTGGAGCTGCCCTCTGAGACCAGCCTGCCACACTCCCTGCTGTAGGGAGGCTCGTGTGTGGTCAGGGACTTTGATCCGAACTCTGGGCACTTATTATTAGAGTGTGACTTGGAGAGTACAGTGTATCCTAAGACCCAGTTTCCTCATCTGGGAAAGGGGATGGTGGCTTCTCACAGGGTTGTCGTGAGCATTGAGCCACATAATGCTGAGAAGAGCTTGAGCGCAGGGCTGGTACAGAGACGTTCAGTGAAAGGCAGCTGTTTAAGGACACTCCACGCTCCTCGAGGTCTGAAGAGCATCTTGTTCTTCCTCCACTTCTCCCTTATTGGATTAATTAGGACCCTGATTTATTTCCTCTTAGGTAAAATTCTGAGTTGATCTGGTGGTTGGTGTTAATTATCAATCAAGTGTCCTCCTTAATCCAAAGTCAAGGGGGATCCGGGCTGTTTCTCCTTTGTCATTTGGCCATTCCTGGGTGCAGCATCCCTTCATTCTCAGGTGGTGGCCATGTTGCTGGGGTGGGGAGTAGGGGAATAGGGTCAAGCCTTGGAAGAGGCCTGCCATAGTCCAGTGGAGTACAGTATGGTGGCCAGAGCTGATGACCAGGGCTGCTGGGAAATGTAGCCCTGATCCTGAAAAGCCCACAAGAAGTGTGTGTCCTAGTAGCTGGGAAGTGGGGAGATGGAACTGGGGGCAGCCTGTCTGCACCTCAGCTACACATGAGCATGTCAATGACCATCCATAAAATGTGGTAGAAGCAATGAGTGTCACTGGCTCCTGGGGGTGTGGCCTGAGCACTGGCTGGGTGAGGAGCTGTACCTCCAAGTCATGGTCCACCAACCACAGGAGGTTTAGAAATGAGTGGGCATTGGCACCTCCCCACCCTCCATGGGTTCCCACTTAGTGGCTGCTGCCGTGGCATGTTCTGTAATGTGGGACGGATGGCACTCTGGGGAAGCAGGTGAGATCACTCAGCCTAACTGCTGGGCGTGCAACCCCTCCCCACCCTGGCCCCCAGGCTACAAAATTACAGAAGAGGAGAAAGTTGAGGTGGAGTGACACAGAAGACGGAGGGCAGCGGCCAGCAGACTGGGCCTGGGCTTCCACGTGTCTCTCCTGTCAACCTGGGTTTCTTAAAGGACAAGAAAAGCTATTCTGTGGTGGGGAAAAAGTGTTTGGAAAAGGAGTCTCAGGGCTCCTACAGTACATACTACTTTTATTTCTATCCATCATCAGTATAAAACCTGACTTGGATGCTGAAATATTAACAGCTTCTCCTTTTTGTAAGAAATGTTCTTATTTTAAATATGTTGAGGTACTCTGTAAGTGGGGGAAATACATTTCTGACTAAGTAACTGGGTAGCTTATCTGTCAAAGACCTATGTCAAAAAGAAGAAAACATGAGAAACCCACATTCACTGTCAGCTTGAAATGTTTGATAGGCCGCAAGGTGCTACAGGAAAAATGAAGTAACAAGTATTTGGGTAATTTTCAGCTTTGGGAGAATTTTTGAATTTGGTTTAAAACGTTCAGTTAGAAATGTCCTTCTACTGCATGAGTAATTGCATAGTTGTAAGGTTAAATTGCTTCTAGAGTCACCAGTGTTTAGAGAACAACCACAGAAACAGGTAAATCAGCAGAGATGAGGGAGAAGCAAAAATTCTCTGTTCCTCTCTGAGGGTGGGTGACGATGGTGTGATTTGGGGGAGCTGTTACAACAGAGTCACCAGTAGGAGTATTGGCCGGGGACCTTGTAAAAGAGGCCAGCTGGCCAGAGCAAGAAGCTGTAACTTCAAGATACCATGTCATTCTGCAGGGAACAGAAACCGAGGGGTCTTGAGAGGTATCTAGCCAGGGCAGAGGGAAGGACTTGTCTGGACCCAGGAGATTTTGCTGCAGATAAAGCAGCTTCTTCTCCTGAAGGCCCTCTAGAGAATCCATGGCAGAATCCAAAAGAAAAATGCCTGTCATGTGTGGGGGATGCAAAGCCACCTTATTACAGTGCTAAGGAAATACAACATGCACCATCTATGTCCTTCCCTGGGATCCAGAACCCTTAGCTGGTGCTGTGGTCCAAATGTCCCTGCTCTTGGGAAACTGGACAGTGCCCCGCCCACAACCACGCCCACCTGGGAGTTTCCTGTAACTTCAAGGCAGAGATTCCACAGGCCTTGCTGAGCTCTCAGACCAACTCTGAGCCTGACTTGGCACTCAGTAGATACAGTATTGAGCCAGACATGTTTAAATAGGTGGAAATGTGGGTGGGAATCCTCTCTGCAAGCAGAAGAAACTAACTAGGGTTAACCTGAGCAAGAGGGGATTAGTAAGAGATCAAAGCAGGAGTGGAAGCTCTCTTTTGGCCTAGAATTGTCAGCTGAGGTAGCCAGGAAGATGGGAAGGAGGCCTCACTCCTGAGCGCGCCCGTGACCCAGAGAGACGAGGATAAGACGTCTTCAGCATGAAGCTCTTTCCAGTAATTTGTCTGGGGCCCTGGGCCGAGGACCTTGCCCTCAGGTGCTCTCGGGTCAGCCGTCTGTGCCTCAGCCTTCTGAGATTCCTGGTACCCCATGAGTCTTGGCCCCTCCGGCCTTCCCTCCCTTCTTCCTTGCTCTGGAGAAAGGTCACAGCCCAGGTGACTCGGGCCTCTTCCCATCGTCCGGCACCTGCCTCTTCATTGACACTGGGTCTTGCTGCCAGGAGAGATGAATGGGCCAGAAGTGTCACAGCTTGGTGGCTCTTAGTACAGTGTGTGCTAGCAGCTGCCACCATTTCTACCTGTGCCCACTGTGACCCCTCAGATGCCAAGGCAAGCTCTCTCCTCCTAGTGTGCCCTCCCCCTAACCAGGAGGCCAACTAGGCGCAGCTCCTTCAGGGGTTAAGACCTGACACCTCCAGGACCCTTTTGACGTGAGTGTGGCTGGATCCAGTGAGCAGCCTCAGGTGACTGCAGAGGGGGGACGAGGGGACCCAGGGGAAGTGGGACTGTGAGCTGGTGGCGTCAGGCAGGGTCTCACGGCCACTCGGGGCTCTACTGACCGACACTGATCCCTGGGGCAGTGGTGTTGTGAGGGCTTCCCGAGAGGGTGGCACAGGGCTGATTGGCCACGCTGGACTACTGCTTGGTAGAGGCCTGGGGCCCCTGGGGGCTGCACGATTGCCGGGGATGGTGGCCGGGGCCACATATGGCTCTGCAGACTGCTGCTGCTTGGTGTGCAGGTGGTGGCAGTGCTGTGCCATCTGTCTGCACAGACACTCATGTCTGCTGAGCCTGGGAATGGAGGCTCATTGAGGAGCCCTCAGTGACCATTTGGTTTCTGGTAGTGACCTCAGGTGTCCCCCACCTGTCCACGCAGTTGGGCTCAGCTGGAGCAGTGGCTTCTGCTGATGAGGAGGGATGCATGAGTGGCTTGAACTGCACCTGCCCTGTCAGGTGTGGTTGGCTGGAAAAGAAATGGCCAGCTGCCGGACGCCCAGCACAGACAACTGCTCCCACATACGGAGCCCCAGTACTTCCTTCATGGTCACTCATTATTAAAAATCTGAAATTAGTAGTGGCCAACGTTTACAGATTGCCCCCCATGTCCAGACACAGTGCTTGAGTTTTCAGGATGGAAGAAAGTGATTTGGATAATATAGAATATATTATTTAATACGCTCCCTCTGGTCATATTTTTGTTGCCCTGGCCAAAGGCTAGCCAATGATATGGAAATAGAACTCTTCTGATGATATTTAAAAAGGCATTTGATTTACTGATTATTACTCCCTTTTCTCTCCTTCCCCTTTTTCTTGCCTTGAAATAGTTATGATGGCGAGGGCTGCAGCACCCATCTTGTGCCCGTGAGCCAAAAGGCTGAAAAATCAAAAGCCTTACTGTAGACATTATTGAGATCTGGGCCAATGTGAAAATGATCTGTTCCTAAGCATCTCAGTATGTAAAGAATATAAGTGTTTGTTATTTGAGCTACTGTGGTCATGCTTTATTACCTACAGCAAAACCCACCTCAACTAATACACAGATGTTAAGTTATTTGATCCTTAAATGGAGCTCTCATTTCAAAGGAGAAAATGGATGCTATTTTGGGGAGGATTCAGCTGATGAGTAGGAACCATTGTCTACCCTGGTAGGATTGTTTCTATTTGGGCCTGTCATCTCCATCAGAAGTGTCAGTCTCCGGGAATATGTTGCTGAGGATTATTTAGAAAATGAGCATAAATCACCCCAAACCCTACCTCTCAGAGATAAGCTTTGAATATATATTTGGGGGAGTAATTTTAAAAATCCTTTTTCTTACACCAAGCTTACTATAGTTGAGGTCGTAACTTGCACACGCACACACACTGGTGCGCACACTTATCTCTCACAAATCTGTCATAGTGGACAACATGCTTTTATGTTCATGTCCAAATTGCTACAGATTCTAGTCCCTGGTCACTCAAATGAGAACTCAGGTGCTTCAAAAGTTCTCTTTTTTTTCTTTGAAACTCTGGTGGCATGTCACCAGCCCTCTTGTGTCCCAGAGGCATGTTCTTCCCCTGGGTACCACTAGCCTTCTGCCTGAGCAGGCTCCAGGGCCCCCACAGCATGGGAAGTCACCAGTGACCATGCTCTTCCCAGAGCTGCCCAGGCCACCCTTGGCAGCATCCCAAATGGTTCTGTGTCCCTCCATTCCTTCCACTGCCAACGCCTCTGCAAAGACGGTTTCTCCATTCCTCCTGTTGCTCTGGTTGTCACCCCCTGGCCTCCTGTGATCTGTTCTTCCTCTTACCCCATATCCACCAAGTCCAGAAATCCTTTGGCTTCACTCTCCAAATCTGTCCAGATTCTGACCCATGAGGCTGATCAGTAACCTCCCCCAAACTGTCACCTTACTTGGGACCTGAGAACATGTCGTCTCCCACAGAAAAGGGGCTTTGAGTATGTGGCTAAGCTTCCTGACGTGGGTAGAGGATCCTGGGTCACCCAGGGGCTCACAGTGGGCCTCAAAAGAGGGTGGCAGCAGGACCAGAGCCAGAGAAGGAGTGAGACGGTGGGAACAGAGGAGATGGGACAGTGGGTACAAGATGGCAGAGGAATCTGAAGATGAGACCCTGCTGTTTTATGGGTGGGAGAAGGGGCCACCAGGCAGAGCTCAGGCAGCCTCAGGAGCAGGGAAAGCTTAGGGGATGGTCCTACCCTGGAGTCTGGGGAGGGAGCACAGCTCTACCCACACTGTGACCTTGGGACTTCTGACCTCCAGCGCTGGGAGAGGAAATTCCTGCTGGTCAGCCGGGAGATTGTGCTGATTGATTACAGCAGCATCAGGGAAGGGGTCCACTCTCACCTGGCCAGCTCCCCCCCAGGTCCTGCAGGAGCCTCATGACTGCGCCCCCTGGCCGACCTCTGCCCCCGAGGCTTATGCGCAGCCAGAGTGGACCTTTGGGACCCCTTGGGTCCCATCATGGCTGTCCTCTGCTCAAAGCCAGCAAGCCCCCCAGTTTCCTCCTGGGAAAGGCAATGCTGCCCTTTTCCTCAGAGTGCTGCTCCAGAGGTCACACCTGCCCCTCCTCTGCCCCTCCTGTGGCCCTCCTCTGCCCCTCCACCTTCCCTCCAACTGCCCCTCCATCTGCCTCTCCATCTGCCCCTCCACCTGCCCCTCCACCTGCCCCTCCTCAGACCCCCCACCTGCCCCCTCCCTCTGTCATCTGCACCAGCCTCGCAGTCTCCAGGCCCTTCCCAGAGCACAAAGGGCCTCTTGCACCACAGTCTTGGAGCCGCCATGCCCTCTGCAGGATGGACACTTTTCTCATGCAGAACCTACTTCTGCTCAGATGCTGACTTTTCCATGGCATCTCCATCTGCGGTTTCTGTGCTCTCAATGCCCCGCCCTGTTCCCCTTCCTGTCTCGTGGTACTTGTCACTAACATCCCTTATGATTCGCTTACTCATTAGCATCCTGTCCCCCATCAGAACATCAACATCACAGGAGAGGGACCGCGGCTTTTAACCTGCATGTTCCCACGAATGCACCGATGGACGGCAGCCCATGGTGTTCCCGTGGTCACCAGGGCTCCAGGAAGGCTGTCCATGCAACAAAATGAAACTGAATCCCTTTCTCTCGCCATGCACAAAAGTCAACTCAAAATGGATCAAGGAGCTTGATATCAAACCAGAGACAAGGCATCTGATAGAAGAAAAAGTTGGCTACGACCTACACACTGTGGGGTCGGGCTCCAAATTCCTCAATAGGACACCCGTAGCACAAGAATTAATATCTAGAATCAACAAATGGGACTTGCTCAAACTAAAAAGTTTTTCTCAGCAAAAGAAACAATAAGAGAGGTAAATAGGGAGCCTACATTATGGGAACAAATCTTTACTCCTCACACTTCAGATAGAGCCCTAATATCCAGAGTATATAAAGAACTCAAAAAATTAGACAATAAGATAACAAATAACCCAATCAACAAATGGGCCAAGGACCTGAACAGACACTTCTCAGAGGAGGACATACAATCAATCAACAAGTACATGAAAAAATGCTCACCATCGCTAGCAGTCAGAGAAATGCAAATCAAAACCACCCTAAGATATCATCTCACTCCAGTAAGATTGGCAGCCATTATGAAGTCAAACAACAAGTGCTGGCGAGGATGTGGGGAAAAGGGTACACTTGTACATTGTTGGTGGGACTGCAAATTGGTGCAACCAATTTGGAAAGCAGTATGGAGATTTCTTGGAAAGCTGGGAATGGAACCACCATTTGATCCAGCTATTCCCCTTCTGGGTCTATTCCCTAAAGACCTAAAAACAGCATGCTACAGGGACACTGCTACATCGATGTTCATAGCAGTACAATTCACAATAGCAAGACTGTGGAAGCAACCTAGATGCCCTTCAATAGACGAATGGATAAAAAAAAAATGTGGCATTTATACACAATGGAGTATTACTCTGCATTAAAAATGACAAAATTATAGAATTTGGAGGGAAATGGATGGCATTAGAGCAGATTATGCTAAGTGAAGCTAGCCAATCCCTAAAAAACAAATGCCAAATGTCTTCTTTGATATAAGGAGAGTAACTAAGAACAGAGTAGGGAAGAAGAGCATGAGAAGATGACTAGCATTAAACAGGGATGAGAGGTGGGAGGGACAGGGAGAGAGAAGGGAAATTGCTTGGAAATGGAAGGAGACCCTTAGGGTTATACAAAATTACATACAAGAGGAAGTGAGGGGAAAGGGAAAAATAATACAAGGGGGAGAAATGAATTACAGTAGAGGGGGTAGAGAGAGGGGAGGGGAGGGGAGGGGAGGGGAGGGGGGATAGTAGAGGATAGGAAAGTCAGCAGAATACAACAGACATGAGTATGTCAATATGTAAATCAGTGGAAGTGTAACTGATGTGAGTCTGCAATCTGTATACGGGGTAAAAATGGGAGTTCATAACCCACTTGAATCAAAGTGTGAAATATGATATATCAAGAACTATGTAATGTTTTGAACAACCAATAAAAAATTAAAAAAAAATAAAAAAAAGAAATAATTGGCTTCCTGAAAGAAATTGGTGTGACCATGTGCACGAGCCTTAGAGCATCGCCTGGGCCGGCTGTGCTCTCAGCTGTTCCTGGGTGGGTATGCAGCAGGTCCCTTCTCCCCTAAACAGACACAAATCAAGCGGGAGGCTGGGTGGGAGCCGCCCCCCAGGCTGTCACTGTCCTCCCCCATCTTCCCTACATCCACTAAGCAGCAGCCCCCAGTAAAAAGTCGGACCCACAACATGCATGTGAGGGCAAGTGCAAGGGTCCCTCCTGGTGCCGCTGGGCATGTGTGAGCCTGCGGAGCAAGCTCTGCTACACCTGCTGGATCCAGCTCCCCAGAACATTATCCTGGCTTTATTCTTTATAGTATTATATAAAAACATTTTATTGCAGCTATTAAAACAATCTGAGTCAACATAATTTTCATGACTGCAAGATATTCGGGCATATGGCGACGCTATCACTTAACTCTCCCTGTTCTTGGATATTAGGGTGCCTCCTGTTTTTTGTGATTATAAGTCTCCTGAATGTCATGAAGAAAGCCCTCCTGGAGGGGAAACTTGATGTTGACCCAAGGCTGTACCATCTGCAGCGGGGAGATTTGCCCGACCTGTGATGGCAGGGAACGTTGTGGGCAAGGGGTCCCAGGGTCCTGGGAATGGAGCCTTGGCCCCAGGTGAGGGCACGCCGTGTGGGAGAGCAGTCCTCTTGAGTGGGTCCACAGGTGTTGATCAGCAAGCAGACCTCATTCATCTATTTCTCCTACAAATGTTTGCTAAGCACCTACTATGTGCCAAGTCTTGTTCAAACACAGCTTTTTCAAGGGGTGTTTGCTAGCCTGGCAGCAGCACCCTGTAAAACTTACCAGAAGTGCAAATTCTTGGGCATCAGCCACACGATTGCATCAGAACCTCTAGAAGAGGGGCCCAGCATCTCCGTTTAACAGAGCTTCCCAGAAATTCTGGTTGGGGCTAAAGTTTGAGGACCATGACTGTAAAATGGCCCAGCATTACAACTGTGGCAAAAGTCTGTGCTTCCTGCGAACTTGTAAGGAGGGAGATGGACAGTGAGCGCGCGTTGAAGTACAGGGAAGTAGATCAGGTAGTGAGTTTGAAGGAGGAAAATACAGCAGGGGAACTCAAGCAAGTGCCTGAGGAGAGGGAGAACAAGCCCTTTGGACACTGGAGGGAAGGACATTTCATGGAGGATGCAGGGAAACAGGCATCAGTGGCCTGGGCTGACACAGCACGGACACCGAGTGTAGTCACCACTGGGCTGCTGGGGTTTGCTGTTGGTGGAGGGAGGGGACCAGAGGTGGGGAGCCAGGGATGGGGAGTGTCACACAGAGTGTCACAGGAGGCTGGCACAGGAGAGCAGTGCGTGTGCGCTGAACACTCTTCTGAGTTTTCCAGTGGAGCAGGCATCAGCTCCTGGAACTGTGAACCTCCAGGGCAGCTTAACTCGTGTTCTGGGAAGCTGGGTCCCTCCCTCCTTCTCCACTGACTCTGAGACGTCACACAGAATGGAGAAAACCGTGAAAAGCTTTGTTCAGTGGGTTTAAAACAACTGACAGTGTTTGAAAGAGCAGGGCTGCAGACACGGCCATCAGAGACCCCGGAGGAGCACGGTCGTACACCTGCAGTATCAGGCAAGATTAAGATGCTCTGGGGACTCGTCCTGAAGTCGCCTCCTTTAGAGTTTCTTAATTCCTTGAAGAATGACTGGACATCTTGTCCCCAAACATCTTCTCTATTTCTGAGCTGTCACCTTGGGAATGGAAGGAGGAGCTGAGGATCCAAGACACTGAGTGGATGTGTTTTAATGTGTGAAGGAATCACCAGGAAGGTGCAGGTCATTTCCGCTTGCTTCTTGGGAAGGTGTTATTATTGTGCCTTCCTAGAAAAGCTTGCTTTGATTGACATTGAAAGCTGTGTGTCCCTAAGTAGCATCTCAGAGAGGAAGTGAGACAAGCGGTACTTGAGGGGGTCACCCAGGGTGAAGTGGTGACTTCCGGCCAGGGGCTGACTCTCGAGGCAGGTCCACTCGGTGCAGAGAAGCTACCACTGGGTTTGCACACTCAACCAGAACGTGGTGTTGACTAAGAGTCCTGGCTGGTGACATTAACATTAGATGGCAATGGCTGACACTTCAGTTCCCACCCGGAGGGACTCTATGTGTGGTCACAGCTTTATACATGAAAAAAGGAAAAGAAGTTCCTTCCATTTTGATGTTGATTTTAGTGACTGACTTGGGCCTTGGGCAAAATTTGAGACGTTCTGGATGTCCACCTAGAGGCAGCACCTGGGACACGCTTCACAGCAGTGGTTAGTATCAGTGATTCACCGTTTCTGGATCCAGGAGACTGAATCCAGAGGCCATGTCTAGTAACAGCCTGTGGTGGAGGGAAAGTGATTCGGCGGTTGTTCGTTCCTGTTCCACACTGTGGGGTGGAGCAGAGAGGAGGTCAGGCTCCTACTGATTCATCTGCAGATCAATCGCAGACAGATATTTTAAAAAAAACAGTGCTCTGTGGCCTTCACATTCTAGGTTAAGATGCTTTGGATTTAGTTTGATAACTAATTTTCTTTTAAGGCCTGGTTCTAAGCAGCATTTTTGAAATAGCATATATTTGTCCTAATATGAGTCCTGGCTAGGTGTCTCCAAAGTCAGGGGTGTATCACGGGGAGGAGGAGGAAGCAGGAAGAGGGTACCTTTTTTTTTTTGGTCTGACTACTATTTATTCTTCTTTTTAAATTTATATATAAAAGCAGAATGCATTATAATTCTTATTACATATACAGAGCACAATTTTTCATATTCTGGTTGTATACAAAGTATATTCACACCAATTCGTGTCTTCATAAGTACTTTGGATGATAATGATCATCATATTCCACCATCATTAATAACCCCATGCCCCCTCCCTTCCCCTCCCACCCCTCTGCCCTATCTAGAGTTCGTCTATTTCCCCCATGCTCCCTCTTCCTAGCCCACCATGAATCAGCCTCCTTATAGCAGAGAAAGCATTCAGCATTTGGTTTTTTGAGATTGGCTAACTTCACTTAGCATTATCTTCTCCAACTCCATTTACCTACAAATGCCATGATTTTAATCTCTTTAATTGCTGAGTAATATTCCATTGTGTATATATGTCACAGTTTCTTTATCCACTCATCTATTGAAGGGAATCTAGGTTGATTCTACACTTTAGCTATTGTGAATTGTGCTGCTATAAACATTGATGTGGCTGTGTCCCTGTAGTGTGCTGTTTTTTTAGTCCTTTGGGTATAGACTGAGAAGAGGAATAGCTGGGTCAGATGGTGGGTCCATTCCCAATTTTCCAAAGAATCTCCATACTGTTTTCCATATTGGCTGCACCAGTTTGCAGTCCCTCCAGCAGTGTATGAGTGTGCCTTTTCCCCACATCCTCACCAACACTTATTGTTGTTTGTCTTCATAATAGCTGCCATTCTGACTGGAGGTAGATGAAATCCTAGAGTGGTTTTGATTTGCATTTCTCTAATTGCTAGAGATGAACATTTTTTTTCATATATTTATTGGTTGATTGTATATCCTCTTCTGAGAAGTGTCTGTTCAGGTCCTTGGCCCATTTATTGATTGGCTTATTTTTTGGGGGGTGCTTAGTTTGAGTTCTTTATATACCCTAGAGATTAGTGCTCTGAGTAAAAATTTACTCCCAAGATGTAGGCTCTCTATTCACCTCACAGATTGTTTCTTTTGCTGAGAAGAAACTTTTTAGTTTGAATCCATCCCATTTATTGGTTCTTGGTTTTAATTCTTGTGCTATAGGCATCTTATTAAGGAAGTGGGGGCCTAATCCCACATGATGAAGATCAGGGCCTACTTTTTCTTCTGGTTTAATTCCTAGGTCCTTGACCCATTTTGAGTTTTGTGTATGGGGAGAAAGATGGGTTTAATTTCATTTTGTTGCATATGGTTTTTCAGCTTTCCCAGCACCATTTGTTGAAGATGCTACCTTTTCTCCATTGCATGTTTTTGGCACTTTTGTCTAAAATAAGATAATTATAATTTTGTGGGTTAGTCTCTGTGTCCTGTATTCTGTATCATTAGACTACCAGTCTGCTTTGGTGCCAATACCATGCTGTTTTTATTACTGTTGCCCTGTAGTGTAGTTTAAGTTCTGGTATTGGGATGCCACCTGCCACCTTCTTCCTGTTAAGGATTGCTTTATTCTGGGTTTCTTATTTTTCCAGATGGATTTTCTATTTCTATGAGGAATGTCATTGGGATTTTCATTAGAATTGCATTAAATCTGTATAGTGCTTTTGGTAGTATGGTCATTTTGATATTAATTCTGCTTATCCAAGAGCAAGGTAGATCTTTCCATCTTCTAACATCTTCTTTGACTTCTTTCTTTAGGGTTCTGTAATTTTAATTATATAAATCTTTCACTAAGTTGATTCCCAAGTATTTTATTTTTTTTTTGAGGCCATTGTAAATGGGGTATTTTTCCTTTTTTTGTGGATTTATCTTATATACAAAAATGCCTTTGATTTATGGGTGTTGATTTTATATTCTGCTACTTTGCTGAATTCATTTACTAGTTCTAAAAGTTTTCTGGTGGAACATTTAGGGTCTTCTAGGTATAGAATGATATCAAATAGTGCCAATTTGAGTTCTTTTTATGTGTATTCCTTTAATTTCTTTCATCTAATTACTCTGGCCCGTGTTTCAAGAACTGTTAAATAGAAGTGGTGAAAGGGGGCATCCGAGAGGGAACTTTTTATCAGGGCCGAAACCCATGTCTGGCCTCATGTGTAATCATCTCAAAAGACCATCACTATATTTGGCATCTATGTCTAAAAAACATATATTGAATATAAACATTTAAAATATTTCATGTTTTAATGATGTTCTTCGGTTTTAATAGAGTTACGTATTAGTCAGCTTTTTATTACTATGACAAAATACCTGAGAAAGTCAACTTAAAAGAGAAAAGGTTTGTTTGGCTCATGGTTTCAGAGGTGTCAGTCCATGGTGGTTTGGCTCTGTCACTTTAGGGCCTGTGGGAGCTCAGCACATCATGGTGGGTGTGTACAGAGGAGGGGACCACTCACCTCATGGCAGCTGGCAGCAAAGAAAGGAGAGATGGTGTCCCCATGGTCCCCTTGAGTACACACTTGCAGTGATCTAATCCTCCCTTGAGGCCCCACTTCCTGAAGGTTCTACCACTTCTGAGTAGTATCAAGCCTGAGCCTTTGTGGGCCTACTAAAGTCCATATCCAGCTTTAAGTAGGCTTACCAGTCCCTCTGGGCTGGGCTTCCCCAGCCTTGGGAGATAAGACCTAACCTTTCTGGAACTCTGACCACCCCAGCCTGTCACACCCCCTTCTTCTGAGTCAAAGAACTTCATTGACTTATCTTTTCTAGAACTGAACCAGCCACCCCAATGTCAGTGGGATGCCAGGGGTCTCCTCTAGGAAGCTCCCTGTGGGCATCCATCTCTGCCTGCACACTGGGAGCTCCGAGACCCATGCAGCTTGTCCTTGTTGTGCTCGGTGTGTCCGGGGCTGGGTGGACACATTTTGTGGTAAACACCTGAAGGAGGTGAGGCTGTAGCGTGCAGCATCAGTGACCCCAACATTGTCATTTCCTGTTCCTTCTGGTTCTGAATCACAGCCTCATCGTTGTGACTGGCTGACAGGCTTCTGTACCTGAAGGAAGCCCTTCCTGGAGTCCTCCCCTCCTCCTGGCAGGAATGAGCTCCCACCACGCTCTTCTGCAGGAATTCTCCCCACTGCTCGCACAGTGTTGGGGCACGGGGTCCTCCTTCCTCTGCCCCTCAGGCAGACCACTCAGATGGGGGAATCCCTGGGGTCTCTTGGGGGAGGGGACACCAAGGTCTCCAGGGATGTTAGGGTCTGTAAACAAGTCAAGTTGGTGCCTGGCATTTTGCCAGAGGGAGTGGTTTGAGAAGTAACATCAGCGAGCCATTAAGTGTGGAGATTCCTTATTGGTTGACTGCTGTATCTAGTTTATGTTAATTAAGATAAGCTATGTGTAATGTATATATACCCCTCCTGTCCTTCAATAAATGGCTCCCACTCCTGCTGTATCAGTCTTCACAAATTGCTCGTCACCCCCCGGTTAGTTTGCTGCAGCCAGACTGCGGCACAGGGACACAGCAGAGGACATGGATGTGAGTGGAAACAGCTGTCCTGGACGGCTGAGAGCTGCCCTGTGGAAGGGCAGGCCCACACCAGGCTACCGCTGTAGGCCTCCTCTAAGGTGTCCAGGGAACTCAGAAATGCGGGTGCTTTTATGTAGCCATCACCTTTTAGAAACTGTTAAGCACCATGTAGGAGTGAGCAGGGGGCTTCCAGCTCAGCAGGCCTCGTCCTCCAAACCCTGCAAAGTCAGGTCCAGTCCTTGGCCAGTCTTGGGCCACAGCAGGTGACCTGTGTTAACACTGTGACTTGGGGCGTTTGCTTGAAATTTGGAGGGGCTGAGGGTGGAATAGGGTGCAGGCCACTGAGGTGGACCCCAGTGCAAACTCGGGCCGCCAGGCTCAGGTGAGCTTCCTTGGTGGCAGTGCCTGACACTGTTGCCACCGGCCCTGCTGGGAGGCTGAGCACCATCAGTGTCACCTCACAGGGACAGGTGGGAGCTGCGGTGTGGCACTGTGCTGCCTCCGTTCTCTGTGCTTTGTACTGATGCCATCATTTTACTTCAACCCACCATTCCCCTGAGCTGAACGTCTTCTGTGAGTCTGGGTCCTGGAGACCTCTTCACCCTGAAGGCAATCTGAGGGACACCCAGCCACAATTTAAAGGAAAACGTCAATGTGTGGTCCACTCAGTTGTCCGTGATAAAACCAGCCCTGAGCTGCCTTTTCAGCATCTCTGATTCATCATCTTAAGGTCCATGTGTCCTTACGGTGAAGCTAAGAGTGAGCTCACCTGAGGCTGAGTGGCCTCAACTGGCTTTGCACAGTCTGTCCCTGCTGTCCCCTCCACCCAGCTGCATCCCAGCCAGGGCAGCCCCCAGGAGGTTCATGGTACCGATCAATTGTGTCATTAGAGATGATACAGATATTGGAAACTGGTGGTCCTTGAGCTGCCCCCAAATCATAGACCTGCTCGATTTGACCTGCTGCATGAGAGATGGCCCCTCAAGGAGCCTGCTCTCAGTTCAAGGGTCCACCTTTCCACCCAGTCACTTATTCACTCCACCAGTACCGAGGGGGCAGCTCCCAAGTGCCAGAGCTGCTTTGATCCTAGAGATACAGCTGTGAACACAAAACCTGCCCACAGAGAGCTTTCCTCCCAGAGGGGAGGACTCAGACAAGAAGCACTTCAACAATCAAGGATGTTCCAGGTGCTGATCATTATTATGGGAAAAACTAAATAGGAAATGGGAACAGCTTCTTGGGGGAGAGAGAAACCAGATGCACCTCACTTTGGGGCAAACACCTGAAGGAGGGGAGGCTGTAGCGTGTCTCTTGGGGTGGAAAAGGGCCACAGGTGGCATTAGGGCGAATGCTATGGTCCTTAGTGGAGGTGTTTTAGGCTCATCCTGGGGTCAGATGAGAAGGAGGGCAGAGAAGCCAGGCTGGGAAGGAACAGCAGGCCTGGGCTTTGGCTGTTGCTCTGATCAGGATGAGTGTCTTGGAGGGTGTGGGGCAGAGCATGACGAGACCTTCGTTGGGCCTCCCTGGGAATTCTTCCCTGCAGTGCCTCTCAGACCGGCCCTGCCCCACCTTGTCTGCCCTGTTGGTTCTGAGGCCAGAATCGCCTCTCCCAGGATATCATCTCTCTGGCCCTGCAGCCATCCACTCTGCAGCCCCAGTTGGCTAGCAAAGGGCAGGACTGAAAGGTGTCTGGGGTGAAAGGGAGGGTTCACTCTTCCACATCCCCTCTGCAGAGCCCCCTCCTTATTTATGGGCTTTTCGGATTGGGAAGAAATTAGCTCACAACCAGGACTGAAATATTTTAAAAGGAGAAAAACGCAATACAAACAAAAGTTCATGCATAAAATATCATTATTATTTTATCCTCAGACCCTGAGGATTTTAACTGAGAGGCCAATAAACGTACCATTGTAGGTCTTTCCAGAATTTAGGAAGTTTCTGGCAATACCGGTGACATTCAGACACATACATCCTGATGACAATTTAAAGGTCAGAAAAGTCTCAGGGTCAGATGCTCTTGACTTTGCCCTCAAACAATATGGAGTAAACCTTGGCACCTTCTTCTTAGCTGTGCTTGTTAGAGTTTAATAGGCCTGCAGCCAGGATCTGGTGGGACTAGCCTGGGAGCTTGCTCTTGGTCTGGGCTCCTCACTGGTGATGTCTGGAGCTGTCCTAGTACTCTGCACTTGCATAGCCATCCCCACCCAACAGCCTCTGTGGAGCAGAGTTACCTTGTGGGGCTGGTTCTGAGACCAGGACCCAGGCCGGGCTTCCTTTGAGTTAAGGAGCCAGGTTGAACAGTACTACAGGCTGAAGCCATCCCACTGTGTTTAGATTGAGTCGATTGCCCTCTGTCCTATAGTAGCCCCCGGCTTTTGAGTTTCACCCACTGGCCCCTTCCTTGGGAACTTTGCACCTGCTGTGCTGATGTGCAACCTGACACCTCTTTCCTCAGGTCCTGGCCTGGCTGCCTCCCCTCAGATGCTCCCCCCTCCATTGGCAGCTCCGCTGTCTGGAGTGTCCACCCAGCCACCTTCTATACCACCAGTCTTTGACCTCCTGTGTAGATGTACCTCTTTCTGAAATTACTGTGTCTGGTTCTTTGCTAATGGCTATGTCTTTCCCCTCCAGTAGGATCAAATAGCTCCTGTCCAGGGTAACAACTCTGGTTGTCACCAGACTACTCCCGACTCCTAACAGGTCCTCAATAAAGATCTGTTAAATAAGTAAGTAGGCTGAAGCTACTACACAGCAGATGGTCACCATTTCTACTGAACTGCTGATGTGACTTTATGCAAACATCTGCCCGACTGCATTTCCCCTGAATAATGCAGCAATAAATATTCCTGTGTATATAGTTCTGATTGCTTGTGAAAAATGTAAACTGGATATATCCTTAAAAGTGAATTACTATGTGCTTGAAAGTTTTGATATTGTCAAATGTTCTTCAAAAAGTTAAACTAATTTATAACCCTATCAGAAGGACAGGAGAATATTTGTTTCGAATGCTGTAAGCAGATGGGATGGTATCAATGTCTGGCCTTTGGAATGGAGGTTGAAAGCAGTGTAAAAATGTCTTCTCCTTCTGGAGAATTTCTTGGGATACAAGTCTCAGAGATATTTCAGAAACTGAATATGATAAACATTTGTCAAAGTGTGTGTGTGTGTGTGTGTGTGTGTGTGTGTGTGTGTGTGTATAGACTTGAATTCATAGAAGCTAAGCTCCCATACATACTCACAAGCTGCAGGGAGTGCCATGCTGATCTGGAATGAACTTCCTTCAGGTAGGGTGCTGGAGGGCAGTCAGGAACTCAGGCCCTGCTGAACTCCTCTGAGGCTCAGGATTGGCAGCAAGGTCACTATTATTAGTCCGTACTGGAAGAGAATCCGAGGGTCTCACAGGACATGGTTGCATGACTACCACAGATGAAGAAAAGTTATCCCAGGTTTAGAGGATGCCTGAAAAGCATAACATCTGGTTATTCAAAATTCACATCAACGTGTCTGGAAATATTAAGCAAGAACTCGGATCCGGCACAAAACCTGACATTCTTTAAAAATTTCAACTTTAATAATAAAAATAATGTTTGTACTTAACATATAAATGTATTTTCAAATCTCACTTCAGTGCCCACTTAAAATGTAGTCATACCCCCATTTAATAATTCATCATAATTTTAAAGCTTTAAAATGGACATATTTGGTCATCACAGTAGTTTTGCCACATTAACTAATAAACAGATACACCTCTGCCTCTTTATGAGGATTAAATTAGATTTACACAAATGTATTATTTTCCACTTTGAGAACATATTCTCACAAAAATTGGCCTCCTCTGTATTAAAAATTTGGCAGAAACAAAATCCTTGGTATTCCTTGCCTTGAATAAGCACTAAAATGATTTTGAAATGGCACTGGATTATGGCAAAAAATGAAGAGGTTAGAAGTGGATGAACTATTTTAAAATCTGCATAATGTAATAGATTTTTACTGAGTACTTAATAAGTTAGTACTTCATGTGCTAGGAAATATGTTAAATGCTTTGTGGCCATTTACCTGAGTTAATACTCAAAATAATCCCAGAGATGGAGCCATTAACTGAAGAGGACACAGGGGCTTAGGAGGTCAAGGACTCCTTCTCCACTTACACTGTCAATTCCAAAACCAACCTTGAGCAAAAACTCATTCATCTTCTTCTCCCCCAAAGAACAAAAGTAAACAAATAAGTAAAAAGGAAATGAGAGGATTCTGGAGAAGGGAAGCAAACTGTCACCTCTATAGCCATAGTGTAGACTAATGTGTGTTTGATTAAATTTCTGAGAAAAGCATCTTCCTGGGCAAAAGCATTAGCCATCTCTAACACTGAGTGTATCAGGCAGCTCAGGATTCTATAACAAAATACCACAGACGGATGCCTTTATAAAACAAAAACCACTTCTAACGTTTTAGAAGATGGGAAGTCTAATGACAAGGTCCAGCGTGAGCAACTTCTGGTAAGGGCACTCTTTCTAGCTTACAGATGGCCACATTCTCACTGTGTCCTCACATGGTGGATGGAGAGGGAGTTCTGGTTTCTCCTCTTATGAATACACTAGTCCCACCTTCTGACCTCATCACAAGATAAGTACCTCTCAAAGGCTTCACCTCCTAATGCTACGTCATTAGGATTATGGATAAAATATCTGAATTTTAGAAGTTTCCATAACACTGAGAGAGGGGGAAAAAGGACAGAGGATACCCTACTTTGAGATGTGAGGACAAAGGGAATGTCTAAATCTGAGGTTGTAGCAGAACAAAAAGAACCCTCCCACCCTCGACCACCAGGAGTAACAAGGGTAGTTACCTTCCCCTGCCTCTGGAGACGGGAACCTCTCTGAGCTTCAGAGGCCCAGGGGTTGCCTAAAGCTTGGGGTGAAGACAGGATCACCAACACCCACACTTGGCATAGCCCATGTCATGATGACCTGAAGCCAGTGATGCGCAGAGCACAGAAAACCCAGACTTGGCTCCACCCTGACTAGGCTGACGCACCCCGACCCCAGCAGCAGAAGCTCCTCCATGAGAGTAGATGACACACCTACCTCGGTGACTGTGTCACACAGTGTTCAGCTTTCAACCAAAGATGATGAGACAGAGGAAAAAATAATGACAACGATCAAAAGCAACACACTCCAGAAAGAGAAACCCATCACAAAATCAGACTCAGTTGACCTGGGTGTTGGAATTATTAAAAAAATAAAAGAAAAAGAATGATTAATGTGCTAATAATTATAATAGTAAAGGTGGGCAACATGCTTCAACACACAGAGAATCTCAGTGTAATGTGGAAATGATGATGTTCTAGGAAGCGTAACAGATGAAGAATGCCTTCAGTAGATTCATCCTAGACTGAAATGGCATTGGAAGAACAGCGAAGCACAGGTTGGTAAATAGAAACCCACAGGAACATGAGGAGGAAAATCAGGGGGTAGCAGAGCATCTGAGGAAACCATATTAAAGTGGCCTAAGACCCAAAGAAAACAGAAGAGAAGCCAGATGACCTAAGAAGCAGAACTAATATTACAGCTGGCCTTTCCTCTGAAACTAGGCAAACCAGAAAACGGGTGTGGCTTCTTTAAGATGTTTTGGAGGGAGGGAGGAGAAAAGCTGTCAATTCCCTAATTCTGGGTGCAGAGAGACTGTCTTTTGAAACAGGTAAAATAATAATGAAGTTTTCGGGGAAAATAAAGCTTTATAATTATCAGCATATCTGTATTACGTGAAATGCTAACTTTAGGTTGAATATTATGTTCTTCAGGTAACAGGAATAAAATACTAGAGAGAGCTTTCCTGTACACAAAGAAATGGAGACTCAGGATAATGGCTAAAGGCTCTTAATTTTAATCATTCTAAGCAACAATTGCCACCTAAAGAAAAAATACCAGCATGAATTATTTAGCATATGTAAAGATAAATTAAGCAACACTACTACTAACAGAAGACGAGATGGGGGTGAGGCTCTTACACCACTTGTGAAGCAATATTATTTCAAAGCAGTTTGTGGTTAATTAAACTTATGCTCCGTAAACCTCAAGGAAGCCATGAAGTTTTAAAAATGACTCAATAGTGAACATGAAAATATATTTAAAAAATCAAAATTATCCAGAGAGATCAAGCAAAAATAAATTACAAAATCAAGGAAATAAATAAGAGAGGCAAATAGAATGCACATTTTATGTGGGGGCAGATCTTCAGCCAACCATGATAATTACACTAAATGTAAATGATCTAAACACACAAAGTGTGGATTTTCAGATTGGATTAAAAGTGATCATATGTTATCTACCAAAAAAAGCACTTCAAATAGTTTTTGATAGACTGTAGGCCAAGGATAAAAACAAAAAATATGTACGATGAAAATACTAGGAAAATGAAAGCTAAAGCGACTGTGTCAAAACCAGACAAAGCAGATTTCTGAAGGACTATTTCCAGGGTTAGAGTGGCATTAAATGATGGTGAGGGGTCAATCTGCCTGGGAGGCTTAACAAACTGAAATGAATGTACCCTTAAAAACTGACTTCCCAAACAGTCAAGATCAGTAATAGAACTGAAAAGAGTAACAAGAGGAATGCCAAAGGTTCAGCTGCCAAGCTGACACTCTTCTTCCAGTGACAGATAGAAAATCCACTAGAAATTGGTAACAAGTTAGAAGCCCTGAGTGATTAGGAGACCTCATCCACTTCAGTGAACTTGATACTTATTAACATTCTGCTCACTAATCGCAGGATGCTGATCTTTTTCAAAAGCTGGCAAGATGAAAGCTAAGTCCAACGTCGATTCCCCTTGTGAACACAGAGGCAAGATCCCCATGAAATAGCAGACAAGAGATCATTAATATTGATATATTACTATTAATTACCCATCATTAATATTGGTATAGAATCATAATATTGGTATATTTCTAATAATATATATAGAATTGTAAAATGTTCTGCCCAAGTTGGCCACACCCTAAAATACAGTGTTGTTTCAACAGTCAGTCATCATAAAAACCATTTAACAAGAACAGATAAAAATCCAGTCTTGGTATCAAAACTTGCATAACCTAGGAATACAAATGCCGTTGTCTTGTAAAGACACCTGGACTGACGGCCAACACTTACCCTATGGGTCTGCCTTGCCTTATAGTCCTGAGCAAGACAGGGTGACCCACCCTCGTGGCACAGAGGAAGAGTAGCTTGAGGAGAGAACTAGATGGCCATGCATACTGGAGAGGAGGGGACAGCTGTTGACAAACAGTGCATAGAAAATGCAAAAGAATCTCCAAAAGCTACTGAACTTTCAAGTGCCTTTAACTCCGCCAAGGTACATGTGTTCACGTGCAAGGATGGAGTGTATGCTCTTTGTTCTAACAATGGACATGGGACATTGAAATTCAGCAACGTCTTCCACAATAGCAAAGGATCTTGGAATTCTTAGTTTTAAATCTAGAATAGATGAGCATGTTCTTCAACTTGAAAATTATAAAACAGTGGTGGAAAAAATCCCTTAAAAAACGTGGGGGTCATATGCCATGCTCACAGTCGGATGAGCTGTCAGTGCACGCCCACATAATCTGCAGGCTCAGTGCCACCATCATCAACACACTGGCAACATTTTTATAAGATATTGACAAGGTGGATCTAAAACTTATATTAAAAGGCAAAGAAAATAGAGTAGCCAAAATGATTTTTAAAAGAACAAATTGGAGCACTTAGACTGTCTGACCCTGAGACTTCCTATTTATCTGGGACAGTTAAGACAGAGTGGTATTTGGAGAATCCTGCAGCTGTCAGTCAACAGAATGAAATGGAGTTCAGAAATGGCTTGCACATGTATGGTGCACTGAGTTCTGTCAAAGTTGCAAGGGTGATTCAAAATATAAAGGATGTCTTTTTCAAAAAAGTTTTTGAACAAATGGACACTCATAGGGCTAAAACGTTCTTCAAGTCTTAGCTTATACCATATAAAACCCCAAAAGAATCATAGCTCCAAATGTAAAATGCAGAACTACACAACTTCTAGAAGAAAACATAAGGAAAAAAAGTCTCTTTTTGACCTTGGGCTAGGCAGAGACTTCTTATATATCCCACTGAAACATAAAAAATATATAAATGGGACTTCATTAAATTTAAAAACTTCTGCTTTTCTAAAGGCACAATTGAAAGGATGACTGGGTGATACTGACTTGGACAAAATATTCATAACACACGTATCTGATAAGGGATGTGTATTGAAAGTATATAAGGATCTTTCAACTCAACAATGAAAAAATAAACCAATTTAAAAGGGGGAAAAATATTTAAATGGACGTTTCACCAAAGATGATCTGCTGATTCCTGATGCACATCAGCATATGAAAAGGTGCCGAATACCGGGGTCACTGAGAAGTAGAAAATAACTTCATAATGATATTCCACTTCATACTTATTAAATGGCTAATATTTTTATAATTCTGACAATAGCCAGGGCTCCCAAGGGAGCTGCAGGCGTTGCTAATGGGAATTTGGAGTGATGTGAAGGGGGGGGGGGCACCTGGTGGTTCCTGATGAAGTCCATCACGTCCTTACCAGACTGCCATTGCCTCTCAGCACCTCTACTCCTAGGTGTTCAGCCTCAGCAAAGAAATGCTTCAGTGCACATTAAAACTCATAATCTCCAAACGCTATCTGTATGTAAGAGCATGGACACGTGTGCATGTGTGTGTATGCATGTGTGTGCATGCATATGTTTGCATATGACCTGGGTCCCATGGTCAGTGTCCTTCATTACTTCCCTGTAGTAGGCAGAGGTCCACTTTCCCCTCTCTGCTGACTCAAGTAACTCGGCGCCTTGTGATTATGTTCCACCCCCTGAGAGTCAAACTATTTTTTTAAATTATTATTTTTCTGAAATCCATTTAGTCTGTTTTCCTTGTAACTAAGAGCTTCGGGGGAAACTGACACCCAGGCCGGCTTCGGTTCCCTGCATTCTTTGTGATCTTAGGAAGAAGCTACGTTGGCTGCTCTTTTGTTGAATCAAAGTGTTTCAGGATGCCCCAGGATGGAGTTGGAGTGGGCAAGCAGGGGTGTTTGTCTCAGCAATGGAGACTAAGGGGCGGACTTCACCCCGTCTCCACACTTCTCTCCAGGGAACCATAAGTCCTAAACAAGAACGGGCACAGTGGCCCTTCTGGGTGGCTACGTGGCTGCCTTGCTGCCTGTTTCCTATCACCTGACCTGTGGGCAGAATTTGGAGCAGGAGGCTCTCTTTCTTGGCTAAATTAGACTTCTGTGACAGGAGTCATTTTTGGTTCCCTTCCTATCACCCCTGTCACTAATCTTCACTCCTCCTCATTCTAGATTTTGGAATCCCTCGGGCATCAATTCCTGGACCTCCTTTCTATTGACACGTACCCCTAGGTGGTCTATGTCTGTCTCAGGGCTTCAAATGCCAGGTGGCTCTTCAGTGTCCCTCGGTAGCCCACATCCCTTACTGAAGTACAGACTTCCACTTCCAACTGCCTAACATCTCTCGCTGCCTGGTGAACAGCATCTCAAGTATGTGTCTAAGACCAGCCCATAAGTTACCCACTAAATCTGTTCTATCCAAACATTTTCTCATCGCAGGAGATGCTAGCTAAATGCTTCCAGTAGCACAGGCCAAAAGCTCTTGGTCTCCCTGGACCCCTTTCTCCCTCCCACCCCAAACTCTCCAGAACCAATTCTGTTTGTCAATCCCCCCAAACACGCCGAAAACCCAACAGCTTCCCTCTATTTCACCTGCCCTCCTTCTGGCCCATGCCACATTTCCTTTCCTTCGGGTTGTGGCAGGAGCCTCTTGCTGGGTGTCTTATTCTTCTCCAGCCCATTCTCCATGCAGCAGCCAGAAGGATCCTGCTAAAGAACAAGACAATCATGTCCCCAGTTGCTGCAAACCCTTCAGCGGCTCCCTCTCCCAGAGGCATTGTTTCCAGTGGATGATTTTTGAGCGTAGAGTTTACACATGCGCCTAGTGGGAGCAGAGTGGAGCTATGCTGGGAGCGACAACTTTTATCAGTACTTGTAGGGTGCCTCTGCCAAGGTCAGACTGGTTTACTTGAATGACAGCAGTGATGGGGATTATATGGGTAGTGGATAGTACTGAAGAAAAACATCAGAGAGCCTCAAGATAAACAATGTACATGGTAGTTCTGGGGAAACCAGTGCTGGAAAAATCAACTCTGCCAATTTTGGCTTTAGAGATGCTCCATGTAGGACTTAAATTCTATGGAAAAACCCAACGGGCCTGGCCTGGTCACACTTTTATCTCTGGTGATGTATTTACCATCACCTGCTGGGTGGGGCCTGCAAGATGATGCGTGCAGAGGAAACGAGAGGTCCTGACTCTAATGCCACCAGACAAAGATACCGGTGGAAGGGGAAATATAAGGAAAGGCTTGGTTGCTATTGTGTATGGAAGCCCTGAAGTTTGAGAATTATTTACTTTCCATACAAATTAGAATAGGTTATCCCTTAAAAAACAAAACAAACAAACAAAAACCCGTTCCTGGCATTCTTTCTAGAGTAGGAAAGAAAGAAATGGAATCAGAGAGGACGCTCTTGAAATTCACAGTTGTGGTGAGAATTTCTGCCCACGAGTCCTGAGCAGTTGTGACGGTCTTGGGTTACTGTGGGGTTTTCTTTCCCCCACTAGTTTCTTTGGAGTTTGGCTTAAGTGATGAAAACGTGTGTCACCTAACACTTGTAGCATGGCTAAATAAATATATAACCAAAAAAGCAGTAAGAGATCTTCTCATTTATTAAGACACAGGAATTGGAATATAAAGATCTTAACAGCCTGGCGACTCTTTGATCTCTGTTATAGGGCAGATTTGGGAGAAGCACACGGAGGACATCCCCAGGTCTCTCAATATGGAGGTCTTAGAAAGGCTCGGATGGATTTTGGGTGGTCTTAAGTGCTTTTGGGAGTATTAAAGGCACTAAGGCTTTGGTCTGGATTAGACGCTCTAAGAGATTGGAAGCAGTTCCATTAGAGGGCATCTCAGGAGGTCTGTCCTTCTGCTCATGAGTAGTAACATAGTCCAGGTCAGTGGAAATGACAGCCATCCCAGGAGTTGCTGACAAATGCCAATGAAATCAAAGGCAGTTTTCATTCCCCCTCCATCCCTGGCTGGTGTGTGTGCCAACTGCTAAATGCTTCTCGGTGGCACAAACATGTTGTTTCATTTGTCACAATTAAGAGGCCTATTTTGATGATGCACATATAGTAACCTCAGATGCACATGCTGTTAGGGAAATTTCACAAGAGATTTTTATAACTGTCATTTTCCCTCAAGGGTACAGTGGCCAAGCGACACATCCTGAAAGATCTTATATTTTCAGCATCTGGAGCGAAAGAAGCCATTAGCCTGCGAATGTGTTTCTACCTCATTTCTTGTGTTTCCTATTTTTTTTAATTGTTATTATTTTTATTAGTTCATTTTAGTTATAGATAATAATAGGATTCATTTTGACATAAAAGAGTAGATACAATTTGCTTGTTTCCTGTTTTTTAAAGTTGATAGTAATCTTGAGTTCGGGAGCTGACAGATGTTTATCTAATTCATTCCTCGGAAACTGACAGAAAATAGTTCATATTTGAAATATGAGGTCACCTTCCCCTTTACAATAAGTGACTATTACATCATCATAATCTTCTCCAAAACCTAACAGTTTAAAGCAGCCAATGTTTCTTACCTCACAGTCCCCGTGGGTCAGGTCCCTGAGCACAGCCGGGCAGAGGCCTGGCCTCATGGCCTGGGGGAGGTGCCACTGGGCAGGAGCCAGGGCTGCCGCATCCTGCGGCTCCTGAAGGATCTCAGGGCCCTGGACATCCTCCAGCAGAGAGAATGAACCAGGGAAGGCGAGAAGGGCAGAAGCTCTTGTCCTTCTGTAATGTAACCTTGGCCGTGACGTCTCCTCTCTCCTGCCATGCTCTGGGTGGTGGGAGTCTGTCACTTGATCAAACCTACCCTGTAGGACTTCAATTCCAGGGAGAAGGGTCTTTGGGCATCTTAGAGGCTACCTGCCTCCTAGAACAAGAAGGTGAGAATCCAGGGGAGTTGGTAACTTTGTTTTTGCCCGTGTGCTGAGCTCCTATCTAGCTCCTTGGTTTCTGTGAGAAAGAATATCTTCTCATCTGGAGAGAAATCATGGCAGCTATTTTAGAGCCCCTGAGAAATGACCCTCCTTTTTCTTTTGGGCACAGACAGAATGCAAAGACTCAGATATTTTCAAACTACTTAGCACTACGTCAGTCAGGTTGGGATGGCTATCCCATCTCTGGGGCCTATCTGTGGGCTCACGTATCTCTAATAGAATCAGAATCCTTCAGATTCCCAAATATAATCCCTTTGGGGGATAGCAGATGCATTTTTCAATTTTATCTTGCAAATTATTCTGGGGCACAGTCTTCTGGAAACATCCAATATAGGAACCTTGGATGATGATGTCATCATCCTGATCCTCAGTTAACCTTCTTCTTGTCAGAAGTGGGCAAGGAAATAGCATTCTAATGATCAAACTCCATGAGAATTTGAAGCAGCATCTGCAGAACTAAAGCCATACCTTGGGTCCTTGGTGAGTAGGGGGCCAAAGCCTCATGGGCCAACGAGGGTCCTCTGAAGAGCTTGGGGTCAGTAGGGGCTTTGGCTCACACTGCTATGGAGCCACGCCTTACTGCCATACCCTCTGACGCCACCCCATAAGTGGGTAGTTGAATGTCAGACCTGTTTCCTGGTGGCATATTCTAGGCACCATAGGGGGCTGCAAGACATCTGTAAGGTGCAAGGCCACCCCCTAGAACCCACTGCCTCGTTAGGGGAATGTCAGGCTAGCACGAAGGTCTTATCCAACCCTGAGCAGGAGGAAGTCTGGCAAACAGAATGTCCAACAGCTAAGAACATACTGAAGTCCATCAGAGGTACAAGATTCCGGGTTCTGATGACCCCACAATGCCACGAGGGATCCAGGCTCCCTCAGCTTTCCTTACTGTCACCGTAGCTCATTCTGTTGTTGCTGATCCTACCATGAGCTCACCTCATGGCTTGTTTTCTGGGCGGCAGGATGGCAGCTCCACATCCCATCCTCCACCCCAATGGGAGGGGAGATGGCAAAGGATGAAAACCAAGTCCTCTGCTGTGGTCATCCTGTCAACAGCTTCTGGGTTAAGCTCTCAGGCAACATCGGCTTGTATCTATTTGGTCAAAACTGTGTTATAGATGTTAGCAGAAGAGAGGCTGGGAAATGTAATTTTAAGAAATGTGAAATAAACAGTCACCAAGAAGGAAAGACTAAATATGGGAAGGCCATGAAATACACTTGGCAAGGAACAGAAGAACAAAATCGAAAGCTCATGGCTCGTGAAGGGCAGCGAATGCAAAGTTACCCAGGAGAAGTGGGAGTGCAGGCCTGGGAGAATTCCCACCCAACATTCAGAGGCAGGGCACATTCTACAGGAAATGGCCTCCAGTAGGGACTTATGTGGCTGGCACTGGAGAATACAGACCTTTTTTTGGTTGTCAGAATCGATTGCTTCTTGCGTTGAGTAATGGAGGACATGTGGAAAGACGGTGCTCTATTTTTAGGAAACTCAGCGTCCCAATTCTATTTCCACTTCAACCACAAGAAAATCTCCTTAGCTAACCTTCAATTACTTATCTCACATCCCACTCATGGAATCCTTTTGGATCCTTTCTTATGGATAAGCAGAGTCAACCCTCCATGCACACTGAAATCCTCCTGGGGAATTTTTAGAAATTTTATGGCTAGACCATTCTCCAGAGAAATAATGATTTTTAGAAGGAGCTTTGGCACTTTAAAAAAAAGTTAACATTGAGAACCACTAGTCTAGAATCAGGGTCAGAAGATTTATGACCTGCAGGCAGAAAAGAGTCATCATTCTGACTCTGGAGATAGTTTTACTGGAACCCAGCCAAGCATCCTGCATGACAGCGCTCACTCTGCAAGAGCAGAGCTGGGCATCTGTGATGAAGAGCTTAGGTCTATCGAAATCTGAAATATTTACTATCTGGCTCTTTTAAGATAAAATTTCCCACACTCTTGTTTAGGCTATAGGATGATAGCCCACAAGAGGTCATCTGGAAACCCCTTAAGACAATCAGTGCAGTCCTCTCATTTTATAGCTCCAGGTACAGTGAGGAGTTAGGAATTACCCAAGGTCAGCGGGAAAGATTTTGACCTCCAGTCACCTTCCAGCTCTAGCATGTATGTAGATGGTTCTTGCATAGAAAGTATAGGTTTCCCCCATTGCAGCGGTCCTCCTTAACCTCAGCTTTGCTTTCATCTATCCATGGTCTGGAAATATTAAATACAAATGTATAGAAATAAATAGTTCATGAGTTTTAAACTACACTCTATTCTGAGTACCGTGAAGGAATCTTGTATTGTCTTGCTTCATCCCCTCAAGATATGGATCATCCCTCTGTCCAGTGTGTCCATGCTGTATAGGCTACCCACCCATTAATCAGCTGTCTGAGTCATCGGATCAACCATGGTTATAGCACAGTGCTTGTGTATGAGTAACTCTTACTTTACTTAATAATGGCTCCAAATTTCAATTGTAGTGATGCTGGCAAATGCCATAGTGAAGTTGTAAAGTGCTTCCTCTATGTGAAAAGGTAAACACTGACAACTTAGCAACCTTCACACAGTATTTTTTTTCTTACTAAGATTCATGGTAAGTTCTTGCTTTCCTCTTACTGTGCCTAATTTATAAATTAAATGTTATCGTAGACAACTATGCCTCGAAAAAATGGCATATATGGGCTCCATGCCATCTGAGGGGACCCAGAGTGTGTCCCCTGTTGACAAGGGGGCTACTAAGATATCATCATGTGTTAGTATGCCATTTGTCACAGCCAATGAGCCAGCACTATGCACTGTTTTTAAACTAAGGTTCACTCTCTTCAGAGTTCTGCTTTTACCTAATGTTCTGTCTGGCTCCAGGGTCCCACCATGGCGCCTTGCTCATCATGTCCCTTGGGGTCCTCGGGGATGTGACATGTTCTCAGTCCTCCCTTATTTTTGATAACTTTGGCAGTTGTGAGGGTTATTGATTTGGGCTTGTCTGATGTTCTCCTCATGTTGCGTTGGGGGCTGTGGGTTTGGGGTAGAATGACGTGGTCATTACGTCTCACCACATCAAGGCCTGCACTGTGGGGGCAGCTTAGCATGGTGGTGCCGCCCTTTCTTACCTGGCTGGTGTGATGTTTCTCAGGTTTCTCCACCACAGTGTATGTCTTCCCTCCCTTTCTGTACTGCACTCTCCCTGAGGAGGAGGGGAATTGTGCTCTGCCTTCTGCCTTGAGGATGCTCTGTTGACGTAAATTATCCCTCTGAGTAGGAGACTTGTCTGCTGACCCCACTTATCTACGCCATGATTTATTTACGTTGGTGTAGGCTCATGGACGTTTGCATTCTGATGTTCATTCACTCACCAGACATTTATGGAGCATGATCTCTGATCCGAGGACTGTGCCCATAGGCAGAGACAAAGCAGCCACTGGGCCCCAGAGAATGCAGGTCAGTGGGCCCAGCATTGGGTGAGCAATCAGATGCAGGCACGGGGAGGGGTGTGGTGGTGCAGGCTCAGAGAGGGATTGTGGTGTAGTGTATGGTGACCCACTCCTTCCTCAGGGTGCGAAGGATGCCACTGTTGCCTCCATGTGTGCATGGGGAAGCGGAGGTCAAGGACTAGAGGAGCCCCACCATGGAGCCTAGAAGTTCTGCAGATGCCTGCACCAGGAGGAGAGGACAGGGAGTCCCAACGGCCAAGCTGGAGCACGACTGGTCTGACCTTGTGCCCTCTGTAGCGTGGCTGTCTTGAGAATTCTGAGTGGCCAGGAGGGCCCTTCCCGTAGGGCAGAGGTGAGCGGGAGGCTGGTCCTGTGAAGGTGATGGGTAGGACCTGTTCTCTGCCTGTCCTGCGCCACTGGCTTCTTTTTGAGTAAGAGTGTGTGCCTCTTCCTGTGAGCCACAGGCAGGCTGTCTGGGCAGCCTGTCCTCCTCCTCCTCACGTGCTTGGCTAGTGGGGATAATCGCAGGTCTGCAACCATGGGAGACACTTTACAAAGGATGACAGCACCTGTTCCCTCTTAGCCCGGGAGGTCCTCGAAGGCTGGGAGTCACAAGGAGGCTCTTGATGTCACAGCAAGGAGTCAGGAGACATGAAGACAGAGCTGTCCTTCCTCCCTGGCTACTGTGGTCAGGACACTGAGCATTCCGCCACAGGTCTGAACAAAGAGGGCACAGCTCAGCCCACTCCTGAGGAGGCGGTGGAGGGTTGGGAAGGCAGGGGACAAGGAAGGAGCCAGGGAAGGGAGGAGAGCGTTCTGCAGACAGCCAGGGGCCTGGAGGATCAAAGGCCATAAAGAGGGTTGGGGGACAGCTCTTGTGTGCAGGGCTCTCTGTCTAGTCTGGGGCTGTGGGGATGCAGATGGGAAGGGTCCACTGCCCTCACAGGGAGCCGGGAAAAGCCAGTGTTTGACTTGGAGAATGGCAGAGAAGGCACGATGTGGGCGAAGGGAAGGGCGCTCCAGGACAGGCACAGGAGACAGGGCACCATCTGAGAGAGGGGAAGGGCGCTCTGGGACAGGCCCAGGAGACAGGGAACCATGAAGGCAGGCGGTGGAGGCGGGCTGTGTGGGGAGGCAGCATGTGTCTGTAGGACTCCCCTGGTGGCCGTGACTGAAACCACTCCTGCTGCCACAGGGAACAGGGTGCTCTGTTGGGTCCAGGACCCATCTGCCCCTCAGCATGGGTCCTAGTTTGCTCCTTTCTCCTGTGTCTGCCTCATTGCCTGATGGCTTCCTCCAAGGGGGACCAAGAGTCCCAGCTGCGGCAGTTCCCATCTGAGAAGCTGAGGCACAGAAAAAACATCTTTTCCTACTGGGCTGGTGAGAGGCGTGGGCAGGGCGTGTGGCTTGTGTGCTTGTCCCCGAGTGGTCACTGTGGCCAAGGCACTGTGGTGCTTGGTTTTGGGTCTAGAAGTGGGGCTTTCCCCTGGTTTGCAGTAGGTCACCAAACCAGGTATGTGGAAAGGGGAAGGGCTTCTCCCCTAAGACAGAAGGTCCTGCTTAGAGAAGGGACATGGCCGGGTCAAGGAGAAGTGTTGAGAGTCCTTAAGAAGCAGGGGTTGGAAGGTGAAATCAGAAGGTAATTTGGGGTCAGCTTGTTCTCCAAACTGAAAGTTCTTCAGATTTGGGCCTCAGAGAATGCAGGTTAGAGGCAGGATATCAAGAGCCAGAATTCCGGTTCTTTTGATATTGTTATGAAAACAAACGGTTGTTGAAGCAATTCAAGAAATATATATATATATATATATATATATATATATATATATATATATATATATATATATATTTTTTTTTTTGGAACATAGGTATTGGCATTTCCGTCTGCCCACAGTGTGCCATGCTGCAAGAACAGGAACATGCACTGGTGTTATTAAACGGAGGGGCAAAGTTTTATTTGTCAAGATTGTAGATGGAGGAGACTGGGGGAGTGGTGGATGAGGGCACTTGAAGCCCGCCCACCTCCCCTCCCACCCACCCTGCCCTCCTGGCCTCGTCGAGGGAAGCGTGGCTTCCCTGGCTGGGGTTTCGCCTGCCTTTCCTGCTGTGGCGATGAGACACTCCTGGGATTGTCCTAGTGGAGGTGGAAAGATGCCACGTTGGGTGATTCAGTCCTGGTCGTGGTGTTTGGATGGAGCTCCAGGAACCTGGTGTGCAGTCAGGGAAACGTCAGGAAGCCAGCCAGTGGGCCGCAGGCTTGAAATGCACCACAGGCTGTCCAGAGGGCAGGCAGCACCCAACCACGCGCTCTGGTTCAGCACCTGGGGGCCCTTGCGGGTGGCTTCACACCTTCCTCATGGGAGGGGGCCAGCCAGCACCAGAGTGCAGCACCCTCTTCTCTCTTCTAAACTTGTGTTTGCAGATTTTGCAAAATTTCCCCCTCTTTTTTGTTTTGTGAATCCTGTCTTTAAGTAATTCTGTGCCTCTCTTTCAGGCACCTGCTCACCTTCCCACTCTCTGCCACGAGTGGGAGCAGCATGAGGACCTCCCCAGATACAGCCACTCAGTCCTGGGCTCCCAGCCTCCAGAACATGAGCAGTAGGTCTCTTTCCTTTGTAAGTCATCCAGTCTCAGGCATTCCCTTATAGCAACAGAAAGTAGGCCAAGACAAGGTGCTTCCGAGGACACACTGTGACCTCTAGCTCTGCAGGGTCAGGCCCTGTGCAGCCTGGCTTCTGGCACAGAGGGCCTTCATCATGACAGCTTTCAGTGTCCTTTTAGTTGACCCCATTGGCATCAGGCCTACCAATGGCTAAATGGTAACTAGGTTCAGATCAATCAGATAGTCATAGGGAGCACCCAGAAGTGGCCACACTTGCCATTTACAAGCTTCTGAGGGATGCAGAGAATACAAAGAGGCTGTGGACAGCCCGACTGCAGGCCAGTCGTGGACAAGTAACTTCTGCAGCCTGTCTCCAGAGATCATGGTGAAGCAGAGCCCTGTTAGCAGACTCATTACTATTTCACAAGGGTAGGTTTGCTGAGGTCCTTCCTCTCCTGGAAGGTTCTCAGGTGTTCTCTGAAGCTCAGCACTCGAGCTGGCTGCCCCTGCTTCAGCAGCCACCTGACAACTGACGACCCGTGTGTGGAGCCCTCAGCTCCCTGCACCCGTCAAGGCCCCTGTGGCTTCAGAGCAAGGGCAGCTGACAGCCACCCTCTCCACCACCGAGGCCATGGAAGCCCTTGGTGACAACAGCGATGTTGACACCTGGGAGGCGGCAGTTTTCCCTGGGGGTGGGTGTGAGACACAGGCAGGGCCCTCCTCCTGGGGCGGCTGCGACGGCAGTGGTTGTGACCATTTCTCTCTGCCTGCCCCCGCTTGGGAATGGCTCTTTGCTAGAGCATTGTTGTGTCTGTGGACCAGGGTGGCTGTGCTGGCCTCAGGATTCTCCTGCTGCTTTGCCCTGCAGCTCACAGGGGCCATGCCCTGTCCATCCGCGTGCAGGAGTGACACTTGATGCCTGTCTGCGATGCTCATTCTCTGTCATTATGGTCACTCTAGCCCACCAAGCAGGTCAAAAAGGCAGGAACATGCAGGATATGGAAAAGTCCTCTGGGCAGGACAGACCTGCCCCCTGGCTCTTTGCTCCGTGTCTCTGCAGTGCTGACAGCAGGCAGTGTATTGGCTAAACACTTGATACCATTTAAAATTTCTTCTTGAGGTTGTCTTCTGTCAGAAGTGTGAAAGGTCCCTCAAGTAGAACACATCCAAAGTCTACCCTGTGCATCTGTGACACTCCTTATTGCCATAGGCCAAAATCTTTGGAATTGTCCTTGACTTCTTTTTTTTCATCATGGCCCACATGTCTGTCAGGAACTCACATCAGATCACTCCAGTGCACCAGAATCTGGTCACTTCTCAAGACATGGCCACCAGCTGGTCCTTCTGCCACTGCAACTCCTGCCTTAATTCCAAACAGCCTTTGACCGGTTTCTGCATTGCTTCCCTTTCTCTATGAGAATGTGCACACCCTGAGGACAGAATGGGATTTTCCCTTCTGAGTCCTCAGTGTCTAGAACAACACTGACATGTCTCAGGAGCTGAAAGATTTTATCAGTGAGTAAATGAATGGACCTTTTAAGTAGCCTATTTTAGAAGTTTTTTTTTCCTTCTTCTAAGAATTAATAGGAATGAGGTTGCTTATATTTCCTTTCTAAATCCCAGGCCTAGCAAGTCAGTGTAGTTTGTGTGTTTTGGACCAACAGTGTCTGACACTGTGTCTCTGACAGCAGAAGTTTGGGAACACTGACAGAAAATTCTGGGGACAGGGCCATGCGGGTGACGAATTTACACCACAACCTTTTCCCAATGACATACAGAGAAGAGGGAACCCAGGATGTGCTCTACAAAGAGCTTTCCAGTTGCAGGACAGTCTAGTCCCCTAAGGTTTTGCCTGTCACAGGGGACAGCACAGTATGCTCAACCAAAAATACACTGTTCCCTTGAAAGTCACTGTCACCATAAAACACTATTTAAGAATACAGGTGCCACCTCTTATTTTTAGCTCTTGGTTTTGGATAAGGAAGCAACAACAGATTTATGTGCCTGTCAAACCAGGACAAGATAAAGCACACTCTCATGGTGCCTCATATATTTTCCTCATATATTTTTAGTTATATATTTTGCTCATGTGCCGGTGATATCTCCTTCTTTTGGTGTCTGTCTTCTCATTCTCTTTTGATTCTTATTAATGAGGGGGAGACAAGATGTTATTGCTATGGGCAAGACTTAATGAAATTAAAAAATGAAGGAGAATGTCACTTTGTACTTTTCCTTCTCCCACAACCTCAGAATATAGTCTGTTTGGGCTGGGATATCACTCTGTGGCAGAACAACACTTGCCTAGCTGTGCAGACCCTGGGTTCCATCCCCAGTACTGCCAAATAAATAAATAAAGATTGGAGTCTAATTATGGCAGCTGTGGAGATAGGACACCCATCCTTTGCACACACTCAGGTCTTTTAACACTTGGGTAGTTCAGAAGAATTGGCCTGTATTCATTGCTGACCAGTGCCAATGATTTTAAGATCAGTCAGAGTTGATGGATACCTGACTCTCAGGCTCTCGGCAGCTAAATGTTTGATTTGCATTTTGCTTGAGCTTTCAATAGCTGTAAAAGATTTCAGCACCCACAGGATAAATTGGGCTTTGAAAATATGTGTTTGTTGCTATGGTGATTTATATTGGCACCATTTTAATACCCTCATCAAACTTGGGCCTTTTGCCACAATGTGGCCCTGCATGCATTTAATGACAGACCTTCAGGACAACTTGAAAATCCACTTGATTTTTTTTTCTCCCAGAAAAAATTAAAGTAGAAATAAACCATCTCAAACCTAAGATGAGTGAATATTTGAACTATGAGAACAGACATTACCTGAACATGATTTTACAGTTGGCACCGTTACTCTGTAGATGCTATAAGACATTGACTAGCTGTAGTGAAAATACCTTTGCATGGAGCCCAGGCCTTGCCCCACTTTCAAGAAGCAATGGGAGACGTCCTTGCTAATTATTAGGACATGTTGCAAAAGGATGTTTTGGCAGGCTTTAATGATGGATTCATAACAACTGACCACTAGACCATGGGGCCTTAGTTTTTTGTCATGGATGTTTTTATTTAAAGGTGTGGCTATTAAAAACAGAATCTGAGCCCAAAAGATTGCCTATTGGGTCACCTGGGAATGGTGTTATTCTTGGCCACATAATTAAGTTTTATGCATTCCCATATATTATTGTTTTTTAAACCCAGATTCACTGTGTTAATATTACGTCAGTATTCTCTGGTGTGGTGTTCTGTTCACTAAGATGAGCGGCATAATTTAGAGTTGTGATTATTTCAACTCTATTGTAAAGCAGATGCTTTTCTTGCAGCAAAAGGAGAAGCATTTACATCACTGAGGATAACCTTGGCCAACGTGGAGCTGAGGTGAATTTTGGAGCTGGAGGGCTGTCAGTCCTGTGGCACACCATGAGCGCGGCTCCCAGGCTTCTAGTTCCCACCCAGGGCTGAATGACAGGGTCTCTGTTTATGTTAAGTGGAGCCCAGAAGCTGCTGCTGACATGGTGCATGGACGGATGAGGTCTTTGGAGATACAAATCACCATTGTGCTCTCCTTTCCCACTGTTGGATTCTTCTGCTCCTCCACACTCAGAGCTCTGCCGTGGGCTGCCCTTGGTCCCCTGACGCTTCCATCCCCCCAGGTCCTGGCCCTGGGAGACGTTGCTTGTTGCTGGATATGTTTCCTGGCAACTGAGCTCAGCTCTTCTTAACACAGAGAAGGTTCTAAGTCAACATTTTGAATGGGACTCTAAGTCTCTTGGGGTTTTGAGGAATAAATAGGACATGATGGTGTTAAAATTTTGTTTTGTCTTGTTTTTTTTTTTTTTTTTTTTTTGAGTCCTGGAGATTTGACATTGCAAATGCCACATTCCCCACTGGGATCTGCCTCCAGCCCTAATATTTCTCTAATTTTATGATTAGATGTGGGTTTAACATCTTTTGTTCAGGAGATATTGTGAATAGATATGGCAGGAGAATAATCAATACTTGTCATCTTGTCTTAATGTCATCAAAAATGGTTATTTCCATACACATCAAATTATTTCAATTTCTGAGTGTAAGAGAGGCATAATGACTATCAACAAGCAGATCTTCTGTTGCCCCCTTCCATGAAGAATATGTGAAAAATAAGCACACATTCCTAAAAGCGATGACTGGCCCCTTCCCTTCTGTGCGTGACACCATCTCTAGATGACTGGCTGGCAGCTGGGCTGGGGATAAACCATCCTGTCGGGTATCTGGCTGGGGACTCAAGTGACTGCACCCCCTGTGGATTGATGTAGAGCTTCATTGGCCCCGATCATGACCCACGCTCATCAGGGGTTTCATGACGCCCCTTCACAGGTAGCAACATTGGGGGACAGGGGCTGTGTATTTGCCCTGCTCTATTTTTGCAGTGGGAGGATACTGGGAAGTGACCCCTGGAGTGCCTTGCCTCTGCACCATGCCTCCAGTCCTTTTAAATTTTTTATTTTGAGACAGGGTCTTGCTAACTTGCTGAGGTGGGCCTCAAACTTGCAATCCTCCTGCCTCAGCCCCTGATTGCTGAGAATACAGGCTGTAGGCATGTGCCACTGTGCCCAGCTGTGCCACTCTAGCTCTAGCCATTTGCCTCTCAGTCCTGGTGACCTACGCAGTGTCCCCCACCTCCTGCTTTGCTGATTGCTTCTGTGCAGTGATCCCTGCCTGGTGTTGAGGTGATTAGATCAAAGTGAACACTTGGGCTAGAGTTGGGCCAGTCCCTAGCTCTTTCCTGGAATATGAGGACTCAGATTTTCTGTCCAGCCTCTCTTGGATGGTCACAAATAAAAGTATGACAAAGTCTGGGTTGGGATGGCCACGACTGGGTCAGAGTCACCGGCTCGGAGAGAGCACATCTGCACAGAAAGGAAAGAACAGGGACTGGAGCCAGAGGGAAGGGAGCACAGAGACCAGGAGCCACAGAAATTGGAGGAGCCATCCTGATCACTGTGAGCAGCACTTTCTGAACCCCGGCTGTGTGATGTTGAGGTGCCCTTTAAGTTTTAGAGTGTGTGGTCCACTTATGTGTCTTCCAGGTGAGACCTCTACTTGCCTCAGAAGGCCAAGCGAAGTTTGTTCCTCTCCAACAAAACATGTCACCAAGTCATGAACTTCCCAGGTGCCCTCTTCAGCATGAGTTTCCCCCCCCAGTACGTCCCATGGGTTCCTTCTGCAGGTGTTGGTCCGTCTGCTTTGAAATCTGGTTCTATGGGATCCTGTTGCCAGAGACCCTCAATCCGCAGGGACTGAATGATTTCTGCTCAGTTGGCTGCAGATGACTGGGCACGTTAGTTAAAATGTTGACCTGATCATCGGGTGAGCTCTCTCACACACTGATGAGAGAGCTGCATTAAAACAGGACATAAGTTGACCAAAACAGTCTGCTTCATAATTGGGTTAATTGGGTAAAAATTCACATAGGATAAAATACCACATCTGTACTTGGCATTCATTTAATGATAGCACACTTCATTATTTTATAGACCTTGCTTCATACATGCTGCAATATGATTACCCAGCTTGGTTTCCATCTCCACCATTAAGTGAACTACATGTCCTTGGCATGGTAAGTCACTGAACCCGTTTCTCAAGGTAAGTCACTTAACCTGTGTTTCTTGATCTGTAAAATGGGACTACATCCACCTCATAGCACTTTGTTATCATTCATTTGCAGTTAAATGAGTTTCTATGTTTAAAGCAAGTTAAGACCTGTGTGGCACATGGCACTTTATAACCTCATAATTATTGACTATTATTATTGTTACATTAAACACACATGGCTAACAAGTGGCAGATTTAAATAACCAGTTCCAAGGACTCTCATGTACATTAATTCCTTGCAGTGTAAAACATTTTATTATTATGATGATTTCAGCTATAGGGGTCCAAACTCATGTTATGGTTGGAGATATGGAAGTTCAGAAAAATGAAGAGATTGCTCACAGTTATACATAGTAGGTACCAGAGGACTTCAAGTTCTGTTATTCAGTCTCCTAGTGACATGTTGATTCTGTCTCACCACATGTATGTGTTGGAAGGACACCAGCCTTATTTTTTAATAACTATAAAAATGGAGGAGACTATTATGTGAACATTTCAGTTAACTTTAATCAACTGAAATGCTCAGAGAACAGCATGTTCTAGTGAACTGAAAATTAACTAGGCAGAAAAGTCTTCAATTATTAGTCCTTAATGAGGCAAAGTTGAAGTTAGATGAGTCCATTTCTTGTAGAAGGCAATTTATCACCATTTGCACTCTGCTGTGATCATTGTTTTGAAAGCTCCACTTCTCATCCCACAGACTGGCAGAGGGACGAAGGAGAGCAGAGGTGAAATTGCCATGTGCTGACCCCTCTGTTCCCCAAGTCCCCATCTCTCCAGGTCACCTTGTCATCCTCTGTACCTTCATATGCTGCCACCTCTCAAAGTGGGTGCATGGTTCTGGTTGGTCAAGGCACCCTCTATTTGCTTATGAGGCTCCGGGCTATACCACACTGGATCTGTCCATACTCGGTATGAAATGAGTTGTGCAGGGTTCTGCCCTGCCCTCCAGCTTGCTGATCACGTGGGGAGCAGAGAAACAGAAATTTAAAAAAGAATTCAATATTCTTGGGTCCCCATCTTTCCATCATCAGTATTTTCCAGTGCAGGATGGAGGATGCACTGAGGGCTGTGCTGATGGAGCGGGGAGCTAGAGGCCCCGAGGAGCAGGTGCACAGGAGTCGGTCAGGCATAAGAGCAGGAGGAAGAGTTTAGAACTCGGCACCATTTTCACTGAAACCCTTGGGCAGTGCCACATGGTCCCACAGTGTGCTCTCTGGTTTGCAGCTCAGTTGTTTCCCTGTTTTGCACTTGGAGAGTCTCAGAGCCGATGGAGAGGAGGGCTTGGCGATCATCCTCACATTGGGAGCCCTGTGAATAGCTGGTGGAAAGCCACTGTGTGGAGAGCGACTTGTGCCCACCTCCTCTCGCAAGGGATGCTCTCACCCGGCCTCTTCTTGGGGACCCTCAGTCTCTGCAGCTGGGTTCTGGGTAGAGCTGGTGCCAGGCCCCTGCAGCATCCCAGGAGGCGTCCTTGACCTTAGAGCCCTTGGGCAGAGATGCGATATATTCCAGGTCAGGTGCGCCTGAGCCTGTGTCCACCTGCAGCCCCCAGGAATGTGGAGCACAGTGGCCATCAGCCTGGTCTCCACCAGGACAGCCTGATGCTCGCAGTTGGCTTCCAGGTTCCTGGTGGTCACACCACTTATGCTCAGCCCAGTGTGGTCCACGATGCTGCCTGTGGATCCACATGTGTCCATGTGGTCCACAGGCGTGGTAGTCCTCGTGTGTCCATGTCCTTCGGTCTCCACCTGCTCCTAGGGGGCTCAGGCCTGGAAGTGAAGACATCCTGCCCCTGTCTCCCCGAAGTCCCGCTGGGTCCCCTGAGGGTCTGGCACTGCCTGGGTGAGGCGTCTGTGGCCAGGACAAAGGAACCACCCAGCTGACGCCTCCCCAGCTCCTGTCACGGGTTGCACTCACAGTGGGAGGGCACCAAGGGCGGGGTGGGGCCAGGTGGGCCCCCTGTGGAGGCATGGAACAGGCCAGGGCTCGGTTGGCAGGCCACCCAGCAAGCAGGGCCGGCCTGCGGGGTGGCGGGACCAGGCGCCCTTTGGAAGAGTCCCGAAAGGGTTACTAAGATATTTGAACCTTCTTTGAAAATTTCCCTTTGAGAGCGAACGGTTACCATCTTTCCTGGCAGCAGGCCACTGGGCTGAGCTGCCGTCTTAGTTGGCTGCAGACTTGGAGAGGGGATTGTAGATAACAGGACCAATTTTTAAGAATTTGTTATTTTCAAGTAACTCTTGACTGATCCTCCTCCCCCATTCTTGTTCCCTTATGGTGACATTTAACTAGTCAGCCATCCAGAGTGTTTCCGGTTTTGAGGGGAGCATTGGAATAGAATTAAAAACCAAGTTTTCTTAAGCCAATAACCCCACCACAAAGGCTGTCGTGGAAGAAAGCATTTGTATTATTGAATATGTGCTCTGCCGCTGGGGTGCACCCCGCAGGCCACCTGTGAAGGTGCTGTGAACACAGATCTCTGCATAGCGGGGGAATCTACGCGCTCTGCATACGTGGACTAGATACCTGGTCCCCAAGTGAGAGGGCACAAGGCTACCATCTGTCGTCCATAGCTCATCCTGAGTTCACCGGGTGTTGGGGGGCAGGTGACATCTCTGTTGCTACTTGGATTTATCTACAGAAGCAGCTCACTGATTGATATCTTTGTCCCAGAGGATAGCTTTGCAGTTTAAAGACAAGCACTTGGGGGAGCTAAGCTGTCCATCCTACAGAAATAGGGAGGCTGGCATTATCCTCCCAAGTCTACTTTCCAAAGAGGTGACTCCCAGGACCTTCAGAAAGACATTCCCGAGTCATAAAGATGATGAGGAGCCCGTTGAGTCTTCAGAAGGTTGTGTGTGCATTTCAGGGAGAGGAGGAAGTACTTTAAATCCCCCAGTTTTCTAACATAAATGCTTTAAGAATGAAGGGGGGGTAAATCTCCTCCCTTATTTTTGACATAGAGCACTAAGCCTCTTATTTTTAGTTTGTATTTATCTTTTCCAGGGACAGCAGACAGTGAGCTGGAAGAGCCCCCTCCTCTGCATTACAAATCCATCTCAAATCCAACCACATATGGTTAAATTTTTAACTTGAATGGAGACACCCAAGGTAAAGCTTCGCCCAATTCTTGTTGTAGAAAACTTTCACATTTACGTGTTCTTGGGCTGACATTCTTAGCAGGTGTCTTTCCAGCACAGAATGTGCTTCAGGAGCTGAGGGTAGATTGGTAAGTGAGAGAGGCTGTGGGGGCCTGGGGGAGGTCAGTCTCCACAGCGCTGACCTCCGAGCCACATGCGTAGTTTGTTACACATTAAAAGCAGAACAGAAACTAGTTTTAGTAATGTATTTTATTTGACCCATTTATCTAAACCATTTTCATTTCTATGTGTTTTACCATAAAAATGACTAATAAGGGCTGGGGCTCAGTGGTAGTGCACTGGGTTTGATTCTCAGCACCACATATACATAAATAATGAATAAATAAACAAAGGTCTATCAGTAAATTAAAATATTTTTTTAAAAATCACTAACAATATATTTAAATTATTATTTTTCTCTTTTTTACTAAATCCTAGAGGTCCAGTGTTTTATTTACAATGCTCCCCTCTCAGTTTGAACTAGATCATTTCACATGCTTAGTAGCTCCCTGTGGCTTATAGTGACCTTACTGTGTGATGACAGCATGGACCTGCAGGGTGAGACAGATGACAAACGAGAAAACAAAGAAATCCTAGATCAATTTAGATGAGGGCCAGTGCTCGCCAACACCCAATAAATCAAGACAAGTTGTCTTAAAAACAGTACTGAGGAAACGGCCTGAAGGGTTGTATTTGGACAGAACTCTGAGGGGAGGTCACCAGCTCTGGAGGGCTCTCCTTACACAGGCCAGAGACCTTCTCCACAACCGTGAGAGTTGTTGGACAGCCTGACAAAGAGACGGGGCCCTTCTCCAGTTCCTCGACACCGTGAGGTCCTACAACCATTGTTTCAGAGTTTAAAATTCTCCCAACCTGACGAAGTGAAAGGAGATCTCATCTGCGGGTAGGTCCGTAAGTTGGTACAGCCTCATAAGAAAACAGCTTGGGATGACCTAATGGAGGAGAATAGTCATGTACAACAACCCACTACTTGCACTCCTTGGTCTTCACCCCTGGTGTATCCTGGAGGAACACTTGTGGGTGCAGAACAAGAACCATGTATCAGGAAGCTGATACAAATTTCACCCTAGAAAGTGTCATAGTGGCTTTGACAGGAGAGTGAGTAGATGTATTAGGTGGCACAGCACAGCGGCAAGAATGAAGCAGCTGAACTTGGACCTCTCAGCTTGGGTGAGTCTTTTGTTCTTGATTTCTGATCCACATAAGTCCAAACTCTGTATGCGTCTGTGCGTCTGTGTATATGCATGTCATGGGGGTAAGCAGCTAAAGAAAAGGAAGCAACTTCTGTGTGTTGATGAGTGCATTATGGTCATACGTAGTCGTGGGTTCATTGTGACATACACAGAAATGCACGTGACCTACATGCTCCTTTTCATTCTCCTGTACTACTACTTTCCCTCACCTCTCTGCCCTGCCCCTGGTCCTGCAAAGAAAAGATTGTTTTAAAAATAATTATCATGGCTGCTGCTGGGAGGTAGAGGAGGTGGTGTGATCCAGGGTCCCCACCTGGGCAGGAATGTTCTGGTTTTCACTTGGTGTTGGGTGTTGGTGAGGGAGCTCGTGCTCACTGTTCTCTGTGTGAGGATATATTTCACCACTTCAAAAATAGTTCTGGTATTTTTTTTTTTTATTTCACATTTTAGTGAGGAGCGGGGAAAGGTTTTGTGGCAAATGAGTATACCTGTGTGCCGGGCACACTTCTGACCCTGTAGTCTAAGACTCCCACCCACTATGTGAATCATGCCCGGAAATAGCTACAAACAGCAGCAAAACCCACCAGCTCCTTGGCTGCACCCCAGTGTCCAAACCATGCCCAGGGTTTGCTCCACCCAGGAGGGCCCTCTTTAATTTCCCTGTGTGGCTGACGCTTTCTAAACCCCGTTCCCATCCCAGCATACCTTGACGATATCCCGGTGGGTTAGTTTCATTGACCAGTATGAGGATCGAGAATAAACGATTTAAGGGCAGGGAGACCATTGAGGATGAGTGGAGGCAGAGATTCTTGGGGACTCTGGTGGGACAGAAATACAGGCAGCAGGAAGTGCATGGAGAATAGCCAAGCAACAGGACTGGAGGCCAGGAGGTTGAGTGGCTGTGTTAGTGGGAAAGAGGGAGAGAGGACAAGACGCTGACTAATTGTCATCATTCCATTCTTTCATGTGGACTCTGCTGAGTGGACCAGGGTCTCCGTGTGCCCGTTCATTAATGCTGATTTAAAATTGACATGAAGGCAGCTGCCCCATATCAAGTGTATAACTGGAAAGACAAAGAGGGGATTGGCCATTTTTCCAGAGGAAGGGTTGAGGTTCAGAATGGGCCTGTGAACACTAGAAAAAAGCTGGTTCTGGTAATGAGCCCTCACCTGGTGCCAGGTGCTATGGACCACCCGTGTTTAGTTTCTTGCTCTTAAGCATTTGGAGTAGATACTGTGGGCACCCCATTTACAGACAAGGACACAGGTTACGTTACTGCTTGCTTTTCATAGGCGGGAATGAGAGTACCAGGGCCCGTCTCCGGCTCTGCAGTCTATTCTTTCTACCCCATTGCCACATGGGGCCCAGAAGGGTCAGCACAAAGCTGCTTGGCTCTGGTAGCCCTGGAAGGGAGACACCCTGAGTCTGTGCCAGAAAGGAAGTGGCCATGCCATCATCAGCCCCTGGACTCTGTCCTTCTATCCTTCTGCCTCCAGCACTAGGTCCACAAATGGTTCCAGAAACCCCAGGGCTGAAGTCTGGAGGAGAGGTCCAGACTGGTTGCCATGGTGATCCTTAATCATGGGGTGATCCAGGCTTAGTATCATGTATCCCTTCACCTTCCATGGATGGTAAAATCGAGGTCTGATGTGAGGCTGTGGTCTGAATGTGTGGCCCCCATAGTTGAAATCTTGTCCCCCCCAAGTGTGATGGTGCCAAGAGGTGTGGCCTTTGGAGGTGATTGTGACATAATGGTGATGTCCTCATGGTGGGATTAGTGCCTTCATAAATTACACCCTGGAGATTTTCCTTGCCCCTTCCAGCTTGTGAGGACACAGCAGAAAGACACCTAGGAACCAGAAAGTGGGTCCCCACTAAACTCCAGTCTTCTGGCACTTCCATGTCAGACTTCCTGCCCTGCAGAACTGTTATTTTGTTCTAGCAACCTGAACGGACACAGATAGTTGGCCACTGCCAAGAATGTCCAGGCGGGACCTTGAGTGGCTTTAGTTCTCTAGTAGGAGCAGGAGAGGATAAAGATGTTAGTTAGGTCCAGATTCTACAAGATATAGGTAGGATTTCCAGCTCTGCCATGGATCAGCTTTGTGACGTTGGGTGCTGACTTAATTTCTCTGAGTCTTCATTTCTTGTTCTGCAAAATGAGGGTACTGAAAAGTCCTGCCACAGACGGCAGCTGTGGAAACTAACCGGGATAGGACTGCTGGCCAGGGCACTCCAGAGCCCAGGGCCGTTGCTGAGCTGTGTGCCTGGGTGCCTTCATTGCGGAATTGGAAGGATTAACTTTCCAAACTCGCCGCATCTATCCTAAGTCATCTTGAAGATTTAAGATTTCCATTCTCTACATGTCATATTTGATATCTGCAAAAAATATATGTAAAGTATTTTAATTATGGAATATAATGGGCTGGGGGCTTTTCCTGCCTGCCTTCACTCTGGGTCCCAGGCTGAGGATGAACCGTCAGTGGGCACACAGCTGGACAGTGCTGCTGGGTGGAGACAGATCTGCAGAGCAGCCACTGACTCCGGATGCTCCTTGCCCCTGGTGATGTGTTCCTTCTGGTCACGGGCCACGCTCGCCTTCAAGCTGGTGGCACCTTATCCAGCTCAGTCTGCTGTGAGCAGACACCATAGACCAAGTGGGTCAAACAGCAGACATTTATCTCTTTCAGTTCTGGAGGCTGGAGGTCCAGGGTCAAGGAGCTGGCTGCTTGGTTCCCAGTGAGGGTGCTTTTCCTGGGTTTCAGATGGTCACCTTCCTGCTGTCCTCACATGGGGGGGAGGGGGAGAAAGCCAGCTCCCTGCTGTCTCTCCTGACCTCATCTAAACCTAATTATCTCCATAAAGAGCCCAACCTCCAAGGCCACCTCACTGGGGTTAGGTGTCAATGCATGAATTTTGGGGAGACACATGCATTGGAAACCCTTTGTATGTGACACCTGCCATGTCTTGGAAGGCGAACTTGATGACCAGGGAGGGACTAAGTGGCATGGGATGAGCATCGCCAGGGTTGATTCTTAGAGTCTTAGGACCCTGTCCCCATGCAGCTGCCACTCGCACACACAGTCATGTCAACAAGTATTCAGTAGAAGATGCTGAAAATAGCTTCCCGAGGGTTTGTCCACAAAGCTAGCAGCTGGGAAGGTCAGGAGGAAGGGCCACCATGGAGCATGGGATGGGGACGGGGCCAGGCCCTCATGTTGGGGAACGGTTGCACTAGTTTGGGGACCATCACCATGGAGCTTGAAATACTAATCAGGGAGAGCATCTAGCATCTGTGCATCACAGAGACAAACCTTGGAGCTGCACTTGATGAGGGAAGAAAGGAATCTCACCATCAGCGGAACGGAGGCTTCGCTCACGCAGTGAGAGTGAATGTGAAATTCCCCCTCTCTGTCGTCATTTGGTGTCTTACTAATCAGTAATAAATAAGATCCTGATAAATCGAGCCCGATGTTTTGCTCTAAAATTAAATGGAACAAAAAATAGTTGAGAGCATGATAATTTTGTCTGTGGCACCTTAGCAATAATGGAACGTGTCCTATTGTACCCAGATCACGTATTTCCTATCTTGCCATTTTCATGCATGACAGCTGTCCCCAAAGAGGTCCAAGTGGCTTAAAGTGCCATTTGTATTTCTGCATTGCCAAGTATGGCCAGGTCAGGTGACTTACCATTGATTTACTGTTGAAGACCTTATAATTATTAAAGCACATACGTTTATCATAGAAAACATTGAAACTTAAGAAAAATTTAAAAAGAAAAATCATCTTGGTTCCCAATAGAGACACTACTGTGTTTTATAGGTTATATATGTAACTGTTTTAGGCACAAAAGAAACACATGCACACACCAACACACATTTGTAAATAACATTAATGAGTGGGGTTTTTTTGGTATCAGAGATTGAACTCAGGGGTACTCGACCACTGAGCCACATCCCCAGCCCTATTTTGTATTTTATTTAGAGACAGGATCTGAGTTGCTTAAGGCCTTGCTTTTCCTGAGGCTGGCTTTGAACTCACGATCCTCCTGCCTCAGCCTCCCGAGCACTGGGATTGCAGGCATGTGCCACCGGGCCCAGCCCATTCATGGGCTTTTGAAGAATTTTACTGCTTTTTAAAAGAAGAACTTGTTAACTTCTGAACTTCAGCATATTTTAAGCATTTCTCTGTCATTAAATGCTTATTTGTAGAAAATCTGATATTTTAAAATGATCTCAAGAGTGAAAATTTGTTTGTCTTCTGTTTTTGGTATGTTTTATGTTTTGGTATGTTTGCTTTCTGGCAGATTGCCACTAACCCTGGACTCCTTACCCTCAGGACTGACATGACATCTCGTGGGCCCCCATGTTGGGTAAGATGTGGTTGTGTTTGATATCTGCTCAGCACCCCAGACAGAGGCGTTAAGAGAGTAGTTGTTTAGGAGCCTTGGCTCTGAGCAAGCTCGGGTCTCAGTGCTGTCCTTGTCACAGCAGAGCTATGAACTAGGGATGTTGTCAATACAAGTAATATTCAAAGTGTTCTGAAATCAGTGGACCCTTAAGCAGCTGCCCATGTTGCACAGCTGAGACAAGAAGACAGGCAGGAAGCTGGCTGCCCGGATTCCAGAAGCCACTGTCTTGATACCCCTTAACTTGTGTCTAGTCTCGGGGAGTCACCGTGGAGACGTGGTTAACTGTGTGTAGGGGCCCGTGATGTTTCTTCAGGAAGGCCATAGGGGCGTGGAGTCACCTTGGGCTCTGGAAGATACGGGGACATGCCTGCAAGCCGTGAGGAGCACCACCAGCACCAGGACACTCACTTCCCATCCAACTCCAGAACCAGCATCTGGACTGGAGCTCGTGCAGTTAAAGGCCACAGAACCTTCCCTGTCTTCCTGCAGGAGCCTGGTGCGCACGTGTTCACATTTATTCCACAGTATTTATGAGCACCGTGTAGGCTGGGGCAGGGAGAGCCCTCACCATGGACCCCTGAAGACCCCGAGTGTCCACACAGTACGCAGGCAGAGCTTGACCCAGAACCAAGCTGTCTTGGCGGAAATGCTTCTGACCCTCCTGCTCAGCCCATCTCCCGAGTAGCTCCCGCCTGCCCTGCAGAGACGTGCCTGTGCTCTCCTGGCTTCTGTGAGGGATGGGCATTCCTGGCCTGCCCATCTCAGGATGGAGGGAGGGGACTGTACACCACTCAGTGACATCCAGACCTGGCTCCTGGGCACTGCTGCATCCTGAGACTGGCATTGAATGTACAGTGATGTTCTTTTGGAGAGTTGGACGAGACCACGGAGAGCAGGCACCTGAGGCTGTTCTTTCCTCTGTGATTTGAGAAGTGCACTGTCCACACCTAACAGAGCTGCTGTGTATCTTTTCCAGCTGTGTCAGTCACACCTGTTCATGCCAATTTCATTGCTTTGCCATGTGTAAAACCAACGCACCGAGCAGAGCAGACGTGGTGGCTTTTCTGCTCAGCTGTTGTGCATGTGTGCACGCACGTGTGCATGGGTGATTACAAATCATACTATAACTAGATTCTGTGCAATAGAAAACTTGATATGAAGACTTCGTGAGCTGTGTGGAGCGGGGAGGAGGGAGGAGGTGGGGCAGTCGGCCTTGCTCTTGCCGGGTGCTTCCCATCTGAGCCCCCCTCACACCAAGTGTGGGGAACTCTGGTGCCCTTCATCCCAGGACTCGCAGTGAGCAGCCCTCACTCTGCGGCTGGAGTGCCCAGCACAGGAGAAGCAAGGTTCCCTGGTCCAGCCTGGCTCCTGCAGGAGGGATGGTTTGGGTCTGGAAAAGTTGCACTCTCTCATGGACGACACCACTGAGCTGTGCAGAGCAGAGCTCACCTTCCCTCTCACTCGGATGGCAGAAGAACCCACAGGGGGAGGAGAGACCAAGTGCTCCTGTACCACAGTATCCTCTGACTGAGCACTAACTGTTGGGATGAGACAGGACAAGGTGAGCTCAGGGCGGCCCACGGCTCCATCAACTTCCCTCTATTTGTGCTTGGAGGCCCCGAGCTTGGTCTTCAGCAGAGCAGCCGCTAGAGGCTTATTGAGAAGAGTTCCAGGGGCTACGATGCTGACCTACAGGGGCTCTGAGCCTCTCTCTCCCCTGGGCCTTCTTGCTTTTAATCTTTTGTAGAAAGATTAAGAAAGACCTTCCCCAGACTTTAGTCCTGTCCCCGGGGGCTGCTCAAATGCATTTTGATAAGACCCAAAATATCGAGGGGTAAGCAGCACGGGGAATGGGTACTCCTCAAATGTCTCATGTCGTTTTCCTGGCTTTCCTTGCAGTTGTTAGAGGTCATGTGACTGGTCCTGACCAGTCCACTATCAATGCAAGTGATGTGTGTCACTTCTAGATTGGAGTGGCTAAGAGCTGCATGCCTCCTCCTGATGTCCCCTGTCCTCTTCAATGATCCTGGAGGCCAGAGACTGCAGATGGTGTCTCTGTAAGATTCAAGGGAATTGACTAACTCATCAGGCTTACCTAAATAAATAAAAAAGGTTGAGGCTTTGGTATTTGACCCTGTTGGAAGGTATCCTGAAAAATACAGTCTGCCCATCCCCAAGCCTGTCTTCAAACCCCTTCCAACCAGTGCAGGCAAGACAGTGTATTGGGAGAAGCCTCCTAGGACAGAAGTTGTGTGCTCAGTCAGAGGGCGCTGTGCTACGGGAGGACTGTAAGTTCCCCCACTCTGAAAGGTCTCTGCACCTTGAGTGGCGTTAGTCTCAGCTGCAGGGGAAATGGAACTCCCTGGGTTAGTCATGACAAGAAGACATAGTCAGACTTTTCCAACAGAGCATGAGGTTTGAATAGAGCTGGACCCAGAAGGTCTGATATTTCATGCAAAATGAAAGATATTAAGTCTGTTCATTTATACAGTAAGTTAAGTCAGGTATTAGAACCAAAGGAGATTTTAGAAACAATCTGTTGAAACCGTTCAATCTAGTTCATACACTGGATGAGGTCCACTGGGATCCCAGTCTCTGCAGTCCCCTGGGAAGGCAAAGGTAGGGGTGCCCCAACCATTAACTCTGGCTCCTTCCTGTGAGTTCTGGGTTGGGCATCAGAAGTGGACCTCGTTGTCCTGGTGGCCTGCACGAGTGTGTCCGGGTTGCTGCAAACCATAGCAGCATCTACCTCCATGGCTGTGCCTGATGCTCAGAGCTACTGGGGCCAGACCTGCCCATGGGGAGGACGCAGGTGGGGGAGAGGGTAATGATAAGACTCGTGATGCGTAGGCTGGGAGCAGCCTTAGAAGGAGACATGTTTTCAGTCATGTAACCGGGTCTGCCTACATTAAGGTGAGAAATGCCATCTGCCCTCCTGGTTGAGGGTGGCTTGTTCTCTTTCCTGCTGTTCCTTCTCTTTCACCCCCAAGGGCCCCATCTTTCTTCTTTGTCTCCATTACTGGTCTCTTCCTATTGTAGGTTCATGCTATGTTTCTCACTCACTGAAAACAGAAAATTGTAGAAACTAGGAAGGGACTGAAGGGCAGGTTGGCCGTGAAGGGCTTTTGTGGACACACAGGGCCAGGTGGACTTTCACGGTCACATCTTCTTTAGGGGAGAGAAGGTTTTCGGGGTGGCTGAGTGAGTTTTGTAAAGGAGGACAGTGGGCATTCAAAATTCAGTTTAGATCAGGCTTGGCTTTCTCCATATGTGTTCCAGCCTAGAATTGCTATGGGATGAGCCTTTCCCAGAAATTACCAAACACTAGCCACAGACGATCTTTTGTAAATAACTGATTGGTTATAAAGAGCACTGCAGCCAGACCTGAATGTCCACTCTGAAGTTCCCAGTGAGGCTCTGCCTTCAGTTGAGACTTGTAGTAGCTCAGAACAGAAAGAATCTATTCCAAGGAAGAGCAGCTGTGCTCAAGGTTGGGAGCACCCTCAGAACTTCCTCACAAACCCATAGGATGAAGGAAGCCATGGATCTTATGAGTCCCATAACAATGTACCTGTATAATCTCTGAAGTCGCAGGACACAGTGCTAAAGAGCTACCTAGCCTTTGGGATGAAACCTTAATTTTTGTTCTGGGTTTTCCAGTTTGTATCTTGGTGAACTGGGAAATATTCCTAATGCCTCTAAGCCTCAGTCTGTTGTTTACAAAGTGGGGATGATAAGTGGTCCCTTGCCTTCGAGTTCTGTAGGGGGTTAAATGTGAAGATTATGGAGAAGAAAATATGCCCTCTGAGCAGGGCCTGAGATGCTCCTTGGGGAATCCCCCTGCCATTCGAGGAGCCCACCTCTGCAGTTCCTGAACATGCACCCCTTTTCACTGGACACAGAGCCGGGTGACATTCCTCAGCCTCTGTGACAGTTGGATGTGGCTACGTGCCAGAGTATTAGCCAATGAGATGAGAGTAGAATCAAGGCGAGCTCCATCCAGCCCTGTCCCTCAGAACCCCACCCACAGTCTTGTGTCGCTTCCCCTGCACTGTGCGCCTCGGCTGAGCATGGCAGGCATGTAGCTGCTTGAAGGTGGTGGGGCTGTGACCTGGAAGGAGACCGTATCAGTGACCTGGAAGAGAGACCCTGTTAGACTAGAGCATCGTTTTAACTCTGCAAGGATGACAATACATCTTATCTTGCTTTAGCCAGGACTCCTGTCTCCATGCATTTGGAGCAGCAGTTAGTCTGACCTCCCTTTATAATACAGCACCTCACTACTCTGACGAGGAGGGCGGGTGATGGATCTTTTCACTGCCGGGTGGGGCCTTCCCCCCATGACCAGTTGTGCCTGTTGATGATGAGGCCTGTGTTCTGAAAGTTTGCTGGCTCCAACTTAAAATGCAATTTCAACACCTTGGGGCACATCTAAGCCACATCCCCACTAGAGGTTGGAGTCTACTGACTACAGTGTAGAAGTTTAGAAGGCAAAGCGCCAACCATATGACTGAACTTCAAACAGAGACAGTGATGTGACCTACCTCAGATGCACCTCTTGTAAATAATCATCACTATTACTGTCACTGTCACGTCACATTCATCTTTCTCTTCATTATCACCACCAGCACATCATCATCATCATCTTCATCTTCATCACCATCACCATCATCACCATCATCACCATTACCACCACCGCCATCACCATCATCACCATCATTACCACCACTACTACCATCACCACCATCACCACCACCACCATCATCATCACCATCATCCTCATGACTAAATCTACACACTCTGTGTTCACTCACTAAGCAGATTTTGAGCAGCTACCAGGCGCAGGACATGGTCCATGCTCTGGGGGAACCTATATTAGGGAAAGGAAATATCAATAAACACATAATCCAGGGAACGTGGGAGGGAGGTTTTTGTTGTAATAAGTGCTATAAAGAAATAAAGCAGAATAAGGGTACTGTGGAGGATCCGTTATTTTAAACAGGGTGGCAGGAAGGGATCTCTAAGCACAGACCTGGAGTCGAGGTGAAGCATAGTTCTGTCGTGATGGACAAGCATTTGACATCAGTACTGTCAAGTTGCGGACCATCTCCGTCCCCACTGCTGGAAGTGATCATGTGTTGTGTTTTTCAAATTCTCTCTCTCTCTCTCTCTCTCTCTCTCTCTCTCTCTCTTTCTTGGGACTGAACCCAGAGTATTCTACTACCGAGTTACATCCCCCGTACCTTTTTATTTTTCTTTGGAGACAGGATCTCACTAAGTTGCTATGGTTACAGTGTGGAGCCTTTCCTGATTGACCGCTTTCACTTAGTAATATGCATTGAAGTTTTCCATATGTCTTTTTATGACTTGGTGACCCATTAACTCATGTTTCTTTTTCATTGAGTAACATTCCATTTTCTGGATACAACACCACTTATTTATCATCTACTGGAGGACATTTGATTGCTTCCAAACTTGGTAACTATGGATGATGTTTCTGCAAACAACTGTGTGCAGGTTTTGTGCAGACACAGTGTTCAATCAATGTGAGTAAATACCAATGAGCAAAATAACTGGTTGTGTGGTCAGAGCATAGTCAGTTGGGTAATAAGCTGTCAAACTGTCTTCCAAAGTGATTGCACACTGGGCTCTCCCACCAGGAGCTTCTGAGTGCTCTGGCCCTCCAACTCTTCACCAGCATCTGCTCTTCGGGGTGCTGTGGCTCTGGGTTGTTCCAGTTGGTGTGCAGGGCTTCTCGGTGGTGCTGTGACTTGAGATTCCTGTTGCCCTGGGACATGGAACATCCGTTCACGAGCTCATTGGCAATCTGACATGCTCCTCATTTTTAAACCAGGCTGTTTCTTTTCTTATTGATGAGTTTTAATAATTCTTTGCATATTTGGATAACAAGTCTCTCTGAAATGTATCTTTTGCAAATACTGCCTATCAGTCCATGGCCTGCATTCTTATTTTATTGGCAGTGTTTTCCAAAGGGCAGGTTTAATTTTTATGAAATCCAGCTCACCAATTTTCTTTTCTTGATCATTCTTGGGTGTTGAATCTGAAATGTTGTCACCACATCCAAAGTCATCTAGCTTTTTCTCCTATGTTATCTTCTAGGAGTTTCAAGTTCACATTTAGGTCTAATCGTCCTGAGTTAATGTTCTTGAATAGTGCAAGGTCTGTGTTTAGAATCTTTTCTATTTTTTATTTGCATGTGGAAGTCTAGATGTGCCCATGCCATTTGGTGAAAAAATAGACCTCTTCTACCCATTGCATTGCCTTTGCTTTCTTTTCAAAGATCAATCAGTCATATTTACATGATCCCCAAAAGCTATTTTTTTCTTCATAAGTAGTTGGCTTCAGGCATTATGTTATAGTCATGAAAAACAGACTAATGCACACAGTTAACGGGTGGTAGTGGTAAGATACACATCTGGATCCATGTGATATAGGTTCTCCACAGAAGTATTGAGTTTTTCTTGAAACTCCTTCACACACCATCCCCATTCATTACTCGTGCTTAATGTTAACTGTTACCAATCACCTCTGCCCCACGTACTGTAAAAAGCATTCCTAGCTTTTCTCATCCCACCCCTCCCCAAAGAAGGGTGAGGGCCGACCATGATTTGTTGGTGTTTTTCTTACTCTCTTAGTTCCTTTAGGGAAGGATCTAGTTGGTTTGCCCCAGAGATCAGCACAAGGCTCCACTCAGAGATGGTGACGAGGAGGTAGTACTGGAATACATCACCCATTGAGGGTGTCTTTGTCATACGGGGTGGGAGGGCTCTGGAGGGGCTGGTGCTTGGCACCCGAGTCCTGCCTCAGAGGTGGTCTGTGGTGTGACCTTCACGGGGCTTCAGGGGTGCTGTGGTCTCTTTCAAGGGAGCCTCAAGTACACGGGCTCTTCCTCTGCTACATTGTTCTTTAGGAAATGGAGATGGAGCCTGTGAAGGTAGGCCACAGGTCCCTGAGAGGTGAGTGTGTTTGCACGGACATGGGGAGAGGGCCCAAGAGCTTCTTAGACCTAAAGCACTGAACTATAAAGATGGCTGAGCAGGGACAATAGTTAGAAGGGACAAACTCAGTAGAAATTCAACGCTTTTTGATTTACTAACTCTCCCTTTTTTATTTTAAGTAACATCCTTTCCAAACCCTAACTAAAATCCCCTCTATTTCTTCTACAAAATTAAATATAAAACCCAATCTGGACTGTAACGTAGAAAGCACGGCCCTAAAGGGAGATCAGGAGCACCCTTATCTGCCTCTGAAACCTCGTCTGCTTCCCACCTGATGGAAAGCAAGCAGGCTTTTCAAAGCCACAGGGACGGTGAGTCTCTGGAGATGTTAGAATTTCCACTTTGAAAGGATGTTTCCTCCAACTTCATGAAGCAGTGAAATCGTCACCGTCCCTAAGCACCATGAGGGAGACCTTCCCCCATCCACGAGGAACAGGGGAGCAGCAAGTTAGGCTCCTGGGGAGGAGCTGGAGCTCGGAGAGCCTCCAGCTGGTGTGAGATGGTGCACAGGTGAGGGGCAGAGACAGGGGTGGTGAGGTGACAGGAGAGCCCCCAGCCCACCTCTCCCACACCAGTGCTCTCCCCACAGTCCCCGGTGTGCTTCCTGCAGGGGCAGCTCACAGTGGGACACCAGAACAGAGTCTGCCTTTAAATATGGGAATCATTCCCAAAATGTCTTTGTGGGCAGCTGGTGAGGCACAAAATAAACACAGGCCTATTTGCAAGTAAGCAGGAATTAGCATAATCGGCAGCTGCAACTTCACCCAGGACACAGTGCTCCAGAGAACCTCCTTCCTTCTGAAGCAGAGTTAGGACAGGACCTGCGTGGCATAATGAGTTACTTGCCCCCGCGAGTGTCCTGCAGACCCCACCGGCTCCCGGCATGTGCATCCTCCAAGACTTCCAATTCAAACAGAAAATAGCTCAAGGACCTAATGCAGCATGCCAGGGGTTAAAAATAAGTTTCCCTTGTGCAGAATGAATTTTTTTAAAAGAGTGTTTTTATTTTCCTCTGTCCAAAATGTAATAGGTAATTTTTAGTCATCTATGAAAAAAGGTTTGTTAAAAACCTCCTCTATTTTGTCACCAGGAGAAAAATGTAAGAGCAAACAAAGGGGCACCTGGGAAACAAGAGCTTTAGATTTTCCCCTGGGGAAGGCCAGCCAGTGGGCCGCACAGACCACGTTTCCAAGCCCGGGAAAGGCAGTCTGGGTGCCCAATATTTAGAACTGGACATCACTCTGGGTGACCACAAGAGTTTTCTGCGCAGTCCCAGCCTCCACCTCTTGGTGCTGGAGTAGCTGAAAATGAGATTATTTGCACACTCAAGACAAATATGTACTCACCTCAGCAGAGGAGGGAGCAATGCTTAAAGTAGCTTTTTATTGATCAAAAACCTGTGATAGCAAATGGCTATAGAGGGCATACAGGGCTGTAATCAATCAGTGAGCTGTTTCTCTCTCTCTCTCTGCCCTTAGCCCCCACCTCCTTCCCAAACTCCATTTCTTAACCTATGGACGGACTGGTAAATACCTTTTGGCTGCAAGTTTCTGAGTTTGGAAGCTTGTCATGAAGATGCTTTATTCACAACAAACTTTTGCAAAATCCAATTACTGTATCAGATTCCATCAAAATAAAGGAGCTTTCCTAAAAGTCTCTCTCGGCTCATTTTCACTGGAACTGTGCTCTGATCTCCCTGGCCGAGTTCCACAGGCTGCTGCTGCTGGGCTTCACCTTGCTGCGCTTCACCGGCTTTGAGAGTCACCAGGCGCCATGAGGGCCCTGACCTCTCCATGTGTTCTCCCTGAGTCTGCAGAGGTGGCCTGCCCCTGGTCCATTCTCGCCCGCTTTAGGAATGGAAAGTAGGTCAAACTTAAAAATAAACACAAGCAAGTGGCCCCTGTCCCAGGAAAGGCTGGCTGTGCAGAGCAGGCCTGGGTGCAGTTCCCGAGCAGAGGGCTGGCAAAGCCAATAGGTGGTAGTGTCGCCTGCCCATTGGCTTGATTTCCAGGGTTATTGTTCTTTACAGATGCAGGAGGGAAAAAAAATGAAAAAAAAGGAAAAGCTTTGAAATTGTTTATAATTCTTTTTTCCAAGGGAAAATTTATCAGCCCGTGTGCACGTTCAGGGCTTCAGGCTTGACTAGTTTTTGGAGCTCCAGTCACATAAACAGGATTCTGTCACCTGCTGGGGCCTCCCCCAACTCTTATTGCCCAAGTTCATTTCCCATAGAAGATTTGGAAAATACACCTACAAAGAGGAGAGAAAATGGATACATCATTTCACGGTCAGAGGAAACCAGGTTAAAATTTTGGTATGTTTCTTTTCAGTCATTTGTTCTTGGCAAAAAAAAAAAAATGCATTTAGCACTGAGGGGACCACTGGCCTTCTAAGTTGGCCTGTAAGAACTTTACTCCTTGGTAGATATGGTCATCTTGCATGTGAGTGAGACCTACAGATATGTTTACCTATGTGACAAAGGTCAAGGAATTTTGCAGGCATAATTAAAGTCTCTAATCAATTGACTTTGAGGGAATCAAATGAGAGGCATCCATGGTGGGCCTGACCTAATCAGGTAAGCCCTTACAAGGAGACTAAGGACTTTCCTGTGCTCAGAGGCTGGACACTGCAATGGACCCTTCCTTGCTGGCCTTGAAGAAACAGTTCAGCATGAGTTCTTCAGCCACAAGAAAGGGATTCTGCCTACAGTCATGAACTTGGAAGAGCTCCAGTCTTAAATGAGACTCCAGACCTGGCTGACACGTATTGTCATCTTTGAGACCCTGAGCAGAGGGCCCAGTTATTCTGTGCCTTTGTGAGAGAATGAACTTGGGTCAGAGATGATCATTTGTGACGTAGCCTAAAAGACTAATGCAGAGACATGCTGTGGAGGAATCACGTATACAGTGACGTGGGACCCTCTTGTCACCTGGTTAATGGGTGACTAGCACTTCACTGCATGAGGTGCTGTTGGCTTTTAATCCCTGGGTCATAGTCCAAGTGCTGATAGGATTCAGACAGGTAAAGTAAATTTATAAAAATAATGGGCATGGTGGAATGAGTGACGGGGGCATCCCAGAGACCTGGAAAGTGGTGGCCAGTCTAAAGGGGACAATACACCAGCTGCAACCGGGTTTCTGGTTTTACTAATTATGATGACTATTTCTTTTTGATGATTCTTATTATCATTACTATTATTATTGTTTGATTCTGGAATAGAGAATTCCAGATATCCCCTGCTTTTTGAAGAGAAGCCCTCATTCTGAAATTTTATGTGCAAAATAATTTTTGTAGGTATTGGCCCCTAATTTAGATTTTATTTACCTCACTGAGTGAGCCCAGTGGAAACAGTTGGTCTTTTTGTTTTGTTTTGTTTTTATGGTGCTGGGGATTGAATCCCGACCTTGTGTATGCAAGGCAAGTACTCTACCAGCTGAGCTACATCCCCAGCCGACTGTTGGCTTTTGATATTTACCTCACAGGTTTCTCATTTGCCAGTTACGATAGAACCCATCCCATGTTGTTAGATGCAGATTGCCCAGCATTTCATTATCATAAACAGTGGATGAGTGAACTAAAACATTGTTTGCAATCCATGATCAATTCCATAGCGTTCAGGTTGAGATGTAAAAAAGATGGGTCAAGGTTGAAATGCTGGTTTTTAACATTCTTAATGCACAACACTATGAACGTGGCCTTGCAAATAGTTGTGACACTTCCTCGCATCAAGCACAATTTTCTATCTTTTCATAACTATTTCAATATTAGATAATAATTTCAGACATTAGCTGTATACCTACAGACATACATGTTTAAACATTTTCGTCCCTGTGGTTGATACCTTGCCGAGTGCACTTGGCCTTCTGAATCCATGAATTCTCATCTGAGGATTCAGTTGACCTTGGGTTGCACGTATTTCTAAAAACTCCATCTGTGCTGAGCACGTACAGACCTTCATTCCTCTCACTGTTCCCTAAACAACAGCCATTTACACAGCATTTGTGTTGTATCAGGCATGAGGTGTGATCTAGAGTTGATTTAAGGAATAGGACACACACAGGTTCTAGGCAATGCCACGCTACTTCATATACGGGACTTGAGCACCCTTGATTTTGGTGTCTGCAGGTCCCCTAGGAGACAGGGGAAGGACTATACTGTATAAGCACTTGTTCTGGTGAAGTTGAGCCTTTTTTGCTCAATATTGCTTATTGGTATTTGTTCTTTGATGAATCATCTTTTCATAATCTTTGTTAATTTTTCTTTTGATTTTTTAGGACTCTTTATATGTTACAAAACTCACATGGAGTCCTAGCTCTATATCATATTGAAGATGTGGACATTTCAATCTTGACATAGAGTAATACCTCACCACAGGGTATTATATTTCTTAGGTGATGTTTTAAATTGACATATTCCCAGATTTGAAACTCAGTATTCTCATCTCAAGTGCCTAGATGACAACTGTCATCCTTCTGGGGTTAGTCTTGTGCTCAGGTACATGCTCAGGTCTTGCAAATTGGAACCGAGTGACATATCTGGTTTCAGTGAAAAGAGGAACCCAGAATAGAAACATAGACATGTGAAAAATTGGGGAAAGAAATGCTAAGAAGGAGCCTTTCCCCCCTGCTTAGGATTTAGACAGGGGCCAAGAACACCTCACCTGGTACCAGGAAAGGCCAGGTCACCTACACAATGTGAAATGTTCTAGTATCCATCAGAGTGCCAAGATTTGGAGGCCACCAAGTAAACTGAATCCTAGGAAAGGATGGGAACCTTCACAGAGAGACAGGATGACCAGACACTTTCACCTGTGTCAGAATGTGGGATGAAGAGGTGGCTGTCCTGCCGGTGGCCAGGGGTGGCCAGTGAAGATGTTCAGGAGTGGCTAAAGACCATGCGTGAATGGGCAGGACAGTCTAGAGAAGCTGCAGGCCCCAGACACACAGGGGTCCTGATGCACATGGAAGTCCTTCCCTGGACTTTGGACAGGTACTCAGGGGAAAGACTGAAGCCAGGGCAGCTCTCGCTAGGGTGGCCTGGCATACACATGAAGACCTGAAGTTTCTTGGGTAGGACACTGTGCTCTCCCTGCTCCCCAGAAGTTTTTCCAACTAACCCAAAGCAGGACATCACCAGGGGCGTGGAAACAAGCCCTCCACCTTCAGGACACGGACAGCCCATCGCCCCTGCAGGAGGAGCAGAGGCACAACCTTCCGACCTTTCTAAGACAGGGGTGGGGTCTCTTGGATTCCCAGGACACAGACGATGATTCTCTGCTGCTGGTTGGGGCACAGAATAAAAAATTCCCCAGGAGGTCCAGGAAATCCCAGGGGCAAGACTCCACGTCCACGAGGCAGAGACTGTACACCACACAGGAGGAAGGAGCTCTGAAGCTCCCTGCCCAAATCCCAGGTCCCCAGACACCCACATCCCAGTAACGAGTCCATGAGAAGTGACAACTTGTATACATAGATATTAAAAATGAAATAAACATACAATGGAATATTATCACTCCACAACAGTGAGAGGCTAATTATAAATGTGGCAATAATGGTTGCACGGACAGACAGAAGTCAGACCCAAAATAATCCAATATTATTCTCCAATTCCAGGTCTTCTGAGCTCCCACCAGAACCGCCCATCAAGCTCTGCAGACAACAGGCTGAGGCTCCCCACTCTGCAGCTCCTGGCTCTCCAACTCCTCCCCCAAAACAGCTCCAAAGGCTTCTGAACCACACGGTCAGGTTAGTCACCGCAGTGACCCCACTTCTTGTACCAATTTCTGTGTTAAGTTTTTGTTGCTTTGACCAAAATGCCTGACCAGAACAACTCAGAGGAGAAAACTTTTACATTGCGTTTACTGTTATAGAGGTTCAGTCCATGGTCAGCTGGCTGCATTGCTCCAGGCCCGAGGTGGGGGGGTGGAGCCTCGTGGCAGAGGGTGGGGCAGAGGAACACTGATGACTCATGGAATCCAGGAAAGAGAGAAAGGGAGAGGGAGGAGATACAATCTTCAGGGGTATGCCCTCAGTGACCCGCTTCCTCTGGTCCCATGGTGCCTGTCTACAGTTACAACCCAGTTAGCCCATTCAAATTATTAATCCCTCAAATGACTTTAACCCACTGATTAGCTTACAGCTCTCAGAATTACTCACCTCTTACATGAATGCAGGAACTTTTAGGGGTCACCTTATATCCAAAACATGACAGTGCTTATTTAAGCTGTGACAGTGGTTTAAATCTGAGCCAGAACACTGGGTGCTGTTTTTCAAGGAGCTTTACACTCATCCCTTAGAGTTTTTGCTTGCTTAGCATTTATTCTCTACCTTTTCCTCACTTTTTCTTTGAGGAAACCTCAACTCTATCATCTATAGTTTTGGGGTTCACATTGATGTCAATCCACACCGTCATACTGGCCTGGATGACCAAGTATCCTTTTCCTGATGGGTACGTGACCAAACACAAGTCACTGAGAGCCATCCTAGGATTTTGCCTGGAGCCACGGGAAAACAGTGTCTCTTCTGAGTGTGCGCACTGTGAGGTCTGAGCCCATGTCACCCACATGCCACATGGTACGACTGGAGAAGCTGGGGGACAAATTTGCCATGACATGTGGAGAGTCCACCTATGAATTTATAAATCCAACACAGAAACAAGGGCTTCTGTGGACTTAGATTGGATGCCTAGGGCAAGCTACACCTGAAACCAATATTTTGAATTCTTACCTTCAGGATCCAATAAATTCCACTTCCTTCAGTGACGGAGTGGAGTTTCCCACACTTGCAACCCTTCTTCCTTTCTTCAGTTAGCAAGCACCAAGTTCTGCCATGGCAGCTGGGCCCTGCCTTCTCGTGAGGAGATGGGTGCTTCTGGCCACTCTCTGGATGTTAGGAGGAGGCATAATCTTTTGGGTTGAGCCATAATCAAGACAGTGTCCCTCAACTGCTGTCATCTCGTGGCTTGCTGCCGGCCAGTGTCTTTGCATTGCTCGGCTGCCTGCCTCCTCCTCCCTCCCTTCTTCCCTCCTGTTCTCTTCCCCTTTCTCTCTCCCCGCCCATCTCCATCCCTCTCTTTTCTCACTCTCTACTTTCTTGTCTCTCAATCCCTCTCTTACTCATTCTTGTTCCTTCAAAATTGGGGAAGGAGAAGAAGGGAGCTTCAATTCTTAACGCGTTCAGTGCACCCAGGGTTCTCATTATGACGTTTTGCTTTTCCTTTCCCATCAACAAATTTAAAAAACATCCTGAATTAGATATCCCCAAGACTTCTCAAGAAAGGAGGTGCTTTCTGGTGAATCTGCAGCCCTGGTCCTCCAGGGGATCCCCTTGCCTGGTACCTGCGGGGAGTTCAGATACGAAGCCTCACTTAGCTGATGAGTGACAGTCCTGCTCCTCTCCTCTCCTTAAGGGCCTCCCTTTCTCTTGGGGGACAGTGCCCTCTGCCACTTTTCTCCAGCTTCTTCTCCATAGGGGGTCATCTAGCAGTGTGGAAATAAGTGGATCATTTTAATTTATCTTCAAGGACTCTGGCCAGCCTTTGGTCACCTAGAAGTACTTAGGGGGCCTGGCTGATGTTTTATGTACTTTAGGAAATGTCTTTTGATTCTCTAAGTGGTAAAGTCTCCCTCTAGAATTTCTTTGGAGTTTTGTTCTATGTTCCCATTGGATTTCAGATGGTATTTTGGATTCTGCTGAAGTTTTCGAATTTCATTTTTCTGATTGTACATTTTCTGATGGCAGAGACGTGGGCTCAATTTGGAAATTTTATTTGAACTCACATTGCTTTGATGAAGTGTTTCTCTTCAGATGTCTTCTTGTGCATCTCCTGTCCTCCTCCTCCTGGGGTATTTACAGAAGTGGGCAGCTTAGCAGCAGCATTCAGTGGTTGCAAAATGCTTTATGCAGTTGGTTGGGTGTTCCTACCTTGCGACTCACTCTGTACTCATTTCCCAGTCACCACCACCCCCTTCGTCCTCTGAAGGGACAGTGTGACACCCGTTACTTTCTGCACATTTGCACCAGAGGATTGAATGAACTCACCTTTATCATCTAGGACTTGGACTGTGCATTTGTTGGAGACACCAAAGATGGTTCATTCATGTCCCTCTCTCTTTCCTTCCACCCTTCAGCTTCTAGGGAGAGCAGATTTGGTCAGACCTTCCCTGGATATCAGAATTCTCATCTATATTATGCATTAGCTTCACTGAGTTGCTCTTTCTTCTTCTGGAGAGGATTTTGAGCATTTTCATTTAAGCGCTTGGTGTCTGAGGGCTTTGAACTTGTCTTCTGGTTTTCACATTCATCTTTAAAGGTGAGCCGACAACCACGTTCCAAAAGAAAGCTCAGACCCTCTTTCTGGTTGTGCTTTGAGATGGCCTCTTGTAGCCTCACATAAAGAGGTGGGCCTGGCCAGATGTTAACTCCTGCTGCTAAACTTACAGCGTAGGACACGTTCAAAGAGCCGGCTTCCGTGGTGGGCTTTGGGCATCAGGCTGAGCTAGCCATGAGTTTGATCATTTTCTTTCACTCAAGTAGAAAACATCTGGCCAGTGCTCTTCCTGGCCTCTGCTGGGTGGACCATATACTGACCAAGTCATTGCTTGCCTTTCTCTCCCAGGACACCAGAGTGACCTGGGCCTTGGCTGCTGTCTCCAGGCAAGGTCACCAAAGACCTGCTCAGTTTCTCAGGAAAGGTTGGAAGGGATGGGATTGGTGGTCAGCACTGAGGGACCCTGCAGCTTGGCCTCTGGCTGCGGGTTGCTTGCTGGGACCTCCACAGGTCACCACTAACCTAGCAGAGGGTTCTGCCTGGAACCAAAGAAGCACCTGGAAGCCAGGGGTGGGTGTCGTTGCAGGTGGAAGAAGCCTGGCCAGATGAGTAGGTGCTGCCTGGCCTTCTGTGGTCAAAGTGGATGTAGATGATGGGTACATGCAGCACGTGGAGAGGAATGGGTGAAGACACTGAAGTCAGGGGTGGCCAGCCAGGAGTCCAGCTGACCCAGTTTCCCCCTGGCAAGTCAAGAGGAGCCAAGCCAGTCCTTCCCCACCACCCATCCTCAGTTATCGCCTGGCCAAGCCCAAGTGGGTGCTCTGCAGGAGGGGGCACATGCCTGCAGCAGGGGGAACTTTGCCCTCCTCTCCTGGCCCAGATTCTCATCCCTGTCTGCAAAGGCTGTGTAAGTAAGTGTTCCTCCCCCAAGAGCCTCCCCTGGTTTTATTAGGGAGGAAGGGTGCGGGGGGGGGGAGTCTGGTCACAGTCAAGGATTTTTAACAAGGGTGTTTGTTTTGTTTTTGGTTGATAACTATTTTCCCACCCAACCTACACCCATGCACCTTGCAGCCTACCCCCAGGTACCCCCTATCCTAGTCAAGATGGGGAACACTACCAGAAGTGCATGCCTGAGCAGGGCACTCACATGCTTGGTGTGGGACTGTACCTTCACCTCTGGCTTCAGAGGCTCATCCCACTCAACCCTCTTGGGACAATAGTAGAACCCAGCTCTAGGGCCACAGAGATTTTTCTCCAGCGGAACTCCCCAAGCACGTGTACATCATGTCACAGGCAAAGAGATCATCTGGACCCTGGGATCCTTTTCTATCTCCCAAGCCACTGAGCTCCTGGACAACTATCTCAACCATCTCTTACCAAGGGAGATGAGGATCAAGAAAATTTGAAAGCGCCATAGTCACTTAGCAGCGACCACAAGGGAAGAGTAGGCGCTGCACATGGTCAGATCTTGTCCGACTACTTGCTTTTTCAAGATTGCGTGGCATTGTACATGGGCACGCACACAATATAGCTTATGGAAATCCATCTGACGTATGGTGAAGGATCCAGCTTTGATAGATGGAGGGAAGCATCTTTCATAAATCAAAGATCTACTAAAAGAAACAGACATCAATTTTGATGGCACCTGCTCGGTGTCCACAGATGAGGCTGGGGTGGGCAGGGTGAGGGCGTTAGCATTCTTCTTGCTGACTTGTCTTTCCAGATAAGCCGTAATTACTGTCTTTGGCTGTCCTCGGTCTGGAGAAACTGAACACACCAAGTTCAGGAACCAGGAGAATGAGACAGACAGAGTTAGCATGCCAGGCGCCCTTCCACACCTGTGATTCCCCACGTTTAAGTCAAGCAGAAGGGGAAGGACATGCTGGCTGAAAAGGACAGGCCTGGTTGACCCTCCTTTCCAGGGGCATTGCTGCCGTCGGGTGGGTCCTCACTCCTCACACTCTGTTGGCAGCTGTGATCATGGCTTGCAGGTGAACAGAAACCGAGCCCCCTGAAGCAGCCGGGTACGCTGACTCCAGGCTGCCCATCTGGGAGGAATATGAATCTGATGCCAGGCATTGCCCCATGGCCAAACGGTTCTGAAGTCACTCAGACAACTTCCCCCCACAATTGCAACTTTTATTCTAGAGAAGTAACTATTAGAAGAAAATCTTTAGGTGGGCTATATTTAGCAGAGTTTATTTGAGCAAGGATGGTCAGGCTGCATTATGGACCCACAACAGAAGAGAGGCATGGATGGTTTAACTGGCCTCAGCCTGGGCTCTCCCTCGCTCTGACCAGTGGCTGCTGGGACCCACCAGCTCCTGCTGCTGCGATTGGGTGAGATGCCAGTGTTTGAAGAGTCAAGCTCTAGGGAGACTTCAGCTGGTCGGCCCCCAAGTCAGGTTGCAGTTTGTTCTTTAAAGACTCGAGTGTGGAAGCATCCTCAGGCCAAATTTAGTTTAATACACAGAAAACAGAGTCCTAAAGCTGACTCAGTTCTGTGCCTTACATCATGTCCTGAACTATCACATGGTGGTGAGGACATAGCCATTTATTAATGACTCCATAGAGATTTAGGAGACCAAAGCGAGCATCAAAGGGGGCCCACACCAGAGCCGTGCAGCTGCTTAGGTCAAACTCAGACCCTTTCTAGGGAGATGAGTTTTTTTTTTTTTTCTTCATGGTGCTGAGACTGAACCCAGGGCCTTGCACATGATAGGCAAGTGCTTAGTCACCAAGGCACATTGCCAGCTCCCTTTATACTATAATAATATTGTTCACGTTATTCTATATATATCTTAAATATTTACATACATAATTCACAAAAATAATGCAAAAACCACCCTACGTTGTAACACCCACATCCGCAGCACCCGCGCTCACTGTGGGGCACAGAAGAGCAAGTGTTGGAAGGTCAGCTTCTGGCCTCCAGCTGGAGTCCCCTCCTCCCGGCCGAGGGCGCCCTCGCCTGTTTTATTGTCATTATCATTCCTTTTTCTGCTCTTCAGCCCCTGGTGCAGAGCTCCCTGGTAATTACTAACCTGTCTGTCATATTTTTCTGTCCATAGAAATGCCGACCTCATCCAACTGCTTTGAAGTTCAGTTTTAATTTAGATGCAAACTACTCCCACAGTACCCATGGTCTAAAAGGAACCTGGGCAGACTGTAATTAGAAAAGGCCGAGGTTTTCCATCTGATTAGAATGTCATTGTCTTTCCTCTGGCAGACAGCCAGGGAGCGGAGCCTCGTGGACGTCCGACATTTCCATCTCTTCCTCCCTGTCGCCTGTCCCTGGAGACACCTGTCCATCACACAGGGTTCCTCACATTTCTTTGTGTGTGTTTTATATTTAAATGTCGGTGAGCAACAGCGCCCAAACAAAGCCAACGCACTTAAAGGCATACTTAGAGAAATAAATAGATATGCATATGTGTTTATAATTGTGTGTGTGCACGGAGAATAGATGAATCATGTCTCCACATGTGTTTAAGTCCCCAGACAACCTGCTCTCTCGTAAGGGACTGGGTGACTGGAACTTTCTCAGTTATGTAGAAACCCAGGAGGGCAGCGCTGGACTTGACATTGAGGCTGACAGGAGACAGGTGTTAACTTTAATTGAAAAGGATGTGGAACAGGCTTAGTCAAGCAGGAATCAACACTTCCTCCTTTTGCTGCGAGTCAAGCCTGGCCTCCTGCAGGTGCTGCTCACTGAGAATCCATGATCCAGAGTCACCTGGGTTCCATGTGGGATGTCCAGCAATCATGGGGATGAGCCACAAGCCACAGGGCACTGCATTCTGATGGAAATTCAAGATTTGAGGAAAATTCTCTCCTGGGCTGAAAATCAAGTTGGGAGGCAACAAGTATCAACCTCCTTTTCAGAGCCCTGCGGAGAGGGCAGTTAGCAGAGCCACACAATGTGACATAGGCAGTTTCTGTCTTAGGGGCTTGTTCCAAGTGGATTCCCTCGAGACGCAGGTGCCCAAGGCTTTCTTTAGGTGCTGAGATGTTCCTGTGTTTCTGCCCTTGCGTCTGAGAAGTCCTGAGACATGGCACAGAGTTCCACCAACACCTCAGTGGGGCAGTTTTCAGGGCAGCATTGGAGCCGGTTTTGACAACGAGGGTGGGCAGGAGTCTCCCAGCCCTGGCTCCTCCTGAAGAGTTCCTGCCTCCGCAGCCGCCTTCCGAACCCTTCTAGGGCCTGTGCTGGGTGAAGCCCCCAATGGCTGATGGCAGACAGGAGGGACCTGCAGGGGCTGCGCTCCAGGCCCACATGGCTTCAAAGGCAGATGCTTTAAGAAAACACAAAAGGGAGCTGAAGAAGGGAGCTTGGGAAGACCTGCAAGGAGCGCACAGCTTGGGTTCCCCTGTGCCCCACGCATCTCCAGGAAAGGGCTCCCCGTGTTCAGCCTCAAGGAGGACATTTGTATTCAAAGGAAAAATCAAAAAGAATAAACGAGAGCATTTGGGCACCGCTTTGAACTTTAAAAGAAGGGTGTGAGTTAGCGGAGGCTCTGTTTCCTCCGACTGGCTCAGATAGGAAGCCCTCTGAAAGGAAGCGGGTATGGGCGAGGAAGGAGCACTGAGTGGTCTCCATGAGAACACCCGGGGATGCAGTCGGAATGCGCTCAGGGGGCGCCCTCCCCTCCCTTGCTCTGCAACTTGACTAGCTCAGCACTTGCCACTGTGAGATTGCCCAGACAAAGCCCCCGGATCCCACCAAAGTTAAAACACCCCGTAGGTCCAGGCCTACAGGCAGGAGCATCAACTCCGACCTTCGGCTTCTCTTTTTGCACCTCTCCAGCCCTGGTCTGGCCGCCAGGGCATCCCAGGTGGGCTGCCAGGGAGATAGGCAGGAAGGACAGGCCAGGGCGGGCACTGCACGCTGCTCAGGCTGGCTCCCTTTCCTGGCCGGGCTTCCTTCCTTTGCCTGGGGGCCCTGCCAGGTTTCCGGCTCCCGTTTCTCTGCAGGCTGCTCAACTGACTAATGAGACCTGCTCGGACCAGTGAGTTCACCCAGGGATCTGACTTGGGACTAGGAGGAAACAAAGGCCTGTGTGTAGGGAGGTCCCAAGCCGCTGTGAGTGCAGAGGGCTGGATGTTTGCACCCCTGGGTGCCCGTTTTGGAGGCCCCACCCCAGGGGCAGGGCCTTGGTGGGGGTGCAGAACCACAGAAATGGGATGGGTGCCCTTCTGAAAGGGACCTCAGAGAACTCTCTCGCCACCTTCCTACAGTGTGGGGACTCAGAAGAGGGCCCTCATCAGACCCCAACCATGCTGGCACCTGACCTTAGACCTCTGGCCTCCAGGACTGTGAGGGATAAACTGATGTCTGTTGTTTATAAGCCACACAGTCTACCAAACTTTGTCCTGGCCACCCAAGATGACTATAATAGTGAGTTTCCTGAATATTGGGGGCTTTTGTCCACATCTGACTTAATAATAATGTCACTGCACCCTAGCTTGGGACTACTCTGTGCATTTTCTTTATAGAATCACGTGAATTCTGAACCTTCATTTACTGGCTAATGTAAAGAGAATAATCATAGCAAATGTGTCTTTGGATTTCAGTTTCAAGGAGGCTCCCTGTCTAGCCAACGGATGGTGGATGGGACCTGGGTGTTTCACAACTCCATCTATTAAAGTCTTTTCACACACGTTTCCGTGCAAGTCACGGGTGTGGGGATGAGCTGGCAGGTTCCCTTCTTCATTCCTGAGAAAGTAGGCTCACTGGCTATGAGCGAGAACCTGGAGCAGGAAGGGTGTCCTGGAATCCTTTCTGTGGAGACCAGATCTCACACCCCACCATGTCGGCTGGCACACTTGGATTCACTGAGGCTCCACCTGTAACAGGGCCACTGTGCTGGCTTCTGAAGGGCAGTGGAGGTGATCTCTGGACTCAGGAGACTTGGATAAAGCCCACCCAGCTTGTGTCCCAGCTTCCCGTGCTATCTGCTCACTCCTGTGCATCTCCCACCACCTGTCCTTTCTCTGCAGAGCAGGTGGGTGGCATCTTAAAGCATAAGTTTCATCCTAATATGTCCCCTCCAAGCCACTCATCACCAGCCCCTGCATGATGGCGTGAACCCACTCAGGAAGTGCACAAGTCTCAGAGGGGCCTGGCTGCCTACCCCGGTGGCAGAGCTGCTGCATCCTCTATGGGCAAGGTTCATTGTACACAGAGTATGTAGAAGCTAAGGAGGCTGTATGTCCCTGTGACCAGGTGTGGGCAGGCTTAGGGCAGTCATGTAGCTTACTGTTCAACAGGGACACTTTCAGGAACAGAACTGTTGCTGCTAATCGATAGGCCAAGACTGCCCTGGGCAGATGGGCATATGACCAACCTGCACACGCAGGACGGAGTGCCAGCCTGGAGCCTTTGTAAGGACAGTCCAGGGGAGCCCTTGGGGCACAACAGGACCCCAACAGTGAAAGTCTATGAGGGATGACCAACAGGTGGATGGGAAATGGACAGGGCTTCAGAAGTGGGCAGAAGTGAAATGAACTTCTCCGGATCTCGTTAATTAACATGTCTCGTTAATTAACATGGCAGATTTTGGTGATTTTTGGTGATAAAAACATGAGCCCTTGGCCTTTATGTGTGTGTGGGGAGGGAGGGGGGGGAGAGAGAGAGAGAGACTGACTCACTCTGACTCTACAGCCCTACATCTATCCTGGTGTTAAACCCTCCTGGCATTTCATGTTACAATCTCCTGCTACTATTTCCTTAGAGGTGTTATTCTAGATGTACCTTGTCACCTACTTAAATAGTTCAAATTCAGCCAGCAGAAAATGCATAATTTGGACAGAGGCACAGAGTTGAGCCCTGCGGCAGGCTGTGTTCACTGTGGAATGATGCGAGCTCATGACTCACCCACACGAGGTGCTGGGACTTGCTGGAATATCAGCACTGCTGAGCGGATATTTAAACTGCCCCCCCCCCCCAATACCTAGTAGCTAAGCAGTCTTTTAAATTGACCTCATGGACATATCTACTGGGGCCTCAGATGTTTCTAAACAGAGGAAATGAGGTGATTGGATGGGAGGGGCGCCCTGGATTAGATGGCAGCTCAGGGGACCTGGAGGCCCATCTCTGCACAGAAGCAGGTGGGTATATGAAGATGGAGAGGGCTGGGGTCTGACTTGGAGACAGTCTACAGCAGATGGGTTAATGAGGATCTTAGTCAAGGGCTGTGTGGCTGGTTTGATGCCTCTTACTAGAGGGGCCCTATAGATTGCTGACCTGATCATTTTGACCCATGCGGTGACAATGTCACATGGCTAAGCATGGTGTATGGATACGATTTGTGTGCGATGGACTTCCTGCAATGGCTTTGTGACCTCAGATGACAACTGTTTTAAATTTTAGGCTGTTTTCACTTATTACTATTTGCTTATTGCTCTTTCAGTTTAGAGTAAAACTTAGAGTGAATCAAATCTCTCATCTGGCAGCCTTTATCCCTTCACAGACCCACATCCCAAGCATTCCATTTGGGAAGGTAAGTCTCACATAGCACCTTTGCTCATTAGCTGATTCTTTCATTGTGGTGAGATGACTTCAGCCCTGATCTACCCTCCTGACACCACCTCAAGGCCACCACACGTATCGCTAACTGCTGTCATAGTGTGGAGCTGGTCCCCAGCTTGCTCATCTTGTGTAACTGAAACTCTACACCAATAGGACAGCAACTGTCTGTCCACCCTGCCCCAGCCCTGGAGCCACAGTCCCACCCTCCTTATCTAGGAACCTGCCCACTTGAGATGTCCCATGTGAGTGGATGGTATTTGCCCCTCTGTGACTGGCTTATCAGCACAGTGACCTGATAAGTGATGAACCTGTAAGTTCATCCATGGTGTTGCCTATGGAGGGATTTCCTTCTTTCTTAGGATGAGTAAAATTCCTTTGTATATATTAGTGTTTTTTTCAGGGTGGAAAGTGTCATTATTGTAAGAGATAATCTTTCCTTCAACATGTTTTCATTTTTAATTGACCCATAATAATTGTATATACTGTGGGTTCATATACATATACCATATGCCCAATATGTAATGGTCAGATCAGGGCATTCAGCATGTCCATCTCCTCAAAATTTATCATTTATTTCTGTTGGGAAGCTTTGACCTCTCCCCTCCTTTCCCCTGACCTCCAGTACTGGCCTCCTCAATGTCCCTTGCGGAGCATGGTACCACCTCCCAGCCTCTGCAGGAAGGCCATACAACTTTCTGCATGAATGTATTCTTCTATTTGCATTTACTCAGAAAGTTCTGTTGGCAGTCTTTACTCAATAATTTCAAATATTTATCTGCTGAAATCCTGCTCTGTCTGATATTTTATCTACTTACCTTCCTCATGCTCAAGGTCTAAAAACCTAGGACACAGGAAAGATGGAGTAGCAGAGTTCACAGTGGGGCTCCTGCCCACTCCTGGGAGCAGCTCAGGAGCTTCCCTCTCAAACCTGCACATTGTCTGAAGGTGCCGGTCATTGTGGATCCAGAGAACCAAGACAGCAAACTCCCGACTGAAATATCAAATGCTTTACTCAGTCGAAGAACAAGATAGAACATTCCAGAAGATGTGGCAACTGGGGTCATTTTAATCTCCCTTCCCCAGACTGGTGAAAAAGGTTAGTTTTACTAGAGTGAGGGAGTGAGAGGGGCCATCACTGAGAGCACAGGCTTTATTATTGTGAGCGATCCAAGCTCTGTCCAGGTGGGGACCACCCACCATTAGCTGGAGGAAGAGCCGGAGCTAACTGGGCACCTGACAGCCATTTTCCATACCAGGAGCACCAGGGATCACCTGCACCAGTGTCTGCCCTCAGCTGCGTGTCTTCCTGCCACCCAGGAGGACTGTCCATCACAGAATGCCACTCAGACCACAGCAATTCTCAACTGCAGAGGGCTCGGCATCTCAGGGAGCACTTATAAATGTGTGGGGACATTTCTAGTTGTCTCAACAAATGGAAGGTGTCCTGATATTCAGGGTCTGGGAACCAAGGGATGCTGGACATCCTGGACAGGCTGGGCATTTCCATAAAATGGAGATCCTTCCCTCCACCACATTAAAGGTGCCCAGGGGAAGCCCACTGACCGAGCCTATCTGACAGTCACTGGCAGACCATGAAACTCACTTCCTGGGGCCACACATGTGAAGCCCTTTTCTCTGCTGTGGAGAGCAGAGGCTTGCTCAGGGCATTTGAGTAACCGACCAAGCTGCACAATGGCATGATTCTCTGTGTTTCAGGCTCAGTCTTTGCCATCACTCATTTTCCTTCCATAATTCAGAGCTTACTTTCTTCAGCAGCTGATTCTGTGCTTTTCAACAAATGCATTTAATTAGCATGCTGCCTCGGGTATGGAACTTGCATTCACTTAACACAATGGTCAGTTAAATTTTGCTCATTTCACTTTGGCTAGTTGCGATGCAAGTGACTGAGCGTGTCTCTTCTTGTCCCCTGCGAGGGATCTTCAGGACTTCTCCTGTCTCATGCTGTACCATGTGGGACCCAATAGCAGTCAGGTAAGCCTGGCATGTGGGCTGTTGTAGGGACATTTATAATCAATATCGGCTAGCCTGGTTCTTGCTGTTATTTCATCCAGTAATTACTTCTCATTATTTCTGTGGTTGGTGGGTAAAGCCTCGGCTGGCAATGAAGAGACCTGCAGCATGTCACCCCCCGAGCTGTGCTGACTTGGGAATGGCACAAAGCCTCTCTGCCCTCACTTTTCCCAGCCACACAGTGGGGGAACTGCAGCCTGTCCCAGCCAGGTGGTGACTGACGTCCATTTCTCCCAGGCCAGAGGGGATATACTCCTTCTCAAACTAAAGTGGAGGCCACTAGCACCGTCATGATCACTGCCTGAAATAGCAACGGGTTCTCCTGGGGAGCCCTGACCTCGCATCTTCAGGACCTTGCCTGGGTGGCTGGGACTCCTCTGATTTCCAACTTATGAAGTGGATGGGGTGGTGCAGGTGCCAGATCTCTGGGGCCTGAGCTTCGAGGTGCCCACCCCTCAGGGCTTAGGGCTTAAGCAGGCTTCTGATGTCAGCAGAAGTGGCTCCCATGCCAGGTGTCCAGCAGGTAGGTCAAGGTCGGGCTGGCGCTCCTGTTTCATCGTTTGGTTATAGCAAAGCTCTTTATTGATTGATTGATTGATTGGGTATAGAGGATTGAACTCAGGGACACTCAGCCACTGAGCCACATCCCCAGTCCTATTTCATAGTTTTTTAGAGACGGGGTCTCACTGAGTTAGCACCTCTCTGTTGCTGAGGCTGGCTTTGAACTGGAGATCCTCCTGTCTCAGCCTCCTGAGCCACTGGAATTACAAGTGTGTGCCACCGCACCCAGTCTTCATGTTTGATGATAGCAAAGCTCCTTGTTCCCAAAGCTGTATCTACCCTTGCTGCAGCACAGTGTTCTGCTAGGGCTAGATTTCACTGTGACACAGTTGGCTTTTTTTTTTTTTTTTAAAGAGAGAGAGGAGAGAGAGAGAGAGAGAGAGAGAGAGAGAATTTTTAATATTTATTTTTTAGTTCTCGGTGGACACAACATCTTTGTTTGTATGTGGTGCTGAGGATCGAACCCGGGCCGCACGCATGCCAGGCGAGCGCGCTACCGCTTGAGCCACATCCCCAGCCCAGCACAGTTGGCTTTTAATACCACAGTGATTAGACTTGAAATCAGGATAGCCATCACCCAGCGTAATAGGCTAGTGTCCTGAAACAGTGACACTAAAGGCTTCTGGTCACATAGGTCAGCCGCAAGTGAGCAGACAGTTCTTATTTCATCACTGGCCTGAAGGTGCTGTCATTAAGGTGAGTGCTCTGCTCTGATCCACTGCCCGACCCACTTATTTCCTTATCTCACGGATGTTCCTGGAAACCATCTACTGGAGGTGGTAAGCCCTTCACATGGGATCAATGCAGCTCCTGAAAAATAACATAGAAACGTTTTGTCTCTGCTGGGTTTCCACCGTGCTAAAAGATATATATCTTTTTAATGTATTAAGGCAGGAAATTCAGAGATGCTTTTTTTCCCACTTGGAAATTTTGTGAATATTGGAGAGAATCATAGTCAACTTAGTTTATTTTATTTTTGGGGGGGGACAAGTTCAAATCATCTCTGATTTTTTCACCAATGCTTTTCCATCTGGTAAGTTCCGAGGAGGTGTCGGTGTTTATATTTTTATTTTTTGCCGTGCACAAACCGTGTTGAGACAATCTGGGTTCTAGACAAGTTCGGGTGGATAGATGTTTTCAGTGACTTTCTAGACTCCTGGGGTTGCATGCAGCGGGAGCCAGCTGGACCCGAGGAGGAGGCTGGACCTGGAGCTGGAGCCCAGGACGTGGGCTGAAGAACCCACTGTCATTTGTTGACAGGGCCAAGGAGCTTCAGGGCTCAAACTCTCTCACAAAATATTGTGCAGAGTGAGAATCAAGCTGGGGTGCCCTTCCAGCCTCCCTTGGTTCCTGCTGGGTCTTTCTGGGTCTGTACCAACCTGGCCTCATGCTTGTTCTGGTCCAGAAACTGCCCAAGAGCACCTTCCTCCCAGGGTCCCGCTCCATCCACCTGGGGTTCTAAGGGGGAGTCTTGGTTATCATGCCTCCTTTATCATGCCACATACAGGGGGAGAGCTGAGACAGAGGAGGAGCCACTGGCCCCCAAACCCTTGCAGTTAGGGGGTGGGGTGGGGCGGGTAGAGCTGGGCGCAAGCTTGGACAGGGCACCTGGTGTCATGGACGTCACCACCTCTGGTGCTGCCTCTGGATGCAGCTGCCAGCTCCCAGAACAGCTTCTGTGTGGCCCCTTGGAGTCACAGGCTCTGGCTTAGAGCTCCACCAGGAAAGCTCTGACTGTACCCAGAGTCAGGTCTGTGTCCTGAGGGAGGGACAAGCAAGAGTGGGCGGGGCCCAGGCAGAGCCAGAGCTCCCACTGGGAGGACCATGGGCTCTTCATTCCAGGGGCAGTTTGCAAAGTATTCCACCTGGCCAAAGGCGGCCGCCTGAACTCACTGAATTTTGCTTCTTCAGAAAGGTGGAAAATGATAACAGTCAGAGATACATCTTAGAAAGTAGATACAATGTTCCAGACATACTTATACCCCCCACACACACACTAGAAAAGTTTTTAGATGTATTTCACATGAAACATGTATGTATCATCCTCCCACACAAGTGAAACATGTAAGTCACATCTTGCAGACATTTTGTAGAGAGTCCACAACTGCAGTCCTCCACTCACCCACCCTGTGAGTGTTGCTCTCATCCCCCTCTCAGAGGTCACTCAGACACAGAGGGTGGAGCAACTTGCAGTTCCCTGGTAATCCCTTGCAGGTGGAGTCAGATTCAAATCCAGGACATCCAGCTACAGAGCTGGCCCCTGGTGACCACCTGCAGCACTGCCTCCCTTCCCAGGCTCTGAGCCCCTTTGTCATTCAAAGGGGCTCAGAGAGTAAAATCTCCCCCCATTAGCCTCTTGGATACCCCCTCCCATGCACTTGCACCCCCCTACTTTTTAAATTTTCTGGTTAGTACATTCAGAAATCTCCTTTTAATTACTCTGCCCGTGGGTATTAATATCCTCCGTTGTGTTTGGTAAATGACATTCATCCAGCCTACAAAAGACCCACTGCATCTAGCTTGCTGTTCATTAAAACTTCCGTAAAGATGTCTAACAGCCCCCTTTCACTTTTCATAACGTGGATGAAGAGCACTGAAACTCCCGGAAGAGAGGGAGTGAGGACTCCATGATGGCACCACATTTACACAAAAGCATTTAGATGTAGCCTGAGAGCGAATTCCCCCATTTCCCCAGTGAGGCCGCCTCCCAGTGTGAGGAGGTGCCTGGTGACATGGGCACAAAGCCCCCTTCTGGCTGCTCTGAGTCCTGTCCCTGCTGTGACCAGGGATCCTGCACTGTCCCTGCTGGACTGCAGACCTGTGGGGGAGCGGCCACATCTCTGCCCCTTTCTGTGCTCTCCCAGGACAGCGTTTGGAACCTCAGAGGCATCAGGAAGGCTCGCTGAAGTAATAAGACCCGTGGATACATAGATGGAGATGTGGTCAGAGCGGTTGTTTTGAACACCGCTCATAAAGGCACCCACAGATGTGCTTTAGCTCCAGGCCTGTGTTAGGACCGTGGGTATTGGGAATCAGTGTGAACACTGAGACTTTTCCCTTCTAGCCCCTGTCCTCAAGATAGGCATCTCTGAGGCAGGACCAGCCTCAAAACCCCTGTGAACTGCACAGCCCACATAGACACCCTGGTCTGTCAGAGTCAAGGGGGCAGAGGGGCGCTGCTCCAGACCTCTGCAGAGGCTCCATGTAGAGATGGAGCTTTAGGAATGTGATTATTAGGCAAATAGAAAGAAGAGAGCAGGGCTCTGGGACTCATTGTTGTGCTTCAAAAATTGGAAGGGTCTTGCAAGTTGATTTTGTCATTGCTCCAACCACATGGCAGTTCCCTATCGAGACCCATGCTTCTGGGGCTGCGGCACGCAGGTGGCTGAGTGTTGTAAATGTCAGACTGTTTCTGTAACTAGAATGGAGGAGAATACAGCTCGTCTCCAGCATTACCTCTTTATTGACTCAAATAAAAAACACCCAGAAAATAATTGCCTTCCATTAAACATAAGTATTTTGGAACTCATAATCTAAGCAAAGCAACACAATGTGGCTTGTTGGTGGCAGCAATCAGAATTGAGAGGCCATAAGTACCCAGGCACAGGTGTCCTGGTGGGAGAGGGAAACACTGGACAGAACAGCACCCCTGATGGGTTCCCGCGTTAGTGCAGCCACTGTGCCTTGGGAGGGAAATTGCCCCTCTCGTGGGTACCAAGGGCCTCACCTACAGAGTGCAGACTGCCAGGCGTACGCTCTGCTGGGGACACAGACTTACCTGCATTTTCTTACGTAAAATGAGAAGAAACCAGCAGCAGGGGTCTGAGTGCAGCAGAGTCTAGGGACTCTGTGCTCAGATCTCCAGCAAGATCAGAGGCAAAGGTGGAATTTCTCCTGCTTGGATGTGGACATATTCAAAAACTCTGGCACACTGCGTGGCTGGGTGGGTACCAGTGCACTGCGGCAAGACAGCGGCTAATGAATAGATGTCATCTCTGACATTATGGGAGTGTCCCTTCCCAGTGTGAGATGGCCGCTGCTCCTCAGCCCCCTCCCGGGAATCTCTTCTGCTTCTTCTGCACTGAGCATGTGGCTCCGTGTCTGCCGCCTTGCTAGAACCCCAGGTTCACTCACAGAACTCGGCACACTGTCCCCAGTTGGCGATCCTTTCCCCTATGTGCACGTGAGCCATGATAGCTGTAAATGTTCTCTCTGAGTGGATCTCCAGGGTCCTGCAAATTGTGATCTACTTAATGTCAGAAAAGTCATGTATTCATATGTGTGTGCGCTCCACATGTCTATGTGTACACATGCACATACTTTTCTTTTGGTTGAAACGTTTTAATTAGAAAAAGTGTGCTTTTTGGGGAAGGGCCAAAGGTAATCCAGCTTGCTGTGTTCCCGGAACGAGTGTGCATAGTCTCCGATTCCTGACTGTGCCCTTCTGTTCGAGCTGCACGTGGGGAAGATAGGCACCTGGTTTCCACTCCCCGGGTCCACCTGGGCTCTCAGGGCTGCAGGGGCTCTACTGCCACCTCTTGTGGGTTTCTGTGGTTCAGGGTTCTCTGCAGCAGAGGCTCAGGCCCTGGAAGGGAGGGTCAGATTGGGAGCCACAGAGAATGGATTTGGGACTGCAGGAGCTACAGCCACTGTCCTACCTGCCCAAGTGACTTCCAGAGGATGCCTCTCTCCCAACTTGCCTCAGGATCCTTTGCGGGAGTCTCCAGGATTGAGTCTCCAGGAACGTTATCTGCCTTTGTCTGTTTTAATCCTTTTTTTAGACCTTGACTAGTGCTCCTGTTATACTGATAGCTTACCTTTATGCAGCACCCACTCTGTTCCAGGGACTGAATGCTGTCTCAGGAGAATAGTGCATGAGGTAGATATAGTTATTCCCCTTGTTCTCCCAGTAGCTTTGAGTAAATAAGCACAAAGAGGTTAAGTAACTTGCCCAGGTTCTTACAGCATGTAAGGGGCAAATTAAAACTGGGAGACCAAGGCCTGCATCCCTAACTCTCCCAACCTTGCTGCCTCCTCTGGGATGGTTGCTATGTGCATACCTGTGCCTTGGATGTGGCTGTCCCCCTGACATTGTGCTATTCCTTCGTGATACGTCAGCTTCTGGTGGAAGCCCATGCAAGTACATCAATGTGGAGCTGGGTAGAATGGAAGGAGTCAGCCTTGGGGCCCCAAACGTGCAGTTTTGGAGGCTGGCTTCTACCCACTGTGCCATGGGGAAGCTCCCCACATCCTCACGACCTTCCCTTGCCTTGAGGGAAAATGGCCTTACCCTTGGCCTCTTCCACATACAAACCAAAAGAGCAGTTTTCTCTTCCAGCTCTCTATTTGCTGTTTGCAGGAGTTTCCCTTTGACTTACTGTGTCAGGATGTTATTAACATCATCAATCGCAGGTGGGGGGGGGCACCCTGTCCCTAGCCAGAAAGAACCACATCGCAGCCATTAGCTCTTCATTAAAAATTCCCTAATGAAGTTTATAAGCACTTTTACATATTTATATCCAGGATAAAAATGCATCATAAATTCAACAGAAGTGGTGAGGGATAGATCACATTCATATGAAAAGTCAGATTCATCTGAAGGCTAGAAATAAATGAGCTTAGAGCTTCAGCTCAAACCAAAACCCGTGTTGTAAGGGATGGATTGGCATAAGCTTCCGTGTGGATTCAGGGCCCCCAGATCCCCTCCTTCCCTGCACTTCCCGTGGCCATAGATCAGCAGACGCTGTGCTCTTTCCTGTGGCAGGTGGAATTGTGAACTTCCACTGTGTAGCTGCCCCAGAGATGTCCACCTTCTGTCCCCCAGAACCTGTGACAATGTGGGAGCTTGCAGGTGAGAGCAAGTGAAGGACTGTGAGATGGGAGAGATGGCTCCAGAGAGTCCAGGTAGGAAGAGCATAACCACAGAGGGACTCCTGCCAAGAGAGGTCAGGTGAGAAGACGCTGCGGTAACAGAAACGGAGGTTGACTGATTTGACCAAGGAACAAAGCTACCTCCAAAACCTGAACAAAGCAAGGGAGATAATTCTCACTCCAGAGGGAACCAGCCTGTCCACACCCTGACCCGTTTCAATGCTGACTCTCAGAGCTATGAGATAAAAAAAATCCGTGTTGTAAGCCATTGCACTGCTGTTAATTTGTTATAGCACCTACTAGACACTCATACATTCCTCTTTATTCTGTGTTCCCTGAGGGCTGGTTTCAGCCTTTCTCATTAACTTCTGCAAACCGATGGCCAAGGACAGTGTTTGGACCCACATAGGCATCATACATATGAATTGAATGAACAAAGGACAGAATGAATCCATTTTGGCTGAAAATGTGTCAAGCAGCCGTAACTGCAGGTCTTACTAACCAACTAACAAAAAAGACCTATTCTTTCTGTGTGCAGCTGATGCTGAGAGCAGAGACTGCGTCCACCCAGCTCTGGGGGTGCTGCCCTCTCCATGTAGTTCTGGAAGATTCCATGTGGTTTCCCACTGATGCAGAGAGCACGTATGACTGACCTCTTATGACATGCACATGGAGACTGTGTAAGGTTTCAGGATTCATCCTGTGCAGATAAATCAATTGATCAGAATGGATAGAGCAGCTAGAGATGACTTGCCTATGGTCTGGAGCAGGAGAGGCGTAACTGGATCACTGGGAAGGTGAGCATTAGGCATCGAAGGGGAAGAGGAAAGGGCCCTCAAGCTTGGATTATACAGCAGATGTCAGCAGGTGAGGAATTTCTGCAAAGGCATTTCTCACGCACCCCAAACAACTTGGCATGTATGGATGGAACCACATCCCTCAATCTAATAAGTAAGTGGCAGAAGGTGCCTCTAGCCAGTCGACACAGACTTCCCTCACCCCACAGAACAAAGCGCCTTTTCTCCCCCTCCCCAGATTACTACTCGATTAATTCAGACAGAAACCAGCCCAGAAAATAAACTTCCCCTTTAAATCATACATTAGAATGCTGTATATGTAGAGTAAGCCAGGCATTGAAACATAGCATGTTGATCAAGGCAATCAAAAATGCAAAATAGGAAATAAATCTGCAGGAGCAGCTATCAGGAGAACAAATCCCAGGCAGCAGAGGTCATAAGGCAGCTGAAGCCTGGAGACCCCGAATGGAGCGCAGCAAGCTCCAGGCAGACAATGACCCAACAGGCGAGACGCACCCGCTCAGCCCGGGACAATTCTACAGAATCATCTTTTGGGAAAAGTACCTTTATAAATTATCCTCAGAGCAGAGGCTTCTTAGGAATGCACCCTGATAGACAAAGTGTCTTGGTTGTCATTTTCATTTTATTTTGTTCTGTTTCTAAAACTAAATGAAGACAGCAAAAGTCTGGTCTGATCAAGGTTAAGTGCCTTTGCTCTCAAAGTACTTTAGAAGGAGAGGGACCTTGAGTGTGACCTGCAATCTTGAGCCCACTCTGAGCCACAGGAGGGGAAGGCAGGGTGTGGACGAGTCCAGCAAGCTGCACTCAGGAAGGCAGGAATTAGTGTGGAGACCTTGGCTGTAGATAAAAGCCCTGCTCCCCCAACATGCTAAACTTTATGGATTTTCCTTTTGTTTGTGCAGTTAATCATTTGTTTGTAACCAGGGTTTCAGGTGAGGACACACAGATGAATCAGAAACCAAATATGAGGAGCTCATGATCCCTTCTTTCATGTCCCCGGCCGCTGCTGGAGCACACGATCAAATCCAGGTTCTGTCATGTTTGTCCCTGCCTGGTCCTGAGCCCACGGTAGCCTTCAAGTTTGTTTACTAGTTATTTTTCTGTTTTCTTTCTTGAGAATTCAGTGATATTGAAAATAGTAGGTTTAATTTATTTTCTCACCTTCTTCCTTAAAAAATGGATTTTGCTCTGGTGATAGACAATTATCTTGTAACTACTCGCCAAAGTTGTATTATAGTGAACTTCAGGAAGGAAGACCCCTGCTGGCTGGGAGATGGAAAATTTGCTGCTGTGTTCTGGCTCAGGGTGTCTCAGGGCTCTCATCACCCAGCAGGAGCACCAGGTCTCCAGGATGCAGCTGGGGTGGGGCCCACTTCTGACCAGTGCCCATGGGGGCCTCCTCCTCGCAGGTCATCCAGATTCCGGGATTCCGGCATGTGGATTTTCAGTTGCTGTTCGGCTGCAAGCAGGAGGCCCCTGGGGAGGGAAACTTCTGTTGGGGCAGTTCTGGACCAAGAGGAGGAGCTGACCACTAAATGCTCCTGGAGAGGAAGCCCTGCAGCCTCCGGATAGGGAAATGGTAAATATCCACCAGAAATCATATGCATCAGGCTAAAGTTTTGAGCCAGAAATTCTGCTTCTAGGAAATTATCATGAACAATAATTAGAAAAGTCATCAATCTTTATATCCCAAAGGAGGCTTATCACAGTAGTATGGACAGGAACGTGGATGAGACAGCTGAATGTCTAGTGACAGGGTAGGAGAGAAATCAGCCTACCAGCATGAGGGAAAAGGAACTTTAAGGAATAACACAAAAATGCATGTAGTGACTTGGGAAAATGACAGTTGCAGAGTGATTATTAAGCCAAGTTGCAAAGCAAACACTCTGCACAGTGTGCCTTAAGAATCTACAGCCATGTTCATGTTTCTGAGTGAAATAGAGACGGCCCTTCAAACACCACATTCTTACCTTGATGTTAAGGTTCTTGAGCAGCATGATGGTTTTAGGAAAAGGGATTCTTAAAGGCATGTGCTGTGTCTTAGCAGAGGAAGATGACTTCCTTTTTAAAACATATTTTAAAGTCATTATAGATGCATTAAAAATTGCAAAGAAGGAAGGAAGGGGCCCGTAACTCTTCAGTCCACTTGTCCTGATAACTAGACCTTGCATAACTCAAGAGAGCATCAAAATCAGGAAAATGACACCGTGCATCTTATATTCATGTTCTGCCAGGTCCCCTGTGCTCGTGTGTGTCTCTGTGTGTTTGCAGGTGTCTGCACTTTATCATGTGTGTGCTTTGGAGTAGCCAGCAGCACAATCAAGGCAGGCATCTATACCTAGCCACAAAACTCCTCACCCTTCCTCTTCCTCCCTCCATTCATGACCTTTTCCAGCCATGGTTGCCATCTTTATCACCTGTCTACATCTTTGCAATGTTATCTCACAAAATGCTGTATCACATGTAGTCTGGAACCTCTGGAGATTGGCTTTTCCACTCAGGATAATTTCTTTGATAGTTAAACAACTGTTGAATGTGTCAAGACTTCATTTCTCTTTATGACTGACTAGTATTCTACCCTGTGGCTACAACACAGTTTAATTTTTCACCCAGTAAAGTTTGTCTGGGTAGTTTTCAATTTAGAGCCATTAGGACTAAAGCTGCTAAGAACATTATCAGACAAGTTTTTGCAGATAAATCAGCTTCCATTTATTTGGAATTAATGCCCAAGAATGCAGTGGCTATGTTGTATGGTAAGTTTATTTTTAGTTTTAAAAGAACTTTTTTCCAGAGTGGCTGTACCATTTGACATTGCCATGTTTGAGCGATTTGGGTTCTTAGCATCTTCATCAACATTTGTGTTCAATAAGAGGGGGAGGGAGTGAGAGAGAGAGAAAAGCTAGAACAACATACATTGAAATGTGCAGTCTTGAGAAATAATTTCCATGTTGGTAGCATCATAATACCTGATCTCAAGTTATACTACAGAGCTACAGGAACAAGACCTGCATACTGGGCATCAAAACAGACATGAAGACACATGGAGTAGCAGAGACACAGAGGCAAACCCATATGGAGTCTTCTTATCTTGACAAAGATGCCAAAAACATTCACTGGAGAAAAGCCAGCCTTTTAACAAACAGTGCTGGGAAAACTGGGTATCCATATGTAGAAGAATGAGACTAGGTCCCTATCGCTCGCCCTGCCCAGAAATCAACGCAGGGTGCATCAAAGACCAGGAAATTAGACCAGAAATTCACAACTTCTAGAAACTCAACACTCAACATCTTGAGGCAGGGACCGGCTTCCTTAATAAGACTCCTAAAATTCAAGAGACAAAAAACCAAGAACAAATAAGCAGGACAGCATCAAATGAAAAAGCTTCTGTACACTGAAGCAAACAAGAGTCTCAGAGAGAGCCTACAGAATGGGAGATGTCTGCCACCTGCTCCTCTGACAGGGGATTAATATCCAGACTATATAAAGAACTCAAACTTAACGCCAGAGCAAACAAATAAGGAACCCAATGAATAAGTAGGCAAATGAGCCAAACAGACATCTCTCAAAAGAAGAAATGCAAATGGCCTATAGATACATGAAAAAATATTCAACATGCTTCGCAATCAGGGACATGCAAATCAAAATTGCATTGAGATTTCATCTCACTCCGCTTAGATTGCCAGGCATTGAGAATACAAATAGCAGTAAGTACTGGAGAGGTTGTGGGAATAAAGGTGCACTCATCCAATGTGGCTGGGACTGCAAATTAGCAACCTCTCTGGAAAGCAGTATGGAGATTCCTCAATAGACTAGGAATGGAACCACCATAGGACCCAGCTATCCCACTCCTCAGTATTAATCTAAAAGAACTAAAACCAGTATACTATAGTGATACAGCTACATCAGTGTTTATAGCAGCACAATAGCCAAGTAATGGAACTAGCCCAGATGTCTGTCAACAGATGAATGGATAAAGAAAATGTGGTAGATACACACAATGGAGTTTTATTCAGATATAAAGAAGAATGAAATTGTGTCATTTGCTGGTAAATGGATGGAACTGGAGAACATTATCTTAAGTGAAATAAGCCAGACCCAGAAAATCAAGGGTTGAATGGTTTATCTCATATGCGGAAGCTAAAGAGAGAAAAGGAATTAATATAAAAAGGATCTCATAAAAATAGAAGGGAGAACAATGGAGTGAACGGAGGGAATTGGAAGAAAGGAGGAGTGGGAAAGGAGATAAACGGCGGAATGAAATTGTCCAGGTTATGGTACGTGCATGTGCGGATATATCACAATAAATTCTACCTCTATGTATAGCTATAGTTCATGATTAGAAACAATGAATAAATAGAAGGAAGACCAATAGGTAGAGGAAGGAGGTCTGGGGAAGGAAGAGGGGAGGGAAGGAAAAGTCCTGGGGATTGAAATAGAGTAAATTATGTTAAATGCCTTTATAAATACATCAAAATGAACTCATTATCGTGTAGACCTAAATGCACTAGTAAAACCTCTTTAATCCATCAATAAGTCTTCCTTAAAAATGGTTGCCCAAGTTTTTACCACATGCATATCAGAGCACTAATCTCAGAATATATAAAAAGCTCAAAAAGCTTAAGACCAAAAAAAAAAAAAAAGCCCAAATAACCCAATCAATAAATGGGCCAAGAATCTGAACAGACACTTCTCAGAAGAAGAAATACAATCGATCTACAAATATACAAAAAAATTTTCAACATCTCTAGCAATTAGAAATGCAAATCAAAACTACTCTAAGATTTCATCTCACTGCAGTCAGAATGGCAGCTGTTAAGAATACAAGCAACAATAAGTGTTGGTGAGGATGTGGGGGAAAAGGCACACTCTTACATTGCTGGTGGGACTGCAAATTGGTGCAACCACTCTGGAAAGCAGTATGGAGTTTCCTCGGAAAACTTGGAATGGAACCACCATTTGACTCAGTTATTCCATTCCTCCGTTTTATACACAAGGGACTTAAAAACAGCATACTACAGGGACACAGCCACATCAATGTTTATAGCAGTACAATTCACAATAGCTAAACTGTGGAACCAACCTAGATATCCTCCAATAGATAAATGGATAAAGAAACTGTGGTATATATACACAATGGAATGTTACTCAGCATTAAAAGAGAATGAAATCATGGCATTTGCAGGCAAATGGATGGAGCTAGAGAATATCATGCTAAGCGAAGTAAGCCAATGCCATAAAAACCAAAGGCAAAATGTTTTCTCTGATAAGTGGATGCTGATCCATAATGGGGGGAGGCATGGGAGGAATGGAGGAACTGTGGGTAGAGCAAAGGGGAGGGAGGGCATGGGGGGAGGAAAGATGGTGGAATGAGATGGACATCCTTACCCTAGGTACGTGAATGAAGACACAAATGGTATGACTCTACTTTGTGTACAATCAGAGAAATTTTTATTTTATTGTGCTCCATTTGTGTACTATGAATCAAAATGCATTCTGTCATATATAATGAATTAGAACAAATACATAAATAGATAATAAGAAAAAAAAATGGATGCCCAGAGTGGGTGGTAGGGTGACTGAAAATGATTTTTCTATTTCTGCCTCCTCTGCTGTAAGTATATATTGCTTTTATCTTGAGCAAAAACATAAAAAGTTATGTTATTATTTAGGAAAGAATTGGCTGTGGCAATGAAAAAGCTCTACGGATTGAAACAAGGGTGAGTCTATGGGTTTATGCAGCAGGGAATCCTTCCCCACCTCATCTACTTGAAAAAATAATCTTGAATTTGCTTCCTACTATTTTATATCCACGTTTTACTGTTGTAGTGGACAGAAGTGATGCTAACTTCACTAGTATTTAAGTTAAACACAGTGCAGGTCAGATTGGCATTCCTCGGTAGGTAAAATTAAGTAAAAATAAGAGATGTTTTGAAAACCACTTTTAGTTAGTAGATGAAGGAAAAGTCATCAGCTGGCCACATTCCTTCCTTAGGAATCTCTTCATTTTCATCTTGGAATTCAGTCCATCTGGAGTAATTGTTCCTTCTGACAGGGACAGGTACAGAGAGTAGGTTTGTTGTGGTTTGGCCGGCAAAGCCTGGGACTAGAATCTGCTTCTTCCAGAAACAAGGGCTACAAATGGAAGATTATTCTGTTTTATTGCACCCCACAGACATAGTTTGAAATGAGTCATTTATTTCTTGTTTGTTAGGCTAAAGTTCATTGGAGTGGTGGGTAGATTGTACTGTTAATGTTTGTTTCTGGAACTCTTGAGAAGCTGCTTGTTACTGGATATGGCTTTAAACAGCCAGCTCCACTGTGAGCACGTTTCCTGGGCCCTTGACTGCTGTCTGCAGAGGAAAGGGTCAGTCCAGCATCACCTGTGAGTTTTGGGTTTCCCTCCTGTTTTTTTTCTGAGTCACTTTCCTTATTCTGGAACCTCAGAGAATACCCCTGGGCCAGGTGCTTCAGGCTGGAACTTCTGGCTAGCACAGCAGGGCCAGTGCACAATGAATGAACAGGAAACCCCCATTTCCCACCTCTGGAATCAGAAGGCGGTGGGGGGGCGGCAAGGAGTGCCAAGCATCTAATTGCACTTTGAAATTTTCTTCCCAAAGTTCAACTGGTCTGTCCTCTCTCTGCAGAGCAATTTGTATGAAAGATGCATGAACATTTCAGCCGCTTTGGGATTTCTCTGTAAAAGACCATGCCATCTGTGGGAGCCAGGGAGCAGGGCAGGCACTCCCTCTGGCCCCACACCTCCTGTTGCTGATTAAGACTGAATCACCTTTTTTCCCTTGTGAAATTCAAGCCCCAGAAATACCCAGAGAGAAAATGTATCCCTACAGCTGTGGCTGATTCTCCCTCTTCTGGCCTCCTGACCTGTTTTGCTGTGTGGATAGGAGGAGAATGGTGAATGGTTATTTGTTCCCAGAAATGCCAAGCCCTTGGCCTGGTCAGAGAGTTAGCAGTAGAGGTATCTGGAAGGTTCTTTTGTTGAGTCAGAGAAAAATCCCTTGAGAAGAGTAGGGCCAGGGCTTCTTGGGTCACAACCTACCATGAATCTGGCTGGCTTTTCTCAAGTGTAATAGGAATAAATCTAAAGAGGGTGAAGGCACACACAAAGGGACCTTCTCTCCTTCTTGGCTTCCAGTAAAAATAGTCCATTATGTGTATTTTCCATTGTTAATCAATAATATTGAGGAACCCAAGGCCTTGTTCCCAGTGTCTTGGGATGTGGGCGGATGCCTGTGCCTGGGCCAGGGGGCGGGGCCTGGCCTCAGGGCCCTTCACCTCTGAACCTGTTCCTGTCCTTGCCTGTGGAAAGGGGATGGTTTCAGTAGCCACCGCGCCAGCTCAGGGAGGATGAAAGGAAATAATACATGCAATGTTCAGCACAGGACTGGGGACCTATGAGAGAGCACTAGTGGTACTCTCAGATACTCCAGAAGTACTCTGGGAGTACTCCTAGATACTCACCAGGTAGTACCATTGCTAAGTAAACCCTAGACTTTAATGTCATTCTTGCGGCAACACCTGTCTCTAATACAGTAGAAATGGAAATAATCCACTTTTATTTTCACCTGTTTGCACTTACCTTCTGTATTAGGGACATGTCAGAATATGCTCCCATGGGAGCAGGTTTCACTGTGGAATTCTAGTGCATTCTAATCTCCTAGGAAACATGCAGATGAGCCCCTGTGTCCCCCAGGACTGTGGAGCCCAGGCACACGGTGGCCTCTCAACCAGTGTTTGTGGATGATTGATTAAGTCTCCAGTTTGCATCTGCTCTCCCCCACTGTCAACCTACCAGAACCTTCCAGGCAGCAGAGATGATACAAAACAACTGCCTGCAGTTTTACATTTTGAGGATGGAGGACAAGCCCGTTGAATATTAAGAAGGTAAGAAATTTTAGAGAATGGGGATCAATCCAGGAAGGGAGGTTCGCACTGACTTATGAGGACCTTTCTCATAAACAAAGCTACCGGAAAACTTAGTGGATCCTGGATGATCTTTAAATCCTTTGAAGCATGTGTGAGCTGCGTGTGGTGGCTAGAGTGTGTTAGTGTGCATGTGTGTTTGTGTGTTATTGAGCTGGGGAAAGGAGTACAGAGCACAGGAGGCAGAGGACTTTGTATGAGCTCACTACGGTCATTTCACCTGTGCACTCTTCCCTGTGACCCGTCCTGGTCCCTGAGAGGCTCCCTGTCTTCCAGGAGTAGCTGCTGGTTGTGAGATCCTGAGAGTGAGCACCTGCCACTTCCAGTCACCACTGAGTCCACAGTTCCCACAATAGCACCAGGATTCAGTATGTGCCCAGTAAATATTTGTTCATCTAATATTTGTTGATTTGTTGAAGAAACAGACCCATTACTTCAACCGTTTTCTCAATTCCTCCATATGAATGAATTCCACATTGAACTTTTTTATGCATGCCCATCAATTTCTCAAGACTCTGGTCCAGTCTTTCACGGCCACACCTACTCTACAGCAGCCATCATGGTCTTAGAGAGGTGCTGAAGGGTGTGTCTGGGTCAGGGTGGCATTCCGGCATTGGGGAGGGCAGGCCGGCCCGAGTGCGCTTAGTAGGTACTGTGCAGGGATTGTGGAGGGGCATCTCTTGGAAATGTCCCCTGAGAAATCTGTAAAGAGGTGAGTGGCTTCCCAGGCCTGGAGTAAGCCCAGATACTATCTTGAGAATAACAAGTTCTTTCTTGAAAGATACATTTAAGATGTGTTTTTTTTTTTTTTTTCTTTAGAGTGTGAAATTTGAATACAGAGGTGGGGATTATCTATTCCCACTTACTAGGGTATGGTGAATTAAAGTTCCTAAGGATCTAAAGTCCATATTCTTTTCCTTTCTCTTTCATCTCCTGCTTATTCCCCTTGGCATTTCTAATATGATGGAAAAGGGCCACACACTTTGGTGAGCTGACAGGCGTGAGCTGAAAGAATGTAGAGATTCTGGTTGCGATAGCTGATTGTGTGTGCTCAGGTTCAGCGATACTCCAGTGGCTGGTGGAACACCCCTGGTGGGCTTCTGAAGAGGCCAGCATTCGACTGTAGACCAGGTAAAAGTGTTTTTACTTTATTGAATTCCCCAACATAGCAAAAAAAAGAGAAAGAAGGGTAAATTCTCTCCCTCTCTCTGTCTCTCTTTGCCCACCCGCCTTCTTGAGCTGGGATGTGCATATTAACCTGCCCTTGGACATTGGAGCTCCTAGTTCTTGGATCTTTGACCTCCAGGACTAACACGGGTGACCCTTCCATGTGCCCCCAGATCCTGCCCAGCTCTACCCGCTGTTCTCAGGTTTTTGGATTCAGACTGAATTACACCACGGGCCTCCCTGGTTATGCAGCTTGTAGATGGCATCCTGTGGGACTCCTCAGCCACCATGTGAGCCAGTTCCCATCATAAATCCCCTATCTATCTATCTCTCTATCCATCTCCTCTTGGTTCTGTTTCTCTGGAGAACCTCGACTAATACGATACTGAGATAGGATATTGGATGCTGCTCTGAGTGTTGTCCTAGTAAACATTTATGGAGTCTACTTTGCCATAATAATTTCCCCATAGTATGAGGATTATGGCAGCTCACATTTTATCCTAATATGTTACATGGTGTTTATGCTGCATAATCTATAGCAAATATTGATTTTGGCATAGTGCGGTGGCTTGTTTGTGCCTCCTTAGCACAGATTTCCATTGGCAATTTGAAGTGCAACTAAGAAACAGGTGGGAGCTCTTTCAACCATTTGCAAATAACACTTGTGCTAACAGAGAATCTGAATGAAGTGCATTTTTATGGACTAAAAGGCTCACTTTATGCAGGAGGTGGTATGCAGGAGAGATTACTCATGTGGACTCTGCAGTCAGAAAGATCTGCGTTCAAATACCACCACTGCTACTAGACATTTGAGTGACCACAGACAACTTGGGTAACCTCTTCAGACCCCAGTTTTGCCATATGTGAGTGGGAAAATGGCTGTATAAGCCACTTTTTAAGGTTCTCCAAGGGCTTTGGAAGTTCATAGCAATGGTGACTGGCCCATTTTAATATACGCTATTGATAATGTTATTTGTTGCTATCAAGGGCTCTTGTGTAGGGATACTTTGCTTGTGATTTGAGGCAGATGTCACTTCCGTATGAAGATGTTCCCATCAAGAATACTGTCTGAGGGGCTGGGTTTGGGGCTCAGTAGCAAAGCACTTGCCTTGCATGTGGGAGGCCCTGGGTTCCATTCTCAGCACCACATTAAAAAATAAATAAAATAAAGGTAGTGTGTCCATCTATTACTGAAAGTATTTTTTAAAAAAAGAACACAGTCTGATACTTGCATTAAAAACAGACTGCTGCAGGCCGGTTCTTGTTAACAATTTCGCTAGTTTGCTTAAGTCCGTAATGAGTTTCTGATCACACTTCCATCTGGGTGGTTGAATCTACAATGTGCGATTGAGTGATTGAGTTTCAGATTGGTGCATGTTTTTAATGGGGGCCTCCGTGGGAGTGTTGCATTTGAAGTCTTTTGGAAGTGAAATCTCTGCAACAAACATGAAGGGATTCTCAAAAAACATCTATCGTGAATAGCTTGCTTTTAGCAAAAAATAGTTATAGAGGTCAGTTTAGCCTCTTGCCTGAAACAATAATAATGACAAAAACAACCTAAAGCAGATGAAAATATATAAAATGACCATTTGTGAGACACCAAAAATAAATCAACCAAGGATGGAAATGTAGGATAAATGAGGAGAGCCCTACACCCGCTCTGGCTCACCACCTGAGGATTCCCAACTGTAGAGTCTAGCAGGGGCCTGGTGGACACCCGCACTGAGGAGACGGAGCTGAGAGTGGAAAAGATCAGAGCAACGGGAGTGTGGGGGTCCAAGGACCAGCCAGAGAGAGCTGTGCAGACAGAGCTCCAGCGCGGGCTGAGAGTCCCCTCAGTGTTCAGCTGAGTATCCATTAATTCTCACTGTGAGAAAACTACCCAGACCTGGAGAAGAACCCCACAAAGCATGAAGCAGGATAGTCGGATGCACACACAGACTGGGAATAGCGCCTGCTTCTGTTACCTGCATTGGCTACAGTGAGAGGTGTAGGGCACCGGGTAAGGTCCTCAGAAAGGCCGCCCCTTGTCAGCAGGAAATAATGAATTCTAATCTGAGTGCTGTTCCTGCGCAGCCTGACAATCTTAAAAGCATCATCTCAAAGGGTCCAACTGCAGCCAGATGTGGTGGTGCACACCTGTAATCCCAGCAGCTCTGGAGGATGAGGCAGGAGGATTGAGGGTTCAAAGCTGACCTCAGCAAGTTAGCGAGGCTCTAAGCAACTCAGTGAGTCTCTGTACGTAAATAATATATATATAAAAGTGCTGGGGATGTGGCTCAGTGGCTATGCCCCTGAGTTCAATCCCTGGTACCAAAAATAAAACCATAAAGAGAAACCAAAAAAAAAAAAAAAAAAAAAGGATCAAACTGCTTCTAAGTAACTTAATTGAATCCCGGAACAAAGCTTGAGTATCTTTCAGAATACACAAATGTCTACCAGTTAACAAGGTGAGATTCACAGTGTCTCACATCCAATAAAGAATGATCAGGCATGTGAAAAACCAGGTCTCCGTGACCTGCATGAAACAATCACCCATCAATTAAACCAACCGAGAATCTACACAGCTACTTGTCATTAGCAAATGAAGACAGTAAGAGTTAATAGCATTGTAGTTTCTATGCTTAAAAGATAAAGTTAAATTTCTTATTTTTGCGAACAACATTAATTAGGACTGTGAATCCATCCATTTTAAAAATAGTACTTTTCAGAAATCCTGGGAGGTTTGTGTTGCTGGGTGTGGCTTTAGGGATGGAGCTGAGCTATTAAGCCACAGCTCTCAGGCGCTCTGTACCACTGCTCCCGCCACAGCCCAGGAAGCCGGTGTTCACTTCTTCCTGGGTATTTTGGCATTTCTGAAATTGCAGCTCTCCAAAATGCTGTCCTGCTGATGTGAAGTCAGCATCCTGCTCCAGATAAATTACACTTCACTGGAAATCACACCTGAAACGAATGCTTCCAGCCGCTGCGTCACATAAAACTCAAAGGAGATCCAGGGGAGAAGCAACCAACAGAGAAAAGGCGTTTGCATTTTAAAACCACGGGGCAGTTAATTACCCAGGTATTCCTGAGGGTCAAAACCAGGAGCAAATAGTGTCAGGCAGCAGAGGCTGCAAGAGAAAACATTTCCATGACTTCTGTCACATTCCACAGGACACCCTGATGAGTGTCCACCCAGGTCCAGTCTCTGACCAGTGTGAATGTGCTCTGTTACCTAATAAGTTGCTGGTTTGTCTGGTAATCTTTATTTTTTTATTGCTAATATTATTGCTGATATTTCAGGACTACGATGAATTAAATTCAGAGAAATCATAAAATACAAAACTTGACTAATGTTTTATTATAATGTTAAGACTTATTCAACACCACCACAGAATAGATGCGTAGTACTTATTGTTTTTGGCAAACCAAACGTGTTTGCACTCAGCAAAGGAGGGTGCTAAATCAAATATAATTATTTGGAGGTAGTCTCTATTTCAAGCTAGAATAAAAATTCTCTGAAAGCAAGAAATAGGGTATGGTTCAATTTACATTCTCTTTCCTCCTTGAACTTGAAGCCCTGGCCTAAGCCCAGATAATTCCTGAATGTAATCGATTCAATATATTTGTCTTGGAAATGGACACAGAGAGGTGAAGGTGGCAACGTGACTCCTATCAATTTATTTCAACAATAGAGAGTGCGGCTCTTCTATTTGGGGATATTAACAGCACAAACATGGGATTTCTGCTTCTGTCCGCAATAAATTGACCCTTGGCTGATAAATATGAGAACACACATGAAGACAAGAACAAAAAATAATAAGGTTTTAGAGATCAACAGATCAGTGTTACATGTAGTTGTTTCTTACGCCTATTTTCCTACTCATAGCGTTTTAGATATTCACCATGGGCTGATGGATTCCCAAAGAAAATTCATGGCATGTTAAAAACGGTCCTGTTTTATTGGGGAGGAAACAAGCAAATATATCAAGGAAACGAGCAGGACTTGAGAAATGAATTTCATTTCAGTCTGTGTTTCCAGAAAATTTCAGACAGCTTCCTCACTCCATCTAAATGCGGTTACCTGCACCCTCCAAGGACGCTCATTTACCAAGGGCCTGACATGTTTGGGATTGTTGTTGCGTTAGTTTAAAATTATAACCTGCGACTTTCTCCTCCTCTTGAGTGAAGCCAGCCGGGCTGTCCCCACCTTCCATCTTCCCTTTGTTTGTGTCTCCCCACTTTCCAGGTCCTGAGCCACTAGGTAAGGAAGGAAATGACCAACCCAGGTGGCCGAGGGCGGCTGCTCCTGATGCAGCACCAACCTGGGTCTTGCAGGTGCAGAGGAGCCCAGGAGAAGAGGACAGGACACCAGGTGCTGTCACACCAGTGTCACAGGACCTCTGGGTGAATGGAGAGCAACAGGCATGTCTCTGCGCCAGTGACATCCAGCCACCTCCTGCTGCACAGGGAGCTGGACCCAGGCTGAGTGCCAGGTACACCACCTCCTTAGAGCAGGGGCGGATTATGGGTTCTGTCTCCACACATGGTACAGAGGACATGTCTGTGTGCACCTGGGGAGACACCTATGCCCGGTGCAGTGATGTGAGTGGCCCTTGGTGACAGTGGAAAGAAGTGTGACGAAGGTAAAAGGGTGATGAGATGGAAAGACGGGGTGGGGGACGGGGCTGCCAGAGACAGCAAGGGCAGAGCAGGCTCCCCTGGAGGGCGTAGGGACACTGTCCTCTGAGAGGAAGAGGCTAAGGTGGGGTCCCTGAGGCAGGAGCGGGCATGGACGGCTTCAGGAACAGAGGCGCCCGGGTCACCCTGGTGAGCGCTGACCGGCTTGTCTTGTGCCAGCAGGGCCCCAGAAGGTGGCTTTGCAGCACTAATCTAAACCAGCTGAGCAGCAGGGCAGTCCCAGGAGATGTGGGGTTTGCTGAACCCCGCTGTGTGCAGAGCAGAGCTGGGCTCTCTGGAGGGGCTGCTCCCGTTTCACATCAGAAGTGCTGTGGGCCCACATGGGGCTGTCCATGTGGCCCAAGAAATTGTGCACCCAGGCAATCCCACAGTCATTGTCGAGCCCCTGTTTGCCACTCTTACCCATTCTCAGGGCAGCTAGAAGCTTCGTGTCCATTTATATTATAATGAAAGGTGATTTTGCTTGTTTCAGTCTGTGCTTCAGTTTTCCACTGGATTGTAACTAATCCAGCTTTTAGAACAAACTGAGGCTCATTTAGTCTGTTGAGCGGTTTTGGCTTAAACCCTGCAGGAAACCAGGCTCCAGGAGAAGTGGCAGCTTTGGAGGCTTGGAGAAGGCGAATGTGATTACAGCTTGTGCTGAGTTCCACGTGGAATGCCAGGCTGAGGTGACACTCTGTGGACATACAACACCCTCACACCTGTATAAAAGGCATGTGAGACCAGGCTCACACATGTGGGAAAACCTGAGTGCTTACATATCATTGGACACAATATGGTGTAATGGTCATGTATAAAAATGGCTCTTTTCACATGAATGCACCAAAATATTTACAAACATAATGTAAAAGACCCTAACTCCAACCATATGTTGACATCTGACCAAAACTTTAGTGATTGCTTCTTTCCAGGTTTTGCTTCTAAGGAGTCTTGTGCTGACAGGCCACTTTGGCCTCGTGAGCCACAGGCAGTCCCCGCTGTCTCTGAACTTTTGAGCATCTCTTCTTAGGCTCCTGGGCCACATCTTTCCTTCTGAATCTGCAGTGACAGGTCCCTGCCTGAGCTTCCATGGATCTTGGCCATGGGCAGAAGCCTTGCTGAAAAGCCCTCTGAATGCAATAATTGAATAGACATAATTACAAGGCTCCGTGACATGTGGAATTGTAAATAGCACTGACAATGTAATTTGTACTCATTTATGAAACAGTAGCTCACTGTGGCTCTGGCTTTCACCCCCTTCATTAGCAAGCTCATCTGCTTCTCTGATAGAGGCCCCCTCTGTGAGCGTGTGGCTCTTTGCCCGTGGAGATGACCAGGAGTGTGGCTGGTGATGGGAAGTGGTTGTGATGGGGTGCCGACAGCAGGGCACGAGGCCGAGAGGTACCCCAGGATATTGACACACCAGCCAGAGAAGCAGGTGTGAATTGTGCGAAGTCTGCTGAATCGTTGACTTCAACATATGCATTTTGTCTGCTTGGATGGCAGGGAATTCTTGTATTAAATAGAGGCCCCAGGAAGCTAAGACACCTGCCATAATGGAATTCCTTGCTCTGTGGTTTTGTTGGGAGAATTAGATGAGCAGTATATGTCCATGCTCAGAGCTGGGCACAGGGTGAGGAGATGAATGGAGTGCCCCACCTTTGGATAAACCTTCCTTCATGGAGGAGGTATGTTTGCCAAGGGCTGTTGGATATGAGTGAACAAGGACAGAGAGAGAGAGAGAGAGAGAGAGAGAGAGAGAGAGGGAGGGAAAGAGAGAGAGAGACTGCGCAAGTGAGGACTGACGTGGGGTGGGGTGGGGGGATAAAATGCATGATTTTTTGCTCCCTGTTCAGGAATGCTGTGCATGTCCCCACCCTCCTGCTGCCATGTCCCTACCTCCTTGTCAGTCACACAGGAGCCATTGACCCCCCACCACCCTCTTACCTGCGCTGCTCATTACACGTGCTGGTTAAAGATGGGCCTTCTGAAGGTCCACTGCTGAATTCAGGGCCAATGAGCGTCAGTTCCTCATCACGTGGTGTTGGGTCTCTCTCACTCAAGGGGCTGTGTCCTTCACTGTCCTGCATTTTGTGTGATGGAGTTTTCTTCATGGCTGGATTTGCAGGTCCTGAAACCAGTCCAGGTAACAAGCTTCCTGGAATCCTGGTGGTGGTTACAGAACGCTGACCAATTAGCCTGCACTAAATGGCAACAACACCAAAACCATAGCCAAGTTCATTGCTTGTGCTCAATAAAATACCTCTGAAGTGACAATATAGACAAAGCTTAAGAAATAACAGAAATACAGAGAATAAATAGATTTTCCTTTCCTGGGATGTGGAAATAATACCAGTGTTATTCCTCACTGCCGAGTGGGATCATCCTAGGACCTGTGTTGGAAAACAAGCTTGGAGCCCAGTTCCTGGTGCCAAGAGAGGGTTTAGGAGTGATTGATAGAAGGCCCATTGCCTGCAGTGCAGTTTCCCATCTTGCTCCTTGGACAGAGGTTGGTTAGTGACATAGCTCCCACAGTCCTATGGGGTTTTTCACGTCAGCCTCTCACGCTCTATGTTTGGCAGCGTGGAGGACTCCTGCTGCAGGATCCAGGGACTGGGAAGTACCCACAGTTGGCAGATAGCTGGGAGCTCCCACCCCTGCTGGCCCTGTAGGCAGAGGGGAAACATGGGCCTGCTACACCTTCACCCCACAGAACTTGGTCTGTAAGAAAAGGGCTAGATCTCCCCGATGAGTCTGCTCAGCTCTATCAGCTCAAACCTAGAGAACTAATGTTTGGAATGCAGCTTCCAGTTGGGCCAGCCCATGCAGAAATGGTGATTATTAGGTTTTGACGTAAAAGCCATATTTCAAAAGAGGTCTAGACAAGAGTACAAGAGGTCTGTCTTGTACTTGCAGGTAAGAGCTTTAGATTGAGATGACCTGGATTACAACCTAATTTTGATTGTGTACCATTATTGAGTGACTACATTAAGTTTCAGGTTTTCTGTCTGTGAAACTGGGTGATCATTTCCACCTCATATGGCTGCATCCCTGGTGCAGGTCAATCCCCAGCTCTGTGCTCACCAGCCACCCCCAGGAGCTAGGCACCCACAGCTCTGTTCCTCCTGTTCCACAGCTTCAACTGGAGCTTGCCTTCCAGCTCCAGGGATTACAGGGCTGGGCCTTCTGGGAGACAGAGGCAGCATGACGGCCCCCTTCAAACCCTGATTCTCGTGATCAAGTCAGAAAGATCGCAGATATGTCCCTCAGAGTAAAATGCAAGAGTTTATTAGATGGGATAGGAAAAGGGAGAAGGGACACTCTCAAGGGGGACAGTGGGTCCCCTCTGATAGGAGAGGGAAAGCATGCCACTCCTGCCCTCTAGCTTTACTGGGGGCCAGGGACGTTTCCAGAGGATTCTACTGAGGTTTAACTCTTGAATTTTGACTGATAGCAGGATGACACCAGACTTTCAAGTCCCCACTGCTATAACACCTCTAGGTCACTTGGAACCTTGCAGATTTTATGGTTAAAGGAAATTATCCTTATCTTCCCGAGTTCCAGGATCTGGTTGGTGTGAGGGTCACAAAAGTTGCCGCCCTCCAGGGGAACTAGTGTTCTCCACATTAGCATTTCAGAGCCTCCATCTCTCCTGCAGATAACAGGTGGTTTGGTGAGGAATGGGACATGGCCTGTGGACTTCGTCAGGCAGGGCTGCAGGTAAATTGCTTCTCAACAGTGAAAGCAGGTGGGGGTCAGCAGGGTGGGCCAAGTCTACAGAACCATTCCCCAACCTAATATTCCCACCACCCATGTGCCTGTCCCCTATCCCAGGGACGGCCTTTGTTAATCTGAGATAGCGCTGCCAATACAGCTACTCTTGGGGGCGAATATGGTCTCATTCATTCCTCAGAAGTGCAAACTCCAGTGTCAAGTAGTCACAAATCCAACTGGTCTGGGATTTTATGTATGTGTGATCGACATTCCTTCTCCATCCCTTGAAGGAAGGTGTATCATGCAAGTTTACAGGGCTCTCCTCATTTGTAACTCAATTTTAAATTACTACTGTGGTCTGAGGACTGGTGGCGAGAGACGCTCCTAGTCTGCTTCTCTAAACTGAAGGCTGGCACTCTGTCCTCTGCTATCTCTCCATTAATTTTACTGATTGGAGCTGAGATGTCACTCGGGCAAAGTCAGTGCCAAAGAGGATGAGGGGTAATTCTTTGTATACATTTGTCAGTAGATGCATGCTACTCATTTTCTTTTTCTGTTTAAAAATGCTGACTGCAAATGATTTGTGCCATGGCTCCTCCCTAAAGCCCTGCTACTTGTGTAATGGTGTCATCAAAGTATGTTTATGTAGATATCTTGTCCCTGGTTCTTCAGAGTGACCTTGGGGCGACATCAGACTTGCACCTGGGATGCTTATCCTTCAGCCTGAGGTCAGGGTTGTGCATATGGCACCTTGCACTAATGATTTCCTCACACTCCTGGGGAAAAATTTCAAAGGCTACAATGTCCCTACATGGCCTGCATTCTTCATCATGTAGATATGGCTAGAAACTAGTCTTTTTTTTCTTTTCAGAATATAAATTCCCTTAATCAATATATAATGATACTAATCATAGGAACTTTCCCCAAAATGCAGAAAACAACATACAACAAAATAAAGGAAAATATCCAAATGAAAGTGGAGCTTATGAATATGTCAGTCTATTTTTTTCTGCACATTTTTATATTTTCTCTTGAACATATTTTATGTACTACTTTGTATTCTGTTTTTTTCTTTACCCAATTAAAAACATAAATATTTACCATATTAGTCCAAATTCTTCATAAACATCATCTAATGCCTGCAAAATATTTACTCTTTATGTGTGGCTTTGATTTCATTAGTGCCCTATTTTGCAAATTTGCATAGCATTGAATGTGCTTCTTGTAGTATTGATAGCAGAACCAGCTGTGATGGCTGGCCTGATGGAGCGATCACCTGGGCCAGAGCTGGCCAGGTGTGGTGCAGTCTTTATCTCTGGGAACCTCGCAAGCATGGGAGGGAGGGTCTGTTATGGTCATCCCCAACTCAGGAGCACACAGAGGCTGACCAGACTCAGTCCTGCTGGAGTGCATTTCAGGGATGCTGTGACCAGGGATGGGGGTCCAGGATGTGCTCTGTGTTTGGATTCGCCCCTGGAGGGAGGAAGTAGAGTCCCCTTCTGCTTCGGTACCACCATCAGGACCCTCTGTGGGCAATGCACACTGCTGACTGCAGCTCAGTGCTGACCTGCTGGCCCCTGGAGATGAGGGCCCAAGTCCCCCTGACCTCCCTGCTGCCACCTGTGGTCCTTTGGTACCCATTATCACCTTCCCTGAGTGCTTCCTCTTCTTCTTCACCACTGGCTGCCCCGGGGCCACTGGTGATTTGCATCTATTCTGAGCCCTATGAGGGTCTGTTGAAGGGAGCTCTTGGCTGGTGGTGTATTTAGTTCAACTCTCTGGATTTCTTGATCCTGGCACAACAATCCTGAGAGCAGCTCTGTCTTATTAATCCTTATTAAACCCACCGCTGGCTCTGCAACGAATTTCACAGCGGAGTCCTCCTTGGCCCCACACCATCAAGGCCTCCGTGCTCCCCTGCTCCTCCAGGGTAACTGAGGCTTGGAGATGTGAAGTAAGAAGCTATTGGTTACATAGTCAGTGAGGGGCAAGGCTGGGTTCCAGCCCAGGTCCACCTGAACCCACAGCCAGGACCCTGGATCCTCCGTTACGTTGTTTGTTTATCTACGACCATGTTCACTTGGCTTTTTCTGGGGCAGTTTGAAGATCTGGATTCTTAGTATTTAAGCTATTCCCTGTTCCTGTGGGGTTGATAGCTCCATTTTAAATTCATCTTTCAGTTGAAACCCACTTTGCACTGTGAGCTTTCATAAGAAACACAGAAGAGCCAGAAAGTAAAGGGCGTGCAGAGAGCGCGCTCTAGGAGAGTGAGGACCGCAGCCGGAAGCACGGGCTGGGGTGTTGGGTGGCTGCCGATGCCCCTCTCAGTGCTGCCTCTCGCTGGTTTTGTGACCGCTGGTAATTTATTAAGAACCATTAGCTCTTGCTCTTTGTCCAATAGGGACAATCTATTCACAAGACGGATAGGGAAAGTAGAGAAAACGATGGGTGCAGACCCTGAGCCCCATGTCGGTGTGGGTGAGTGGCTGGGCACACAGATGGACGGTGATGGCTGCGGACCAGTCTTTTACCACCCGAGGGTGTTTCCACTACGTGGGGTCCAGTGGGTTTCCCAGAAGTGTGGTCAGGAGATGCGAAAGAATGAAAAGTGTATCACTGATGACTCAGGAGTGAGAACAAATGATGGCTCCGGGGACACAAGAAGTCTAGGGTCTCCTGCTGGGGTGCACACCAATGTTGTTTGTTGGGCTACAGTGGTAAACAATGAGTGTCCTGAGATTGCTGGACCCCCGTGTTTATATACCCTAGTAGAGCCAAGTGTTCCTGGTTCTGAGAAGGGCACTGTGCTTAGCAACTCTGGGGGGAGGAAGAGCAGCTGGGCAACCCCAAATCCCCAGGCCCCTTCAAAACACATCTCCTTTCTGTTGCTACTGTGACCCATTCTGGCAAATCCTCAGAGCCTAAGAAATCATGAGGCCCTGCTATATGAATCCTTGGGATTGATAAATGTTACAGCTGAGATGAGTCACCAAGGGTCTCTGTAATCCCATGATTTCTGCCTACTACCCAGACCTCCAACTAATCCAGTGCTCTGAGTATCAACTAAACATAATAGGCAGGAGGATTTGAGCTCTAATCTGTTGCAGAAAGTGTCCCATGTTCTGGCTACGTGGGCTGGAAAACAGGATGAAGCATTTTCTCATTGGTGTGGCTGGGGGCACAGAGTGAAAAATGAGGGAGAGTCTCAGAGAGTTGGGGCTGGCCCCTAAATCACCTTGTTCCTCCCAAGTATTCCTATTCCATCTGCTCAGGACGTCCACTTTCCTTGATAGCCATGAATTTTAGAAGTTGATTTAATGGGATGAATTACGCCACTGCAGTGGCTTGGGGCATGGTGACAGGAGACTCCAGGTGGCTCACACTCCAGGTGCAGCTCAATGTGACTTCCAGAGTTACTGATGGACATTCATGCACCACATTCGTGTCTGCAGTGTGTGGCCCATTGTTAAAGCTGCCAGAGGGACTGGGTGGGAATGCTTATATATTCATGGATAAATATCATGCCCTTCAAGCTTAACCACCGAAGGCTTGTGGACCACGTTCTCAAAGGCAGCAGATAGCATTTTAACCAGTAGCTCTATTGTTCCATGGAATGAAGACTCCCAAATCCCCATCCCCAGATGGGAAGCCTCCTTTGTGTTTCCATATGCAATCACTTCCTTCATTTCTTCCTTCCTTCCTTCCTTTCTTCCTTCCTTTGTTTTTGCTGAGGTCTATTATTTACAACTTTCCCTTTCTCTAATTTATGAATTAGTGGTTTAGGTTGTAATTAAAATTATTTTAGTCACTTATAACTGTAAAGAGTGAGTACATTAAAAGGAGATAGACAAGTTCCACTTGAGAGTGATGGAGTAGACGTACTTCCTTATTCCTCTTAGTTAGAAAAGTGAATGTAGAAAAACACAAAGAGAAAAAAATAGAAGATAAAAGAGACCAGCTAGGGACTGGGAGACCCAAGGAAGAGCATGAGCTGAGTTCACGGGGTTTTCTTTCTGCCTTCTGTATGCTGAACTGGGTGCTGGAGAGACTGGCCGCATGGAAACACCAAAAGACACAAAGAAAGAGAACTCCCCCATAGCCTGCTCCATCCCTCCAAAGGACAGGAAGGGGAGGCTTAACAAGACAAAACTTTTCAACTCTGGTCACTATACAGAAAACTGTGGCCTTACCAGCAAAATCTGAGGGGGAAGCCTAGACTTCTATTCTTACCAGTCCATGATGAAGTAGCCCAAATGTATTGTCCACGGGTAAGTCAGGGGGAAGTGGGGCTCTCATCCTACTTAGTGGTAACAAGAGCCTGCAGTCCCACAGTGTCGATGGAGACCATCTGGGTGTCTGACTTTCCCCCTGTCTGGAGGTAACAAGGCACCTTTCCCTTCCCAGTGAGTTGGTACCAGACCCAGCTGGTGGGGTGGGAGCAACATACCCCTGCTCAGAAATGACAACACCATCCCACAGCACAGCACCACTGGGGGCTTGTGAAGCTATAAGAGGCACCTCTGCCCCTCAGTTGAGGGGGTTCCTAGTGGAAGTGCAGTGGGCAGCTTGAACCCTACACAGTGATGAGCTTGCAGTGAGAAAGCTGGACTTCCTCCTCCATCAGGTAGAAATGGGCTGTGCCTCTCATCTCCCACAAGAGTGGTACCAATGCAACCAACAGAAATAGAGGAATTAAGCAATGTCTTTAGCACAATAACAAACGTGTCCAGTTTCAGTTGAAAATCACGTGTCACATCAGAATCAGGAAAGTCTCCACTTGAATGAGAAGAGGCAATCCATAGATACCAATGGCAAAATGGCGCAGATGTGAGACTTCTCTGACCAGGATCTTAAAGTTGGCGTCATGAAAACACTTCAGAGACCAATTAAGAATATGCTTAAAACAAGCAAAAGGTGGAAGATATAAAGAAGAACCAAATAAACTTTAAGATCAAAAAATAAAATAAAATAAAATAAATTGGCAGAAGTAAAGTAAGAGATGCATTCAGTAGCAGAATAGAGGGGACATGGAAAGGATCATTGAAGCTGAGGCTAGAAGAGTAGAAATGACCCAATCTGAACAGAGCTCAGAGAGGATAAAACAGACCGAAAAAAAAAAAAAAAAGATCCAGGTTCAGGAACCAGTAATAGAATATCTAACATTCCATGTCAGATAGAAATCAGAAAGTGAATGGAGTTTTGAAAACATTCAAATAAATAATGGCTGAAATTCCCCCAAATTTGGAAAAACAAAACATAAAACTTTAGACTCAAGAGGAAGAGAAACCCCCAAGGAGGATACAAATCAAATAAATATACTACAAGATAACCATACTCAAATTTCTGAGAACTCAACAGAACTAAGAGAAAGAAAATCTGGAAAAGGGAGAAAAAGCACTTTACCTCTGGGAAGGACAATTTGAATGGTGGCAGATTTCTCTTCAGAAGCCACTGAAGCCAGAAAAAAGTGGCACAGCATTTTTACGTCCTGAAGAAAAATAATTACTCAGAACTCTTTATCCAGAGAAAATAACCTTCACGGTCGAAGGGAAAGTCCAGACGTTCTCAGATAAGGACAATGAGATGCATTTTTCACCAGTGGAACTATCCTGAGACAAGAGCTAAAGGAAGTTCTCTAAGCAGAAAAGAAATGGCAAAAGAAGGAATCTTGCAGAACCAGAGGGGGAAAAAAGAACAACAGAATGGGTAAAATTATAGTCAGACACAGTTCACGTCCCTTCTCTTGAGTTTTCTAAATTACATTTGAACATTGAAGCAAAAATTACTGCACTGTCTCAGGTGGTTCTCAAGGTACACAGAGGAAGTATGCTAGACAATGAGTAGAGGGATGTAAGAATTCTACATTCCATTCAAACTAGTAAAATATGGCAAAATATACTGTGGTAAGTGTGTGTGTGTGTGTCTATACCTACTTGTATAGATATAGGCACACAAAGTAACTAAAACCATATACTTTCAAAAAACACTATAGATAAAAAGGAATTGCAAAAAAAATCTATAGGAAAGAGAAAAACATATAAACAGAATTAAAAACTAGAAAGAATAGAGAGAAAACAATAAAATAAGGTAAAATAACAGATATAAGCATAAATTTTAACAATTACATTAAATGTAAATGGTCTAAATACATCATTCAAAGGAGAAATTGGTAGACTTTTTTTGTAAAGACCTGATTCTGTGCTATTTAAAACAAACTCACTTTAACTATAGTTGGAGTAACTTTCACATTAAATGAAGGTAGAAGGTAAAAGGTTTTATTTGAAATAGCCTAATGACCACCAGTGGGTGAACAGATGAATGCTTCATGGAGTACCTTCATAATTAAACACTCCTCAGACTGTCTACACACCCAACAGTGTGGATACATCTCAAAGTTACTATGCTGAGTGAAAGAAGCTAGAAAAAAAAGGAAAACCTCCAATACATTTCCATTTATATCAGTTTATAGAAAGCTCAGTTTCTACCTATAGAGAATGTGTCTGTGCTTCCTTAGGGATATATATGGAGGGACAGATGGATCATGAGCGGTCGTGAGGAGTGGTGAAGGATGTGATAATTTTGATGCGGTTATGGATGTATATGCACGTCACATTTTGTCAAACCACTTTAGTGGGTGAAATATATGCAGCTTATTGCCTATCAACTGTCTCTTAATAGCTCCTTAAAAACTTAATGGGTATAAAATATGAATATATACAGATTCCAGAGGGGGAAATGGACTTGATATTAGATACCTCTAACCTATGCAGGCTAGATACATCTACTTAAATTTCACTACATTAAAAAGTAAAATCTGTAATTCAGTCTGTATATAGTTACAAGTTATGGGTATTTTTAAATATCATATTTTTGAACTGTCTTTTTGAGTACTAAGTTAAGGCAGAATTCTCCTATTTGCTAGTTAGTTGAAATGTAGCTTTATTTGTTTTTCTGATAGATGAGAATACTTATTTTTCTAATTCTTATCTGGTTTAATACCATCTCCATGAAATCTGGTGAAGAGCTTAGAAGCACCTGGTGCACCTTGGGACCTAGAACTCCCTGGGGCCCTCTCCTTGGTGCCATCTGGCACCCACATGGCAGATGCGAACCAGGTTCTTATTTACACATTCCACCCATCCTCCTTTATGGGCAGGCATTACTTAAAATAAGAGAAAAAAAAGGACAGGTAACAGAAGGATTAGTCTTTCAGGATGCTTTGGGAATCACTAAATTAATAAAAGTGTATTTTCAGGAATAAGTCACAGCTTTGATTTCATGACACCTTTGTTTGAAGTATGTTTAAAAGCAAATGGAAATTAAGAAGTTCTCCACAACCTGTGAGGAAAGCCACCTGAACATCTAGATAGAAACACACAAGTGTGCACCTGTACAGACAGGCATGTAGATGGTCCACGTTTTCTGTTGGGCACTTCCATCTGACATGCATGTCCATGTTGGAGGGTGGGTACAGAGGCAGGGACAGACATTGGGGGTAAGAACCCAGAGAAACCCCACAAGATTACTTTGGTCCCCTATATTATTATCATTTCTTCATTTTTCATTTTTTGTCCTTGCCCACACATTGATGACCGTTGAATGAACATCATGGTGAATTTTATTTTTAATAATTTTGCAAGAATGATGTTTGTATGATGGGTTTCTTGGAATATCCCACTTACCAATGGTGTTTTCTAAATAATAATCAAATAGTGTATTCTCAGGCAGAAATAGTTTTAAAAGAAAATAATTTGGAAAATAAAGGAGACCAAAATTTTTTTACATGTGTACACATTAACATGTTACATGCAACATGTAGCACAACACTTCAGCCTTATTACCTGATTGAGAGGTTTCTGTAATTTTCAAAAACTTTACACAAATAACATGAGATAAACTGTGAAAACAATGCATACAATAAAAGTCTGGCAATCGTGAAATGCCAAAGGCTAAAGTTTATTACACAGTTTTTGATGATTTGGTCTGTGAGTTACCGAACACTCCAAGATTTCATTTCAAGGCTCAAGTATTTGCCCAGCCACCTGGGACAGTGTTTATAGGGAAGTTTGTAGCAGATGAGAAAAAAAAAATAAGGAGTTCAAGGATTTTATAGCTCACACTCTCATTGACCAGCAGGCTGCTGCTTACCATGTCACTACAGTAGAGGAGCCAAATGGGGACCTCACAGGAAGGGGATGGTCAGTGTAACTATTCCCCGGAACACTACAGGCGAGGGATGACCTGGTGGCTGTGTCCTCCCCACTGCAGGCTCCTGGGAGCCCTTGCATACCACATCCCAAGTGGGGCTCCCTTTCTTTCTGTCTTTCCTTTTCCGGGGTGAGGTCATGGTAGGGATGAGTGGCATTAGGATCAGGGAAACATCAGCTCATTAGTTAACAAACTCTTATTGGTCCCACTGAATCTTGGTCAGGTCTTTTGCTCATCTGTGGTTCATCGTAAATCTTAGTGAAGATCTGTGTGAGAGCTCCCGCCTCCTTTGTGCTGTGTAATTCTGGAGCTCTTCTTGCTGTTCATTATTAATGAGACAGGACCCTCTTCCAAGGCTCCAGAAGGCGAGCTCCCTGAGCCACGTTTTTCTAGAGATGATTTCATCACGCAGTTCGCTGGAGGGAAGGGATCAGAGGAAGGTGGTGGTGTGCCAGATGCCAGGCCAGGCTCTTTCTGGACTCCTCAGGCAGCAGCACCTGCATAGGCACTATGCTGGCCTTGAAGCACCAGGGCGGGCATTGCCTCCCGGAGTGATTAACAAGCGGCAAGGTGCTTTTGTGGCAAGAATGAGATCCAAACCAATGTTTAAAAATATCAAATGCCAGGAAAGGCACTGAGATGGGGCAGGTAGAATAGAACAGAATAGAAAGAATAGATAAGAACCAATGGAGTAGAACAGAATGCTTCCGAGCCCGCTGCAGGCAATGAGAGGAATGTAGCTTTGTGAATTTCACTTGAAATGCACTCTCATGTAAAATCTATTTCTCTGAATTCTGGTCAAAATATTTGAAATTCACCCCTCTAAAACTTATTCCACATATAGTTAATATTTATATTGAAAAAGAGGAAGGCCCATTCATTAGCATAGAGCCTTAAGACTCAGCATTAAATGACAATATTAATAGTACATATTCACGCAACACCAGTACACTAGGTCTCAGTGTGTCATGTACCTTACACACCTCACTGCTAGGATGACACAATGATTCTGTGGAGTAGGGACTGTTGCCATCCTCAGCTCATAAATGAGGGACCTGAAGCCCGAGGAACCTGGCCAGTTGTGGGAGGAGGATTCAGCTGCAGCCTCTGCCTCTGTCTGCCTCTCAAACATACACGACATAAAGCTATCCACCTTGTGGTGTCACACTTGACCTCGTGGAGATTGACAGTGACGCTGCTTTTGAAAGAAATAATAGGAAATAGGAATTACTTTCATCGTCCTCATTAGTATAATTTTATTTGTTCTGTGGTTCCCTAGGTAAAGGCAGCAGATCTCAGAGCAGGTGATGCCGGGCAGCGTGGTAGCTCTAGCGCATCCTGGCGGCTGCTGTCCTTGTCTTATTGACCCCAATGTTCCTCAGGGGGAGAAGACCAGCTGAGAGCAACCTGTGCCCCTGCCACCATGGATGACAGCAGCAGACCAGGAGCCAGCAGGCCAGCTGTGGTACACCAGCCCACAGAGGGATGGGGACTCCCGTGGACAGCAGTCTTCAGAAGAGACCAAGTCCCCCTCACGGTGCTCAGACTTCAGTGTGAAAAGTCTGATCACAAATCTCAAATGGACCTGGGTTAAATGGCAGGCAGTAGTTTTGCTCTGAAGGAAAGAGGCAGGAGGAAGAGAGGAGACGGGACAGGGGACATCCTGGCTGGTGGAGCCACTGTGTGAGGTGCAGTCCAAGCAAGGGTTCTAGTTACTTCTAGCACCTTCTTAAAGGAACAGAAGCCACCAATCTGTAAGACTCCACCTACTTTGGTCCCTGTTTCGGTGCCGCAGGTAAAATGATATCAGGCTGATAGACACAGATCCCTGGTCCCTGCTGTTTGCAGTGCATCCCGTGGACAGCCACTGTGAGGCCATCCTGCAAACCCAGAGACAGGCAGTGCGTCCAGGTCAGCCATGAGGAGTACAAGGCAGCCGAGACCCTGGGGACCACACTTGAAAGCTGCCCTGGAGCCTGCTGCCCGTGAGGTGACGGGTGGTGACAGGCCAGAGCCTCTCCCCAGCCATCAGCCAGTGGGGGCTGAGAACGGCCAGGCAGGAGGAGCACAGGAAGAGCTGGCCCCAGACGCCCTCGCAGACGCAGTCCTGGGCCTGGCCCATAGGGAGAGGACCCGGCCGAGCCCGAGGCTTTGCTAACCTGACGCACCTGCTTCGTGTTCTTTCTCCTCTGCGCAAATTTGCCCAGTTGGATGTTCTGCTTTCAGCACCCCTTTATTCGGCATTTTTCTTACTTTTGATAAATCAAGTCTTCTTTTTGGTATTTTGTTATATTTTGTTATTTTTTGGTATTTTACTTCTTATCCACGGAAACCAAAAGGTCTGGATATTTTCAGAAGTATTGTTGATTCTTTCCAGCATGAGCACACAGAGCTGAGGATCACTATCTGGCCAGGCTGACTGGAGAGCTAAATCCTCTGCAAAGTGACCCATGCTTCTCCTTTTTATTAAAGAATAAACAAATAAGAAAAAAAAACCCTCTGACCAAATTTCCTTTTAGACATGATTGAACTTGAAGGACAGTGTCAAACTAATGCAAACAGTACTTAATCATCATTAATCACTTATAATATTATAAATAATCATATTTTAAATGATTATAATACAAATTATTAATATATTATATTTGATTATTATTAATGATATTTAACAATTAAATGCTATCCAGTTATAATAATTAAATATCATCCATCCTTCTGGCCACCATAACCGGCTTGGGGAGGGGAATGTGCCCAGCCTCATCCTCTGTCAGGCATGCTCAGAATCTGTGTGGGGACAAAACAGACCCTTTTTTCAGGGAGACATAGCCTGGCATTTCTTGATACCATCTTGTGGAGAAGACTTTACTTAAGGCATCTAGGCACAGTGGTGCATGCCTATAATCCCAGTGGCTCAGGAGGCTGAGACAGGAGGTTCACAAGTTTGAGGCCAGCCAGGCCCTAAGCATCTTAGTGAGACTGGCCTCAAACTAAAAAAATATGGGGCTTGTAGCTCATTGGTTAAGTGCTCCTGGGTTCAATCCCTGTTTTTTTTTTTTTTTTTTTTTTTTTTTTTAAAGTTAAGCCAACAGGGAGAACAGCACAGTGGAAAATCTCAGCCCCGCTCTGGTCCAGTGGGAACATCAGCTCCCTGATGAGGGGCTGCTCATTGCCATGTGCCCACTCCTCAGAACAGTGCTCATCCAGCAAGAAATGAGAAAAAGTAATGGAGGAGTGTCGGGTGACATTGCCCGAGTGCCTGGCCACAATCGTACTTAATTCCAGAACTTCCTTAGATTTTTAATTTCCATGAGTTAATAATCATTTTCCTGCCTAAGCCAATTGGAGCTGTGTTATACCCATCTAGAGTTCTTAATGCAAGCACAGGTTTTGCAGGTGGGGTTCATTGCAGAATCTTTTCTGAAATTCATGCACTTTGGACTTGGTTAGCTGGCAAGGGCAGATGTGTCAGAACTACAGAGACAGCCTGGAGGTGAAGGTGTAATCAGTAAGGCATTGCCTTCCTAGGGTGGCTGCCTCCCTTCTCTCTCAGAACCCCAGCAGGCCTGGCGGGTGCACCTGACACTTCCTGAGCTGCAGTGAGTGTTTAGGTCTCAGGGCCACCTTGTCCCAGGGCTAATGGCTTTCCTCAGCCATGTTGCATGGTTTTGCACTCTTTATCTTTTTTTGTGCCTCTTCCTGAGTCACTAATGTGAGTGGGGTGCACGCCCCAAGTCTATGTGATGACCTGTAAGACTGTCAGCATGAATCCAGCCAAAATATATTTCTAATAGGTGGATACGAGAGTTAACATAAAAATAATACCAAACGTGAAATAACTTGGAAAAGAAGAACTTACATCCAACAGAGTTTTATGTAGTCACTTGGAGTATTTTTTTTTTCCCACTGACTCATTCAACCAATACTTCTTGAGCACAGACACGCGTCCTCCTTGATAAGGGAGGCAGTAGTGACGGAGGCTTATGTTCTGGAACCCAGGGCCTCTGCTGCAGTGGGGCAGGTGGGGATCAGCAGGAGAGAGGACCACGTGGTCCTTACAGGGTGTTGCAGAAACCACTGAGAACCTGCCAGCGAGCAGGAGGAGGAGACCGTGTTCCACAGGGTTTTGGGGCACGGCCCATCAGGAAGACATTTAGCCTGCGTCCTAAAGGATCAGAAGTCCAGCCAAGGACAGCGCAGGGAGAAAGAGTGTCAGGCCAAGGGAAAACACTGTAACCTGGAGACAAGGGACAGCTGGAGAGTTCAAGGGGTCACTGGGCGGCCCTCGCAGCTCGTGTGCTGATGGGAAGTCACTGGGAGAACATGAAGGGGCGGTAAAGGCAGGCCGTGGTGAAAGGACCCAGTTCAAGGTTGATTGTTGTGGAAAAAATGTCCTAAACTCTTCCTGTAGATTTAACTCACTTGATCTTCACAACAACCTTATGAAGTAGGCTACCCTAGAGGCAGGGAAAAAGTGAGAAACACACCCTATCCCGCAGGGCCATCTCAGGATTATGCCTGGGCAGGATGGAAAATAGAAGTCTGCACAAAACTGGTGCACACACATTCACAGGAGCATGATTCCTAACAGCCCGAAGTGGAAACCACTCAAATGCCTGCCTGCTAACCGCTGCAAAAACAGCACGCCACCTAGACACACATTCAATGGAATATTACTTACCCATCAAAAGGAATGAAGTCTAGACACCTGCTTCATTATGGAAGGGCCTTGAAAATATCATGTTAAAAAGAAGCCAGGCATAGTTATAAAGGTTATATTCTTAAATAAAATCTTCAAATACCCACATCTGCAGAGACAGAGCACAGGTTAGTGGTGGCAGGGCTTGGGGAGCAGGGCTTGGGCGTGGCTACTGATGGGCACAGGATTTTGGGGGTAGTTACGAAAACCATCTGTCATGAGTACCGCTCATGGTAGAACTCTGTGCCTGCTAAACACCACTGACATGTGCACCTTAAGAAGGAAGACTTAGTGAATGATATCTCCATGTAGTTGATGCTACAGGAAAAATGAAATATGCCTAAAGTCTCAGAGGCAGAGCAATAGCTCCTGGGTGTGGAGCAGGACATCCGGCTGGTCTGTGCTCTTTGTCACTTCACGGTGGTGCACCATTCATTCCTTATTCTGTGAATAAAGAGGCGTGGCCTTTGTTTGAAGATCCATGGAGCTGGTTGGAGACCGATGGAGGGAAGTCAATGAGCTGATTTTATAGTTTCTTGAACGAACAAACATGATAAAAATGAATTATAAGGAAGGGTTAACAGGACCACATTTCAAAATGCATGTGTATGTGTATGTTTTCATGTATCTACCCATATTACATGCTTCACGGCTGACAGTCTTGAAGGTACATGGCTGGCGTTTGAGACAGGACATGCAAATGTGTTTGGTGAGGATAAGTAGCCTGGATGCACCTGGATGAAGAAGAAGGGCAGTTGGATGGGAGGAGCCTGGAATTGTTCCCTGCCTTTTCCTTTAGTGACTCTCTGATGCTGGACAAATCAACTCTCCACAGCCTCCTCTCAAAACTGGGATGCTAGCAGTTTCTAGTTACACCTAGTTTCTCAAAGCTTAGTGGCCAAGAATGACCCTCTGCTCTCCATCTTGGTTCTTGGCTGCCTGGGCTCAGCTAACCAGATTCTCAGATATTTCTCACGCAGCTGAAGTTGAATGGTGGCTGAGACTGCCACTGTCACAAGGCCTGACAGGGGGACATTCACTGTGTCTCCCAGACACAGCTGGTGATGGGGACCCAGGTACTACACATGCTTAGTTCCCTAGATCTAAAATCATACACTATTTGATTTGGAGAAAATTAACTTCTTGTAGCCTCATTTGGTGAAATGAGTAGTCAAAGTAATGGGGTAATCAGTAGCAAGGGTAATAAGAGCAGCATCTCCTGGGGTTTTTGGGAGCATAAGTGGATGAGCTGTGTTCTGTTGGTGGGGTCAGGCCCGACCACGCTGAGCACGCCATACGGTTAGCTGTTCCTGTATATACTATGATGACAGATCACAGATGCAGTCCTTGTTGTGCTCCCACTTGGGAGCTGAGACAGAGACTTTGATGTGTTCTGTACAGGTGGCTCTGGGGACACCCAGTGTGGGACCCGTTACTTTTACTCCTCTGTTGTCATAGGGCAGATTAAAAGAGAAGACCTAGCTGAGAAGCAACCATGGGCTGGAATTTTATTGAATATGCACCAATTCTGGGCATGTCCCTGAGTCCATCTATTCAAGGCAGAATAAAAGGAGCAGCAGATTTCTCCTTCTTTGCATATCTCTGACCTTGAGCAATCCCTTTTGAAGGCTGAAGGTGCTTTCTCTTCTTGAAGCATTTAAATGTGTCTCTTTTATATCAATAATAAGTGCATTAATGGAGGTAGTCAGGGCAGGCAGGGGCCAGGCTGAATGACACGCGTCCTGGCCTTCTCAAAGGGCTACCACTCTATAAAAACACAGTGTAATTTGTTGAATGTCAAGTAGATTAATATGTCAGACCTGGGAACATTTGCCTTGTAACATTGTTGCATTTAGATAATTGAATATTGCAATAGCTCAGCATCTTGCTTAAAGTTAAAATATCAGGATTTACATCATTCTTAGCCACAGAACCATTTTTCCCCAGTAGCTTTAAAATCCTCACAATAAAAAGAAGGTCTCATCTGGCTCTTGTACACAGAATTCTTGAAGCATACCAGTTCCTGGTAACAGATGTCTTTAGCCAGAATAGTATGCACATTACCAAGCAAAGATGAATAGTTATTTAATGGAGCTTGAAATTATTTCAATCCGTAAAGCTCAGTGTGGATCACCAGTTCCACCCCCCATGGCCCTGTCAGTGCTGACACCTAAAACCTGGCTTCGGAGACGTCTCAGGATTGAAGGGGCGCAGTCTGGGTGAGTCTTATGTTTTTAAAAGCAAGAGGAAAATGCATTTTTGTCCATGAGATCTTGATATTTTGAAGTTAATGTTGCACCCTGTTGCAGATTTGGCCCTGGGCTGCCATTTTGCTGAGGACAAATAATGGCTTCATGTGTATCTCCAAAGTTGACTTTGGGTTAAAAGGAGAGAGACCCCTTCCCAGGTTACCAATAGCACCTCCAGACCCTGGTGCAAGCTAAATTTATTAAACTAATAAATTTGACAAATTAAAAAGACAAATCAGTGGCATTGTTAGTCAAGAAATATTTATTGGAGGCAAGAAATGAAAGGCACCATTTGTTTATAGCATGGGTCATTTACAGTTATTTGGAAGCTTTTGACTTCTTAGGAAATAAAACGAGACAAGCAGGTGTGGTTTGCAGGTGGGATATCATCAAAAGAAGGACAGCACAGCTTTCAAAAATCACGCAAGTGGAGAGAGCACCATTCCGGAGGGCGTTGTCAGTCTTTGCAATTTCAAGATTACAGAGAAGGGACCCAATGGGGCTTATTTTGGTTTCCATTAACTAAGATATTTACTAAGTTGATTTCAAAAAACTCCTTTAGCTTATGCCCCAGGATGAGCACAGCATGGACTGAAATCTGCACAGAAATCATGTTGAAGGGACAACCAGAAAGTCAGACATCCTACATCCTCTGGAAGAGGAGGCCGCGGGGAGTGCGACGAACAGGGATGCTCAGGCGTGGGATGCGAGGTCTGTCTGGGATGAGTTCCAGAGGGGTCCCGGGGGTTGGCTGCCTCTCTCCCTTGCCAGCCCCCTCCCCTCCATCTTTCAGGAAAATCCCTGTTCTGACATCTGACCACTTATTGCCAGCTGTCTGGTCTGGGGCTAGACGCCTCCCCAAGTGTCCATTATCTCACGAACAGTGGGGGTCACTGTACCACTCTGCCCTGTGCTTGTGAGCTTGGGGACAGCAGGTGGGTCCTGCCCAGGTGGGAACCAGAAGCCCTGGGTGATTGTTAGGTGCAAGGCAGGGAAACGGGAGGTGCAGGTTGGTTCCTCATCTTCCCACTTGAGGAACATCATGATTTTTGATATATGCGCACTGCCTCATAATATTGACCAATTTTTCTTTCTTTTTTTAAAATGATATCTTGATAAAGATATTTTAAAAGGCAGACTGTTATCATTACTGGAAAGGGAAAAGATTATCAATTTCCAAAAGAGAAAAAAAATATAACTGTGATGGAAATTTCCAATGTTGTCAAACTTAAAACAGCAAAGTAGCCCTGCCATATGCGTTTAGAGAAATGCCCACCTGAAACTAAGCCCCTCCAGAGGAACAGAGCGGTGGGCATCACTTGCTCGTGGGTAGCAGGAGGAGGGGTCCTGCTGGGTGAGGCTGGGCGTGGAGCGTCCTGTCTCCAGGACGGAGGCAGATCATCCCTGCTTGAGTTAGGGACAGCAGTGACAGTGAGTAGAGGTGATAAAACTGTCCTGCCTTTGACCTGGTGTCATGCTTGGCTGTCTTGTGAGGTGACAGAGACAGAAGCTGGGCAAAGAGGAGGGTCTGAGTGGCTCCTAGGAGGAGGGAAACAGAGGTGTTGTGTTCCTTGGCTGCGGTCACCCTGGAGCACAGGCCAAGTGGGGAGGGAGCCTGTGGGGTCTCCCCACCCTCTCCTACCTGCCCTGCCTACAAGGAGGCATCTGGGAGGAGTCTTCCTCGTCTTCTCCCATGCCCAGCCCCTTCCTATACCCTGGGAAACTGGGCACCTCTTTGTGCAACCCCAGAGTGGAGTTGGTGGCAGCAGGACTCCCCAAGAGCACTCACCAGGCCCCAGGGAGAGGAGCAACTCTTTGGGGACTTGGCTGAGTGCCCTGTGGAGCCAGAAGGCACGTCACCCATAGGCATGAAGACAGAGCAGAGCGTGGAGGGGGTCTGCACTGCTGGGCTCCTCCTACCAGCAAGACCCATCACTGAACAGGACAGGCTACCCGGGGCCCCAGGGAGTGATGCCAGTTGGGAGAGGAGGCCCCTCCTCTTCTCTGGACTTGGCCTAGCTTGGGATGGACTGGCCCACAGTCTCTGCTCCCACAAGGTCCTCGGGGAGAGGGAGAATGAAACAAAATTTGAATGGTGGTATATGGGGGTTGAAAAGAAAGTGACCACAACACTCAACACTCAGAGGGACCAAGAGATCTTTATTGCAGCAGTGCAACAGAGGAGAAAAGAAAAGAGAGAAAGAGAAAGAGAAGAAGAAGAAGAAGAAGAAGAAGAAGAAGAGGAGGAGGAGGAGGAGGAGGAGGAGGAGGAGGAGGAGGAGGAGGAGGAAGAGGAGGAAGAAGAGGAGGAAGGGGAAGGGGAAGGGGAAGGAGAAGGAGAAGGGAGAGAGAGAGAGAGAGAGAGAGAGAGAGAGAGAGAGAGAAAGAGAGAGAGAAAGAGAGACAGAGCAAGAGAGAGAGAGACAGAGCAAGAGAGAGAGGGGGGGGGAGAGGAAAGAGAAGAGGAGAAATGGAGAGGGAGAGAGCAAGAGAGAGAGACAGCAAGAGAGGGGGGCCCTGCAGGAGGGAGTTTTTATAGCCCAAATCTAATGGGTCTCTGGGTCTGCAAGCTGCCTTGTTGGCACAAGGGGGGTTAAGTGGTCAGCCTTGAGCAGGGGCTTGGGCATTTGGGCTTGCAGAAAACAGGTGATAAAGAACCAGACAGAGGGTTTGAGAAGCCAGGTCACCCTGCAGCTAACTTTGTTTGGCATGCCCTACAGATAACTTACTCAGCCTGTCCTGCACCTAACAGGGGTATGTTTATTTTAAGTGTCTTAAAATTATTTTCAATATATTAAAACTTATTCTTTCATGGATTTCAGCTTAGGATGAAGAGTAATTTAAGATTTAATTAATTGAATAAAAAAACATAAGCTACAGACGCAGTTGGAAAACAAGAGTCTCAATTCTCTCTGTTGAAAGAAGAGGAAGAGAACAGTCCCTGGTTTTCTTAAAGCATTTACTTTACAGGATTCCTAATTTTAGTTCTTTTTTTTAAATCTATCTCTTTGATTATATGCAAATGGTAAAAATCTAAATCAGGGTCTGGCTAACGTTGTGACTGAGCAATGTTCATTCAAGGATGCTGGGACCCTGTCTTTGACATGCTGTCATCTAAGATCAGTGGGCAGAGGACCTTCTGCAGGCTCCTCACTCTGAGTCCTGTCATAAGGAAGGAGAAGGTAGTTAGCTAACAGGTGACCCCCCATCACCAGGTGCCTCTGGAGTGGACAATGCAGGCCCTATGGGCCACCGAGGCCTCCGCTGGCCGACTTCTATTACTCATCTCAAGAATATTAGATAATGGGTTTTATCTACTTGGGTGAGATTTCTCGAGGTTTCACAATCTCTTAGCAGATTGCCTACGTTGTGTGTTACATTTTGGTTTAATCTTACTCAAGATTAAAATCAGTAATAAGGCTGTTTTCTTTCTCTACTTCCTTGGTGAGAGTTTGCGGGTTGGCAAGAGATCTTGTTTTTAATTCTATTTCCCCAAAGCTGGTAACACATGGCTCCCAGGGGGACCCTGGAGGTGAGTGGCAGGTGATCAGTGTTTGGGAAACACGGAGCTAGAGGGATTCATTGTATCCCAGTGGGACTCTGAATGCTGGGGCAGCTGGTGACTTACTACACAGCCTGCGGCACCTTGGTCATGCGCTGATGGTGGGAGGTGTCTTACCACACATTCGCTCACCCACAGGTCCCGCCATCCTCTCCATAGGAGCTAAGGATGCTGCCGCGTGTCCACTGTCTTTTCATACCTCCTGGAACCCAAGGAGAAATCCAGGTGTCCATCAGAAGCCTACCCCTCACCAACCTCCCCTGGTGGGACCAGTGATCAATGGTGCTGTGGCCTTTGCTTCCCAGACATGTTAAGGAACAACTTTGTCTCAGAACGTTGAGGTCCCCTCACCCAAGGGCCACTCAGCTCTGACAATGCACAGGCAGGGCTTCCTGTGCTCCAGGCAGCAGCGACCTTCACCTCCTCACTGTGTCCCCCGTAGACCCCCAGGGAACCTGTGGAGGGTGCTCTCTTCACAGTGAGGCCCAATGGGCATAGACTCCTGGGTCAGGTGCATACAGGCAGCTCTCTGTAACGGTCTCACCAGGGACCAAGACCCTCCTCTCCACAGAGCAATCACACCATTAGAGAAACAGCCCTGGAGAGCGGCCACGCGGAGGCCCCATCAGGAAGTGACAGGAAGCGCCTCATCCTCACAGGACATGTCCTAATGTAGACCCAATTTTTCTATAAAAATTTCTAAAAAGGGATGGGATGGCTAAATGTCAGGATCCATGGCAGGGCAGGATGGGAAAGCACTTAGGCACGCTGCGCCCAGGGACATGGATCCGTACCCAGCTCGAGCGAGTTTTTCTCAGCAGACATTTACATTTAGATTCTCTCAACATTTGGTGCAAAACCCGTTCTGCTCCCAGACCCTCTGCTCCATTTAACCCAACAGGTACCAACAGGTAGGATCTCAACCTCTAAGGTGGAGGCAAAACAGACACGAGGGCTTCTCAGCCATTTCAGTGTTTCATTGCAGAAGAATATCAAGTAAGTGACTTGGTCATCTGGAGGCTTCTCTTGAATTTGCCAAATGAGAGCTCTCCTATTAGGCCCAACTGAACATTTCCTGTTCTCTGCATTCACTTGGAAAGCAGGCAATATTGTCCACGCCCAGGAGATCAGTGTTTAAGGTCGGAGAAGGACCCATATTTTGAAAGCTCACATCCTTTTGAAAATGAACTTGCTCATATTTCATAAACAGTATTTCCTGACTTGGCCCTAATAATGTGGTTGTATTTACATCCGCTTAAGGGATGACAAAGAAAAGGTTAAAATACTTCTGGATTTGTTAATTCTAAATCAATATCATATAGAAAAAGGCAATTCTCAGAAGAAGAGTTAAAAATCATTAATAAGCACATGAAAAATCATTTATAATTGACCCCAAAATCAATTAAACTAAATAGGAGAATAATGAAAAGTTTTTGCCATCCATCATGGCTGGTTAGTTAGCCTGGGATGAGTCTAGGTAATTTGTCCTCCCACTGAAGAAAGAAAGAATGAAGCAGGTGACAGACAGAATTCCAGAGGAATTAGCTGGAATGCTGGAGCCTGGGAGGCACAGGGAGAAAGGAGTGGGGTTCAGCAAAGGTCTCAGGGGAGCTGGCCGGCCCCTCCCGCTGCATTCTGGGTGTCCCAAGGTCGTGCCTTAGCAGTGGAGGTGACCCAGAGTGGATGGCTGTCCCAGAGACTGTGTCCTCCTTGAAATCACCCCGCCAACACCTCCACAGGTGCCTGGCTGAGGTGCAAATGGGATTCCTTCATGGAAGAAGGTAATGTTCTTCTAGCACTTTACTAACACTCAAGCAGAGACACAGCCCGCAAGGTAAAAAGATATGTAGCTCACGAGGAAACAAACCACTGTAGCTGAAAACCAGCCCACACGGACTCAAGAGAAATAGCTGCAGTCAGCGTGCCTCCCCCACTGGCATTTCCAGACACCAACTTTAACCCAACTAAGAGCTTATGTTCAGTGAGACAAGAGGAGGAATCGGGAGTTGGAGACATGGAAACTACGCAAAAGGAACAAATGGCAATGTCAGAATTAAAAACAAAAAGCACATTTAAAACTTGGTGGGTTGGATTAAGGGCAGATAAATCATTGAAGATAAAACTAGTGGACTAGAAGATGCAGGAGGGAAAAAAATCCAGACTAAAGCCCCAAGATACCGCAGCATTGCAAACACAGGAGGTGAAGTGGAAATCAGAAAGGAGACAGCCCAACATTCGAGGGCTTATATTTCAAGGAGTGGGAGGAAATTAATTGTCAGAAACAAGATTTAAAGAGAGAATAGCTGAGCATTTCCCAAAATTATTAAAACACATCAAGAAAATTAAAGAAGTCCTGTGAATCTAAGAAAAAATATGCTTAGGAACCCAAATGTCCCGCATGTGATAATGTCACTTCTGATCATCACCATGGCCATGGAGCAAAAATAAGGTGAAGGAGTTACTTTTGAAAAAAACAATAGGAAAATATTAGTGTTTATAGCCTTCCTATAGAAACTTTTATTTCTACCTGTTTCCTCCTCAAAGTGAAGCTGAGATCTGACTATTGACAATCGTAATAATATTTATAATAAATCCTCCTGGGTATTTAGAGCAATTTGAGGAAAATAGTGGAAGAAAGGAAGATAGGAAGTACAGGAAGACAGGAAGTACAGCAAGTACAGGCAGTACAGGAAGTACAAGAAGACAGGAAGTACACAAAGACAGGAAGTAAGGAAGACAGGAAGTACTGCCACAACTCACCACTCGCCGCTCACTCTTGGCGTTAGTGTGGGTAAGTTTCTTTACACTGGCAGATACAGGTCTTCTCCTCCAGAACCCTGGATACCTCCTTCCGTCCTGTGGCCCCTGGGCAGGACTTGACTGTCATGCACCATCTCGCCTCCTGGGGACACTCTGAACTTAGTGTCAGTGGCTTTTTTCTGTGACTGACAGGCCTGTAAGCATCTTGGGGCCAGTTAGGAGTCTCCATCCTGAAACACTTGTCTTTGGGTTTCGTTTTCTTTTTTACTTTGTCCTAAAATTAGCAAGGGGAGTAATGTTTCAAAGGCTGCTTGATTTTATCATCCTCCCTGGGACAACCCAAAGCTCTGTTCAGGAGTCCTGTGATGTGGAATCTAGAACAACTTCTGCCACAGGCCAGGGAATCCAAAGAGGATTTTGTTCTTGGTCATTTCACATCAAATTGAGGTTGAGCTACTGGTCACTGGGGACGGTGTCTCTATGTGGGCATCAGCAAGTTCCCAGCAAAATTGACCACTGGAGTGGGTGAGTCCAGGGCCTGCCACTCAAGCCACATGGGAAAATAAAAGTGTCACTGAGGGGAAACCAGGGTCTGAGCACAGACTTTGGAGTTGATCACAGGAGCCTGCATTGATTCAAGTTGAAATGTCTTTATGCCTCGGTTTTCTTATCTGTAAAACTGGCTCTGTTCATAGTGCCCACCTCATGGGGCTCTGGGGTAAATGAGCTACAATGTAGAAAGGACCAGGACTTTCACTGCCCCAGGAAGCCCCATGTCCAGAGTGGCAGACGGCTATTATTTCCTTCTGGTATTTTTGTCTTTTACCCTCTGTCAGACTCCCAGGAATGCACGCAGACTGCAGGTAGCTTTCGTAAAGTGATTAACTGTGAGAAAAGACTTCATGTCTTTATTCTAAGAGGGGGGAGTCCTCGGTGGTGTAGGGAAGTATTTCATTATTCCTGCTAATTTGACAATGAGCTCGCATTGCCCATTCTGATTTTTAAAACATCCCTGCCATCTTTTCTGGAGAAGAGAAAATCTGTCACCCTACACCCATAACACAATACCAAAGGCAGATTAGATGTAGCTGGCCTGGGCCACTGGATTAACTGAAGGATCACCAGGTGATTGGAGGACGTCAGATAATGATATGCAGTAGGACTTCTTATAATTAATAGTGATTAATGACAACCAAATAGTCCAATAAATCCCACTGGGGACATTGGGATAGAAAGAGTCATGGGCCTGGACAGCCCTCTTGTAAGAACTTGGAAGCAGCACGACGAATATGCTACAGGCTTGGACAGTAAAGTATAGGGTTAAAGCTTTTATTGTGTAGACAAATTGCCTAGGGTCATATATCAATGTAATTTGCTGGCTGGGTGACCTTGGGCAAGTTAATGTTACTGGGACATGAGTCCCTTATGTATAAAATATGGTTCATAATTACAGTACTTAATTCATTTGGCCATTCAAATGTTGGCTGTTAATGTTACTTGGGAGGCTGTATCAGTCAGGGTCTTGGAGAAAACAAATATCACATTCAAAGGGAGTCATTGAAATAAGTTAGTTCAAGAAGTATTTGCCTAGGTGTGGATGAGCAATGGGCCTCCAATAGCTAAGCCTCACCAGAAGTCAGAGGGGACGGGAGCCCAGGGAGGCTGTGCAGAGAGGTCACCTCCTGAGTATGTAGTAGGGGAGGCTGGGGAGGGTGGTGGTGGTGAGAGCAATGATTGTATCCAGGGGACAGTCAGCTTCAAGTTCAGCTAATAGACCCACAATCAATACAAAGGAATAGAAAGAGCTTTGCCAAACAGTGGTGTATGGCTTTTCTAAGAACTGCTCAGTGGACAAATGCAACCTGTACCTTTGGTCCCCGTTTTACAGGTGGCCAGATTCCTGGAGTGCAGCTGAAATAGAACACAGCCACGATGCCACCATGACCAACCTGAGCAACAACAGCAGGACAGTCATTATTAGCATTTCTTCAGTGCTTTATGACTTACAAATTGCTGTTGCATAGCGAATCACAACTGAACCTCATGCTAATAATTATTCATTTATACAAAATAAAAGCATGGGGATTTACTTGGCCAGGGTCAAGATGATTATGCAATTAAAAAAAAAACAAACAAATGAGGAGCAATTCCCATAACCTAAAATTAACCATTTTGAAGTGAAAAATCCAGTCGTATTAAGGATACCCCCAATGTTGTGCAAACACCACTTCTAGCTAGTCCTGAAATATTTTTATCCTCCAAAAGCAAGTGCTGTACCCATTTTGCAGTTAGTCCCCCTTCATCCCCAGCCCCCTCAAACCCCTCTGCTCTGTCTCTGTAGGTTCACCCAATCTGGTTGTCTCCTCTTCATGTGGTCATATGGATGTGACCTTTTGTGACTGGCTCCTTTCACTGAGCATTATGTTTTATGTATCAGTGTTTCATTCCCTTCTGTAGCTGAATGATATTCCAGGGTCTACCATACCACATGCCCCTGATGCATCTGTCGGTGGAAGGTTAGGGTCGTTTCTCTCTGTGGGCCCTTGAGAATTGTGCTACCATGAATCCATCGTGCCGTTTTAACCTGTGGCCTATTTTGAAAATTCTGGAGACAATCAGACAACCTGGCCTTTGAGTAAAAGAGGAAGATCTTACTCATTGTCTCCTCTCCTCCTCCCATGAGCAATGTGCTTGGAGGGCCAGGGTGGGGACAGCCCTGTCCTAGTCCCTGGAGATACAGCAGGGAAGAAAACAAATCCCATCCCCTATGCACACACATGCTTCTCTCTGCAACCCAGGCAGCTTGCATCCAGTTTTCAGGGCAGCACTTGACTTCGGTTGGTCTGACCACTTCCCAAGTGCCCATGCAGAATAGGAACCCTCTAAGAGGGGCATTTTCAGGACCAGGGCTGCCTGCTATTGGTTTTCCTCCAATATTCTGGGCTATTTGGGGAATGCAATAGTTTCCTTCTACAATTTTTCTGGGTGTGAGGATGTGATAATCAGGCACGAAACCTCACAGTTTGGAGAAAGGACTCAAGTGAGCTTTCTCCAGCAGGAATGTCTTGCTTTACAAGCCACCGTAACTCTGGGTCCCTCAGTCTTCCTCTTCCTTGGTTTGCAGAAGTCTGATGCTTACACGTAACTGCCATTTCGGTCTTCAATAGCTGGTCTTTTGCTGTCTAAACTAGTTATGGAAGTTACAGGAATAGCTGGACATCACGGAAGTGGCCAGCTATGGGTAAAGATGAGTGAGGGTGAAGGTCTCCAGGAGAAGCAGCCATTGCAGGTGAGCAGGTGGCTGAGTACCTGAGGGTGACCTTGTCAGACAGTGAGGAAGCAATGGGGGGCTGTGCACCACTCGCCCTGGGGTCTGTCCTTGAGACTCCAGATAGTGTTACCTCTACAGAATTGCTGAGTTATTTAATGAGAGGGTTTGCACATGCAAAGCTCAGGGTCCGGCACACCCCATACTGGCCTTTCTTTTAGTGAAGTGCAAGCTAGGGGCATCCCTGGGTTTGCATTTCTTTCTCCCTCTGCTTGGAAAGCTTCTCCTTCAGGCCCCACACAGCTCTCTCCAGGGGTCATTTCTCAACAGCCATGTGGGCCTGCTGGCTTTGTTGACAGGATCTTTTGCTTGTCTTCTGTCCCTGGAATGCACCTGCCTGAGATCAGGGCATCTGCAGGGCTGCTGCTTTAGGGGCTTCTCAAGGTACTTTGGGAATGAGTGAGCAAATGAAGGTGAGCTCATGTTCATGGGCATGGGGAGCAGGCGGCAGGTAGTGAGGGTTCCAGGAAGCAGGAAGAGGAGGAAACTGTATCCTAGACCTTTTTACAGAGCCAGCCTCTCTCCCCCATGCATCTCTGGGACAGACATCTTCCAGTCTGCACCTTTTATCTTTTTGACATTTGGGTTAGTATCCACCCCTAGCTCTAGTCCATGGGCCATTGTGACACCTGAGGGCTTTTGGAAAATTAATAAACCTTCCTGTCTAGAGTAGTTTCAGGTTCACAGAGAAACTGAGAGCCCACATGTGCCCCTGTGTGCACCTACACCACCTGAGCTGTGACCAATGCCCCTGCCAAAGGGGGCGTGTGCTGCCCTGGAAGAACCTGCATGAGATGTCCTTGTCACCACATCCCACAGTCTCCTGGGGGAAGTTAATCACTTGAATTCCCTTTGCCTGAAATCAGGGCCTGGGAGAAGCATCAGGAGAGGAGGCTTGGGACGAGACTCCTCGTTCATGTGCCTAGTTTAGTGAAGACTTAGGGAAGGACTGACAGACACCAAGTAGTGATGTCTGCATTCCCAATTCCAGACCTTGGAATTCAGATGCATTCCGTAGCAAGTTAATCGTGTGGAAGAGCCAGGCTGATACCCAGGGAAAGAAAAGAAAGTGCCGGAAACAGGAGGTGAGTCTCAAGGCTGAATGTGTCCTCCTCTTGCTTTTCAATTCCATATGCTCGAGCAGCCTCAACTTCAAAAATCCTAAGCACTTACAGCTTTCTCCTTAAATGGATCTTAAGCTACTTGATCTCAACTGAAAATGAACTCATTCATCAAAGCCAAAGCAGTTTTAGAATTATTTGTATTTACCCACATTGAGATGCATTCCTCAGGCTGTCAGAGCTTCAGGGAACCTGCCCGGCTCGCAGCCGGAGCACAGGAAGCAGCTCAGGCTGGGATGGCAGCAATTTCCAAATTGTCCACTTGGAAGAAATGACAGCAAATGGGACCATTTTCTTTGAGTTTTCACAGCCAACCTGACTGGCACGCCAGGAACACTGAACACAGCAGTTAGATGAATTGGTTAATTGCATTTTGTGGAATCATCTCCATAGTCTTTCAGGAGCAGAGATTACATTGAAATAATCCCTGTTTCTGTTTGCATGTGCTTTTATTAATTAAAAAAACTGATAGGTCATCAGTTTTCCTTCCTTCCTTCCTTCTTTCCTTCCTTCCTTCCTTCCTTCCTTCCTCCCTTCCTTCCGCCCTTTCTTCCTCCCTTCCTCTCTCTCTTTACTTGCAGTACCAGGCATTGATCTCAAGGCTTTGCACAGGCTAGACAATCACTGTACCACACAGATACACTCCTAGCCCTTTAATTTTTGGGGATTAAAAAATAATATCTCAAGAAACAAGGAGCTTGCTGACGTGACTTCGGCAGCTCCCTGTCATCCAGGAGAATCCAGAAATCACATTCTCAGAGGCTCTGGTGACCACATTCCCAGCAGCATGCACAAGGAACAACTGCAGTCCTGTCTTCCCTGCTGTTGGAACACAAGGCCATTTCAAGAACTGCCACTCCTCCAGAAACTAATGCCGTCTCGTAGGGCAGAAGGGATCCATGGCCACCAGCTGCAGGAGAGAACGAGACCATAGGCAACAAGACTCCCCACCTCCTGAGCTGGGCCTATGGATGCTACACAGAAAATATGGGTGTGTGAAGCTAATAGAGAATTAGGGCTGGGCACTGGAAGGCAGTTAGAGTGTGACTGATGTCTGCAGTGCTCTAAAGCTTTTGTGAAAGAAGAGGGAATTCACTTCCTCTGGGCACCATCACTGGGCAGGTGACCTGCAGAGTGGATTTCACGACTTTCTGTGTGAGTTGTGGGTGCAGACCTCGTATTAGTTTCCGAATGCTGCTGTAACAAATCACCACTAGTGTGGTGACTGAAACCCATGTAACTTTATCACTGTGGTCAGAAGTCTGGCATGGGTCTCTGGGCTAAAATCGAGGTGTCTGCAGGGCTGTGTCCCTTTCTGGCCTCGTGGGAGAGCCCGCTCCTGCCTGCCTTCCTGGCCCCAGCCCCTTGCATCTGCAGAGCCTGCTCCAGCCGCAGCCTTCTCTGGCTCTCCCTCTTCTGTCTGCTTCTTGTCAGTACCCTTCCAAGTAAGTTGGGACCACTGGAATAATCCGGAACAACCCCGGGTAACCTCCCAGCTCCAGGTCAGCTGGTCAGCACCTTCACCCATTCTCCAACCTGGGTGCCCTTTGCTGGACAAGGAGAAGGGAGCATGATCACAGTTTCTGGGACTAGGCGTGGGCATCTTTGGGGACCTGGGGCACTGGGGTGCATGGAGAGAGAGAGGGGAAGAATGGTTTTCCCAGAATGTTGTCGTGTAGAATGAGATTGCTCTCTGCAGGACAAACACGGAACTAAATCGTGTGGCTGAAAGCTGTCAGAGCACATGATGTGTGGAACTATTTTTGATGTGAGAAACCCAAACTCAACTAGATCCGTTCATTTATTTCCCAAATACTAGCACTGGGGATGTATTCCCTGCTAGTAACCTGCTATAGGAAAATTAAATTAACATTACAAATAAATCAGGGGCAGTGATTTGCGTTACAAAGAGCTTCACCTGGGGACTTCAATGAATTCAGCTGACTTAATTGCATATAAATCAGCCCGGGGCCAATGGTTCCTTGGTCCTGGCTCTGTGCTGGGGACTAAGTCATAAGGATGTGCAGAACCTGACTTGGCTGCTTATTATTGTTTTATTACATTGCCACTGCCCCAAAATCATGGAGGAGAAAATAAACCATCTCATCTGTGATAAGTACCACTGGGGAGCCATACAATTCCCCCATGGTGTAGGATGCAAGAATGTGTCTCTGTCCCCAGATCAGGGAGGGCTCTGTGGGCATGTGCCCACTGAGAAGTCCAGGGAAGAAGTAGTGGAAGTTAAGGAAGTGCAGAGGGGACAACAGTGTCCAGACAGAGGGCCCACATGTGCAAAGGCCCTGTGGCTGAAAGACCACAGGGGATACCAAGAATGGAAAGAAGGTGTGCCACTGGGGCCACAGAGCAAGCTGGAGCAGGGGAACTGAGGACCAGAAGTCCAGACTCTGCATGGTGCACATTGCTGTCATTAAAAGAGCAAATGCGAGACAATGAAGCTGCTCAGGTGTGTAGAGAATGTGATCTGATTTGCAGCTAAAAATCGCTTTAGTTTGATTATGGAAGCCAATTAGAAGGGGATTCCACGCAGTGGCCAGTGGAGTGCAGGCAGAGTCAGCCATGGGGCAGGAGAAGTCTGAGCAGTAGTTGGCAGCAGAAGGAGGCTGTGCTGAGCTATGGCCCTTGCCAGACCATGCCCCGTGTGTTCCAGACATTGTTGGTGATGTGCCTATAACATTTGTTTGATAGAATGCAGAGTCAATAATGGGCTTGGAAAATCAACAGGCTCCAGTCAGGCATGCAAGTCTGAAAATCAGGCACATGTAAAACTCTGGAGTCAAGATGGGAAACGACCATGCCTGCCATGTCCAGACAGGGGAGGGGACCGTGGCCCAGTGTCACAGACCAAAGGAGAAGAAGGGCCTGCTTCCATTGTCACCCTGAAGTCCTGTGGTCCTTGAATTCACAGATACTCTGATTTTTTTTTTAAGAGATGCCAGAAATCTAGAATTTGGAGCTCTCCCTAGTTTTTCAGGTTGGCAACTCCTTAGACAGGGTTTAATAGCGTGTACAGGTCAGCTCAAGGCTGGAAGAAGCAAAGGGCTCAGAACCAGACCTCAGGGACCAACAGAGTCTATAGATGGCAGGTGAAAGCCTCAGACTTGCTTCACCTGGGACTTCATCAGTTCCTGCAAAGGGGTCTGGGGGCCGCTCCTGGGCCTGGTGCGGGCAGTGGCTGTTGACATCTTCAGCAATCCTCCGCGCTCCAGCCACAGGGACCAGATCTTGCAGCTTCAGACGCGGCCTTCACATCTGAGCTGGAGGCGTGGAAGAATGAACTTGGCTAATTGATCCTAAGCCACAGCCGCCAAGCCTCCTGGCGTATTAGTGGCTTTATCAGTCTAAGATGGATGACTGTCTTCCTTCCCTTCACTAATGTCTCTGCTCTGGGAGGAATTTAAACCTCAGCTTTGAATTACAAATTTAGAAGGGAAACCAATGATGGGGAGAGTAAGTAGAAACCTTTCTCCTGAGAAAGGCTGCACGCAGGAGCCATTAGTGATGGATAGGCCCAGCTCCCATTAAGCTAATGGGTGTCAGAGATGTAAACAGAGCTCGGAGTCTGTGCTCGGAGGCGAGGCTAAGAGATTGGATCACTCTAAGGCTCCACGTATGTGCGGACTTGTGATCCTAAATAGACTCAGAAAGTCTGCTTGGCAATTTTAATGGAAAGAAAGACTAAGCTCCATGTGCAGATACACGATCTTCAGTCGGCAGGAAGGAAGGGTGTTTTCTTGACCTCCAGGTGGGATTCAGGTCTGCCAGCTGAACATGCACCTGTTGGGAGAAGCAGCAGCCCAGCTCCACCACAGGGGGCCGGAGCCAGAGCACAGGGGCAGTTCAGTGGATGAAACCCTGGACCAACTTCTGCAAGAGGCGTGTCCATCGATGCAATGGACCTCACTGTTCCAAGGGGGCAACCTGCCATATCCTCACAGGCAATGGAATTCTTGGTTTGGAGGGGACACATTGGTGGCCATGCTGAGGATAAGCAGACAGGTGTCCTCCCCGTGAGTGTTTCAGAGGCAGGTGTTGGCTCTGTGCATCAGGCACAGAAATGAGCACTTGGAGAAGCTCAAGCATACTTTGTTGTTCTTTATCACAAGTGGACAAACTGTTCCTACAGGGCCAGCTAATGTGTATTGTGTCTTTGGGGGCTATTCCATCTCAGTTGTGATTCCTGAACTCTGCCATTATGGAGTGAAACTAGTGGACACAGGGGCATGTCCATGTTTCAATAAAACTTTATTTTCACAAGCAGGCAGCCAGTTGGATTTGGGTTGTAGGTAGCGGATTTCTGTCTCCTATTTTACTTCATGAAATTTAGAGCAATTTGTTCTGTAGCAGTATAGAACATTATAGAATGAATTTTCAAAGAAATAAAGTATCTGCTATTTGGATGCAAACCCCACAAGGAAGGTGCTAGGTCTGACTTAAAAACCAATGTCTGTCCCTGTCGGGGCACCTGAATGGGGGTGGAATGCTCAGTACGTAGATTGTTCTTGTATACGTCTGCGTAATTTGTATTAAGTCTCAAGACCTGAGCACTTCTAAGTGGCTTGGTATTTAGAAATCAACGAAGGCAACTCGGAGGTGGTGATCGTGGTCAGGAATGACTCATGAGCTGGTCTTCTGTTTCCATGTATCTTGGATGAGTAGCACCCTCTGGGTGGGCCGGGCTCTCACAGTGGGACAGAGCTGGGAGACCTGCTCTGTCTTTCCCGGGGCAGAGGACAGGGCACCCTGCAGCAGTGAAGGCTGATTAAACACGCACACACACACACACACACACACACACACACACACACACCTTCAACCACACATCACATCTCCACTGTCCTTCAGGCCTTTTGATCACATGGAAGAGAGAGTCTGTTTGGTGCTAGGAGTTTGTAGCACTTTTTGGAGACGGAGCCAAACTCGGGCATCAGGAGAAAAGGGTGGCTGGGATTAGGAACTGTTCCTTTCTTGTAGTTACTTATTTTCTACAGTTGCCTCCCCTCGTGCAAGTGAGACTGGGTTTCCATTTGTAGTGCACTGTCATGTTTCTGTTTCAAAAGATAAATTTGAATAAAAACAAACGTACTTTTGTTCTTCGTGTGTGCTTTTTGGTACTGGGGATTGAACCCAAGGGTGCTTTACCACTAAATGACATTCCTAGCCCTTTTTTTAATTTAGAGACAGGGTCTTGCTAAGTTGCTGAGGCTTAACTTAAACTTGTGGTCCTCCTGCCTCAGCCTCCTTTGGGACTACAGGTGTGTCCACCGCACCCAGCCAAAAGCTTGCATTTCTAGATGTAAGACATTTAAATTCCTCCCCTATCCTCCACCCTCCTGCTCTCACCCCGGTGGCCTTCTCCTGTGAGAAATGATTCGGGGTGAATTCTGTGTCCATCACCCTGAAGTTAGGGTGGCTGTGTGTTTCTGAAGCCCAACGCTGGGCGGATCCCTGGTGACTCTGAATCTCCACCTCCAGGGACCTGCTGGCTCCCAGGCTCTGCTCTTCTGAGGTCTCTGGGCAGATCCTCCCTCCTGGCTCCCGTGTGTGACCTCGTAGCCTGGAAAGGGAGACTCGTCTGAGCTGAAGTCTTTACTCCTCTCAGTTAGGGAGGAAAAACCTCAAAGATGGCAGGGGAGCTGAGTGACTTGTTAGGGACAGATTGGCCAGGCTAGAGAGTAGTCCCCTCTGTGGCTCAGGGCAAAGACTGGAGATCTGCTGCCTGAGAATCGTGAAGAGACTGCACTCCCAGACTGGGTAGTATTCTCAGAAAAGACCAGACCACCCCTCACTACCAGCAGGGTGCCAGAACCCTCCTGCTCAGCTCCTTCAACCCCCTCCATGTGACAGGCCTTAGGAGTTAGGGGAGTGGCTGTGTTCAAAACCCCCAAGGTTAGGTTTGAACCTTTCCCTCCAGGTGAGGAACAGGGCTTCATCATAAAGGGCTTCCAGTTATAGCTCCTGAAATGACGCATCAATGTTCTTCCACACTGCTTCCATAAATTCGGGGTATTTTTTTAAAAACAGCTAAAATATTTGCAGCAGGGATATCGAAACGTTTGAGAAGGTTAAATGGTAAGAACGATGAAAAAAATCATCAGGTAACCATTTTTATCTTGCTCAAATATTAATTTTTCTTCAGCATATCCACTCATGAAACTGACAGCCAAATTTTAACGACCCCCTCCCACATGCAGAGAATCTTTCCTTCTGAGTTTTCTATTTCCGGGAGAAAATGAAGGGGTTGTCTAGCCCAATTCTCTATTTCAGGTTGAATTTGCCATTCAAAGTTTGGGACTTTTCACAAGGAAGCCATTATGCTGGATAGCAGGTGAGCAGAAGTTTCTAAAATGAGGGAAAGACAAAGAGGATTCTGATGTACAACGACACAGTGCTGGACTCAGATAGAGATAGGGTCCTGGGACGTGGTCGTGGGTGCAGGGCTCTGGCCAGGAGACTCCGAGGGGCAGTGGGTGAACAGGGGAGACGTGTGCTGTCTACACGGGCCATCAGGGCTGAACCCCGGGTAGGTTTCCAAGAAGAAACGAGATTTTTAAACTCAGTCCCTAAGAACGCGAGTAATCAGAGATATCAGGGAGAAAGAGGATAGGATGTGAGTGGGAGTTAAATAAAAAACAGAAAAAGTGATAGAATCCCATTTTCCGATTTATCTTTTTTCTGAGAATTCAATCTAACAGCTGGAATGAGGGCCAGATTGAAGCCTAAGAGAAAAGATAAGATAAAAGATTAGATGTTATCCATGGCTCTGAAAAAGAACTCTGCAGCACATGATGCGATTTTATCCCCACCCTTTTACTTAAAGGTCTTCCTCCCCTTCTGATCTTCCTCCAGGAGGTCAGGGAACCAGGTTTGATTCCTGGCTGTGTGGCTGGCAAGCTGGGGTGACCAGGGAGCCTCTCGGATGCTTTGCTGTAAATGAGAAGCTTACCAATTCGCCCATGATTGAATAATTTAGAATAAAGCAATACAATCCCAGCTCAAATCTTTCTCAGCAATAAGGGACTTTCCCTGGCCCAGGAACAGGAAGTCAGCCTGCAGCAGGAGGCAGCCTGATGTATTCTGAAGCTCAGTGGTGTCCTCAAGGGCCACACCGTCCCCTTCTCTGTTCCATTATTTCCTTCTCTTTGGCAGACAGAGTTACCTATCCATGAACCCTCAATGCCAATGAGAACTAATTACCATCACACCAATTAGCCCTGTTCTGATGAGGACGGGCTCACCCCACCTCTCACGGTCTGTGTAGAGAAGTAGGTATCTCAGCAGGATTTGGATTCTACTCGGAGCAGAGGACAGAAGAGGTTGCAGGGCAGGTGATGGACAATGGCCATTAAGAAGTTCTCACTCATGGTTGTCACTGTCAATTTCTCTGCACCTGGATGCAAGGGTGACTGTTACAGGTTTGGGAACCTTTCCTCAGACACATGGTTAATCCTAAAAGACCCTGCAGTCTCCTGGGCCAGTTCAGTCTATGTTTGGTTTTATTGCACCTGTCGTGATTCAGCAATCCTAACGAGAGCTCAAATGTAGGGAGACTTAGCATTGGAGCCAAAGAAGACCTAGAAGAAGGCTTCCTTTGCATTCTGCTCTACAGAGGTGCAAGCGGCAGGGGAGAGAGTGGGCTAGGTGCAAGGTCAGTGCTTTTGTAAAAAAACCTTAATCCAAATTCTTCATCAGCTGCTGAGAAATTTCCCAGGAGTGTGGCTGAGAAGCAGTTCAAGATGGTCCCTGGCTTCACAGTCAGGGCTGAAGGCTGCTGTGAGGGGCATCCTATCTGGGCACTCAGTCTCTGGACTGGTCATTGCTTTGGAAGGAAATGATGAGTCAGAACAAGGGCAAAATTCTGGACCTTGACTCTGCTTGCAACCCAGGTGGAGTAAGAGGGGTGATGTTTTCTTTCCCTCCTGGACCAAACAAAAAACTACACAAAACGTATGAAATGATGATTGTGGGAAGCCATTCTGACACGTGATTGGGTGACTCCCGTTAAGGGCCTGAGGCGCTTTGGCTGTGTCGAAGCTTTCCCGACCCTTTCCTGATGAGAGAGCCCATCCGTGTGGGGGTGTGCCTGACCACTGACCCCGGGGGCCCAATCACTGACCCTGACCTTGGAGTGCAGCCCCCCCCAACCTTCATTGGATGGAATTCTCCCCTGAATCTCTTGTTCCCCAAATAAAAGGCTACTCCCCGGCGTGTTCACTCTCTCTCTCTCCTACTAGCCCTGAGTAATCCTTGCTGCCCTGCTGGGCGGCTGGAGGCGGGAACCAGGGAGGTGAGCCGTCTCGGACCTAGCAATATAAATAAGGTAACTGGTCTGTGTGTTTTATTTCGATCTCTTCTAACTAACTTTATGCCTAGAACCTCATTAATGAAACCACTGCGCAGGCCGCATGGTAGAGATGATCTTCCTGCTATTGGAGGTCAGGCAGCAAAGAACAGGGTCTACGAAGAGACGAGGAGCAGAGGCGACAGACCTGGGCTCGCTCCAGCTCATGGCTTTCAGAAGGATTCCATACTTCAGCGGAGAGGGAAGCCGGGTGGAGTCCTGGGCTTGCAGGGATTTGCAGAGAAGGGACCCAGCGGGGAGAGAAGCTGTCAGAGGACCCTGGGCATCTGCAGAGAATACACAAAGAGGGCACTGCTGAGGGCTGGCGGGCTCCTGTGGGGGGAAGGGGCACCTCCCCTCCCGTTTTATGAGGCCAGTGTCCATCTGATGCCAGAAGATTCCAAGGACAGAGCATTGCAGGACAAATGTGCCTTGTACACACAAAATTACAGACAGATGCAAATATATATCAAAATCCAACATCTATTCTTAATTTTTAAAAATGTCAGAAATCTAAGAACTTCCTCAGCAGGATGCACGGTAAGTGTGCCTGTCCCCAGCTGATACCAGGCACAACGGGGCAAAGCCAAGTGCTTTCCCACCAGGACCAAGGCAAAGCAAGGCTGTTCAGTTTCATAACAGTCATGGAACCAATAAGTGAGGTGAACAAGATTGCTGGGTATACGGTGGGCACACACAGGCCGCCGTCTGTATAGACAGCATCCTTCCTGAGGCTCTTTGATGCTTTCTCGAATCTTCCCAAGTTGAGAAAAATTCTGAATGTAAAGACTAGGACAAAAACAGGTGTCTCCTTCTCCTTCAGCTGAACAGGAACTTGAGATAATGGTTCTTCCTGAACAAGGTCCTATGTGCAAACTTAAAATGAAGTTTTCTTTTTATGGAAACAAAATCATGTACCTTGTCACCAGGTTTAGGGGTTCTGTGTTTGGGATTGGGGTCCCCGATGGCGGCTGTGGCATGCTTGGTGCCTGGGAAAGTTTCTGTGCAAAGGCACAGGATGCCCGGTTGCTATGGAGATGCCCTCCATGCTAGAGTCTTATCAGCCTCGACCTTAATGGTAGGCACATAGCCCCTGGGCATAAAGGAACTTGCTTGCTTGATAACTACCACGTTTCCCCACGCTCTGGAGCTCCTGGAGCTGCCCACCTAACAGGAACTTCAGACAATGGACCTTCTTGAGAACTGGACAAAGCTCCTGACATTGCATATTGTAACTGCAGAATAAGCAACCTTCCTGATACTCTAACACTAATGTGGTTATGGTCCTAATGACCTAATGCAACGTATTTTATAAATAAACGTGACCCCTTGGACAAAGAGCCATTCTGCACCTTGTCTGTCTCTCTATCTACTTATCATTATTTTTCTTTACACCAGAGGTGTGGCCGCAGGAATCACCCCCAGCAGGTGCTGATCCCGAGAAGCTGAGCCGGCTTCTATGGGTCTCCTTCACTGAGCCCCAGGAGGAGCAGAGAGGCAATGGCTCCTGTGTTCCTTCTAGGCCTTTGCAGAGGCTGGGATGGAGCAGAACTCAGTCGAAGTTTCTCTTGTGCACATGGAGGAAACAAGAGGCATCTAGAAAGGAAGAGCTAGTAACTACTTAACCTACTGGCACAGTTATTTGTGGTGACATTAATTAATTGCTATTGAGAGTTTCCCTGCAATTTGAGTCAATTTAAGAATGGAAAATAACGCCAGTAGCAATTGTCTGAAATGTGTTTGGAGACAGATGACACAGGATGGATCAAAAGTACATGCTAGACGCCAGGCAGTGGCAAGGGTCACCCGCATGGCAGAGACGGTCCCGCCCAGAGTCAGCGAGTTCACAAGCAGCAGGTTAACTACCACATTTATTAACCTCTTACGGGGATCTGAGGCTAAGAGGAAAGATTTGTTAAAGTCACTCATTTGGGAATCACAAGGCTGAAATGGAAACAGAGATTAGCCTGACAGCCAGGTTCAAGGTCTTCCCCCCTTAGGGTGATGGGCGCCCTGCCTCGGTCTCTTCTCTCTCTCTATCCATGACTTTGAATAAGGAGTGTCACTTGCTTCTTCAGGCCTTCTGGGGTTGTCCTTGGGGTGGCAGCTCTTCAACAATCTTCTAGATGAGACCTGTCCACGCTCTGCAATGTGACAATGTGGCCTGTCTGCCCACCCCCCCACCGAAATTCATTACTATTATCAACTTGGATCATATCCCTAAATATCCTCATTTTTTAAAGAAACATATTACATCAGGCACTTTCTAGTAAAATCTCTGAGAATAATTAAGAATTGTCAAATGAAAGTGGAAATTTTATTTGTGCATCTTCATCTTCTCAACACTTTTTTGTTGTCACGTCATGCTGTCCTCGTGACCTCATTTCCTCTGGTCCAGGGAGACCGAGCCCTATGGATGTGGGTCCTCCACGTCACTCTGGGAACCCAGCCTGGAGCAGGGCTGTGCGCTGTGAAGGGGACAAGTAATGACACTGAGGACAGCGGCAGTGGCATTGACTGAGCATGACTTTAAGTCCTGGTTGTCACCTCCAGATAACTGTGACACTCTGTGGTGTAGAAACTGGTATTAATTTAACATTGAGGTTATGGAGTGGTGATGAGGTTCAAGAACTCACCCAAGGTCACAGGACAGGAAGAAAGGCATGACCCTGACCTTGGACCTGAGTGACACTCAGTGTGTATGCTTCCTGTGGTTCCCTGCAGCTCCGCAGGAGGCCGACCAGTGACTTCTCTGCTCAGTGTGTGGGTGGGTGCAGGGGGGGGTTTGCAAAGGGTGTGGGGTGGGTAGCCTTTGCTGGGATCTGAGTCTGGATTTTGTTTTCCGCTAATAACTTAGGAAATGTTTAGTGGGAAACTATAAACTACCGTTCCCTTCTCTCACATCCTTTTTATAAACCTCGGCCATGAGTTATAATGGCATGATTTATTTCATAGTTAAATGATTTAATTTAGGGATTATTTAATTATTTATTTAAAGAAAGAAACCACAAGCTCAGCCAGAAGGTTAATAAGAAACTGTGGGAAAATGGGGGACTGTCCCCAGTGTTTGCCGGGACATGTTTTTGGGGTTCACAGGCATATCCCCCACTTCTGTGATTCACTAGGTGGTCTCAGGAGGAGTGGACTCCCAGGCCAGCTGTTGGGGCCTTTTCACGAAGGTGAGGGTGTGGGCTGGGCTTTTCACCGTCGCAGAGAAAGAAGGAAAATATATTTCCACACCAGCTACGATAAAACTAGGCTATGGTGAGGCCTGCTCACTACCTTATCAGTGTAAAACCGACTGGCTCCCTCAGGCTGTCTACAAAGACCGGCAAATAAATTATCTGAATATCAAACCATGTTGGTCTTAACGGATCCAAGTTTGGCTGGCAGGAAACCTTGTGGCCCTGTGCACAGATTTGTGAGAGAAAAGGTGATGGTCGTAGAAAAGTGTGTTTGATAAAGCCCAGGAGGGTGACCAGAGCCTACTGTGGATCTCACCGACCTGATCCAGAAGTGTCACTTGCTGTGTGAGTGACCTGACTTCCATCGGATCAGCAGGCAGGGCCTCCTTGGCCCTGGACTTTTCTCTCTGTGGGTCTGTGAGCACCTTTCTCGGGCTGCAGAGAGAGGCGTCTCCAAAAGACAGTGCAAATCAGGGCTTCCCTGCTCCCCACCCCAGAGATCTCCACCCAAAGAGGAAAACAAAAAACTTCTGTCCATCATCTGAAAGTGTACAAGTCGCCCTCTGCTCAGGAGGTTCCACCAGAGGGCAAAGGATTAGGGAGGAACCTTCCAGCCAGGCTCCCAGGGAGATGTGCTCACGTGAGAAACCTCCCTGATGAGCCGTTTGTACAACAGGACGTGCTGAGAAAAACACAACCATGGCAGGTGACTCTGTCAACCAGAGGGACATTGAGCACCATGTGGCATTTCCCTCGCTGTCTTTGATGACCTTCGCTGCCCTCTGTGCAATGCTTCTGCTGCTGAGTTCTGTGGGCGGAGCTGGTGCAGGTGGGTGTTGAAGAACATGGCACTGGCCAAGGGACACAGGGCTCCCAGGGAATCTCACCAAGGTCCTTTGGGAGCCGTTGTCCATCACCCCAAGCTATTTCTCAAGGCTGATCTTTCCAGTACAAACCACAAAGGGAAAAAGCCTGAACAAAGACCTCTGTGGTCTCTATTCTGAGGGGCTTCTGGGTTCACCATCATCCTGCCCTCTGCCCCTGTCGCTTTGGAAAGAAGAAATTTTTCCAGCAGCATTGACAGATGATATGCATCAGCAGGCCTCGTGGAAGTACCTGTGGGTGCTCCAGCAGGCCTTGTAGGAGTACCTGTGGGTGAGCTGTCTTGGTCTGTGGTCACAGATACGATTCATGGGGTGAACCTTGATGCAAAGCCCGTTTTAATGAAATGCTTTGCAAGTCATAACTGACGAGATGTGATCAGCATTGCTGCTTAACAAATGATTATGAATTTACCAAGCCATGATTACATTTATATTAAAAAACTGTGCATGAATAAAAAGGAATAAATATAATTAGGATTGGGAAGGGCAAGAATGGCTGAATGAAATGTTCATCTTTTATTAATTGCATGCATTTTGCATAAGGAGATTATTTTTCCTGGTTTGGACTAGCATCACAGAATTATTGTACAAAATTGTGAGAACAGTTGGTCTATGACAATTTAATGATATGTTGCAAAACCTTCACTTTGCAAGCTGTTCCAGTCAGCCACCTTCTCTCGGTTGTTGTCCTAATCGCAAATCAGCTCTGAGGGCCATTAACACAGGCCGGCCGTCTTCATGCAGCTGCTACATGTGCCCAGCTCCAAGTAATAACCTTGCTGTCCGTCTCCACCGGGAAGCTCAGGGGAGGAGACTGACAGCTTCCTATGATGGCCAGTCTCTCTGGGGCTTGGCTTGGCCTTTGGCCCTAGGACCTCCTCGTCCCACAGCCAGGTTCCCACCTCCTCAGACTCCTGACACAAAGCACCACAAACGGATGCTTTCAAGTGTCCATGATTGATCGCCTCAACATTCTAGGAGGTTGTCATGGAGTCCAAGCCTGGGTTGGTTTCTCCTCAAGGCTCCAAGGGAGGGGCTCTTCCCTGCCTTGGGCCATCTTTGGTTTCCTTGTCTTATGGAAAAATCATCCCAATCTCTGCCTTCATTTTTCATATGGTATTGTGATTGTGTGTGTGTGTGTGTGTGTGTCCAAACATTCCCTTCTTATAGAGCCCCAGTCACACTCGGAGCCCACCCTGCTGACCCCATCTTAACTATCCACATGGGCAGTGGGTCGATGTCCACACATGGCTGCACCTTGAGCTCTGGGATCAGGACCCCACCCTGTGAATTTGGGGCACACAACTGCAGCCATGACGTCCGGTCCCCAATGTCAGCTTCTCAGAGGCCCAGGGGGCTTGAAGGTGGGTGACAGCTGAGCGCTCGAGTTGAGCTTGCTGAGTGCACTGAATAGGACCCCACAGGGAAACCTGCAGTCCCCACAGAGTAACGGGCAGACGCTGCAAGGACACCCACCCAGGGAAAGGAGCTCTGCTTTGGCTCATGGCCTGCCAGCGTCGACCAGGGGGTTTGGGAACACACACACACAATGTCACTGTCACCTGAAGATGATGTCAGAGATGGGATGTGTCCTACAAGACAAGGAATGACAGAGAGGGCCAGGAGGAGGAGGGGAGGGGGAGAAGGAAGGGGAGGAGGAGGAGGGGGAGGGGGAGGAGGGGGAGGAGGAGGAGGAGGGAGGAGGAGGAGGTGGGGGAGGAGGAGGATGAGGAGGAGGAGGAGGAGGGGGAGGAGGGGGAGGAGGGAGAGGAGGAGGCAGGACTGCTCACCGTGAGCTGCACAGGGATGACGTACAATCCCAGGGGTCCCCTGCATTGCCTGAGTGAAATCCTGTCATAAAACCTCAGAGGGAAAAGGTGGTATTTTGAAATTGCTATAGTCTCTTAATCATGCTTTAAATATGTATGTGCAATTAAATTAATAAATTAGTTGGATGTTTCGTTCACAGTCAAAAACTACTTTAAGAATGCTCACTAGAAAAACGTTTCCTCCAGCTAATAACTTTCCAAACTGTTTTCCATAGGATATTTATAGAGCTTCTGACAAAAAGAAAAGCCCTCGTTAAATACACCTAGCACATGTTGGATTAAATGATATCAAATCCATTTTAAATTACACTTTTCAAAGCCAACTGTCTTGAATTCATAGAAAAATTAGGAGGTAGTGCAGAGTGCACGTATGTGAGCCTCAGCTGGCCTCCCTGGCTGGCCTCCCTGGCTGGCCTCCCCAACAGCAAACTCCTGCACAGTACTGCACACTTGTCACCCTAAGAAGCCACCTCTGATGTGCTGCTGCTAACCAATGCCACCGTTGATTTACTTTCCTTCATGTTTATCCAAAGTCCTTCTGACCCACGTGACATTTGGCTGTCAGGCCTCCCCGGCTCCTCAGGGCTGTGGCTGTCCCTCAGGTCTCCCTGTTTGGATGCCCATCGCTCTGAGGGGCCCTGGCAGGGGTCTCATAGGCTCTGCCCTTGCTGCGATTCCCTTAGTGCTCTTCTCACTATGGTGAGGGGTCTGTGGTGCTGGGGAGGAAGACCACGGAGGGGACGTGGGCCGTTTCTTCTCATCTGACCCCAGGCGCACTCCATCAGCACGACGTCCGCTGGCCACATTGACCTGGGTCCCTGGCTGAGCATGTGAACTGGGCTCCTCTAAGGTAAAGAACGCCCCCGCCCTCCCCACGCTGCTGCTCTGGAAGGCGCTCCCGGCCCAGGTCTCCCTGAGGAGCGTGGGCTGCAGGGCCCTGACTCGGGGGTGAGAGTCTGGGTTAATGATCTGCAAAGCTGGTGCATGAGTGAGACTCTCTTTGTTGTTGTTATTGTAGGGAGGGCCTAGCCAGCCGCACACTAATGTGACTGTAAATCTGCATCAAGAAGAGACAGTGCCAGGTTTAATTTGACCACAGAGCATTTTTAGGCAGGTGTCTTGTGAATTAGTGTCTCATAGAAGCCGTGATTCACGTTACGTCAAGCCAAAGGCAGGCACGCTGCAGGACGTGCTCCAGAAAACAAAGTGTCAAAATTTTAAAAATTATTAAAATAATGTAATATTACTGTAGGCTACATATATACCATGTATGTATATATTATGCATAAATGTGTGATGAAATGTTGGATTAAAAAAGGAAATAAGGGGCCAGCCGGGTGTGCTGGCCCAAAACTGTAATCCCAGCAGCTTGGGAGGCTGAGGCAGGAGGATCACAAATTCAAAGCCAGCCTCAAGAACTCAGTGAGGCACTAAACAACTCAGTGAGACCCTGTCTCTAAATAAAATACAAAATAGGCTTGAGGATGTGGTTCAGTGGCCATGTGCCCCTGAGATCAATCCCCAGGATCCACCCACCCTCCAAAATAAGTGACTAAGATGTAAGATGAGGGTTTTTAATGTATTAGCACATGTTGGGAACCGTCTCTGTAGAAATGTATTAGGTAACACTGTTTAAAATAAAGGTAGAGCTCCGACAGTCTCAAAAATCACTCAGGGTCCCACAGCCTGTGGATTCCAGAGTCAGAGTTTGACCTGAAATTCTGGGGTTAGACCTTGAGTTCTTCCTGCTTCTACCCAGCTCTCTGCCAACAGGGGAGGCCCGAGTCGGGAGGGTGTTTTCCTGGCCTGGCTGGCAGGAGAAAACGGCCCACAAGGACTGCTGTACAGACAGACTACAGAGAGTTCACCCCAGGAAATGTTTTTTCTCATACTGGAGTATTTATATCACCAGGTAATGTTTCTGCTACAAGTAATAAAGATCTCCATGTCAGTGGCATGAACACATAATGATGGTTTTATTTCCTCATGCAGGACTAAATCCAGAGGTCAGGAGCTCGTGCAGAACCTAGACCCCTTCTCGCTTCTTTTCCCAACACCTGTAGCCTGTGGTTTTACGTTTTTTTTTTTTTTTGTTGTTGTTGTTATGGTTACAAGATGGCTGCTCCACCTGCAGCCATCACATCTACATTATTGGCAGGAGACAGGAAGGCTAAAACAAATTTCTCCACAACTTGTGAGTGCTTACTTGAAGGGATGCCTTCTGTAGGTTCCTCTGCATAAATGTTAAGTGGCCTGAATTAGGTCACAGTGCTATAACTGATCACAATGGAAGTCAAAAAGATGAGTATCTTGCTGTCTGTCCTCTATAACTAAAAAGCAAGAGTGAGGGGTTGAGAGTGGCTTTGGAGTCTGTCATCTGAAGGGTCTGTGCTGGGTTTTGCATCCCAAGAGAAAGAATCAGAGTCACACTGACTCGAAGGCATTCAGTCTCCTGTTGCATTTCGAGCCTCTCTCCTTTGGTCTAGTGTTCACAGATTCCTTTGAGTACTGGTGTCGACAGGTTGCCTCCAGTCAGCTGTGGTCACCAGTGTAGAAGTGTCCCTGCGGTCACTCTTAGGATGCATCTTCTGAATTGAAGGGGGCGACTGTCAACATGAAGGTAGAGGAGAAAAATGGTGCCAATTGTGGGCTCCATACCTGGTGATTAAGAGCAGGGAAAACAACCTGTGGGCATCCCCAAGGATTAGCAGTGTCCCTAGGAACTCACACCTGGGCCCCACTCAGCAGCAGAAACAGAACTCCTGGAGGCCCCGGGGGCTAAGACTGACACAGTTTCACCATTCGCTCTACAGAAGAAACTGCAGAATTTAAAAGCCAATCTCATTGCTGAAGAAGCTGCCGCCCACCCGGCTGTGAGTAGATGCTTCATCAGCTCCAAGGCGCCTGGTGAGATTTATCCAGGACTGGGAAGGAGGGTAAGTCAAGATGGGCAGTGCAGAGGCTGGAGGAACAGGGAGGCTGCACATGTCGCAGCTCGTACACAAGCCTGTCCACTAGCTTGTCAGTAAGTCAGAAGCCCCAGGAGGGATGGCAGGCAGTGCGTGGGGTGTTGACGTTCCAAGCTTCCCTCCAGAGCTTCCCCGGGGCTCCACAGCCAGCCTAGGCTCCTGAACTCCTTTACCATCAAGAACAGACAGAGCAGGAGGTTGAGAGGAGAATGCAACTCCAAAACAGCTCCGATTCAGAGATACTCCTTGGGGGCAGTTGAAACCCAGGGATTTGTAACATCTTCCACCTAAATCTTGACCCTTAGGTCAAAAGAAGCACCATCCTTCTGGGAATACGCTACTGCTCCGTTTCTAAGATTTTTAAGACATGCAAAGTTGACAGGAAGAGGTAGGAGTCAGAAAAGGCTTTTGAGGGTTGGCTGTTTGTTGAACAGGGCATGAGCAACTCCCTGGGGGACAGAAGTGCTCTATGTTCTGGTCTGTGTGACCTTGTGCTGGGCCACTGGCGAGCTGAGGGCCTGGGGTGACCCAGGCCAGCTCTTGGGTGCTCACAGGCAAAGACAGAGGGAGTGGAACTGTGGTTCCTCCTAGAATCTCACCCAGGCCTGAGATCGGCTGCTCTGCCCACACCCACCAAAGGTCACATGGTGTTATGGTTTGGGTAGGAAGGGTCCTCCGAAGACTCTTGTGGGGAAGGGTCAGTCCCTAGTACAACAATGTCCACAGGCAGTGCCCTTGGGAAGTGAGTGGATCATGGGAGTTCCAACCTCTTCAGAGGATTAATCCACACAGGGATTCCCAGCTGTGTGGACTGTGGGAGGTGGTGGAGGTCGTGGGAGGTGGTGGAGGTCATGGGAGGTGGTGGAGGTCATAGGAGGCGGGGCCTAGTTCACAGGAGTGGAGGGTGTGGTCAGGGGTCAGGTCGCACTGGTCCTTTTCTATGGGCCAGTCCCTGTGCAAGGCACACCACGGGAGTGACTCTGGTTGTCTCATAGCACTTCTGAAAGCAAGGCACCATGAACACCGCCACTTAGTTACAGGAGGTGAGAGCTCCAGAGAGATCAAGCAGATTCCCGGGGCCACGCAGAGCTGGTGAGTGAGGGTGCTGAGGACCTGTCATTGACTGCTGACCCCTGCAGGCCGCCTTCCCCCGACCTGACCTGCCCCAGGCCCTTGTGTGAGCACCTGCATCTTGCTCATTTTGACAGGCGTTATACCGAGTATCTTTTATGTGCCAAAGCTTTGGGAAGTGATAGAGGCACAAGATCCGGGCCCTCGTTTCCTAACATGGAGGGTGCGCTGGACCACAGGCAAATGCAGAAATCAACCACTTCAACCAGCCTGTGGAATTCCTACAGGAAGGCACAGAAGGGAGCAGCTCCAGGGACTGGGAGAGATGAAGGGACCTGGCATAGGCAGTGGGGGAGGAGGGTCTCTAGGAGGAGGTGACCACGGGTTTGAAATGGAAGCTCTGAGAAAGACCCAGCACTGCCGCATCTCGGGGACACTGGACAGGTAGGAGCGAATGCAAAGCAGGGGCGCGTGCCAAGAGCGAAGATGGGTTGGGGGGCTGGGGCCTGCTGAATGGGGGAGGAGGGGCGTGAGGAAGGTCAGGAGGAGGCCGAGGCCAGGCTGGGCAGCTGGAGGTGTTTCTCATTTCACCTGATGTGGTTGGAGGTGGTCTTGGACCCCAGGCAAGCTCCCGAGAGCTGGCACTTTGGAGTCTGTGTGTGGACTTCTCAGATACCAGGTTCTGCTCACAGGCAGGTGCAGTAACTGCTGCAGAGGGTCTTGTTCCCTGGGGTCATCACTGTGTTGAGTTGTCATCAGGAAAACAGCTCGCATCTGACCCCTTACATTCCATCTGTTCCGACCTGTGCAGGGAAAGCAGTTGACCTCTCAAGGCCTCGACCTCTTCCCCTGTAAAACAGGAGTCCACACCTCAGCTTCTGCCTTGGCATCCGCCTGTGTGACCCTGTGTCTAGAAGCTGAGGGGTTTTGAGCAATACACAAATACAAATGACTGCCATTACGTCCCAGTGCAGGGTGTGCATTACCAACTCGGGATGACCTTGGGCGGTGGACTTTCCTGTGGCATCACTGTTAGGATGGATCACGTCTCACTGAGAAAGCCATGTTCGTCCAGACAATGATGGACATCTTGGGGGCCTGCAGGGAGGGGCACCAAGGTTGTGGAATTCCTATTACTGCCATAAAAATCATCACCGATTTCATGGCTTGACACATGTCCAGTCTTGGGTGTTCCATGCCCTCGCTCGTTGAGAAGCAGGGCAAGTTAGACAATGTGTCCCACGCCCTGCATCTAACAAGGAGGGGACCCACATCCATGCTGAAGGCTTTCAGATGCCTGGGAGTGAAATGGCCCTCACACAGGGAGGAAGAGAGGATCACACACGGGACATTCAGGTGATCAGCATGAATGTGCATCAGGCTAGGGCAAGGATTCAACCAGCTAAATGTCCTGTGACTTGAGTTCACCTTTGTGGGAGAAGGTGGTCCCTCCTGCTTGACTTAGGAATGACAGATGGAAACGAATCTGGAATCATTCTTCTCCCATGGGCTGACAGCTTATCCACGCTGACTTTGAGGCTGAGTGACCACTTCACTGTGGGGATGCAGGACAGCTTGTAGGGCCCCGTGGAGGGCGGCTGGCCTTCTCTTTCCCCCAACCCAGTGCTCATTTCCGTTTCTCTCCCCCACCTCCCTCTTCCTTTCCTGTCCATCCCTGTTACATCCCTGAGTTTGCTAGGTCATGATAAATAACCATACATGGAGACCCCTGTAGGTGTGGACTCTGCCCCTTCACGCACGGGTCTGTCCAGCTGTGGGCCTGGGCGTGCACTCCTGCCCTATCTCAGCCCAGTGCCCTGCCGCCTGTCCGAACTTCCGTCTCTCTGGTCTGACAGGCATGAGCCTCTCTGAGGATCAGTGCGCTGCCCTTCTCTTCCAGGTAACACCGACCACCCTTTCTATCAGGAAAAAAATAGATAAGCACTAGAAATCTGCAAAGCGGCAGAGCTGTCACGTTTGCATACTTACCGATTCTTGACTTTTGAGTAACCTGGAAGGGCCTTGTAGAGCATCTTGGGATAAGAAAACACTCGTGCGTACACGCAGCACAAATGTGTAAAGGAGATCCCTGCCCTTTCCACACCTTGTCTGGTTGACAGAGGGACAGTGTGGCCTCTCTTGCTCCATCTGTGAAATGGGTGTCAGCCCCCATACTATGAAGGTCATGTGATTTCAGAGATGCAGAGCAGTTTAAAAAGCACCTGCCATGGGCCCCTTTCAGCCACTGCTGTCCCTATCTGCGGGCAATATGGGCCTCAGCACAGTACTGCTACAGGGTCAAGGCCCTGGTTGAAGTGGAGATGCCAGCTCATAAGGGGGTGGGTCAGCAGGTCTCTTTCCCAGTGCTATGGATACAGTCACTCCATGTCCAAGCACATAGCCATCAGGGGGACTCTCTGACCCTGCCAGGATCAGTTTCAAGTTGCCAAAAGAGCTATCAGTGATTCCGCGTCCACATGACAAAATGCTGGGCAGGAGAAGGGCACTTTGCACCAGGAACACTAATAACTCCGAGAGCTCTGATGGCTCCATAGCTCAAGCTGTCCCTATCAACAGGCCAAGAAGAGTGTGACCTCCTTACAGCTTGGGAGCCCCTCTGCAATTTCATGGAGTGAGAATTAGCAGCTATTCCCTGTACCATTGTCGGGGACTGGCTCTGTGGGGACTTAAGGAAATGTCTCCAAGTGGCCTGGAGATAAGTAGCAGGCCAGGAGGGTCGGCCTCTAGTTGTGGTCAGAGACAGGGAAATGGGTGCCCTCCTTCTCCTCCTGCTATTGTCCCAGCCCTGTGGTGGCACAGCCTCTGGGGATTTGAGGAGAGTCCTGGCAGGAGAGTTTGAGCTCTGGAAGGTGCAGGTCCAGATGGGGCCAGGCAGGCCATTGTCCAGGCTGTGGGATTTAAGGAGGCGCTGATTCTCAGGTTGGTGCCAGTACAGGAACAGACCCTGAGTGTGAGTGTCTCCTTAAATTCTGACCCCTGGCTACATTATATTACCCTGTGCCAGCCCTGGGAGGTAGTTCACTGTAAAACCTAAGGAAATGGATCTGACCTGTTCCTGGGGCCTCTTCAGCTAGACACCACCAAGGAGGCCAAGACCACGGTGTATAATAACGTTGTAAGTTGTAACTTGTCCCCGCACAGCTGGGCCCTAGTGGAGTGTCCTTACATTAGCCCTCAGTCCCCTGCCTGGGAGGCCCATCTCTTTACTTCTGAGGCCCGAGGAGGCTGTGAGGTTTGCCTGGGATTCCGCAGTTAAAATGCGGCCCAGGCCGTCAGGTTGGGAGTGGAGTCTATTTTCTGAGCTCTGAGTCTCCAGGAGCTACTAACTAGTCCGCACTGGCAGGCCCAGGGGATGGATCAGTAGCCAGGGGCCTGTGGCTTCGTGGAACCTAACCTTGGGGGGTTCTGACGGACTCCATCATCAGACAGTGAGGGGTCTCTGAGGATTGAGGACAAAAGGCCAAATCTGAAATGAATAGAGCCCACGTCACAAAACCACATCCAACGCCTCACCGTGGTCTTTGTAAGCCCTCCCAGGGTCCAGCACCTGCCAACCCTGGCCTTACCCCTTCCATTCGCCCCTCACTGGCTGGGCTGTGCCCCTGCCCAGGACCCTGCTGACTGCACCTGTTTCCAATTGTCTGTGTTTGTAATGGTCACTCCACTCCCACGGTCCCTCAGGGTCTACAAGTGGCTGACTCTGCCTTCTCATTCAGGTCCCAGGTAGAATGCTACTCCTCAAGGACCATTTCTCTGAACATCATCCAAAGTTGCTCTTGTGACCTCCTCACAGGGACCCTGGGATTTTGCACGCCCCTCACTCAACCCTAGCTCTGCCCTGTTTCCCAGCATGCTCCTCTGTCACAGAAGCGATCCTGCTTGTCTGCCTGTTCTTGGTCTCCACTTTACTGTGGACGCTCCATTGATGTATCCACTGAGGTCCCCTCTTCACCTGGAACAGGGATGCCACCTAGTAGGTGCTCAGTAAACATCAGTTGGATTATTAAATGAACAAAGAAGAGCATTCATTGTATGAATGTTACCATTGACGTTGCCTTTCCTTTGTAACTTGCAACCACTGCTTCCCCCAGGAGATGATTAGCACTAGTTAGGAATGCTTTCAACTGCAATTAAAATTCATTGAAGTAACGGTAGCCCAGACCAATTGGGTCTGTGTCTATCACACAATATCTAAATTGGAAGTGCACAATGTCAGGGCCTCAATATCTATAACTATTGGCCTTTTCCTGTTGGTCTTAAAATGCTGGCTGCAGCTCCAGCAGTCACACCCACATTCCAGACAGGAAGAGAGTCCAAGAAAAAGATGGAGCAAGAGCCACAACTCTTCTGACTTATATAAAATTCATAAGTTTTTACAAAAGCTGTGCACTGTATTTTTCCTCGGCATTTTTTGATGATGTGTTGTGGAGCATCCCCAGAGGCAGGTGGATCTGGGAATGAGCTATTTAACTTTTGCAGCTCCCAGCCTCCATATTAGAGATCAGGAGTGAGCAAGAGATTTGGAGTGGGCGTCCATCACAGAGGCTTATTTACTTTTTCTGTGCAGTGCAATTGTTGAGCTTCTGTGGCACATCGGAAGGAGACTTAGAATTGGCCGTAAGAGGCTGAGATTTCCTCCTGGTCCCTACGTGAGTCCCTGGAGGCTCTGAACAGAGCGAGCGGAGCGGCCCCTTTGCCCCTCTGCAATGAAGACACACATTCAAAGCCTGAAATAGTCTCTTTCCGGATGATGGTGACCCAGCGTGGGGCAGGGAGCCCTCCTGAAATTGGGCTGCTCCAGACGCCAGCTCAGAGCCGGCAAAGGCTTCTGGAGGACGCCACACTTGAAGGAAGTGACGCTCCAAATGGTGGTTTAGAAATTAGCAAAGGCCACCTGGAGCCTGCTGTGAGTGAAGAGGTCGGAGTGACCACCCTCAGCTCCTGAGGCCCAGGAGACCACACCAGCTTCCCTGGGAGCCAGGCCACAGCTGCCAAGGATGATTGACAGGCAGAGAAGCCACCCCTGGAAGTCAGTGGAAGCCCCTGCCAGGGAGAGAGCTGGAGGACAGGGAGGAGGTGGGTTCCCAGGAGAGCGCCCTGGGGGGTGTCCTGCACACTCACCCTGTGATCCTGTCCCTCTCTCTCTTCATCAAGGTCTGGGCTCTGTGTTCAGTGGGACACTGAGGCTGTGTAGCATGGTTTTTCTCGTCGCAGGGCTTGATGACTGTCACCAGGGATCTCTTCTGTAACCCAGAAGCCCTAAGTGCTGGAAAACAGTCCAGAAAAAATGGGCGAATTGGAACAGACACTTGTCAAAGATGGATGAAGAGTTAATAAACTCCTGATCACGAGTCCCCAAAGAAACCTAAGATAAATCCCAGGGAGAAAACTCTACAGAACCCACTAGAATGTCTGGCCTTAGAAACTGGCCTTTCAGGGGGCTGGCAAGGAGGTGGAGCTCTTGTGGGCTGCTGCTGGAAGGTAAAAATGGGGTGATCCTTAGGGAAACAGCTTGGCTCCTCCTTAAGCTGAGCCCCCCCCACCCCAGGCTGGTGCATGCATTAGGCTGTGAACCCCATAAACAGCGTTGGGCGTTACTCCAGGGCACAGGTGGAAAGCTGAGGCCCAGAGGGAACCCGCTCTGTCCCCAAGGCCGGGCAAGCACAGAGCCAGCCTGGAGCTCAGGCAGGCATGGGGAGGGGGGACCCTCCCACCCCCAGGAGTGGGGACCCCTTATTTGCAGGAGCCTTTTCTTATTGGGCACCCTGAGTCCTCTCCTAACCACTCTGTGCTTCAGTTATTTTATCTACAAAATGGGGGAAAAAAACTGTCCTTATCTCATTGGATTGTGGTAAAAAGAATCTGAGTTCACCTTGGGGGTTGAGCCTTTGTGGGGTAATGCTTCGTGAGTTCCAGCCGGGAGGATGAGCCTGGCCCTGGACACAGCGCGGAATCCATACTTGTTGCTCAGCCCCCGGCTCCCTGCCCCCCATCAAAGGTGTGTCTGAGAGGGGTTTCCCGATTCAGCCAGGCCCCGGGTCCCCCACCCCCAGCTCCCTGTGGGAACCATGAGGATTTTTCTGTGATTTTCCTTCTTCCTCCTGTCTTCTGTACCTGATCACAAATTCTGTTGAATCACGTCTCGTGGCGGTGTCTTGATTCTCTGTACCTGGATTCATCCATCCAGGCTGGAGGGAGCCTTTCTACCTAGGCCTGCTGTGTGCCCATAGCCGCATGGCAGGTTCCCTTCAGGTGGCCTCCACGCCACAGCCAGCAGGAGCTACTTTCCACAGTCTGACCACAACCCTGCACAACCTAAGATCTTCAGAGACACCTTCCCTCAGGTGACATAAAACCCAGGTTTCTGATGTGACTCTCCATGGTGTCTCCCCACTCGTCTCCAGAGCACACGCGTCTAAGGTCCTTTGCTTTCCTGAATCCCAAAGCCCACTTCCTGCCTTACCTGGCCTCTGAGACTTGGCACACACCTTCCTTTTGAGCAAACCCTCTCCCTCCTCTGGGCTCACCTAAGAGGGCAGCATGAGGGCTGAGTGTGCAGCTCAGTGGTTAAGCCCACACATGCTCAGCAGGTGTGAGGCCCTGGGTTCCTTCCCCAGCAGTACCCCCAAAATAATAAAATGATCATGTAAGACTAGAGGAGAAGCCAATTCGTTTGTTGTAGAATATCTACAAAAATAATCTACAGCAAATATCACACCTAAGGGGGAAGCAGAGGAAGTACAGTTTGGAAATGAGACACTGATGTCCAGTTATCAGCACTTCTGTTTCAAGTTGACCTGAAGCCTCAGCCTTGCTAATAAAGGAACAGAAGAAACCACATATTTAGAGACTGAGAAGGAAGAAACGAAACTCTCTTGCAGGTGGCATTATTACCTATGCAGAGAATGTAAAACTAGAGAACTTTTAAATCAATAATTTTTAAAAAACAACTTTTTTGATCAATAAGCAAATTTCGTAAAGAAACTTGGATACAAAATCAATATAAAAATCAATAGCATTTTTGTATCCAAGCAACAGATTCTGAGAAAATCAAATTAAATAATGTTGCCACTTACAAGAGAATAGAAAGATAAAATGCTGAATTCTAAATTGAATGAAAGATATTCGTGACTCCTGCAAGACAAAGCATCATTGAGATAAATGAGGGAAGACGTGTCTAGCTAGATACACCCCTGCTCATGCATCGAAAACTCCAGGAGCAAATGTATTCGTGAAGTTTCACCGTGACGCCAATGGAAACCTCAGGAGATATTTAAATTGCTTCTAAAATTTATACAAAGATATATAGGGTTAGGGACAGGTAAGAAGAGTGAATTTGGAGGAGTTGGCCCCTCAGATCTCATGAAGCAATGCGGTGATCGCATACAGACAGTAAGGGGGCAGGACCGTCACACGGCCAATGGAACAGTGTGGGTGGCACACTTAGAAACAAGCTGCCCTCACAGACCCTGTAGCTCAGGTGGTCCTGCATTGGGGGAGTAGTGCTGGCCACATCAGACACCACACAGGGAAGGAACTGTTACCTCATATCATGCACAAGCCCACACCCCACGAAATTCATGTGCAGAAGATAAGATGTAGGACTTCTAGGGGGGGGGGGCAATGGAATAAGCCAAGATTTCTTATGCAAGACACAAACACAACAGACTCAGAGTCAAACATGGATAAATTAGACTTTGTTAAAACTTGGAACTTCTCTTAATCCAAATACCATCTTGAGAACACGGAAAGCAAATCTCAGAACGGAGAAAAGATGGGCCAAGAAATCGGTGAAAAAAAATGTGCAACACCCTTAGCAATTAGGGAAATGCCAATCAAAACTACACTGAGATTTCATCTCATTCCAGTCGGAGTGGCAGCCATCAAGAATAAACAAATGATAAATGCTGGAGAGACAGAGAGAAAAGGAACACTTGTACACTGTTGGTAGGATTATAAACAGTATACCCACTGTGCCAATCAGTAGGGAGGTTCCTCAAAAGACTAGGCATGGAACAACCCCCTGACCCAGCTCTGCCACTCCTTGGTCCTTATCCTGAAGATTTAAAGTCAGTAGACTATAGCGATACATGCACATCCATTTTTGTAACAGCACAATTCACAATAGCCAAACATGGAACCAGGCTAGGTGTCCATGTGTGGATGAATGGATAAAGAAAATGTGGTAAATATACACAACACAGTTTTATTCAACCGTAAAAAATGAAATTATGTCCCTTGCAGGAAAATGGATGGAACTTGAGTCCATTAGGTGAAGTGAAATTAGCTAAAAACAGAAGGTCAAAGGTCATATATTTTCTCTTCTATGTGGATGCTAGAGAGGAAAAAGGGAAATCTAGTGGGGGTGTATGTGCAGGAATGTAGTGATAACCAAATGGGGATCAGCAGAGGGAAGGAATCGGGGTGAGGGGTGTGGGTGGGGAGGGCTGGGGATTGATACTGGCCAAATTATATCATTGTACCATGTGCATATGCTAACATGTAACAGCCAATCCCATCATCATGCACCCATACAAATGGGGAAAGAAAAAGCAAAAAAGCAAAAAAAAAAAAAAAACTACAAAGTCATATGCAAAGGACATTCAAACCTGTTAGAAAAAAAATGGCAAAATTCTTGAAAAGGCACTTCAAAAAATTGGCGGGTGGGTGGGTGGTTAAAGTCCAAAGAATCAATAAATCAATCAGAATGATTTCGGCCTCCTGAGTCACTGAAGTACCAATGAATGTCATGAGGAGATTACTCATGGTCCCACCCAAATGGCCGAACAGGTTCCTTATGTTGGTAGGAAAATGTAGTAAATGAAATTCTCTATGCTACCCATGGGAATGGAAACCAGCCCAGCAATGATGGAAATTACTCGGCATTATCTTCTAAAATGAAATTCGTTGAAACTCTCAGACCGCAAGTTTTACATGAGCAGAATCACCTCCACAGGGAGGTTCCTGGGGACTGGAGGTGTGTCCAGAGACGGAGCATGTGCTTAGCAGGCACAAGGCCCTGGGTCATTTCCCAGCACCAAAAAGAAAAGAAGGAAGGAAGGAAGGAAGGGAGGGAGGGAGGGAGGGAGGGAGGGAGGGAAAAAGAAACGAAAGTTACTGATGACTTTTATTAAAATAGCTTCCAATCTGTCATAGGGCCGATGCTCCTTGTGGGCGGATGGGTAAGTACCTGTTGGCATAGTCACACAGGACACCTCGGGCAAGGTGGAAATGGATGCACCGTGGGGACACAGGCATGTGTAGGTGAGCAACAAAGGACTATGGCCCTGTGCTGATTCCCTCCATGTGACTCAGAACAGACCTGGCTGACTGTGGCTCGGGCCCTGGAGGCCTGGGGGAAGCACCTGTGGGGCTCATCGGCAGGTGCAGCAGAGGACTCGGCCAGTCTGGTGTTTATTCCTTGACCTGTGTTGAGGTCAAGGTCGTGTTTGTATTTACTTTGCAATTATTCATCAGGCTCTCCATTTCTGATGTGTGCCTTTCCCGGTGCATGGTTGTGAGGGTTCAGGTTTTAGAGACCCCTTCAAAAATCGTACGCAGGGTCAACCTCATATTTTTTTAAAGAGGAAAACTCTGTGCTATTTCATTCGGTGCTCTGAATCTTGTGACCATTCCATAAATACTGACGAATTTCCATTAGTTACCGGAGTGTCATTACTGTGAGAACGTCTTGCTCAGAATGTACCTGAGGGGAGAGGAGTCTCAAATCAAATCTCGACTGTCTGGAGCTGTGTTCTTTCCAGGGCCCTGGGGCAAGCTCTCTCTTGTCTATGAAATTTGCATGGTGCTGTTTCAGGTCCCCTAACAATGGTGGGGGAGAAAATGAAACACTGTGGCTGTTTTGCTGCAAGCAGAGAGTATTTATAATTATACCAATTTATCCTTTGGTTCATTTCCCATGGTGAAATTCAGATGCACAAAGATGAGTCTGCTAAAAACTAAGTAGATTGGGGCTACCACGCTTTGCTGTTGACCCCGGAAAAAAATGTAGAAGTGCTGAATTTAAATCATGAATTGAATGTGCTTTTAAGGACTAAACGTATCTCTTTGATTTAGGGTTCCAGTGTACCTCATCTTTATGAAATTGTGAGAGATGGAGCCTCCCAAGCTGATCCACCATCTCGAATCATTTATTCTACATCGATAAACATATTCTGTTACCTGGAAGCAAAAATAGACAGGTCTTTTTAATTCCTTTATAGGAAAATATTTGCTTGCTCTTATTATCAGAGGGATAACTATTATGGAGAAGATTGATCAGCATTAGAATAAAATATTTATCTAATTGCCCGAGACTTCTCTTCGGGATAAGAAATTCTCCATTAGCAAAGGAAGCACATACATATCAGAGATCTTAAAGACATTCAGACACAGCTGTTGGAATCAACTTCTGCTAAGGGTGCACAGAACAGTAAATTGCAAACGGAATATATGCAAATAATGCCCCATTATAAATATAGATTATTTTCTCTTTCCATAAACTGTGGCAATCACAATAAAAATGATAAACTGAGGTGGGAAGAAAGAGGTGGCGTTTGGGGAGTTGAGGGAAGGCATTTATGTTTGGCTTCACTAAATTATGCACCTTTTTATCTTCTAAGTTAATGGTATTGTACTTATACGCTTTGCATATTCTAATTTATTTCCCTAGACTGAAAACAGTTCTTCTTGTGCCAACCCAGCTTTCTAAGCCATAGCACTATAATCCTGCTCTGCGGTTTTATCCTCAACTGTGTTAGCACAGATGGGTTTATTGGCATGAAATAATGAAAATCCTGCCCAGCCTGACCCTGCTGACCTGGACCCTCACATTCCGTCCTGCCTTTGGGGCCACTCTGATTCAGCGAGTGTCACTGTAGCTCCAGCACCACATGCTCAAAGTCTCCTGTTGAAGCAAAGCTGCAGGGACTTAAAGGTGGTGTCCCTTAAGTATCACACTGTGCCAGTGTAGTCATGGGCACTGCCAACATGAGCTCTGAGATGGGGGTTTCACACAGATGGGGTCCAAATGATGTCTCCAAAATATCTTGCACCTTTTTCAGGAATATCCTGGACAAGGTTGTCTACCAACCTGAGGGAGAAAAGAGAAAGCAAGGCACAGGTACAGAGAATGCAGGGGTCCAGCAGAGGAGGGGTGCAGGGGTCCCCGGGGGTGGTGGAGGGGAACCCAGGGACAGCTATTTCCAGGCACAGAGGACATCCAGGCCAGGTGGAGCAGTCAGCAGAGTCAGGGGACTTCCAGAGCAATGAAGGTTAGACCTGATACGGTCAGTTGCCTCCTCTGGAAAGTGGGCACAACTTTGTCATCTCCCAGGGGTGACATGAAGAGTGACTCTTGTGTGTAGTTGTTGATTCCGCCCCTCTGTCCCTTTCCTAAAGGAAGAAATGCATTCTACAAGCAAAGTTTTCAATAACAGTCTCTTGAACAGTTGCATCTGGGGCAAGCTCATCAATGATGAGGCTTTTCAATTGTTTTCTTGCAGTAAAGACAATATTCCTAAGGGACACCCAGAACTCACATTCATAGTCTTAAATAAATGATTTCCATTGCGGCAACAGGCCCCAGTGTGGCCTCTGTAAAGCGCAGTGTCAGGGAGGAGTGTGGACAGCCGGTGGCCCTCCCTCTGCCTCTCGTTATTAAAAGCCATGGCAGCAACATAGCTTATCCCATTTCGAAAGAAACTCGGAGAGTGTCTTCCCTGTAGCTTCGGATGATTTAAAATTGATCTCCTATAGCTTGTCCCACTTTTGTATTCTTAGCCACAGATAAAATAGTAGCCGTGGATGGAGGCTATTCTCAGAGCTGGCTGCCGGCGTCATCTCATCTTGCCTTTGAGATCCCATCACAGAGAAGAGCAAGGCCGGCCACTGTCATTCAGGCTCCCGTTCCAGGCGACAGGCGTCCCCATCCCCGTCATCAAACAAACTTCTGAAAGCAGAGGTGCTTGCCCCAACAGATGTGCATGCGTCTCCTCATGTGCGTTTATTGATGACACACGGAAGGTGCCAAGATTTTTAAAGACTTTATTTTTAGAGCAGTGTGAGGTTCACAGCAACCTTGAGAGGAAGGTACAAAGCGTCCCCATGTGCCCTGTCCCCACACATGCGCATCCTCCCCTGCTTCCAGCCTCTCCCACCGCAGGGCACGTTTGTTGGACTCCTGAGCCCACGCTGGCTCATCATTATCACCCAGAGTCCACAGACTAGATCAGGGTTCATCTTCTATTCGGCGGCTTGGACAACTGTGTAACGACAGGCATCCATCATTACTGCATCCTGCAGAGTGGTTCCAGTGCCCTAAAAACCCCGGTCCTCCCTGTGCAGCCCTCCCTTCCCCGTAACCCCTGGCAACCACTGATCTTTCCCTGTCTGTACTTTTGCCTTTTCCAGAATGTCCTAGAGCTGGGATCCTACAGCACAGGGCCTTTTCAGATTAGCACCATTGGCATCTGTCACTTAAGCAATGTGCATCTGGGCTCCCGCCACGTCTTTTCATGCCTTGGTAGCTCATTTCTTTAGCAGCCCTGCAGGGTCTGTGACCTGTAGAACTCAGTCCCTTCCATATAGAAGAGAGTATGACGGGGGCTGGAGCCCTATATACCGATGTCCACAGGGGCCAGGCCCAGCCCAGCCACAGGAGTGAAGCTGACCCCCAAAGGCAATAGGGAGTGGTGGGGCCTGGGGATCACAGAGCACGGGCCATTCTAGTGCATCGGGGACAGCTGCTGTCTTACCTCACGGTGGGCTGTGTGGGCCTGTGTGGCGGCATGGGCCTGGGGACAGCTTACTTTAACCAAGGGTGGCGCTAAGTCACCCTGCACTTAATGTAAAGTCTTCAAACACCTGTAAACAGTAGGCAGAACAAAGTGACCGTTTCCAAGAGTGACATCCAAGCCCCAGTCACACCTGTAAGCTTTGGCATGGACCAGGCCTCACAGCTTCCCCTGCGACCCTCATCCGACACCCCACAGACCATGAGCACATTTGACCCCCTCCAGGGGGCTCACCTACATGAGAACAGAACCCCAACAAGGCCACCTCAAAACCAGTGTGACCAGCCATGATTTTACAATGAAATGGTTTTTAAAGGTTTTATTGCCAATTTTAATTTAAACTTTTTGACAGATAGATACAATATGCAAATATATTTTTAAGACTTATTTAGGTCTTTGGGTAAATTTAAAGCCACAAATGTATAGTAATATATTCATTTATATTTTAACCATCAACTGTGAAAATCAGTGACATTCTTCATAAGCAGCTTTGGCACCAACATCTCAGTCTCGGACGGGGCCGAGTGAGTTTTTCTAAGACCATTTAAGCTAGTTGAGAAACAGCTTCCCATAACACCCTGTGGCTGAGTACGGGCTCACAGCCTCGGTCCACTGATGCCCCTTGGGACAATTGTCCGTGTCCTCTGTGCCTGGGGCGTCTGCCCATAGTGCAAGCCGTCACTGCACAGCATGCCCAAGGGATTTCACCGTCTTGAAATCTGCAGGGTCACAGCACATGCCTCAGGCTCGCCCTGATGGGTCAGACCTCTAGGGGTGACACAGAGGTGCTGCACTGGCTTTGTCCCCGTCTTCCTGTGGGGGTGACCTCACGCTTCTGCAAACCCAGCTTCAGCAGAGCTTGGTGAGGCTGTGTCCTCTGACCCTGTTCTAGACAATGCCATCGTGACGGTACCCACACGTGAGGGCTGTCCCCAGCGATGGCTGCTGGAAGCACACATCCTGACACCAATGCCTACGTGTGCGTCCCTACAGCACGAGCGATCCGCTGGCCCAACGTGGGTCCGAGGATGCTGGAAGTGGACGCACCATCCCCTGCTTCTTTGAGTGTCAATCAAACAGCACTTGGGGCTTGAAAGTGAAGCATGGAGAATTCAGACTGTTGGAAGATTTGTCTCCAGTGTCAGGGGACGGCCCCTCGCTGGCGGGTGCCATATGGCCTTCAGTGGGTTTTCACAGGCACGTGCCTGATGTGCTCCGACAAGCTCCGTGTCACCAGAAGGCACTCCGAGGCTTCCAGCGAGTGCAAGTTCTGGGGGATCTGGGTTTCCTGGGGACCTCCGAAGCTCACCTGCCCATTTAATTTTCCTCTGCAGCACGTGGTTGCTCGAAGTATCTGCCTAGCTCTGTGGCGCCCACGTCTCATCAGAGTGCCGACTGCTGTGTTCTTCCTTTCCCCCTCTCCCCACCGTGACGGGGAGCTTGTCAGGCTTAGGATATTAAGCGCCTGAGTGCTATTTTGTGTGTAGGTGAGGGCATAACATAGCAGCATCAGAAATTCCTTTGACAGACATTGATGTAAAGTTTAGGCCTAAATTCTTAAGTGGAATTATTAGGTATACTTATGCTCTCCCGCGTCCTAAATCACCTATCCCATTAAATTGAATTCTGAAGGTTGCAAAACTAGAGTCCTGGCCACGGCACGACTGTCGCGCCACTGGGCCTACTCCTAAGTACAATCCCGCATGAGGAAGGCAGCTGAAGCCCTCGCTCTGCCAAAGCCCCTCTCGGAATCTCTCCAGCCAGAGACTTGGAGCTGGTCTCATTCAGAACATCTTATACTAGTCACCACCCTCCACCAGTTTTTTGGTGTGAGTGCCAAAAATCAGGGGTCACTGCATGGAAATGCTTTCTTCTTATTATTGATTTAAAAAGCATCAATTAAGCACCAGTTCTTTACAATCTGCTCATGGGAAGTTGGCCCGGGGTTTCAGGGTGGTGACAGCAGATTTGGAGACAAAGTTGGTAAAGTGAGACACACCCGTGCATCTGGCAGCCCTGATCCAGCATCTGCTGGGACAACCTGGCAATGAGGACCTGTCCCTTGGCTCCTGGGCAATGGGGGTAGAGTTCCAGGGGAGGATATTCTGGTGAGATATGTCCATTCTGGACGCCAGGGTTGAACAAAGAAAATCAGATGACCACAAGGTGGCAGCGGGACCCAGTGAGTCTTCCAGGCAGGGCTAATAGATTTGCACACAGGGAGAGTCCCCCCAGGCTGAGACCTTCCAGAGGCTGTGGTGCAGGGAACACAGCCCAGGAGGGAGGAGGGCAGGGGGCCGGAGGGAGGATGGGCTCCTGCGCACAGGGGCTGCTCAGCAGCATGGTGGGGGACAACCAGGACAGAGTCCCAAGGCAGGAGCCACTTGGGTTCCTTCATAGTAACAGGTTTATTTTATCCCTGGGTGGCGGACATCGGGTGCACTCTGGGGCTCTGTAAAGTGGCAAAGCTCTAAGTGGGTAAAAGACAGTTTTCCACGCTGTGTCTACAACAGTTGCAGGATGTGTGAGGTGTTGGTCTGGCGTGAGCAGCCGGGAGCTGGGGTTCCAGCCAGCGGGGAATACACAGGCACAGTCTCTGGTTCCTAAGTGCGACACCAGGGCAGCAGATCCCTGCTTCTGGGGGCTCACGGACGAGGGAGGGAGGCAGGCGCCCACCCACTCCTGTCAGAAGATGGGCCCTTGAGCTGCTGCTGATGCAATTTCATCCAGCAGAGTCTAGCGTGGCCTTGGCGTGTGGTCACCAGCAGGGCTCGGATTGCCTGGCCTCTTGGACGCATGCTGCTGTGTAAGGACGGCCCTCCTGCCCAGGGCCATGAGCCTCCAGCAGAGTCTAAGAGAGAGGTTCTGGGACCACGCAGAGGAGGCCACTCTCCTCTCACCTAAGCCGCTGAGGTAAATGTCAGCTGGCCTCAGCGTCCACCCCTGTCTTCCTGTCAGGCTCTCACAGTGACCAGGAGAGTCTGGCAAGATGAAGCATGACCATGTCCTCCTCTCCTAGGCCTTCTAACGGATCTCCTCGGCCCTCAGCCTCAGGCGAGGCCCGGACCCTGGATCTGCTCTTCAGATGAACCGTTCTCTCCAGTGAGGCCCTGATAGCCAAGGGCCCGTCCTGTACCTCATCCTCCTGCGTTTTCCCAGGGGGGACCCTGGTTTCGTGGGGTCTGGAGTAGTCACAGTAGTGAGGGCTGCATGAAGAGAATCAAGGAAAGATGTTCCACGCAAATCAAAGAGCAGGAGGGGGCCCTGTTCAGGGGGAGCCCCATCAGCTCCATGGGGCGTCCACCTGCGCCTGCCCAGCCAGCACGCCTTAAGACATTGGGTTAGCCAGGGCTTTCTAGAGGGAAAGAACTGCTAGGAGACCTGTGTGGAGAGAGATAGATAGAGAGAGAGAGAGAGAGAGAGAGAGAGAGAGAGAGAGAGAGGGGAGGTGTTAGGGGACTCTCACTCCCTTATGGAGGCCGAAGCTCCCCCCAAAGCCACCTGCAGCTGGAGAACCAGGGAAGCTGGTAGCATGGTCCAGTCTGAGTGGAAAGGCCTCAGAACAAGGGAGGGTTCTGGACCACTGTTAGCCTGAAGGCCCAAGAGCCCAGGGGGCTGCTGGAGTGAGTCCCGGAGGCCAAACGCTGGAGGACTTGGAGTTCCCGTCTCTCCAGACCTGGCTCTGGGGCAGAGCCAGGACCCTCCCTCCTGCCTTTTGTTCTCTCTGGGCCCCTCAGTTGGCTGGACACAGTGCCAACTGGAGGGCGGGTCTCCCCCCAAGGCACAATGCATGAGCCAACCTCCCCCACAGGCTCCCAGACGCCCCCAGGCAGCCCCCTCACAGCAGCCAGGGCCCAGACCACCTGTGCTTGCTGCTCAGCAGGAGAGGGGCGGAGTCTGTGCCTGTGGTGCACTGAGAACAGGTACCACCTGGCCACTGGATCCTGTCAAGTGGACGCCCCTGACTCCCTGCAGAGGTGCTGGGCCCTCTCAGGAAAGCGCTTCCTGCGTCTCTTCACCTGGTTGACCTCCTGTCCTTCTCAGGCCTCAGCTTGGGGTCCTTTTCCTCAGGGAAGACGAAGGAAATCAGAAGGAAAGTGGGTGTCCTGCAGGAGCTGCTGCCAGCCAGGTGGGCAGCGAGTGGGACCAACACTGCCAACTCACCCCCCGGGGAGATCAGTAACAGGTGCTGTGGGCGTCCCTGCACTCTACCCCTGGGACACACCCCCAGGGGACAAAGAGCACCTACCTGGGCTCTCCCAGTCTCCCCCTGTGATCCTTGGGGTGGAGTCTACTTTTGCGCCTGGCCTGGAAGCTGCATGGAGCTGGGGGCCTTCCTGCCTCTGCCCAGCCTCTCCTTCACAGGACCAGGCATGGGGAGGCTCTGCGTGTGGTGTGAGGAGCTCATGGATGGACCAAGGTGCTGCGTCTCACGTGGGAAGGGTCAAGAATTCTGCAAACCCTCAGGATCCTGGTTGGGAATAGAGGCGTCTCCCGGCCCTATCCAGTGGAGACAGGCATGGAGGGAGGCTGCGGAGAAGGCACCCTCTCCCTTCTAAGTCACCCGTGGCACTCGCTGGGGAGAGGAGACACCTGTGCCTGGAGATAACTCCCCTCCCTGGACTCCCCTTGTCCCTGGTGTTTGTTGGGGAGGAGTGGCAGAAGGCCTATTGTCCCTCACTGTCTGACTCTAGCAGAGCTGCCCTGGGAATGCTACCAGCAGAGACAGCAACGAAATAACTGAGAAATGGCCCAGTTATTTACACGTTCCCCGGGTAGGGAGACCACCTGCTGCTGTCACCGCAGGGCCATGCCATTTCCTTCAGCTCCAGGCCTCCTCTCTGCCCACCCCGCGTTACCCTTTCCTCAGCTCCGTCAGTCACAGCCCAAGGCCACCGCTTTCCCTGTCATCTGGGTTTCTTCTAAGGCATTTGGGTTGACGTGTCCTGTCCCCTCCTTCTGCTTGTTGAAATGCGTTTATTCGCACAGAACAAAGTTCTGCAATTTCTTGCATCAAGGTGTGAATCATTTCCCACGGTTGAATTAAAATGTGTTAATGGGAAATGGAGAACCTAAAGTGAGAACCTGATATCATGGCTGAAGAGCTCCTCTCTGTCCTCTTTGAGCTGAGGAAGCCCAAACTGAGACATTTGGAAAAGAAAACTCAGGCGGTGACAAAGGCCACCCTGAAAGTGAACCAAGTCAGAGTCATTTTTAAAACAGATGCACCTGCAGCTCCCTGGGACCCTGAGCAGGGCCATATGCTGGGGTAGAATCTCGTCCGTGATTTCTTAGAGCAATTCTACCTCTAGCAGAGACGGAGGGACACACATTTACCAGGATCTGTGGCACTCATGCCTTTCCCCTGGGTGCCGAGAGCTAAATGAGATCACTGCGCTAGGAGCAGAGTCTCTTTCAAGGGTGCTCAAGGATTAGGGCTGACGCTCCTGTTGGGCGTCTGACCACTGCTTCTGAAGTATGAAGCCACCATGAACTCCCTCATGTTGATGGGAATCTGTGCTCTGGAGGGAACCTTGTCCCCAGCTGTGGTTCGGATCATCTTGGATTGTTCCTGCCAACTGTGCGGACATTGCTCATCCATCCTTAACCATCTGCAGGAAGATGGATGGTTTTTGAGACATATGCCCTGTTGGGGCCCTTGGAGAAGCTCCCAAGGGAAGTTCACTTTCCTAACAGTGTCTGAAGCCACTAAGAGTTTTTAATGGATTTCTTTGTGCTTTTATGTAGGAAGAGTCTTGGATCTGGAAGAGCTGCCATCCAGGTATGAGCTTGGGACTCTGCCAGTTCCCAGGAAGGACAACAATATTTCTAACACACCTGATCAGCTTTCCTTGTAATTAAGAGGACCCTCTTGCCCGTAATGGTAGTGGGGGCAAAAACCAGCCAGCAGTCATTTTCTACTGGGCTGGTGGGGAGCTCTTCCATGGACTTCAAATGGAAAGTGAGTTGCCGAGGTGGCCGGGGCTGCCAGGGCCCAGACGTGGGCGCCGATGCTCAGACGGTCTCTGGACAGCCTCTCTGTTGGCCTGACCATAGCTCAGTGGAAAATGTCGAAAAACAAGTCAGTGCAGAGTCCCCAGACACAGGGAGCAGAGGGAAACGTGCACGTGAGGCCAAGGTGGCGAAGCTTCAATGCACAAAGGACGTCACAGTCCTGGCATGCAAAGGGGCATCTTTGCCACTGTTTCAGTCATTGATCACCCTTGCCAGCACTATTAACAGTGTCACCATGGTTATTTGCTAGCCACTTGGTATTGGCCGGGCTTGTCAGGCATGAGATACACCAGATTTCTTCAGAGGCTGATTCTGCAGCATCTTGCAGTAGCCTCCAAGCTCCTGGGGACCCTGATGGATGGTTCCCTGAGATAGAGGACTGTCCCCTCCTCATTCTCAGGCACAGAGAGACAGAAGAATCTGTGCAAGCTCTGGATTCAATCAAGCGGCCTGGCCTGAACAAATCAGAACACATCACTCCCCCGCCCACCCCCCAACCCCAGGGAAGGGGAAGGGCTCAGGTCAGAGATGGCACAGATCTGGAGGACCAACCAAACCAGAAACTTCAGCTAGGAATCCCAATGCAGAGGCAGATGCTCAGTCTTGTTGGGTTCGAACAATCTGACAGGTATAAAATCTGGAACTTGAGGTTGCAGGAAGAGGAAACTGATCTGAACATGAACCTTGTGCAGATAAAATGGAACCAAGAGAGAAACAAGGGGCTGAAGTCCTAGAGCCCTCATGTGAACCCCTGGATCAGGCCGTACCTGAAGTAGCCATTTGTACAAGGTGTCACTGTAGCTTCTTGATTTTCTTTTTCCTGGAAGATTTTCCATCATGGGAATCTCAAAGAGATCTCACAGAAGTACGTGGGTAGAGAGGAGAAGAGGCCCCTTTAGAAGCCTAATAAAGCAGTGATTTTTCTGTAAAAATGCGTAGAAGTGCTTTCCACATATATTTTTAGGGGTTTAGTCTTATGTCTTATTGGGGAATCTGTGCCTGTCTCCAGGCTCCCTGCTTCACCCAGAGTTCTCAGGTGGGCTGGCTCTTGGAATTGCAAACAGGGTTACACTCCTGGCTTCCTGCTGATTTGGCAGAAAAGCAATTGCTGCCCCAGAACACTGTCCCCCGCCCCCAAACCCGATGCACTCAACAAAATACTGCCTACACAGCTGGGGCAGAGGTGCATTTTGAGTATGTTCTCATGAGGTCTAATTTTTCCGAAAATATGATAATGTATAATATTGGGGCTCTTTTAGAACAAATAACCAATAGGTTTCCTCACTGAAGCGTTGAAATTTGTAAAGATGACAGAGAATTCAGGGCACAAACTGTTGTCACAAAAGGCATTTGCAGCTCCACCACAGTGGATGGATGCCCTGGTGATAGTCAGGAGATGGTATGCAAATGAGAAGCCTTTTCCTGGTGAACGTTGGGAGACATGAGCAAGCCTGGGCTAAACACACCCTGGAATACCTTGCATCCCAGAGACGGGAGCAGAGCTTTGTAAATCCGTGTCCTCTGATGGGTCCACATCTGAATATCCCATCTGTTGTTCCTTGACGAAACCTCCACTGGTACTTTCTATTTATATCAGGGGATGCTGCCTGCATCTTTGCCAAAGAGCTATCAATGGTACTTGAGAAAGGAGTGTGTTTCTGTCTGTGACTGTATCAAAATGCGAAGGCCACATAGCCTTCTGTACAATGCAGATCAGCACCAACCCCAGCCCCAAACCAGGAGGATCTATAGGAAGACATTTGTTGCGGGCATCATGCACTGTGGGGAAGGGCCTCAGGAAGGGCCAGCTGGGACTCTGAGCTGGGGAGAGCCTGCTGCACATTGGCAGTTCTTTCTTCTGGAAGCTTCTACGGGGATTTTAAGGTCTTTTGACTGATTGGCTTAGTCCCATCTAGGGTGTCTACAGTAATCTCCTTTATTTAGAGCTCCTTTGGATTGGAATGGCCTCTACAGGAGCTCTCCTTCACAGCAATTCCTAGATTAGTGTCTGATAGGATTACTGGGACAGTAGCCTAACCACTTGCAAGTATCCAAGAGACCACTGCACCATGTGAGGCAGAAATACACCAGCTTCCTCATCAGTGTTTGTGAGGGCAGATTTGCCAACGGTGATTTAGCCTGAGGAGTTAAGTGCAGAGAGAAGATGTATCCAAGGTCACCCAGAAAGTTAGTGCATTTAACATTAGAACTACAAAACATCTTCATGATCCCTGGCCCATTCCTTTAATACACTGTGGCTTGTTAATTCTGACATGGGAGAGATGCGCTGGGCAAAAGGTCAATGTCACCAAGCAGGAGGAGCAAAACCTTTCGGGGAAGACTTTTACAGCTCCTGAGAGCAACAGGTTGTACCAAGCTGCAGAATGTTCTATAATAAGGAAAATCATGATGTCTCCTTCTCCCACTGACATCATATGCACAGCTCTTCCCAAGTCTTACATAATAATTATCTTCTACCTCGAAAGGGTGCAGAGTGACCATTCCAGGGTCTAAGTGGAAACCAACCTGCAGCCGCATCCTGTTGGTTCACCCTGTGTTTTAGAGTCACAGTGGCCTCCAGAGCTAAGATGGAAACACTGCAGATTTTCACATAGAAATCTAGATTTTTAGAAGCTCTTGTAATTGGAAGTCCCACGTGACAGCAACCTGCAGGACTAAGTGGCCGGGTGCCTTTAGATGTTGGAAAGTCTATGCAGAAACTCTTATTTAAGTTTTAGTCTAGTCTCTTGTGGGTGAATTTGAGGCTTGAGAAAAAGGTGAATCTACAAGATGCTTCATTACTCATATTTTGATCCCTCTGACTCATGAAGCTCTTGGGATGCTCAGACCTGGCTAATGATCCCTGGCGTCCTCAGAGCCAGAGCCCGTGGGGCTGTCATGGGGCAATGAGGCCACTTCCGGCCCAGGTGCCAATCAAAACCCTGCTCCATGCCCCTCTGTGTCAGCTGCCCCCTGGAGGCTGGTTGCTTCTGTTGGAAAACTTATGCCTTAAATTTGTCCCTTTCCTTGGTAACTGCCTCCCTGTTGCTCTGCTTGGGTGAACCTAATACAATTTCCCAGAACATCTGTAATTCAGTCCTGTCATCCTATATTTTGAACCAACCCCCCCCCAAAAAGAAAAAGAAATGAAAAAACCTATACTAACCTTTAATTTATAACAAAGCAGTGGTGCATGAATTTCATCAAATCAAATGTGACCAAAAGAAAGACTTTGTTTTTATCCCAAGATGTATTTGGCAAAACCCATTTACTATCACATTTGCTCAGTGAGTTGAATTAAACTAGCTGTTCTATTCACTGCTGGGGGTATTGAATACGGGCTCAACTTTCTCAACCTGCTACATTTCCTGATCCTTAGTGAGAAAAATTCTGTGTCAGAAAGAAATACTTAGTTCAGGTAGTTCCTACCCTGAAGAACAGGTGAATTAAAATTTCTTTTATTTTACTGAGCAATTGCCTGCAATTTACATACCATAATAGTCCTGTCCACACACCCGAGTGAAGGCAGAGTAATGGGAATTGTAATTATTACTATGAAACGTTAGGTATCTTATTAAGAGAAATTCACCCTTTCAGGTGATTTGTTCATGAACGAGTCACCCTGTGTGTGAAAAAGTCATTTTGAATGGGGAACAGCAGCAGGCGAGGCCCAGGTATTTGAACAGATAAATTACACATTGTCACTCAGGACCAGGACGGTGGATTTCTAGCCATCCACCTCTCCCCACCTGTGTCCACTGACCCTGGGACATAAGCATCTGTAGTTGTCCTCTGAAAGTGGCTGGAGGGGAACATGACATGAAGTCCAGGAGCCCAGGGTGCCCTGCATTGCTGGAGGGTGGACAGCACTCTCGGGAGATCCCATGGCTGATAAGCACCATTTCCGACCCAAACTGTAGGAAGTCAGTGGCGGCTTGACCCAGCCTGTGGCAAGATTTCTGTCCCCAGGTTCCCATGTCCAGGCTTGCCAGATGAAACAGGGGACAAATGGCAGATGCACTGAGGGACATAATTATGCCAAGATTATGCCAAGTCTCTGCATAAGAAGCAAGGTTGGCTGAATTGGGGGCAAAATCACACAGAGGGGATCACCTGCTGCTTAGGGGACATGCAGGGCACCTGGGCACACTGACAGAGTTGGCAGCCCCATCCCCTGGGCTGTATGGCATTCAGGAAGGACCTGTCAGGCTTCTCTTTGTGTGGGGATCATGAAGGTGCTTCCAGAGCATTCCAGAGTCCCGAATCTGCAGGTGTGAGCAGAGGAGAGCGAGCCCAGCTTTTCTGTTTGAAGGAATTTATGGCCTGATTTTTATAACATGGAATTATTGTAAGACTAGTATTCAGCTGGAGATTACATTCTGAGTGAGTGCTGGGGTGTATGTGTCTGAATATGTGTTCAATATGGCTGTGTGCACAAGTGAGTGTTCCTGTGTGTTCTTGTGAACAAGGGACCTCTGTGCGTGCTTGTGAACATGTGTACACATGTAAATGTGACGTATGTGTGTGCCCATGTGTACCCATGGACATGTGAGTGTGCGGAGGTGCATGGTGCGTGTGCATTTGACATTGCACAGTGAGTGTACTAGTGTGGTTCCTTTCTTCTGTCTGTGGGTGTGTGTGCACAGGCGCGTGGCCCAGTGGTTATGGATGACAAGCTACCAACCTGACTTGTGTACAATCCCAGCTCTGCCCCTTACCTGTAGGACTGATGGCAGCCATTTCGAATGTCCATGCTTGGTTCACTCGATGTGCAGAAGGGAGGTCATAACTGAATCATTTCATGGGGACACTGAAACATCTACTGAGTGAATGGAGCTGATTTATATAAAACACTTAGCACAGCGTCTGGTGCAGGATGAACCCTCGGTTAATTCTGGGTGTCCCTATGCTGCTGTGGTCCCCACGGTGTACTCCAAGTCCTCCTGAAAATCAGCTTCTTCATCTGCACACGGGTGATGATGACAGTTCATGCTTTAAGGGCAGCTCGGGAGCGTCAGTGAACTAATTCCTGCAAAGTGCCGGGGAGACAGTGGAAGACAGACAGTTTAGAATGAGGGGAGCTGGAGCCCGAGGCCCAGGTGGCTTCCACCTTTATCACCTTAGCACTCTGAGCATGGGCAACTCTGCATCCCTCTGAGCCTCGGACTCCTCATCTTTCTGTGGGTAGAAGGAGCACCCATTTCAAGGAGTTATAGTGAGGTGGAGGCAAGGCACAGGGTGTGCTAAGGACCACAGAGTGTCACTGAGGTGTGTGATTCTAGGTTCTAGGATGTTCTGGGCTGCTGCTGACAGGGATGGATAGCACTCTTTCCTCCTCTCCCTTCCCTGGGGTTTTGGCCCTCCTGTGTCTTCTGCCAACTGTGCAAGTTCTCACCCAAGGTCTCCTTCTCCTAGACTGGCCCTGTTGCCGGGCCTTGGGTGAGCATTAGCCAGCTCATCAGCAGCCAGGGAGGATGGGAGCTGCTTTGGTTTGTAAAAGTAGCTTGGTCCATTCAGCGTCCTGCCTGTGACATGGTGGATGTAGGACATTCAAGTAAGAGATTTATTGTTTGTGAAAGATCACAGTTGGGTGTTGCCTAGAAAATGAGTTTCCATGACAGTGAGCACCCGTCACCCTGGGTCAGGCCGCCCAGATCCTTCTGCAAAGAAGTGTGAGCTCCCGAGACAGATTGAGCGCCAACCCTGCCCTGTGCCACTGCTTACCAGCTGGGCTCCTCTGCATGGGCACCTCATAATCCCCTGTTCCCCGGCACATGTGGGAGCAATTACGTGCACCTCACACAGTCACTGAGACTCAGAGCACTGATAACAATTAAGCAGCAAGCTCAGAGCCTGGTCTGGTAAGAGCTCACGGAAACAAAGCAACGGTGACAGAGAGGCTGAGCATTCAGTGGGCATGCTGGGCACAGGCTGCCGGGTGTAACAAGTGGCCACAATTGGACTGAGGTAGAATTAAATCACACAGAGGAGGTTCTGTTTCAGCCAAGATACAGCAACAGGGAAAGAGTTCGTTTGCCCCTCCCAGAAATAACCCGAGGCAGGCAAACTATCTGAAAAGGCTGTTTGTAAGACCTGGGTCACAGGCAGGGAAGGACATGGGACCTGACAGATGAAAACAAGGGGAGCCTTGCAGGTGCCCCACTGACCAAGCCAGAGAGTGTCTGGGACATTGCTCAGGGAGGGGACCCAGACTCCCCGAGCTGAGGAGACCGAACTGGGGGTCTGTGCAGGCCAAGGTGCTGGAGTTTGCCAGGCAGAGGACAAGAGAGACACAGCAGCTCACAGGGGACCCTGAAGACCTCAGTGCATGTGGAGAGGGGCCCACTTAAGGGTGGAGACAGAAGCAACTAGTGCCAGCACTCGATGGGGATAGTGCCTGTTAGGGTCTGTCCCTGCAATGTCCCCCAGAGCTCCCGTGTTGGAGCCTGGTCTCCAGTGCACCAGTGGTCAGGGCAGGGCTTTGGAGAAATTGGATCATGAGGGCTCTGGCCTCGCCATGGCCACTGGGGGATCCATAGCTCGGGGACACTGGGAGGTGGAGGAGACTTTTTGGTGGGCACTGGCTACATTTTGTCCTGGCCCCCCTTCCCTGTCTCTGGCTCCTGGCTGCCTTGAGGTGAGCTGTTCTGCTCCCCCGCAGGCTCCCTGTCCTGAGGGTCTGCCTCACCTCAGGCCCAGAAACAACAGAGCCAAGTGACCAAAAGGCCATGAACCAAAATAACCTTTTTTTCCTTTAAGCAGGTTTATAGCAGGTATTCTGTCATAGTGATGAAAAGTTGACTGACACAATCATCGCTCCCAATACTGGAAACCGAGTCAGCACTGGGGTATTGGGTAGGGTTCTTGGAAGATGTAATCCCATCAGTAGAAATTAATTTGTCATAGACTGAGTGAAGCTTCGGTCCTGCCTTGCAAGTCTTAAGAGCAAGGCCCAAGAGGATCAAAACGTGTCCGAGCAACTCAACTGCATCTCAGAACAGAACTCTGGAAGATTTGTAGGAGTACAGAAATAACCAGCCAAGAGGACACAATTTGGGGTGTCTATCATCCAATCATAAATTACCAGATGTAGAAAGAAGCAGAAAAATGCAACCCATGGTGAGAAGAAAAAAAAAATTAACCAACTGAGATCTACTAAGAACAGATACAAATATTGGAATCGGCAGAAAAAGTCTAGAATAAAGCAAGTGTTATAACTGATTTCAATGTTCAATAAAACAAAGCAGAGATCCCAATTCCCACATCCAAATTCTAGAACTAAATACTACAATGTGTGAAATGAAAACTACCCTGGATAGAAATAATGGCCTATTAGACATCGCAGGGGGGAAACCATAAACTTAAAGAAACAGCAGTTGAGTCTATCCAAAATAAATTTTAAAAAATGGAAGAAAGAACTTTAAAAAGAAAACCAGAGCCTCTCTGAGCTGTAGGAGAACTTCCCGGAGGGAGGAAGAAGGGGGCAGGACGATGCTTTTATTTTTTTTTTTATTTTTTATTTTTTTTAAGAGAGAGTGATAGAGGAGAGAGAGAGAGAGAATTTTTAATATTTATTATTTTTTAGTTCTCGGCGGACACAACATCTTTGTTGGTACGTGGTGCTGAGGATCGAACCCGGGCCGCACGCATGCCAGGCAAGCGCGCTACCGCCTGAGCCACATCCCCAGCCCCAGGACGATGCTTTTAAAGGAAAAGCCTTGGCCAGGGCACTGCGAGGCCTGGATCTCCCCTGCGCCTTCTCACCTGGTCTCCTGGCAACGCGCCCTCCTGTCCCTGGAAACCGCTGGGAGCAGAACCTGGGATTGGGGCCTCCGCCAGGCTGTGCAGGAGACATTGGTGAGAACCACGCCTGGAGCACCAACCCCGCAGGGCTCAGGTCCTCAGCTCTGCCTGAGCCTGGTTCCTTGGAAATTGCTCCTCCCCTTCCTCTCTGGCCTGCTTTGAGCCCTTACCGTGGGCCAGGCACTGAGGTGACCAATGCTTTACAGCTACGTTTTTACCTATGAGGTTGGTTTTCTTTCTAGCTGCGTTTTCAGATGCAGAACTGATGGGAAGCCTCTTGCCCTAGGGCTGCTTTTGCTGGGGAGGCAGCCTGATGGGACTTCCTGTGGTCCACCAGGATCACAGGCTCCTGTTCACTCCAGCCACTGGGGTAGGGTGCTGGCTCCAGGAGTCCCACCAGGTTTCAGTGATTTGGCCCAGAGCAGGAAGGAAGAGGGCAGGTGGGGACCACAGTTAGGTGGTGTCTGTCTCCAGATGTCTGTCCTGTCTTCCTGTCCCCTGTTCCCCTGAGAGGCCCTGCCAAAGCTGGAAGGAGGAGGCTGCCCAAATGAAGGGCAAAGCCCTGCCTTTTCCTTCTGGCCAAGGTGTTCCAAAGCACCCCTTCCCATCCCAGCTCCCCTGTGGGACCCCTTCCTGGTCAGGGGGTTTACTTCAATGATGGGACGAGCCCCAACATCTCAGTTGTGAATTTACAGGACATTGTGAGCACACTAGTGGGACATGCCAGGCGGGCACTGTGCCACCAAACCTTCCCCAGGTCTCTAACCAGCCCCGGGTCTCAGTCCCAAAACCCACCCATCTCCTCTGCAATCCCAAGCCTCACTTTTGTCTCTGGGTGGCCGGAGCCTATGAAGGGACAGAGGGCTGGGTGGGGTGGGGGCTGCTTCCTCCCTGAAGGAGCCCTGGGGCCTTGTGATGGCTCCTCTGAGGACTAACACTCGGGTTCCTACAAGGGTGTGTCTCTTTCCCCTCTCCCCTCCCCAGTGGGGTTGGAAACTCCTGGTCCCTGCGGTGGCCCAGGGGTGACGACCACTCTGAGCCAGGATGGAGTAGCTGTGCTGTGGCTGGGCAGGAGCGCTGGCCCTGGGTGCTCACCAGCTCAGTCTGGGGAAAACAAAGGCCAGAGGTGATGGCAGCCCCGACCCTGTCTGCCTTCCACCCACAGCTCAACTGGGGGCTCTGGTTCAGCTGCAGCCTGGCTTCTTGTGCCCACACACACTGCCCTTGGAGGGCTGAGGGTGCCCCTTCCTCTGCCCCCCTCTGCCCTGCTCTCCTTCCACATCCCACAAGAGCTCTATGACCCCCTTCCTGTCCCTGTGGGCCATCACTGGTGACACCACCTGCACCCGAGTGTTAGTCCTGCTGGGAGACTGAGTCCTCCATCCCCATCCAGTGCTGCCTGCTGCAAGGTCATGACCACATCCAGATAGGACACCTGCCCCTGAATACTTCAAAGACAAAGACCTTATTACAATGACGGGGCAGCCACCGAGCAGACTTGGAGACTAGGGAGACAGACTTGGGAAGGAAGACCAGAGTGAACCGGCTCCCAAGGTCAAGATGCAGCGGCTACAGCTCTGGCCAGCCTCACATGCAGAGCAGGACAGAGCGGGCCATGGTGTGGCTGGAGCTCACGGAAGCCAGGAGCACCAGGGCTTCCAGAGTTTATCCTGCACTGGGCTCCTCTTGAGACCCTTCGGGGGACAGCAGAGCAGCCTTCAACTCAGAGAATCACCATGAGACAGGGCATAGGATCCAGGGCCCACGGCCTATGCGCAGAGGACTGTCCTGCCCAACTAGGAGATCGCTGGTCACTTGGAGAGCCTCCAAGAGAACCTGGGGACCAAAAGCAGGGCACAGACTCCCATTCCTCCAATCCCCATGACCCCGGTATCCTCAAAGTAACCTGGTACTGTGTGTGAGGGACAAAAGGGGCCCCGGAAGCTGGCCCGCCACATCAACTTCTAGACCTTCCAGGTAGGAGCTACCCTTTGTCAATGCCTAGTAAACCCCAGGTGCCACTTTACGTATTTAACTCATCTGGAGTTAGTTCTCACAGGAGTTAAAAGCATTCCCATCCTATCTCAGTGGATAAGGACACCACGTGACAAGGTTGGGATCTTGCTTGGGTGGCACAACCGTGAGCCGAAGGAGGATGCACCCGGGCGCTGGCCACGGCTGTGCTGTACAGGGCACGCTGACCGACCCTGCATCTCCCACCTCTGCCCACTCCCTCCACCCTCTGTTTACATCTTCTTCTTGTCCTGATGTCCATGGTGATGTCCCCCAAGCCCAGGTTGCCCTTTCTCTCACCAAACTTGAAGGCTCTCAGAGGACTTCAGTGTTCCCTTCGGGCTACTGTATGGATTCCTTGTCTCAAAGACGCCAGGTGGCGGTCATTTGTAGGAGACAGGATGGAGGCAACAGTCCATTTCCCTCTCACAAGGAGCACCTCTCACGAGCTCTGTCTTGTCAGCTCACCTCTGAGCCCCACTGGGGACCCTCTCAGAAACCTCCCCTCTCTCTGAGCTGGGGGTCCCTCTGCATGGAATTGCTAGGATAGTGGAGGGGACACTCAGGGACACAGTTCTCTCCCTGGTATTTCCTGCCTCTTTATTAGTCAGGGTCTTCTAGCCACTTGAACAAACCCGAATCACAGTGGCTTTAGATTTATTTCTTTTTGATATTACAGCCCAAAGTGGGGAGGGGGTGGGGTGGAGGTTGTGCTCCATGCAGTCATATCCCACCCAGGTGTCTCTGCATCGTGGCCCTCGGCAGACACGCCTGAGGTCACTCTGGAGTCCTGCAGAATCTACTGGGGGCTCCCATCATCTTCACTGGCTAGAACCCAGCCCCATGGTCCCTCCCTAGCCACAAGGGATGCTGGGTCCTGCCCTGTGGCCTGCAGGAGAATGAAAGGTGCTTGCTGAATGTGTTGTTCCTGCTGTCTCCCACACCAGAGGCCTGCTGTCACTCCTTGCAGTCACTAGAGTCCCCTGGTCTCAACTGAGCGTCTTCTTCCAGGGCTGGCTCATGTTATGTGTAACGAGGTCTCCTTAGAGCAAAGATTAGCAAATGCTGAGGGCCAGCGCCTGTTTCCCTGTGGCCACTGACACAGCTGGAGCGGGCAAGCACTGTGCACCACAGACACCAGGTTCCGGGGTTCCCTCCACCCCCAGGTCTTGCTTCCCAGGCGACAGGATCCCCCCATGGCTTCCAGGGCCTGCAATTAGGTGGTGCAGAAATAGCCCGAGGAGGGGGCAGCAGGCCTCTGCTCTTTGTCCTCTTTACCTCCAGGGGACCCTGCACAGCCTAAGGTATCCGGTCTCTGGCTCTTCACAGAAAAGGGTCTGTGTACCTCCACCCTGGAGGGAAGAGCCCCGCCTTTGGAAACTGGAGAGTCTGACCTTTGCTGAATGATTTGCCACCTTGCAGCTTGTGCTGGAGGAAATCAGGGACTGTCAGGACCTGGAACTCAAAGTGACTCCTGCAGGCCACAGCCCCAGGCTGTCACCCTCCCTAATGGTTCAAACTAAAAGGGGGAAAAGGGGCAAAAACATCAGGGGCTTCAGTTGATGTGGGAGAAGTTGGTGATTTTATTCCAGGATGATTTGTTCAAGTTGGGGTGGGGACAGAGAGGCAGTGATCTTTACAAAATGAAGGCAGAACTTTATTTTCACTCACACATTTGGAAGCACAGACTCCAGTTACCGTTCTCATAATGACCACAGTCGCTCCACCTCCATCAGGTCCTGACAATGGCATGGGCATAAGGAACCATTCAGCTTTGTCTTCCAGGAAGCTCAGTGTTTGACTGAAGCTCCATGTCGTCCATCCTCAACAGGAGAGCTGAGTCCAAGGAGCTCTGCAGTGGCATCAGATAGGACCCACCCCGAGGGCTGTCAGACTCTCTCCCTCGCTCCCTGTCTCCCATCTGCTCTCCCTCTCCTCTTCTTTCCTTTTCCCATCTAAAGCAATTTCAAACCCAGGTGTCCACAGGTTCAGTTCACCCTACTCCTTCCTCTGTGGCCCCAGCACAAGTGTCCCTTAGTGGCTCCTCTTGTGTTTTCTCCCCACCGGGGGACACCTTCAAATGGGATGTGGTTATGGTTCATACGTGTGTGCTTTTAATATAGAGGTGCCATGTTGCGTCTGGATCTTGCTCTCCTTGTCTTTTCCCACAAGCAGTTGGGGACAGCCCCACTCTGTCATGCTGGCCCTAGTCTATTGCCTCTGCTGGTTCCCAGGAATGAGCCCTGGTCCTTCCTGCACATCCTGTCCACACCTCCCAGGTGGCCACCGTCCACTTCCCTAGTCACGTCTTGGTCTGCTCTGTTAGTGTGAGCCATTGCCTGAAGGTGGGCTTCCACGCAGACCAGAGACGGTGACCCTTCATCTTTGAAATCAAAATATTAAAGATTCCAAGATCCAAGAGTTTTCCATAAACCGTTAATTTCGACTCATAAATCTTTATAATCTATTTTCAAATCTAACACGTTTGAACATTCATTTTAAAAGAGAAATTTAAAAATCTTAACTACGTGGGAGTGAAGATAGTGGAGTAAGTTTGGGCAGCACACCTGGACCCCTCCAAAGCCCACAGAGGAAGCAGTAGAGAACAGCTCCTGGGGAGGGGTGGCTGTTATGGGTTAGAGATGAGGTGTCCCCCGGAAGCTCATGTGTGAGACAACACAAGGTCGGCGGTGAACAAGTGGCCTTGCGAGCCTTAACCTAACAGTGCAATAATCCCCTCATAGGGATTACCTGGGGGGTAGTGGAAGGCAGGTGGGGTGTGGCTGGAGGAGGGGGTCCCTGGGTCCCTATATCTTTAGGGTTTACATTTTGTCTATGGTGAGGGGTGCCCTCTGTTCCCTGGTGCCCTGTCCCCACCTGCTTCCCTCTGTCATGCTCTTTTGCCATGATGTTCTGCCTCATCTCAGGCCCCAAGGAATGAAGGTGGCCAACCAGTCTTTTTAAGCTGACGAACCCATTCAGCAAAGTATCAGGATACATGATCAACATTAAAAAAATGATAGCTTTCCTGTTCTCCAATAGTGAATATTCAAAGAAAGAAATCAGGCAAACTATCCAATTCACGATAACATCAAAAATAAATGAAGTACTTGGGACTAAATCTAACCACGGAGGTAAAAGACATTCACAATGAAAACTATAGGACACTGAAGAAAGAAATTGAAGAAGCCTCTCTTGGTATGTACAAGGAGCCCGACATAGGCTGATATTCAGCAAGAGCTATCAAGCAGATGAATTAACAGCATAGGCAGCTAATTATAGCACTAGGTGATGTTATTGAGAACTTAGGTCATGTAGGACACTGTTTTGCTCTCAAGCAACGATTGCCTCATTTGATTAGCACAATAATTTGGGGAAATATTATAAAACCTGGCCTGTTCAGGCTGCATATGGTAGCTGCTGAATATGCAAAGAAATAATACATGAAAATCAAAAATCATAAGTTAAAAAGGGTTAGGGAACACTACCATATTACTATGCATTCTGTGCCTTAGACTCTTAATAATTGAATTAAAGGAGACTGGCCAGTAGACAGGCTGCCCCTGAAAGTGACAGGGAGCTTGGCCCAGGAGGAGGCTGTGATTGGTGCACACAGTTACCCACGCAGACACAGCTGAGCCCTTCCACACAAATACATCTCACAACGCGTCCCTCTCTGGGCTCAGAGACAACCTCAGTGAGGACTAGCCCTGGGCTGGTTCTTGACTCTCTGTGATTCTGTCACTCTTTCTGGGACTCATGTCCCACAGGCAAGAATGATTTGCCCAAAGGAAATAAAAAAGGGGCAAGTCCACAACCTTGTACAAAGGAGAAAGCAATGCAGCCTTGTCCCTTCTCTGTCTGAATAAGAACTTCCACTCAACCGCCAGGTGGTGGCGCTGCGCTCAGGGAGGAAAGAGAGCAGAGGGTCCAGGCAGTGGAGGACTGGCAGCTGCTGGGGTGAGACCCCACTCCCCTGGGCCCCAGGAGGCCTGGAGCCCTCCTTTCTGCTGGAGGGACATGTCCACAGTGGTCCAGGGCTGCTCCCACCCACAGTTCTGTGGTCATGAAGACACCAGGCCCAGGGTGTTCCTCCTGGTCATCTCCCCCCCCCCCCCCCAAGGAATGGAGTCTCCAGTCTTGATGGCTCATGTGACATTAGTCACCCTTCCTGGCTTCCAGAACAGCGATGGTTTGTCTTGTTTTTAATACAGAAGGCAAAAGAGGGAAAAGCTGGGTCTAGGATCTTGTTGGTGTGGACCTCAGGCAGATGTGAGTCTCGGGGGGACAGCCCACCAGGGACACCTCTGCAGACAGTGGGCACAGCAGGCATAGGCCTTGGAGTGGCGCTCTCTGCTCCAGGCTGCCTGTCTCTGCTCCTCCGCAGAACGCTTCCTCGAGCAGGGAAGCGAGTCTCTTTCTGCTGGGGACTTTCTTGGTTGTCACCCAGAGCAGGCCTCTGCTCTCCTGCGGGAGTCACAGGCTGTGCACCAGGGACACAGTGGCTGGTTCAGGCGCCAAGACTCACTGACGGGACTTCTGCAGCTTCAGAATTAACAAGTGCGAGTTCAGAGTGGCGCAGAGTTGGATTCTGGTGGCCACCAGCTGAAAAGTGGCTCTAAGACACAGCTCCGTGGGACCTGTCCAAAGCTGAGCCAGTAGATTCAGAACCAGAGGCTTCAGGTCCTGATCCTTACAGATACCAGCTCTTCATGGAAGGTCCCCAAGGAGATCAGGAGTCTTTAAGGCTCTAGAGAAGAATGGGAGGGCTGGTGAATGCAAGGGATGACCATTTGACTCATCCACCATCAGTTCAGGCCCAGTGTTTCCTTCCAGTCGAAGTCCCAAATTTGGCTGAGGAGCAAAATGCCCATACACAATATGTGGATTCTGATTGACAGTCGCAACTCCTGGCATTTGGATTCCCTTTATTGGAATTCACTTTTGTGACCTCCCTTGCAGCCAGAGGGGGAAGCCCTGCTTGGATAACCCCTGAGATAAAAGCCTCTTTGTCCCCTGGTTCCTTTCTGCTTGGGACACACATGCTGTGCCTGGAGCTGGTGCAGCCAGCTTGAGACCATGAGATGACAGCCAAGAGGAGGAAAAGCCAACTCACAGAGGATAAGGGTGAAGAAGGAAGGGAGCAGATGAGTCCCATGCCATGCCACAGAGAACCTGAAGCAATTCACAGAGCAAAGACCTCCAAATGTCCCCTCTGCAAAAGAAACATTTTATGTCCTTACCAGGAAGGCTGCTATAGGTTGAGTGTTCATCCTATTAGAGCTGAGCACCTTAAATAATAAGCTCACTAATTAACCCTAATCCCGTATTTTTTCCCTCTCCCCCTCCGCCCTGCCTCACTCATCCCCAGGGTGAAGCAGGAAGTGCACCTGGTCTGTGGTCTGTCTCCTCCATCCTGCTCCAAAGTCTCCAACTCCAAGGTTAGAAAACAAATCCACTCACTCTGGAGAGGCCGCCTGGCAGCGCCTCCTCTAATGGGCGACTGGGCTCTGGGTTCCTGTTCCCAGGGTCCATCACAAAGGGGGCTCCTGGGGGCTGTTTGCAGGTTAAGCAAGTGGCACCCTGGACTGTCTGTTGGAGGCTGCCGTCTGCGCGGGCCTCTCCCGCTCACTGGACGTCCCTGGTTTGCTTTTCTCTGAGTTTCTAGCACCATCTCTTTGTGGGGTGGCCCCTCCGAGGGGGCCCCAGTTTGATAGCCGGATAACCCCGACAACGACAGGGAGCCTTCCCAAAGACGGAACCCTGCTGAATGGCCCCTGGAATGGCCCCTGGCATTTTACCAGAAGTATGGTTGAGAGGGAGCCATGAAGATAATGTTAGATTGCAGCAGGTTGTGTCTTCAATTTTATATTAGACCTTTACTGTCTGGTAATAGGATGGCTCTTGCTGCCTTGGGCGCCCGCTACTTTGGAGTTCCCATTGAGTTCTCGCATCGGGGTTCCGAGAGAGAGTGCACGTGCAGCCCGGGGGAGGGAGTTCCGGTTGGTGTGTGGTGTGTTCCTGGAGGAGCCCCCTGGGTAGCGTTCAGGAGAGTTCCTGGGGAGGGTGCTGGTGGAGTTTGGAAATAAAGTTTGTTCCTGCTTGAGTGGCTCGTGATTTGTGCCAGACTGCGTGGCCCTGGTTATTAAGTGGCCTCCTCAGAGGCTGAGACATAGGCTGAGGCCACTGGGAATATTTGATTTTTTTAAAAAGATACAAGCACCGAAGCACAAAGACAGGATTTTTAAAGAAGTGCCTTTAAGACTCCTCTGCTTCCCGCCCAGTTTAACAGGTCGCTACCAAAAGCCTCCAGTCCTTTGAGGCTGCGCGGTGAGACTGTGAAGGGGCTTCACAAACACGGAAATGGTGCCTTTGTACACGTTCTGACACATAGGTCCGTGCACTGTTGGATTTTCAATGTGTGAATCTGGTTTTAGTGGGGAGGACCCAGCCTGCTTGTTTGGAGGCGTGACAAGGAACATTTGTGGCAGTCAAGAGCAGAGGGAAGGAAGCCTGGCCAAGACAGATCCACATTCTGGGTCAAAATTGCTGTCACTAGACTAGATTTTCAGGCAGCCACAAGAAAGGTTAACAGAGACATGCCACCTTCTTACAAACAGATGCTCCTCGTGATTATGCAATTGGATGATTAATTTACTGCAGATGACGGGGACACTGTCACCTGCCTTTATTCTGAAGAGAGTGACTCCCTATAGTTCCTGTGGATTGCCCTGAGTCTAGTCCTTTCCTCTCCGTGGGCAAATTAGGCAGCATGAGTGACACTGTGCTGCAGTAACAACAATCCCAATTCTCAGTGGCCTAACAACACATTGAAGAAAAGTTTGGTGTTTGTTTCTCGCTGCACCCTGATTCCCTCACAGGGGTGCCTGGGAGTCTGCTCTACAGCATCTGCACTTTAGGACCCAGGTTGCTGGAACACCTGTCTTCTGAAATGTCACCATGCAGAGAGAAAGGGAATGTGGAGATGGCTGGCTGGCATTTACAGATGTCACCTGGAAGTGACCAGTGAGAGACCATAAAGTTGGGGATAAACAACCCCTTCCCAGAGCCCATGGCCTTACAATATGGGTCTGTAACTCATCCCATCAGCAGCAAGGGGGCTCTCCACTCTCTGGGTCTGGGATGGCCTTCTGATTGGCCTTGTCCACTGGCACTACAGAAAATGTGATGGGACCTGGGGCTCCAAAGGGATTGTTGATGGGGTTCATCCTTTGTTCTCTTCCTACAGCACACCCAGGCTAGTCTGCTGGGTGCTGAAGAACTCTGACCACCAGCTCCACCCCAGGCCTGTGATGAGGCTGACTCTAGGTGGATTGGCCAGGTGCTATGGACGCTTGAATGAGAACATGTAAGATCAGCAGAGCCCGGCCCAGATCAGCTGAATGGCTGACACACGGATTGTTAGTTGTTTTGAGGCCCTAAGTTTTGGGATGTTTTGTTACGCAGCTGTAGCCAACCACTATGTAAGATGTCATTTCTACTCAACTTTCACTGCCCATAGAAAACTGCACAGGCACACCCAACTTCAAGAAAGAGTGAATACAATACTGGAAAATGCCCAGAGAATAGCTGGGTACACTGGTTAGACAGCAGAAATAACCAACAGAGGGGGCTACTCAAGGAATCAGAGCTCAGGAAATCAGAAAACCAAAGAAAGGCAGGTGTAGAAGCTATATGTCACACACTCTGGTCTCTGAGTCCAAAACCCCGAACAATGCAGACAAAGCTGTCATTGTCCCTTTATGACAAGAAGTAACTTCAATACTCTCCACCTATAGGGAGGGAGATAGTGCTCTTTAAACATAAGAGAGAACAAAGTCAGTCCACAAACCCCGACAGGTAAGAGATGACATCACGTGGCTGCACCTACTGCAAGTCAACCTGATTTCCCTTCCACGTCTGCGTGGCCCAAGCCTAGAAGAAGGCTTCCTTTCAGCCCTGCCCTGGCTCGCCATGATCCAGAATCTGACACTGTCCCCAAGGATACCAGGAGGGCTCTCTGTTCCCAGGTTCTTGCTGTGTTCTTATTTGACGTTTCTCTGAAGCTGAGGATTTGGTGAAACAGGCAGGAGAGGGGACCATTGGTGAGATTTCCCATGGCCTCCCGCCTTTTTCATTCTGGCTGCCCCTGAGAATCTTGTGGCCTCCCTGGACCAGCTGAACTAGAATCTCCCCCAGGGACCTAGGAAAGCTGCTATTCCTTGCAGAATCCCCCCAGAGATGCTGAAGTGCTACTTTGAGGCATGCCTAGGCATTTTCATACTTTGGAATCCTCTTTATTAAAAATATACAAAGTTACAAGTGAAAAAAGTATGAAACTCAATATTTATTTGGAAGCTGAAAATAAACCACACGAAATTGCACATTTTGAGAAGCTAAGGAACACCACAACCATCACGAGACTTAGAAAGACTGTAAGGCATTTTTATTAATTAGCTGCCTCATACGACTGTAAGATTTTAACTTCCCACACTCCCAATTCATTCTTGTCTGCATATTCTTTGATCCAAAGTTTATGGCATAGATTTTGTCATATAAATTTCTACAGCAAAAATAAATTCACTTGTCTCTATTTTAGTAAAAGTGATAAAATTGCTTTATTTTTAACACAAAACTAATTTACTTATTGGAATGCATAAAAATGCTTTGCTAACATTTTTGATAAATTCTAAAATATTATGAAATATCCACATTAGTCTCATGAAAGAGAAAAATATATGCATATGTACAATATATCCATCTGTACACATATGTATAGTTTTCTACATTTATATATGTATGTTTGTAAGCATCATCTGTTTGTTTACCTCTGAATGATGTATAAACAGCAGTATGTGTTTTATATTAGAGTCTTCTTGGGCTGCTACAAGAAAATACCCTATACTGGTTGGCTTAAAAACCAGAAATGTTTCTTACAGTTCTGGAGGCCAGAAGTCCCTCATCAAAGTCTGACAGGGTGGGCTCCTGGCACACGCCTCCTTCCTCCTGTGTCCCCACTTGGTCTTTGCTTGGTATGTGTGCCATGGAGAGGCAGACATGGATCTGCCCACAGCTCTCCTTTGTCCCCCAAAGGCTCCTGTGTTGACCCTCTGGCCCCAGCGTAGCAGTAGGGGCCTGAACTCATCAGTGGATGAAGCCATCAGAGATTCCTATTGGACGGCATTACTGGGGTGGTGGAAGCTGTCGGAGCTGGGACCCAGAGGGAGGGAGTAGGTGGGTGGGGCCTGCCCTGGCAGGGTTTTGCTTGTCCCTGGCCCCGCCTCCTTTCCCTGCTGTTGTTTTCTCTCCTGGCCTCAGTGAGTTGAGCTGCCTTCCTCCACCACAACCCCCTGTTTCCTGTCCTGCCTCATCATGGGCCCACAGCTGTAGAACCAGCCAACCCTGGACCAGAGTCCACCTTTCCTTCTTTCAGTTGTTTAACTCAGGTGTTTTGTCATAGTGATGAAAACCTGGCGGAGGCCCCCAGTGGCTTGGCGCAGGGTGCGTTTCTGGGTTTTAGGTCTTTGTCCTGGGAAGCCAAAGGCCTTATCAGAGCTTGGCAATCTTCCTCTTTATCTCTTCCAAAGCTCCACTTATGTTTTGGGGAACATGTTTTGGCGCAACGAGGCGTCCTGGCCTTGTGAGGCCCTGCCGTGGGCTGGGGCAGGAGCCAGGCCAGTCCCGGCTCTGCCACTTGCCAGCTGTCCGCGCCTGGGCACCCTCCCTCACCTCTGGGCCTCAGCGCTGTTCTGGGATGCAGGGAGGTCGCAGTGAGTTCACGTTGGGGAAGAGCAGCGAGCATGGCAGCCAGGGTGAGTGTGCGTGAGGCCGTCCTCACCCCGAGGACCAGCCTCTGGTCCTTGTGGAGAGGGCATCTGCTTCTCACGCTGAGCTGGCTCCGCTGGGAGGGAAGGGGAGGAGAAGGGACTGCAAGGAGGCCTCCCTGAGAAACGGCAGCATCTCAGGTCGATTTAGCCACGGACAGGAGGAAACCCAGGGAGTGGTCATCTTCACCCACACTTTACCTCGCCTGCAGTCCACTGCGACTTGGAGAAGGGCCTGAGGGCTGTTTCCCAGGAGACCCCCTTCTCTCCTCCCACACTCCCTCCTCCCCGTCCTCCCCCCCCCGCCCTCCTCCCCCTTCCTCCCTCCCTTCCTTCTTCCCTCTGTCCTCTCCTCCTCCCTCCTCCCCTGTCCTTCCTGTCCCCTCTCTGTCTCCCTCTTTCTTTCTCTGATGCTATTTGCTATTCACCAGCTGCAGAGCTGATATGAATGCACAAGATGGATTCCTCCAAATGGCTTTTCCCTAAGAGATGATAGATTGCTTTTCTCCATCAGTGCAAACCAGAAATTGAAACAGATGAGGCATGTCTGGACACCCTCATGGCAGAGCATTCTGGCTTGGGAAGCGTCGGCCTCGGCACAAACTTGGAGTCACACTCTTGGTCCACAGCTGGAGGGAGGCTGGGTCAGCTCTGCAGGTCTGAGGCAGGTGCAGGGCTCTCTCCTTGAAGCCTCCTGCCCGCTCCAGGTGCCGTGAGTTTGCTTTTGCAAGTCCTTCCCCAAGTATCCACCGTCTGGCCCTTCAAGGATGAGTGACAGGTGGCTTCAGTGGATTCAGGGAAGACTAGCAGGAGAGGAATGGGAAAACCTCAGCCTCACTGGAAAACCAACAAGACAGTACATTTTGCAGATTGTGAACTGAAAACACTTGCATCATTGCAGATATAAAGTCTGCTTTTCTTGGGTGGAATGAGATACTCCGTGTCCACCACCATGAATTCAGCAGGAGCAAAAGGGACTGTCCAAGCCTCACAATCAACTCATCAGTGTCCTCAGATCCCGGAAGTGTCTTCGGCATCTGCAGTATGTGGAGTTACCAGAGTGGCCACTTCCTGCTTCTCCCAAATCAACCAGTAGAGCTCCCAGCAAGACTCCTGTGCTGGCCAAAGAAACCCAGGTTTGCCATTAACTCCATCTTAGTGGTTCCTGTTCTCTCCTGTAGCTAAGACCCCATGCCAGGCCAATACAGCCCCACAGGAGTGACAGCTACAGTCTGGTAGAGTCATAGAAAGTTACTTCTGATTCATAGAAAGTTCAGTCCAGTGTGGTTGGTGGTGCATTGATCAGGGGGCTCCTCCCGTCCTGAGCCACCTCCACCCTCAAGGAGCAGGAACGGAGTGACGAGGCCATAGACCTGGCCTTGACGTGCTGTGTGTCCCAGCTGCTCACCTTGTTCAGCGAGAGATGCTCACAACTGCAAGGCAGGCTGCCAAGAGAGGTTCGCTGTGTGATCAGGAAGAGCAAGAAACAGGTTTGGCCCACCTAATAGCTCAATGGCTACCTCCAGCCTCTGCTTCTGCAGTCTTTATAAAAAACCACGCATGATATCTGCTAGGTTAGCTAAAGTGTGGGTCTAGACTTTCAGAAAGCAGCCTCGCTGCTGCCCGGGTCATGCTGAGAGTAGGGGGAAGGCCCTGGAGAAGAAGAGACCTACAGTGTTAGGAACGTCAAGATCTGCAGCGGCCCTTCCTGGGTCGGGTGCAAAGGGGCTACCAGCACCCCTATTATTATTTCAGTGACCTGCCATAACAAGAGCCTTTACTGCAGTCAGTGTGGAGATGGTTTCTTTGCATTTTTGTGGTCTTGGCTGTTGATTTTGCTGTTTCACATGCCAAAGTGGGAAGACAGGAGCGGTGTGCCTCATGGAGAGGACACAGAGAAGCTCCATTGGGATCCGAGTCAGAGTGAGGTCAGCCAGTTCAGTGCTTGTGAATCAGCAGTGTGGATTCATAAGTTCTCCTGAAGCAGAAGCATAGCAAACGAGGTGGCGTGTTGATTGAGGGATGGAACTGTTGTGATAAGAGGCTTGCAGAAAAGATTCCTATATCTCCCCTAGAGAGAAAGAAAACAGTCCAGGAGCTGATGGGAAGGAGATCCTGCAGGGGGTGGCGGGGTTAGAATAAGTAAGTTCAAGTCAAAGGTCAAGTAGGTGAGGCTTGCATATGTTAATGAACCTGATTTGTCCATCTCACAATAGACACATTTAATAAATGCATACAATTATTTCTTCTCAATGAAGAGTCCATTTAAAAAAATAAGGAAAACAAACACTAAATGTTACAAAGAAGTACAAAGAAAAGAAAAGGAAACTAGCTACCCCCATAACAAGAATCGACTTCTGCTTTGGGAAATAGTGGGCCAAATTATTCCTAGCATCTCCACCTCTCTCTGTCCTTTTGGGGTTAGTGGCCCACGTTTGAGGGTTCGAGGGTGGATTCATGTCCTGTCCAATGCACTGGCTGTTATTTCAGAGATGGTTAAACAAGAACTCTAATGACACAGCTATGAAACCCGCTATTTCCAGGTTTGCACGAGGTAGCGGGCCTTGTTCTTGGCTGCTTGGGATATTTATGGTGCTTGGTCTCTTGGCATTTTTATGATGCCGTGACTCATATTTTATAGCAGTTTTACTGGGCTAATTTTCCGTGCTGCATCTCGCCGTCCCGTCCCAGACACCCTGCAAGTTAGCTCCCTGCTCCGCCCCGGGGTGACACACTGCACCTGTCCATCATCTGAGAGCCTCTGAGGACCATAAGCTTCCCAGGGCCTGGAAGTTCCTCTTCCAGCATAATGACAGGAGGAGAGGGAGCTCCCTTCCCTTTAACATTTCCAACTGTCCTAACAGCTATAAAGAGGCCCCATAAAATCAATGGGGTAAATGTTAAATGAGGCACCAGGTCTCCTCCATGATAAATTAACACGACCAAATTAATAGCCTCCCCTTCCTGTAAAGGTCTGTCAGATCTCCCTGTGACGTGGGCTGCCTGGAGCAGGGCCCCGTTGTCAGTCAGGGAAGAACAAGGGATTGCAGCATTTGGTTCTAACCCTATCTCTGGATTTGAGACTGGTGAGACCACATGTACCTCAACTACCCCAACCCCAGTGAGCTCATTTATTATATTTTATTTCTGTTGGTACTAGGGGTGGGACCAAGAGTGCTTTACCACTGTGCTACATCCTCGGGCCTTTATTTATTTATTTATTTATTTATTTATTTTTAAATTTGAGACAGGGTCTCCCTAAGGCTGAGGCTGGCCTGGAACTTCCCATCCTCCTGCCTCAGCCTCCTGTGTTTCTAGGATGACAGTGAGGTGTGTACCCCTGCACCCAGCTGAGCTCATTTATTTTTAAACCTCACTTGGGGCTGAACCTGGAAAATAGCTCTGTGCAAATCAAACAGGTCTGGCTTCTTCTGCGGAAGAGCTTGCACCCCCTTCTCTTGGTCTCAAATCCTTACAATGGAGCAGGGTAAGCAGTGACGTTATTCTTCTAGGAGAGGCATTTGAAGTCTGAATTGAGAATATTCTGAACCCAGGGTGACCAAGCCTCCAAATGAGCTTGGGACTGGGTTTTTTCCCCCTGTATTTTCTGGCTTTTGAAGGTATAACTGGAAAAGACCCAGCCCACCTGGGAGGAGCTGGGCACCTTGCGGATGGGAACATTCTCATGAGTGTCTGTTAGAGGGCCCCCACCCAGTCACAGCAGGAGAGAGGAGGGCGAAGGGAGGCAGAACACATCCAATCTTATTCCAAACTTAGGTCTACTTTCAGGCAACATCCTAGAGGAGGCAAAGGAGGAATGACTCCCCTTCCTCCTCACTCTGGCCCCCCAAGTCCACCTTCACCTGCTTAATTCAGTCCCTTGTTAGCTAATTTCTTTGCACCGTCATTTATTGAGTAGAGTCCCCAAGGTATGAGTCTACGTGGCCTGTGTGTCAGAAAGTTTGCTCCATCTCCTTCCTATCTATCTATCTATCTATCTATCACCTGCCTTCCCATCTCCCTTTCTGTCTCTGTCTTTCATTCTGTGTTTGAAGTGCACATTTTCAGACTCCCTAATCAACTTAACACAGATGTGCCTCGACCTGAGCTGGTCACGTCCTGATAAGCCCATCATCAATGGGAAACGTCATCGATGTTAACAGGGGCTTTAATGCACCCAACCCACGGAGTGTCAGAGCTTGGCAGCCCAGCTCAGGGTAGAGTGTGGGTTGTGTGCCGCTGGGGTGGGTGGCCAGCTGGGAGTGGTGGCTTGCCACCAATGCCCGCCAGAGCAAAAGCACTAGCCCAGAAAGAGATCAAAATTCAAAATGCAAAGCACAGTTTCCCCCCAACGCTGGTTGCGCTCCCACGGTCATAAGTTGAACACTCATCCAGTCGATGCCACCTGGGCTTATTTCTAGGCATGTTCAGCCTGATGTCCTGAGAGGAGCCTCGCTGATTCTGACTAACCTCTGGGCACCCACGGGCACTCTATCAATACGTCATTCTGTCTGCGCCTTTCTGTTGGAGGTGACTCTGGGCCCATGGGACCATGCAGGACAGTGTCGTGGGCAGAAGCAGTCCTCAGCTCTCCTTTGCTGGGTGCTGTGTGCACCGAGGTTTTCTTTACATCTCATCTCCTTGGTCTTCCCTGGAGCTGACTTTTCTAGCCAATCCTGGGGAGCTAGCGTCCTGCCCCCGTGTCCCTGGGCATGCACCCATCTCTGCAGCAGATCCTCTTTGACTGGATTTTTAGGACGCACCAGGCTCAGGGCACTGCAGGCAGGGTGTGTATGAGGCAGGCACGTACCTCTGTACCACGAACTGCCATTGACCCTTCCAGTGGCTTCCAGTGAGCGAACTGCTTGCTTGGGGAAGCTTGTGCTGGACTTTTATCATCAAAAGAACCTGCCACCACATTTGCCCTGCCTCCTGTACTCTAGCCAACACTCCTGTGGTGTGTGGCTTTGTGTTTCATAATGGACGACTGAAACAGAGCAGAGCTGCTGCCAACCACTGCCCAAGTAGCAGGCCTACCGTGCATGGCCTGCATCCTCCACAGCGACAGGCAGCTTTGGGGCCTCAGCTGTTCTGGCGTTAATCAGCATCCACCACGCCCTTCCCAAACAGCATGGCCACGCAGGTGTGCCACCCTCTGCCCAGGCTGGGGTGCTTCTGCAGCACAGACACGGCCTTCCTGAGGGTCCTGTGGGAGGCAGGTTCTCCCAGGCTAGACGAAGACATGGCAGCAGAGCCACAGTGTGGATCCAAACCAACCCCATGGCATCGAGGTGCTCCTGGGAAACGGGCTGGGAATAGGTTCAGTCAGGCACAGGCTGGAAGGAAGCTTGGGTCTGCCTTAAAAATACTTTCCAACCTTCCCTGGTGAAGGACACATGGCAGGTGGGTGAGAGCTAGTCGGACGCCACCTGGGTGGACCTCCACTTACTAGTGATTAGTCAGGAAGGCCACCTGACCTGAAGCTGCTTCCCTCGCACAGACCTGACTTTCTCATCTCAAGAGTCTCTGGCCGAGGAGTTACAAATGCTCGACTCACAGCCTTTGAAGCCCGGCCATGGTGGCACTGGAGCAGATCAGATGGACACAGTCTCATTAGTATTCCTACTCACACACCTTGGTTTTTTTAAAATACATGGCCTTGAACGTTACCCAGGTAGTTTTATTTTGTATCACACATTTTAACCAAACTTCTTTAAATCATTCAGTTAGAATGAAAAAGACAGCAATCAGGCCGTTTACCTCTTCTGATTGTCCCACTCAGCCGTACCTTAAGTTACTCCAATATTTTTCATCCACCACAGAAATAAATAAAAGGTTGCATCTAGCATTTAGGTCACGTTGAGATTTTCTGTCTCAATAAAAGTGGTAGTTGTCTAAGAAATCCTTCCAGGCAATTATAAATATGTCAAAATAAAGTAAAAGCATGGCGCTGGAGACTGCGCCCACGGTAGTCATTGGAAAGCAGCCGTAAGTGTCCTGTCTGTTATTAAACACCCCTTCACCATGCACACTCCCACGGATGAGCTAAAGCTGACCTGGCCTTGGTCCCATTTTGAGAAACTCATTAGTGAAGAAAGGCATTTTTTTCCTAAGCAAAGTTTCAAGGAGATCGGAAATGAAAAATAGCACTAATGTTTTTATAAGTTTGGCTTCCAGGGAAAGATGAGAGAGGGAAATCCCTCCTAGCCTCAGGATGTGCCAGTCCAGTCTGTGGAATGCTGGGGTTTTAGGTGGAAGATTTATGGAGGTCAGAAGAACTGGGAAAATTTAAACTGGCATTAATAAGAAAATTTTTAATGTGGTAAATTTCCTATACAGAATGGACAGGAGCCTCCATATACAGGAGGCTCGACTTTCAAAGGTCTGCATTCCTGGTGGCTGGTGCTGGATTTTCCTAGCAAGGGTGGGTTCTTGGTGTGCCATGTGGGGAGTGGCCTGTCCAGGGGGTTCCAAGGGAACTGGACCAATTTGGAGGAAGATAGACACGTTGTGGTTAGGGTGACCACTTCTCTGCAGCTACCCAGAACCAAGGGTCCTATGACAAAGTCAAGCAAGTTCTGGACCGGCTGGGGTGGTCGGGGGTCCTGTCTCAACCCTTGGGCAGCCTCCTCGGGCCAGAGCACCAAGCACAGGCAGGTTACCCTCAGGCCTCCCCACCTGGGAGCACCTGGGAGGAGCTGCCAGGATCGACTAGGGGCCAGGGGATATCCTCACTCTGGACTAACCGAGCTCCAGGGACCTGGAGAGTTCATGGCCCTGGGAGGAAGAGGCCCCAAAACAGAGCCAGATTTGATTTGCTGCCAAACCAGATGGATGGAGCAAAGTTATACAGATGACATTAAGATAAATAAAGAAATGTGACATGAACTGCCCTTTAGCACAGGGTACACTTATTGTTAAAACAAGTGCTGAATTAGTTTAAGTGGGGAGAGGAGAAATACACATCTCTGCAAAGACTTCTTAGAGGATGAAATGGAGGGCATGTGCCTGGTCCTTCCCAGTTCCTCCTACCTGTGTCAAATGGCCCTGGGACCAACACAAGTAATTTAGACGCTTGTTCCAGAAAATGCCCACTCCTGAAAGATTAAACTGTGAACCAGCTAAACGGCTTTCTTATCAGGGCCAACAGCTTGCTCAGTGGGACTTGCTACAAGATCTCCCATCACTGTGCCTCCCATCTAAAGCCTGAGGGGAGGAACAGGCTTCTCTCTGGACCCCAGCCAGGATCGCCGATCTGCACACCCTTGGTTCTCAGTGAGATCCGAGCTGGAATAGCAAGGAGTTTTCCTCTGATGACCTTTCTCATGCCTCAACAGGGCCAGGCCCCAGCAGAAATGATTCCCACATCCTGAAGCCTAAATTCCCATCGATTCAGCCCCAGTATCTGACCTAAGCTCCTTGGAGACACACAGAGACACACAGAGAACTGCAGTCCCCAGGAGAAGTGCCCACACATGTCACTGGGTAGCCCCTTTTCCTGGACCTTTGATGGACAGGCTGGAGCTAAAGCATATCATAAACTGGTGACATGCTGTGACGTGTCCACATTCAACCTGAAAAGACCCTTGCTTTAGCAGCCCCAGAGAGGCCTCAGGGGCTCTGAGATTCTCAGAGGGTCACTGAGCCTCATAAGTGAGACACCTTTCCTCAAAAGGCCCAGGAAAGGCCAGTGGAAACCTGGAGGCAAGGCCATGCAATAAGCATCTGCATAGATCTTGCTTCTGTGGACCAGTGTCAGGTCCCGCTGGGCTTCCCAAGTTCCGGGCCTGCACAGCAGGTGTGTGGACAGCCCAAGAGCCTGCCTTGGGCCCAATTCCCAGGAGCACCCTGCCCTGCAAGGCCCACCTCCCAGGCAGCCCAGGTGCAAATACTGTAAGCACTGGCCTGATGGCCCTTCCTGAAGCTCCTGGTAGAGATGTCCTTCCTCACTGCAGAAGTCCAGGGTGCTAGCTCTGCTTGGTCAGTTCATCTTTCTGCCAGTCCTCCTGGTGATGGGACAGCAGGGAGGCCGTATTCCTGGGGTTCACAGTCACTCATGTGCTCTCAGAGATCGGTGTTAGGGAAGGAGGAGGAACAGCTGTCTCCTGGCGTCTCTGATACCTGGACACCAGCAGCAGTGAGCGTGGACATCTAGAAATCAGGTGAAGTCAGTAAAGCCACGCAGTGGGAAATCGGCAACAGGAATTTTCTTTTCATTTGGTGGAACTTGGGGGCAGAAAGAATCTCACTGGGTTCAGCTGCTTCATAGAGATATTTCTCATGAATAACTGGCTTTATTTTTATTTTGAAGCTACAAAAATTAACACTGTTTTTAGAATAACAGGACAAGGACATTTATAAAGGCAAATTTACTAGGAATTACATAAGAATGCGGAAGTCATTTTTCTCTGGGTAGACCAGGACTTTGAGTTCTTTTCTATTTATATGCAAATGTCAGATTCTTCAGGAGCTTGCTTATTTATTTATTTATTTATTTATTTTTACAATACTGAAATCATATTTACTTCACAGAGTTCAGATGAGCGGAATCTCGATTTGAGAACAAGGCTGCTGTTCCGAGATCCGGTTTAGAAAATCCATTTCTGCATCCAAATGTGCTCTTTCAGTCTGCACAGAGCCCACATTACTCATCCTAATTTTCCTATGTATATAAATTACTGGGTTTTTTTTCCACAAGGATATGATGATTTATTGATTTTTAAAAGTCAGGGTTGAATTCTCAAAGAAGCTCCAGGTGGCCCTCTGGCTCTGCAGCCCTGGCGCCCACTCCACCTCCTCCCCTCCCACTGGCTTCCCCTAGCTGGTCTCTTCCTCCACAGCCCCTTTACCTGATTACCTCCATTCTTACTATATTTTCAATCCTTTCTGGGAGAGCAGCTTGCCATTTCAACGATTGCTAATTGTATTCTTAATTATCTGCTGCCTAATGAGAAATTACAAAGCAATTTGGTCCCCGCAGCGAGATGAGTGACCAGAGGATAATTGCCATTTGGGGACAGCGTTCTTAACATCTAACTTCCTTGCTGCAGAGAAGAGCTTCTGCGAACGAGAGCTGTTCAGAAGGAAGCAGGTTACTGCAGGGGAGAGATGAGGCCGTGAGCTTTTGACTGCTGGTTCAATTCTGCTTTCAAATTTAGAAAGGCCAGGAAAATCTGAGCAGGGCTGAGGCTTCAGCTCGGGATCCCAGTTCACCCTGGACAGTCGACTGCCTCTGGGCCTTGTTCAGTGCTCCTGGTAGCTGCGCCAACATGCCATGCCTCAGAGGAGAGGCGGCCTCGGAAAGCAACCACTTGACCCTCGGATTTTCAGGACTGTTATTAACACTGCACAGAATTTGCTTTCTTCTCCTTGGATTTTTCCTGGCCCATCACTCATTAGCTGGGCTCCTTCCCTCCAGGTGATAAGTGAGGGGTGAATCCATTTGGAATGGATGAACATTAGCCAGACACCAGCTCAGTGACTTGCCTGCAGATGCCATGGCTGGTGAGCTGCCCATTTTAATTTTATCGATACCTGAACTCACCTCTCACACACGGAGGCAGGAGGAGAGCCCTGCCAGGAGTGACAGAGACCCTAGGATTGCAGAGACCATCTGAGGGCCTGCTCCAACCCCCAGGCAGTGGACACCTTCTTTGGGCCCACCTACAGCCGCCGGTGTAAAGAGCAACCCTCAGGTGACATTCTGTGCTGTTGATGTTTAAGCTTTTTGCTGGTTGACATCATAGTCAGTGGTTTTTAACATCAGAACCACCTGGAAACCTTGAGGAACAAAAACTGCTGGGGTCGCCAGGTTTCCAATGTGGTGAGACTGGGGCCCGAGATGAGGCACTGGACAGGTCCCCACGGAAACTGTGGGTCCAAAGGCTACAGGAAACCACTGCTGTGTGCTATGAGGCATGCTCCTGTTGGTCATGAAGAAATCCCCCTGTTCTCGCAGCCCTGACGAGCACAACCCATCAGCAGGAGATACAGCAGGACTGGGTGGCGGGGAGAAGGCACCAGGCTGGTTTATCTTATAGGTCTTCAGTTGTAGAGAAAGCAGAGGACACCACAGGGTGGTCTTTTGTGCATAGGGGAGAAGCATGAGTGGGGTGGGGCCTTCTACGGTCATGTCCTGTCTGCAGTGTGGCTGACCTGGTCATGAGTGGACGGGGGTCCTGGGGAAACCCACAGTCCTCCTTCTGAAGTTCAGGATTCACTCCACGAGGGGCAGGGGGGAGCTCTTATTTTGTCAGGTGAGTCTCACACCACAGGTGCACAGAACTGGGCTAATGGGACCAAGGTGACCCCCAGCCTTACCTGGCCCTCATCTGGCCCTTTGCACAACCTTCCCTGGTGGGAGTTGTCCTCCCATGGTGGATGCCCACATGGGACCACCCCCTTATACCATGCTTGTGTCACACACCTGTGTGTCCACCAGCCACAGGGATGCTGCAGGGAGACAGTGCCTTGGCCACAGAATGCTATTTTATTCTGCATTTTTCCTTCTCTCATCTGCTTTATGTCCCATGTTTACAGGTGCACATCTGATTATTCCTGGGTGGCTGTTGATGAATATAGACCCACCATCTGTTTTCCAAACCCTGTGGATCCAGCTAAAGTTCAGGATTTAAAAGTTGCTCGGAGTTTACGAGTAACACATTTATCAACCACGCGGTGGTCTGGGGCAGCACTGAATAATCAAGCACCGTAATGAGGGGACGGCGGGTCATTCAGGAATTTACACTCAGTGGCACAAATAAAACAAGAGCCTCATGCCAGTGCAGCTCAGGTTTTGCTGCCTAATGAGCTTTGGGATAAAAATACAAACACCCCTGTCCACAAACACAGCCCTTTGGTCGTTAGAGATTTTTTAATTTCAGGGAATGGGGAGAGATTATGGACCTGAATCTCACATTTTATTATTCAGTTTCCTGTGGGTGGACACATTTGTTGGCCAGTGGACAAATAATGCCTCAGTGGACATTCTTATATCTGTGCCTGTATGGTCCCCCTGGGCAGGAGCTTTGTTCTCTTGGGGACATCTCACATAGAATATGTTCCAGTGGCCATTTCAACCCAACACCAATGCTATGAAGAGGACAGTAACTTAGGGTTTGAGGTTTGCTTCACAGTCGCCTAATAGAACATTCCAGAATGAGGAATTCTTCTATTACCCATCCTCTCTAGTGTGGTAACTGCTGGGCACATATGGCTATTCAGAAATTGAAATAATTCTTGCTTGATGAAGGAATTAAATTTTTAACTGTGTTTAATTTCAATTAATTAAAATTTATTATTTTTTATTGATTATTTAAAGCATTACATAGCTCATGATATATCATCTTTCATACATTTGACTCAAATTGTGTTTTGAACTCCCATTTTCACCCCAAATACAGATTGCAGAATCACATCTGTTACATATTCACATTTTTACATAATGCCATATTAGTGACTGTTGTATTATGCTACCTATCCTATCCCCTACTATCCCCCATCCCCTCCCATCTTCCCTCTCTACCTCCCCTGCTGTTGTTCAATTTTCTCCCTTTTTTTTCCCTCCCCCTTGCCCCTCATGACCTCTTATAATTTTATGTATCATTGGAGGTCTCCTACCATTTCCGTATGCTTTCCCTTCTCTCTCCGTTTCTCTCCCCCCATTCATCTTTGTTTACTGTAGTCTTTTCCTCATGCTCTTCCTTCCTGTTCTGTTCTTAGTTGCTCTCTTTATATCAAAGCAGACATTTGGCATTTGTTTTTTAGGGCTTGGCTAGCTTCGCTTAGCATAATCTGCTCTAATGCCATCCATTTCCCTGCAAATTCTATGATTTTGTCATTTCTTAGTGCTGCATAATACTCCATTGTTATTAGATGCCACATTTTTTTATCCATTCATCTATTGAGGGGCATCTAGGTTGGTTCCACAGTCTAGCTATTGTGAATTGTGCCGCTATAATCATTGATGCAGCTGTATCCCTATAGTGCGCTCTTTTAAGGTCCTCAGGGAATAGTCCGAGAAGTGCGATAGCTGGGTCAAATGGTGGATCCATTCCCAGCTTTCCCAGGAATCTCCATACTGCTTTCCAAATTGGCCTCACCATTTTGCAGCCCCACCAGCAGTGTACAAGTGTACCCTTTTCCCCACATCCCCGCCAACACTTATTGTTGTTAGACTTCATAATGGCTGCCAATCTTACTGGAGTGAGATGGTATCTTAGGGTGGTTTTGATTTGCATTTCTCTGATTGCTAGAGATGGTGAGCATTTTTTCATGTACTTGTTGATTGATTATATGTCCTCCTCTGAGAAGTGTCTGTTCAGGTCCTTGGCCCATTTGTTGATTGGGTTATTTGTTATCTTATTGTTTAATTTTTTGACAGACCCAAAAGAGTCTACAAAAAAGCTGCTAGAGTTAATAAATGAATTCAGCAAAGTGGCAGGTTATAAAATCAACACGCATAAATCAAAGGCATTCCTGTATATCAGCAGCAAAACCTCTGAAATGGAAATAAGGAAAACCACTCCATTCACAATATCCTCAAAGAAAATAAGATACTTGGGAATCAACCTAACAAAAGAGGTGAAAGATTTATACAATGAAAACTACAGAACCCTAAAGAGAGAGATAGAAGAAGATCTCAGAAGATGGAAAAATGTACCCTGTTCATGGATAGGCAGAACTAACATCATCAAAATGGCGATATTACCCAAAGTTCTCTACAGGTTTAATGCGATGCCAATCAAAATCCCAACGGCATTTTTGTAGAAATAGACAAAGCAATCATGAAATTCATATGGAAAAACAAAAGACCCAGAATAGCAAAAGCAATTCTAAGCAGGAAGTGTGAATCTGGAGGTATAGCGATACCAGAGGTCAAAATGCAGTACAAAGCAATAGTAACAAAAACAGCATGGTACTGGTACCAAAACAGGCAGGTGGACCAATGGTACAGAATAGAGGACACAGAGACTAATCCACAAAGTTACAACTATCTTATATTTGATAAAGGGGCTAAAAGCATGCAATGGAGGAAGGATAGCATCTTCAACAAATGGTGCTGGGAAAATTGGAAATCCATATGCAACAAAATGAAATTGAATCCCTTTCTCTTGCCATCAACAAAAATTAACTCAAAATGGATCAGGGAGCTAGATATAAAATCAGAAACACTGCGTCTGATAGAAGAAAAAGTTGGCTACGATCTACATATTGTGGGGTCTGGCTCCAAATTCCTTAATAGGACACCCATAGCCCAAGAGTTAATAACAAGAATAAACAAATGGGACTTACTTAAACTAAAAAGTTTTTTCTCAGCAAGAGAAACAATAAAAGAGGTAAATAGAGAGCCTACGTCCTGGGAACAAATTTTTACCCCCCACACCTCAGATAGAGCCCTAATATCCAGAATGTACAAAGAACTCAAAAAATTAATTAAAATTTAAATATCCAAGTGTGGGTCTAAAACTTTTTCTGTATGAGGAATGTGAAAAAAGCAAACGTCAACAGCAAAAATAAAATTATTCTGAAAACAAGGAAAAGTGTTCATCTCTAAACTTGAAAGCGGGCAAAAATTGGTTCCTCGATGTATAATTTGGTGGGTGGCGGAGCTGATTTTTATCCTGTTTAGGAAAAATTCAAATGCATTTGAAGTAACCCCTTGACATCTTAAATGAATCCAGAGATATGCAAGAAGTTTAAGTCAGCAAGTCAATTACACCTCAGTGTCAATGAATTCACAGTTTCTCTCTGGCAGCACACACTCTTTTAAAGCACCCTTGAGGGAAACACGTTCATGGTGTAATTTCAGGCACAATAACATAGTGGTTCCTGTGAATGGGCAGGGGACCTGTTCAGGAGACCCCGAGGTCACCAACCACACAGGATGTTCGATTCCCTCATTAAAGCACAGCGTCTGCACAAAACCCACTCAGACCCTCCTGTAAACCTCACGTCATCTCTAAATGGTATACACATGTATGTGTGTGTGTGTGTGTGTGTGTGTACAAATAATGTTTGTGTGCATATAACATGTATGCACACACACACACACACAGTCACACACACACCTAATTCGATGTAAATGCCCTGTGAGTGATTGTTGGACTTTAGGGAAAAAAATGACAAGAAAAATTAAGTCTGGAGTATTTAGAATGGATGATTTTCCCCAGACATTTTCAATTCCTGGTTGGTAGACTCCATGAGTGTGGAGCCCTGGATCAGAGGGACCAACGTATTTTCATTTGAACAGGAGCCACCAAAACAGCTGAGTTTTCAGAAGCAATGGAGCCATGTGGAGTTAGGTGTTGTCAAAGGCACTCTCCAGACCCTGACACCACACTGCCCACGTGGTCACAACCGCTGATGGAGAAGGAGACCACCCAGCTGTAACTTGAAGCATTGGCAGAACGAGCCATGCAGGAACGGTAGGAATAGGGTCCGAAGGAGCAAACAGCAGCTTGCAGGGTGCAGGGGGGTCCCCACATTCTGAAGAAGAGAAGGCCTGGTCCCTAGAGTGACAGTCCCTAAGAGCAGCCGGACTCAGGTACTGCATCCCCCACAATGGCCAGGACTCCTGAGCTTCCAAGAGGAGACGGCTCGACCGGGGAGACCCTGGAGGGCTGACTTGAGGAGGCAGAGCCCCGCTGTTCAGAGGCCCCTCGGTGTGTAATGGGGTGGTTAAGACTATGGTAAGAGGTGACGCCTGGGAGGGACATTTTTAAAACTGCTCTAGGCTCATTCTTTGCCATCATTTGGATCTTAAATGTCCCACAGAGGCCCATGTGTGTCATAGCCATAGTCCCCATCTTGGTGCTATTGGGAGGTGGTAGAAACTTTGGGATGTGGGGTCTAGCAGGAGGTCCTAGGTTGTTAGGAACACACACCAGAAGTGGGTAGTTGGACTTTGCCTGCTCTCCCTCCTCTCTTGCTCTGTGGCCATGAGGGGAGTGGTTTTACTGCCTTTGTGGTGTCCCTCCTCACCACATTTCCAAAGACAGTGGGGTCTGTTGATCATGAGCTGAAGCCTCCAAAACTGTGAGCCAAAATAAACCTTTTTCTTTACAAGTTGATTATCTCAGGTAGTTGTTGCAGTAATGGAAAGCTGTCTGATACATTTTGGTCATGTGGGGAGATAACCAACCTGAGGGCACCTTCTTGTCCAAGGAAAACTTCTTTTAGATTTTCACTTTTAATTATATAAATGTTCATTGCCTCAAAAGTGTCAAACAGCAAGACCTGATGGTGATAACCATCCATTCATTTAAAACTCTAAGAAGTCAAAGCTTGTATTCTACTGGATTAGCAAGAGGTCTTACCTGTTCCTCCACTCTGCAGAAGATGGCTGCTGGAAAGAGGGCATTATTTTGCAAAATGGATCTAATGCCTCCTAGAAGGGAAAGTGGATCCCCTGGGTCCTGAACCCTCAGATTTGGAGTTCAGAGCAGACAGATAAAGAAGAACCAGAAGGTCAAGGTCAAGGAAGAGGCAAGGACAATTAATTTCATAAAATAAAGGAATCTGTGAAAAGATTAGGTCGAGGATGACAACCGAGCTCAACCCCAGGCCACAGTAAGGTTGCTTTCTCATGGCTGGTGCAGGGGACCAGGCAGCGTCCACCTCAAGCAATATCTAGACAGGAACCACAAAGCAGTCTAACCTCATGCCCAGCAGGGGTCCTGCAGCCACAGAGCATTGCAGCTGCAGATCTACATGGGCCACACTTGGTCAGTGACACTGGGGGTCAGCATGGAGCAATGGCAGCAGGAGACTGATGGGAGGCCCTTTCTTTCCTTCTTAGTATTTAAAGGGAAACGGATTCCTCTTAGATTCCATTAAACAAAGTTGTTGAGAAATTTGATATAGGAGGAAGAGGCAAGAGGAAGGCTCTGGAAGAGGCAAGAGGAAGGCTCTGGAAGGCTCTAATGAGGTTGGGGCCATATGGCAATGTTGTAATGAAATAACAAGGATCGCTTATGTAGTACTTATTTCATTTTCCCATGCAAACAGCACCCTAACATTATTCAGGTGCCCAGAGAAGATACCGCTGTCCCTAAGCTGCAAATATGAATAGCGTTTGGTCTCACCCTTTGAACTAATTGCGATGGTGTCTGCCGAGCTTGGTCTGGGGGAGTCTATGCACCTGATTCTGTCAATGATCCATGAGAGAATTGTGGGCAGCTTCGGGGGAGTTCCATGAGAAGGGAGAGAGGTCAGAGGTCGGTGGAGGTTCCTCTGTCTTCCCTCCTCTTCCTGCTCTCGTGGAAGGACTGCTGGGGCTTCCCGTTTTGCTTTGGGGTGATTATGTGTCTTCACCTGTGGGCACACTTTAGTTTTCTTACTATAATACAGAGGCATACAATTTCCAGACCAGGTTTCCCAGGGACACATCCTCAAAGCAGCATGTGTGACAGGGTGGTTGCATCACAATTTCCCTTAAGAAACTTAGTTTCAAATAAGCACTTTCAGATCCCTATCCTTAGCTCTCCAGTAAGTTCCATTATGGGGAAGAAACAGCCTAGAACTCCCTTCCCAGTTTCTGACACACAGGGCATGCCCCCAAACATGCATTTTAAAAATGATCTAAACTGCAGTTTCATTCTTCTAGGAACATTAAAAAGAAAATAATCGTTAGTGAGTACAAATGTGGGCACAGAGATCTTCAGAGGCCGTAGGAAAACGACTCTGGGAGTGGTAGTCCTTCTCAACCCATTACTACAAAGCCCTGCACAGATTCCTCCAAACCTTCAATGTTTAAAAAACAAATGGTCGATACCTGCTGCAGCAATCACTCATGTTTGATTGATTGTGTGTCTTTGAAGGTGAAAAAGTACAAATAGCTTGAAAGGAAGAAATACACAGAGGAGCGATCGATCTGATTTACCTATTCCAGCAGCAAGCCAGGTGCTGAGCAGCAGTGTGGCGGGCACCCCCGTGTCCTCAGAGAGCAAATGCCCAGGACCCTGGCCCTGCTGTGAACATGTCCTGCTGACCAGCTACCTGATCACCACAGAGCGAGAACATCTGACTAGCAGGATGACATCAGTTTCCTGGGTCACAGGTTCACTGGTCCACAGTTCCCTCGTCACCTGTGTGAGTGACCGGGGGACAGGAGCAATCATCAGACCCAGCAATGGATCATTTGGCTTCCCTTTCCCAGATGAGGAACCAAGATATCACCAAGAGAGAAGGCAAGGGAGGGACAGCGGACACCACGTACCCAACACACAGCTTGCCACGCCGTGCTGGCTCTGCTACGTGCTCTCCCCATGTGAACTTCGTGTCCCTGTCTTCACACACGGGGGCTGAGTCATGCTGCTTGCTGGAGTGCTCTGGGCAGTGAGAGATGAGCAGAGTTGCAGGTGGACCCAGGAAGGCACAATTTAGACCCCAAATGGCCACACTCCTCAACTTGTGATCTAAACTCACATCAAGGCACTCGTTCTGAGTCTCTGTGGATAACAGCGGATCTCTATGTCATTGACACCCAACATCCACTCACCTTGTCCCTGGAAACAGTGCCTTGCCTGTCCTCCAGAGACCAGCAAGTGACCCAGGCCAAGAGAATCAAAGCTCCTTACTCCATCACCATGATGCCCACTCCAGGGAGGGGCATGGCACCCCAGAGTCAGGGAGGCCCAGCTCTGTGGTCTTTTGGGGGAGAAAAGCACCCCGCCAAACCACAGGAGCTGTGCTCACACTCTGACTCACACTCCGTGCTCACACACTTGGCCCTCAGCTCACTTCTGGTTTCAGTTCCAGCTGCAGGGGCAGGTTGGGTGCCTTGAGACTCACATGGTCCTCATCTCGTGTCTGGTGGCTGCTACGATCCTTCCTCCTTCATCTCAGGGCTTTCCCACAGGCGGGGGAACACCCTCAGCTCCTGCTTAGTGTAGAGCTCAGGTGTGTGAGTGAGAACGCTCCACGTGCGACCCTTCCCCACCTAGGAGGGTGGAACAGTCTCACAAGGATCCCATCTCTTGTCCTGCCTCCTGTGATGCCCGGAGGCCCTGCGGGCGGCAAGCCCCCACTGCCCACAGCAGAGACCTTCCCTCTGGCCTGGACCACCTCCCAAGCTAAATTACCTCTGCCTAAGTCTTTATCCCAGGCCCAAGTTTCCCTTCACCAAGACAGATGCTGTCTTTAGAATACTGGGAAACAGGATAGATGGGACAAATGCAAAAACGTCATTCATACAAGACAGGATGGTCAGTGTTCCAGGAAGAGCCCAGGAGCTAAGAGGTCCTCTGCCCTGAATGGCGGTGTTTGAGCTAGGCGGCATCACCGCCTCCATCTGCAGAAGAGGAGGTGGGAGCATGGGCAGGGGTGGCCTGGCTGCACCTGTGTTTTGTATTGGGCTCCACATAAGCTGAGGCCCTCCTCAGACTGCACAGAGCCCCTACCTGAAACCATCGCAAGTTCTGTTAGGGTTCAGATGTGAGGCATCCCCCAAAAGCTCACAGGTGAGGCAATGCAAGAAAGTTTAGTAGTGAGATGATTAGGTTATGAGAGTCTGAACCTAATCAGTGCACTAATCTGCGGATGGGGATTAACTATGTGGTGACTGTAGACATGGAGGATGTGGCTGGAGGAGGTGGATTATTGGGGGCAGGCCTTTCACTTAAGTTCCTGGGGTCTGGGGAGTTTAAATTTATTGGGGATCATAATATCATTGCTTTGGTATTGCCTTTACTGTATCTCAAACAGAAGTCTCTACTGGAAATTAAATTTGACCTCAAGTATTCACTTGCCAATTAAGAGATTTAAAAATACATGACTCCCAGTTTAGCCCCAAGCCCACCTTCTTACTGCTTTCAAACTCTATCATGGTGATGCTCCTCTCTGGCCCCTGGGTTGAGGACCTCCCTGGCCTTTTTCCCTCTTGATTGCTACCCTCACTGGCCTGAGAGTTTACCTGCAAGTCACAGTCTTGGTCTGGGGTTCCTGAGACCAGCTGGGCTTATTTTCAAAAGTGGTTAAAATTCCTTCTTTGTTCTCTGCCTTTTTACTGGAAGCAGCCAGGCTCTGTAATGTCACCAAAGCTCCCAGGCTGGGGTCTCTTTCCCCTACTGATAACAAATTGACCATGAAATACTCACTAAAGGAAAAGAGTATAATCTCAGCTCTGAATTACGGGGCTCAGAGAGTCACTAAGCCTGTGGGGTATCGCGCTTTGATTTTTCAGCAGTGAACCTCCCTGAGTCTGCGAAGTAACTGCATCATGCCGCCTGGTAGCATTTACTAAGGGATTTCTCTTTAGCTCATCTGACTCAACCTTGTTTTTTCTGTCTCACTCTCCCTCCCATGTTCTCAAGAATTATTTTTCTTTTTCCTTTTGTTGCCATGCTGGGGATTGAACCCAGGGCCTCTCGAATGCTAGACAAGCACTCTACCATGGAGCCACATCCCACCCCTCCCTGCCTCCTTCTCTAGCTTCAGGTGCAGCCTGGATAGAAGACTTGGGAAGCTCCCGTGAGATTAAACTAACAACTGGTTGGGGATGTTTAGCTCTTTGTAACAGCATCGTTCCTAGTAGACAAAGAGCAGGAACAGCCCAAACACCCTTCAAGTGGTAAAGGCTCTATAAATGTGGTATATCCAAAACCTGGAATATTCTATGACAACATATTCTATGGAGTTCTGACAGGTGCTATGTTGTAGACAAACTTTGAGAAAACCACACCTAGCCAAAGAAGCTGGGCACAAAACATCACGTGGCGTATAATTCCAATTATATCAAATTCCAAAGTTGGTGAATTTACACAGAGAGCAAGGAGACTATTGGTTCTTTGGCTGTTGAATGCAAGTTCGATGTGCGGTACTTTTTATTTATGAGGGTTATCAGGACCCGACCCCCTTGTAAGCTGAGGAGCCCCCTGTGGGTCTTTTCAATCATCCTCAAAACCCTTCAATATTCCTTGTGCTTCCTTCCACTCTGCCCGTGCCAGGGGGCCGCGTCTGGGGAGTTCTGCAGCCTGTTCACCGGCACCATTTCCACTGATGTCTTGGCCCACAGGGAAGAGAGCCCACAGATGTGTGTGACAAGCACGGTGTCCTCTGACCTATGTGCAGCTGACCATGTTGCCTATCTACATAAGGGAAGAATTCAGGGGGATGAATTCCAGCATCACCTGTAGACATAGGTGTGTGTGGCTCGAGTCTCCCCTGGGAAAGGTCCCTTCCAGACCACCTGCTGAGTGGGTTTCCTAACCTGCTGATACCAGCAACGCCTGTGGTCAGCCAGGGCCAGTGCAGGCATCTGTGGAGGCCAGTGGGTGGGCAGGGGACAGTGCAGCGTCCTGTCCCCCAGGAGCACACTTCTACTGCTTAATGAAAGAAGCAGGCACCTCAAGGAGCAAAGCCAGTCCCCATGGAGAAGCAGGAGTCCCCAGGTGCCAGCAGCCTGTGTGTCCAAACAAGCCAGTAGGATGCATTAAACTACTTTTTCAATATTCACAAAATAAAATTTGCACTCATAATTTTTGTGAACTTTCTTGGGCAGATTTTCTTGAGAATACTCTAGATCACTGAGCAAGCTCGTGTCACAGGGTATTGCTGGGACCCAGAATGCTTGTGGCCCACACTCTCCCTCACTCCTCTTCTTACTCTCTTTTCACCATTATCTAGTGGCAGCTCCACAGACACAGGAGTGGGTCACCAAAATGTCCCTGGCTCATGGGATGATGGCACATTCTGTCCCCTTGAGGTTGTGTGCATCCTATGACTAGTTTTCTAGGTGAAAGTGATGTCCATTATTTCTGAGCAAATCTCTAGCTGCCAACTAAAGATCCTTCTGAGAACTTGAACTCCCATGTGAGGAGAAATTTTCAGGACAGTGGCTCATCCTGCAAAAGGTATGGGGCATGAGAAGATGTAACAAATTTTTGAGATCAGGATGGAGATATTTGTTACTGCACTGTAAACTAGCTTAACCTGACTTCTACAATTAAACAAGGATGTAATCATCATAAAATTACCATAAATTCTGAATTCGTGGGGCACACAGGAAGCAAGGTACAAATATAGTAAGAGATTTCTTCCCCTCAGAAATTGATATCAGACAATTTCTAGGCCAGATGGCTCAGTCTTCACTAGTACCTAGTTGGTCAAAATATTCTCAGAATATACACTGACCTCTCTCTCCCTAAGAGGAGTGGAGAAAGAAAAGCGGAGATTTGGAATGGGGAGCCTCCAGGCTAGAAGACAAGTGTAAGTAACAACCACCACACTAAGTGGAGAAGGTAACAAGTTTCTCCAAGAACTATACCATGATGGTGACACCCTCAGCTGTGCATATGAGACATGATCCATTTGAAAATTGACATGAAGTTCATGAAGATTTCCTCAAACATTCGCTACAGAGCCTTATATAAATAAGGAAGTTTCCATTTCTTCCAGAACTGAGCTCATTGTCTGGGATCCGTACCTACAACAGAACATCTAGGAGCAGCTGTTAAAAATACAACATTTCCTCCAAATTCAATGCCAAATTAACACGTGGCCTAAGGACCCAAGGAAAAGATAGCAGATGAAAATAACCTTTCACATGGCAGCATAGTAAAGCACTGGTTGCAGCTAGTGATGTAGACCTTCCTAAATTGCAGCTTTGAGTCCAGTCAGCGTGTCCAGGAATGAATAGCTCAGAGCTTGAAAAGAATATGGAATAAGTGCCATTGGTGGAGGAGTTCACACCCCTGATTTTGCTTCAACCTTGCACATTGACAGACAGCAGCTTCTTGCAGGTGAATATTCACTGGGTTTCTGATCAAGAAAGTCAACCCAGGAGAAAAACACTGAAGTCTAGGGTAGATTTGCAAAATCATGTGCAAACTATAATAACCTTACTGCTGAGGGCCATTGCCAAGTAGAAATGACGCATCAAAATTTCCTTGCTAGTGTACCCCATGTTAAATGGATTTCGCTGTTGACATTGCATGTAAGGTGACCTTGCTCAAGGAAGGCGGATCCGGGTTTAGAGCTGATCAGGTTTGAGGAAGTATCCTGGTCCTTGGGTTTAGGGCGTTCCCGGTTTAAGACAATAGGGGTTTTAGGGAAGTTGGAGGTTGAAGATTATTGCTGCCGGGATTAGGGTGTTCCTGCTGCTTGTTCCCATTGAGTTCTCATGAGATTAAAAGGAGATTGGAAAAAAGCCTCGTGGAGTAGGTGAATTGGGCGGAGGAGAACTGGGATTGCCCCAGAGCGTGTGTGGAGGCCAGGGTGAGTTCGGGAATAAAGATTGCTCTTTGAATCTACAAAGCTGTGTGGTGGCTCGTGATTCTGTGCCAAGCCAAGACATTGGCACCTTACCACTGTGTTGTAGGTAAAGAGGCGACTGAGAGAGGTTCGAGGGGGATAAGAAGGGGAAGAACAGGAGGAGAGATGAGATGTTCGCAGCTCAGGTGTGTCTGCTTTCTAGAGCGGGGCACCAGTGTGCGGATCAGAAGTGACGCTGGCATCTTACGGGAAGGAGTCAAGGAAGGGGTGGGGACCTGAAAGCAACCTTCTCACTCACTGGGGGAGCAGGACAGGTGAATAAAGACACCTCAGCTGTAAGGGTCTGCAGAAGATGCAGTAATGGCCTAAAGGTGACAGAGAATCGCATGGGTAAACTCATTTTATGATGTTTGAGGAGACAGAGGATGCTTGTTTTTTAACAGGGAACTAAAACTAAGGAAGGGTAAGAAGAAGACAGATTTTCAACATTCATTTGTAAGATCTGATTCATGTTATATATGTGTTGCAACAAAATAAATACATATTTTATATAAACATAAAGACATTACTTTGTAAAGATCTTACCCCAGATTGAATTATATTGTGTGCATGTTCAAATAGGAAAGAAATCCCATCGATATGTACAACTATAATGCACCAATAAAAAATGTAAAGAAACAAGTATTACTGAAAAGTCCAAATTTGCCTTATTCAAAAATACAAATCATTCAAATGTTACAAGTTAATCTTCCAGAACATGCCAAGCCTCTCCTCACCTCCTATTTCTTTTCCTTGTAAATTGAGTTTGTTCCTTGGCCCATATTGATAGGTAGTCAAGTGCCCAAAGACTTTGACCTGGGAGACAACCTTCCTGTAGTTTCATTTTTCCTCCTGATTCCGTGATCTGAAGTTCGGCATTTGAGAGGATGACCGCTGCCCACGCTGGACAGACTGGGCCAGGCTCTCAGAGGCCCCCTGGAGATGGCCTGCCCTTGAGGAGCAAGGAGACTGGCAGGTGGATAACTGTTTGCCCTGAAGCTGTTCAGGCCCCACTGGCCTCCAGCCCAGTCACAGGATGGGGAGGATGAGGCTGGCTCTCCTGGTGGACTCGACAGAGGCAGGAGTATGGTGTGGTGAGGGTGCATGTGTGGGCACCTTCAGGATGCTCTGAGCCGTACCTTGGCAGGCTCAGCTCTCAGTGCCTATGAAACCAGGGAGCAGAGCTGGCCCCTGTCTTGGCCCATTATCTGCTCCTGTCACTGAATGCCTGAGACATCACATTCGTCAAGAACAGATTGATTCCTTGCAGTATGGAGGCTGGGGTGTCCGCGAGGATGGTGCTCACATCTGGCGGAGTCACGTGGTGAAGACGGGCCCAGCTCCTCCTTTCATCAGGAGTCCACCCTGACTGTGTCCCTTAGGAGTTTGGGGTGGTGGCCTTGATGGTTCACCCCCGTTCTTTAGGTCTGGCCGTCTCTGACTGGTTGAACTGCCCTTCATTATGTCTCACTCTAATCAGGGAAAGTGTTTTGCAGACAAAAAACTTTATCTGTTTATTTTTTTTTTCTGATCTCCTTGAACTTTGCCATAGCCCTGAGTGGGTAATAAACCCAAAACAGTTTTATCGGCAAGTTAAATTTTTTTTTCTTTTTTTCCCGTTTTGAAGGGGTCAAAGTGTGCGGAATGGGTGAGGACAGCAGGATTATCTTTTGTTCTTTGGAAGAATTTTCTGAGGCTGTGGCTGATGAGTTTTGCCTTGAGCAGAGCCTGGGAGAAATTGTTAAGTAGGGACCCTGCCTCTGGACTCTGGGTTTGATGAGTTAAACTTCGCAGGCTTTCCTCACCACGCAAATAGACACACAAAATGATCTGAGGATGTTGAGTGAGCATGCACATGACAGGATCCAATGGGGAAGACCAGTCCCTAAGGCTGGAGGTGGGCTCCGGAGGGTCAGGACTTTAACAAGTGCCCTGTGAGGTTCACGGAGTCCAACAGGTTTGGACTCCTCTGACCTAAAGCAGAATATCAGGGTGGGGCGTGGACTCCATCCCACACTTCACAGGTGTGGAAATATGGCCAGATTGAAGCAAAATTTGTACCATAGAGAATCAAACCATTCCAGACTATTCCAATGGGGAGAGGGACCAGAACTCAGCCTGAGCTCAATTTCACTGGAAGAAAGAGTAGCATGGGACCGAGTCCTACACCATGGCTTCTTCGGATGGTGAATTTTCTCCGGTCCTCATGGGACAGGCAGTTTTATAGCCTGAGGCTCTTTCCCTCCTGTAGAGGCCAGTTTTCCTCGAGGGTCCCATCTCAGGGGGGACAACTCTCAGGTCACCCGCAAGATACTCCTAGGCTGTAAAGTGAAAGTGTCTTCTACAATGATCCGCCTCTCAGAGGAGCAGAGGAGAAGCGGACTCTGGTGAGTTTTCAAACTCAAAAGCTTGGAGACCAGGGTGGAGAAGAGTCTCAGGGCGTGGTCACCTGTGTTCTGTGAGATCCAAAGAGGGCACTGGGGCCTGTAGGCAGGGGAGGTAGCCGCTTTACCACCCAGAGCCAGTTGCCCTGGCAACAGGCCTCTCCCTATGCTTATGGTTAAGATGTGACAAGGAGAGAAAGTAATTTTCAGAGGTGACCAGATTCGGGGGCCACAGCAGCTCTAGGTCCATGAGCGTCTCTCCAGGGACGGTTTGGGAGGGAGTTTCAAATTTGAGGGTCTCACTGGCTTCATAGGTCTGCCATGGGATCAACCAGTGAAGGTTAAGCAGGTGCTTTGACCCCACAAACCTTCCCTCAATCTGCCAGTGTGACCCGTGAGCAGAAGCTTGGTCTCCCCACCATGACCTCTGGGGGGAGGGATGTGTGAATATGGAGTCCGGCCACTCCTGATGGAACTGCATAGCATCACGGAAAAGCATCTGATGATTCTGTGGAGTTTCCAGTGTTTGACCTGCTTCCCAACAGAACCCATGGGAATTTCACTGCCTGCGTTTCAGTACCAAGGAATCAACAGAGAGGAGCCGTTGGTGACGACAGCAGATGGAGTTGGAACAGGCTCCTCCACACATTCAGCCTCTGTGAAGAAGTTCGGAGGTCTACAGCGCACAGCTGATCTCCAGGGGCCCAGGACCTGCTCACGTCAAACGCATGCAGCTCAGTTATTTGTGGTTTGAAGGCCCGACACCTAGTCTGGTATAACCCAGGGATTAAGGATGATTTTTGTATTTTGAATAGTTGAAATTGAAAAAAAAAATTATTTTGACAACATTTGAAAATAATGTGACATTGAGATTTAAGTGGCCGCAAAGTTTTATTGGAATTAGGAGGTGCCCGTTCCTTTACATGGGGTCTGTGGCTGTTTTGGGTTCCAGTAGCAGCACTGAGCAGGTGCGAAAGGGGACATAAAATGCTGACCAGGTGACTTTTATGTTTGCCAACTTCAGAAGTAAGGAAGCAGCTTCATAAATGTAATTTTCTTTCATTTTGAAAAATCATTTCTGCCTCTTTCATTGACACATCAATTGAATCAACAAATGGCGAAGGGCCCTCCTTTGTCCCTGATGCTTCTTTCAGCCCCTGAGTACGTGACTCTGACCCTGAAAGGGTGACTGTCTGCAAGGACAGGAGTGAGTCACCAAGGGCATGGGCTTTGCTGAAATCCTCCCCTGGGCACATGTGCATCCATGCAGCCACACCACCTGCTTTGGCCCATCACCAGGTCCTGCTCATGAAGCCAGCACCTTCCTGCCACTTTGAGAAGGTGGAACATGAACAAGAGAGTTCCTGCCCCCCACGGAATGGGCCCTCAGCTGGATGAAATGGAGCTAAGGGGATCAGAGAGCATTAAATAGCCAGCCACTGACAGAGGCAGGGACTCCTGAGCCATGACGTGCCCCAGAGCTACAGCCCTATAGAGCAGGGATGCTTGGGGATTCCTGAGGGTGTGATGAACTTTTGCTTCACTCTGCTCCCTGGGCACAGGGGCCAGGCCCTCCTGCCTTCTTTGCTTGGGCAATTTTATTCTCATTGATGTGAGAGTTTTCTCCAGACCAACCCAGTCTGCAACCGTCCCTCCCTTAGGCCCTTATAACACTGTAGACATTTTCCGGGACACAAGTACACCTGATCAGAAGTGGCTCTCTGCTACCCTTTCCCTGTGACTGACTCTGTGTTATCTGACAGAGGGGAGGACGTTCGTCCATCTCTGCATCTCCAGCATCTGCAGCTGAACAGGTCGTAAGTGCTGTGGAATGAACGCGGGAAGAGCTGTCAAGGGGTAGGGACTGTGGCCTACTTAGCATCTGGACCAGGGGGACTTGAGCGAGCATTCTCATGTAAAGGGGAGTCAACTCTTCTGCTCTCCACTGGGAAGATGGCACTGGGCACAGCTGGGGCCAGATGTTCTAATCTTACAAGAGGAGCATAAATTTTTCTTCATATGTTGTTGTTTTAATTAACATTGACAATTTTTTTTAAGAACATGGCAGGCCACCAGTCACATGAGCACTTCTATGAGGGGCACCTGGTCAAGGAGCAATCTCTGCTTTAAAAGTCGATCAGGCTGCGGGGGCCTTCGGGGGCTCTGGGTGGCATGCTGAAGGTCTCAGCTAACTCTTGGGTCCTCCAACATCCTTCCTAATATGGACGACGTATCAAAAGCTGGCTCTCTCCACCCTCTGTTGCAGTTACCTTATCTCTTGGTTGATTTTACTGAAGAAGTTTCTATTCTTCTCTGCAGCCCGGAGCGATCCTATGAGGTTCTTCTGGTGCTGAGGTGGACAACAGAGTGGGCTACTTCTCAGGGGCTGTTGTGGTTTTCTGGTGTGGACCGTACTTCTTTTGGTTTGCTGCACCTTCTCTCTTGGGACATGATGGTTTTAAAATGTCCTTGGTCCATGAGGATAAAGCCTGGGTCCCTGCTGGCTCCCTGCTGGCTCCCTGCTGGACTGCATGGCTTTGGACTTCTTATTACATGAGAAAAACTGTTGGTTTACGCCAAGATCATGTGAGTTTTGTAGCCAAATGCATCCCTGGCTGATCCATTAGTGTTCCCCTATCTCTTTGACATCTGAGCTCTAATATCTCTCCTGGGTCTTTGTCAATCCCAGGCTTTTCTTAAACAAACCAACAAGAAACACTAAACGTGTTTTTCAGTTTCAAAAGTAAACAAATCCATTCATCATTCCTGTTGTGCTCAGACAAACCTGTCATTTCTGAAGTGCTTCGTCTCTGAAATTCGCTGGAAGATAGCTTGTCATCTTGCATGGTCACTTAGTGAAGAGCTTCTGTGGGTCAGAATGCCTGGAGAGCTTGCCTGTCCTGGAGCTGATGGTAACATACAGGGTGGGGTCGGGAAGGTCAGTCCCAACAGTGCTTGTGCGGTCCCTGCCTGTGCAGGTGCGTGGGGAGGACAGACTCTGTGTGGCCCCACATCAGCACCATCTCTGCATCTGGGGACTGCAGCACGGAGCCAATACAGAGGTCCATTCAGAGAATACAGAAAGCACGACCATGTCACCTTGCTATTCATTGCTTTTGGTGGCTCCTGGTAGCTTTTGAGCCACAAAGTCACCAAATGCACAGTCGAGTGTCCTTTGCTTATCACACAATGTTGACTTTCATGTGGGAGCAACACAGTCCTCTGTGCCCTGCTCCTGGCTGCCTTGTATATCCATGATACCTGCCTCCCCTCCAGGACACCTGCCAGGACCATTCCCTGTTCACCTGTGTGAGCGTGATTGCCAAGGGCATGGCTGGCCACTCGACCAAGGTGCTCCTTGAGGCTGGGATCTCAGTATCCCCCACAGAGGGACGTGACAAGCTAAGACATGGGTGGGCCCTGCTGGGACGATGGTCCTACGGGTACATGATGGACATGTGGAAGAGTGAAGCTATTCCTATTTATTAATAGCAATACCTCGTGGAAGTGGCAGGTGCTAAGGTAGTTTGCACTTAGATTTGAGTCCTAAGTAAATTGACTTTTACAAAAGGCAGGGGACCTAAGAACTTCAGTGCTGATGACATTTCAGGAGGACACACTGGGGAGCAGCAGCCGAGGGGCTGTCGACAGTCCAGGGAACCATGTCAGCCAATCCAGCCGCCGTGCGCTTTGCAGTCCAATGGCACTTTTTCAGTGGTCACTCCCTGATCTGGTTCCAGACAACTGAGCAAGACTTGCAAGGATGTCACATGGGAAGTCCCCAGCCAGCCAGTGGGAATGCAGTTCCGGAAGAGCCTGACATAGTTCTTAAATAAGGGAAATGCTGTTGACTGGTGACAATCAACTCCTGCCATTTGTCTTCCTGAGTGAGAGGAAAGGGGATCTCATTTTAAGCCATCTTGGTGACTTCCCGTGCCCCCATCCATCTGCAGAGATATTAATGTTCCGGCTGCGCTGAATTTCTAAAGGCCAGGATGTGCCTTTGGTTTAATGGTGTGACGCCAACCAAGGAAAACAAGGCCATAAAATAAAAAGAGATGCTGCTTCTCCCCACATCGGGAATAAAAGCAACAGCATGGAAGAAGAAAGCAGTTAGGGTAAGGCTCAGGCCCCACCATGGTCCTCCTCGTCTGGATGGAACAGGTTTGCAGCCATAACACACTGAGCACGGGCCCTTTCATCTAGAGGATTTGGAACTCTTCTGATGGAAGCCAAATCATGGCAAAAATCCTTCGTAAGAGCAAACCCAGCATTTACTACAGGCCTGACACTGTACGGTGTGTCCACTCACTAACCCAGCTAACCTTCACCATCACCCTCTGGGTTAGAAGACACTCCATTCTCACATTACAGGTGGGGAAACGGAGAGCCAGGTAGACGGCATAACTTGCCCAACATCACCCAGCCGGTGGGTGCTTAGAACCTCCAGCTGGGGCAATTCCCCTCCTTAGTAGCAGAAAGTCCACTGTCTTTAGGATAGCACTAATTTATCAGTGTAATGGTCCCCTCCAGCTCTGTAACCCATATATCCAAATAAAACATACACATACATTCTAGTAAACAAATATTGCTTATTAACTGGCTGCCCTTTCTTCAGAAGTACCATTAAAATATGGCAATGTTATAAAGGGATGGAGGCCACAGCAGCCTGATCACAGCCCAGCGCGTGGTGGGGAGGAAAAGCAGGCTTCACACGGCACTTCTGGGTGTGACTCATACAGAGTGGGAAAGGTGGAAGGTCATTGCAGATGATCCCCAGGGCAGGACACGAGATGAATCTGTAGAAAAGAATGATCATGGAACCCCTCAGCCCAGACCCATTCCTCTCCAGTCTCATGTCCTTTCTTCTGCCACGGAGCAGGGGGTCATGCGGAGGTTCCTGGTCTTGCCTGGCCAGTTTCTGCCCAGCCCTCTTCCCATCAGCACCTCACTTATTCCTCAGGGAGCCTCAGGAGAGCCCTTGCCAAAGGGCCCTGCCCTACCCTGGCCATATTCCTGGGACCCGAGCCTGGCCAATCAGACGCTCTCCTGGGGACACAGAGCCAAGAGATGCCAGGGGAGGAGGCCTGGGGCTGAATCTCTCCAACGGGTTCTCCCCGAGTGGTCTCTCCATGGGGGACCTCCCCTGGAGGTGTCTGAAGCTCCCAAACCCCAGGTCCTGATCTCTCTGAAATCCATTTCTTCAGACTTCCCCCAGTCCTTCCTCACGTCCTTGCAGTTAGTGGAGGTCAGCAGGACTGAGGTGAGAGCATCATGACACCAGTTTCTACCCGGGTCCAGTCTTTTCTCATGATACTTAGTGCATTTATTGAGCACCTGTGGTGTTCTTGGAGGCCCTCTAGGTTCTGGGGGGCTGAGGTCACCTTGGCTGGACTTGCTTTCAGGGAGATCCAGGCAGGTAGGTGAGGTCATGCTCTCCCATGAGCTCGGTTGCAAGTGGAGTGTGGGTGGGTTTTGGGAAACATGCAGGAGAAAGAAGCGCCTTCCTCCTGGGGAGCTCTGGGCTGCCCTCATGAACACACAGGTGTCTGATTTAGTCCTTCATGATAGTGGAACTTCATGATAGCATAAAGCACAGGGAAGATGGTGGGACCAGACACTGGGCATGGAGACGGCAGACCCCATGTGGGGTATAGAGCAGAATTCAGGTGCCTGGAGCAGGAATAGTCACAGCTCTATTACATCAAATACCGACTGCATGCTATTTAATTGGGATACTGTATGGGGTACCATGTCAGAGGACACTTTTTGGGTCTTCATGGAATTCCTAGTTTATTCCTGTGGTCCTCAATGCTTACAGTGCATTAGAATCTCACTGGAGAACTTTACAAAAACATTTCCAGCAATTCCACAACAGATTGTTAGGCTGGAGTAAGGGCCAGTCCTTTGTCTGTTATTAACCTGCCCAATTCCAGGGCTCAGAGGTGGTTCTCAGTGGTCCACTCCAACGTTTCTTAGTCCTCCCACCCCACCACCCACACTCGAGCTGTCAAGCCCATCTCCACTTGCAGCTGCAGCCCTAGTAGCTGTGTGAGCCCTGGGTTTCCACTGTCCCCCATCCTGATGAGGCTTCCCCTCCTCCCCTGGTTAGGACCTCTGGGGAGGTGCAGCAAGCTGCTCTCTCCCCTCCTCCCTTGATTTCCTCATCTGTACAGCAGGAATATCAACTCCATAGAAATGTCCACTATGGTAATGCTTCCTGGTGATGTAGAAAAAATGCTGTCTGTCCACAATAAGAGAACGTCATTATCCCTCGCTTGTATGTGGGGTGATCCAAAACTGTTCTAGAGACGGGTTCTCCATAACAGGTAGAGAAGGCAGTGCAAATATATGTAATAATAATTTCAGGTGACATTTACTGTGCATCCTCACAAGAGGCTTATGGGGGAGACAATTATGTCCGTTTCTCCGTTGGAGAGAGAGGCATGCAGAGGAAGCCACTCCACCAGATCACAGCCGGAAGCCCTGGGGAAGGACTCACGATAGACAAGCCTGGCTCTTGTAGCCCTTAAGCCACTCAAACCCTGACAAATCATGTCTCTAGGAAGCAGTCTCCAGAGGCTCAGATTTGCAGATGGGAAACGCCAGTCCCTGTGGCAGGTGGGAGTTTGGAACCACAGTTTTCCTTCCTGGCATTATCCCTGGGAATAGGTGACATTACATGGCAAAGGGAGTTAAAGTCCCTGATCCATGGACCTGAAAGTGTGGGCATTATCCTGGATCATCGAGGTGGGCTCTACCAATGGAGAGGGATGGAGAGGAGTCGGATGTCCCTCAAGAGGACAGGAGCTATTTGAAGCAGAAAGATTGGAATTGCCGTGGCTGAGTTTGAAGATGGAGAAAGGGAACCAGGGGCCCAGGAGTGCTGCTGCCTCCAGCAGCTGACCACAACCCTCAGCTGACGTGAGGAAGCAGAACCGGGGTTCTACCATGGAAGGAAGGGAAACTAACCTCCCAGATATCAAGGAAGCAGCTTCTGGAGCCTGCAGCCAGGACACGGTCCTGCAGGGCCTTGCTCGTAGCTTGGCGAGACGCAGCTCAGACTTCTGACCTATGAACTGTGAGGTGGTGCCTTGGTGCTGTCCAAAGCCACTGCCCTGTGGTCTTCTCCCCTTGTTGTTCTGCACAGCACAGGGACCCTGTGCCCAGCTCCATGCAGAAAGATCTACCTGCAGCATCACGTCCTGTGACAGACCCAGGGTGGAAATCATTGCTGGTGCCCTCCATCATGTGACAGCAGAGGAGACAGAGGACTCCTGGGCTTACAGACCTAAGGTTATGCTCCAATAGTGTGTCTGGCACAAAATCCCCACACAGGTCTGTCTGCACCAGCCTCACTGAGTCCCGTCACCAGATCCAGAACAACATGGGGACAACTCACCTGTTCAGGTGGCTGAGTGACAATTTCATGGTTTGTGAGAAAGCTCTTCGTGAATGACAAAACATTGCACAAACAAGGGTGCCTGTGATTAATAATAAACCAGTGGAAGAATGGCAAACGAGTTCTTCAACCGCCAGTCTCTAGCAGTAACCAAACACACACTTCATTTTTATTTATTTTTCCACTTTTGGCTAATTTCACCTGATGAAGCCATGATTTTGACATCATTCATTCCTTCAGCCTGCTTGTTTTTGGTAATTACAACTGCCTGACTCCCTGACAGGAATGTTTCTAAATTGGATCTGAAAACGCTCTTTACATGAAGGAGTCCATGACTCCCACGTGCCAGTCAGAGACACAGGGCCATCACCTCATCCTGTCCCTGGAGCCTGGACATGCCTGCAGAGGCTGGAGGAGCCATGTCTGAGAAGGAGGCTGCAGGATGGACAGGGGCCTGGGGGAGGTTCCAAGAAGCAGGTGCAGCCCAGCCTGGCTCTGCTGAGCCTCAGCCCCACCTGGTTCTCTCTGCCCGATGGTTTCAGGAGCCTGCAGCCCTCTCAGTCTGAGCCCGTTCTGCTTGGGTTTCTGTTCCTTGTAATCAGAATGAAAAGTGTTTGCTGGGAAAAGAGGGACAATCCCATTCCAGCAGGGAGAGGGACATTTGTGAAGAGACCAGTAGTGGCAAGGACCTGAGGAGCAAGAGTGTGTCTGTTGGATGGCCAGCATGCAGAGCCCAGGCAGCCAGGGGCCAAGAGGGCAGGAGCAGGGGCTCAGGCTTCCACATGGATTCTGGATGCAGAGCCCCAGGTCCCTTTATCTCCAAGTCCATGGGGACAAATGAGACAGGACAATGTCTAGAAATGGATACCTGGGTTTGGGGCTCACAGCTGGCTCCCCAGGAGGGAGGTAAAATAGCAGCAGGGAGGGCCACTCAGAGAAAGGCACTTCCACCCTGGCCCAGTCGCTGGACATTGTATGACAATGACCTGAGCATGACATTTGAGTCCTAAGCACTGACTGCTGTGGAGATTTCAGAACATGAAAATGTGTGAGAGGGACTGTGACCTTTTGCTAATGATTCATAAATAACCCAGACAGCACCTTTGACTTTCTCTGCTGTTTTATGCAAAGGACTTTGAGATGGAGACAGAGGATGAAGTCACTAAGAAAGAGACAAAGAAACACACTTGTGAGGTTTGCAAGGGAAGTCCCAGCAGTGTGCTGTGGCCTTATGGACCACCCGAAGTGCATCTCTGCCCAAGTGACCATCATCCAGGGAGCTCAACCTCGTTAGGCACAGCATGCTTGATTTGGAGGGGCCTCCTGCTTTTCTTCTTTCCTAGCAAAGAAAATTACTAGGCAAGGAGCAGGAGGAGAATATTACTGGAATAGGAAGGGTTCATTCCATGGCCACCTGCTGCTTTCAAAAACAAAGGAGCCATCTAATGAGAAATGGTGGCCAGTTCCTTCCCTTGGGCCAGGTGGAGAGATGTCACTGAAGGAAGCACACAACTGGTCATGGGAGGACCTGGGTGCAGGCCAGGTGAACTCATGCTGTCTGGCTGCCGGGGCCCGGATCTTCACCCTCTGTCCCCAGGGGGCTATAATTTCAGCAGAAGGGCACAGTGCCCAGAAGTGCCCAGGACCATGATAGTAAAACCAGGAGAGACCGCCAAGGAGGGTGAGTCAGAGGAGCTGGAAAGGTCGGGAGCTGGTTGTGCCTCCTGATTTAACCAGTAGAACTGGGATGTCCACGGGCGGTCCCGACATGCTATTGACGAGCCCCCTTCACGTGATGTGCTGGTTTGGTTGATGACTGATATGATCACACTTGGCTTAGGGATCCAAACCTAAGAGAACCCAAGTTTCTGGTGCCTTCATTTCCATTTTCTGGTGCCATTGCATAATTAGTGTTTAGCTTTCTTTGCGGGGGTCACCAGTGCTGAGAACCTCAGTTCTATAAAGGAAAAGAGAAGGATTGGGGAGCAGTTGTCAACTACACCTGAAAGTGATCCAGGAATTAGCTCATTGTGGAAAGAGTGGGTGGGAACCTGCCTTGGTGATAATAGTGGGGCACGAAGGGCACGCTCTGGATGGAGAGGGTGTCCCGGGAGGATCTGGTTGTGCTCTGCGTGCTTTCCAGAGCCTGCCTCTTTGAGCTAATTACTGTCTGCCAATAAATGACAGATATTCAAAAAAAAAAAAAAAAAACCACCCACAGTTCAAGGGCACAGAACAGAAGTGAGGCAGTGAACATCCTCAAGGGTCCACTAGTGTAGGAGGCTCAGGAGAATCTTACAAACCCAACATCACGTTCGGTGATTCAGAAGCAGAGCTGGAAGGACTTGCAGGCAGACTGATGCTTAAACAGCACTTCCTGAATGGCCCGAGTTCTGAGCGATTGGGATCTGAACTCAGGAGGGTCTGGTTTGGTGAAATGAGGGCTTTCCCCAAGCTAGCACTCTGTGTGTGTGTGTGTGTGTGTGTGTGTGTGTGTGTGTGTGTGTAAGAACCAGTACTTATGTGAACATCTGACATTCCAGGCATGTGCCCCTTCCCCCAAAAGCAATGCTGCCTTGTGCAGGACACAGGTAAAACCAGCATTTTTCATCTGATGTTGGACACCAAGCTGTAGTCAAAGGTGTACTAAGAAATGCAGGTTTTAAAAGTTGGGAAGCGCTCCTGAGATCTCAGAAATGTGTGCATGTACCCAACACCCTGATGGAAGTAACTGGTTTTATTCTTCCCTGGATTTCATCCCTATTCTGGAACTGCTCCATCACCAGACTGCTCCCATGGCAGGGAATCTGAACGTGCCTTGGTGGGCACATGACGGGGCTGGCCAATCAGTGTGCAGCATCCAGTTGGCAGCTGAAATCCTGCAGGTGTAGTTCTGTGACCCGCCCGGCCCAGGGCGCTAGCTCTGTCCTGCCCAGGCACTTAGCCCTGTGGGCAGTGCGGCAGCTTGTTGCTGCCACCTGGAGATGCCAGCCCGCCCTTTGCGGCCCGGGCTGTAGAGCTGAGCCTCTCTCTGACTCATCAGGTTCTTCACAAAAGCCAGTCCTGATGAAATGCGCAACATGGCTCCAACACCAATGATGGACAGCTGTTTTCTGATGATGGCTTAATTACATACACCCTGTCAGGTACCGATTTTCCCTGCTGAGTTACAGCATATGAATTAGCAGTGCCTTCCCAAGGAAACTCGGTGCCAAGTTCCGCGTGGCAAACAGGGTCCTGGGACTTCAGTGGTCAAGGGCCCCCATCTCTTCTGTCTGGAGGTGCCCCTGCAGGGTTCCTGTTGGGTGCACATTCTCCAAGTCCAGGAGTGAAGGGACTGCAGTCCTGTTGGGGTCTCTGTGAATGTAGGGCTAGTGTCATGGCCCAGGGGGGGCTTCCGCCCCTCTGGCTGACTCTGAAGGGGCCTCTCTGGCATCAAGGCAGAGCCCAAGGACCTGGCCCCCTGCTGGGCCCCACAAAGACCTTCCTTCAGCCAGGGACACCTAGCGAGGGCTTCTTTCCCTTGCCTCAACAGGTTTCCAAGTGTGCCACAATAAAGCACTCCATTGCAAAGCAGACCTTGGGAGCTACTTGTTTTGCTTAACTGACACCTTATACCTACTAATGGCATTTCCTCCAGTTCCTAATCCAGTCCCTAAAAACCAACATTTACTCTCTGCTTCCATGGGTTTATTTTAGATGCAGCCAGTGACACTGTGCAGAAGTCCTTCCGTGTCTGGTCATTTGGCTTAGCTCTAGGTTCATCCGTGTTGTGACTTGGTGACAAGCCTAGAGATGGCAGGTGCCAGGTAACCAGTGCATGGTCTGTGCCAAGAAGCAGAAACTTCAAGGGAGATGGGAGCTACAGAGGGATGTTGAGCAGAAGTATCACAAGGGCAGATCTGTGCTCCAGGACTGCCACTCTGGCTGCTGGCTGGAAATTGGATATTAGTGTGACTCCAGCTGACCCCCGCAGAGCACCTGAAGTGCTTTAAATTGCTGAGTTACATTGACTTATTTCAATGTATCCTTTTAGAGAGTCACTACCATTTCACAAGTTAGGAAAATGAGGAGCAAAGAAGTGAGTTAACTTGCCCAGCCTCAAACAACCACTAAGGGGTGGAGCCAGGACCACCCTGGAGTGGCCCCAGGGTCTTTGCTATTAACTGCAATGATCAACTTTAGGAAACTGTTTGCACTAGGAATCTGCTTGTCCTGGGCAGAGTGTCCCCTGAAGGAACACAGATTCCTGCAGAAGCCATTTGAGTTCAGACCCGCACACAGGGAAAGTTCAGAAAAACTAAGTCCCTAATTAAGAGTGGAAGCAATGGTTCTGCTGGGCATGGCTGGTGTGTCAGGTGACATGCACAGCTCTTGAACATCAGTGTGCTGCTCTGATCCGCAGAACAACTCCGGTGTTACAGGGCTGATTGTTTCCATTTTATAGATGAGGAATCTAAAGCCCAGAGAAGTTAAGTAACTTGCCCAAGGTCACAACACACTTAGACCACTGAGTGGTCTTCCCTGAAATTTTCCCTTATGTCAGGAAGGATCCAGGGTCAGGTAAGAAGGAAGATCTAAAAAAATGAGAGGTGAGACTAAGCTGTTCACAGTTCACCTGGGATCCATCCATAAGCAGTAATGACAAAATAGGTGAGATTAAGAGGAACCCGCTGGACACCATCTCTCTAACTTGGAGGCCATTGGTCTCCTTTTACAAAAAATGTTTTTGTTGTGCAGTAGAGTCGGGCACAGCGGTGGGTTCATTTTGACATCATTATACAAGCATGAGGTATCATTTGCTTCATTTCAAATACCTTCCCCTGTCCCTCCCCTCCTCCCTCTCCTGTTCCTTTTCCTCTATTAGTGTTTCTTCTATTTATTTCTTGGTTTTTCAACTGGTGCATTTTAGATATATATAAATTGAAACTCTCTGTGGTGTATTTATATAGGTCCACAGTGTAATTTGGTCAATTTCTCTGCACTGTTTGTCTCTATTGCTCCCCCCCACCCCGCCCTCCCTCTGCTCCACAAAACTCTCTTCTATTTTCATGGAATCCTTCCCCCTCTGTTTTTTTTAAAATTTCACTCTAATTCAGGAGGGAAAACATTTGACTTTCTGAGTCTGGCAGATTTCATGTAGCAGGATCTTCTCCAGTTCTCTCCTTTTACTAACGAATGACATGGTGTCACTCCTCTTTGTGGCCGAGTTGAACTCAATTGTGCACATCCACCACATTTTTTTTTACCCATTCATCTGTTGATGGGACCTGCTTGGGTCCACGTGTTGGCTATTGTGACTTGTGCTGCTGTAAAAATTGACTTGCTTGTTTCCCAATCGTATGCTGACTTTAGTTCTTTTGGATAAATACTGAGGAGCAGGGTAGCTAGGTCCTATGACGGTTTCATTCCTAGTTTTTTGAGGATTCTCTCTACTGCTTTCCACTACCAGCAAGATGAGTGAACTTTTCCCCACCCCATGCTGATCAGCATTTTCTTGTTATTTGTATTCTTCATGATTGACATTCTAACTGGAGTGAGATGAAATCTCCATATAGCTATGGTCTGCATTTCTCTCATTGTTAGGGATGGTCAACATTTTTTTTTACATATATGAACATTTCTTTATATATTTCTTGGCCATTTGTTGTTCTTCTTTGGATAAACATGTTCAGTTCTTTTGCCCATTTAAAGATTTGGTTTTTGTTTTATTCTTGTGTTGAGCACTTGAGTTCTTTACATATTCTGGATGTTAGTTCCTTATCTGAGGAGTGGCTGGGAAACATTCTGTGGGTTCTCTCTTGACACTCTCCTTTCCTTTACTTTACAGACACTTTTTTAATGAATGTCATCCCATTGACTGATTCTTGGTTTTCTTCTGGAGTCTGAGGGTCTTGCTGAGGAAGCTGGCGTCTGCGCCAATATGTTGGAGTATTGCATTGACCCTGTTTCCTCCTGGCACTCACAGGTTTCCAATTCCTAAGTCTTTGATCCATTTAGATTTGCCTTTTGTGCAGGGTGACAGGGACCGAGTTTCATTCTTCTACATCTGAATGTCTAGTTTTTCCAGCCCTATTTCTTAAAAAAAAAAAAAAAAAAAAAAAAAAAAAAACTTTTCTCTGGCATATGTACTTGACATCTTTGTCAAGTATCCGATGGCAGGAACTATGTGGGTTTGTCTCTGTGCCTCTGTCTATTCTATTGGTCTTCAAGTATGTTTTGATGCCAATACCATGAAGTTTTTGTCACTGTAGGTCTGCAGTATGACTTGAAGTCAGGAATTGTGATGCCGCCAGTGTCACTCTTCTACGTTTTACTCTTTTTTACTCTTCTAGGATTGTGTTGGCTATTCCGGGTCTCTTATTCTTTCATATGAATTTTAGGACTTTTCTCGTTCTGTGAAGAATGTCCTTGGTATTTTAGTGGGATGGTGTTGAACCTGTGTATCACTTTTGATGATATGGCCATTTTAACAGTGTTAAGTCTGCCTGTCCATGAACAGGTGAGGTTTTTCACCTTCTAATGTCTTCATTTCAGTGCTCTGTAGTTTTCATTGTAGAGATTATTCACCTCCTTATTTAGATTTACTTCCAAGTATTTTTTTTTAATTTTTTTGAAGTTATTTTGAGCAAAATAATTTTCCTTATTTCTTTATTTGCACAATCATTATTTGAGTTAAGAAAGGTATTGATTTTTGTTTTCCTAACATTATTTTACATTGATCTTGAATCCTGCTACTTTGCTGTAATTGTTTATCAGCCTTAGAAATCTTCTTGTGAAATTTTGGGGTCCTCTGCATATAGGATCATGTCATCAGTAGACAGATCATTTGACTTCATCTTTTCCTGTTTGTATCTTTTTAATTTCCTTCTCTTGATATTTTCTCTGCATAGAACTTTGAGAATTATGTTGAATACGAGTGGCAAAAGTGAACATCCTTGTCTTATTCATGATTTTAGAGAAAATGTTTCAGCTTTTCTTCATTTAGTATGTTGATCTTGGATTTGTCACAAATAGCCTTCATGCTGTTGAGGTGAGTTTCTTCTAACCCTAGTTTCTCAGGGTTTTTAATTTGAACAGGTACTGTATTTTGTTCAAGGCTTTTTTCCTGCCTATTGAGATGTTTATTTCCTTCCTGTTTTTAAGTCTATTTATGTGCTAAATTCTATTTATTTGCTGATTTGTGTATATTGAACCACCTTGAATCCCTGAGATACAATCCTCTTGTCTATGTGGTATGGTCCTCCTAATGTGTTTTAGGTTTTTAATACATTTATTTATTTATTTATTTATTTATTTATTTATTTATTTATTTATTATTTATTTTGTGGTGCTGAGGATCGAACCCAGTTCCTCGTACATGCGAGGCAAATGCTCTGCCACTGAGCTACAGCCCCAGCTCCTCTTAATGTGCTTCTGAATACAGGTTGCTAATGTTGTATTTAGGATTTTTGCATCAGGGATATATTTTATTAAGTATATTGTGTTAATAAGCGATATTGTTCTGAAGTTTTCTCTCCTTGCTCTCTTTGTTTGGTTTAGGCATTAGGTGACTCGGGCTTTGTAGCATGAGTTTGAGAGTGTTAATCCTCTTTTCTATTTCATGGACTAATTTATGGGAGATTAACATAATTTCTTCTTTTTAAATCTGGTAAAGTTGGCTGAGAATCCATCTGGTCCTGAAAAAATATTTTTCTTGGTCAGATTTTATTTCACTCTAATTGCTTGATATTGTTCTGTTTAGGTTTTCTTCATTTTCTTGGTTTGTTTTGGGTAGGTCACATTTGTCTAGGAATTTAAAAGTGTCTTCTAGGTTTTCCAGTTTATTGGAGTGTAAATTTTCAAAACATTCCTAATGATCTCCCGGGTATCAGAAGAGTCATTGGTGATATTTCCTTTCTCATCTCTTCTTTTAATAATTTAAGTCTTCTCTGTCTTTTGGTTAGTTTTGATAAGGGCTTATAAATCCTGTTTGTCTTTTTAAAGAGCCAACTCTTTGTTTCATGAATCTTCATATTTTTATTCTCAATTTCACTAATTTTGGCTCTAAAATATTTTCTGTATTCTACTGATTTGGACACTAACTTAGTTAGTTCTTCCTTTTCTAACACCTTGAAGGGTAGTGTCAGATGGCTTATTTGATATCTTTACTTTTTGAATGTAGGCACAGAATGATATAAACTTTACTCTTAGAACTGCTTTCACGCTATCCCATAGATTTTAATGTCATATCTCTGTTCTCATTTGTTTCTTAGAATTTTTTAAATTTTCCCTCTGATTTCTTCTATGATCCATTCATTATCCAGAAGTGTCTTATTTAATCTTCAGTTGTTACAATGTTTTCTATTTTTTTAACTTGTTATTGATTTCTAATCCAATCTCACTATGACCTTATATATTCAAGGAATTATCTCTCTTTTTTTATATTAGCTAAGACTTGCTTTGTGTCCTAAAGTATGCTCTGTTTAAGAGAAAGCTCCACAAGCAACTGAGAAGAAAGTGAATTTAGTTGTTGATGAAGTATTCAAAAGATGTCTGTTCAGTTCTTTTGATTTATGATTTTAAAAAGATACTATTTTAAAATTATTTTTAATTGTTCTGGAGACTCTTGGTTTTTCTCTGAATGACCTGTCCATTAGTGAGAGGGGTGTGTTAAAATTATCCAGTATTATTTCCTCAGGCCTATTTGAGTCTTTATATTTTGTAAGATTTGAAAGGTAGTGTTAGATGACTTATTTGAGATCTTTTTTTTAAAGTAGGCACAGAATGATATAGATACAGAATTGTTTTATGGCTGTAGGTGCACCAATGTTTGAGACATGAACATTCACTCCCATTCTTTCTTGTTCGATGATTCCGTCAACCATTATGAATTGACCTTCTTGATGTCTTCTGAATAATTTTAGATTGACTACTTTGTCTAATATGAGAGAGTAGCTACTCTTGCTCACTGTTGGCCTCCATTTGCATTGGATGTCTTTGCCTATAGAGTCTTATCAACATCATTGGGTCTTCTTTTTTAATCCACTTATATCAATCTATATCTTGTGACAGGAGAGTTTAAACCATTCATATTAAGTGTTACTATAGAGAGATCATTTTTAAATTAAAAAATGCTATTCTCTTTTATTTCTATGTTCGAGAGTGACTGTCCCTTGACTATTCTTCTAGCAACATTCATCCACATGCTGACTCTGGCATTTATTTTTAATTTCTTCTGCATGTATTACTTTACTGAGTGTGCTTTGTAGCAGGGGATTAATGGTTATGAATTCTTTATATTTCTGCTTATCATGGAAGGATGTATTTCACCTTCAATTATGAAGTCTAGTTTTTTTGCAGGATATATTAATCTTGATTGGCACTCGTTATCTTTAGGGGTCAGTATGTATTATTCCAAGTCCTCCTGGTTTTTAATGTCAGGCTGAGAGATCTGAAGAAAACCTTGTTAGCTTACCTCTAAATGTGACATGCAATTTTTTTCTTGTGGCTTTTAAAATCCCTCCTCAGGGGCTTCTTCATATTGTCTTTGACTGTTGGGCTGTGACTGCAGGCCCTCTGTGGGCAGGCTGTGGTGCAGAAGCCTCCACCCTGGCTGATGTCCATCCTGGGGTACCATCCCCATGGCAGGGTTGCAGTCGGCCCCCCTTCTTCTGAGCTCCCACAGCTGGCAGCCATACATCCCTGAGCTCCCACTCCCCTCTGCTGCGGCTTCTTGGTTGTGGTGCTAAGTGTTTGTTGGTTGTCTGTAAGTGGGGTTCCTGTGGATGCAGGCTCTGTGGGGGTGGTCTCTGACCCAGAAGCCTCACCCTGGCTCCCGCAGACCACCAGGGTTGGCCATCACTGACAGGGGTGGGATCTGAGCCCTAGATGGGGGCTAGCAGCCTTTGAGAGTGATTAGCTCAGCTCTGCTCCACCCCACTCCCCTTGCCCGAGGTGATGGGGAGGGGGTTTCTGTAACCTTCATCTAGCAAAAGTCCCTGTACACGTTCCTTCTAGATCATTCCTGAGACAACCCACTCCAGAGATGTTCCCTTTGGTTTTATTTGCTGCTACCAGAAGACGGAGAGAAGCTGTGTCCATTTAATTTCTTCCAGGGGGACAGGCTATGGACTGTACCAAGTGGCCGCCCTGCCCAGCACAGCTCTCCGCCTGCACCTTGGGTTCAACTGCTTGACCTCCTTCGCAGTCTTTGCTGCTCCTCCCACTTTAACTTACTCTGCTTCTCTTTCTAGCTGTTGTTGAGCAAGTGAGCTGAGGGCTTTTTCTCTTCCTCTTTCTCTCTCTCTTCCCCCCACCCCGTCCCCCTACTCCACCCTGGTCAGGGTTTGGGGTCAAGGAATTCTGTCCTTATTTTCTACTCCTGCAGTCCAATTTCAAATCCCTGTAAGTTCTGACCTGCCCAACACTGAGTCCCCTCTGGGCCCTTTTGCTGCTTTGCTTCTGGGCTGTGAAGAGTCCAGGGTGGCTTCCTGTACCTGCTCTGCCATCTTCCGGCTGCCCTGGGTCCCTTGTCATCTCATGGTGGCTCCCTCCTCTGTGCTTCCACTTGTGCCTCCTCTGGTCCTGGCTCAAGGGGCTGCAGGTCTGGAACCTGTGACATCACAATACATGTGCCCACCCCCACTCTAGCTTAATGCCATCCAGAGCATCTGATTGGATCCTGGGCAGCCAATAGCTTGACAGGTTTTGCTGCAAATGTTCACCTTGGACACCAGAGAACACAGCCTTCCTGAGTGGAATTGGAGAGCAGCAGGTTGGGAGGCCTCTTACGAACTTTAATTTGAGGAGAGCCATTGGAAGAAGGAGGTAAGTGACATTTAGGACTTCCTACTGACCCAGGGACAAGTTTTATTAGATATGTGAAAACAGATCAGGTCAGGAAAGCTGAATCAAGCAGCACATAATGTACCCTGGGTGCTGTTGTAACTGTATTTTTTCCCTCAACCTCTCTGATCAAATAAGCGTGCCATCTACTTTTCAAACTGGAGCACTGTCTGATGGTTTTTTCCAAAAGCAACTTATTTTAAAATTAGTTAGGGCCACGAAACCTACATGACAAGCCAAAAGCCAATAGCTGCTTGGGAGTTGTGGTAGAGCTACAGGGAGTGGATCTCAGGACAGTAACTATGTTGCTACTCTCGGGTGGGAGCTAATAGCATCACATCTAGAAATACCTGTCTGAGGGGTTTGCTCTGCATAAATAACAAGACTCGAGAAACCCCAGAAAATGTTTAGTGGAGTTGGTGTTATTTCCTGTATGTGTATTTTATTCTTATTTATTGCTGCTACAATGTTGGATTGTTCTGAATGCTGATGGAAGTCCTGGTGAGTTCTTGAGTAAGCTCAGTTTTTCCAAGATTGCACCCACTTTCTCCCTCGGCTGTTCTCTACGGTGAGTGAAGTTTTAATTTCTTCTGCGTGTGTGCTCATGATATTGGAATCCATTTTTCCCTTCAGTGTTTTCTACTGATATTTACTGAAATATTGTTTTGTCTACATATAATCCACATCTAAGTTGCCTACATTCCCTGGGTGGGAATTCCTTCAAAATTTGTTTTTTGTTATTATTGCTGCCCGCTTCACTCTGCCACCGAGTAGAGGGTGGGAATTGATGTGGGTGCCAATTATTTCACAGTGCACCTTGCTTTTTAGTCACCGGTAGGCTATGAGACACTGTACTGGCATTTGTTCTCATAATGTCTCCTACAGAGGACAGACTCCATCTCCAAGCACATTTTGGGTATTTCTCTCTGTGTTACAGCACTCACTGCTGCTGATGTATTTCTATTAGCTATGTGATTCCATAATTTCTCAGCACTAGTTGGCCACTATTTCAAATACGGCTCTGTTTTCTTATATATGATATACAGCACATTGTAGTTGGATCCGCACCATTATATATTTTTCCTACAAAACTATTTTAAAAATCATTTCCCATGCATATATGATGTAAAAGTAGTTGTTTTCTCCTATAAATATTTTCTTAAGGAAATAGAAGCGTGTTTTATGCTCTGTTATGTCTTATAGAGTCTGAAATAAACTCCTCCCGGATTTATCTGAAAGGGATACTGAATGTGTAAAAGGAAACTCATGTTTAGCAAGCTCTGTACTTTTGTAAACTATCTCAGCTTAACTTCCAATAAGGTTGCCGGATAAGATGTAAAACACCAAGTTAAATTTGAATTTCAGATCAGCACGTACACTAAAATTAAGTGTTGATCTGAAATTCAGGATGAACTGAGTGTTTTGTGTTTTATTTGCTCAGTGTAGCCCCTTATCCTTTGATGACCCTGTGTTGACTCCAATCTGGGTGGCTTTCTCTTGCCCCGCCTCAAATCTGTAGCCAAAGAAAAGGATGACTCTGGACTGTGAAAAATCTTGAAATACCCTCCAACACAGAGATGGGAAGGCTTAGCATTTAAAGTCCTGTTGGGTATCTGAGAATAGAGCAGAATGAAGGCTGTTTTCAGTTTATTCTGCATCAGATTATTAGTGTCGGGGTTGGAATCAGACTGGAAGGAATCCAGGTCATCATTTACTCCAGCGTGGTTTCCCGGATGGAGAGAACAGGTCTCAGCCCTGTTATGATCAGGGCCTAGACTTCTAGGGCCACCTCTAGGGGGTTACTTCACATAACTGGTGGGTGTTTTCCAATTATGACTCATGTAAGATGTGCAAGATGGCATTTGGGTGACAGGCAGACTGGAAAGAGCCATATGGGCTGAGGCTCTGCAGGGCCAGGGGTGGGAGGGAAGGAGGGAGTGGGGATCTAGGGAGGCTCCTTTGGGAGCAGCCTACGCATTTTCTCCTGCTCCTAGATGCTGGTGGAAGCCTTCTCAAGCACTCCACTCATGTTACCATTTTTGCTGACATCAACTAAGAGGAGACCCTGGGAACAGGTTTCTCTTGCACACCTGCCTTCTCTGCAAAAGGAAACCAAAGGCCAATTTCTGCCACAGACACAACCATCAGCCACTGGGACATCATTTTGATAAATCTTCTTTTTAACATGAACAGAAAATGTCACTCTTCTCTTCCTAATCTCTAATGCAAACCTAACATTTTGGCTTCACGTTTCTCATGCCTACGCAACACGGCTTTCTAATTCCACACCACCCCACGTTAAGAAAATCCTTTGAGCTAAACTCTTACAGCCCATGATCCAAAAGCAAATAGGAAGTCATGAACCAGGAGAGCTAATGTTTAAAGCAAGAGGAGAATCTGTGTGGACTGTAACTATCTCCACATTTATTAATTCTCTGAATGCAAGCTTTTGCAAGTCTTCTCAAAGATAGGCCTAGCTGGAGAGTGAATCATCCCACACCCATGAGCTCTCCCCCAGGCTACTGCGAGACCATGTTGCTGTTGAACACTGGGCACCGAGCAGCTCTCTGGGAGTGTAGAAAGGGATGTAGGAAAGGCACATTCAGAGTCTTGAGAGCTTTCTGAGCTGATGAAATTCTTTTTTTTTTTTTTGAAAATAGATGAAAACCAGGGAGGATATTGGTGACCTAGAGTCTGATCCATGCATTTTTGAAAACACTTGAGATTTGGAACTATTTCCCCAGCACATCCCCTGCTGATGTGATTATTAGGACTATCTCTTCTCACTGATCTTGATAGAGGGCTGCAGTCTCCAGGGACAGGGGATCTCATCATCAGTGGATTTGTTACAGACCCCGACTCCTTTCTGTTTTGAAAGCTGGAGACAGAGCTGTGCGTTCTGCCTTGGCATTTGCTTCACTCTGCTGAGATCAAGCCCTGGGATATTCTGTGGAGAAGCAGTCTGCACCGCTGAGAAGCAGAGGAGCCACTCGTGTGTCTTTCCAGAGGAGACGGCGCAGGAATTTCAATTAAAAATATTTCTGTCACTTCTCCCTGGTTTCGGGAGCAGACAGCAGCTTCCAAAGAGAACGACTTTTGGAAGTTTTTCTCAAATGTTCTCCACGTTCTGTGTTCAAAGTCGATGAAAATGCCTCGTGTTCGTCAGTGTACCCGAATTTCCACTCAAGATGTGCTATACATACAGCAGCCAGGGAGAGACGTGTGCATGTTTAAAGGCAGACACTGGATGTTTCAAAATTATCTTTTTACAAATAAAGCCAAATTATGCCAAATAACCTGAAGGAATTTGGAACTAAATCAAAGACAAATCTTTTGAGGACCATTTGACTTTCCCTTTGTGAGTTTGGGGGCAGGAAAGTGAGGACAAACCTGGGTGAGGGATCTCAGGGGCCCTGGAGCTGGTCTCCATGGGGGCCTCATCTCTGCCCCAGGACTGGGAGATGCACCTTCAGAATCCAAGGCACAGGGTGGTGATCAGGCCACCTGGAGTAATCCCGGCCTCAGTGACTGGGTTCAGGATGTAGTCTGTTTTAGTCAGCTATTTTGTTGCCATGACTCTAAGATGTGACCAGGACAACTGTAGAGGAGGAGAAGTTTATTTGAGGGCTCAGGGTTTCAGAGATCTCAGTTCATAGATGGCTGACTCGATTCCTCAGGGCTTGAGGTGAGGCTGAACATCATGGTGGGAGAGGGTAGTGGAGGAAAGCAGCTCCCATCATGGTGACTAGGAGGCAGAGAGAGAAACTCCACTCTCCAGATACAAATATGTACCCAAAGCCATGCCCGGATTCCCACCTTCTCCAGCCACACCCCACCACTTCAGTTACCACTCGTGAATCCCTATCAGGGGATTAAATCACTGAGTGGGTTAAGAGTCTTACAGCCCAATCAATTCTCTGAACCTTCTTGTGTTGTCTCACACGTGAGCTTTTGGGGGACACCTCACATCCAAGCCATAACATAGTCTCTTCCTCAGGAGGTCTCTCACTCTTGGAGCAAGGTGTGTGGAGAAAGAAAGTGAGGCTTTCTCTTTACCTGTCAGGTACTTGGTTCAAGGATCTGAGTCAGGAATTCAGCCCGTGCACACACACAAAAGCAACCATCTTACCTGGATGGCCAAGTAGAGAAAGCTGAGAATGGACCTCATCGTGACAGCACATCACAAAGCACATGGCTTTCTGGTTCTACCAATTGACTTTTCCCTCTGTCCTCAGATGTCATCTCATACTCCTTCTGCCACATTTCCTGCCCTTGGAGGGATGACTCCATTAATTATGCACCAGCTACTGGAAACCTTGGTCGTGCTGAAATTGGAGATCAAGCTTCAATCAGTAGTGAAGACAGCATGTTGATCTTTCTCCAGGAAGAGAAGAGAATGATGCTGAGATTCTGAGAAGCTCTGAAAATGAATTCCATATCGCAGCTGAGCCAGGGACATGGCTGGGATCTGGGATGATGGATGAGAATCACCTGAGTCTGTATTCAGCACCATCATCAGGAGTGATCATGGGGGCAACAGTTTTCCAGAAAATCATTCAAGTGTGTGTACTTTAAAAGTACATTCTTTTATTTTAGAAGTTGTTTACATTTACAAAACAATTTCAAACTGGTGTCGGCAGATCCCACACTCCTTCTCTTGGCTGTGACAGTATCTCAGATCTTTTCTGTTCTTGACGGCATCTAAAGCTTAGTCTTGGTAGACTGTCCAAGACTGGTTGTGTCCAGTCTCACCTCTAGTATGTTTCATATTATTGCTTTTTCTTGGTTAGATGAGGTTACCTGTGGAAGGCCACAGGGGTAAAGTGCCCCTCCCATCACATTGAACTCAGGGCACAAAATATAATCATGTCTTATCACTATGGATGCCATCCTCAATCATCTGACTAAGATAGCATTTTTAAACTTCCTCTAGTATAAAGTGACTTTTCCTTTCCCTTTCTATGCTGTACTCTTTGGAATGAGGTTCCCATCCATGGCCCACTTCCCATTTTTGAGGGTAAAGTGCATACTTCTAAATTATACATTTTCTCCTCCATTTATTTACCTATTCAATTTCTAATTATGCCAGTATAGGTAAATGTATATTTATTTTATATTTGGGGGTAAGTGGATATTTATTTTATATTTTGGATAATATTTTGCTTCTTAAATTGTTCCAGCTTTGAACACTGAGAGCACTTTCCATTGTTTCCCATGTATTGCTTTGACATTACTCATAGCATAATTTTTCTTTTATTTACTCAAAACACTTCCTTCATGTAATGCAAGAGGGTCCGGGTTCATTTTACATCTATCCTGCCCAAGTCCTAGGATCTGGCCTTCTCCAGGGGAATTTGATTTGCTCTCCTGGAGAATGGTATTAGAAACAACATTCTGAGCATTAGGTTTGCTCACTGTTGCTGGAAGTCATTGCTTCTCAGCCTCTCAACTGGCAAGGGAAGGAAATACACATATGCATACTAATCCTGCATGTATACATGCCTGCAGACATTTCTAGAAGCAGCTACTGGTGTTCGTATTAAGGTAAGCCTGAGCCCATACTCTTGGGCCCAACTCTAACCCATTGCTACATCAACCATTCTCTCCTTTTCCCCTCCATTATCTGCAACTTTCCATCCCAACAGTGTGAAACTTGGCTCCTGGAATCATCCATCTGCTTAATTCTTCAATTCTTACTTGGATAGCAATAAATTTACAACAATGTGATTTGCCTGTGTGTTTTGAGATGTACCTATGTGTTTGAGATCTCACTTCCTTCTGTCCATGAATACTATTCTGTTGTATGAATTATAGTAACTTACTGTACTTTCTCGTATCGTCTGCTTCTCCTGATTTTGGACAATTATGAAGGAAGCTTCTACAAGTATTCACAGGTGATGAATTCGTGAATATAGTACTTCAAATCAGTTGGGTGAACACCTTGGAGCATGATTGATGTTTGCCTATTAATAATATATTTGTGAGAACCTGCCGATATTTCTTCCACAATGGAGAGAGCCTTCTGTATTTCTGTCAGTGCTGAGTCAGAGTGGCTGCCACTCTGAATTCTGGGCAGCCACAGTGTTTGTGTGAGTTGTCCAGAACTTCTCTAATGACACACCACAGGCTTATGACACCAGGAGTTTGTTGTCTCACAGTTCTGGAGGCCAGAAGTCTGAAACCAAGGTGTCAGCAGGACCATGCTCCTTCTGACGGCTCCAGGGAGGGTTCTCATCCCTGCCTCTCCTAGCTGCTGGTAGCCCCATGTGGTCCTTAGCTTGTAGATCATGTCACCATGGTAGGGCTGTCTTCACATCATCTCCCTTCTGTGTGCCCGTCTCTGTGTTGTATGAGATCATGACCTACCCTAACGATCTCATTGAAATGACTTGATTACAGCTACAAAGACCACGTCTCCAAATAAGGTCACACTGTGGACTGCTGAGGAGCAGGACTTCAACATATTATTTTTAGAGGACACAACTCAACCCACGACAGTTCACAGCTTTTAGGACTTTTTCCCACCTCAGTGTATTGAACTTCTTTTCATAAGCTTACTGGCCACCTACGTATCCTTTTTATTAAGGTTCCTACTCAGGTTCTTTGACCATATTTTAATTGTACTCTTTGATCTTTTTGATGAATTTCAAGTGTTCTTTGAATATTTTGGATTAAAGTCTTTAATTAGATATGGGTTTCAAAATATGGGTTTCAAATATTTTCTCTAAGTCTCTGATTATCTTTTCATTGTTTGAACACTGTCATGTGGATTTTAGTGAAGTTCAACTTAACATTTCTTTCAAGGATTGTGTTTTTGGTTTCATATCTGAAAATTCATCAGGTCCAAGGATACTTAGATAATCTTCTCTGTTATCTTCTTTTACTGAAAGTATTTTTTATGGTTTTGTGTTTTTTAAAATTTATGTTGGGAATCATTTCAAATTGAGTTTTGTGCAAGGTCTTAGGTCAGTGTCCACATTCATTCCTTGAAGGTGTATGTCCAGGTGATCTAGCACCATGTGTTGAAAAGACTCTCTCCATTAAATAATTTCTTCTCCTTTACAAAAAGAATCAGCTGATTACATTTATATGGATCTATTGCTTGGTTCTAACTCTGTTCCATTGACATTTGCTTAGTCTTTTGCCATACTGCTTGATTACTATAGTCATATGGTAAGTCTTGAAGTGGAGAAGTGTCAGTCCTCTGACTATTATTCTCAGTATTGTACCAGGCATTCTGAGTCTTTTCATATAAATTTAGAACCAATTTGTCAATATCCACAAACAATTTTATAGAATTTTGGTTGGAATTGCCTTGAATCTACAAATCAAATTGAGAAGAATTTATATCTCAATAACATTATTTTCCTATCCAAGAGCATGAACTCTAGCTTCATTCATTTAGTTCTTCTTTTATTTCTTCTATCAGAATTTTATAGTTTTCCTCATACATATCTCATATATTTATTTAGATTTGTTCCTAAATGTTTCATTTTGAGGTGCTAATGTAAATAATGTATTTTAAATTTCAAAATCCAATTTTTCATTGCTGGAATATGCAAAAGCAATTTGATTTTGTGTGTGAACCTTATATCCTGCAGCTTTATTATAATCATTAAAGCATTATTGATTCTTATTCTTTGTTTGTTTGCATATACAACCATGTTTTCTTTAGGGAAAAAAGGACATATTTTTTTCTTTTCTTGTCATATTGCCTTGCTTAGGACTTCAAGTACAATGTTGAGTAGACATGAAGAGAAGGGTAATCTTTGTCTCCTTCCAGATCTTAGGAGGCTGGCATGGGAGACATATCCTTTTTCCACTAGGAATAGACTTTGGAAAATTGTTTTTCCTGAAGAGTAGTTTGTTATGGAGAACATTCTGGGAATATTCCACAATGATCATTCCTTTCTCTCTGACTGCCAAACCACCAGGGGGCTTTCCTCTGATTTTCACCATCCGATTCTGGAGGGACTGTTGACAGTGAAAGCCATGGAAAGATGTCTTCCCTCCTCCTGTATTCCCAGGGGTTCTGACTCTCACATTAGTCCACAGCAGCCACCTGATGACCACTGAAGTCTTTCTCCCAGCCTGTGCACCAAGGTCTTCTGCTCAAGGCAAACAGATCTCAGCTGCAGCTTCTGATGCACCTGCCTGCACTGACCTCAGGGTGGAGTTCCCTGAAACCTCAGTTCTCTGATAGACTGAAGAAAAGTTATTGATGTTCACTTTGTTCATCTTTTACTTGTATGAGGATGGAGGTGAAGACTCCCAAGTTATAGTCATGTCAGAGCTGACTCTGGAAATCTATTTCATGTTTTTATAAAGGCTGATGGCAACATACCAGACTGTGTCCTAGCCTGCTGCTAGGTCTTGATCCACAACTTGTAGAGCACAGAGCTCGACTGTCTCAAGAAACCTCCCTGCCTTTGGCTCCGGCACAGAGGTCTCTAGCAGAACTCATTAGGAAGGAAATAAAGGTGGCTGTTTTTCCATTTTCACTTCTTACACTTTATCTGTTTGCATAATTTGAGCCCATTATTGAGAGAATAATTATCACGGTTGGGGTAATGAAATCCTTCTCAGTTAAGGTCACACCTGGCTGGAGTTGTTATCTTGTGGTTATAAATTTAATTGCTCAAGAGCTGTTGTGTGGGCTGGATTCCTCAGTGTCTTTTAAATTCCTGGGGATTTTGTCAAAATGGTCAAGTTTGAGGTCGTAGCTCATGAAGGAATGAGAATTCAGGAAATCATTACACAGCTTACATGGTTGATCAAGAACAGCAGCCTATTCAAAATCCTCCCTGGAATTCAGGGGTTTGAACTTGAGTGCTTCCTATTGCTTGCGGTGACCACTCACATCTTATTATGTATATTCAGGGGGGATTTCAGCAGCTCCCCCGAGACCCGAATCTTAGCAAAACTGTTGTTGCTGGACGCTTCATTAAGCTTCCCAGATGGCAAATAAAATTTAAGGACGTGAGAACTATTTATTTGTTTGTTTATTTATTTATTTTAGGTTGTAAAAGCAAGATAAGCTCATTGGCAAAATTGTTTATTATCATGTCAAAAAAGAAAGAAACTATCCCCTTCCTCTATGCCCTGATTCTGGCACTGTTAAGACTCCGTTATAATTTTTGTGACTTTTTCTCTGGATGTCTATTTTAAAAAAATAGATTTCCCCTCTATGGTGGATAACATGATGCACAATTAGGCTTATTCAGATTTCCCTCATAGTCTCTGTTGGGAAAATGAGAGAGACGCAGCTCACAGCAGGTGACCCTGCTGACCCATCTTTCACGAGCAGGTGACTCTGATGACTTGTCCTGGAGTGAGATGCGTCAGGAGCATGGATCTCCTTCCCCTTCCCAGTCTAAATTCCTGATGGCCTCTGGCAGCCTGTGTGGCTGACCGCTCTAGGCACTTTACCCCTCTGCTCATGGGAAGTAAGATGTTCTCAAAGTGAATTGTGACTGTACCTATGTGTCTTCAGCACTTTACCTTGCACGCCTTTGGTGGAGAATGGTCGACCCAGAATGTGCCTCTGTGCTGGGATAAGCATCTTTCCATCTGTCCTGAGAACAGTCAGGTCCTGTGGCATCTTCTCCAGACCCTCCCTCCTGCCCTGGGAGAGTGTGATTTATATGACAGGTAAGCCTGGGCGGAGCAATGAAGCCTGCTCATCTCTGCCACTCCTGTCTGGCAGGGTGTGGTCTTGTCAGGAGGGGCCAGAGTCCTGGATAGAAGGACTGCTTGGGGGACCTGGCCCTGTGCTGAGCTCAGCCTACGATAGTCTTGCCACTAGAAGGGCAGGAAGTGGCCTCTGATCTCCCCATGGGGCTCCTGTGTCTCCCACTCACGGGGATGCTGGGCAATCTCTAACCCCATCAAGACTTGTTCTGCACTCTCTTGCCCTCCCTGTGCCCAGAGACACCAATGTGTGGATTGCACCATGAGCATCTATGTCCTCTGGCTCCCTGTTTGGTGTGTCCTGGAGACAAGTCCAGGAGAACAGAAGTCGGGTATTTCCCCCAGTGCACTGCCCTCAGGAGATATTCCAGACCCCCACCCCCACACCAAAGGCAACAGCTTCTGTCTAATGGTCCTGTGCACGTGGCCAGCCTTCTCTGGCTCCAGAAACCTCTCCTGCCCTTCCATCTTGTGGCACAGGAGACAGATAACCTCTCTGCTCACACTGCCCCTGATATGCTACCCATAGTGGTCATACTAAACATTCTTCTTGCCTTTTAAAGCATCCCTTTATCTATCTGTCTTCAAGTTACCCAGTAAGAGTGTGCATCCCTTTCTTCCTGGCCCCCACCTGGCACTACCTTCAGGAAAACTTATTTTATACTCTGTGCCTTTTGTGCTGTGGGAACAGCCCAAGTCTCAGGCCAGCACAGCCTCAGCCCTGGAGGGAGGGAGGAAGGGATCTGCTGATAGGGGCTCTGGGACATGTGGGTGGAATCTCCCTTTACTCCCTTTATTGTTTTCCTCTCATTCTAAAGTGTCCTTTTATTTGATTTTTATTTGTCACAACATCTGAGGCAGCCTGAATTCCTCCCAGTGCCCAAACCAACACATCCTCCTCCAAGAGTGACTTCCAGCTCCATTTCCAGGCAGGTTTGAACTGTGCATGGCTGCTGGCCGGCCTCACTGCCCTTCCCCTAGAGACCCCGTTTCCCTCCATCATGAGCTTCTTCATGATCAGATTATCTTCTGCAGCCAAGTCTTGGGTGACTGCAGCCCTGGATGACAGACTGACAGCAGCCAAGTATAAGATCTTGGGCCACAGACAACTGGTGAAGGTGTCTCATCAACGAGGGTTTGAGGCATGGCTGCTGTTCTAAGCCATCATGATTTGAGATAATTTTTTGAAACAATAAAGAAATGAATATCTTAGTACTTGAAAGTTGGGAGCTGCCATAGTAGAAGCACAGGAATTTGGGAGTAGCTTAGAAGTGAGCAGGGGTCAGAGGCAGGGGCATTCTGAGTAGCCTGTTAGAGAAAGCCAAGGTGGCCTTGGTGGATTGTGGTGGTCTTGGTGGAGGCATCTGCTTCTGGGTACTGAGAGTTCAGGAGAAAGTGGGAAACATGTCTTGGGAAGCTGGCAGAGGGTGTCTTGTTGCATCTCTGCAGGAACTCAGTATTGCCCTCACCCGTGGGAATGCGGAGAGTAGCGATGTGACTACTGTGCTTGGCTGATCCTGAGCATCGTGCTGAAGGTGCTGTGGATTGGAAAACATACGGGACAAGAGACAAATTGGGAAAGACTGTTAAAAAAGAAGCCAGGACCTGATGGTTTGTAAAATTCTCAGCCTCCTGCTGACAAAGAATGGAAGTATTAAAATGGTCCCCAGGCATGGGAGAAATGCAGGGCACTACCAGGAAAAGACTGCTTAGTGATGACCTGAGGGTCTGGCTGTAAGAACATTGGTAAAGACCTTGGAAAGCACAAACGTGGTACTGAAGAGGACTGCGCATCACACAAAAGGCCCATCAGAGGGACTGGGAGTCCATCTCTTAATCAAACCTCAGGGTTTCTAGGAAGCTTATGGGATTATGGCTATGCAAGAGATGTTCATGTTTGCAGCTCTTACTTAATGGAGTGAACCTCTGTGGTATTCACAGGAGGTCCATCCAGAGCTAAGGGAATTATACCTATGGATACACTGTCATCTTGAATTTAAAAGGATAGAGGCAGCATCCAATCAAATCAGCAGTTGTGTCCCTCAAATTGACAGGGGGCATGCTGAGAGAGCCACACAGACACAAATGCTTGCTTTCTTCTGATCTTCTCCATCAAGGGTGGCACCTGGGGCCGGGGAGGATTAATCAAGTCTCAATCAGGGAACTACCAGGGTGTTCCTTCCTGACTGCATGCCAGAGTGGCTATGGGCCGGTGGCTCCTTCAGGCCTCTCATGTCCTTCCTTTTGCACAGGAATGTCTATGAAGATTGTTCTACATCTGTTTGAACTTTGTGGTTGGATGTGTGGCCTGGGGAGCAGGTGATTCACCTCTTCTCAAAAGTCTCACAGTTGAGAGGACCTGGGCACACACAGCTCTGTTTAAGATGTCCCATCCCAGCAGCCCCGTCAGTCACCTCACCTGGCTTGGATCAGGAGACCCTTTGAGCAGATGCTGTCATGCCATAGTGAGGTGAAACTTTAATAGGCTATGGAGTAGCGAGGCTTCAGTGACCACATCACACCAGCTGACAGTCTTGAGAATTGTCCAAGATAGTTTTTGTGTCTTGTAGTTTCCTTTTGGGTCATGAGGAGTGAAGTTTCAGGCTAGAAATGTGTTCCACCAGTTTTGGCTGTGCTTGGCATCATCACCAGCTTCACAGGTGTTAATTCACCCAACCGACTTCCCGGCCTCCCTTTTGCACATCTGGACCACCCTGGAGCCCTGCGGGAGGTAACCCTGGATGCCACTCTCCTCAGATACTGAACTTTGAACTTGTTTTCATGAATTAAAATTCTGGTCCAGGAATAATTCCTTATCCCAAGCTGCAGTAATTACAGATAGGAATCTGTATTTACTGTATAATTGGATGGTTTGCCAAAAAAGGAGCAGGAACTTATGAAAGCTGTTTGACCTAGTGTGTAAACAATTGAAGCTCAAGCAATTGTTGCTCTAGTTAGGAGGGAATCTCCAAAGTTCACTAAGAACCTTCTAGAAACTTCCTGCCACTGGGCACCCATTTGGGAGGCCTGGATCCGTGGATTCTGACTGCTGTTAGGGTACACAAGTACTCAGATGATAGCAACGTGTGTGAGAGGAGAAGCTGTCAGGTATACTAAATTCCCAGAACCCAAATGGGGGAGGATGGGATCCAAGAGCAAGGCCAACGGTGACTGCAGACAAATCCCTTGTCTCTCTAGGTTCTTGACTTCCAGGTCACTCTGTGGTCTACGGTAAATGTAAATATGAATTGAAGAAAGTTGACATGATTGAATTTAAAGTTTTGGTGTTTGAATGCACATTTGAAATTACTTGGACACTATATGGGAGCATTATACCTCTTTTTATTGTAGAAAACCCAAATGCAACAGATCCCACAAGATCCCCCACACAGAGGCACTGATCAAGTATAACCTTATTCACATGATTAATCAATCAAGTCTCATGTCACATCTCTATGATGTATGAATGGCATTATCTGCAATACTGATCCGACAGCTCACGGACCTGGTTGATCTTAGGCTGAAGGGAAATTACACTATTGAGCCCAGTCTCTGAGGTGGGACAGGGATGCCCACAGACGACTGGTATCAGTGTTTCTCCTAATGACTGGGTCTGCTTCCTGCAAGAACAGGAAGTGGTGTGGGGCCAGGAGTCCTGCCAGATGTCCCGGCTCTGCTGCTTTCATTCTCTGTTCACTCCAGCGCCTTGGTTTTGTGGTGGTATCTAGACAGTGGAATCTGAAAATGACTGTGGTGTGTGAGATTGTCCCTCACCAAGGTCTGAGGGAGCAGCAGGCCCTCCCCTTCTCCCCTGGAGAAGATCAAACAGACTTGGCTTCCAGTCCTGCTCGTCACCCTTAGCTGTGTGATATTGGGCAGGTATCTAGGCCTTTCTGGGCCTCCTCATGGGAGTAACAGTAGCGTCCCAGGGGCTACCATGCTGGATTAGGTGAGATGCTTTGTTGGAAGGACCCAGCATACACCAGGTGCTCCCTCCCTTCCCCTGGGTCTGGACAGTGCCCTCGCCACTATTTCTGGGATGATGTGAGCATCTTGGGTGACTTGATTCTGGCTACCTCACTTGGGGTTAATTAGTTCCTCACGAGAGAATCCTTTTTGAGTGCCCTCCCCCAGTTTTGGGCTCTCTCTGTATTATATCTACTAAGTAAATGTCATGGATCAGCTACAAGGCACAGGAGCGGGTCTCAGTGAAGCAGTGCCATCCTCTGGCTCATGGGCTTCACCTGTGGTGTCCAGAGAGTGGAGACTTAGCAGGAAGTGGCATTTCTGGCTACCTTAGGCCTGGATGCCATGTCTCTGAGGACGTACAGGGAAGGCAGATTAGTGCTGTGGTTTGAAATGTGAACCCCACACCCCAGTTCTCCTGAGATCCAGCTCTATGCTTTGCAAAGACTTAACATACACGTAATATTTTGATGTTTAAAAGGCATTGCCTTAAAATAATACTAAAATTGTGACCCCATAGAGTCACAACTGGGGAGGACTAGGTGACTTAATACATGTAAAACAAGCTCACCAGCAGACGCCTGAGTGTTAGCTCTTACTGCACTGTGAGAAAATTAAATAATGGGGATTCCATGTGATTAGTTAATTACACTTGCAACAAAATCTGAGCCTTCTTAGGCAATATTGACAATAATTGGATGGTTTTGTGGTCTTGAACCCATGGGGGAAGCTGGTGAGGGTCACGGGGTGTGGGAGGCTAAAGCTCAATCCCGGTTCCTTATGTTCCCACCAAAGAAATTCACATTTAAAGTCAGACACCAAAAGCCCCAAGAGAACTTCATTATGGGAGAAAGTAAAGTGAAGTGAAGGTGAAGGTAAAGTGAGGCTCAAGCAGAAAGCACTTGGGAGAGAGAGAGCGGGTGATCACCAAGCAGAGAACCCCCAAGGACACAGTGCTGTTCCCACACGTGTGACGGGGATGCGCGCCAGAGGGGCAGGGACCACCTTCTACACTCTGCCAAACAGGTGACCAGGTTCTCCTTCAGGTTGCCAGGTGGTGGAGTTGGTGACCTTAGCTGGTCCTCTCCAGAACTGTCATGGTGGCCCTCCTATTCAGGGGGCCTCATCTACAGGTCAATTCGTCCTGGGGTCAGTACTGGTCAGGAGTTCTCCTAGTGTGCCTATCCCACTAAAGGATCCCCCTTTCTGAGATAGAAAGAGGCTCGTGGGGCCATGACTTCTAGTTCTATCTTGACCTTTATGGTCCTGTCAAGAGTTGGTCCCATAAATCCCCTTTTCTTGAAGAATTTCTCCAATTAGCTCATTCTCCTTCTGTTTGTTTACTCTCGAGGTCTGTGTACCCAGGACTTTCCTACGGGTTACCATCTGCTGCGAGGTATTTACTCATCTGCTCTGGGAGTGTGAGAAACTCGCTCACCTACACAAACCCAAACAATGAACTAGGAGACAAAAGCCAGGCTTTATACTGAGGGTCCTGCTTGACGGGGGTCTGGGTGGCAGGCAGGCCCAGGACAGTCACAGTCAGTGTTTTATTCCCCAGAGTCCCAGGGTCCCTACCTGGTTCCTCCTCGGGGTGTACAGTCTCCCCAAATGTCACCTAGGTCTTACTGTGTCCCACTGGGTTCTTTGAAGAAGTTAGCCTTTAGCTGTCCTCACCTGCTTTTGTTCTCCTGGGCTGAGAGCATCTTAGGTTTGTCTCTACCAGTCAGGCTGGCCCTCCCCCACCTCCTGCTTGTCAGGGCCTTTGACCTGCCACACTCCAGTGTTACCTGCTTTTAGCTTTCCACTCTGCCCTCTCCTGCTGCTTTCCTTACATCCCAATTTGACATTCAAGGCTAAGTGCTGAATCCGGAAAACGAACCACCAGACTCTCTCTCTCTCACAAGTCCCCTCTTTTTCTTTGGATACCCTGGGGTCTACTTTGCATTTTTCTCCCATAACCTTTAGTAGGGCCACCCATCCTCGCCATATTAACTTTTCAAGGTGGAAACTGCCCAGGGTCATGTTTTTAGCAGTTTGTAGAGCTGCCTAGGTCAGGAGCCCTTGGTACAACCCTTCCCAACTTGGTTGATGCTTGTCTTCTTTCTAGGTCTTGATTAAAACCAAGTAAGCAAGCTGGAGGTAGTGACTACAAACCCCGGAGGAGCCTGAGCCAGGAGCCCCTTACCTTGATGGGTGGTAAAGTGGAACAGAGCCTGAGCAAATATTCTTTCAGAAATTGGTCTTTAGTTTCCATGGTAGGGAATTCTGTAGTTTTTCTCAAATAAAGGATCCCATATAGCGGTTCATAATAAATACCAGAGCTAGATAATCACAGCAGCAAAAACAAACAAACAACAAAACAAAAAACTAGACACAGATCAGTCTGCCCACGGAGGAGGGTAGGAAGATTTGTAGGTCTCAAATGGACTCAAAACAAACTTGTGACTCTGACAGATCTTTGTGTGAGATTTATCAGGCACTCCTGCGTAAAAATCCTTTCTTTCTAAACTCCCAGTTTTACTTACTTTTGGAAGGACTGACATAAATATACATCTCAATTAACAACACAGGACCACCATGTTAACTTTTAAATGTCCACGGTGGCTGTGTTCTGTTACATTCTCCTGCCAGGTGTTTAAGGCCAAATTGGTCTAACTGTTATGAAGAGTCAGCTGAGACTGGCCAGGAATGGCTCTTGGGAACTCGTGAGAAGACTCTTGGCTCCTTTGGCTTGTTCCTACCATTGTGCCATCTGCCAGGACGGGTCAGGGTCTGGCTGACCATGTGTGGCTCCCCTTGGAAGCATCAGGGACATTTCCTCCCACCCTGATCCTTCTTTGGGCAGAAGGTGCACTGATTCTCTAGGATCCTCTTAATCCCCCTGATGGAGAGGTTGGGTGACTCACTGGAGACGCATCAGGAATCAAACAAAGCTGTGAGAGCTCCTAACTCATTTTCATGAAAAAAAAATGTAAAAAGGTTTCCATGTTCTGCATTGTCAACCTTTAAACACTCAGGCTTTTCCTAATTATCTTTCAAAAATGCATGTAAATTTCCATCCCAGGGTAAAAAAAAACAACATAAAATATTATATATAATTTACTGATAACAGGTTACCTTTATCCAGTATCAGAACCTTAAGTGACATAAATAAACACCAAACAAATCTGTTATTTTTATATAAATCTGAAGAAGACTTTTGCTACAGATAATTTGAGTTTGGAGAACACCAACTTAGTAAATTGCTTTTCTCAGCTTTACATTGTAAAAGACTTGTGTACATAGAGGATATGAATACGCAGAGTATACAAAGAAGACAGTAACAGTGTCACATCACACAGAGGTCCTTATATTAACTAAATTTAACTTTTAAAATAAGGTTTAGAATCCATAGTGCATGATAACTAGAATCACAGGTCTGCATAGGTTAACGGCACTAGCAAAAAGCAAAGGGCAGTCTTAAATCTCACACACTTAGGAAACAGTGTTAATGATCATAAATAGAAAAAAATAGCGTTTACTGGCCACCTTGCCTGTAAACCTATATATGCTTTCATTTTACAAATTTTACAGAACATTTAGACAAGCCTCAGACAGGCATATTTAATTTCAGATGTATACCTATCTCTAGCTCCATAGACTTATGGTGTCAACTACATTGTAATAAGTGAAAATAACCATTATTTATTTAATTAGTTGTGGAGTGTTCATTTAAAAGACTTTAAAATGAGCACAAACCATAATTCCTTTGAGATTTCATTTCCCTAGTAAATAACACCCAACGGACACAAGAAATTATCTTGATGAAAAATAACAGATCCATATTTTTGTTTTTTGGTTCATATCAGTACATTAAAATTCAACCTTAGAAAATCCCTTAAATAATTTTGGCTGACTGTGCTAATTATAGCCAACTTAATCACATGCACAAACTTTTAGCTTTACCTTTCATGAGTCTTCTGCAACCTACTTAGACATTCTACAACTTGTTTATGTCCTTAGTTTTGCCCTTTTTATTATATTCGACTTTAATATACACAAATATATACTTTATCATATAAAATTATTTCTCAACCAAACAAAATTTCTTTTTCTTTCCAATTTTTCATAATAAAATATATTTCTATACTGATAACATCCTTATATCTCTTTTGTTTAGTTTCAAACCCTTTCTTAAATCATATTCTGAAAAAAAATCCTCATGAAATTTATGAACTTAGAAAAATTATTCCTTTTTTAATAAGAGGAAATACTTTGTGCTTTTTACAACACTTTAATCAAAACTGAGCTGAAATGTTTTATACTCTTTGCATATAGAATTGTGTTTGTTAGATTTTAATTCTTAGTAACCTTGATTTAGTTTAGATCCAGAAGCAAAGCAAACTTATGAGAGCATATTTACCAACTTATGAAAGTACACTTAATAGATTCACCAACTTTTCCACTTACCAACTTAATAGATCCAAGTATATTTTACCTTATGGAATTTAAGAAGACAATAATACCTAAATTTAAATTTAGTAGTTGATGTTTTAGTATTTTAACTTTGCAAATTGATTAGATTTCCTCTCTATTAAACAGATTTATAAATGTTTATTCCACTTATGTTAAATCGAATGTATTCATTTTTAATTTAGGTTACCCATGAAAATCAAGGTATCATACAAGTTTAATTCACACTTTAAGTATGTTGTTTCTGCCAAAGACAAATTCTTAAAAACAATGGATATGCTAATTTTTTTTTTGTCCTTTTGGTAGAAACCAAGGAGTGGGATAGCTTAGTCAAAAGGTGGTTCCATCCCGAGTTTTCTGAGGAATCTCTGTACTGCTTTCCAGAGTGGTTGCACCAATTTGCAGTCACATCAGGAACCTCAGTAATTAAAGCACCTCAATTCACAATAGCTAAACTATGGAACCAACCTAAGTGTCCTTCAGTAGATGAATGGATAGAGAGAATGTGGTGTATATATTCAATGGAATATCAGTCAGCTTTAAAGAAAAATGAAATCATGGCATTTGCCAGTAAATGGATGGAGTTCAAAAATGTCATGTTAAGCTAAGTTAACCAATTCCATAAAAACTAAAGGCCAAATGTTTTTTCTGGTACACAGATGCTAATTTATAACGGGATAGGTGAGACACTAGAGAAGAATAGAGTTACCTTAGATTAGGTAGAGGGGAGTAAAGGGAGGGGAGGGGAGGGGAGGGGATATGGGGTTAGGAAGGACAGTAGTGGGAAGGCCTTCTTGGACTGAGTGCATCTTAGGTTTGCTCTGGGGTCAGTCTGGCCCTTCCCCCACCTCCTGCTTGTCGAGGGGCTGTGGATCTGGCACACTCGGTGTTAACTGCTCTCCACTCTGCGCCCTCCTGCTGCTTTTCTTACCTCCCAGGCAATTTTACATTTAAGGCTAAAGGCTGTATTCTGAATGCACCACCAGACTTTCTGTATCTCACAGCAGTAATTTAAAGGAAACTTTACCAGTGACATAAAGTCAACCTGCGACTCTCCCATGCATTCCACAGCTCATTATCTACAACTACATAAGAGTGGGCTCTCAGCCGAGGCTGTGGGCTGTCTGCGGAGATGCTGCTTCTGGCAGTGAGCAGGAGAGAAACAGGCCGAGGAGGACAGCGGGCACCCTGGGCGGGAAGGGAGCAGGAAGGTGAACCCTGAATCCTAGACAGCGGGTACCTGGGTCCTTTCCCACCCACACAGGATCAGCACCTCCAGGACAGACCAGGAGCAAGCCTGGTGCCTAACCCGACCATGGCTGTGCATCACAGTGTCTGCTGAGGTCCTGAGGTGGGGAACAGAGGTGGGACTACCCGTTTCTTACTGCCTCATGGCCTTAGGGTGAGGGTCTGCAGGGCCATGAGCGTCACACTCACTGCCAGTCAGGCATCTGCCAGGGACTGTGGGTTAGAACCCAGCTCCTGGGTCTGTAGATGGTGCCAGGCCAAATCCACCTGGCAGTGGGCATCTCCTCTCCCTCCTCTGCCCTCCTACTCTAGCACCAAGCTCCTGGACACACACTGGCAGAGACGTGGGGCCCAATGACCTTAAAAGGCAGATTTGGTCTTCAGGAGTCACTAGAACAGGCTGAGGATCCAGGGGACACCACTCCCATGAGACATAGTTTCCAGACAGCTCCAGAAACTGGGTCCTTTACAAATGTTGCTCTTTACGGTTTTAGCAGAGAGTTTTTCTCCCAAACGCTCCAGCAAAGCTGAGAATCACACCCTTTGTACCTACTTGTTCAGACAGAGGGTTGGCAAGTGAAGACCAAGCAGGAGAGCAGCAGTTGCCTTCAGAAAACTGTGCATAAGAAGATTCCTCAGCAGAGTTGACCACGTCTTGATTTTCAGAAGTGCAATATTTGCCAACATATGATGCTAACACCATTGGACATGCAAAGCCAAAAAGTGAAACTCAACTTCAACATCACACCTTAAACGAAATTCAACTCAGAATGGATCAAAGGTTTTATTTCATTTATTTACTTTTTTTTTTTTTTTTTTTTTTTTTTTTTTTTACAGTGGTGGGAGTTGAACCAGGGCCTGGCACAGGGGGGAGCAAGCACGAACCACTAGGCTACCCTCCTGCTCGGGGATCCTAGACACAAATGTAAAATGTCAAAACAAAGTAACTTTTAAAGGAAACAAAATTCTTGGGACTGTTCTTGGTGAATAATTCTCAGCTATGAGGCTGAAAGCAGTATCCATAAAAGAATAGAAAACAAAGATGCATTGGGCTCTGGCGGCAGTCAGAAGGGCTTGCTCTGTGTAAGCAGATGAGACATGGGAATGAAGTATTGGCAGGCCACACACCTGGCCAACACCGATGGTGGAAAAGCCATCCAGTGAGAACTTGGGCAAAGAGAAAACCTCACTGAAGAATGTAGATGGCGAACAAGTGTGTGAGGAGAGGTGCTCACCTTGAGGGGCCTTGAGGGGATTCAGGCCTGTCCAAAGGAAATGAAAAAACCACACACCTGTTGGAATAGGTAGACAAAGACAAGAAATGGAGACAATTCCAAGTGAAGGTGACAATGTGGAGAAGCCGGGTCTCTTGTGCTGCATGGGTGGGTAGCTGAGGGGTTAGCGACGGGGGTGAGGGTCCAGGCTGGAGGCTGTGATGGCTCACGCTTTGCTGTCTGTGTTCGTGGAGGGGGAGGTCATGCCTGTAGGTTGGACTTTTTCTGTAGGCACATGAGCTTGCTCCAAGCGCAGTTCTACATGTGGCAGTTTCATCCACCCAAGCCCTTGGGTCATGGTGTCCCTGCTAGGATTCCTGGTGTCCTGGTGAATTCTGGACTCTGTAGGCCATGAGCCTTCCCTGAGAAGCTCCCTGGGATGTCCCAGAGCAGGTCCCCTGGCACTCCCCATTCAGGAGACCTCCTGGAGCTCCTCTTGGTGCACACAGTAGGCTCTTGCTCTCCCTCGGAAGCTCTGAACTTAGTTCTTTCTATGACCCATGATGAAGGCAGTGACTGGAGGCCCTTTGCAGTTGGCCTCTCGGAGCCTTTCCCCTGCTCCCCTCTAGGGACATGGCTCACGCAATGGGGCGGCAAAGGCAATGTCAGAACTACCAGGGCACATTCCGCTGTAGGTCTCTCTCAGGGCCTGGACAGCAGTTTGTCAGCTGCCCACGGGGCAGACTGGATTTGGAATTAAACAGGGGAGTGAGGCCTTGTCCAGGCACAAGGACCTTCTCCACACATCCCTGGGGCTTCATAAAACCTTCCTAAATTCTCTATCGCAGTTTGCAGGAAGCGGTGCTGGGACAAGACCAGGCCCGTCATCTGACATTCGTGACCTTCCTCACAAGCTTTCAGACAAAGTGTCTTACTTTTTACTAGTGGTATGGTACGACAGGTGTGCGAACCTCCCAGAATTCCCAGAGGGATTCGTCACAGCCACAAAGACAGGGGACGCTGCCTTCAATTTCTGTGAAGTCAATGTCCATGAGGCGTGTGTTTCTGGACAAGGAGCCACACGAGAGGGAAAGCAGTTGATGATCTGCACTTCCCTTCCTTTCCTCCTCTGCTTGTGACGCTTACAGAGGACTCGAATGTCTCCTTGAAGGACAAAATTTTGACATTTTACCCTCCAATTTGGTTGTCAGTGAGCCTACTTACTTCAAGTAGAAAGCATTCTGACGAGGTAGGAGGGACTGCAGGAAATGACACTCCTGCCTCCCAGGTCTCAGCATGTGGCCTGCTTATGGCTACTGGGGATGATTGCTCCTGAGCCCCAGTAGAGGGCTGGAAATGAACCTATCCTACTAACCCATGCCAACATGTGCATATCTATCTATCTATCTATCTATCTATCTATCTATCTATCTATCATCTAGCTAAACTTTCCATCCATCTATCCATTCATCCATCCATCCACCCAACCATTCACCCATCCATTCATCCACGTATCCACTCATTCACTTTTTATCTATCATCTCTCTCTGTGTGTGTCTCTCATCTAGCTAAACTTTCTATCCATCTACCCATTTATCCATCCACCCATTCAACTGTCCATCTATCATCCATCCATCCATCCACCCATCCACCCATCCATCCATCCATCCACCCATCCAACCATCCACTCATTCACTTTTTATTATCTATCTATCTATCTATCTATCTATCTATCTATCTATCTATCTATCATCTAGACTTTCCATCCATCTATCCATTCATCCATCCACTCATCCAACTGTCCATCCATCCACCCATCCACCCATCCACTCATTCACTTTTTATCTATCTCTCTATCCAGTATCTATCTATCTATCTATCTATCTATCTATCTATCTATCTATCTCTTTCATCCACCTATCTAATCTGTCTGTCTAGTCTCTGTATGTGTGTGCATGTTTACAAACATGATTTGAATTGATGCCTCTGTTTCTGTCCCAGGTCTGTTCTAGCCTCCCTTATTTGTAACTTCTTTTTCTGAAAACGAGGAATCTGGCTATCATGTCATCCTGTAGAATCACTTATTTGTTCTATCCTAGTGTCAGTTATTTCAGCATTGCTGTACAGGGCTTCCTAGATCCAGTCAACACACAGTTGATAGCTACTCAGCCTAGTGCCTTTCTTTCTCCTGTCCTTTGTGTGGCTGGTTTTCATCTGTGATACGGGCGGGATGATCATTCCACATGCCATTTTAAAGTCCCCAACATTCTGGTTTCTAAAACTCATGCATTTATTTTTAAATGTATGAAATGTTGCTGCGGTTCCATGAGCGAGCTCTGCCTGGGAGACGTGGCCCCTCTTGCCTACCACGCGGAAGAGGTGGAGTGCACTTCTTCCAAATCTCCCGCAGCCCTTCCGTCTCTTATTTTCTGGTTTATCCTTCCTAAAATTATTTTCACCAAATGCAGATGCCTGTGCCTTTTCTCAAACCCACTTCTTTCTCAGGTAGAGGATAGTATGGTATTCTGTTATTTGTGTACTTCTCAGTATATCCTGGAAATTACTCCAATTTAGTTCACAGAATTCTGTATTGTTAGCAGCTGCAGGGCCCTTGATTTGCAGATATGCCATCATTCAACCACTGTGCTTTCTATAGACATCTTTATTGTTTTTGGTGTTTTACAAGTGTAAGCAACGCTAAGAGGAGTAACATGTACACAGACATTTTCGAGGTATATCTTCAGGGTAGCTTTCGAGGAGTGGGGTCATTGAGTCAAAAGTTAAATGCATGGAGGACAGCTAAGCATAGCGCACTTCTCCTCCAGCAGGGTTGGGTCCATCCACATCCTTGCCATCCACCTGTGCAGGTATGGGTCCCAACATCCTATCCTGTGGGATGCGCTGGGATAGTTCTCAATTTTGCCAGCTAGTTAGATGAGAAATATGACCTCAGTGTTGTTTTAATATTCCCAGAAGTGGCAGTGAGCTTGACCACTTTTTCTGTGTCTGAGGGACATTTCTGTATCTTTTCCTATGAGTTTTCTGCTCAGGTGTTTATTAAAAAGTTCAGTCTGAACTTGAAAAGTGAAGTTGCAGCGAAACTTGAATTTATTTTTCAGCCACATATAATTCGGTTCAGGTTTCACGTAGGTATCTGTGCTTGGCAATGCCCTAAGAACCTCCGTCAGTGGTTCGGAGGGGTGTGGGCAGGGGGCAGGGTAATGTTGGGTTGCGACTGGGTTGAGCTTGCAACCTGGAGATGTCACCCCTGGTTTCTTAACAATAGTCCTTCCTCAGTCCCCGAGGGGCGCTGAGGACCTGAGAGGTCACAAAGGGCAATGGGAGATGGCACCACTGAGCTAGATGGCCTCTCACCACACAAAAGCCTCCTGAGGGCTTCAGGAAGTGACGTGGGCAGGATGTGACTCAGGGAGGCAAGGGTCAGTGCTGCCCAGGTGGATGGCCAGAGGAGCCTTCCTGGAGGAGGTGATTCGAAAGGAAGCTGAGCAGGGAATGACCTGAAGCTGGTGTGGGTCTAAGGCTGCTCTTGGGACATTAGTCAAATAGAAGCTCCACGTCCTGGAATTTTCAACGCTGGACACATTTTGGAGTTTTGAGAGCTCCTGAGGGCTATTCACGTCTCCTTCATCTTTAATTCCTCTCATGGGTTTCAGAAATTCTCATAGTTGTCACCTTCGCCTTCCAGGTGAGGAAACTGCATCTCAGGAAGGTGTGTGGCTTTTCCAGGGGGACAGAGCAAGGGGGCCTGATCTGACCAAGGTCTTTTCAACCCAGGGTCTGTGGGGAAGCTTGCTGCTGTGCTGGGCTCAGAGGTGGCATCACAAGACAGTTAAGCTCAAGTGCTCAGGAGCCTGGACACACACACATACACACATACACACACACACACACACACACACACACACACACACACACCCATGATCCAGCAAGGATCACTAATTTGCAGGGGCCTTAGTTAGAGCTCCAGGCTTCCACACAGTCGATCTTCCTAAGCATGGTGGTAGGGACTTGGATGTTACCCTATTTTCTGTGCTAGGTACTTACTGGCTGGTACTTGTCATAATTATGGATTTCAAGTCCTCATGGTACAGTGGTCACTTTGGCATGTTTTATGTGAACTCTGAGACAGGAGGCTTCTCTTGGAGCGGTTGGTGAATGGTGAATGAACAGAGGCTCTGCCTCAACTAAGCTCAGAGTGCACATTATATTTAGTCCACGGGGTTGAATCCTGCCCCCATCTTGCCAGGACTTCCCTGGCAGAGAAAGACTCCACAAAGCAGCTTTCTTATTCAGTCACATGGAGAATGTCTTTTTATAGCTGTGCTCAGGATTCCCAAGTCAGTGACCCAGAATTCAAACTACACACCAGGGAGACTGGCCATAAAATCCAGGAAAAGTGATAGTATTGAGGCTGGGAATAAGAGAGTGCCAGTCATTCTTTCCACAAATAGTTCCTAAGTTCCTACGGTGTGCGAAGAATTCTACATGACCCTGGAGATACAGCGGGGACCAATAAAAATGTGTTCCCTGCTCCGATGGCACACACATTCTATCAAGGAATCATTCCCTCCTCTCAAAAGACAAGTGAGTCGCTCTAACCTATCCACAATTAGCAACTGAGAACGTTAATTAAACCATCGCCAAAATAAATGCATATATTGGCAAAGTCTGATTTGTGTACAATTAAGTAACAGCATGCATCATTTATTAAACATTTCATTTATTCATCATTATGTATTCACTTATTAAATATTCATTTGTGCTAGCTGCTCTCCTGAGCACTGATGTTCAGCAAAGACCCCAGGGCTGCCTGTCCTTGGCTTGATGGAGCCAGAAGCTCATCCCTGCACCAATTACTATAGCACAAAGGAAGGACTATTCTGATTGGATAAGCCAGCAATTCTGATGGGATAAGCCTGTCCACCTGCAGAGCACCTGGGCTCTTCCCACACCATGTTTGCTGACTGAACTCAGGTTGCCTAGAGCATTGCCTCAAGCAGGGGAGGGATCTAGGTGTTAGGTCCTGAGACACCTCGGTCTCAGGAGTTCTCCACAGCCTTTCCAGAATCTGGAAACACATTCTGGACCAGGATTCATCACTTGACTTGGGTCTGCCATGTTTGATCATGGATGGATGGTTTCTGGGGACAGTAAGGCATGCAGCTGGGGCTCTCAGGAGGAATGAAAGGCTCCCTTCATTAGGTTGTATGTAGAGGTTTCCTTTAGTGTAGTGGTCTGTCCCACACTCTGCTGTGCCCGAGTGCATCTCCAAGCAGACGGACTCGTCTGCTGCAGCTCTGCTGCAGGGCACTGAGACAAGACGGGAGCCGGCGTACTGACTGTGTTTTAATATTCCTGGCCTGCCAATCAAGTTGCACCTAACTGATGAGGACATCTGCCGCTTCTCCTATGTGCCTCTTTATGGATCTGAGCTTATCAATTCCTGAGAATCCCCAAAGATTGACAAGCTCTGTTATTTGGGCAAAACATTATTTTCCACCTATTTTTCTACTCCTGCCATAACAAATTACCACAAACGATGACTTGGAACAACACAGATTTATGATCTTACAATTTATCTGAGGTGAGTTTCTCCAGGCTGAAACCAAGGTGTCAGAGGGCTGCACACCTTCCTGGAGGAAATTTGGGGAGAAGCAGTTCCTGTGTCCATTCAGGCCCTGCCTTGTGCTCTGGCTGAGTATGTGTTTCCTTCTTGGCCTCTGGAAGACGCCCTCAGCCCCTGCCTCATGGTCTCCTTCTGGCTTTTTGAAAGGCAGCCATGGTAGCAGAGTCCTGCTCATACCCCGCAGCTCTCCCGAGTCATCTCCTCCATCTCCCTGTCTCGCTCTAGTCTTCCTCTTCCTTTAAGGCTTCTGCAATTATATTTGTCCTCCACTAGAATGCTGGGTAATCTCTCATGTTTAATTCCATTTGCAAAATTCCTTTTATAGTACAATGCAACATAGTCACAGGTTCCAAGGATTCAGTCATGGGTATTTTAGGGGGAAAATTGAGAGCAGATAGTTACTCCATGATGTGTAGATCAGCAGCTTTCAGGCTGTGCCTAATCCTTTGCTGTGCCATTGTATAAAGCAGTAGTTTGCTCTGCGTCACTCCATTAGGGTTTAAGGGCTGAGATGGAATGTCTCCAGTCCTTGTTTGTACAAGTAAACAACCTCCATCTGACCGGCACCACCCTAAGGCACAGACTGGTAAATAACTCATGTGCCAACTTACCAAACTGAATCAAGGAGCACCTGCTTGTGTGGTCATCCCAAACCCTACCAGGAACGCCAGGCATGGGAGCTTATCAACCTCACCAGACTCAACACTCTCACCTCAGACCCACCAAAGGAGGAATCTCCTGAGACTGGACAGGTCAGCACCTTGACCCTATAACCCAGTGGTTCATCATGAGCCTTGCCCAGGAAATCACCCCGGTGGCGAACCTCTGAATCTCCCTCCTGTGACTTGAGCAGAGCAGCTTCTCCTGCCCATGATGACTCTACCACGCGGCCTGCGCAGTGGTTTCATTAATGAGGTTCTGGCATTAAGTTAGTTAGAAGAGATCAAAATAAAACACACAGACAGTACTTTATTTTATATTGCTAGGTCCGAGACGGCTCACCTCCCTGTTTCCCTGCCTCCAGCCGCCCAGCAGGGCAGCGAGGATTACTCTGGGCTAGCAGGAGAGAGAGAGAGCGAACACGCCGGGGAGTAGCCTTTTATTTGGGGGGACAAGAGATTCAGGGGAGAATTCCATCCAATGAAGGTTGAGGGGGGGCTGTACTCCAAGGTCAGGGTCAGTGATTGGGTCTCCAGGGTCAGTGGTCAGGCACACCCCCACACGGATGGGCTCTCTCATCAGGAAAGGGTCGGGATAACTCCGACACAGCCAGAGTGCCTCAGGCCCTTAACGGGAGTCACCCAATCACGTGTCAGAATGGCTCCCCACAGATGACTATGCAGGCCCCACTCCAAGCTGACATCTCAAGCTGACACTCCAAGGTGACACTGTCAAAAGGCTGTCTGTCAGGAACCTCGCCTAGCATAAGTTCCTGCACTTGGACAGCTCTGCACCCTGAACAAGTTTTCAGGCTGGTCCCTAATCTTCTCTGACCACCCTCAGAGACTCTTGCTCTCAGTTCAGCCTCTGAACCCCTGTGGCTGCCTTAATTCTTTCTTGGTCTTTCTGTGTAACATACATAAAGTGTGATGTGTGACTTGAGTGTGATAGACATAAGAGATTAAGATTGGAATGAAAGAACTTGTGATTGCCCTTCATATAACTACCAGGTGACCCACATGTATTCAGTAAACTGCCACAGATGAAACTGGTGTGGCCTATGAATCTATTGATATTTGATAAGTTTTGACATTGTGGAAAGTCACAAATGTGTTTGGTCTATGTTAATGGCAGAGCTCACTCTATGACAAATGAAGCCTACCACAAAAACTAACCAAGATATCAAGGTTCTATGGATGGCTAGGGCTGGGGTGGGAGTCTGAGGTCACCAAGTCACCCTCTCACTTGACCTCCTGGTCTCTCACTTGACCTCCTGGTCTCTTACTTGCACTGGGGACCTGCTGCTAATGGAGCAGACATATTTCTACTCCTCCCATAGAAGATAGAAAGAGCCCCAGGTCCCTACAGGCCACCCTGGGCTGGCAAGGCCATCAGCAAAGCTCCCCGCACCTGGCTGTGAGTGAGGAGGTTGGATAACCCTTGTTGGAACTGTCTGGTTGGAATCCCAGCACCAGCAGTCACCTGCGATGGGTCATCTATCTTCTCTCAGCCTTGGTTCCTTCATCTACAGCCTGGGGGAGATTCTAGAACTTACTCTGTGTAAGACTCAGTTACAGCTCATGAGGATTTACCAATGACCCCCAGCTGACCAAGTGCTGCTCTCAGGGTGTTTGCACCATGATGGGACATAGGCACAGATATCAGTAAACCAAGAAGCTAATCTGAAAAGGCAGCGAACAACATGAGAATTTGCAGCAATCAGTGATGGTTATCAGCAGGGTGGGGAGGGAGCTGGTCAGAAAAAGCAATCAGGAGGGAGAACCTCTGTGAGGAGAAGGAGCCAGGCTGCACAGGGCTGGGGGAGACCCCAGCAGAGAACCCTGTCAGGTTGCAGCCTGTGGCAGGAGGATTTAAACAAGCACTCTGTGTGAGAAGGGCTGGGAGCAGGGAAAGGAACAGGCACTTCTGGCTAGGGAGGAGGTGGGGATCTAAGCTGAGCACAGTTCTTATAATTTTCTGTAGGATGGTGGAGCAGGTCACCTGGTCCTGGAGCATTTGACGATGTCCATGGTGTAAATACTTCCACCAGGGTGACCTCCAGCCCCAACATGTCCTGCAGCTTCAGGGGGCACGGGGGAGCTGCCTGGGGAGCTGGTGCAGGAGGTGAGATCTAAAAGTTCTGGGAGGAGTTAGGAGAAGTCTGGGTCCCCTCATCATCCAGCCCCACCCGCAGCACAGAGCTTTCCAAGGTGCTTTCTTACAGCCTCACCAGGCATCTGTTGCCCTGTCCCCGTGGCCTGAGCTGTGGCATTTGGCTGATCTATCCCAAGGGCAAGGACTTTTTAAAAACCTGGCTATGTTTCCAGACCCAGAAAAATCAGGATTCTGTTAGAAGGAGTCATGGAAGGGTTTTGGACAGAAACCTAGCAGCCCCTGGCGCAAAGATGTTCTGGAAAAGGTCAAGACAAACTCCAGTTCTTTCAGGCAGTCTGGCCGGGAGGTGTGTGGGAACAGGCAACCCCCACCTGAGACTTGTGTCTAGCTCAGAGTTTTTCTGGTTTTAGAGAGGCTGAAGGGGAGCTGACCATGGAAAGGCAGAGGTGAGGCTCTGAGTTCCAGAGTCCTGGAGGTGGACAGGGTTACTTCCTGCCAGCTAGTAAGAATCTGTGTTTCCCACATGGCTTTCCAAGGATCCATCCATGTCTACCTTCCTTTTTCCATCGCTTTAGATAATTTTACTTCATTTTTTTAAAGTGCTTGTCTGCCCAGTGGATCTGTTTCATTTATGTGCAATTTTGTGGTCAACTCTTTGATGGATATTTGGTTTAATTTGCCTCTTCTACATGAAAGGCTTATGGTTGCTTATCTTTGGGTTGCCACCTTCCTGACGTCCAAGAGCACTATGCTGAGAAAACATTTGAAGTGCGTTTTGTGATCTTCTTGTCCTTACTGGACAGCTATCATTTGGTGACAGTTTCCCTGGATTTCTTCTGTAATTGGTGTATATCCTTTAGTCTGATTAATTCTACTAAAAATAGAGTTCTGTCATGTTTAGGGTGGATTACTTAATGAGAGAAAGAAATGTACTACTTCCTGTTAAAATTTATAACCCGTAATTGTGAAATTAGGTATTTTAATTAGGTGAGACTGCATATTTTCTGAGCCTAAATCTGCAAAACTCCTTCAGATAATTATCTGCACCCTCTCTGTCCTCTTTGCATTTTATTCAGAGCCATATCTGAATGGGGGCCTGTCACTTTGATAATGAGCCTGTTGTAGACAGTGGCTGACTGGCTGTGCCTGCGTCTTAGCACAGGACTGGCAGCTTGTTAGAGCTCATTAAATATTTGTTGAATTGAATTAAATTTGAAATACTGTATTAAAAATCTGCTAACCTCCAGGGTCCTTAGCAATGATTTTTGTTGCCACTGTGGGAATGTACTTGCGTTCCATTTTTATTAACTATATTGCAACTCTCCCTTTACATGAAAATCAAAACTTTTATCTAGTACTTGTGCTCCTCTGGGTTTAGCCTGAAGGCGATTCCACCTGCCTTTGAGGGTGGGATGTCAGGTCAATGTCAGGATCCACTTCTCTGGAAGAAAAGGAGACTTTGCGGAGCCATTTTGATTTGCTTAGTGCTGGTTCACCAATAATAGCTGTGCTGTGTTCATGGTATACAGTGTAACATTATAGACATGGGGAGGTTGTACAAGGACCCAATCAGGCTAATTAGCATGTCCACCTACCACACCTGTTTTTTCTATTAACAAAACATGAAGGATGAGGAGAGTTGGTGAGGATGCGGAGAAAAAGGAATTGGACACCGGTGGGAAGGAGGTGAGTTACTGCAGCCTTTTTGGAAAACAGTTTCCTCAAGAAAATAGGAGGAGAGCGGAACTCCCACATGACCCAGCGGAACCCCCACTGAGACCCAGGCAGAGGACCTGATTCAGTGATGGTATTAAACTGGAAATTTGGGTTGGGAGAAATGATGAAAGGTATTTTTTTTTTCTTTTTGGCAATTTTGAGAAAGACTGGGTTTTGAATGAGTCATGGCAGAAGGTGAAGAAAATCCAAACCCCTCCCGGGCCAGCCCATGCCCTGTCTAGGACACTGCCAAGCCCTGTGTCTGCCCCGCACTCCCGCCTTCCAGCTGTGTGGACCTTCTGCAGGCTCCTGGGACCGCCAACCATGACCCTCTGAATTAATCCTATTTTCTTATCTACTTAACCCCCCTGGGGGCCTTCTCTAGAATGCCAGCTTCCAGCAGGAAGGAGCTGTGCCTGTGTCACCCTGGCTGGGAACCGTGTGTGGCCTGGGTAGGCACGTCGTAAATGTTGGCAGGATGGACGTTCCTCAGCTTCCGTTAACCCCCGTGCTGAGACCACCTGTGCTAAAGACGGATAAAATAGGGTTGATGAACCCCTTCCCCTCTAAGGTTCTCCAGGCCAGATGTCCCCTGTCTGTGCTGCCTGCGTGGCCCACGGTTGTCATGTGGTTGGTTCCTCACTGGCTGGAGACCTCAGGAGGCTGGCTTTCGGTTGTGGAGCACTTTGACCTGTTGGCGCCTCTGCCTGGTGGAAGCGTGACCCAGGAGGACCTGCTCCGGCTTTGGGGCTCCTCGTGGGGGGTTTTCTTTTAGGAAAGAGGTGGAGTTGTTAGCGAACAGGAAAGGAATCAGCAACAGCCTTCAACTTCATGGGATCCATCCGTCTTGAATGTCTTCCTCTTTAAAATAGGAAATTACTAAGGCATCAGGAAATTCTCCCTTATTTCCATCCCCTTGAGGATTTGTCCAGTGCACAGCCCACCTGCAGGAAGGTTCTGCTCCCTGCAGAAGCGTGAGACAGCGGGTCCTGCAGGCATAGGCCCTCACCAGGCCTTCTCCCTGCAATTTGCTAGTTTTTAATTTTTAACGTTTTTGCTATGGTTCAACTTACAACTCTGTGTGTGTGTGTGTGTGTGTGTGAGAGAGAGAGAGAGAGAGAGAGAGAGAGAGAGAGAGAGAGAGAGAGCGCAATTACTTGACTACCGCTTTTCTGGGGTCTCCTTCCAAGGCTTCCAGGGCAGCTCTTACTGCAAAGCCCCCTCCCCTTCCTCCTGGTCTCGCCTCACCCCTGCTTGGAGTATTTTTGAGTTTTATTTGGTTGGCGTGCGTCTGTCTCTTGGAGCTCACTAGCCGGTTATAATGACATGTTGGGATGAAGGAAAAGGAGATCATTTGTGGCTTGATAGATACTGAGTCGGGCAGACATCTCCTTTTTTTTTTAAGCAGAAATTCAATAACTCAATTTTGGTGCTTCATAATGCAGAATAAGAAGCAGGCGGAGCTGGACGGCCCTGTTCCTGGGGGGTGGCTTGCATAGCTCAGTCCATAAGATCCACTCTCCCTGTCTCCATCACTGGGCAGCTTAATAAAGCCCCTAATAGGATTTTCTGGCAGTAAGAACTGCAGACCGTGGGGCAGAAGCAAAGTTGTGCTCATGTGCCATCTGTGTGTCAATTTCACAGGCAATGGCTACTGTGTCAGGAGGGTTGTGGTATCAGCCCAGAATGCACTGCTGTATCTGACGGAGCTGTGAAGCCCGGCAGCTTGCGTGAGTATGTGCATAGGGTGAATCCAGCTCGGTTTTTACTTCTGCAAGCAACTAAGTCTCAAAACCGAGTCTGCTCAGCGATCACAGTGGTGGAGGTCGGTTGAAAATACAGCTGTCACTCTCAGGCTGGAGGGGGCCGAGCTTCCGAGGGTGCACGGCCCACGCCGTGCTCATTAGCCACGCTGGGAAGGCTGAGCGGAGGTGGGGTACCACTGACTTCCCGGAGACTTTAAAAAAGTTCTGTCAAGGGATAAAGGACAGCTATTTTGGGAGTTAATTATATATTCTCATGGAATAGAGAAACATTGTTCTTTACTCATTTTTTTTATTCTAAAGAAATTGAATTGACATGAGGGAATCGTCAGATCAGGATGTAGACGTCAGTGAGTGACATAATTAATGTCAGGCTTGAAGGAGCAGCTGGCTGTCTGGGCCTTGTAAGACGGCATCACGCACATGTCACATCTTTTCGAGGGCCTCCTCACAGCAGCTGAGCTATTCATAAGAACACGGGTAGGTGAGAGGAAACGACAGACTCACTCTTTGCGAGACCAGCTCACAAACTAAAGCAACGGCGGCTCTGCGTTCTCGCCAGCTCTCCCTCCTCCCTCCTCGAGGTGCCAGATTCGAGAATGAATTGCCTTAGAATCCATCTTAGTGCTGTGGGGCGTAACAGATCCCGGATCCTATTTTTAATTTCACGGCTGGAGAGACGAGGCCCAGAGCACTGTGATATCTTAACCCAACACATGCTGCTCCCTCGGTAGACAGGCTATGACTACATATGACAGAAACCCCAGGAGCCCACACAGACAGTGCTGCTTCTTCACACTTAGCAAGATCTGGAGGTAAGCAGCTGCAGGCCCCTGTTCCTGATTTTTAATTATTTTTTTTAAAGCAGTAGGTATGGCTTTGCTTCAGGGTCACAGAATGGCTGCTGTCATTCCAACCTTTACAACCTTGTTCCATCAGGGAACTGAGGGACAAGGGGGAACTCTTATGATATATGTCTCCTTCATCAGGAAAGCAAAGCCATCTCAGGGAGCCCAGCCAGGACTTGGGAAAACAAGCATTTACTTGAGAACCTCTGTGGTGGCAGCAGATACAGCACAAGAATTCAGGTGAGATGTTGTGAGCTTCATCGGCTTCTGCATGGCCGGCTTTAAATCCTTGCTCCAAAGTGTCTCAGGCTGACCTCCTTGGGCTGCCTCAGAGGCTCACAAGCTGGATCATCAAACCTACTCTGGGAACATGGTACTAAACCCAGTGCTAAGTGCCAGGGACACAGTAGTGAGCCTTTCACACGTGCCTTGTGTGCTATAATAATCGTGGCTTTTGAGGACAGCAAATATTACTAGATAATTAAATGGTTAAGTATCTAATTACAGCTTATGAAGGGGGTAGGGGAGAGCTATATGGAGGCAGAGTCTCCCCTCCGGGAGTCCAGCTGGCCGAGTGTTTAAGAGGGAGCAAACGAAATGGAGAGGCAAGAGTGAGCGATCCTTCTCAAGAGAAAGACAGACGAGGCAGAAAGAATGACACTGTCAAAGAGCAAGGAGGCCACAGGCAGATGTCAGGCCAGCCTTGGGCACCCCCGAGTGTCAGCTTTGCCATGGGAAGTTGCAGGGCGCCATAGGGACTGCTCATTAGGATTCACAGATTAAAGTCTGCGCACACCTTTCTCCTGCGACAACCTCTCCCTTCTCTGGTTGATAACTGTCCGGGTTTGTGGGTTTGCCATGGACCCCATCCTGTCTTGCCTGGACCCCAGGGGCTCCGGTATTGCCTGGGCTGACCTTACAAAATCCTACAAGACGTTCAGCCACTCCGCAATCGATTGGCCCCTGTGGGATCTGACAACCAGACGGAGCCTGCTGAGGAAGACCTCAGAGGTGTTGAGGGCCCTGGGGAAGTAGACGCTGCCCTTTCCCGGGGGCTCATTTATTAGATGTCGGTGGAGCTTGGATGGCCCTGATGCTGACTCTCCCTCTTTATGGAACCTGATAACTTGATGAGATCAGGCAACAAATCCATGGATGACGGACATCCAGAGAGACTTAATAAAATGTAAGATGGGCAACGTGCTTGCCCAAGGGAAGGGACATGGGCCGTGTTCCATGGAGCTGCAGGTTTTTCCCCATGGAGGTCCTGGGCATTGAACCCGAGGGCTCCCTATCACTGAGCTACACCCCAGCACTTGTCAGATGGCTTGAGATGTGGGTGACACAGCCATGCTGAGATCTGCCACTGATCACAGAGAGAGATTCTGTGGTCAATAGCTCATCACCACAAAATGGAAAGAGCAGTCGATCAAAACCAGCCCCTGCAGAGTGGATAGATTCGCGGGTGCTCAGTCCACAAGGCGAGGGTGAGAGGGCACCTCCTGGGCTTGGGCAAGGTCTTCCTGCCGGCCTCGTTTCCCCGGGGGCTGGCTCAGTTTGCAACCTGTCCTCGGGGAAGGGAGCTGAGCCTCAGGGGGAGGGTCTGGGGCTGGTGACTGGTGGCTGCCATTTTCCTCACTTGTTGCCCCCCCCCAGACTTTCAGATAGATGTTTCTGGAAACTTGAAGCTGCCAAGGCAGCAAGGGGATCTTTTTGGTTCTTCCTTTATGGCAGCTCAAGAATGTCCTGGATCCAAACTGTTCAGTCCTATTCTATAGGAAAGCGTCAGGGCAGACACATCACTGAGAGCCCCGTGTTCCCAGGTGACTCAGGGGCAGGAGGAGCAGGAGGACCGTGGGAGCTGAGTCACATGCACGAGGGCCTCAGAGGTGACAGTGTGGTGGAGGCAGAAACAGGGGACCTTGCAGTGAAGGGCAAGAGGCCTTAGCCACGCGTGGGGTGAGCATGGACTGGCTTCCTCTGGGCCCCAGAAGAGCAGGCCCTGACCTGTGAGCTCAGGAGCAGAGCTAGAATTTCATGGTGCCCGATGACGGCAGTCAACACAGAGGACCGACTGAGCCGCGGTGTTCAGACCCTGCCTCCCTCGCCTAACTAGGCCTCAACCCTGGAGGCCACAGGGACACCCACAAGACCTGAAAGCAGGACAGTGATTTCTGGAGATTTCATGAAATGATGCTTCTCAGTGTTCTTGGTGACATCTGCTCCTTGGGCTCATCAGCAGAGGTCACCAAACAGCCTCTGAGCGGCTCCATTACAGGGGTGTCGCTGCACAGGGCCTCCTGCACTGATGACCTAGTTACATTCAAGGTGGCCAAAGTCACCCCAGTTCACATTTGCTGTAGAGGAAGTTTGGATTAAATTACCTAAAAAATATTGTTGCTATTATTTTGTTTTGCAGCAATAGAATTCAGCCTTGAAATGGGAAAAATCGAAGTGATTTAAGAGGCAAGTGTGGGATTTTTGGTGTGTGAAGCTAGGTAGGGCTGCTGTGGGGTGTTGGTACTTTGTGCTTAGGTGTGGTCACTCTGCAGGTGTGACACCTGGGTACCTGCTGCCCGCTGAGTCACAAACTATCTTAGGACTTGGGAAGCCAGGGGAGCTTGAATCCCAGGGCCCCATCCTCTCCTTTCTGCCTGGAAGGTCGTTCTTGGGGCTTGGGGTTGAACTCATTCGCAAGCTCAAAACCCTGCAAGGACAGCAGCCTGGCATCAAAGCACCCAGCAGGTCATTGCCATGGGTGCCAAAGCTGTTCACAGCATACCCGCCTCACCTTGGGCCGAGCACCCGTCTGGTACCGCTCAGCCTTTGGACCAAGCTATGGCCCTCACGGAAAAACCACCTTTGGCACACGGTGCCCGTACTTGGGGCCTGATGCTGGCCGCTGTGCATTTATACATTCTGCCATCTTCCCTTCTTCTCTGGACAGTGCGACCTTTTCAGTTCACAGTGGGGAAGCCCAGTAGATGCCCACGGACATCTGCTGCAGATGAATGAAGGCAGGACGGGGGGAGACGTGGACCCTCGAGACCATAGCAGGCTGCGGCCAGGGCTTCTGCTGCCTCCTTTGAAGTTTGATTTCAGACGGCAGAAGTGGCCAGGGGCCTGGTGGCTCTGTGCGGGTCCCTGTCTGGTCAGCATGCGCTGCAGTCGAGGCTGTGAGCCTGCAGCCTGGTCTCCCCACCCCACCTCTGGAAACCTTTCCTGCTGCACAGTCAGTGCTCCCAGGATGAGATAGTTTCAAAAAGGAGAGGGTTCTTTTCTCGCAGCTCTGGAGGAGGGGACATCTGAGAGAGATCAAGGCTCATGCACGCTCTGCTCTATCCCCTGGAGGGGAGGGACGCTGGGTCCCTCTGTGGGAAAGACAGAGTGGCAAGCTTGTTGTACACTGAGGATCCTTGATCCCACACATGAGGGAGGTGCCCTGGTGGCCTATCACCTCTCGAAGGCTTCGTCTCTTGATATTGTCACGTTGGCAACTCCTGATTTTGGAGGGCACACATTCAAACCATCACCCAGGCTCTTTGTCTCTCTAGTCACCTGCATTCCTTAGGCTGGCTGCCTCATGAACTCTACATGGCTGCAGGCCTCCAGACATCACAAATTCACCCAGCTCCATCAACAAGAGGGAACGTTGTCCTCAGGTCTCACACAATTCTCTGGCAGTCTTTTGCTCAGATCCTGGAGGGGAGGAATGGACTGACGTATTCTCTGGGAGGCAGGTGTCTGGCATGATTGGCATCTGTGTTGGAGGCCAGTTCTGCTTCTACCCCAGGAGGCTGGTGAGTGGCCCTTGGTGGGCAGCCAACAATATCCACCACGCTCTTCAAACCTGGCTTCTGGCAGAGACTGGAGTTTGGTTGGTTCTCTGCTGGCTCTGTAATGGGGAGCTGTGTCCCATGGGAGATGTCCCTTGGGGGCTGGGAGCTTCTCAGTGGACACTGTTCCATCTATGGTGTGGGGCATTATACTAACGAAGCCCAAGCGGAGAAGGAACTGCGGTCCTCACACAGGTGGAGTTCAGGATGGACGGGCACTAGGGGTGTGGGGTGTGGGCTCCAGCTGTCCCTCATAGCCTGGCCCATCGTCCATGGTTGGATTCCTCCCAGTTGCTCTTCCATCCTGGAGGAATACGGTGGCCAGCAGCTCCCAGCGTCCATCTGCTGATGTGGAGAAGCTGTTCTCCCCAGACAGGCCCAGCATGGGTCCTGGTTGTCACTGTCTGCATGGAGTGACTTGGATCACGTGCCTCCCTAACCACCCTCTGGAGCCAGCCCTTAGCCCCTGATGAGGGACTGGGATGAAGGGTGGGGAGGGGCTCTGGGGGCTGTGGACGCTGGGGGGATGTGAGTTAGCTGGGCCACCAGGGCCTGGCAGTGTGGCAGAGGAGGGAGCTTGGGGGAGATTCCTGGCTCTAGTCCCCAGATACCGGCTGGTGCAAGTGGTGATATTTCTGGTCTTGGTACAAGAAGTACGTTTTGCTGAAATATGTGACTGATCCAGTTGCAATGTCTTCAAATGAAAGGAGTCTCCGTCTCTTTGGAAGTGATAAAAAGCTCAGGAGGGGGACATTACATAACTCAAGTTACGTAAATGCAGAGCCTGTGTGTCCTCCTTTCTTCTCCTGCTCGGTCTCTCTTACAGGACTCATGTGACTGTAGGAAGCACGTTCTGTTTCCTTTTGGGTTATGTTGAATGCCTGGTCACTGTTCCGGAGACACGCACTCTACAATGTGAGGAAGTCATTCTCTGCTTGTCTTGGGTGCATTCAGCTGCCCTCAGAGTGAGCTGTGTGCAGGCTGACAGGATGAGGGTGTTCCCCGCCAACCCCACAGCGGGTCTGGCCCAGCCCAGCACTCACAGAAGTCCACGTCTCTGCCCTCTGCCAGCCTCGGCTGGAATCGAGTTCCAGCACAGAACAGTGCCAGTGTGTGCTTTGGAAGTGTGTCGCGCTTTCTGTGTGTGGGAGGGAACTCTGCGCTTCCTGCTCATCTCTTAATGCAAAACTAAGACTGCTCTCAAAGCAGCTTCCTGCTTATAAAAATAAAGAGAGTTCTGTAAGGAAAGACCGGAGTTCTGTTAAAGACAGAAAAAAAAAAAAAACCCTCTTGATTTAAATATCCCAGTGACCTCTCAGTGTGCAGAAATGGACACAGTGCAGGAACCGTCCTGCCGCAGACAGCAGACCTGCAGACACCAAGGCTGGGAGTAACGGATGGTGATGGGTTCTGACCCGAAACCCAGCACTGCAGCCACCTTCTGGATCTGTCCTGGGATCCTGTGCTGTCAGACAGGGCGATGGGGGGGCTGCTCTGGCCTGATTCACACTGGTGTCTCTGGGAACCGGTGCCTTGAGAAAATGAACTGCATCTTCTGTGGCCAGAAACCACAGCCTGCCTTGACCTAGAAACTGGAATAGAAACGAAATGAAAAGCTCAGTGGTCCTCCACAGAAAGAGGGACTTGGCTGTTTTATGGTGGAGAAGAAAGTAAAACCCATCAGTAGATTTCTTAAAGAGACCACACACTTCCCTGTCCTAACACCAATGCCAGATATAATTAAGATCAAAACCCGATTTTCGTGGAGGACTGAAGTGGAGTAAATCAAATTCCATGCATGTATGACTTTGTCAAAATTAACCCAACTATTATGTATAACTACAATGCTCTAATAAAAAAAGAAAAATTAAAAGAAGTAAGAACAGATTTCCCTTTGGGTGCTGTCATGTTTGGAAATCTGAGACCACTCCTTTGACAATTTCTATTTGTATACATTCATTAATCCAGAAATTAATCTATGCAATTGACCATGGAATAGGATTGCATTATTGACTGATTTGAGACACACTGCAATTAAATATTTAAACAATGCAAAAAAAAAAAAACAACATTGGTAGTAAAATTAAGAGGCAGGCATAATTACCTGGGTGAAATCTAAGCAGAGAGATTCTTTCATTATTTGCTTTCATTTAATTTCGGATGAGATTTAAAATCTATGACAAAAAAATAGTTAGTAAAATTAAGATACTGGGACAGGCATAATTACCCAGATGAAATCTAAGCAGAGCAAATCTTTCATTATTTATATTTATTTAATTTCTGATGAGATTCAAAGTCCTTGGATTTTGGCCTCTTTTCTTCTGCTTTATTAAGATTGCTAGCATCCCCATACTTGCCTGTCTTTGGTTTGTTATTATCACAATTGCTTTAGAAGAACTTTTTGATATTTGTGTAATCAAAGCCTTGTCGGGGTTCAATTGGGACCCTCATGACTGGAGACATTGGAAGGAGGGATGGCAACACATTTCCTGTTTTTTCCATATAGGCCTGTTCCCTGGGACACATCTGACCACCTGACCTGCAGCTGCTGCTCACCCCTGCTCAGGCCCCAGTCCCCTTGAACAGCTCTGGTCTGCTCCACTGTTATGGAAAACCTTGAGGAGCTCTGAGCAGGAACAGTGCAGCAGACCACTGAATGGTGATGTTTCCCTTCCTTCTCTGTCTTATCCTGCAGAACAGTTCTATCAATGCCGACCTTTTAGAGACTGACTTTTAGGTCTCCCAATGAGCACTGTCCCTGGGTGCCAGCTCTGGGCTGACGTGACCATCCTTGATGCTAAGCAAGGTTTTGCTTTTCCTTTTTTGGTTTTTAGTGGTGGGGAGTGTCTTAGTGCATTCGGGCTGCTGTACCAGCACACCACAGACTGAGTGGCCCAAGAGCAACAGGGATGTATTCCTCACCATTCTGGGGGCTGGAAGCCCAAGGTCAAGGTCCAAGGTCAAGGTGCCAGCAGATTCAGCATGGGTTGAAAGCTTATTTCCTCCTGTGGGAAGGGAGGAGGGAGCTCTCCAGGGTGCTGTTATGCCAGCACTATGAGGGGTGGGGTGTAAACATCCAGATCACAGCCCTGTGGTCAGGAGAAAGGTCTCAAAGGCAGGTCTGTGGAGACTGGATGAGGGACAGCAGGCTACATTTTGGGCTTGCTCTCTTGTACGGCCCATGAGCTGTATTTGAATGAGTTTTGAGGAGAACTGTGGGAAGGCATGGGTGCGGTGGCTAGACACTTCCTGTTCTCCATCACCTTAAATCATGAACTGATCGCCCTGCTTGGCACCTTAACAGCAGAGCAGCTCATACCACTTCCATAAGCTGCTAATGGAAACCCTTCCTGGGCTTGAACTTCCTGAGCAGCACCATGTCTCAGTATTTTATTATCCTGGGATCCTGCATGACTCAGAATCAACAGAAGATATTTAATATCAAGGAAAATAAACTTCTATTGTAAGTCACAAGATGTTGGGGGATGTTTGTTACTACCATGTAATAGTGCCCATCCTGACTGATACAAAGTGTGTAGAAACGCTTGATTTAGTAGGGTTGACTCAGTGGAAGAAGAGTACAGTTCTCAAAGACTATTTTGTAGGATACAGTCATGAACTTAGATCCACAGGATGCTTTACTTGTACTTAAGTTGTTTTATTTAACATTGGCAAAGTCTTCTCATTGCAAGTTCTTATGTGGTCTAAGAATTAGTCTTATATCGCGCTCTCAAGCCTGTTGCAGCCCTGCGATTGCTGTCTCAGGACCCCACAGCTGGCACCAGGCAGCCCAATGCCCTCCCAGCCCCTGACTGCAGCTTCTGGACACAGTGTTGCCTGGACACTACCCCTTTTTTTGCGGCTGGTCCCAGATGAATCTTAAGGTTCCTCTTCCCCCACATCCCAGTGGCTCCCTGTTTAACATGTGAGCAAATTCAAAGGGTCAGCTTCATCCCAAGGTCCTATTCAGAATCAGGATTTTCTTTCAACGAGCTCAAAATTCTCATGAAGGAGGCAGATGATTAGACAATGAGCCGAAGCACAAATTAGATGGTCACTTGAACTGCTGAGGCCGAAGGGCCAAGTGTCAGGAAAGGAAGGAGCTGGAGTAGCTGGTTCTGCCTGGTGGGAGCAGGGGAGGCTTCTCAGAGGAGGTGGCGTCTGAGAAGGGTGATATCACAGGTTGTTCTTATTGAAATACCAATCTGTAATAGGGACTAGCCTTTCAGAAGGCTTTTTACCCAAAATTTGACACAGGGGAAGTAAGGGTTGGCAGTGGTTGACGTGGGGATATCTTTCTGAGTTTAGTGCTTGTGCAGAGGGTGGCCCTGGAGAGGGGGCTGTTCCAGGAGCCCATTCAGTTGCTCTCCAGGGTGGGTGCAGACTTCAGGTGGAATCAGGCGCAGATACTACTCACCTTCACGCCTGCTGAGCACTGCAATGGGCCGCACCCTAGGCCAGACATCAGGGGTTGGCAGAGGTTCTCCATAAAAGGCCAGAGAGGGAATCTTTGAAGCTCTGCTGGCCAGACACCGTCTGCTGTGACTACCAACCCTGGTGCTGCAGGGTGAGAGCAGATTGAGACAAGAGGCAAACCCCTAGGCCCAGCGGCTCCAGCAAAATCCCCCCCCCCCCCTCCAGGCCGCAGGCTGGCTGGAGCCCGTCAGCAACTGACTGCCTGCTGACTGCTGTGCTATGTGATCCCTTTTATTCTCCAAAACAAAACAAAATCAGGACAAACACAAAACCCAAGTGAAGTGGGCAGCAGGACCAGCTCTGCCTAGGGACGGGGAGGCTGAGGCTCTCGAAGCTGAACAGCTCAGCTGGGCTTTGAACCTGCCTTGAGCTTTCCTGAGCAGCGTGGCCGCACAGCTGGCCCAGGTAAAGGCAAGCGCTCAGCACTAATGGACCGGGGACTCTTCCTGCAGCATCTTTGTTTCTGCAGAAAGAGAAGCCGATAGCGTCAAATAGAAACCAGCCCCAAGTCCAATTTGGGGTGGGTTTCCACCAGCCCCCCCAGACCTCCTGGTTAAATGCCATAGGGTGAAGCCCATCTCTGACACAAATGCTCTTTCCGACTTCACATCCTGCCACCAGTCCTCACTGAAACACAGCATGGATGGCTCATTTTCTCTCCCCATCCTGGTCTGATTTCAGTAAAGACACGCCCTTTCCTGCAGGGTACAGATTTCATTTCCGACACAGGATCAAGCTCCATTAGCCCCTGTGAGCAGACAGAACTGGAACCAGAAGAAGTTGGACCCTCTGTCCAAGGTCTGCCAACCTGGTGATTATTAGACTCCTCTTTATACCATATTGGTTTAGTCAAGCTGCCTGGACACAGTGCTGGCAGGTTGGGTGAGAGGTGTGGTCAGAACGCAGCTGAGCTCAGAAGACCACTGACAGCCCAGGTGGGTGGGAGGGAGAGAGCCTCAGCAAGGTCTCCTTGCGCTCTACCAGAGTGGCCCAAGGAAGGGGGCACATTCACAGGGAAGAGAGTGCACAGCAGCCAGTATAGGGGAGAAGACCAACAGTTCAATTGGGGGTGATTATAGTTTGAGGGGCTGAAGAAGCATCTGTCCAATCGAAAATGTTAGGCAGCTGGACACAGATATCCAGGTTCAAGGTGGTGGTCAGGACTGCAGATGGAACTCAGAGGTCAACAGTGCAGAGATGGAACTTAGCCCCCGGGTCTGTTGCATCTTGACAGATGTTCTCCCCCGTCTCGTGGTGTTCATTTCTGTGTCGATCACTTTCTGTTCATCTCCAGCTGTGCAGGAAGTGGAACTCAAGACCCTGGTTCCGGGAATCCACAGCAGACAAGTACCATCCTGCTGTAGCATCCACCACCTGCAGGACCTGGCTGCATGCTCAGGTGGAAGACAACAAGACCCTGCCTTGCTGTGGGACCTGAGGAGAAGGAGAGCTGCAGACCAAGGCCGCACAAGGTCCTGGGGAGCAGAAGGTCTTGTGTTAATGCAGAGCCTATGACGGGAGGTGGCAGCGTCCCTCTCCCCAGGTGCCCATGTGTCTGGGGTCACCCTGTCCAACCTGTGGTTGCCTTTTTAAAGGTAGCTCCTCGGTCCCTGGAGGAAAGGGGACATGCAGGCTTTTATCCTGTGGTTGGGGTGTAAGAGTCTGAGGCTGTAAGATTGTCTGTGTCACTTAAGATTGAAGCCCTGGACTGAGGAGTGTCACCACCGATGCCCAGATTCTCACTTGCAACCAAAGCTGGGCTCTTCTAGCTTCCTCCTCCCCTCCTCTTCCTCCTCTGCCAGCTTTTCTTTTTCTTTTTTAACTAGCCTATTTTGTGGACTCTTGTCTCTGGATTGGAGGTAGGTGGGGATCATGGCTTGAGTGCAGCTGGGGTTTCCATACCGCGGGGCTAGTTCTGTAAACCAGCGGCTACTTGCAATAGTCCTCAACTCAAGGACCGTGCCTTGACCACGCCTGGTTTAAATCATGTTTCCAGGGAATCTTGACAGCAGATGCTTTCCCCACTGTGCGCTCTGGAGGCTTGAGCTGTGTGTCAGAGCTAGCTCTATTCTATGAGCTGCAGAGAGAGCTTCTATGAACTTAGCATATTTTCTGAAGTTTGCAAGGTGATGTCGTTGGCGAGAAGCTACTGGGGAGAGCCGTAGTTTTCACCTGGTGCATGCACAGTCAGTCTAACAGGAGGAATTGCAGTTTTTGAGAAGATAGAACACAAGGCATGGGTTGCGTCTCAGAGAGGTGACACTCTGGAACACTCAGCAAGGAATGCAAACCCATCTGCAGCTGGGAGACTAAGCCAAACAGGGAGCAATGTTCAGAACCACAGCAGCTTTCTCACAGGCTGTGGCTGCGTTCCCTGCCTCGCTCCATCTTAGAAACACGATGCTTCCGCCAACGGGAAAGGTTTTTTGGGAAAAAAAATGACAAACTGCTTCAAGCTTGTGGAAATGAGCAGCGGCTATGGCCAGACACTCACTGGTCCACTGTCCAGCAATGTCCTAGGTTGGCCTTTGCTGTCCTGCCTTGAGAAAGGTTCTAGAGAGGGAGAGACACTTCCTACCCCATGGCAGCGAGAGTCCTCTATGCTGGGATCCCAGCCCGGCTTGGTGTGCACAGGGCCATGGGGACACGTGCTTGCAGACCACCGGGGTTGGCAGGCATTTGGTTTTGCTTCCTCCTCTTTTCCTGGCAGAGAGGGCTCAAGAGAGCAAGGCCCTCCCATCCTGGTAGGTTATCGGAGGCAATTCATAAGAGCCACCAACCGGATGATGCCGCGACCATCTCTTTCATATGGTGGCTTTAATTTCATTTTTTTCCAGACTATTTAGATACAAGGCAAAATAGATGAGATGATGAAAATCCACAAACATTTGGTTTAGGAGATTGTAGCATCAATGAGCCAAAGAGTGCCTCCCGGGTACCAGCCTCTGTTTACTGCACAGCTGGCTGAGACCAGCATAAAACTCTGCTGGTGCCAAACTCACATTTCAAAACGTCTAATCATTTTCAATAAAACTTCAACAGCACATTTTTCATCATGAAGGACCTTCTTGCTTTTGTGAATGCTGAAAACTGTGCCCAGCTCAGCTCATCACAGATGCACCATCTCTATCCCTCAAAGACCGCAGTGGCTTCAGTCCTCCCTGACTCAGAGATTCCCCCTTGCTGCTGGGATGTCACCTGGGCAGGCAAGTCCACCCGCTACAGGAAGGATCCGTGCATGGAAACCTGGGTAAACATTTCACAAATGAAGCTTGAGTGAGCTACTGTCCCCTCTTGGTTACCCATTTCACCCGATTACCCTCAGATCCCTGAACTCCCTGCAGAGGTGGAGGAGAGACCGAGTCAGAGAGTGCAGGTCTTGTTAGGGTCCCTTTGTTGTCCATCTTTCAGGGTACTCACCCTCTGTCCCTTGCCACCCTCCTTCTGTCTGTCTTGTGCCTACCTGAGGCCAGCTGGACCTCACGCAGCTCCATGCTTAACTTCTTGCTTAAACATGACCATGGGGTGAAGCAGCAAAGGGGATTCACCACTAACAGCTGTCTGCTGACCTCCAGTCTTTGAGGCTGGCTTAGAGAATACCGAGAGGGCTGGGGCAGCTACAAGCATTATGGGGAGTTTGCCTCATTTTATTTTTCTGACTGAGTCCAGAATGTCAAGTGTCTCCTTGGCAAAGCCATTCAGAGTTGGGCAAGAGACAGCAGAAGTTAGACTTGGTATAGAAGGGGACATTGTCATTAAGGTTGATTTTGTGACTTCTCTGTAAATGCTTTTAGCCAGAAAAAAAAAAAAGACCCATCAGCACTAGGAACCCTGTCATCCTTCTCTTCCTGGTGTGCGGTACAAAACCTGACATGTACAAGATGTTCAGCGGCCACTGCTGAATTAAAAGCTGTTTTTCAGAGTTAAGTGTAGTTTGAGTGTGTTTCAGTGTTTTATGGCCTGCGGCACACTCGATCTTTTTTCTGTTGCTTTAATATCTCTTTGTATAAAGTAGTCGATTGGCTTTGAACATGGCTCAGAATATATTGCTCATTAAAGTGTGTTCGAGACAAGACACCAAAGAGATTAACCCCAATGCTCCAAAGTAGCACTAAGTCTCAAGGGCATAGTGTAATTATTCATTTGCTAAATAACACAGACACACAATGGCTTAATTACAGTGTTTTGCTATGAAATAGGATTGCAGTGATTTCCACATCAGAGTATCTCATTAATGAGATTTGCTAACTGTTATTGGCAATATTGTGAAATGCCTTCTTCTTTTAAATCATTTTCTAAATTGCTAATGTCATTTGTGGGAGAGGAAAGTTCCCACACACTCTCTGTGGAGGTAAAATGCGTGTGCTTCAGAAAGTATTCCGTGTTCATTTCTTCCTGGGTGGCAAGATGCAGCATCGGGAAAACCGTTTGCATTTTTTGGTATTTCTCTGTCTTCACATCATTGACATTCAAGTGATTACCAAGCAGCGGAGAACCCAAAATGTCAAGGGTCACACCTTTGCCTCCTAGGTCTGCCCCCAGCTGTCTCTGTGGCCAGGTTGAGACAATTAACATTTCTGGGCTCCAGCCCCTGGAGTGTAACCTTCAGCCAAGGACCCAGAGGCACCTTCTAAGTGTTCTGGGCTCTTTCCCAGGCAGCAGGAATACAGGAGCAGGCAGGGTCATTGCCTTCCAGAAGAAAGACAAAAAAATGCTTGTACAGAGCTTTACCTGACACCTTTCAGGCTAGGTGTGATTGCATTAGGCTAAAGAAAGTGGGCAATTGAGTGCAGAAATGCTTGGGAGTGGCTGCTGTAAGGAGATTGGCAGGAAAGCTCCTCCAGGCTACAGAAGTATTAGCAGAAATTGGAATAATAATCAGAAGCCAGTTTAAGAAACTTGGAAGGAGAACACACCAGGAGGAGAGAATAACTATGAACCCTGGAGATCACTGATCTCTTCTCTCCCACCCCACCCCTGTACTAGGGATTAAATCCAGAAGCTATATCCACAGATATTTTGAATTTTTACTTTTAGAAAGGGTCTCTCTAGGTTGCTTAGGACCTTGCTAAATTGCTGAGGCTGGCCTTGAACTTGGAGGTCTCCTGCCTCAGCCTCCTGAGCCACTGGGATTACAGGCATGCCCCACCATGCCTGGGTAGGATCTCGTTAACCTCTTGAAGTGCCCCCCAGCAATGAAACTCCATAACTTCCATACGTGGCATCTCAACAGAGTGTCCACGTTTCTCCCAGGATAGCCAGTGATGTCCCAGGAAATCCACTCTAGGGGTTTTATTAGGAGCTTTGCTTCTAAATGCTTTGACTTTAACTATGGGTGCATGTATTTTTAATGCCAGTGTCTTGGTCTCCATTTCCAATATTCCTTATCTGGAATTTCCCCACCCTTCTCCCGCATTCAGTGCACCTTGCCAGCCGACCATAGGACAACACGAAAACTCTCCCAATCACAACTTTCAGATCCTTGGATTTTTCCTCTTAATAACTAGAGCTCACCAAGAAGTGGGTGAGATTTAGGAAGTATATTGCCCTGTTAATGTACTCAGGCCTAAGTAGGAAAGGTGCCTGAATCTGGATGGTGGTGTCCATCATTTCAGACTCTGCTGCTGACAAAAGAGTCCTTCCTGCTTGCCCAATATTGTTCCATGAAGTGGTGGTGGACCCACTGGGACAACCATGGTGGCTCATTCCATTGGTTCATCCTGGACCATGCTGGCCTGGTCTGAGGAAAACCGGAAAGAGCATCAGGAAGGAGGCTCATCCTAGCTGTGCGCTCACTTGCCCACTCATGGTGGCAGCTCTGGGTTGACTGGTGGGTCCCGTCATCATTTCTGCATGTATATGTTCATATCTTCATTCTAAGCACCTTGTCCATGAGGGAGAGTGGATGCCAAGTCAACCTCAGGAATGCACGAGGCTATCGTCACGTAATTGCACCCACACTATGCACAGAAGGTTGCACTCATGACTGGTCTGGGACTTCTTCATGCAGAAATGCACAGGATATGTGTTTTTGCACAATTAGCAAAAGCCAAATGTTTCACCTGAAGCTACTTTAGCTCTCCATCTCTTTTCACTTTTCCCCTGATCACATCTGCTTTCCTGTGGGGTGACACTGAGGTGGCTGTGATCACTTTGGAGAACTGACCCAGGGTGGTTAATTGAGAGATCCATTTAACTCTGATTTGTCAGGAGGCAGCTACAGAGGCCTGACACTGCTGTGTACACAGTAGAGTTACAGGTGGCCCTGGGGGTGTGGCTTCCTAGGTACACGTGTTGCTGACTCTGCAGGTTTGTCCAGTGTTGGGACATGAATATGTGGGGCAGGGGACATGTCAAAACATTACTGTGGTTCATGTCACCCTGCTCTGGAGCAGGGCAGGGAGGACAATATTGTAAGATTGGAAATGAGTGGAGTAGAAGCTCATCCATGGAAAATTCTTGAACATCTTCCAAATCTACAGATCTTCCAAGTCTTGAAGAGACTCAAGAGAACATTGGACAATCCTAGAATTTGCATGATTGGGGAAATAATGGGTTTTTAAGGTGAGACTAGTCTAAACTAAAACATTTCCCAAACAAACAAAAACATAGGTTTCCATGAGCCACACCAGAGAGTTAAACAAATATTCTTTCTTTACTCTTTATAGGAAATTGCATTACAAACTGGCTTGTGTGGAAGAGACCATCAGAGCGAGCACTGAAGCAGGCAGACAATATGGGGAAGCAGAAATATTATGGGGTATGTCAGGTAATCAATTAATAAGAGTATTTGTGCTATTTTTAAAATTTTGTGGGATTTGCAATGTTTTTCAGCTTTTAAATTTTTATACTTTGTTGTGATTTTTTTCAAATATGAATGTTGTTTCCATGCCTAATGTTATATTTCTCATGTTATCATATTTATTCATAGAGAACATCGCCTTCCAATAAGTAATTACATGAGTTTCCGTCCCAGTAAGACCTGGGTTTGCGGTGCCTGTGACTGATAGGTCTCTGGGTCGGCCGTGCTCATGTAAGACCTGGGTTTGCGGTGCCTGTGACTGATAGGTCTCTGGGTCGGCCGTGCTCATCAGAGAACCCTTTGATGGGCAGGGAGTTCCCTCGCTGTCCAGAAGGAAGAACCACCTCTGCTTCAGCTGTCTCCAGAGGCTGGTGTGGCCACGTGAGAGAAGCAGCAACCGCCTGCCCAAGGGCCTCGGGTCACCTCCAACAGGGATAGCTTCCAGGGAGGAGCCTGATCATGATCCGCCTCTTGTTTAGGTCTCTGCTCCATCCCTGACGGCAGGGAAGGTTTATTCCCCGCAGTCTCCCAAGCCTGGAGCCCTGTGTGGATGGAGTAGAGATTCAATGCTTGCTGAATGTGGGAGTCATGTTGTCAAACCCTGTGACACTTCACTGTGACATTGCTGGGGTAGGCCACATGGCCAGCCTGTGCAGGAAAAGTCATTCAAAGCAATAATTCAGAGTGACATCTCACAGATAATGCTTACATTCAGCTTTGAAAAGAATAAGACACTGCCTACATACAAAGTCCTGTCCACTCTGTCTTCGTGTTTATCTGCCATCTCTGTCTGATCTAGCCTGCCACACTGACGTGTCAAGTACACACAACACACACACATGTGCACACACAGATCCACACACTGAAGTGTCCATGCACACACACACACATACATACTGCCATGGTTGGGATCTGGAATGTCCCCCAGAGGCGCATGTGTTGAAGGCTTGGTCCCCAATGCATCCACGTTCTGAGATGGGGCTTCTGGGAAGTGATTGGCTCCTGACGGCTCTGACCTCACCAGTGGGTTATTGATCTGATGGCATTATTGAGAGGAAAACGTTTTAAACTATTGGGTGGGAGCAGGTCCTTGGCAGCATGCCCCTGGGGACAATGTCCTGTCCCTGGTCCCTTCTCCTTCTCTGCTTCTGGCTGCCATGGGTGGGGAGCTTCTGCCATGATGGTCAGCTCAGACAGAGTCATGGAGCTGCCAGCCTTGAATTGAATCCTCTGAATCTGTGGCCCAAATAAAACTTTCTTCCTTTTAAGTTGCTTCTGTCTGGTGTTTGGGCCACAATAACAGAGAGCTAACACACGTGTCCATGTCTGTGTCCACAACCAGAGCCATCCCTTTGCCCATTCCAGCTGAGGTCGACTGTCACCTCCAAACTCACAGTGCAGTGGGTGTATGGGCTCATGGTGACCCTCTTCTGTGTCACGTGGACCCATCAAGATGTTTGTATCCAGATCCATTGGATGTCCAATGAATAGGACTGGGAGGCAAAGGAAGGAGCAGGTGACCGTTTCATTAGCAAGAATTAAGGGTGTTAGGGATGTGCTTGTGGAGAGGTGTTGGTCAACACTCCCCTTGTTTGAAAACATGGATTTGCTAAATTCAAAGACAAGCTGGCCAAGAACTTCAGCTTGGAGCTCTCTGTGGCCACTGTCTCTTATCGTGAGCTTGGCTGACGAAGTCGGTCAGATGTGAGACGTGGGGTAGGAACTCCTTAGATTATTTCATGAGGACGACTGACCATTGTACCTTAAGAGAGTCAAATTTCTGATAAATGGGTTTATTAATAACTTCCATATAAACAAATTATTTTAATCACTTCAACTTAGGAAGTGGTAATTTGAGGGAGTAAGATCTCACACATCTGCACTAATTTATTTCTGCTCTATGAATTAAGAGCAAAAAGCAACTAGCCTGATAATCCCTTGGCAGACTAATAAGTGAGAAACAGACTTTTTTAAATGGGAAATTGATATAATTAGAAAGCTATTAACTTTTTCCCCTACTCCAACATCATGGAATAAGTGAGCCACAGGGGACCTATCCTTCAAAATAATTAAATTCCGAAGAAGTTTTTTGGTTTAAGAACTATCTGATTTTTCTAAGTTGCAATATTGAACTGTGTGTATTTGGAGATTTGTGTGTGTGTGTGTGTGTTCTCTTGCCTCTCTATGTTTGGGGAGCTCCAGCATTGTGCAGCCAGGTCCTGCTACATGCTGAGCCTGATTCTACTGCTGTGTGGTCTGCACAACCGCAGTGGGGTAGCCAGTGGCCACCACCTTCAACAGTGGGGAAACTGAGGCACTCAGAGTTGAGGCTGACTATAGGCTCGGGATGTGAACCCATGCTCTTAGGTTCTTTGGTCTTCTGTTCTGATGGATAAAGACCTAATAAATGGTGAGCACACGAAAAGGGGGAATTGGGTTAAATCTCTGGCAGCACAAGCCAGGCCTGTTGAGGGAGGTGGAAGGGAGTGGCCTGTGGCATCCTGGATTGAATCTCAGGTCACCCACTGAGAAAGCTGCCTTGAGCACCAACCGGGATCTGGGCGGCTTCTTCTCAAAGCTCATTTTTGGGAAAGCTTCCTGTGTGCCTTACCTTGCTCAGCTCAAAGAACAGCTCTGCGAGAGGACTGGTGGCCCCGGCAGAGGAGGCCAGGTAGTATGTGCTCCAAGCAGAAGGCTATGTCTCTGTAAATGTATAAATCCATTATGGTATTACTATGAGGTTCTGTTTAGATTATTATTCTTTACAGCAGGAGAGCAGTGAGACTGAACCCACTGACTCCATCGCGGCCAGAACAGCAATCCAGATATGTCCCCAACCCTGCCAGGTGATGCTGTCTTATTGTGATGGCATATGTCTCAGGTGATGGTGACAGGAAGCCAATGATGAGGTTTTAACAAAAAAAATACAGAAAGATGAAAGATAGGGAGGGAGAGAGGGAGGGAGGGAGGGAGGAAGAAGAAGGAAGGAAGGAAGAAAGGAAGGAAGGAAGGAAGGAAGGAAGGAAGGAAGGAAGGAAGGAAGGAAGGCCAACAATTACCCTGGTTGGGGACTAGGTGACTCAGGTGGCTGGGAAATGTTTGTAGGACTCTCTCTCCATCTTTTCACCCAACTTCCTTTTGTGTTGGCTTCAACTGAGTCTCCTCATGTGTTGGAAGATGGGATCCACCATCAGAGCATCTGGGAGTTATGGTCCACCTGCCCAGCAGTCCAGGAGAGAGACATGCCACACTAGTGAATATCCAGCCGATGTCCTTGATTTTGACAGATGGTGTGGGGGCGGTCTGACTCCTCCTAAGCTGGCCTGCAACGGGGCCTGCAGGACAATTGCTGACTATCCTGCATCTCTGCTCTTTGGAGTCAGGAGCTGGTGTCTCCTCGGCTGGACTCTCTGGGTTGAGTGGGAGAGGACCAGTGCCTCACATGGAAATAGTCTGCTGTTGCTAGGTGATGGAGGAAGGGATTTATGTGACCAGCAGACAGGAGGGAGGGTGAAGCTTGATAAAAAGGCTGATGCAGAAATGCTAAGGCTAAGTTGCACCTACAGCCCTTGCTGGGTGGGGCAGGATGTGCTTCTAGTGCCCCCGTGGACACAGAGCATGAAGGGTGTGGAGGAAGCCCCGTGCTCAAGGAGCGTCTCCTGTGCTGAGCTGGTCCAGCCCGGGCAACTCTCGGGCCCTTAGGTTTTGTTACCAGAGCACAGCAGGAACTTTAGATATGAGGCCACAGAGGATCAGAGTGACTTGTACAAGGTCACACAAGTCGAGGACTGAGCCTGACGGGTACTGCAATCCCTATATTTTCTCTCTTCTATACTTTCCCTTCAAAATAATGAACTCCCTGGGTCTCAGTTCAGACTACTTTTTAGAAGCCCTTTAACTGTTCCTGAAGAATGAAACAGCTGTTTGGAAATTGAGGGGTGTTATAGAGTCTGTAAACAAGTCAGGATGGCGCCTGGCATTTTGCCAGGGGGAGTGGTTTGTGAGGTGGAGCCAGCAAGCCATTAAGTGTGGAGATTCCTTATTGGTTGACTGCTGTATCTAGTTTATGTTAATTAAGATAAGCTGTGTGGAATGTATATATACCCCTCCTGTCCTACAATAAACGGCTCCCACTCCTGCTGTATCAATCTACACAAGTTCCTCCTCACCCCCCCCCCCCCCGATTATTTTGCTGCAGCTGGACTTCAGCAGAGGGGTGTGTGCGGAAGTTGAAGGCACATCATTCTTTCTTTTGTTGGCCCTTGGGAATGGTTCGCTTGAGTGCTGGTATCGATGGCTGAGCGTCATTCAGCATTCCTGCAGCTGGGCGCATCTATCCCTACTTCCCATAGGATTTGGTGGTCGATGTTGCTCTGAGAAACATTTTCCAACAGTAATTCGTAGCAAAGATGGGGATGGCTCTATAAGTCCCAGCATTAAGTACAATTTACGTCATTTTTCACCATTTCTGGTAGCCACACATTTGTAAACATCCCAATTTGTGGGTTGGAGCTGAGGAGGCCCCATGGTGGAGTGAGACTCCTATGCAATGCATTGTATAAATGGATCCCAAGTGAAAATTTCTTTGCTTTTTTCTCTCTTTTCTGGACACTAGGGTTCTTCATGAGCTGTATCTTAAGAGCATCTTGAATTGTTACTAACATTAGGGGAACAAGAGAGAGCAGAGAGAAGTTGTAGACAAGGGAGACTAACGTCCTATCAAAAATGAGCTAGGAGGGTGGGTGTTACTGGTGGTTTAGTTCCATCTCTAGATGAACTGATTGTTCATAAGATGGAGAAATAAAATGGTTTGCCTCCTGTGACAACTGTCAAGTATACATTTTCCTCTGAGACTTGCTTTCTCCTTTTTGTTTCATAGGTCTATCTCCCCTTGATTGTGGCCGTGTCTGTAACTGCTGGTCCTCATGGCGAATACGTAGAGGGAGGAAGACACGTTCCTGCCCAGCTTGGGTGCCAATGCAGGGCAAGTCCCCCTTCCCTCCCCCCATGCCCTCTCTGCCAACAGAGATGATGTGAGTGTTGCAATGGTCTCTGCATCTGCTGTTGCTTAGTCTGAGCCACGGGGAGTTCTGTAGGCAGTGGACATCAAGTGAGCAGCATCTCCGAGGTCCAATGTGGTCTTCTGGGGAAGGCAGCTGAGTGGCTGTGTCCACAGCTCTTCCCTTGAGTGGAGGGTGACCCTGTGTGCCTCCTCGTCTTCTGCTGGGCAACTAAACACCTGCTTCCAGGAGTGTGCCAGGGGGAGCCACCCCCTCGACTCCTGGGCTGGTCAGCTCTGGGTCCTCCTGCCCTGCTCAGCGTGTTGCTGACACCTCTGGCCATTCTGTATCGTGGGAAGCTCGGGGATTCTTCGAGAGGCCCTCCCACTCTCAGGTTGCGTATCTAGACAACGGTCAGTTCTCCACCTCCCGCTTGCTCTGCTGGTGAGCACTGGCTATGGCAGCCATAGTGCCCACGGCAGGTGGTGATGCTGCTTGTGAGTCTCACAATTCTGAGCCCCCAGATTTCTACTGCCTCAAAGGACCAGCTAGTTTCAGGGGTCCTTGGAGTCTACCTCACCCATCCTCTTCATTTTTATAGATGGTAGTACTGAGATCCAAAGGACGGAAGTGGGTTGTTCAATCTTCCCAGACTCTTCATGGCAGGAGGACCCAAAGTTGAACCCACCTGCAGCCCAGCACCAGGGATTTAGGATGGCTGTTTCTTTCCTCATTTATCCCAAAAAAGGCTCCCGTGCAGGATGCCAAACACACTTGTGCAGGCTGAGCACCTGAGGCTGAGCACCTGGTCCAGGTGAGTGCCCCCAACCCCTCCCCTGGGACCTGCAGAGCTGTGTCGTCCTCACCCTGGGGAGTGTGAACCATAGCCCAGGTCATGTGATATCCCCCTGAACCTGTCCCCAAGCAGCCTAAATTCTTCTCACACATCTCAATCATTGGAGCAGCTGTGGATGTTTTCAGTCTCTGTTTCATAAAGTTTGTTGATTTACAAATGACACTCGGAACAATTTGGCATCTGATTAATTTTGACAAATGGATATAGTCACACAAGTAACACCAAAATCAAAGTAACGAAGATTTCCCATGCTTTAAAATATCCCCTTGTCCCTTCACAGTCTCCCCCAACCTGTGGCCTTGGACAAGCAGCCCCCCTTCTTTCCTTCCCAGTAGCATGGACTTGACCCAAAAGGCCCACAGGTGAATTCACTCAGCTTGAAGCCTTTCATCGATGGCTTTTCCACTTGGCACAATGCCTTTTCCCCAACATTTTTATTAAGGTATAATTAACTAGAGCAAACTTTTAAAAGTACAATTTGGTAATATATATGCATACATACTCATATATACCTATCTACACATGTAGATAGGTATATATGAGTATGTATGTATATATACTTGTATATGTAAGTACGTGTATATACCTATACATGTATACATATATATGTATATACATGTATTATACATATGTATATATCTGTATCTGTGAAACCATATCACAATCAATGTAGTAAACATATTCTTCACACCCCCAAATTCCCCACATTCCTTTGTAAATCTGACCCTCACCCATGTGCCCATTTCTCACAATCCCAGAAAGCCCCAAATCTGCTTCCTGTCTGTAGATAAGTTTTCACTTTATAGAATTTTATGTCAAGAAATAAATCAAAAAGCATAGACTACTTTCTTGGAGTACAACTTATCCTTCCATGCGGAGAACTGCCATTTAAAGAGCAAAAATTTTTAATTTAAAAAAATCAATGTTACCCAGATTTTGTTAAGTATCTTTTATACTGTATCTAAGACAGGATCTAAACTGTATCTAGACTGTATCTAATTCAGGATTACGAAGATTCTCATACATTTTTTTTTTCACGAACTGTTATTGAGTTTTCACACTTGCATTTCAGATTCATTGTTTGTCTATGTCACAGAACACAGAGCAAAGCTCATTTTTCTGGGGGTGAATATTGAGTCACCTTGTGCCTATTTGTGGGAAGGGATATCGTCCAATGACCTGCCATTGCAGCTGTTCACAGGCCAGCTGTGAAGGGCCGATGGTTTTAAATTATAGCCTAAGTCAAATATTGCAGAAAATATCCACTAATGACTTGAAGAAAACAGAAGGCATGATGGGTTTGTACCCCTCTCAGAGCCCACCACCAACCAAAGGCCTCGATATGGTTTCACCCGCTCCCTTCTCTCCACCAGCCATCCCTTAGGGAGGTCTTGGCAGCAACACTCCTAAAACAGAGGCAAAGAGGAAAGTCCAAGTCTGGAAAAGATCTAGAAATAACATAAGTGACCCGTGTCCAGAGTTCGTGAAAACCCTCCAACTTCAACTAAACATGGGGAAATTATGTGAACAGACACTTCACTGAAGGAGATAAGCAGATGGCAAACAAGCACAGAGCCAAGACTCTCAGCACCGTAAGTTCTAGGAATCGTGGGTCAGAGCCAAGTGTGAGGCTCTGCGCACTCTCAGAAGGCCTGGTGCATGGGTCGGGCCTCCCCAGCACTGGCCACGGTGCAGGCGCTGCCCACCCAGCACTGCTGGCGGGAAGAGGAGGCGGCACCACACTCTGGACCAGTGTCTGGCAGGGTGTGAGGTAGCTTCTTCTCTGCTGTGATCCAAAGGCCTGACAAGAACAACATGCTGGAGGAAAAGTTCACTTTGGCTCATTGTTTCAGAGGGGTCAGACCGCGGTTGGCCAACTCCATTGCCCAGAGGACCCCAGAGGAAGGACACTCAGGCATGACACCAGGAGACAGAGCTCCACTCATCAGGGACACCCCATCAGCCACCTCCTCCAGTCCCACCCTACCTGCCCACACTCATCACCCTGAGAATGCACATCAGGGGGTGATCCACCCACTAGGCTACAGTGCTCACAATCTAGTCGTTGCACCGCATTCTCACGTTGTCTCACATGTGAGCTTTTGGGGACACCTAATGGCTAAACCATAACGAGCAGTTTGTTAGAGCCAAACATAATGGCACCCCGTAGCATTGAGGACATGCTTCTTCTTACAAAGATCTGTAGGACAGAATTTAAAGCCAAGTAACTATTTTATCGTACTTCCATGGAAAGACCAAAGGAACCAAAGCCCAGGAACTCGCATGAGAGAACAGGAATGTGTCCACACAGAATAGAAACAGGCACAGAGAGAGGAGTGTTTGAGGGAACACAGCAGGTGTGAGGAGGAATCTGAATGCACCCAGAGGGGGTTACTGTCTCCAGGGCTTGTTCTGCCGCTCAGAGAACCAAGGGGCCCTGAGAGCCAACCTGCCTCCTAACCTGACTTGAGGGAGTCTCTGGCCCACAGGTCCCACCTCTGTGTGTGACTCTTGTGGGAGAATCTATCATAAAGCCCTGTGTTAATATTGCAATCCATCCAGGCACAGACTGTGACCCAGGTCTAGCAACAGAATTTCAAGCACATTGACCCACCCTTCCAGACCCTTCAGGGTCCTCTGAAGGCCATACTTCCATCAAAAGGTAGGAGACAGGGGAAAAGTCACTCTTATTGCACCAGACTGCAGATGCACTTTTCCTTTAGTTCAACGGTTTCCCTGGGAAAGAATCTTGCTGTCTAGGAGCCCAAAAGCGCTCTGCTTCAGATACTTGCTTTATCTGAAATGGCCTTGTGGGGGGAAGTCTCTTTCCAGACTTTGATGAGGGGCGTTCAGGCTATAGTGAGAACCAGGCCCTGGATCAGAAAGAGCAGTTTGGCCCCAGCAATTCCTCCCCTTGGGCTCTGGGGAGAGACGTGGGGCCTCATTTCTACCACTGGGGCTTCACCATGGATCTGTGTGTTACAGTAGCCCCTGTGGTTGGGTCTGGGTGCTCTCCTCCTCAAGATCCCAGCTCCCACCTAGGTCAGAGATGAAACCACACTGAGACCCACAGTCTGCATCCCACACAAAGCAAATTAAAACCCCAAATACCAGTGGGTTGTGCTTAAATTTTACCAAACACTTCCAGAGCTGTCCGATATTAACAAAAACAATTTACGTTTTTCAAAGTCAAGTAAAAATCAAATTCAGAAAGAACTATAATTAGCCCCCACCAAAATGAAATGTTTCAGAAAGAAAAGGGGGAATGAGAGGTGATCTCCTCCAGCTGAGGACCGGGTCCTTGTCTCTCTCCTGAGGCGGGGGAGGGTTAAAGAAGACAGACATCCATCCCATAAGTCAGGATAATTTCACCACTCTGCAGCTGGAAGGCTCTGCTTTTTTGTCTGATAAACTTTAAAAATTAAGATATGATTGCTTTTGAGCTTGAGACACTTTATAATTCACACAGCCACCTCTAAGTGAAAGTGAAACATATAGTATTCTAAAAAGAGGGATATGGGCTTGAATTTGATTTAAAAAACAGTGGGAGGTAAAGTGTTCACGCCATTAAGACATAAATTATCATTTGCATGGAGAAGATGAGAGTTTGGTTCTGACAGAGCTGACGTTAAATCAGAATTACAGCAATGTTTCCCGAGTCTGGATTTAAGTACCCAGGCATCCTCTCCTCTCGCTCCCTCCACCCTCCATATACGGCATGTTCCCATCAACCCACAAATAAAAATGAGCGTCGCGAGGGAGACGGGTTTATGAGGTTCCGCACAAATTATTTCTCGCTATTTTGACCAAGTCTCAACACGACATTTAAAATCAGAGTAAGTTTGCAGACTTGGTTCTATGGAGTCACCTGCCTGAGAAAACCACACTGCACACAGTCCTGGAGGGAGACGTCCCAGCCTGCTCCCAGCCTTCTGTATGAAGCCTTTTCCTCACTATTTTAAAAAGCTGTTTCTTTCGTACTTTCACATGACACACTGTTTTTTCTCATTTTTGGACACCTCTGGTTTTCGTGATCTCTCCCCACATATTGACTTAAACCTCAGCATGTGGACCGGACGACCGGGTTACGTTAGCGTCTGATGCCAACATGCCAACCCCAAACCAGCACTGCGTGTTATGACAACCTGTGTCCCCACAGGGCACAGAGGTGACATAAGGAAACTCCCTGCTGTGGAGCGGAGCTGTCCAACAAAGAGCCTCCTGGCTGGCCAGACCTTCCTCTGTGCCGTGTCCCTCGGCAGCCGCGTGGGGCTGTCCAGAAAGGGAAATGTGGCTGGAGCTGCCAGGGAGCTGGATTTTTATTTTATTTCATAATTTCAGTTTGAGCATCTACATGTCACTTGTGGGTGCCAATTGGACATCAGGAGACATTTACATCTACCCACTCGCCAGGTGCAGAAGGAAAAAAAATGAAAAATTCTATCATCCCAAGAAAGGCGTACACAGCACACCTCTGTGTCTCTTCTGGGAGTGACCACCATGGGGTGGGAACATGTTACCCTGGGTGACGTTAAATAGTTACTCCTTGTACAAATGACAATGGCCACATTGTGGTAGGAACTTTGAGCTCAGTCCTCAATATGCCCTTCCTTTCTAATGAAAGCCTATTTTTCTCTTTTTTTTTTTTTGATGGGCTACCAGGGGTTGAACTCAGGGGCACTCAACCACTGACCCCATCCCCATCCCTATTTTGTATTTATTTAGAGACAGAGCCTCACTGAGTTGCTTAGTGCCTTTCTGTTGCTGAGACTGGCTTTGAACTCATGATCCTCCTGCCTCAGCCTCCCCAGCCACTGGGATTACAGGCGTGGGCCACTGCACCTGGCTGACCTTCCTTTCTAAATCAGACTTTCCTGTGTGTGTAGACTGTAGGTGTTCACCCAGTGTCTGTCCACCTATCTGTGGTCAGAGGTCAACACCTTGTCCTATCAGAGGTCAACACCTTGTCCTCTGACTCATCCACTCCTCCATGAAAAGCCAGGGATACATCCAGGCCCTTCGATTCCAGGGACACCTCTGCTCCTTGCTTTGCCAACAGAACAGGCACGGGTGTTGCTTTGCCTGCGTGGAGCCCAGGTTGGGAAGCCCTGCGTGTTCTGAACTGCCGTCCACTCTCTGAGAGGCTCAAGGGACAGCTTCTGTGATGCCCATCAGGAGCCTAAGAGACCGAACTGAGCAGAATGACCCCGGAGTCTGCCCAGCCCAAGGCAGCTCAGCTTCGTCAGCGTCTGCCCCCCAGACACATGACCACAGTGGATTTTGTCACTGATAGTCTTAAGCAGTCCAAATTAGGCAACACCCAAACAACAAAATAGTAACCCTAAATGCAAGACCTCGTCAACGTGTGGGATCTAATGGTCTCACTCACCTGTCAGAACACAGAGCTCACAGGACGGATTAACAACAACTTTGCATCTTCTATAAGAAACCACTTGAAAATAATGACGAACTCCATGACCCCAAGTCTGTGATGTTCTGTAGAAGCCAGAGTGACAGGGACATTGAAAAGACCTGTGGGATTGACGGGGGCACAGGGAGGAGTGAGGAGATGCAGGATTTTGAGGGCGTACGGACCCTACGAGTGATGCCACCTGTCCTCATGCATTTGGCAAGACCCACAGAGCACTCAGTGCTGAGAAGCCCCCTATAAACCCTGGAGCCTGTGAGGGCTGCGTCTGAGCAGCCTCCCTGGGTACCCACGTGCCACAGGTGCCGTCGCTGCTGTGGGGTTGCACTGCACCTGGAGGTGAGTGAGCAGGGCACAGTGGGAATGTGGCTCCTTCCACGCAGCTCTTCTGTGAGCCACAAGGTGTCCCGAGAGGTCCTGTGTGAGAAGATGCAAGGGGGTTCAGAGGTGGAGGAATGGGTTAGAGAGGCTTAACCCAATCAGTGCCTTAGTCCCTGCAGGGATTAGCTGGGCATCACTGTAGGCAGGTGGGGTGTGGCTGGAGGAGTGGTCATTGGGTACGTGGCTTTGGGGTTTATATTTGTCCATGGTGAGGGGAGCTCAAGTGCTCCCTCCCTCCCTCTCTCTCTCTCTCTCCCTCTCTCTCTGTTACCTGGTGCCATGTCCTGAGGTGCTCTCCTCCTCCACACCCTTCCACCATGATGTTCTGCCTCATTGAGGCCCAGAGCAATGGAGCTGGCCCTCTACGGACTGAGACCTCTGAAACCATGAGCCCCAGATAGACTGTTCCTCCTCTAATTGTTCTTGACAGGTATTTTGTCACATCAACGAAAAATCTGACTAAAACATAACTCTACAAAATAAAGTCTGTGTTAAAATGAACAAACAGCTGGTGTGACGGAACCCAGGGGCTGTGGTGTCTGCGTCCGGGCCAGCCTCTCACTCTCCACTCTGCCTGCCCCTGGCTGGGCTTTCCTCCCAGGCAGACTCTCTTCTCGTACATACTCTGGCCCTTCCAGGGTCCCATCCCTAAAGCTCTAAATCCCAGGAGAGAGAGGTACTGTTTTTGTTTTGTTTTTGTATCAGGGGTTGAACCCAGGGGTGCTTAACCACTGAGCAACATCCCCAGCCTCTTTTTATTTTTTTGTTTTGAGACAGGATCTTGCTAAGTTGCTTAAGGTCTGGCTAAGTGGCTGAGGCTGGCTTTGAACTTGGGATCTTCCTACACAAGCCTCCTGAGCCACTGGGATTATAGGTGTGGGCCACTGAGCCTGGCTGAGAGTTGTACTTGTAACCTGTGGTTCCTAAAGGAGATGTTCTGCCCCTGAGGGTCTCCTGGGCATGTCTGTCCAGGTGGGTGGAATGCTCCAAAGAGGCCCTGGGCCCCTGCTGTCCCTGCGTGTGCACAGAGGGCTGCGTTGGCTTAGGAGTTGGGAACCAGCTCACGTGGCCATCTTAACTGCCGTGCCTGGCCAGTTTATAAATGGACATGCTTCTAGCGTAGGGCGATTTGTTCAAAGTACCTGACTCCAGGCTGGGAAATCTGTCTCCAGGTGTCCAGGGACCACTTGCTGAATGTGAATGAGCTAATCAGAGTGTCTTCAAGCTCTCTGCATACCTCACAGAAGGGAGCGCTTACATGAGTCAGGACCGACATGTGGCGGGAGACCTCCGCCATGCCGCCCATTGGAGACTGTTCTTATGATAGCAAATGTAGTCTGAGGGTCTGGCTTGAAGTTTCTACAATGTTTTCCAGACGAGATCTTAGAAAGAAAGACCAAAGGCTTCAGCTACATGTCTTTGCAGGTTTACTTTAGCAGGCCTTTGACTTCTCAGAATAGGTGCATCTCACGGAGCCCTGGGGCAGGGAGGGGCCTTCCACCAAGGTGGAGGAGAGTGCCCTGGTCGGAGGCTGGGAAAAATAATTAGAAGGACAATCAAAATACAAATTAAATTTAAATGAGGCTATTAAGATTTGAATCTCCACATTCTGCTCTTTAGCATTATTAGTTATGTGTGTTCCCAGCCATTTCACTAACAACAAAATGCAGACAGACCAACAGTGTCATTTAGAAGATCCATTTACCCTGCACACCATGTGCGCCCCCCTCCCTTGCTAATCAGTTGCTAAGCCTAATAGCCGTCCTTGGCTGGTGGTGTTTAATCACATTTTGAATGTGATTCTCAGCGTGTATTAGGAATAAGTGGCGTGACTTTCCAACAGAGAGACGCGTGAGGTTAGGCCATCTGTATGCGATGCCTTCTTACCCTGTGATTTAGAAGGCAGCCTGTCTGGTCCCAGGTGAAGGAGGGCCGTGGCTACCGCTCACGGTTCGGCTGAGTTCAGATGGATGCAGTGTCTCAGGGGTGATTTCCTCAGGAGAGAAGTCCCCTGAAGTCCCTTGCCACTGCTGCCGTCCAGGGCCTACAGGGGCCACTTGACTCTGAGGTCCAGTCCTGGTGCTGTGAAGACATTTCAGCAACATGGGCCTGCTGGCCAAGGTCCTGGGAAGGTGAATTGTCCCTGGCTTGGAGCTCTGCAAAATGTGTTGTTAACTCCTAGAGACATGAACATGTACCTCTCCACCCACCAGCTATTTGGGGTTGTGATTCCTTGTGGTTGCATGAGCGAAGGCAAATAAACACATTAAGCCTGGAGTTAGGTCACTGGGCCCCTCCATCTGTCTGTGTCCATCCACCCACATGAGGATCAACGGTTGATTGTGAGAATATGGGCTGCCACCCAGACCGCTGGTCAGAGACTCAGATTGTGTTTCACTCAATCTAAAACACTCTGTTTCAGAACCATGGCAGAATCATAAAGCAAACCCGATGGGGAAGCCTGCACATCACTCTCTCTCGACTCCTGCTTTCTAACAAGTTAAGCCGTGAAGTGCATTTTGATTTTAATACAGGCTAATGGTGAGTCAGATGGGGTTAAGTCTCTGCAGACTTCCCTCTGGAAAATGCTCCCCAGTGGACCTCAGAAGCCCTGCAGCACCTCATGAACACAGCATGGATGCAGTCACAGCATCCATGGATGCAGCTCAGCCACCGGAAGGAACATCAACTTCCATTCTGAGTCCATCTGTTGTCTCCATCCTTTAGGCACCAACTCCCACGCAAACCTCAACATTACTGGGAACCCCCATCGTGCTGAAAACTGCACTGTGGTGCTTCCTGCTCTGCTGTGTTCTGGACATGGTAAACTCACTTCCCCTCCAAAAAAACAGCTACTCAGGCATTGAGTAGCTTCCCTTCCCTATCCTGAGCAGCCTTTCCCAATTCTCCAAACCGAGCAAGTCTTCAGGAATGATGGGAAGCAACTTTCTTATTATTTGCTATCATGTCATATAAGCATCTCAGCTTGTAATTGCTCAACCTTTCCTAACCAAACCCCTGCAGGTGCGGGCATGGGCAGAGCCTCACACTGTGATTCAGGACTTCCCGAGTGGGCAGCATCAGCCAGCCGTGGGGAAGTTAGAAACTACATCCACACAAATATACGTGCAGCTAGAGCAAGTTATCTTAGACTAATTATCCTGCAATGATGGTTTCAATTGGGAGCATCCTGTCTCCAAGGGGACATGGAGCAGTGTCACCCTGGGATGTTACTGGTATCTAGCAGGGAAGCCAGAAAAGGAGCTTCAACATCAGACATGCATCGATCAGCCCTTGACAAAAAGAAGAGTGATTTGGTCTAAAATGTCAGTGCCCAGACTGACAGCCCTGATCCTATAAGAAGGAGTTGGAGGCTTTTGTAATTAACATGATGAACCAACCAGGTGATAGGACCAAATTATTGGATTCCCATTAGTGGGAGACGGAGGATTTAATTTCTGCGGCAGAAGAGTGCCTCACTCTGAGATATTTACACACTTCAGGTTTATGAGAGTCCGCAAATCCCTTCCATTGAACTGCTGCCCAGATGAGAAGTGTTGGAGAGACCTCGGGTTAATTGAACATTATAAGAATTCTGATTTGGTTTTTGACCTAAATGGCATACAGCGTACCCTTCTACTCGGGAGCTAATTGTTGCTCCCTCACTGGATTCTCCAGCTTCTGGGGCTGGAGGTGTGTCTGTGTGTCTGTGCAACCCAGTGTTTTTGCATTTGGAGGATGCTGGGAATATATACCATTAACCTTGGTTTCTGTTGCCTTCCTTGTATCCTCTCAGACACACGCAGGCACATGTGTAAGTGTGTGTCTGTGTGTGTGTGTGTCTGTGTGTGTGTGTCTGTGTGTGTGTGCATGTGTGTGTGGAGTGTAATTTTGGACTAGCTTTAACTTCTTTGTTGTATTGGCATTTAAATAATCACTGGTGATTACGAGAGTCCCCAGGTCACTGTGATTTTTCTTGGAGAGAGATGGTAATCCCTGTCACTATCCACACTCCGTGGGGAAGGTCACCTTGACTGTTCCTGTCAGTACTGAGTCAGTTGTAACAAGAGCTCCTTTAGAAATTTCAGCATTTCTCTGCCTGCCTTGCTGGGGGACATTACCCTGAGCCATTTTCCCTCAGCCGTGATGATTTTTCTCTTGTTATCTGAATGGACTGCTCGCATTTTGAAATTAACAAATATTTATTAAGCTCTGGTTCCCTCATAAAGCGCTGGGGGATTCAGTAATAAACTAGATGTGGTTTTCTTCTCCAAGAAGTGGAACACACAGTCTCCATAGACTTGGGTCTCACCACGGTTCAGACCTCAGGACGGGGGAAGCTGATGCAAGGGCAGGGATGAGAGCTGTGCACCTTGAGGCGCTCACCCAGTGCCCCAGAAGACACGTGGGGACTGCCTATGTGCAGAGCCCAACCCACACTCAAGGGTCCAGGGTGGCCTGGATTTGCTAATTTCCTCCAAGGCAAAGGAAGTTCTGCCTCTTTTTTGGAGGAAGTGGTATTTGACAGGGATGTACGTGGCTGCCAAGATCCTAAAATTCAAACAGTAAATTATTGGAAGGCAGTTGATGGGCAATGAGAGCAAGAGAGAGGAGTGTGAAGTTGAGGTTCACAGGATAGGACCCGAAATCAGCCTCCTGGAAGACGAAAGTACCTAAGTGATTTTAGTCTGCTGCAGACTCACAGTGGTGCTATCTGTCCATCCTCTATCCATCCATCTGTCTACCCATCTATCCATCCACCCATCAGTCTCTCCCTCCATGTGTCCATCTGTCCATCCATCCATCGGCCCGTCCTTCCATGGCATATTTGCAGAATGCCTACCACGTGCCAATCACCACTAGAACAGCAGCTCTGAACACGGACAAAGTCCCCGCCCTCGTGAAACTGTCCCCCCAGCGGGGAGGCACACGGTAAAATGGGTGGAATACCTAGTGTGCTAGGTGCTCGGTTCTCTGGTGATAAACAAGGCAAGGCAGAGGACAGGGAGACCAGGCTGGGAGAAGGAGTCATGGTAGAGTCATCAGCAAGGCCTGACCAGGAAGGGGGGTTGGCCAAGAGACCTGGAGGAGGGAAGGCGGCCCATGGGCACAAGTGAGCTTGGGCCAAGGTCTGGCTCAGAAACCAGTGGGTGCTGGTAGTGGGGGACTCAGGAGGGAGGCCAGAGTGGCCAGGGCAGTGTGAACAGAGGAAGGCCCACAGCGGACTGCAGAGGGGCCTGGGCAGTGTAGGCAGGGGCTCAGGATGTCTGGGCCAGGTGTGAGTGGGTCGAAGGTTCTTGGTCGAGGAGCAGCAGGCAGACGGTAACAGGTTCACTAGGCTCTGCACAGAGAGAAGGGGGTGGTGGAGGCAAAGGCAGAAGCAGGAGACCTTTTGGAAAGATGTGGCGATAACCCAGGTGGACAGTGACAGTGCTTGGGCCAGAGAAGAAGGTGGACAGATGAGTGTCACCAGGCTCTTCTTAGAAGCAGACAGTTGATGTCTGGGTCACATCCCATAAGAGTCACACCTGGGTCTTCTCAGATCTCTGTGGCCATTAGAACCCATGCCACCCCAGTCTACCTAAGGCTAGGAACATTCTAGAACACACTGCTGACTTGATTGCCATCCAGGAAGCAGGCCGGGCCAGGTGCTCGTTTGCTCTAATGTGCTTCTTGGTTTACCTTGGAAACTAACTGGCTCTGAAGCGATTTTCAGGCACTAATTATGGGAGATGATGGTTGACAAGTGACAATGTTGTTTTGCGAGTTTTTTTTTTAATCAACTCTTTCATCTCCCTCTAAACCCCACACACTGCCCTGTTTCTTTATGAAGGAAAAAAAAAGTCTGTTCTCAAAGGAAGATGTCACATGTCCCAGCTCACATAGGGCTTCCAAGGCACCTATTTCTTATAAATCAAGAACCAGGAGATCAGTAGTTGAGCCAATTTTTTTTTGGTCTTTAAACCATGTTGCTTATTCAGAACAGGGCAGCACATGTCATCCTCTGGAATATTCCTGTTCTCCATCAATGCACTAGTGGCATCCTTTGGAATAGCTCTATTTTCAAATCTTAAAATTAGAGGATTGTAATCACACACCACAGTGGGTGGGGCCACTCTGCCACATCTGCACATGCACAGAACATAGTTTTCCAATCTCATCTCCCCGCACCTTCCCTTCCCCCACCCCTTGCCTCCACCTGATCTGCTTGCTCTACTCTGTTGATTTCCTATTCCTATTATTATTATTATTATTATTATTATTATTATTATTGCATTATAATAAATAAACACGCAGGTGTGCTCATTGAGGCTGACTTGTGGGTGGACATGGCATAATTTGGCAGATTCCATTCCCCGCTGCTTCCCCATGGCCCTCCTCCTTCCTCCCTCAGTCCCCTGCTCTACTCCATTTCCCTCCTATTTTTCATGAGCTCTCGCATTTATGTTCCTTTCTCTCTCTCGAACTTTCACTAATGAGAGAAAACACTTGACTTTCTGAGTCTGGCTTACTTCACTTACCAGGTTGTTCTTTTGTCCCATCCATTTAGCCACAAATGATGGGACTCTGCTGCTCCCGAGAGCCAACTCCATCAGGGACGTGGCCCACGATTTCTTTATCCCTTCGTCTGCCGATGGGCACCTACCTGGACTGGCTCCATAACTGGGCAATTGTGAATTGTGCCGAGATATTTTTAAAAAATATTTGCAGATTTACCCACGTCCTGAATTAAAAGCACAGCACAGAGAACAGCAGCTGGGGATTGGGCTAGTCCCTGTGTCCCCAGATGCCCTTTTGTATTCGGGAGCCAGCACTGTGGGGGGCAGAGTTGAGAAGGGAATGCTGGGAATAGGAACCAGGAGGAAACTGCTGTCCCAAGACCCCCCATGTGGACAGGAGCAGGGGAGAAGCTGGCACCCTCTCCTGGCACCCACCATCCTCAGGGCTTTTTCTCTTGACCTCACACTTGCTGCCTCATGCTGCAAGATGGCGGTTGTGGCCAGCAACCGGGGAAGGGAAGGGGTGGTGTTGGTCCTCAGCTCAGGTGACAGAGGACCACCTGGGGGCTGCCAGGGAATGGCCCTGGCATCTCATTGGCCAGCAGTGGGTGACACCATGGTAATCCACCAGGCTCTTTGCCTCTCATCTGGTGTCCCTGCTCCCAGGAGGCTGCGAGGTGAGCTCTTGGAGAAGAAAGAGAGGGAGAAAATGGGAGCAGAGAGTCAGTCAGCTCTGCCTAAAATTGTTTACTCTCCTTTTTCAGAGCTGACAGCTGAATTCTCCTGAATTCCCGCACTATGGCTTCCCACGGGGATGGGGGACCTCTGGCCTTGCTGGATGCTGTCCACAGCACTGGGGGAAGGTGGCAATTCCATCCTGGGAACACGTGCACCATCGTGGAGCTGAAGGGTGGGCGTGAGGAGATCCACAGCCAGCAGCCAGGGGTGGCCGTTGGATGGGGCCAGCCCCAGCTGTCCACACGGCACTGGGCTCGCTGAGTGGAAGCAGCAGGAGAGTCAGTCCACAGAGGGAGAGTGGCTGGGCCACTGCCAGGGAGCAGGGCAGCGGGGAGTGAGGACCCCAGGTACGGGGTTTCCTTTGGGGTGATGAAACTCTTCTGGAACTAGATGGTTGGGTGTCCTCTATGATGCCACATTATCATTGTAAACTGTTAAGAGGGTAAATTTCGTGTTATGTGTATTTTAGTGCAATTAGAAAAATAAATAAGACAAAAGAGAAAGCCCTCCTGTACTCACCGGTCAGTCCTTGAGTGGTCCTCCCTTCATGTCCAGCTGTGGCATCTATTTAGTGTCCACGGGTACCAGCCCCTGCTCTGTGGTAAATGGAGCATGATAAATTGATTTAATGGCGACAGGAGGGGTGAAATCACCAGCACTTCTGTAACCCACGGGGCCTGGTATTTCTGTTCTGTGGATCACTATAACTAGCTGAGAGCCCCGAAATCCTGCACAGCTAATCCAGGGTAAAAGCGTGTTTTCCTCTGGAGCCTATAAAACCCCTGAAGGCGTCTTTCTGTGACTCTGCCCACTGTTGGTAAGTTATCCGATGCTGTCCTCGTACCGAACTCCTCCTCTTCCTCCTTCCCTCTCTGCTTGGCTTTTCTTCAATTATGCGAGGCCACCCAGGACACAGAACGGTAGTTGTGTTCATGGGACCTTCCAAGTAGCCAAGCCCATTTATGTAGGCTCTAGAGAAATCTGCCGATCAACCTAAACCTAAGGCTGTTTGTTTGTACCCTGATGTTATAGTTTGGGAAACCGAGGCACAGACAGGATGGGCAGCGTGCCCAAAGTTATGCCTGAAATTCCATGTGGGAGCCTAAGTCCTGGCCAGAGTCCACATCAGTTCCCTCAGCCTGACCAGCATCTCTGAGCATGAGTGCCGTGGAAGTCTGGGGAGGCCTGTGGAAACTTCTCTGAGTAAAGTAAGATTATAGCCTTGCTAAAATTATAGTCTTGCCAAGAAAACAATTATAATGACATCAGAATATTCCTTAAAAGCAGCTTGTGGTACAGTAGTGCATGCAGCTTTAAAGGGCAAGAGTCAGCACAGATCTGGTGCCCCCACCACTGCCCCATGCTCGGGACCTGTGGTGCCTGCAAATGGCTTTCCAGGGTGTCTGCATCACCAGGAACGGGCACAGGATTATTACTGTGTGTGTGTGTGTGTGTGTGTGTGTGTGTGTGTATTTGTCTCCATTCATTACTAAAGAACAATGCTAAATCACAGTTAGAGGTTAGTAAAATCAAGATACAAATGTTCTCACTGGGCGCGGTGGCACAGGCCTGTCATCCCAGTGGCTCAGGAGGCTGAGGCAAGAGGATCCAGAGATCAAAGCCAGTCTCAGCAACAGCAAGGTCCTAAGGAACTCAGTGAGACCCTGTCTCTAAACAAAATACAAAATAGGGATGGGGATGTGGCTCAGTGGTCGGGTGCCCCTGAGCTCAATCCCAGGTACCAAAAAAAAAAAAAAAAAAGATGTTCTTTCCAACCAGGTTCACAGAATACTCAGACTCCAGGATGCTCACCTTCTTCAGACCCATGGTGGGAGCACCTGGCTGCTCTATACCTGGGGCTCCAGGATTTTAATTAAGGAGACAGTGGATCAAATTCACCTCAAAACAAAGCTGAAGTTTACACTTAGCTCAGACCCATGGTGTCCCCTTCAGTAATTGTTCCCTTGTTACCAACTCTTTCCAAGCTTCAGGGTCTACAGTGACAGGGCTGGAATCAACCCGGTCTATGCTCTCACAGGACCAAGGTCCAGAGGGAGACAGAGGCCTGAGGGAGACAGAGGCCTGAGAGAGACAGAGGCCTGAGGGAGACAGAGGCCTGAGAGAGACAGAGGCCTGAGGGAGTGGAGGCCTGAGGGAGTGGAGGCCTGAGGGAGTAGAGGCCTGAGGGAGTGGAGGCAGGTGCAGACTGTTTTAATATAACGCAGGGAGAGCAGTGCTTGAGCTCTGCAGGACCAGGCCAGGCCAGCTCTCTGGTCCCCGGGAGGCTGCAGTGGTCTCTGGCTTCCCCCCTGGACAGCCTACAGCATACTCTCTGAGGAACAGAAGGGGTGCTCTTCTTCAAACACACATCAGATGGCATCCCTTGCTGGCTTGAACTTTCTAGTGGCTTCCTTTGTCTCTTGGAAGTTTCCCTCTTCTTAATAATGTCCAAGAAGTTACCTGAGGATTCACCCCCATCCCTCCCCATCCCTCCTCTCACCTCCTCCACCCCCTTCCTCTGCCTCCGAGCTTTCCCTGCCCTAGGACCATTGCACCCCCTTTGACAGTCCACCCTGGGTCCCCATCCTTGGGAAGTAAGCTCAGGCTACCTGCCCAGCATGAACTTAAGGACATTGCTGGCTCAGTTAGCACTACTACAGTGAACAGGGGGGTCAAGGAGAGTTTCATTGTTACTTAACATCTCTGTGCCTCAGTTTCCCCATTTATACAATTGAGTCAATAAGTCACCTTTTCAGGATTGCAGTGAGTGAAAAACGTGTATAAGTCAGCTGTCACGGTCTCTGCTCAGCATTAGACTCCAAAAAAACATCAGTGACCATCACGGTGAGGGGGGGTTAGAGTGTAACATTTATAGGACAACAAAACATGGGGCGGTGCACAGAGATAGCCTCTCACACCTGGTGCCTGCAGAGCACAGATGGACACTGAAAGGGAGACCTCCGGTGTTCGGATTCTGGGTGAGGTTTCCTGCACACAGCACAGATTGCTGAGGGTCAAGGTTCCTTTTTCAGTTGGTGGAGGAGAGGGAGCACATGAGCCCAGCAAGGTGCTCAGCACAAGATCCAGGAGCAAGAACCAAGCGTGTAGACCACTGGACAGGGTAAGGTGGAAGGGAACTCAAGGCAACTGCAGAACCCATCCTGCATGAACATAGGAGCCCCGGCCCTGGCTCCAGCTCTGTTTCCCTGTGGGACTGGTCATGTGAATGGCCAGAATCCCCAATTATTTCAAAACAACCTCAGATCTATTGGGTATGTCTTGTGCTATTTTAGAAATTTGTTCCTGTGGATCCCACCAACCATCAGTGATAACGTGGATAAAGGGAAGTAAGCCCAGCACGGAGGGGAAATACTGACTCATCCCATTATGTGAGGGACCTGGAAGAGTCAACCTCATAGAAGTAGAGTGGAAAGGTGGCCGCCAGTACCTGTGGACAGGGGTGATGGGGAGATGGTGGTACAGAGGCTCAGTTCCACAAGGAGGAGAGGATCTGGAGTCACCCAGTGGCTGTGGTGGACAACATGGAGTATACAATGGCCGTCCCTGAGGTTATTATGCCTGGCGACTGGGCATCCATCTCTGATCTCACAGGTACACTCCATGCTGTTTGCGCATTGAAAAAAAAAACTGCCTGAGGGTGCATTTTTTGAAACGTCTTCTGTAGTTAAGCACCACTGGGCTGCACTAGAAAAAGTGGTAAGAGGGTCCTCATCATGATAGATACAGAAGACTGGCAGGAAAGGGATTTTGGGGGTGATGGTATGCTCGGGACATTGCCGGTAGTGCCATAACCAGCGAGGCCAAACTAGCAGGTTCCAGCAAGGAACGATGGGAGATTGGAAGAAATAGAGTCAACACACGCAGATCTTGAAGACAAAACAGCTGGGGTCCAGTGGAGCACTGCTCTCTAGTGGAGAAGCAGGTCTAAAGAATTACACCAGCAATCTTTATTATATATGTCCCTAAATCAGATTAAAGATTTTGCAAGCATTATTCTTTGTATTCATGAAAGTTACAGAGTTAGCCACAGTATGCAGCTATTTCCCCAGTTACATCCTAGAGTTGCACTGTGCAGTGTTAGGAGCTTGTGCAGCTCAAGAAAGTCCATTGTTTAAAGTTACTAATTCACAGGTAGATTCAGGAGCAGCAGAGCTGGTCAATATTGTGGCTATCTTAGCAAGGAAGTTCCTTCAGTCCCAGGAGCTGCCCTGCCTGAGAATAAGGTTGAGGCTGATAAGACTCTAGCATGGAGGACATCTCCATAGCAACCGGGCATCCTGTGCCTTTGCACAAAAACTTTCCCAGCACCAAGCATGCCACAGCCATGAAGTCATCAGAGACCCCAGTCACTGTAACGGCTCTCCACACTGTAGCAGCAATTTCATGGGTGCACACTCCATTGCCACAGCCACCAACGTGTACATTCTATATTACAGTTTTTATATGCCGTTCATATGTCAGTGGTGTGGTCTCAAAAATAACATAAAACTAGTTCAAAGGAAAAAACAAACAAAATGAAGATCTGCAGCCTTCATGGGGCGGGGGGGGGGTCTTGGTTGATAGTGACCCCTGTGTCAAGCTCAGAGCAGACTCCAATGCAGCCATGGTAACACCAAGGTGAGGGGTCAGGTGGGGGGTGGTGAAGTATCCCCATGGGATGGGGCAGAGCTCTTGCACTGTTAGTGTTTGTGTTGCTTGATCCTGTCATGTTGCTTTTGGAACCTTGTGCGGGTGGGATCCAAGTCCGTCTTCCTCACCGACTGAGACATTAAACAGGGCAGCCGGGCTGACCCACATTCTCCTGGCAGGAAGCATAAACCAATCTCTGAATCTAAGGAAGGGTCGGGCGTGAATCCCGGAATGTCCTTCAGGAGATGCTGACAGAAGGTTGGTCGACAGGCTGCTTCTTTCCTGCCCATCAGGCATGTGGCTCGGCATTGAGCCTGGTTGTGGGAAGTCACAAGAGGGACCCAAGGTGTGGAGAGGGGTCCCTGGTATCAGATTTCAACAATTCCTTCTACTGTAAATCTTCAGTTTGATAAACTTCGATAACCTTAATCAGTGATTCTCAATATGGTGACAGGCACGCAGGGGACACAAGGCAATGACTGGAGACATTTTTGCTTTCTCAGTTGAGGGTGGAGGTGTTGCTACTGGTTTTCAGTGAAGACACCAGGCTGCGTGACGTGACATCCTGCCGTGCAGAGGATGACCTCCACAAAGACAACGTGGAGAGAGCCTGCTCTGTGTGACTCTTGGCCACGGGATATTGTGGACACTCTGGATTACTCCTGTTCTCTAGGAAGGTGGCCCAGGTGTCTGGTGGTGGCCTCAATGGTCCTGCTGGATCTCATCTGCCAACACCGTCACCACACATCCTTCATCCACATGGTGAAGATCAGATCTTTTCTTTTTTGAGCAGAAGTTTCATACAGACCCTGGAATCAGACTTTAGAGACCAGCTCTTTCGCTGTTCAATATGAAAGGCACGACACAGAATCCTGTGTATCATACGGCACCACTATGTAAAAGGGCTGGGTTGACACGTGTGTTCTGTGGCATCTCCTCATCTGTGAGCAGACAGAGAAACCCGAGAAAGTGTGACAACGGAATTCAAAGCAGGAGTGCTTCACGTTTGTGTTCTGCTTCCGAATCTATGTTGAAGGGACACAGATGGTTCCTTATTATCCCTCCCATACACATGAGCTTAATCATGCTGGAAAATTTTAAGTTCTCTTTGAATTTATTTATCATGTACACGGTTTACTGGAAGAAAAAAGTCTGAAGTTTAAAGAGAAATCTGCAGGTGGAATTTTAGCAGTCAAATCCCTTAAACCAAAACCAAAGCAGGAATCCAAATCCATATGATTTAACCCCCAAAATCACATCATGGCAGAAACGTCATTGGGACCTGCACCTCTGTCTCAGAATCCATTCCATCTCCACTGTCTATCCTGCCTCTCTGAAGACCCTGGTGGCCCAGTGCAGCCCTGGCTACCACCCAGACATCCTGCCCTCGCCATGAGCTCGGGAACAGGGACCTGCATTGGGGACCTTGAGTCTTATGATGCTCATGGTCAAAGACTGTGTTTGGAATCTCAATGAAGGACAGAGAGAGGGGGGTGGTGCCCTGGTACCTTCCAAATCTAACCGCATCTTTGGATGAGATGAGTACGATCTTCCCCTGAGAGCACTTTCCTGGTAAGTTCCCACGGGAGGACAGGAGATGATGGGGACTGTCACACTGCAGTCCCCTGGGAGGCTTGCAGCCAGCTCACTGGGTACTTACAGGTGAGCCCTGTAGGTCACACGTGGATGTCTACAAACCCAAGTGTCCTGGGAGGACCAGTGGCTTCTACTGGATGCTGAGTGCGTGGCCATCGCCAGTTGTCACAGGGTCAGCTGTTTCTTCTTGGCTTTCCTCATGCTGAAGGCCGAGGGAGGCAAGTTGGGGAGCCCACACTCCTGCCTGGAGCTGGGCAGAACTGGATGGAGGCGTCTGGTCCAGTTGCCGCAGTGGCCGGCCACTGCCTTTGAGCAGGGAGGCTGTAGGATACCTGTGATGGAGGAGAGCAGAAGGCATGGGCACAGCAGCTCAGAACACTGTCTGTGGATCCCGGGGACACTAGCATTGGGTCCCTGATGTGACTCTGACAGGCTGTGAGCACCAGGCAAGTCCATCCATCCCACCGAGCCTCTGTGTCCTCTTCTGTGATGGGGCAGGGCACTGTCTCGGGGGGTCTGTCACAGTGCCTGGTGCTCAGTTAGCACAGTGGTAGGAGAAGGACGCGTCTGCTGCCTCCCTGAGCTCTGAGACCTCATGCCTGCCCCACCCAGGTGACGTGGTGCAGGTGCAGCCTGCAGGGTGTGCCCAGCAGAGGTGCTTATTCAGTTCACCCAACATCTCTGAATCCAGCCGATTCATTCACAAGATTAAAACTTGGGGATTTCACTTGACCTGGAAATTTCCAACTTGAGGGTTTAGAAGCTGTGCAGCCTCATCAGGTTGAGCCCCTGCCACAGCCAACCAGAGCAGAGACACTGCTGCCACCCCAGACTGGGTGTGAGCCCAGTGACACCAACAAGGACACATGTTGAACATTAATTATGGACCACAGCGACCTCCTGAGCAGGAGGAGGCAGGTTAGGGAGCAGGAGCCTCTTAGGATGGGATGGTGGTCTTTGGGCCTCTGAGAGTACTCCCCTTTTATGGCTCGGGCCACCCCTTCTCCAGTGCCTCTTAGAAGCCACCAGGAGACCTGATGTCCTCACGAGGCTGCTTGGCTCTTGCTGGCACCGGGCCTTGGCCTCTGGCTGCAGCAGTTGTGCCTTGCATACTGCCATCTTGCAGACTGTGCCCATTTTGGTGGCACCTGGAGCTCCTCCTTCCGGGGATGCTTGGCTGTGGGGAGCCACGTTTCTGTGGTCACTTAGCCTGCTCCGTCTCCCCTGGTTCAGGGAGAGAGAGATTTCTTGGATGGAGCTGACTTGAGTGCCCGCATCTTCCGAGTTTTGCTCTTTCCTGGGAATTGTCTTCCTGGAGCGGAGGATGTGAACTTGGTTCAGAAGCCCTTGCTGGCTTGAGTGAAATGGCTGACGGCTGGCCCAGGCTCAGGCAGGACCCGCAGCCCATCCTTAGTGAAGGACCAGGAAGTTTATTGCAATTGATTAACAATTAGGGAGTCATTTCCATGGAACCCGCTTTGTCCCCACCAGGGCTCCTTCTCATTTCACTGCCAATTGATTCAGCCCTTCTGCCCCCAAACCGCGGTGATGACCCCGTGATTCCTGCAGGCGCTGCGGTTCCAAGGGCATCGTCTGTAACTGTGACAATGAACCTCTCATCAATGAGACTCCAGCCACCTGACCCCAGGGAAGTGCAGGGAGGAGTTCGTCTTGGAGTGGGGGCCGCACTTCACCTTAAAGGGTCTGCTTTGTGGCCTCCAGAGGACGTCCAGGAGGTCCCCTCCCTGGGTGGACAGTGCTCCTCCTTCATCTCCCCCATGATTGCAAATGGCACCACCATCCATGCAAATGCCCTGGACACACAGACCAGGGCTTCTCTCAGGCTCTCCTCCCACCTCCCACCTCGTCTGGCCCACCCACAGGTCCTGGAGTCTCCAGTGCATGTAGTATGGGCAGGACTCACCTCCCTTGCCTTCCCCAGCCGCCTCACCTCCCCAGGTGGCCTGTCCCAACTTCAGGAACTTTCAACTCCTGCCACCTTCCAGCTTCCTGATGATCTGTTCCCCAGAGGTGGCTGCAGTCACTCTGTCAAGCCAGAAGCCAGATGTTTTGAGTCCCCTGCTGAAGATTCTCCTTTGACTTCCAGCAATTAGAAGTAAACCAGCATTTGTCGTCCGTTCCTCTAGATCTCTACTGATGTGCCGCTGCCACACGCTGCCCTCATTTCTCGCTGCTCTCTCTCTACCTTGTGGTGCTCCAGCCTCCTTTTTTTTTTCCAGGAACAGCCCAGGTTTGCTCCCACCTCAGGGCTTTGCACTTGCCAGCAAAGCCCTTCTCCCCAGGCCTGGCTTCAGCTTGCAGTCACCCTGGAGTCAATACACATCATTAATTCCTCACCCGTAGCGTGTTAGTTATTCCACATTTTAGTTATTCTCTGTACCTCAAAACTCCATTCTGTCCTTTACTCAGCAGTTTAAAAATGATCCTATTACCTGTTTATTTGCTCATGTACATCTGTCTTCCTCCAGCTGTGTCCTCCGTGAAGTCATGGATCTTGCATGAATTTAACACTCTCTCTTCACAGACTCTGGGTGCAAACTTGGCCTAAGGTGGACATTCTGCGTTTGTGGGGAAGCATCTGTGCACAGAGGGAGGAGGACCCTTCTGGCCACCTTAGAGCATCTTGGGTCTCCCTTGACTCTTGAGGCCCTCAGCTTTGGCAAGTCTTTGGCTTGCTGGGTTCTAGGGGAGGGGAGGGGAAGTGGCCTTGGTCTGGGGACATGCTGCTTCTCTGAGGGGACCAGCAGTCCCTCTGGGGTGGCCCTTGTGTCTCCTGGAGAAGGCTGTAATCTCCTGGGGGCAGGTGGCCACGGTGACCAGGTGCAGGGTGCCTCCCCTGAGGCGGAGCCATTCGGGAAAGCAAGCTGGACAGGTTGTTCCTGGCTGGAGTCTCCAGGACAGTTGCAGGCAGCAGCTTAAAAAGTGATGGTTTCAATCCAGGATTAGAAACCTGGCACGAAGGAGGAGCCAAGCTCTGAGGGAAGAGCACAGAGGAGTTTTGGTGACTCTGCAGGGAGGAGTCCTGATGGGGTCCTAGGAGAGGAGCAGGGGGGTGGCATGTGGAAGAACAAGGAGGAGATGAGTCGGGTGTGGTGCTCAGGACCCACCTGAGCGTCCAGGCAATGAAGTGTGTGCAAGTGTGTGTGTGTGCACATGTGTGTGTACGCCCATGCAATGGTGCTCTACCCCCTGTTTACTTTTCAGGTGCAGGTGGGGGCAAGTATTTGGAGATATATCAGGAAGAAGGGGAGGAATTGTATCTCAGATTCTCTTACAGATTTAGTTTCAATTCATAGCTTTCTAAATAAGGGTGATCTTTCTTTCCCTATTTTTTCTTCCCTGCTACACACACACACACACACACACACACACATTTTTTCATTTTGTGGTTGTTTTATCGCCCATCTCCTCTTCCTCTAACTATGGCATGCACATTGCGGGTTGCTGGTTTAGGGACAGGGAATGGAGATCAGCCCTGTGCCAAGCGTCCTTCAAGCAGAATATTAGAGACCACAGAAGGTTAAGCTGAACAGAATTGGGTTCAAATTCCAGCTTCCCTGTGTGACCTGGATAGCTCACTCTCTGTGCACTGGTTTTCTCTTCTGAAAATTTCAGCAAACTGCAGTCCTACTCAAGGCGTTGGTGAGGACTCGGTGGATCATGGACGTGGTGATCTTCAAACAGAACCATGGACAGGGGTTAGGTTTATGTGATGAAGGGACTGATAAGGACTCTGACAAAGACAATGTTGTGATGTGACGATGGTGATGATGGTCACAAGGTGACGATGGTGAGGGTGTTGCAGTGGTGATGACCACAGCGTTGGTGATGATGATGGGGTTGGTGCTGCTGATGGTGGTGATGGGACTCTCATGGACTTTTCCCAATGATTCCTTCTAAGGTCAGCTGCTCAGTTCTTTTTTTCCAGCCTGTGATAATGGCACATGCTGAAGGCCACCTGATATTGCTTCGTGTGAACCAGCAGCCCATCCATTACCCTTGTAGGTGGCAATCTTTGTGCCCTTTTTAGTTTGTCCAACGTAGCTGGCTCCTGCGGTTCTGACCAATGTCTTGCCTTCCACTTTAGATTCATCTGCCTGATTGTTATGAAGTTATTTAACCTCACCTCATTACTCTTTTTTTTTCTTTTGGAACCAGAGATTGAACTCAGAGGTGCTTAACCACTGAGCTACTGAGCCACATTTCTAGCCCTTTGTATTTTTTTTTTTTTTTTGAGACAGGGTCTTGTAAGTTGCTGAGGCGGGTCACAAACTTGTGATCCTTCTGCCTCAACCTCCTGAGAAGCTGGGATTAGAAGCCTGCACCACCACACCTGGTCACCTCATTAGTTTAAAATGTGCAAAGTGAGATTCATAGCATTACAAAGGAGACTCGGTGTGCTGAGATGTAATTACCACAATCTGTAAAATAACAACATGCAAAGTTCTTTATTACTGCATTGGTGAGGAGATGTCCTGACAGTCAGATGCTCCTATGTTAGTGACCGGAGGAGGCTTTGAGAGTCACTTGAGCCTCCAGATATCAGCATAAATTCCAATTCTATTGTGGTTTCTGTATTTATGACCTTGCAAAGGACAGTTTGCTTCCTTGACATTTACATCCTTAATGGTAAAAAGGAGAGAGAGAGAAAGAGGCCGAGAGAAGTCTGAGTCAGAGACCCGGTATTTAGAAAGAACCTGTGCAAGGAATCTGAAGGTCGAGTGGGTCATCCAATGTGGGTGACTCCTTTTGCTTTTGCAAATGGAAATAGAGCTCAGCCAGCTGCAAGCTGAGTTTTCCTTTCAACAATAATAGTGATGTGATATCTTTGTGTGCTTTCCTGAGGACGTCAAAGTCCAGTGTTGTTCTGTGTAGCCTAGGGGATGAACTCCTCACGTGAAACCGGACGGTGCAAGGGCACAATCGCTGGCCACAAGTGGAACTTCAGATGTGCACAATTTAAATTTCTTCCTCTCACTTGTACTGACAATGTGTCAAGTGCTCACCAGCCCAGGTGGGCTGCGTGGATCAGCACAGATTCCAGAATGTTCTCGTCATTGCAGAAAGTTCCAGGGCACAGTGCCGCTCTAACACCCAGGTGGATAAATAACGGAGCTGGGCTTGATGTAATGCAGGAAAACAAGAAGTTTTGCAGCAAGCGGTTCCATTAATACATATTCACGGCCTGAAATATTATGCATAAATGCTAGAAAGGCCCATCAAGATTGCTTTGGATTATAATAATTTAGCAAAGCATCAGATTTATACATTTTACTAGGCTAATAAATTAGTATTGCTTTTAAATTTATTAATCTGTTTTCTGTCTGAACATAAAGGTGGTGAATAATTTGTCAAATGAAAAAATCTTGTCCTAATGGCCTCATAATTTTTATTTTGTAAGTGAGACCTTGGAAGAATTCATCCAGATTCCTTCTGATGTAGATTCTCCCAAATTTCTCTGGATATCATGCTTCCTTTTGATGAATCTAATGTGGAAAAAATAAAAATAAAATCTATAATATAGAAATATATGTGTATTCGCATATATAATTTTTATAAATTCTGATGCTTATTATTTTCTCATCCAAAATAAATTACAATTGATTTGGGAGGTTGGGAGGGGCGTCATAGGTCTCTGGGAATTTTGCCTGGACATTTTTTCTCTTCCTTTCTTAACTGTAGGAAATTTCTTCAATATGTCTTAACTAGATGTGCTCCATAAGATGCATCTCAGACCTCAGGGTTAAAGAAGGGGGTCCAGCCTGCACTGTCCTTCCCCAGGTCATCTTCTGCTCGCACCACAAGGGCTGATTCTGTGAGAGGGGAGAGCTCACTGTGTTATTTCGGGTTTGGTTTTGACAAACACTCTTGTCTCATGGTCTGTTGCAATTTGGATCTAGGGAATCGTTCTAGACCAGCTCTGTGCCTCGAAGGAACTCCCAGGCCAGCCAAGAGGCAGGCAGAGTCGGGACCTGTGTGGGGGACAGAAGATTCAACCCAAGACTGCAGCTCTTGGATCCTGTGTGGCTGGAACGGCTGGGACTGCAGTTTCTGAAACCAGGCTTCACTTGATGCTTTGACTATGTCCCTTGCGGCTTTGAAACTTGCATGTTTCTTTTTTTCTTTTTCCCAACCTTCTCCTCCTCCCTGATCCTCTCCTTCCAGCTCTCTCCTCCCCAATCTCATCTTCTCTGAATCACCTCTATAAAGCCCCCCGTTCCTGCTGATGGGCACAATCCCAGCCTCTGGGACAGGAGTCTCCCTGTCTCTCCTTTGCTAGCAAAGCAATGAATCGTCTTTTTCCTTCCTCTCAAAACCATGTCCTCGTTATTGGACTGGCATCAGGGACAAGGACCCAGCTTTGGGCAGCATTTCCTCTGTTCATAAGGGTTTGCTCCTCTTCACTTGAAGCCTTTCTCGCAGGCTGGATGGTTAACAGCTCCACGTCCTCTTCTGAAGTGGCTCTCTCTGGAGCGCTGTCTGGCCAAGTCTGAGTCTTAGTGGAACAGCTGCCACTTGCTTGTTGGTCTGGTGGAAACCCGAGGTTTCATTAGACCTTCATCTAGTCCAAGCTGCAGGAGGTTTCTCCAGAAAACAAAGGGGAGCTGTTGATGAGGTTCCAGGGAGACAGGTGCAGCACTGAGTGGGAGCTGAGAGCACCCCATCATGGTCATCAAGCAAGGAGCCGCGAGGAGCACAGACAGGCCATCACAGGGTCCCGGCCAGGTCTGAGCCTGCAGCACCCACCTCTGCCCCCAGCCCCACACTGGGCCTTCACCTTGAGCCTTCTGGCCCCTCGATCCCGTCTCCTTCTCTCCATCCCTCTGTCTCCTCCCTCCTGCTCCCCAGGAGCTGTCTGCCTGTCTGTGTGAGGATCTCGTCTATTTCTCTTTCTGCCTGTTTTTATTGAATCCTGAATGTTCCTTGACTTGCTCGGTGCCTCTGTCTCTCCTTCCCATTCCTGTCTCTGCTCCCGTCTCTGTCCGAAGCTGTGCTTTCTCGACCTCCAGCTCCCTGGACGTCTCTGGGGAAGATGATCTTCTTTCCTCTCTTTCCCACTCTGCTGCCTCTCGCTGCGGCTGGCTCTGTGTCATGAGGTCTGTGTGTCCTCTCCTGTGCTCGTGGGTCTTTCTGACTTACCTCAGCCTCTCCCTCTCCCTTTTTTCTCTCCTTTTCTAACTCAGCCAAGGACCCTTATCTTTCCCTCTTAATCTTAAACAAAGCTGCCATTTCTATCTCTAACGGGTGGACAGGAACTTCAGATAGCGTCTGTTTCACTCAGATTTTTTTTTATCACCATGACCAAAATAGCTGACAAGAACAACTTAGAGAAGGAAACGTTTATTTCAACTCATGGTTTCATAGATGGCAAACTCCTAGCCAGGCCCAACACGAGGCAGAACGTCATGGTGGAAGGATGTGGCAGAGAAAAGTAGCTCAGAATAGAATTATCAGAGAGCAGAGAGAGCTCTGCTCACTAGGGAAAGTTCCACATCACACTAGGAATGGAACCACCATTAGACCTGGTTATCCTACTCCTCAGCTTATATTCAAAGGATTTAAAACAGCACGCTACAGTGACATAACCACATCAATGTTTATAGCAGCACCAGACTGCAGCTCTCATCATCTAATCCTTTCACCTCTGAAATTTCTTGCACTTCGCACACATGAGCTTTGGGAGACACCTCACACCTAAACAACCTCTACTCAAGATCCTCGACTCGGTCTCAAAAGATGGAGACCAGAGTGCTGAGACCATTGCTGTTCCTTTCCCTGGTCCTCGTCTTTATCAAAGACTGAGATGGGGCCATGAATATGGTTTGTGTGTTTCCTTGGCTTCTCTCTCGACCTGCAAAAAGAAGGTTCTGTTCAGAGGCCACACACCAAGAGCTCTCAGTTCACCCCTGAGCTCATGGCTGTAGCTCACGTCCCCTCTGAACACATCCCCCCCAGGCTTTCTGGACATCCCCTGGGAAAGTTTTCTTCAGATCTGGCATCTGTGACTGTGTGTCATCTTGCTCAGGGAGTGATCTTGGGCACATGACTGTGCCTTGGTGCCCTCCTCTGAAAATATGGGTTCCCCAATGGCAGTTCTACCTCAAGATCTCTGCTTTGGCTTCTTCCACCCGTCTCATCCTCTTCTCCACCTGCTTGGCTCATGGGAAAACTATATTGGTGTCCCCGTTTCCTCGGACCTTCAAACTGGCCTTCCCCTCCCTTGAGCACACCATGGACACCATGTTTTTTCTATTAATCACGGTATTTCCATGATATCATTTTGAGGAGCTGGTGGACTTCATGTTACTATTTCTACTTTTATGGATGAGAAATAGAACTAATGGGTTGTTGGTCCCTTGTTACCAGAAAGTTGGTGGCATAACTAGGACTTGAGACTCCCGACCACCTTCACAGCCAGTCCTTGCATCCTGCAGGTGGTGGGGTAAGGGCCAACAGCTGTCTGTCACCAAAAGAGTGAAGCCAGTGAGCAGGGTTCTGAGCTCACTATGGCTGCCAGGCAACCAGTGGGCGTTTCCAAGAGAGCAAGTGGGTTACCTCCCAGGGCCGAGGCTGACCAGATCTCTCCTGGGCAACACTGAATTCTTCACTGCGATCACTTCACTACCTTCACCCTCAGTGTTGCTGGAGGTCACATCTCAGGACCCTGGTGTTCATAAAGGAGGACATCGATTGCTTCCTTGGTAAAATTTGAGTGGGTCATAGATGTGGCTCAAGTCATTCTGCCAGATAGCTCTGATCATTTTAATTCTGAAAAATCCCTCTATTTTATCCCATTGCCATGTTGCTTGCTCCCTGCTGCTCTGTACGGACCTGAACTCAAGGTTTAAACCAAGGAATCGCTTTCCTGCTGCCCTCTGCCTGGGGCTGCAGAGGCCTTGGAGAACCAAAGGTGCATCTGGTCCCACTCCCACTGACAAGAAGGCTTGATGGCAACTGGTCTCCATAAATGAACATAAACATGTTTGAGAGCATCAAACTCAGACTGGTGCAAATAAAGAGCTGCATGAACAACATCCTTCGATGCAGGACAGGTCTCAGGCACAACAGCCTATGTAGATGGAAACCAATTTGGAGAAATGACTCTGTTGGTGCCCAAGGTACACAGGAGCTGTCCTTGGGATCTGGGGGAGGTTTGAGTGGAAGATGCATAAAGGCAGGTGGACATAGAGTGCAGAAGCTCAAGGTCACAGTCTCAGTGGGAAAGAAAAATGTCAGAAAAGCACGACTTGGACCAGACTTTGTTAATATTCACAGCATAAAGTCTCCCTCCTTCTAGACTACTTTTGAGACTGGGGTGAACCTTAGTGGCAGGGTGACTACCTGCACACCAGAGGCCTTGAGTTCAACACCAGCACAGGAGGAAAAGGATTCCTTTGGGTAAATCAACACAGGGTCTCCATCACGGCAGTTGAGGGTCTTCAGTGTGTGGATGTCTGTGGCCTGTTCTCTGGGTGACCTCATCCCTGGATTATGCTGGCGCAGGGTCTAGAAATCTTATTTGGGACTTTTCCACACCTTTGTCATTTCCTAGGGCCTTTCCCCCATAAAATAGGAGTCTATTCAACCTTTTGAAATTGACGTATTTTAATGAGGTTGACCATGTGGACACGGTCTCATTCTTACTTAAGTAATGATGTCAATGTGTTCTTTTCCCCAGCAAATACTAATGAGCCCAGCACCAGCCGTAATAAGGTATCCTTAGTGCTATTTTAAATCTATTGCTGAAAGTTGCAGGAGTTAAACTTTGGTAAATTGACTCTTGCATTTTCCATTCAATCTTGCTTTTTCCAATTTAATTGAGGAGATTAAATTTAGAAATATTTTTAACCAGGAAAAAAATAAAAGCACTCCCAAAGTTCATTAAAACACAGTGAATCGTGCTTGCAATATAGATGGATAGGCAGAGAGAGTTAGGGATATTTAGCTGGAAGGCAAAATGTTAAAAAGAACACTTCCTAGGTCAATAACCTTCTGCTGAAATACAAAGCAAGGAGCCTGGGGGTCACTGGGATGAGTGAGGACCAAGGAACACTGTTGCAGAGGTGAGTCACACAGGAGCAGAACAGCTCACCCACCGATGACATCAAGAACAGTGCTACATACCTTACAGAGGGGCAAGCTGGTGGGAAACTGGGTGCTAGAGAGGCCTGGCACTGTTTGGGGACAAATTCTAGCATCAGTTAACATTTCGATGTTAGTCTATCCTAGGCAGGTGAGAGCCATCATGTTTAAACTTTCATAAGATTACTCTGGGATTCTCTTGGTTGTGTGTAAAACTTTAAAATTGTACAACACAGGACTGAGTAGGCATAGTGCCCACGTAGATATACATAATTTCAGTATGAAAGCTGTCTGGAAGCAGTGGTCTGATCATTAAGAGACTTTGCAATTGTTGCTTTTACAGTTAAAGCAGACCATGTCCTGTCTGAGCATCTGACACTGCAAAGGGGTGGCACTGCACTAGGGAGGCCACGGCAGAGCAGGGTCACCTGGAGCAGCCAGAGTCTGAGCAGGTGATGCCAATTCCCTCTCCTTAGAGGAGGCATCTTGCTTCTGATCTTCAGCAAAAATAACCTGCTCATGGGGCATTTTCTAACATGTACACACACACACCCCTTTGGCATTTTTTAGCAAAAGGAACATAAAAATTTTGCTTTTATATATTTTTTATTTTTTTAAAATTAATTCATCTCTCAGACTTAAAAAATTAAAATTTCACTCTGTTCTGTTATAGTCTTTACACTCAAAGTCTATAATCCAGGAAATTAAGAGTTTCATGTGTATTGCATTTCTTAATATGCATCAAAACATTTTCGTTTTTTAAAATAAAACCCATCTGTATACCAACCACGATCACCTATTGCTGGTGCTACATATTGCACAGTTGGGAAAACCTTCTAAAGGGCATCTTTCCTGTTCTTTGTTTTGATTTTTGTTTTTTCCCTCTAATTCTATTTGAGTCTATAAGCTCAGCAGGACCCGTCCCCCTCTGTCGCCCTCTCTGTGGGGCTCCAAGTCCTCTAGTTCTGCATGTTTAATGTACTAATTCGAGCTGTGCTTTGTCGCAGAACTCTTGAGAGATGTGGGAGACAGCGCTCAATCTCGAGCATCCTCTGTCCTCCTCTAAGTCACTCAGAGAATCTCAAAAGTGCAATTATCAATTCATTTTAGGGAAAGGAGTGATGAGGCTGTGTTCCGTGACCACAGCTGTTTCCCCAGCCCTGGGGCCAAGCCAAAGTCTGTGTCAGTCACAGGGTCTTTAAGGTGGAAGCTCAAGTCCCCGTTTCCTCGGGTGGCAGATGAGGCTGGGCGGAGTACCTCCCTTCTTGTTTCAACTTACTGTTCAGGGTGGAGATTTTTGACTATAGTCATAATCCCGAGATGGCTTTGATAAAAAAGAAATTACATAAGATAGTTGTAGTTTTGTGGATTGGTTACTGTGTCCTCTATTCTGTACCATTGGTCCACCTGCCTGTTTTGGTACCAGTACCATGCTGTTTTTGTCACTATTGCTCTGTAATATAGTTTGAAGTCTGGTATTGCTATACCGCCTGATTCACACTTCCTGCTTAGCATTGTTTTTGCTATTCTGGGTCTTTTATTATTCCATATGAATTTCATGATTGTTTTATCTATTTCTTTTTTTTTTAAAGAGAGAGTGAGAGAGGGGAGAGAGAGAGAGAGAGAGAGAGAGAGAGAGAGAGAGAGAGATTTTTTAATATTTATTTATTTTTTTAGTTCTCGGCGGACACAACATCTTTGTTGGTATGTGGTGCTGAGGATCGAACCCGGGCCGCACGCACTCCAGGCGAGCGCGCTACCACTTGAGCCACATCCCCAGCCCTGTTTTATCTATTTCTACAAGAAATGCTGTTGGGATTTTGATTGGCATTGCATTGAACTTATAGAGAACTTTTGGTAATATCGCCATTTTGATGATGTTAGTTCTGCCTATCCACGAACAGGGTATATTTTTCCATCTTCTGAGGTCTTCAAAGGGGCTAAAAGCATGCAATGGAGGAAGGATAGCATCTTCAACAAATGGTGCTGGGAAAACTGGAAATCCATTTGCATCAAAATGAAACTGAATCCCTTTCTCTTGCCATGCACAAAAGTTAACTCAAAATGGATCAAGGAGCTTGATATTAAATCAGAGACACGGCGTCTGATAGAAGAAAAAGTTGGCTATGATCTACATACTGTGGGGTCGGGCTCCAAATTCCTCAATAGGACACCCATAGCGCAAGAGTTAACAACTAGAATCAACAAATGGGACTTACTCAAACTAAAAAGTTTTTTTCTCAGCAAAAGAAACAATAAGAGAGATAAACAGGGAGCCTACATCCTGGGAACAAATCTTTACTCCACACACTTCAGATAGAGCCCTAATATCCAGAGTATACAAAGAACTCAAAAAATTAGACAATAAGATAACAAATAACCCAATCAACAAATGGGCCAAGGACCTGAACAGACACTTCTCAGAGGAGGACATACAATCAATCAACAAGTACATGAAAAAATGCTCACCATAGCTAGCAGTCAGAGAAATGCAAATCAAAACCACCCTAAGATACCATCTCACTCCAGTAAGATTGGCAGCCATTATGAAGTCCAACAACAACAAGTGCTGGAGAGGATGCGGGGAAAAGGGTACACTTGTTCATTGTTGGTGGGACTGCAAATTGGTGCAGCCAATTTGGAAAGCAGTATGGAGATTTCTTGGAAAGCTGGGAATGGAACCACCATTTGACCCAGCTATTCCCCTTCTTGGTCTATTCCCTAAAGACCTAATAAGAGCATGCTACAGGGACACTGCTACATCGATGTTCATAGCAGCACAATTCACGATAGCAAGATTGTGGAACCAACCTAGATGCCCTTCAATAGATGAATGGATAAAACAATGTGGCATTTATACACAATGGAGTATTACTCTGCATTAAAAAATGACAAAATCATAGAATTTGGAGGGAAATGGATGGCATTAGAGCAGATTATGCTAAGTGAAGCTAGACAATCCTTACAAAACAAATGCCAAATGACTTCTTTGATATAAGGGGAGTAACCAAGGACAGGGTAGGGACGAAGAGCTTGAGAAGAAGACTAACATTAAACAGGGATGAGAGGTGGGAGGGAAAGGGAGTGAGAAGGGAAATCGCATGGAAATGGAAGGTGATCCTCAGGGTTATACAAAATTACATATAAGAGGAAAGGAGGGGTAAGAGAAGAATAATACAAGTGGAAGAAATGATTTACAGTAGAGGGGGTAGAGAGAGAAGAGGGGAGGGGAGGGGAGGGGAGGGGAGGGGAGGGGAGGGGGGATAGTAGAGAATAGGATAGACAGCAGAATACATCAGACACTAGAATGGCAATATGTAAATCAATGGAAGTGTAACTGTTGTGATACAGCAATCTGTATATGGGGTAAAAATGGGAGTTCATAACCCACTTGAATCAAACTGTGAAATATGATATATTAAGAACTATGTAATGTTTTGAACGACCAACAATAAAAAAAGAAACATATGTACATATCATCTCTAACAAATATTTCGATAATCTGTCCTTATGCTGAGTAACTCTCAAGAGTTCGTTTTTTTTTTTTTTTTTTAAATCAGATACATGGAAAAAAGACAGGAAAAAAGACTGAAGCTGCTAAATAAGTTATTTATATATGGATAAAATTCCCTTCTTTGTCCTTCGTGGGTTACTTTCCTAAGGAAAAAAATGTCAACATTTTTAACCTACCAGTATACAAAATGCTATCTATAGGTGTGTGTTTGAAATAATGAAGCTGTTAAACACACCGTTTCATTCCTTGAACCACAGCAAATTCGGGGGGTTACTCTCCTTTTTTTAATATTTTTTTTTTTATTTTTTAGTTGTAGTTGGGCACAATACCTTTATTTCACTTATTTATTCTTATGTGGTGCTGAGGATCAAACCCAGGGTCTTGCGCGTGTGAGGTGAACACTCTACCGCTGAGCCACAACCCCAGCTCAACCCTCCTTTTTTAAAATGTAAACAATTCTAACACAAAAGAAAAGCTTTTAAAGAACTATTTAACAGTGTATAAGACAAGATCAAGGGAAAAATGCAGAGAAAGCTACTAAATTATTAAAAAGTTTGCTTATTTATAACTGTTAACATGAAGTAAAAAACCCAAACAATCAAATCTGCTCCAGGAACCAAGAGAAAAACCGAGTAGATAAATATATTTTACCATGAAAATCCCCATCTTATATGTGACTATTTTTTTTCATAGACAAAAAACTCCAATTAGTAAGAATAAAAATTCTTTTTTTTTTAAAGAGAGAGTGAGAGAGGAGAGAGAGAGAGAGAGAGAGAGAGAGAGAGAGAGAGAGAGAATTTTTTTTAATATTTATTTTTTAGTTCTCGGCGGACACAACATCTTTGTTGGTATGTGGTGCTGAGGATCGAACCCGGGCCGCACGCATGCCAGGCGAGCGCGCTACCGCTTGAGCCACATCCCCAGCCCAGAATAAAAATTCTTTATACAAAAATCAATAGGTTTGAGCCCTGAGTGGTAGCACACATCTGTAATACCAACCTACTCAGGAGTCTGAGACAGGAGGATCTCAAGTTTGAGGCCAGCCTCAGCAATCCAGCAAGATCCTGTCTCAAGAAATAAAAAAAAAAAAAAAAAAAAGAAATTACAGTTTTGTGAAGCCTCACTTTAGAATAGAAAAGTTTTAGAGAAAACACAATTTGATAGGGTCTATGGTTTGGGCTTTGGAAATTAAATTTTGCTAAAGACCAAAGGAGAGTTAGCGCGTAACCTGCATAGCATCACGGTGTGGAGGCAGCTTCCTACACTAGGATCTCCAGGAAAAGCACAGGGCACCCGGGGCCAGGTTAAGTTTGAATTTCAAGAAACGATGTTGTTGTTGGTGGTGGTGTTTATTTCTTGTTTTATTTTTTTCCTTTTCATTACCAATACTGCATGAGATGTACTTACACTAAAAAACCATTTGTTGTTTTTTTATGCAAGTCACATTTAACTGGGACCTTCTGTGTTTTCTTTCCTAACTCAGGCCAACCTACTTGAAATTCATATATCTTTAAATAAATAAATCAAATTTTAAATAAATCAAAATTTAAATAAATCAAATTCTTTAAATAAATCAAAATTTCTTAAGCATTCGCTCTTCAGAAACATCTGAACCCAAATGTGGAAGCTCATTTGCAAAGAAACCAGAACCAGTGAAGATATCTTGCAGGGGCTGGCTGTCTGGCAATTGATGTCACTTGTCATTCCCACGTCATGGGTACCGATGGGCGACTGCCCATGGTTTCCAGAGAGCCAGCACCTGTGTGCTGGAGCCGCAGTGCCCAAAGGAACACTCACCTCTGTGGTGCCCTGGGGCCTCTGTTTCCCTTCCACACACCTGGAGTGGAGCCCAGCCGACCGGAACCGCCCACCACCTGCCCTGGAGAAGCCACCCCACGGAGGCAGGGAGGCAGGTGCATACCCACGGAGGGACACAATCCATGACAGAAAGGTACCGAAGCTCTCCTGGGCCCAGCTCCAGAGCTAGATCACTCTGCGAGGTGACACTTAGACGACTTGCCCTGGTTACTCTTGTGAGTGAAGGTAGAGCCTTTCCTCCAGGAAAGCCGCGGTCAGGTACAGGGAACCCAGCTCACCAAGCTTACAGCAGTTCTAACCCTTTTCTAGGGAGAGCCGGACTCCGCAGCCAGCCCAGGGACCTGTGTCAAGTGAGGGCCATCACCAAGGTCACAGTTCAGTTTCCACATTAGTGTCCCACATCCTGACAGCCTGAGAAGAGTGGTTCTCAGCATGACTGTTCTCACTCCCTACCACAAGGAGTGTCACCTTGGTTCTCCAAAGGTGAACAGTCTCATGAGTGCCCGGCAGACGGACCACAGCCTGTGAAGACCCTGCTCCCACAGGGATGCAGAAAGCCATGTGATCCACAGAGAGGGACGTGCAGGGGGCAGTCAAGACTCTCATGGGGCCTCTACGAAGTGCCTATCCCATGAGGACACCTGTGTGTCAGGGACCCTCACTTACCTGGGAAGGTGTGAACTGGAGGAAACTGTGAACTAGGACAATCCCACCATAACATGGGCTCCCTTCTTTGTGTCCCGGGTTTGCGCGCTGTGGGGGACGGATGTGGCATCTGGAGGGGGAAAGTGAGTTAGTAGGCTGGAACTTTGGAGCTCATTCAACAAAAGTAGAAGAAATAAGTGCCAAGTTCTATATTTCGTTCTCAACAAATAAAAAATGCAGTCACACACAGGAATAAACAATAAACAGACAAATCCCCTTTACAAAGGCAAGGCCTGGGAAACACAAGTGGACAGTGTGTCTAGGTGAAGGGCCCTGGCCATCTTCACCAAGAGCCACTCCACCTGTGCCTTAGTCACTTTTTAGTCCCTGGGACAAAATATCTGAGAAAAAAAAAATACTTAGGAAGAAAGATTGATTTTGGCTTATGCTTCTAGAAGTTTCAGTCCAGGGTCAGCTGACTCCAAGTGGAAGTGTGTGGAGAGGGAAGCTGCTGATGTCATAGGATCAGGAAGCACAGAGGGAGGAGCTGGCCAGGGACAGGATAGAGTCCCCCAGCACACCCCTAAGGACCTACTCCTTCAACTAGATCCCACCTCCAAATACTGCCATCGAATCTCCAATGCACTGATGAGGTAAGAGCCCTCATGGTCCACTCGCTTCTCCAACCTCTGGACACAGCTGCTTCATTGACCAAGCCTTCAGCACCCAGGTCTTCTGGGTATGTTCCAGATCTAACCCATAACAGCCTATGTCTACTGTTTAAGGAGGCTTCCGCGGGGCTCATACAACACTCAACTACATCCAGTGGGGCGTGTTTTCCAGAAAGATGTCAAAATACAGCAGGCAGTTTGATTGACAGTAATGTTGGCTGATACTTTGTTTGATTTAATTTGATGTTGGGAACTGAATATCAAAATTAAATGAGAGGCTGGCATAAAGTATTTTTAAATGCATCATTTCAAGTCGGAAATTGGGTTTCTCTTTCTTTTGAAGAGAGAGCCAGGCTCCTGTCTGGGAACATCACCTGGGCCCAAGCAGCTACTGATTGTCAGAAACCTGGATGCATCTGGGATCTCCAATCAGCCTGGGTCCCCTCCTCTCCCGAGTGTGGGGCATGGGCTGGTTCTCACCATATTATGCCACTGCTTTCTACTAGCGTTCACTTAAGAAGTGGAAGATTAGTGTCTGCTGGTCTGTATGAAAATCAGGCAACGAATGATGGACCTGACCCTGTCACCGTGTCCACAAATTCTGTTGCACTCAAGGCCAAGGGGTAACACTGGGAACTGGCACATGTTGTGCCAGAGAATGAGTGTTCAGGGTGCGGAGGGCCCTTGAAATCACATTACAGAAGAGACAATTGAAGAAAATGCGAGGGCTCAGCCACAGGATGAGACAGAAAGAGGGCCCAGGCTTGATGTGAGGGCTGGGGGCAGGGATGGTGGCTTTTCTTAAAGTACCAAAAGGGCCACTGCGAGGATCCATGAATGGATTTGTTTCTTATATCTCAACCTCTAAAGTGGAAACCGCAGCTCACGTGAAGAGAGCAAGATTTCAGAGTCAGTGCCAAGTTTTTCAGACTTTAATCCAAATGTGGCTGCATCCGTTTTTAGCTCTTTGAACTTGGGTGAGTTATGGCAACCTGTTGTTATAGTTTAGATATGAGGTGTACCCCAAAAGCTCTTGTATGAGACGATGCAAAAATGCTCAGAAGTGACATGATTAGGCTATGAGAGCCTCAACCTAATCGGCAGATTCACCCAGAGGCGTGGATTCAGTGGGTGGTTACTGTGGGCAGGTAGGGTGTGGCCGGAGGGGGTGGGTCACTAGGGACTTGCCTCTAATGTTTATATTCTGCCCCTGGTGAGCAGAGCGCTCTTTCTTTCCTGGTCGCAATGTCCTGAGCTGCTTTCCTCAGCAACACTCTTGCAGCAGGATGTCCTGCCTCAGCTTGGGCCCAGAGCAATGAAGTCGGCCAACTGAACCTCTGAAACCATGAGTCAAGACACACGTCTCCTCTCCTACGTTATTCTTTTCAGGTCCTTTGGTCACAGGGACTGAAAAGATGACTGAATCACCTTCCTTTCCCTGTTTCTTCCATGTGGAATAAGGAGATGGTAAGGCTCTGGGGGATTTACCTTAAGCAAAGGCTATGTCTAAATCAGAGAGTCTAAGGCAAAAATTGTCAATGATACAAATGACCCTTTGAAATTCTTTCGCTTAATCTTAAATCGTAAGAATGTGAGTTTTTAAGATCTCAAAATTCAAGAATTAATTAGTTTTTTTTTTTTCCTCCTAGAATTTGGTCCTTGCTAAATTCTCTGGGTCCTTATAGGTCAGAGTCTAGTTTGAAAGAGGTATCAAAGCCAATACAGAGTGGTTTTGTCTTTTTCTCATTCTTTTAGTATACCTAAGTTAGCATTGCTATGTACCTCTCTGTGCACATATGATTGACAGCTTCATGGGCCCTAGGACTGCCTCAGTAGACAATGGGTTTCCCATTGCCTAGGGGAGCAGCTGGAATGCTGTAGGGGTGCAGTGGGATACGTGGCTTCATAGTGGGTCCCTGCTTGATGTCTTCTGGAAACTCTCCTGTAGACTCCCTTACACTGGAGGTAATCAAAGGCAGAGGGACCTTCTACAGTTAAAGTGGGTTTTATTAGGTGGAGACTTTGACTTGAGTACTCAGACACTATTATCTAAGTTCTTTTCTGTTCTCATATGTATTTTTTTTACACACATATTTGCTGAACATTGACTTTTGTCCAGGGTAAAGCTGATAAAGTTACAGAGGGGTATACAAAAATGAAATGTCTGTAGCTTCTGCCCTTCGTGGTTTTATGATAGAGATAATGAATGTGATAGTTAACATTTTGGTATATTAGCAGGATGGACTGGTTTATGCCTGTACAAACCTTAGATATGCAATGTCATTACCTCATTTTTATAGGAGAGGAATGAGGGGTGTAAAGAGGATAAGGAACTGCAAACTCACCCAGCTGGTGGGCATAGGAGGAGGGTGCCCGCCCAGCATGTGGCTCTGAGCCCACTCTCCAACCTGAGCCCAACTTCTCAGCTGTCTTTGGAGGCTGTACAGAAGGGGGTGGTGGGTCTCATGAGCAGCCACAAGTGGCCATGCTACAGACTCATATGTGGGTGAGCAGCTGGTTGACAAGGAGCCTGTTCAAAGTACATCACAAGCTACTGTTTTCTTCCACATCCCCTGAAGGCAGGTGTCTTCTCTTTGCTGAGTTTCTTTGAGGGTCTTCTTTCATAGGAGATATGACAGCCAATTTCTGGATGGGTGATCTTTTCACAACTCTCTTAGGGATGGAGGGATGGATTGAAGGTTTTATGGGTGGGTAATTCTATTGTTTGTCCATGAATTGTGGCCTCCAGGGCCCAGAAGCCTGTTACACATCATTATCAGGGAATTTTTTCTTTGAAAAAGAAATATAAATAAATTTATGCTGGCCTGGAGGAGTGCCCACTGACTTCTCTCAGCAGTAATTAAATGTCCAGACTCCTGGCGGAAGCTGGAGTGGGCAATAATGAGATGCTAAAGAGCTAATAAAAAGATTCTAATATGTTTAAGTCTGTCCTGCCCCAGGGAAGCACTTTGTTTTGGAACCTGACTATGAGTGCTCAGGGCCCTGTGTCTCCTGATGGATAAGCGGTCATGTGACATTTTAAAGCTGCCTTGCTGCTTGCTTAGAAGAGAAAAACACTGGCTTTGAAACAGCATCTGCAGGGCCCCCAGAGCTCAACTGACCAAGATCTCCTAAAAGGTCACCCTGGAAGAGAGGGAGAGACGGAAGTTGGTGTGTTTCCTTAAGGGGGTCCTCTGGAGAGGACACTGAGTTACACCAGCCAAGCCAAATTCAGCTGGGAAGATCCAGGCAGAGACGATGTGGACGGGTCGGGTAGGAATCGAGGTCAGGCTGGTCTAACAAGCCTTTCTGCCGCAAGTGGACTTCCCTGTTCACAAGTGATAAAAACTCAAAGGCCAGAGAGAGCAGCAACTGGGGCATGTACTTGAGAAGGGCATTTAAAGTTTGTTGCCAGGTTGGATTGAGGACTTCTCTGGAACTCTGGGACCTTGGCATTTCTCAGACCCGAGCCCTTGGTGTCACCTGCACTCCCAGGCAGCCTCTGTCAGTGGTGTCCAGCAGGCTCAGAGATCACAGGCCAGTGGGAAGCTGATGTTTGCTTTTCTCCCTTCCCCAGGGACCCTTGAGGAAATAGACCTGGGTAAAGTGCCCATTTCTGAGAACATAAAGGGGCACATGCCAGTGGCCAGTGCTCCTCATTCTCAGGAAAACTGAGAAAACAAGGTTCCCCACGTTCTTTTAGGAAGAGCATGATCAGTCCCTGAGTATTCATAGAAAACCTACCACACGGGGCCACCACAGCAAATCTCAAGGAGCTCATATGACACCAGGTATCTTCTGAGGATCTAAATGTCTTAGTTACCCACAGCGTAGCAACTGTGAAAAGTAAGCATTTATGAAAAGAGAGTTTCCCTGAGTCAGGAATTGAAGGAAGGTTCTACCGCAGGCTCTGGCTTGGGTAGCTCACGAGGGTGCAGTTAAGATTGTTGGGAAAAGTATAAACGGCAGCCGTACCCCAGAGAAAAAACCCCAACATGGCGCCTAAGGACTTCTCCTTCCTACCTTCTTCTTCTCTGCAGTGGCGCGAAAAGTTCCCGCCCTTGTGAACTCTCCCGCCGGCGCCAATTTCAAACCTCGCTGGCGGGGAACCTTAGCCCCAATGAGAACTAATGCCTGGGCGCGGGAACTCATATCTGGAAGAACTTGCCAATAAACGGGTGGCCTGCCATTTATCTAAGCCCTACCATCTCCCCTTTAGTTCTATATAAGCACATAGCTTTTTGCAATAAAATTGGAATTCTCCCGGCGAAGTGTCTTTTCGTGGGGAATTCTTTCAAAGATGCTCCAGAGGCTTCCGCTGTCACAACTTGTCTGGGGCTGGAAAAATCCACTTTCTATGTAGCTCAGTCCCAGAGGTAAGTTCACGCCATCTGCAGGCCACAGCTCCTCACCAATGGGCCTCCACAGGGCCACTTGGGAGTGTGCATGACATGAGAGCTTGTGTTCCCTAAAGAAGAAGAGGAGAGAGACAGAGTGGGGGGGGGGGGGGGCAATGACTTTATATCCTATTTCAAGGGTGCTACAATTTCTGACATATTCTACTTCTGGTCAGCTGGTTGTAAGTCCACCCCGCCCTCCCGGGGGTCACATAGTTTGCCTGTTCTATCCATACATAAAACATACTGACCCTGTCCCCAGAACTCCTGAAGACCTCCTCCTTTTATAGCATCAGAATATTGGGGTCTGAATCAGGTCCAGGTGCAGATCAGGTCCCTGCCCTGAAGAGTCAATGTTATACTCTGGGGAAGAATGTTTATCCCTGGGACATGACACCTTTGGTGCCGGAAGAGGGTGAGGTTTCGAGTTAGGTTGACCTCATCTCTGGAGCTGGCTCTGTGACCCCTCTCTGAGTGACCTTGTGTGATGTTCTGAGCCTGGTGAACTGCAGGTCAGTCTTTGTGTTTGATGTGCCCCTGCTGGCTAGAATGGATTGGGCACTCGGGGGCCAGCGGGCCAGTCCCTACCTGCCATGCTTCATCCTCGTGACAATACCTGGAAGTGAATCCTGATGTTATCCCATTTACAGGTGGGGAAATGGAAAGTCCAGGGAAGTGGTTTATCCCTGGGAAGCAGGAGGGTGGGGGGCAGGGCTGGGGTTCGAACCCCAGAAACTGTGCTTTCTCTGCCAAGTGAATAGAGTGCTCCAGTGTGTGAACAGTGAGCTTGGCTATTTCAGGGACACTTTTATTTATTTATTTTTTATTCTCTGCTCTTGATCGTTCGTTGGTTGTGACTTGTTGTAAGACCCAAGGGTTTACAGTTATTGCCTGTCAGAGGTGAAGATGTGTCCTTTTTTTTTTTTTTCTAACACATTGCAAATGGCTGAATATAAATCTGCTTATATTAAGAATTAAGGATTCCACTAAGAAATGCTGAAAAAGAAAAACCTAAAATCCTTTTTATTTTTTTGGCCCAAATACATTTGCATCAATAGAGACAGAGACGAGGGAGAACTCTTCTGAGTAAGTCATGCTATTTGGAAAAATACCCAGGGAATTTAGTGATTTCCTGGATTTTTAATGATGCCTGTGGCTTAGATAATGTGGGCACTCAGAAGGTTTTCCTGGCTTTGGAAGCTGGAGGAAATGTAAATCAGAGCTGAGGGAGATATGGTGGGATCATAAAGTGCGCTCATCAAACAGGGAGGAAATTCTGTCAGTTCTATTGTCAAGTGAGCAGGCCACCAGCAGAAAATGATTGCTGTATTCTCTTCCCACCCTTTCTTTTTTTCTTTCCTAATTACATCTTCTAAACTACTGTTTGGGTTTAATTTGCTATTGAAAAAGCACCACCACTTAGGGACAAAGCTACCTTGATAAGAAAATAACACAGATTCCAGTGAGCAGCTTTAGGTTCTCTGCCTCTTTGAAGTATTGTGTTAACCTCCTTAAAGAGCACCCATCTCAGATAAATAAGTTAACTAGTAAAGTGTCTTTATGTTATTGACTACTTCTAAAGCTAAGTGTTCCAAGTCCCATGAAATTTTACTTTTCAAATGAAAGCAGCAGAGCCCAAGCACGGGCTAATAAAAATCAACTGGTGAGGCTTCAGTCTGCCAACTGCCCTTCTTATTAAACCAAGGGCTTCAACCTCCTAATTTCCTGGTGAAGATGTTACCAAACCCAGAGGGACAAACACACATTCTCCTACAACCATGGGGCTGTGTTCCCGGACCCCTTGTGGGTACTTGGAACTCAGGGCAGTTCAGTACGGGTGTATGTACTAAGTTCTTTCCTATATATGTGATAAAATTTATCTTTCTTCTTTTCTTTGTGCTTTTGTGGGTGCATTATAATTTTACATGATAGTGGGCTCATTATCCATATTTGCACATGCACAGAACATAACTAACCCATCTAATTCCCCAGGGCTTCACTGATCCACCCAATTTCCCAGGGTCTCCCTTTCTCTTCCCTCCTCCCTCTCCCTGATCTGCTTGCTCTTGTCTACTGATTTTCCTCCTATTATCTTAACTAATGCATTTTTTTACTTAAAGGAAGGACTTTATGGCTTCCCTTTGGATTATCTCAATTGCTGACATCACAATTCTTGCATTTTGGGGTCACTATTAATTAAAATAAGGTAACGAACAGAAGCACCATTACCCTGCAGCAGTAGCTCTAATACCCTGGACTAATGGGCAGGTAGTTTATACAGCATGGATACAGTGGACAAAGGAATGATTTACATCTCAGCAGGACTTAATGGGACACACATAACGAATCACTCTGTTCAAAATATTGCACAATTGAAGATTTAAGAGTTAGTATTTCTGAAATTTTCCATTTAGAATTTTCAGAAATTGATCAAGGGTAACTGGAACTGCAGAAAGTGAAACCACAGAGAAGGAGAGACCCCTGTCAATCAAATGTTACCTAACCTCCTTTGAACTGCATCAATTTCGAATATATAGGTCACAGACTTGATCTCATTTCTTTGGGGTCCATATGTGTAAACACATATTACATGTCCATTGGCTGAGCTTTCTTAAAATTCACTTGTGGGTTTGTGTATTTCCCTGCACTGTTTCTTGACAGCCTGAGGGTTGGTGATAACAATGTTTAGAAAACCTGCAGGTCTGCAAGCCCTGGTTCCTCTGTGCTTTTACCATCTCCCAGCTGGGCCAGATGGCCCTTTCGACCAGCACAGGGGTCTGTATAGGAGGTTTCTGACTATATAATGGGGTAGTGAAAAGAAAGCAGCCTGTATAAACCCTATGACAGGTCTAGACGGTGGCGAGCCATTAGCAAGTGTTGATCATCGTAATTGTAGATAAATACGGCTTTTCTTCCTAAAGAGATGGAGGAATGGACAACAGGGTGTCAGGAGCTTTGCCCCTTTGGTGCTTACTACATGTGATTAGCAAACCACTTAGCAGCTCTGCCTTCAGTTTGCTGTCATGAGCTGTCGCAGCTTGTCGTCCAACTTCCATGGATTCTGGGACCTGGAATCACATTCAGAACTCCCAGGAGGACTCATGTCACCATGCATGCATAGATGGCTTTGTGTGGTTGCAGAGAGGCCATTACATTGTCACATCCCTGGGGCAGCATCCTCTGACCAGAGGATGATCTCACCAACCCTCCCACCCCCTGTAGCAAAGAGCAAGGGCCCTGTGGTACATTTGGAAACACATGATTCCTGTGGCAATCTGTTTCCTTATTAAGGCTGATTTGCTTAAATGTTCCCAATCCTCTGCCTTTCCCCATATTTTACTGTTTTTCTGAAGTTGAAGTAGCATACAGGCAAAACAAACCCAACAACAAAACCCTTGAGTTTTTTTTCCTTGCTGAAGAAGATAACCCACCAGGCCAAGTCTGTTCTGCCCTGCTCACCAGTTCACTGAAATTTCAGTGATTTGCACCAATCTATAGCACTCTGGTGTACAAGGCCTCTTAGACCCACACCGCTGCAAATTAGAGAAAAGTAAACCTCGTCTCTAATCGAATGATGTGCTACTTACGTTAAATCAATGGGCCCACTTTTCTAGCCTGAATAAAACATGGATCCTTAATAGAGTTGGGTCCTCCAGTCAGGTCTAATGGGCCCTGTGGCGCTAAGATTTAGCTATAAAGACGGGGCTGCTAGGGCTGTAAGCGTGAGAGCCCAGTGGACCAGTGGACGGCTGCAGGGAGTGCATTTGACATCTACTCCAGGGTGGGCGTGGCCAAAGTCAGGACACCTGCAGCACCTCCCCCAGGAAGCATGGACTCCTTTGGTGTCAACATTTTCTGTTCAATGTTTATTCCCCTCAGCAGGGAGAGCAGAGAGCCCAGCCATGGTGTGTGGCCTCAGGGTATGACCTAGAGGCAAAGGGACAAGTGTTGTTTCCAGGCACTAAGTGGCAAGTTTGCCCTAACCCACATTCCTCCCAATAAGCAGGCATGGGGGAATCCATCCAGGCCAAAGCAAATTCCAAAAGGTGGGGATCAGGATTACCAGACTAAGCCAGGAGACAAGCCGCTGGTTTTATGTTTGGAGTGTTTCCATTCCCCAGGGCAATTCTCCACTAGGCAGGATGCAGCCAGACACACCTGGGCTCACAGAAGGGGACCACGCATGCATAGATGGCTCTGTGTTCTGAGATCCCTGGACCTTCCTTGAGAGTTAAGGCAAGGGACACAGGTAAGTCAGGGAGGACGGTACCTCTCAAATGTCATAGATTCTGACCTGCACTGGGAGGGAAGAAAGTGGGCAGCCGAGGAAGATACAGTGACTAAGGGCCATTGCTCCGTGTGCAATGGGGAATGTGCAGATTCTGAACCAATTCTAGAGAAGTCGTTACTACAAGAATTTGTCTATCAGAAAAGAAAGTATGCAAGTAGCTGATTTCTGAATAAAAAGAAAGAAGGGGGCAATGTGATTTTTTTGTTGTACAGATTAGAAATTCAACTAGCATCAGCAAAGAAGAAAGAATTATATTTTGCCCTTTAAATGCAGAAAGATAGTGTGTGTGTACCTGTGTGTACCTGGAGCTGTGAGCACATAAAGGCTTGGTGGGTGAGTCAGTTTTGTGCTGCTGTGACCAAAAGACGCGACAATGACAACTTAGAGGAGAAAAAACTTATTTTGGCTCATGATTTTAGAGGTCTCAGTCCACGTTCAGCCAGCTCCATTGCTCTGGGCCTGAGGTAAGGCAGGTCACCATGGTGGAAGGACATGGTAGAGGAGGCTGCCCAGCTCAGCCAGGAAGCAGAGACAGACAGGAGGGGGACAAGGATAGATGTAGCCCCTGAGGCCATGCTCCATGTCTGAGTGACACTCTTCCTCTGCCAGCCCACATCTGCCTCAGTTACCACCCTGTAGTACATTCAAAGTATTAACCCATCAAATGGATTAATTCCACTGATAATTCTGCTCTTGAGTTGAACACCTGCCCAGGTGCCTTTACCTGTTGCTAGAACTTTTTGTTATTGGTAGTCCCCCCCAAAAGCCACATGATTGGAGCAGGGAGAAGCATTTTCCCTAGAGAAGAGTCAGGGATACAGGACATTAAAGACCAGTTGAAGGTCCATGTTAGAGGTCAGGAGGACTTTAATGTTAGAACTTTGGGAGGAGTGTTCTAGCATCTCTAATGATAGTGCTAATGCTGAACTTGGGTGAAGTTGCTTATGGCCAGAAACAATCCAATCTGGTGCCTTCTGTTCTTTCCTATGGCATATAGATTAAGAATTTATAAACAGCTTCATGATCAATAGGTTTGCAGAGAAATCCTTGTAGTCTTATAAAGTTGTTGTGGACTTTTTTTTTTTTTTTTTTTTTTTTTTTACCAAATAGAGGACAACCTCGTGTCTTTGAAGATAAAAGATGCTGACCAGTTCCATAGGTTGTTTTGTAGACTTTGTTGTCATTGGTAAGGTGTGGTTTTTTTCTTCTTGGTGTGTGTTTGTGTGTGCACACATGTTGTGGCATTAATGTTTTGTTCTCCGGTATCCTTATATTGAAACCTAACCATCAAGGCCATGGTCTTAGAGGTGGGGCCTTTCAGAGGTGACTTAGCTCATGAGGGTGAAACCTCATAAATGCCTTAGTGGCCTTACAAAAAGGCCCTAGGGAACTTCCTTTTACCGTGTGACCAGCATGACCACTTCATGTAGGACCCAGGAAGCAGCCTCACCAGATGCTCGATCTGTCTGCACCTTCATCTCCAACTTCCCGGCTTCTAGGAGAGTGAGGGATTTTTGTTGTTTATAAGCCACTCATTGAACAGTATTTTATTACAGCACCTGCATCAGTTAAGACAGATGTGCTTTTATGTGTGTTTTGGTCTTTATTTTATTTTGGCTCCATGTTTATTTTACAAAAGAATGAGTTGCTATTGCACACATGAATTTCAGATGCAAGTTATAAAAATGCTTCAATCAAATGGCTTAAACAATAAATGTAATTATTAAATGAGTTAACTGAAGATTCTCCAACTAGTGCAACGAGGCGGGTTCCATCAGGACTAAATCTTCGTATTAGGCACTTTCCCTGCAGAAGTGGCTCTTTTCTTCCCTTGGACTTATTCAGTTTGCTGCAGGCCTCAGGACAGGTCAACAGGGACATCTCATAGTCCTCCCCCATGGAAGGACACAGAGGGAGCTCCCTTTCCTGATGCCCTCGGAGACATCTCTGGAGTCTGGACAAGAGCTCACATGCTTGCTTTCTGGCCTGACCACAGGCAACTTCAGAGTTCTCTCTGCTGGACCCACGGGGAACAGCTGTCTTCCCGTGGTAGCTGTGGTCACTGCCAGGGCACTGCAGGCTGTGTACAGGGCTGCCCTCTTGACTTGGTATTTCTGTTGTGACCGAGCACATCCACCCTCCTCCCAGGCAGGAGCCTCCTCATCAGGGAGCTCTCCCATGGCCTCCTGGGGGCGGGGGGTGCAGGAGACACTCTTTTTCCTTCAGTGCTCAGAGCTCCACTCACCCCCACCCCTGCTCCACAAGACTCAGAAGCTTTTTGCCCAGGGCCTCCAGGCAGCGAGGTGACCACGGACCTGTGCTGACCACCTTTCCACAGAGTCACAGAGAGTGGTGTGCAGGAGCACCCTGAGATTTAGCCTCTTGCTTGTTTCCTTGCAGAGAGGGGCCTGCTGCTCCTCGCCTTCAGGCTTGTCCTAAACGGCTCCTCCGACACCCAGAGGCTCAGATCAGCTCAGTCTTCTAGAGTCTCGGCATCGTATGTTTCACCTCCTGGCTGTCTTTGGACTGATCGTGTGGTCAGGAGGAGGGATGTGCTGACTGATTGGAGCCACTTGATTACTACTCTGAATCTGGGGTTGGCTTGCAGACACCCAGAGGGTGCACAAGAGGGGCAGACTCCTGTGGGAACATCAGGGAGCCTTCTGAGCCCTTGGATGGACACTGGGCATCTCTGGCTGAAGGCACCTGGCCCACCTACGCATCCCTCCACAGCCAGGCTTACAGTTAATTGTTTCTCCTTGTGTGAGCCAGGGTCCCATCAGGAAAGCACAATCACGAAACGTGATTTAAACAGGGAAAGTTCAGCAAGATTATTAGCTGCAACAGGGGATTGGAGTAATGAGGGTTTAGTTACTAAGGAGAGCATCACAGAATATCAGATCAGCAGATACAAGGAGCAGCCAGTGTATCCAGGGTGAAGACAGATTACCCTGAGCTTGGACCCTGTGTCCTTGCTTGAGAGAAAGTGGCTATAACTCAGTAGATAACAAAGAAGTCACCGTAGTACTGTGACCCAGAATCCACCATGGGAAGATTGCTGGAAATCATCTCTAGGGCCACAGAAACGTGCTCTTGGGGAAGATCCCATCAGGGGCAGTCTACTGCAAATGACCCTGTAGGGTTTAGTGGGAGAAGCTGCAGCTGCCAGGTGTTACTGGCCACCATGTGCCCTGCAAGACTGGGGCTGCAGAAGTTGTCTACCCTGCAGGGGGTTGGGTGCTGGAGAAGCTGCAGGCTGCTCAGGAGCTGAGCTCAGAGGCCTGGAGTCTGCAGGTAGGAAACTGAACCAGGGAGTGGAATGCCTGGCTCTATAGTGCCCTCTACTGACGAAGTTCAGTATTGGAAAATCATCGAAAGGAGCCCATATCCATTTTTTCAATGCAGGTGATAAAGGGTGAATCTGAAGATGAGAGGAAATGAATAACATAAGTGTCAAACATCTGTCTCATAGTTCAATTAGATAATTCAATATTCTCTCAGGTGAGGTGAGATTTAATTTAGAAGGCTCCAAGATAAGCTTTCTTAATTGTAAATCTTTCTTAATTGTAAGTCATATATATGACTCCAATCCCCTGTTGCAGCTATATATATTCATATATCTTATATGGATATATTTCATATATTTTATATACACTCACATATTTTATAATTGCTCTATAGTTTACATATATTCAGATATGTCTGTGTATATATCTATATAAAGTTAATATATAGTCTATATATCAACTATTATGTATATATCTATATGTGGAAACTATAAAGCAATCATATAAAATGTGCACATTCATAGACTAAATTAATATTTTGTCAAATAGAAAAGAGTAAACCTAATTTAAAAGAGCTTCCTAAAAGCATTAACTAAGATTAACCCTGGTATGTGGATTTGGCTGCCACCTTGGAGATAGTGCCTGAGTGGCCAAGGACTGGGAATCTCCGACATAATTATATGGGAGGAAATGTGACAACTTGTGTGGAGGATGGCATTTCCATATTGTCTTAATTACACTCCTTATATAGAGATAAGGAAAAATAAATGAGCAAGGCCACTGAGGTCTCAGCGCCTGGCAGCAGTCTGGGGATTGAGGGGTGAACTCAGGGTTGGGACTGAGGAAGTCTATGAAGTTGCAGAACGTTTGCCCTTCCTGGCTGTGTTTCCTTGGGTGCCTTTTGGAACTGTGACATGTGTTCTGCTGGGTAAATGAAGTGGTCCGTGGTGACCCTTGGAATCTGTGTGCATGAAGTCCAGGCTGAGGACCAGCCCCTGGCTTCCCAGGCACACACTGCCCTGTGTGCTGTTAGGCCTCTTCTGATCTTCAAGTGTCCAGCCCACCTGCCGGCCTGGCATTTAGTTGGGCAACTGGTTCCTCTGTGGCAGCAATGTTAGTGTCAGGGAACACTGGGTATAGCGTCTGTGTGTTGAAAATGATTGTTCTGATTTTCTCTTATACTTCTCTGTCAGAAAGAGGAGAATCAATATCTAATTCCATTGTGAAGGACACAGGGAGCCTTATACAGGCTGTGGACTGGTTGAAGTAGACCTGCAGGGGTGGAGTGTCGGTGACAGGGATTTCGGACACAGCAATGTGTACCAGGACATCCATCCGAGGGACTTCATGATGCACTGCGGTGTGCCTGGGGCTCTGTTTGATCATCTGGAAGACAGAAATCCTCGAGTCAACAGCCTCTTCTCAGTGACCAATGTATCAGCCAGGGGATGTGCCACAAAGCTTTGCAAATGAACACATCGTGAGTTTTCAGGAAGAACATCTCTTAAATTACAGTTCCTCAAGGGTAGCCCAGGTGCCTCAAGATTTATAGACCAGTTTCTGGTTGTAGAGAACAAACTTTTTAAAAATTGTATGAACACTTATAAATTTAGTTGAATGTGCATTGTAAAATAATGTAAGAATGACAAGAAGCCAGTGAGAGCAGGGATTGTTGTTTGAGTGATAGCTGCGTGGTCAGCCATGCCTGGGAATAGAAAGATTTAGCAAGGGAACATTGCCTGGGGGCTAGAAGGATGGAGAGGTCAGATCAGACAAATCACCAAGACCGTTTCTGAGTTTCTGATTTTAAAGTGCCTTGCTAGGCTGTGTTATTTTTAGTGACTCCTAGAAAAATCTTAAGTCATTTTTGAAACATGTACATGACAGAAACAGTGAAAGTTTCACAGGAGTAATTGATGCTTGGGGAAATGTGACCCAAGAGATGCTGGTGATTTTCTGTGTAGTGGAAGGCAAAGGCTCTGTTCACCCGACTTTCATTCATCCAATACAAGATCTGCTCCTGGCCACATTCTAAGGGAGGCCCTGATGGGTAAGGCATAATCTGTGACCTGGAACGGCTCCTATGGTGTCAGGGGAGTCAACACAGTTTGAAAATCTTTCCCATAAATGTGGAAACAAAGTCTAAAGGAACATAAAAGAATTGAGGACTGAGATTCAGGAAAAAACACAGAGGAGGTGATGTTGGAGATGGATGTTGGATTTAGTGAGAGTTCACTAGCCAGATGACAGCAAGGATGGCAGGTCGGGGAGAGGGACTTGTGGAGAGATTGGAGATGCAAGAACATGATGTGCAAGAGGTGCCTCCTTGCAGATTTACTCAGGGAAGGGGGTCTTATAAAGGGCCTATTGGGGAAAAGGAGGTGGCCATGAATGAGGCTGTAAGTATGAGCAGGGTCTGCAGAAACTTTGACATGTAGACTGGAATATGGACTTCAGATGGTAGAGATGAGAAACACGCGTTACCACCCAGCTGCATGTGCCCATGGCAGACATCACTAGCTGATCCCAGCACTTCTTCCTGCTCAAGCCTCTTTCTTCTCGACTCTCTCTTGCTGCCTAGTTGGACTGCTTAGAAATAGTCATTGAGGCGACATTTCCTACTTCTAGCAGAGTCGGGGGAACTGGAAAAGGTTTTAGTGAGGATCAGAACATGATGCTAATGAGGCCAAGATCTGTTTCACAATGCTCTTTACATTTAAACAAAATACAGCCACTTTTGTCTTTCCAGAGAGACCAGAATCATGTGATCAGGGTGCCTCAGGCTGGAGGTTAAAAGTGTTGGCTCTTGGGGCCTAATAAAGCTCTCAGACATGCTTTGTTTGCCTTTAAAATGCTTAATTATTTACCCACATTAAAAAAAAACTAAGAGATTCTACATAAGCTTCTTGGCAAATCTGGAAACCCCTAAACACTGTGTCGACATTCCCACTGGCAACAGTCAAGCCCACCTGACCAGTGGCTGCTCGTCTGGCTGGGGAATATTCACTGGGGTTGGCCACAGCTGATGGTATTCCTGTCACACTCCCTCCTTGGTGTCCCTGGGGATGGGTCCAGGGAACCCATCTGGAACCAGAGCTCTCAGTGATCAAGCCCTGAATGCAAAAGACTACATTTGCATAGACCCTCTTCACTTCCTCTGAAGCTTGAGATCCTCTCTACAGGTCCCGCGACACCGAGCACAGTGTCCGGACTATGTGCATGCTGTTAGACTGCACTTTCCAGGGAGTCACAGCAGGGAAAGGGGCTCCAACATGTTCCGGACACTCTTGGTATTTTATCCAAATATTGTTGGGAGAGGTTGGTGGCTGGGTGGCCTGTGGACATGGAGGGATGATCGTGTATATGCCATAGCTACTTCAGTCATCCATGTTACCTGCCTCCACCTGCAGAATTTCATACATTTAATTTAAAAACTTTGACTCCTGCTCCTTGATCCTGATAGTAGTTCATGAAATATTCCTAGAAAGTCGTTATGAAAAAAATCACATAAAAATGGCATCACGTAGACTAGATTGTGTTAAGGATATATTGGATAAAATTATGATAATTTTTTTCTTATGAAAATCTAGGTTTTTCCATATGGGAACATTTTGAATTAAGGGATGCTTAAGTTTCCTCCTGGGAGGATGACTCCTTGGGCCGGGCAGAACAAGAATTTTGAGTCTGGATTCTACTCCAGTCTTTCTCAAGTCCAAAGATGTTCAACATGACATCTTACAACAAGGTTTTCCATGTCCTTATACATGGAGTGGGAAGAGTTCCAGCGCTGGTTCCAATCCCCGTGGTGAGCTGAGACTACAGTGTCTTGAACTGGGAATTCAGGGGCTCAAGCAGACAGGGACACGTGGTAGAGAACAAGAATCAGAGCCCTCTTGGAACAGAGCAAGCTGAGAGTGTCTCTTGGGGCTGTAGAAGGGAAAACCAGCAGAAATGGAGGGGGAACAGTGCAGAACCTGCGCGGCACATTGTATTTCAGCGTTTGCATGAGACCCACCTACGTTTTCCACCTGTAGGCCAGTGCTGGCTCTAGTCCTGCCCTAGCCTCAGTTGGCTCTTGTTTCCAGCGCCCCCTTGGGTCAGGGCTCTGGAGGGGGCTCCGGGGCGTGGTGTCCACTGCACCTCTACAGAGGACCCGGGCTGCATCAGAGACTTTTTATGTAAGGAGGTGGCGCGGGCCCTTCTCTTTTAAGATCTTACTGTGATTCCTGCTTCCGTTTCCCCCTTTAGGATCCTGGGCACAGTAATGGGGTTTTAAATCCTTCACCCACGCCGCAAAAGGCAGCCAGGGGCCCTTTTAGTGTGACCTTTTCAGCTCCGTGTGATTTAGGGGCTCAGTCGTTTGTCTTCTCCCTTTGTAAATAACAGCCTTCAGAGAGAGGGATGGGGAACCCTGGTGGCCCTCGGCGCCCACTGGACAGCTGTTAAATGACCAGACGAGGCTCTATGTGGTCTCCACGGGGCTGTGGGGCTGGATCCTGTCCTCTACCTTGGAGCCCTTCTTCCTCCAGAGGAGATTGAGTTCTCCCTTGGGTGGCTGTGGTAGCCGGCTTTATGTCACCGTGACCAAAACACCCGACGAGGACAGCTTGGAGGGGCGCAGACTTATTTTGGCTCATGGTTCAGGGGTCTCAGTCCAGGGCCAGCCAGCTCTGAGGCTCTGGGCCTGGTTGAGGCAGAACTTGGAGACAGGGGCGTTGCAGATGGGTGTGGTGGGTGGGGACAGGGGGCGTGGCAGAAGGACTTTGCAGAGGAAGGCTGTCATCTCAATGTAGCTGGGAAGCAGAGAATGAGAGAGAGAGACGACACTGAGCCTTCAGAACAGCTCAGTGACCTACCTCCTCTAATTAGGTCCCACCTCCAGGAGTCCATTCAGCTATTAATGGATCAATCCATTCTGGATTATCCACGGAGGAGGTCAGAGCCCTTAGGAGGCACTTATTGCCTAAAAGCCCCGCCTTGGAACCTTGCTGTGTTGCAAGGGTCATATTCTATCATCTGAGGCTTTGGGGGGACATTCTGGATCCAAACCTTAACAGTAACCTCTGGTAATATTCAGAGACACTGAATTGCCAAGGAATTGCTTCCATTCATTAAAAACCATCTTATTGAGGTACTATTAACATATAAAGAGCCGCACATGTATAATGCGTTGCACCTGGTGAACATGGCGGTCATGAAACCATCATTGCAGTCTGTGCCATGAATCATCCCAGGCTCCCTAAGTTTCCTTCTGCCCTCCTTATTATTACTGAGTGATTAGATGCTCTGCATTTTTGGAGAGCCTGGGCTAGGAAGCCAGGGCAGGAGAATCACCTCTGTCACATTGGACCACTCCAGGGTGGCCTTCCCAGCACCTGACTGGAGTGGGATGGACCTGGAGTCTGCAGTGGGCTCAGGACACATCGGACTTTCTTTTGGGATCCCCCAGCCTCAAGGTGAGGTTCCCCGAGGTAAGGTCAGAGAAGTCTTCACGTTGGAGGAGGCTGTGAACAGAGTGGAGCCAATGACTCGGGTTCTCCATTTAGCTTTGCATTCAACACGGTACCGAGCACCTGCCTTCTTCCAGGGTCTGCTGGAGTATGTTGTAGATAAAGCTCTACTTGCAAAACTCTCTTAGGGAAGTAGAACAGTAAACCAGGGAAGCTTCAAAGTGGGAAACAGTACCCTGCAAAATACCTCTGGGATCACAGAGGGCTTGGCTACCTGGAGGGTTGGGCAGAGTTCCAGAGGAGAAAACTCTGATTATTTATTATCATTAAGATGATAATAAATAAAGCATCCTGCATTTATAATAAACCTTACCTGGGACCCTACCTCAAGAGAAACATCAAGAATATATTTCTGGGGCTGGGGTTGTAGCTCAGCGCAAAAGCACTTGTCTAGCAAGTGTGAGGCACTGGGTTCGATTCTCAGCACTGCATACAAATAAATATAATAAAGGTCTATCAACAATTAAAATATATTTTAATAAAAAATATATTTCTGTGACTTAGATTATTTATGGTGAGCCTATTTTAAAATATTATTTAGGTGCTTTCATCAGCTCTCAATATGCTCGACATTTAGGTTGTTTTCAGTTTATTTTTTCTCACTGAAAACAATGCCTTGATAAATATCCCTGTCGCTCCATTTTGCACAAATCCATTTCTGTTTCCTTAGGCGGCACTCTTTGTGTCTCTGTCAATGTGTTTTTATTACATTCTTTTTGAAACTGCTAGAATTTTAAGGACATAACTTGATAAATTATCACAATTTTGATATGCCTGTGGGCACACCCCTTGGCTTGACTGAGTGCATTATTGGCACTGTGGAAGCTGCCCCTTGGCCCCTGTTTATTGTACATAGATATTCTTCATTTCCAAAGGAAATTTTAGGATTGATTTTTATGTGTGGAATTAGGCTAAAAGGATAAGTTTGTCTATCAGGCTTTTGAAATAAGCTGCTAAATTTTCCTCCAAATTATATTTTGCCTGTTCATCCAGTTTTTTTCCCCACTGTCTCTAATCTCTCTTTTATTAAAAAATAATTTTATCATCAATTTGATAAATAGCATGTCAAGAGCTTCCAAAGTGCATCGGTTATCAAGAGATTAAACGTTTTTATTTGGCAAAAAGTGGGATGTCTCAATGCCCACCAAATGTGCGTGTGTTCCCCTAGGGAGCACATCTTTGTGACTTGAACATCATTTTTGTGAGGAGTTAGCTGTCAATGTCAATATTCTACATAAATTTTCTGATCAATTTAGTGGGATCTGGTGCAGTGGCTGGAGCTGTGCCTGGTATAACTGAAGATAGAAAGAGGGACCTAGAGTAAAATCAAGAGGACTGGAGGGGACTGGGTGTGGGGGACCAGAGACAGGGAGGGACTGGGAATGCAGCGCTGGTGTCTGGAGTGTAAGTCACCAGCTAGATTGGAGATGTTGCGAGGTTGAGAGTGTTGGCCTCTCCTATCAGGAGTCAGGGAAGACTGTTCTCCACGTATGAATCATGGTGAGTGAGAGCGCGCATCCAGGGGTTTGTGCTTGCAAAATTGGCTGTGTGGTGTATTCCCTAAGATGAGGATCCCTACCTGCAGCCCAGGCCACTGAAGATGTTGTGTGTCCTTGGTTCAGCCACCAGCTAAGCTCGTCCTGGTTTCTTCTCTGTGCACAAGGATGTGGGCACCTGCAGTCTGGGGACTGTACACCTAGCTGATGTTGGTCTTGTGTCTCCTGCACATGAAGTGATATGACTTCAGAAAGAGGGCTTCTGTTGTCCAGTCTGAACCTATTCGACTTCGCTTCTTAGCTCTTCCCCGAGAAGAAGCAAAAGATCACAATGAGAGAGAGCAATATAGTCTCCCTTCTGTTTTGCAAAATCACAATTCGAGGCGATAGCTATAATTACACCCATGTTTTTGTGCATCTCTTAGCACTTTGCCTATCAGGATGTGAATCCCTCTCAAAGCCTGGGAGTTCTGCATATTTTTAAGATTTGTCTGTATGTTTGGAATAAAGCAAATTTTTAGGATTATAGGGTCAACGTTTATGCCACTTTAAATATGATTGAATAAGATGTGATGCACATAAGTTTCTGACCATGGCTACCTGAGCAGGTATGTTAAGGAAAAAACAAGAAATAAGCTGAAGTTTATCTATGTGCACTTGTGGATTTTCTTGGATATATCTCAAGGTTCTGCCTCCTCCCTAGAGGTGTGGGAATCCATCTTTGTGATGAGAAAAGTGGGCATGACAGTGAACTTCACCCACCAGCATTTCTCCTTCAAGGTGGGGGTCACTGTTGGCTGCCCAGACTCCCCTACAGACAGAGATCTTGGATATGGGTTGGGCCTCCAAAGACCTTGCATTCCTATTGCCACTTAGAGCTTAGCCACTGCTGGCCATTCTGCAGGCCACTCTGGTAGAGAGATGGTCTCTTCAACCATTCCCTTCCTTATCCATGATTCTAAGAAGAGATGGTTGTTATTGGAAAACTGTGCTGCTGTGCTGGGCCATGGGGACGCGACCAGTGCTCCAGGACCTCTTCTGGTCCAATGAGCTTCTGGGACAGATAAGCTAAGCCAGCCTCCAAGCTACGACTTAGAACACCTCAAAGGGCCACAAACCCCCTGGAGCGCATGGCTACAAAGCCCTTCCATGTGTGCAGAGACTACTGGAATGTTTTTAGCTGTACTTTTTCCTAGAGGGATAGGAAACCAAAAACCAAAAGAAAGTACAGCATGCTTCTGGTGGCCAGGTGTGAGAATCACCTGCAAACTGCAGGGCCAGGGAGGAGAGGAAGAAAGGGAGGTGCCAGGTAGAGTCTCCAGAGCACTCGGAATTGCCCAGAAGCTCCGCCTCAGGCAAAGTGCCTCAGACAGCCTCAAGAAAATATGCCTGTTACTAGAACCAGAGACACATTTTCTCCTTGAAGAGAAACCTTCAGCAGAGCGCTTAGGTAAACAGGCTCCATCTCACTAGAAAAGAGTCATCTTCATTTCCTTTGATCCTAATGAGGCCAAGAGAGTAAATTCTCTCTGCAGTAATTCTCTGCAGTGTGTCCTGACACTGCAATGTTTAAGAACACGATCTGTGGCCTGGAGGAGGAAAGGAAGGGATTAGAAAAATTCTCAAAGATTTTAAGGCTGGACTTAAATTCTCATTCAAAATAAAATAAATGCATCAATTTCCAAATGGTCCTTTTGCAAATAAAAATAAATGGGAGAGCTAGGCCCAGTGGAGCAGACCTGTAGTGCCTGCAGCTTGGGAGGTAGAGGCAGGAGGATTACAACTTCCAAGCCAGGCTCCACAACTTAGCAAGGCCCTGAGCAACATAGTGAGACCCTGTCTCAAAATAAAAAAATATTAAAAAAATGGCGATGTGGCTCAGTGATTACGTACCCCAGAGTTTAATCCCAGCACCCAAAAATAATAAAATAAATAAACAGGAGTATATATGATCTTAACTCCCAACCCTAGTTACTACATAAGATGTGGCAGCCTGTGCCCTCTTCTCCACTTTTCTGGTTTCATTCCCAGTGTACCCAGGAAGTCTTTGTTCTCACCAAGGCCACAGTATCTAGGGGTTGGGTGTGGCAGGGCTGACTCCTGGAGTATTGATACTCTTATGTCAACACAACCTGATCCTGGTTTCCATGCTCCAAGCAGAATATGCTGGATGTGTGTTCACCAATTCACCCTTTCCAAGGTCCCCTGCTTGGCAGCTTGCAGCAGCTCTGTAAAGATAAGCGCCAATGGCCACGTCCACTCCACCATGTGGCACCGATATGATGGAGACTCCCGTGGAGCTGTGTTGTGCCCTATTCTTGGGGAAATGGGGGTTGGGCTTCCAGGCACCTCAGCTCCTGGGTGGTGGAAGCTTCTTAACCTGCTTCAAGTGCTGGTGGGACCTGCTACTTGCCTTTGAGATCTCAATACACAAGCAATGCAAGTTAGTTAATTAATAAATTGGACACAGTTTTGAGCACCTCTCAGATACCAGGCAGTGTTTGTCCTGGACTTGGTGGCATGTTAAAGGGCTGACACTTGCCATCATCTGTGGCCACACCAAAGATTCAAAGATCAGTCTCATTCACCCTGTCCTACACCCATCCACACCACATCTCCAAAATGTTCTTGAACTCACTGGTGGGATGTTGCCATACGCAGATTCACCTGTGTTCTGAAATACTTTGTGACTTCTCTAATTTTAATAAATATATTCAAAGGAAATATTCTGATAACCACCAATTGACACCAGTCTGATTTTTTCCATGAATGAGCAAGAAGCTAACACAAAGCTAAAACAAAGAAGCCCACCCCCGATTAGACTGCCTCTGTATACTATGGCCCCTATGGCTGCAGGTCCCCCTAAGTACCAAGAGCCAGGGAGGCACCCAAGGACCCTGGAACCCAAGAGTGGTCCTGAAAACCAGGTGGATGGAAGGAAAATAGAAACAGGAGTGACCAATACTGTGGGTGCTATTTAACCCTGGGTCCTCATGTCAGCACTTATTGTCCCCCAACTAGGGGACCCCGGATGCCATTCCTGTGTTTGACCAGGTGCCGTGTGAAGGTGTGAATGGCTGTGAGTCCTTTCAGAGTCTTGTGACATAAAGCAGGTGGGTTTGAAAGTCCAACACGCCAGATGGTTCACCCCATTTACCACTTGAGTCTGTTTCTCATGCGGTGAGAGGATGATATGCACTTCAGGGACATCCAGGGGATCAACACAGCAAAGCCATGGAAAGGGAGGTGACAAAGTGGGAAAGACAGCCTGGACTTGGATCCCTCCTCTGCAGAACACTGTGTGGCCTTTGGGGAGCCACCCCACCTCTCTGTGCCTTGGATTCCTCTTCTGTACAGGCAGGATATTGATGGTACCTACTTAATTACACTCTGGGTAAATGTCAGATGAGCTGAGCACTTTAGCTGGCTCACAGTCTGTGGTCAATCAATGTTCTCAGTGTGACACGTAGCATAGATGGGATCTAGCTTGTAAGACACCAAGTGGCTGTGGCCTTTTTATCTCAGGTGTGAATCGGGAGCCACTGCCATCATCAGATCAGCCAGTCAGCAGACAAGGGCCTGTGGGGGGCATGCTGGTCAGGCACATGTGCAGGGGACACCTGCTCAGTTAGTGTCCAGAAGAGGAGGACAGAGCCTCCTGTGGGCTGAGGGGGAGGGTGGCAATCCTCCTGGGGTGGGAGGAGGCCACCTCTCCAGGCTGAAGGAGGAGGCTGGACGCCAGGGACAGCTTCCAGTCATTTCCAGGGGAGAATTTTAAGATGGAATGTGATGTGATTTGTGACGTTTAAGAACTGAAAGTTCAGGTCAGAGGTGGCTATTTCTCTAGAGCTAAAACACGACTCAGTGGAACAGAAGGTAGGAACAACCCTGGGAAGATTCACGAGTCCAGGGGTTCTGTAATACTGGACAAGAGGCCCTGGCCAGTCCTGCCTTAGTTTAAGGAAAATTGTCCCCCAGACAGAGGGAACACTCCAGGGAGTGTTTAGGCCGACTCAGAAGATCACAAACAGAAGGAGATGGTGGAAAGTGATGGAGTTGGAAGAAAGGCATGCAGAAGGGCTCCGGGCAGGACACAGAGCGGCCGGCTGAGCACGTGCCTGGCTTGAGGGGAGGTGACTGCTGCTCACTAGAGCCTGCGATGGAGAAGCCAAGAGCAACTGCACAATCAAACCAGAGCTTCCCTGAGGGGAATGGCCCGCCCTGTGGACATTCTCTTCCCTCTCCTCCATCCACCGGCCACTAGAGCATGACAGGGCTGACTCCTGTGTGACTAAGGCTTGTCTCCACCCCTCCCCCATACCAATGACTGCAGTGCTCTCCTTCCATTTGCAATTCACCAAGAGACTTCACACACTGTGACTTATTCCCTCCAGGTGACAGGTGTGAAATGGGCAAGGGGCAGTCCTCATGATCTCTTCTTCAAGAAGACATAGAAATTGCAGTTTTAGGGGGTGCACTCTCTGGCCCCCCTCAACCAGGCCTTCCAGGACTCAGTGATGGACACACGAACCCAAACATGTTCTTCGTTTCCGAATCTTAGGTTGTACCAACTAGACCAGACTTCTGAATCGCAGTCACCAGAAAGCACTTTTTGTTTGAGAAATTTTATTATAATTAAATTAGATGCATCTCTAGTGAGTGTGAATTAATTAGTCAGAGGTGGAACCCTGGACACGAATCGTTTTTTGGAATATCCCCTGGTGATGATAAGCTTGGAAATCATCCATAATATTATCCATATGGAATTATCCATAATCTGCCTGCAGATGCATTTTGAATGGGGGAACTGTCTCCATTCTCCACCACAGAATGCTGTCACCAGGGCCAACAGCTTCTTTCACAGCTTTTAGAAAATAAATGAATGCCTCCCCCCCTTTTTTTTTTTTTTTTTTGATGTGTTACAGTCCTATTTCCCTGTGGCTGCCATTCCTGTGCTCTAGATCATGCCGTCTTTATTTTTATTTTCCTTTTTCTCTTACTTCATCCTTTCTCTCATCCATCCAGCAATAAATATAGTCCTCTATTTCTAAGAGCAAACCTACGTCCCTAGGAATAACCAGTGAATAACTGCGGCCTCCTCCTCTGCTCCAGGCACCAGGGCCTGTCTGTGACTTCTACAAGGGAAATGTGTCACTAATAATGCCCTCACCAGTGTCAGAAAAATAAAATTCCAATACACCTTCAGCCCTAGGCATGGATTTGCTGGTCTGCACCCATCCCTGCATTTGCTCCCAAGAGTTTATGCAAAAGGTTCTGATTCCCAGCCTGGAAGGAAGTGGGTCAGGACGGACGCTGATGCAGAGGGAGGTGGACAGAGCCTCAGAAAGGAGACCTGCGCAGTCGTTGTGTTTCCTGCCAATGGAAGGGCTTAGGGAACGTGAGGACTGTGCCTGAAACCAAAAAAGCCAGGCACAGGGAAAGACGCAGCCCAGCTGCAGGGAGCAGTCAGCCAGGAGCATCGCTCCCATCCAGAAGCGAGACTCGAGATTTGTGATTTCCAGACTTGCCACGAAGCCGTTTGCAGCAACTGCAATTCACTTTGATGACACTACTTTCACAACTAGTGCTATCAGAGGGTCTATAAAAGAGAGGTGCCTGTAAACACTTCAGGAGTAAAAGAGAGAAGTCCGCAAACACAGCAGAAGTGAAGTGGTTTCTCTCCTGAGTTTTGGGAACCATTATTTGCTCAAGAAATCAAGTGTCTTGATGGGATGAATCCCCAGCATGGGGGCACCATGAGGGAGGATGGCTGGCTGCCTTGGAGGTGAATTTCAAGGCAGACACAAGTGGGGACCAGGGCAGAATCCCTTCTCCCGTGGTGCAGCTGCTCAGCAGATTAGATGGGAAGCGTTTATGTTGAATAATGTCTTCTGACTCCACATTGGGTTGGCATTATCTGAGAAGATGGAGTTTGCTGCTAATGGCCCTCTGTTCATCTCCCAGCTCAGCAGCTGCTCAGATTACAAAAGAAAGAAGAGATGGGCTCACCTATCAGGCCTCCCCAAGTCTTCAGCAATGGGCTTCCTGCCTTTTTTCTGGGGTGATTCTGTCACCTTTGGGAGTGCTATGAGACCAGGAGTGAGAAATCTAAGACTTTCCCAAGGCTGACCATGGGCCTCTTTCTAGGATTCTATTTGTCTTAACTTATTGATCACCTAGTCTTTTGAATCACTGGACAGTGACATAAAAAAAAATCATGTCCTTGTATATAATTATAAACACAGTTGGCAAATGTAGGCAGTAACTATTACATTAGCCTCATTTTCCAGATGAGTCTCTGGGGCATGATCTCTCAAATATTTGGCCCAGTTCCTCGGTTGCAAAGTGTGGAGCTGGACGTGAACCCAAGCGGCTTGGCGGGAGATTGCTGCATCTCTTGGTGATGGCAATTCCCAGGGAGGGCAGGCGCTATTCCTTGCTCCTGGTCTTGCAGAGATTTTTATTTGCCTTCCCAGCTCTGACACCATTTCTCTCGGCGGAGCTTTGCCTCTGGACTGGGCTCTCCAAACCAATAGAGAAAATGTTATTTACTTGTCCTTTCAAATTTTCTGAAGTTGTCCATTACTCAGGAGGCTCCCTGGGGCCACCTGCAGCCCCTCTCCAAAGCTCTTTGTCTCTGAATAATTGAGAAAACACTACTTTCTCTCCCTTGGTTATAGCAGCTTAAGACGGGAGGAGCTGAGCTCTTGTGGGTAGGTCTGGTGATTCCAGAACCTTCTTACTTCTTCCCAGCCCATTCTGACCAGAGAGGTGGCACAGTGGTGTGGGCAGCTTCACTTTCCCACGCTCTCATCCACGAACCATAGGCCACCACGTCATTGGGTTTCTAGCAGGACTTTCTAAGCGAGGCTCCATCTGCTGCTGGGCTGTGACCAAAGCATTACAGTTTTCCACTTTTGTCAAAGCAAGTATTTTTGATACTGGGAAAATTCAATTTCACCTACTTGAACAAGCATAACTAATAGGCTCCAAATGGCTATAGGTTTAGTGTCATAATTGTTAACACCCAAATTTTCTCTATCTATAAAAATGTGAGAAACAATTACAGAAAACCTGCTGGTCCCTGTGTCTTGGAGCGTAACTGTTTGTCATTATGCACCTCCTGGAATGCCTTGAGTGCCAAGCAGCTCTCTATTGTCTTATCTGGTGGCAAACCCTGGCTCTTTGGGCCTCTGGCATCCCTTTTTGCCGCAGCCCGGCTGGCTGGGCAAACTAGCCCGGGGGGTGACGAGGAACTTGTGTAGATTGATACAGCGGGAGTAGGAGCCGTTTATTATAGGACAGGAGGGGTATTTATACATTCCACACAGTTTATCTAATTAGCATAAACTAGATACAGCAGTCAACCAATAAGGAATCTCCACACTTAATGGCTTGCTGCCTTTACTTCATAAACCACTCCCTCTGGCAAAATGCCAGGCGCCATCCTGACTTGTTTACAGACTCTAACACCTTTTTAAATACAAAGGGGGAAAATAACAAGCTTTTTCTCAGACATTGCTTTAATTAACTTATGTAGCTTGTCCTGTGGAAGTTACCATGTTGGATGCCCCTCTTTTTAACACTCCAATGTTTGGGGACTAGATCTAGAAAGCTTGTCTTCAAGAGGAACTTGTCTTCTTTTCCCCTGGAGAGTCTCTTGAGTCACTGGACTGTGGCATTAAAAAAAAGTCTTCATATTTAATCATAAATAAAATTGCAACATATTTTCAAGACAGTGTTGCTGCAGTAATTAATGGTCTTGGGAAGCCTCGCCTAGCGGCCCGTGGCTGGGGACACAGATGGCAGAGCATGGGAGCAGATTCCGTCAAACAATCATCCATGGGTCAAACTGGGAAGCACATAGAATTCTTTAAGCACTTTTCAGCCACTGTTAAGTACAAAAGAGGTATAATTTTAAACATCACTTGTAGAAATTGTAAAATTAACATCATAGAGATTTAGTGAGTCAGAAGCTTGTGCAAAGTCTTAGCAGAAGCCTCTGCTCATTCTACCTCACGTGGGCACGTGCGACTAGCATGTCTCTCACGCTAGCATGGGATGCTTGGAGCGTAGTCACAAGATAATCATATGCAAAGAATTCCCAGTAAACACGTATCAGTGGCTTATAAAAATAGAAGATTATTTTCTAGAGTCTGTGCTTCTTACATCTCTGGGGGGATTCTCTTAAACAAGTAATTAGTCTAACCATTAATTGTTAATTAGGACAGTCTTTTTGCAAATCCTTTTGGTCTGTCTGGAGAATGGCTGTGAACCACCTGTTGGCTTATTTTTGTCCTCTGACAGTTAGGAGCTTAAGGAAATAGTAGAGCCTTTTCCTGAGAGGAGTAAACATCTTCTGCTGAAACAGCGGAATTTATGCAACAGCTTTATAGTCAACGGATCTTATTACCCAAACCAAACCTGGAAATTACCACTGATGGACATGAAAGAGAAATTGCCTTGGAAAAACTTCATGTCAACGTTGTCAACATCCCAGAAACAAAGAATGATGATTTCCATTTCCCTTCATGTAGCAATCCATCTGTCAAATGATCACCATGATGATTCCAGAAAAGACAAAACCTGCTCAGGTGCACACCAAGGGATAAAACCAATGGAAAGTCACAAAACAGAAATGCCTCCTTTAAAAGGTAAGGTGCAGCTGTTGCGGAAAATTGAAAGAATGAAAAGTCAGAGTGCAAGAGGAAGAGAAAACTCAGGGTGCCTGTAACAAAGTAAAATTATTTATGCAAGAATAGCCTAGGTGGTCTGAAACACAGTGAGGGATTCCAGATTAAGGAGGTGGTAAAACACACCAATGACTTACAATTAGGGAGTCTCTCAAACCAGTTCTGGCTGAGAGCAGCTCATCAGGGGCTCTGGCAGCTCAGAGAAGCAGAGTATGAGGAAGCAAGGGGAGGTGTCAGTGCCAAGCAAGCAGATGGGGTGGCGTCACTGTCCTGTGATTCCACATGGCCAAGGGCCATTCAGAGAAGCTCAGCCACCCTCTTACCTTCCAGCCTTTAGCACCCTCCTGAGTCTTACTGTACTAAAAAGACAAGAAGTTCTTTCTCTTTCTAAGGTTTGTGGAATTACCATGTGGGAGTTGGGTAAAAATCGGGTGTGGCCTTGTGTTCCTTTGGTCCTGCAGTATCACCACTGGGATGGAAACTGAGGTGGAGAAAACTAATGCATTTTCAGTTGGCCCAGAACAGCGGTCTGACTTCAGATGTTTTGCCTCCCAGGGGACCTTGGCAATACCTGGAAGTACCTTTTATGGGGTGAGGGTTAGGGGGCTGCTATACTTTTATTTCATAGTGATGAACAAGCTGATTAAGAAGCTTACATAGAAATATACACTTTGTGTGTGTGTGTGCACGCATGCACACACATGCGTTGGGCACCAATCCCGGGGCCTTGTACACACTCACCAAATACTCTGCCACTGAGCTACACTCAGCCCCAACACCAAATGTAGTAGAACTAGAGTAACCTAAACAATATCGAGGAAGAAAAAATTGGAAGTGAGCTGATGTTGAGATAAACAGGGTAACAATCCAACCTGCTGTGTATGGTAAAAATCAAATGGAGAAATGACACTGGATTGAGCATCTTGGAATAGACCCACAACAACATGGTTGATTTAAAAGAAAAGTGGCATGGAAGCCATTTGGTGCAAAAAGGGGGCATATTATCACAAAATGGTACTAGGATCACAGTATCCATAGGACTCAATGGCAACCATACTGCATGTCTCATTTACCAAAACATTAATTTGAGATGATGCAAGAGATAAAGGTAAAATATGAAACTAGAATAAAGTTCCTAGAGCAAAATATGGGGGTTCTCTCTGAAATTCCCAGGCTAGCAAAGAGGTTCTACCAGCACACAAAATCAGTAACTATAAAAGAAAAAAATACATTGAATTTCATAAAATCTTTAAATATTCTGCTCCATGAAGTACATTATTATGCAAATAATCAGGCAAGGCACTGATGTGGAGAATTTATTTGCAAGGCATATACCTAACAAAGGGATTCTATTCAGACACAAATTAACTTTTTTAACTCAATAACAAAATATTAACCATCCAATGTTTAGCAAAAAATGTTGCCCAAAATAAAGATATAAAATTGTAGGAAACAGAAGAAAATGTTTCAACATTATTCATTAGGAAAAATCTGTACTGAAGATATGAAATGGCACTGCACACCCACCAGGGTGAATAAGATGAGGATAGATAGAATCAGAACGCCGGTGAAATGTCTAGTACCTGAAACCAGGGGTAACAGGGCATCCCTGGTTTGAAGAAAGCCCTGAACAGTTTCTTACAATATTAAATATACAATGAGTTTTTGATCCTATAATTGTATTCCCAGGTATTTACCCCTCAAAAAATGAAAGCACGTTTATTGGAAGACCTATGCAAGAATGTTCAGATCAGCTACATCTGTAACACCCCAAGAAAGAAGAGCCCAAGGAATCATGACAGAATCAAGTAATAAACAACCATGGCATAGAACGAACATGGAGTATACTGTTAAACATTAAGGAAACAGACTGGCTGCTGATAAGATGTATCAGTTATCTCCTGCTGCATAACAAATGACCCCAAGATATTTTGCAACATTCAAGTGACTTCTAAGAATAACCACAAAATAAATGGTTGCTTTCATGGTCCAGGGATTTGGAAGCATCTCTCCCTGGTTGCCACACACAAGGCTGCAGGGATATTTTCAACCGAGGCTGCAGTCACTGAAGTTGGATCTAGAGCTGAAGAATATACTTCCAAACTGGCAACGTGGTGGGAGACCCCAGTTCCTCTCTGGGGGGATGTTGGTGCATGCTCACCCCAAAGCAGTTGGCTCTCCCCAGAATGAGCAATCCCAGAGAGCCAGGCAGAAAGCGGAGGCCTTTGGAGACCTGCTCACAAGACTCATGCAGTGTTGCTACTGTTGAGCACCAGCAGATGGCCAAGAGTGACTCCCACGTGATAGACAGGAATCAGCTGCTATTAGAGGAAGAGAATCCTGCGCAAGTATCCGCTGGCATAGTTTCACCTTGCTGGGCGTGATAACAGCCATGGTGGGATAAGGTGTGAGTTAGACCCACACCCTTCCAACATTCACTGAACACTACAAAAAGGTCCCTGTCTCTCACTACACAATTATATCCTCCAATTATCAAATATAAAGGTAACATCAGGAGGAACTTATCTTTCCCTGTACCTGAACTGGAAACAGGCCAGCTTTGTGGAGAGGGGAGTCCAATGACCACTGCAGGCAAGGTGGGTGGTGACAGCCTAAGAGAATGGGTTTAATGCAGGAGGAGCAGGGCCAGATGCCGGCATGGATTCCGTTCCTGCCACTGCAGGGTGTCCACGGTTGAGGTGTTGGCAGGCTTATGTGCCAGGCATGGGGAAAGCTGTGGCTTTGGTACTCTTGGTTTCACATGGGGCCAGCTGGGGCAGGGGTGGCCAGACCCAGTTCCTGGATTGCTACATCTGGCTGCAAATGGCTTCATGCCCCTTTTCCATGTGCCACAGCAGTACTATTTTCATGTGGCTAGACAGAGAAGAATTGCATGACCCTTTCTTAGCGAGGCTGGTCTCCTCCCTCCTGGCCCCACTGAGGGTCCTCCCTGATTGCCAGGCTCCTGTGCTGGCTCCGAGTAGAACATTCCACCAGCATCCTCACAGTCTGTTGTGACTCACAGAGGCCTGTCACCCAGAGGTGGGCCTGCAGGGGGCTTCGGGTCTAAACGTTGTCTTCCTAGTTCATCCCAGGGAAACAGGCAGGAATTGGGTTGGGTTAGCAGAGACTTGAGCCAAGTTTCTGACTTTCCTTGGGAGACAGCTGTAGGTGATGGTATGATTGTTTTTATATTAAGAGGTAAATATGACTTAAGATGTGAAAAAGAGGCAGCCCAACGATTTTCTGCCTGGGTGGAGAACACTGTGAGACTTACACCAGCTTATTTATCATGGCCACAGAGGTGCAAGGAGGCCTCGGGTTGCCTGCACAGAGCCTTCTGGATCTCAAGAAGTCAGAAGCTCCACGAGGTCTCTCCAGAGAGTTAGACTTGTGTTCAAGGTGCTCTTACGTCTTACATTCAAAGTGTGACCCAGTCATTAGAGGATTAAGAAAAATAGAGCTCTCTAATTCCGAGTGCATAGAGCCCCAAATCCATTAAAAGTGGCAAGAGGCAGGAAGGAAAACAAGGGCGGGGTCCCCAGGAAAGGGTTGTGTGGAAGACTTTCATTTAGGGAAATCCCAGAGTGAGCCTAAGAGCTGAAGAATGGGGGAGCCCCAAAGGGCCCGAATGAGCAGAAGGGGGACTCCTCACCACTCCCATGCTCCCAGGAAAGAACTCTGCTTCTTGAAGGGTTAGCATCCCTCTTGGAAACCTTGCTGGAGTGACAGGTTTGCCCCCGTCTTTCAGCAAGTAAAACTGAGACCAGGGCAAAAGACAGGTAGCTAATGACCAAAGAAAAGGGAATGGTAGATAACATTCCCCACCACTCAACACGAGCAATCACACTGAGCATGGCTCTCTTCCTGCTTCTGGTCACTTCTGGTCATGGAGGAATAGAAGAAAGGAAACCTAAAATCTATAAATGGATAAGATACCCCCCACTCCCCTGAGCACCAGCTCTGTGGGTTTCCTTCTCTCAGGAGGAGTTCTCCGCCCCCAACCTGTTCTGTTTCTTAAATAAAATGTACCTTTTTCTCTTGCCTTGGCATGCCTTGGGTATTTAATCCTCAACACCAGGGAAATGAGGACCTGATTCTCATTTTTAATACCAGTATCAATGTGGAGCCTGGGTCGCAACTAAGAACTGAATACAAAGAGTGTATCAGAAAATGTCCAGTAGCTGGATAATCAGTCAAGTGCAGCTTTGGAAAAGCCGATTTCTATTGCTAAGGTGAACACTTGTTTAAAAACAGTGGAAGCAGAAAGGATAGTAGCAGATGGACACTAGCCATTGGATGCTGGGACATGATGCTGTCCTGGCCCAACTGCATTGCCCCCTCTTCATGCTTTCTCTGAAAAAAAAAAAAGCAAGCAATTTCCATAAGGCCACTCTGTCCCTCTCCTGGCTAACATCAACAGGATGTGCTACCTTCCTTGCCAAAACCCCCTCTTTTCTGGAGGGCTATCCTCAGGGCCTCCATGCCCATAAGAAGAACCCAAGTTACCCCGAAGTGGGGCTTTTGTGACTTTACACAGGCCAAAGACTCCAGGACTCAGAAGACAGGATAATTAAAAGCAAAGACCACTGACCCTAAAATTGGATGCAGTCCTGCTGTCAACCAAAAGAGGTTGTACCTGGGTGGGACTCTCTGGAAGCTTCCCTCAGACCATCAATACAACTGGAAAACTAAGGCCACGTGTTCACTTTCCTCTCTGAGATGATCCACTCTCACCCTTGAGATAAACTTTGCTAGACTTTTCTAAGTTTTAGGTCTTGCCTAAATTTTTTTCATGCAAGAGCACAAGAATCAATAACAAAAAGCAATGTTCTGTAACAGAATGATAGGAGACTGTATTACATTTCCTATTATATTATTATATATTAATAGACATATTATTATATATTAATAGATAGACATCTATGTACATGTACATCAGATATATCTATGTGTACGTTAACTATTGTTATATTTTGCTTGAAACAAAACACTTAGATTTCCCAATAAAATATCTAACCCAAGGTATAATTTTACAATCAGAAAAGTTCTGTTTTGAAAATGAGATGTAAAATTTACTAGAAAATTTGGGGATGCTAGCTTCTGCCAGCAGCATGTGTGAAACCCCCGGAAATCCACCGAATGCAGAGACTGGCCAGGATTGAATGGAGGAGACACTGCCCAAAGCACCTGAAAACTTCAGCATGTTGATCTCCAGCTGAGACCAAAAGCTAAAGGGCTGGAGGAGGAGTGGGGGGAACAGACAGCAGAACCAAACTAAGAACAGTCTCCCTTAAGGAAACCAGATTGTTGCCCATAAGAACAAAGAAGGAAAAGAATTGGGAAAATAGGTTGTTACTTTCATCCCCTGGAGAAGGCTCAGTGACTTAAAGGGACAAGGAGCTAGGCAGGCACAAGGGAGCCCAGCGGAGTTCCAATGTAAGCTTGGGCTAGATGTCTTCCTGCCCCACCATTCCATGGTGGGTCTGGGCAGAGAGCTGGGGCATCTCTTGAAGATCAAAACCGTGGAAGGATGTCAAGCAGGGTGGGATCACTCAGTATTTAATCTGGATTGGGTTCGTCTCTTTTTATCCAAATTCACTAGCAAAAAATATGTCAGCTTTTATGAGAATCCTTTGTAGACATACTATTTAATGCTTCCTTCTTTTATTTCGTGTGGGAAGTGGGGTATAAAGGGCAAAAATTAACATTTCAAAAGTAGGGACAACCCTCCCTTGCCTTTTTGGTGGTTGCTTAGCAACAACTTGTCTTTATCTTGGTCTGAGGTCTACTTTTTGCTCAGTGAAGGACATTCAAATAGGTGCTAAAAGATAACAAGCCACACAACCCCCTGAAGGTTTTGCTTGGAATGTGGCCATTCACACCTTGACCTGCATCCCATGGCCGAATCTAATCACAATGAGGGAAGGCATCAAGTCGAAAGTCAATGGGATGAAATGTATGTGCTGTCTGCTGCCAAGAACAAATAATCTAACTACCCATGGTAGTTAACAATCAATGATTAGCTTCACTGTTATCACCACCATCATCACCATTAACTGCATCATCATAATCACCACCATTCCATCATCCTCACCACCATCATCCCCATCACCATCATTATCATCACCACCTTAATCTCCAATATCACCATCATCCTAACCACCACCATTCTATCACCATCATCACCATTGTTACTATCACCTTCATGATCCCCAACACCATCATCACCATCACCATCACCATTACCATCACCATCACCATCTTCATCTTGTCACCATTTCCTCAGTGAGTGGAAGAAGATACCATAGTTGAAAGAATGAACAAGGCTTGTCATCAGAGAAAATGCCCTTATTGAGGAACAGCTCTGCTTATTTATAGAGCAGGAGGTGGTTTGACAGTTATGACAGTTTAACAGTTTAATGGTTTGACAGTTGGCATGGGGTGCTTTCTGATTGGTGGGTAAGGATCATGTGAGCCAGCAGGGCTCACCATTGGACTGCTCTTTTCGGGGGATGGGGAAATTAGTCTTTGGAGTTGGGGCCACTCCCAACAATAGTAACTACTCTTTTTCTCTAAATCACATTCATTTCCAAGAGTAGCTTTTCTGATAACCACCTCCATTCCTTAACCATTATCTCAAATGCCACCATTTTTCACAAAACCTAGGCACTTGCTTCTTTCCTCTGGCACTCCATGTGCCTTAGATCATATGTCCCTGTCCTATATTAGATTTGTGACTGAGTTTAATTTGCCTCCTCTCACTGGTGAGCTTTTAAAGGTAGAGATGACTGCTCACTTATCTTTGCGAACCCTGCATGCACATCTTAAATCCTAAATTCTCTGTTCAAAACAGTAACACCATGTTTTGAACAGTGAATTTAGGATTTAAGGTGGAAAAGTCAGAGTTTGTGTTTTACCTATGGAGTGGAAAATGGGGATTTTAAACAGCAAGTGTGGTTCATGCTGCTTATGAACACAGCTATGCTTCCTTCAGCTTCTTATTTTTTTCTCCCCCACAAATAAATACTTAAATCTTTAAAAACATTCTCCAATGATGCAAAACCATGCCATCCAACCATATCACTGCGTGGACATGTATTTTACTAAATGCAAATGTACAAAGGGCTATTAATACCCACACTCTTCTCTACTTTCTTTTAACTCCCGATATTAACCTCATCTCCAGCATTGATCAAAAATACCTCACTTCAGCCGGCAGCCACCCAAACCCCATATGCTCATCATCAGAAGACAAATGGATGACCCCATCTGCAACAGAGTGACAATGAATGCTGGTGAGTTGCAAACACACACAAGTATATTTTTAACCATATTGAAATTCATAGTTACAAGATACCCAGAGACCACAAATGCAACATTGTGCATAACTTCCTCTATATAAATGCAAGCCCCCTACCGTCTTCAGTCAGGAATCAGCAACCTCTTTCATGCTGTCAGGTTCTACCTCTCCTAGGTCCCCTCAGAGACTCTCCCACCTGTGCTGCTGCCTCTTTCCCACCAGGGGGATGTGAAAGCCGCTCCAGGAAGGCTCTTGTTGATGGTAGACCTGATAACTAGGCCAATAGGTAGTTCTAATCATGAACTGATAATGGAATAATATGCAGGCTGATGAGCAGTGCAAACCCCATTGTTTGCTTTAATGGAAAGTTCATCCTGCTCTTCAGGAGTAGAATGCTACTCTTGGTGATGCCCAAGAAGGTCCCTCCCCAGCTGGCCGTGGTCATCCAGATCGGTGTGTGTCTGGGTGTGTACAGGCCAAGCAGAGCTGGGCTTAGGGTGAGGCCATGAACAGGGTCAGATTCTGCCGTTGCCTAAATTTTTGAGATTTTGTTCTTCCAAGATAATTGTTCATTCAATTTGATTTTTAACCTACTATATAATGGTATTGTTTATCTAGATGAGTGAGTTTTTGACACGCCTTTTACTCTGGGGCCTGGGCCTGGCTGCTCATCCCCACTGCCCCAGACCCTGCTGTCTTGTCCTGGCCTCAGTGCCAGGTGCGGCACTGAGTGTCCCTCACACCTTGTCTTGGGTCCATTAGTCACAGCAGTGTGTGGGAGACACAGTGGGCAGCAGCTGGACCCTCGTGTCTTCCTGGAGAGGCTGCCAGGAGGAAGCACACCTTGAGCTGTCTGTGCTGAGAGGAAGGGGCCGGGCTCCCAGGTCCCTCTCCTGCGTCCCTTCTGCCAACACTCATTGCACCAGGTCAGAATCTCCCTCCCTGGGCCTCTGATTCAGTGTGTAGCCCTGGGTGGCCTCTGTGTGCTGACCCCAGATGGATGGGGGTGGGCGGCATGGAAGGAGAAGGAGGTGGGGCATGTCCAGGTGTTCCTGAGGTGACCTAGCGGGAGGCCCAACTCCTCAGGAAGCCACTGGTGGAGCCCTGCAGAGACAGGGTGGTCCGGAAGGATATGATGAGATCTCTAAAGTTCTGTGCTTTTGGTTTATGCCCAGTTTTCAACTGTGATCTACAGTTTTGTGGTGGGCTGACTCCAGCTCCTCCTGGAATCTTGCCTGTGAGTGGGAACAGATCAGGGACTGCACTAACATAGGCCAGCAGGTCAGGGAGAAACAGCCCCATGAGGATTCCCTGGAAAGGGGTCTTCAGAGAGAGGCTGTGATCGTCACATGTGTCCTTTCTGGCCCCTCCTGTCCCCAGCCAAGGTTGCCCCCCCCCTTTATCATGTGTCCCTGAAACTGAGCAGTCACAGGAGCAGGGTCCCTTGGAGGTCAGAGGTCGGGGGAGCCAGCTCCTGCTTAGCATGTTTAGACCCCTCCTCCCCCATCTCCTTGGCTGTTCTGGAGTCCCTAGGGAAGGTGACGCTGCAGCTGGCACTTGCTTGATGATGCAGGGGTCACGCAGGTATGCCTGGACCATTTCTCCCATCGGCTTGTGGAGACCCGTGACCAGCACTCCAGCCCTCTGGCCCCCAGGCGCTGCTGTCTCCACTGACCCAAAGGCGATGACCACTGGCTGTGACCTGGATGTGGAGGATGGGGCTGCCGTGCTGTGGGGCTCAGAGACAGGCGACTCAGCATCTCTTTATGTCACCTGCAAAACACTGGCTGGAGGAGGGGCTGGAGCCATTTTAAATGTTAAAATTGATTCAAACCTCAAAGCTGAAGTGCCGAGACCCTTCTGTGCAAGTACGAAAGTTGATGCGAAGACCCTCATGTCTGCCCCGCACTGAGGAGGGAGGAGAAGAGGGACTGGGTGGGAGAAGGGAGCTGAGATGCCCAGGCAGGTCCTGAAACCCTCCCACGCTCAGGAGTCTCCGTCCCAGCAGCCTGTCAGATGGCCAAGAGCTGGAGGAGGGAGAGCCGGGGAACGCACTCTCACGAGAGAGTGAAGAAGTCGTTAGAACTTCATCTGAGAAATGAGGCGGCTGGTTCTCAAGTCTGCCTCCAGCAAGCGAGGCTCCATCCTGCCGAGTGCCTGTTGGCAGTGGCCTGGGTCGTCTCTGGGAGGAAGCCAGAGTGCCATTTTAATTCCCTGTGACTGGGGGAGTCACACACATGGGAAGCAGTGTGGGGGTGGCTGCCAGCTGCTCCAATGAGCAATGCCTGGGGTCGGCCATGCCCCTCCTTCCCATCTACTCTGTTAAACCCAAGAGGGGCGTAAAATCTGGACCATTTGATGGTCCTAAATTATTTGCTCTCCGTCTGTCATGGAGCGATGGTTTAATGCGATCCCTGCACTGAGCACGCAGTGAAGCCGCCAGGGGTGGAGTCGTCACAGTGCATTGCTCCCCTGGGTGAGTGGCCACTCGGCGGGGCTATGGGTATAACATGGGAATGGCCTGGGCGCTGACATTGGCAGGGGTGCCAAAGAAGGAGGGATGTCTCTGGGCTGGAAAACTGTTATTTGTATTTACACTTAGTGAAGGAAGCTTGGAGCTTTCACAGGGCCATTTCCTGAGTTGACAACAAGGTGCTGACACTTCTGGAATGTTCTCCATATGGACATCCAGCCCATTGTGACCTGGAGCAACCTCTCCTGCCACAGGGAAGGGAAGAAGTCAGCCATTCGTTTTTGCTCACCTGTGGTCACTTCTGCTTCTGGTGGCCTTTTATTTGAACTGTCCACCTTCCCATCCTGGAAAGACAACTCAATGTGCCTAGCGGGCAATGCTCTGGGTTTTGCACATTTAGGGTCTTGGGGAAGTTCATCTAAGGCTTGTCTATCTTCTCCAACCATCTTAAAGATTTTAAATTTTCAAATTTCAAATCTCAGATCCTTTGTGAAACCCCCGATGCTGCCTTTTGATGATAACAGAATATTCAACTGGAAGGTTTTCAACAATAAAGTTTATTACTTTACATGCCAAGAAGGCTGGACAGTTTCTGATTTGGTTCATCAGTCTCCCAGGTCCCCAAGGACCTGAGCTCTTCTCATCCTTCTACTACACCCACTACACCCACGGTGTATTGGTTGATCCTGTGTATTTGTCTTCTCTCCTCACGGTCACAGGATGGCTGTCAAAGCTCCTCACATCACATTCTCACCTATTTACATTCTGAGGCAGAAAATGAAGACAATTTTTTACTTTGTCCCCCTTATTGTGTGTGTGTGTGTGTGTGTGTGTGTGTGTGTGTAAAAGCTTTATAGAATCCTCCATCAGTGTCTTCTTTAGTCACATTGGGTCACATGTCATTCACATCTATATTCAACAACTATTATGGGATGTGTCACCAAGGAGAAGGGGCCTGTGGCAGGCCCTGGGAAAGACCTTTTAATCCTGGTCTCTCCGGAGAGAGATCACCAATTAAACTGCATCAGTCAACATCTCTGCTGTGAATTTACTCCAGCCACTTCCTTCCAGAAGCATTTGAGGTTCTGACGGGGTGGAGGAAGGGATTGGGAGCAGTAAAACAACAAGGGGTGGGGGGAGTGCAAGGCCAGGCCCTTCACCTGATGAACAGGAGGACAAGGAGGTGCAGAATTGCTGCCCAAGACTGTCCCCCATCCAGCACACAGGCCTGCTGTGCTCGGCAGGTACAAAAATGGTCTTCAAAACATTCACTTGAACTTATCAGGAGCAATCCCACAATTAGAGAATCCAGATTGATATCTGATAAAGAGAGGAGGCAGAGACGGGGCGGCATCCTGGGTCAGCACCAGGGGGCGTTCAGCGGGGCCTGGGCTCTGGGGGACCCATGCCTACTCCTCAGCCCTTCGTCTCCTGGTCCTGAAACTCAGGCTGGCCTGGCTCCCTGTGGGGTGCAGCTCTGGGCTGGATGAACCCTCCATGAACAGGAAGGAGGAGGCAGGAGGGGCGTTTGGAGCAGGCCCCGGGGAGCCCAGCCAGGATCCTGGCTCTCCACCCTGGGGGAGCTCCCAGTCCCTGGGCCAGGGAGGAAAGGGGCACTGCTCACAAAGTCGACATCAGTGACATTTGTGCCATGCCCTGTGACATTCCTTGTCCTCAGCATTGATCCCTGTGACCCTGTGGGGTGGGCCTTCCTGGTCCTCATTTTAGAGATGAGGAGGGGTGGGGAAGTTGATCCACGTCCACTTCCCTGAGGAGGACTCAGGGCCCCGCAGGGTGGCCCTTGGCCCCTGGGTGCTGCCCAGAACCTGTGCCAGGGACAGAGTCAACATGGGTTTCAGGCTCTGAGCTCAGACTTGCAGGTGAGGCCCCTGAAGGGTAGGGGATCCCAGTGTCCCCATCAGTTCTGCTCTGGAGGGTGAAGGGCATCAGAATCTGGTGCAGGGTGTCCTGGCCAGAGGGCACCCATTGTGCAGAGAGCAGGAGCAGTGTCCATCTCATGGTCATGATGACCCATGGTCTCCGCATAGCCTGGGGTGGCCGCATCTCTCTTCACAATATCAGCCCATCAGTTCATGTGTCCTGATGTCCAATTCATGACAGTTAAGAGGGTCGTGTTGTAAGTTTGTTAACTAAATATGTGGTGAGCAGAGCCAAGTGAGCAGGAGCAGAGGGACAGAACATTACAACGGCGTAAAGCAAAATAAACACAGGGGCAAATGTAAAACCAGGTCCCCACTTGTGTCCACCCAGAGGATAATGAAGGTTCTTCACTATCAAGTCCCTGAGGGATTTGGCTTCTAGCCTCCGTCAATCTTATTTAAATTATTGAAGCTACAAGACGGTAGAAATCACATTTCTTTTCAAAATTTAATAGTTCAAACTTTAATGAACACGCTCTGGGTCCCTGGGTCCTGAAGCACTTGGCTGACTGGCCAGCCCCGGGGACCTCTTTGGCCAGGACGTGGGCCAGGCTGCAAGCAGAGGGACTCGGCTTCCTCCTGGTCAGCTGGTGCTTGTTGTCCTTCGAGGTGCTTAGAGCTGGTGTCCCTTCCAGAAGGACTGGCTCTCTTTTCTTAGAGCCTCGACCTCCACAACAGCAAGGGGACTCAGGGTCCTGCGCCCTCCATGAGCACCTGCCTGTGTGGGGGAATGCGCATGCGTGGAGGCAGGAATGCTCCTGTGCACGCACATCTGAGGTTCATCCCTGCCCAAGCAGCATGCCCACCTCATTTCCTGCCTGGAAGGCTGAAGTCTCAGGGTCTGATGTTTGAATCCCCTTTTCACAGCTGCCAGGGAAAGGCCAGCACAACTGCAGAGTCACAGAGGCCCTGTGACATGGTTCCCCGCTGGAAAACCCCAGCTGCCCCTGCAGGCTGCTCCTCAGGGGCACAGCTGAGCCTCTGTGGCTTGGGCTCTCGGGTGACCTTCTCCTAACATTGCCGCCCAAAGTACAGCTGCAGCCAGCACACACCAGTGTTTCCCGTCAGGTCCGATACCTGCTCCCCATTCTGGTCTGGAGACCCAGTTTCCCTGGGCTGAAAATGAACATTAGTAAATGTTGGAAGTGCAAAACTTCCTCTCCTCAAAACGAAATTGTTCTCCTGGTTAATGGGAAGGACTGAGAAAGAACTGAGAAGGAAATGAAGTTCCTCACCTGGGATTTCGAGGACTTTGGAGCAACCAAAGTCACTCTGGTGACACATGGCCACGTGGAGTCCTCACATTTGGCTGGTATCACGTACAGTGAACGGAACTGACATTTTATTTTCATAACACCAAGGGCATATGAGTGTTTTAGGCCAAAACAGTAAGTTTGAGGGGCTGTTGCTGCAACCCCCATGAAATAGTGAACTGGAGGTCTAGTAGCCACCAACCTGTGTCACAGACTCACATTGTAAAGTCCTCTGTCCCTTTAGAAACAAATTTTAAGTCAAGAAATCCGTATGTCCTTAATCACAGCCTCCAACATCTCAACCCGTCTCCTAAACAAGAGTCAGTACCGCAGCAGGCAGCAGAGCCTCCAGGAGGTGTTCCAGGTGTCGCTGAGCAACGGTGACAAACCAAGGACTGTGAGCCAGAACTGCCACCGCTGGGGACTCTGGGGTCTTCTTCAGACTGGCTTGGAGAATTCACGGGAAGAGTGTCCACCCCAGGAGCCCAGACTTCCCTCCTGTGGCTTCCTGGGGATTATCCTGGAGGTAGCTTTCAGGTCTCTCCTGTAGGTCCTAGAACGTTCTAGAAGCCTGCGTCCCCACACTGTCTCTCCCTCCTTCCTCCACGTGGCATTTACTAATCCTTAGCATTTTAAACAACACTAATGACTTTTGCTATAGCCATCATAATACCACATTACAATATAGAATGTTTACATTAATTCAAATTATCCCCAATACACCCACTTTGCTTAAATGCATGTATTTTAAGAGAAAATGACATCTATGCTACAAATTACCTGCCATTATCACTTTCTGTAAGAGGACAAGTATGACATAAAAAGCAGCCTTGGCATAAAAGCGTTGTATTTTGATTATTTTAAATTTTACATTTATTTTCTGATTGACAAATAATAATGATAGCTATTCGTGGGGTCAGGGTGACAATTTGGCATGTGTATATTCTGTGCAACGATGGACTCAGGACCTTTAGGTCATCTGTCACCAATTTATCCTGGGCTTGTGATGAGGACTTTGGAAATCCCACCCTCCTGATGCTCTGACAGGTGCTGCTAACTGTAAGCACCGTGGCGTCCAAGTTCAAACTGAGTCTCTGTGCTGTTAACTCTGGTCTCCCTGTCTTTCCCTGACCCACAACCTTCCCAGCCTGTAGTAATCACTGTTCTGCCCTGGGCTTCTATGACTCAGCTTTCTCAGAGTCCAAGTAGGATTACAAGCAAGCAGTATTTGCCTCTGCGTCTGGTTTATTTCATGGAGCCTTATGATCCAAATTGCTGCAGATGATAGGATTCTACTCTCCTTTATTGGTGACTAGTATTCTGTAGTGTATCTGTATCACATTTCCCTTCCATTCACCTGTCGGTGGACATTTAGGGGATTCCATTTGTTGGCTGTCCTGAATAGTGTCGCAGTAAACATGGGAATAGAAACGTCTGTTTGATGTACTGATGGCGCATCCTTTGTATGGATGTGCATAGTGGGATTGCTGGATCATGTGATAGTTATGTTTAAAATTTTTGAACATAGATTTTACTGTCTGCTTGAGGCTTCAGAGCAGAAATACCTGTTCTGAGGCTAAAATACCTTTGACTGCTTCCTCTCAGTATAAGGGAGGTGTGTGTCGGCAGGAGCACACTGAGACTTGCCCATTGTGCATCTGAAAGTAGCCACTTCATGGCTGCTCTCCTGATGTTACCAGCTTCAGTTCAAGCACACAGAGAACTATTTGCCTTACCGCGAGCAGCCCCAGGAGCAGCATTCCTTACTTTGTTTCTGACATCACTGGATTCCCACGAGGTGAGCAGCATTAGCCCCACGAAATCGGTCATGATCGGTCAAAATGATCATAGGATCTCATCCCCCTGGGTAAGTGATCAGGGTAGGGATGGAGCACAGATCCCAGCTCTGGCCACTGAGAAACATGGAGAGGCCCTCTGGGAGTTGTTGTAAGCTTTTTATTTCAGAATAAAATCAAAGGCAATGGGAGGAAGACCGTGCTTTCTTTACTTCTACCTTCTTTAAGTCTACACAGTAAGGAAGTGATGCCTGGAGTCCTGGCAACCGTCATAGTACTCTGAGTAAGCACTGTGCTGAGGTTGGAGGGCTGGAAGGGTGGAGACAGCCTGGGACTTTGGTGACACCTCTGACTTTCTAAACCAATATGGAACTCACCTCCAATATCTTATTAAACAAACACTGAGGATTCCTACGGCTTCAGGACTTGCTTAGGAAATGACTGCGTTCCATTCCATTCATTCTCCTTAGACAGTCATTCATTCATAAAATACCTACTGATTGCCTACTCTGCCTAAATCACCACCTGGTGTTGGGATACAACAGCTACAAGCCAGACATGATCTTTGCTATGGTCTGTAGAGGCTGTCATTGTACATTCCTGCCCCCGCTGCTGATGTGGATGGTCCCTTTCCCCCATGGAGAAGAAAGAAAGTGACAACTACTCTCTGTGCAAAGGCCTGTCTTATTAGATTTAAACAGCTCCAGCTAAGAGGGGGCTTGGACAAGGATGGCACAGAATATAAGAAGTTTGAAAAGGAAAGGACAGGGCAGGACAGAAGCAGCAGCTGTGACCCTCGTCTCCTGACAGCTCCATTATAGCCTCGCTCCTTTTCCAGATGGGGCTTCAGAGGCAGGAGTCCCTCCCCAGGCTGGAACGTCCACCAGTGGGCGTCCACAGTGAGCTACCCATCAGGACCTGTGGATGGAGGTAACCAAATCTGTAGGCAGGGGATCACCCGGGACTCTCTCCGTGTGTCCAGAATCTGTTTCCACCATCAGGAGCAGTGTGGCCCAGAGGAGCAACCATTTAAGAAGCTCTGCCTCTGTGTTTTCATGATTGTTTGTAGGACCGGCTGACCTTTTCTCTAGGTTTTGTTTCCTCTGGGGAAGAGTGTGTGGAATCTCCCCTCCTTTGGGGAAGAAAGGAGGTTATTGGCTGGGGCTCTTCTCTAGGCTGTGCGAATGCAGAAAATTGAGGCTGAACAAGAAGGGACATGGACAGAATTCCCAGACAGGGCTGCTGGTTTGTTTTGACAGTTTTGTGGTTTCCCATAACTGCCTGCTGAAGCAAATACCTGTATTTATGTTCGGATTGAACAGGCAGGATGGAGCGCTCAGGAGCCGGCAATTTCTCTGCTGTAAATGGAGGACAGCACCCGACACATCTCAGACTTCTAAAGGTGTCTGCATGGTGGATCGACAACACAAAGAATTTTGGGGGAAATGTATCAGAAATGAGACCCATCCTAAATGAGAACTGCTGGGGATGAGAGGCTCCTATCATTTATCAGGTTAGTTAGAGACGGAAACGAGGCTGCAGGGTTTGTTCTGCTCCTGCTGCGTGGCTGGTGAAATGAGAAGGGACGTCAGGGGAGTGCTGGGCTGGCTACTTCTCTTTTCCTCCATCTTCTGATATTGCTGGGAGGATTCTACCAGCACAGGGCTAGAAATAAACATTGCACTCATTTAACATGGGAAACAAAAGCAAAGTTATGAGTCAGAGGTATTTTAGCCTCAGAACAATAACACGATGGATCCAGTCAAATGCAACTGACTCCAACAGCAAGACATAAGTTTTATCTGCATGAATCACAGCCACACTACAAATGGACCCTATGGTGTGCTGAGCTAGAGGGAGACAACTGGTAGACCTGATGCCCTGGCCTCTGGGTTTGTGTATTGATACTGTCCTGGGCTTCTTTGTGGTCATTGGTGAACTGACGTGGATGACAGATACTGTGAGATATTTCCAGGGTCCCCCAGTTAATATACAAGGAGGCTAAAATTTCACTTATGTGCTAGGATTGGAATGCCCACCAGCTACTGACTGGACCCATATGTGTGCCTTGGGGCAAATTTGGAGACAATTTGCTGAACATTAAAAGTACAATCGATAATGTTTCCACATGCACAATAGCACTTAGAGGAGCATCTGGGACTGAGCCACCTCACATCTGTCCAACCACAATTATTCAGATGTGATGGGCCCGACGGGCCTGTGGACATGGCCACATGTCATCCCGGGTGGAAATTAAGTCAGAATTTTGCCCAAGAGAGATTTCTGCATAGATAATGGACTCAGATAACACAGTGTGGTTCTAGAAGGCACACAGAATGGAAATGAGAATGTGTAAAATTAAAGAAAAATGGTTTTCAGTTCACAAAACCCCACCCGCCCCTCTGGAGAGCCCATTCCCTCATCCAGGGCCACTTCCCCTGGAACTTGAGGCACTTCTCAATTTGCCTGTGAGCCATGGAGTTTGAGTTTCTCTAGAAGGGATTCCCCCCCCCCAGGCAAATTGAGAGCATCAGAAGGTGAAGTCAGGCTTATTATTCTGGGAAGTATGATAGATCTTCTCATGGTTCTGTAATGCTAAAAATAAAGGTAAAACTCTGTAGCGTTCTTTCTTTTGATTTCCGACTTCATTGTAGACCAGTGTTTTCCTTCTGCAACCACTTACCAAGTGATTACCTAAGGAGGCTGCAGGTGGAAGACCCCGTTAGCCTCCCAAGACAGAGATGTTACGACATGTCCCTAAGGGAGGGAACTGGAAGATCTAGGCTACCTCAGTATCCAGCTTCCTGATCTTCTCAGTCCCTAAGACTCAGGTCCACAATGGCAGACTCCATGGGGCCCACACTGATGCTTCCAGAAGTCCAAGAAAAGAAACCAATGTTGTTGGGAGGCCGAGAATGCAGAGCTGCTGCTGAGGATTTGGGAAATGTCCCGAAGTGCCACCCACTGGGGACAGGTGGGTGGCAGCCTGCTACAGGTAGACCGTGGCACCCAGAAGCAGCTCTTCATTTCACCCTAATAATGCGAGTCTATTATAAATGCAGGATTCAATGAAAGAAAGCATCGCGGCCTATGCTTCATGGTTTCCCTTAAGTAAATATATTTAAAAGAAAACTTTCTTTCACTACCAGAACAGGCAAACTTCCTATCTCACCCACAGAAGCAACCCATCCCAGAAAATTATTAAATCTCTCCCTCAGATAATACTAAACCCTATTCAGATCTGGTTGCCTGCGGAAGGCCTCAGCCTGTGACCTGATTTCCCTTTGCTGAATTGAAGATTTTCTAGTGGAAGAGAGGCTTTACAGAGGTAGCACTGGAATCAAAAGACTTTCTCCTTGGAGTCACAGGAGTCATTGAAAGGGAGCTGCTAGGGAAATCGCCTAATGAGTCACTTTTTAAAAAGTCATGAACTGTGATAGCAACTGGAACTGCTCACATACTCCACAGCACTGCGAGGCCAGCATTTTATGGAACAGAGTGGATATGGCTAGTCGAGACACTCTGTAATTAGTTCCTGAGCAATAAGGTGACTTGGGACAAGGTTCTCTCTGATAACTCATTCTTCTCTAATAAAGTCCCTTCTTTGTCAGACTTCAAATCAGGCTTCTTCAAGTGTTGGAGAATTGCTTTCAATCTCCAGATAATTGTACTATATAACATATCTGATTGGAAAAAAAAAAGTTTTTTCAAAGCAGTCAGATTGAATCTTGTGGGTTGAACTTACTGACTTTTTCTAATGAATGCGATACAGTGGAAGTAATAGAACATCCCTTCTGACATGGATATGAAAATACTGTGGTTCTGTTTTGAGGGCTCATTCCTTCAGTTGCTCACTCTGAGGAAATCCGGATGCCGGGTTGTGAGCTGCACTGTGGAGAGAGCAAGAGTCTCTGAGCCCAAGGAGGTTTCTGGGCCATAGGCGATGGGGAACTGAGGCCCTCGGGGCAACAGCCTGTGGGAAAGGAGCCCACTGTAATACTGAGTGATTTTGGTGACCCTTCAGGTGAGATTTGACCCACGGTCAGTCGCATGGCTTTGCCTCCAGAGCCCTGAAGTCAGAAGAGCTCCAGAAAGCAGTCTGTGTTTGATTACCCAAGAAGCAGAATGTGTGCTGTGTCAAGTTGCTAAGGCAAACAGGAAGGGCAGTCACCCAAACACGGAACCCATGGCTTCTGAATACACCAATGCAGGTCACTCACCTTTGACCTCACCTGCAGAGTTGCTTTTTTCATGTTTAATTTACATCTTTTTTTCCCCTAAGATGAGATGCTCTTGTGGTTCAGTGGTAGACTGCTTGCCTCACATGTGTGAGGCACTGGGTTCAATTCTCAGCACCACATATAAATAAATAAATAAATAAATAAATAAATAAATAAATAAATAAATGTCCATCAACACTAAAAAAATATTAAAAAACAAAACAAACAAACAAAAAAACAACAACAGGGACTTGCAGCATGTAGCTCTCTTGCAGTCTGTATGGCCGTCTTACTGACCGCAGTCAGTGTCCTCAGAGATACCTTGTGTCTCTTTATGTGACTGCATTAACTTGACAATTTATCACAGAAAATAATGTGCTTTTAAATTACTTTTATTTCTTACAAGATGCAAAGACAATACTGTTGGTCGGAACCCCTTTCCTTTTCTCTCATTGCCCCATTTCTCTCTTTCTTTTCCTCTTTATCTTTCCCTGTGGTTGGATCCTGAAAGCAATCACAGGACATTGTGGGAAATTGAATTCTAAAGCATTTTTAAAAATAGCACTTTTCCAAGTTTCCCCTGATAAAATGGCAGTGCTTTTAACTACTTGTTGATGGATTCAGAAGTTTTCTCTTAGGACTACTCTTTGATGTGTTCTAGAAAGAGTTGGTCATGGCAGGAGCCAGAAGATGAAGCTCAGTAGTGGAGCACTTGCCTCACATGTGGGAGGCCCTGAGAGCTATACCTAGCACTGAAAAACAAAAACAGAGTCGATAATAGAAAGAAGAATTTTAATAATTTTCAGCTTACGTAGCAGAGTTAAGAAGAAATAACAACTTTTACAAATAAAAATGGAATCTACACATATATGTGTAAACACATACACACAAATGAACTTTAGTATGGAAATTGCATTTACCTAAAACATTAAGTATTAGCCAGTGGATGTGTGCAATTAACTCTGCTGTTTCCAAGACAGGCATTGCATGGCCCATGCTTCCACAAGAGTTCTCGTAACTTAGTAGTGAATTAAGAACTGAAAAAAAAAATGAAATTAAATCAGGAAGGATGATGACAATGACAAGAACTTTCATGGAGGTGTCTAGACAGTGACCATTCACAGCTTCCTGGGACCCAGCAGCAGATTCATCACCTGAACCCCTACCTCCCCCTGCCCCACAGGGTGGGTCACAGGGACACATGCTTCTCCCCATAGGACTCTTTGGGACAACCACAAGATTCCATTATTGTTCTTTTGCCCCCTGTCTGTGCATGCCATCACTCCCTGCTGATGGGAGCAAGAGAAGGGCTGTTTTCCCTGCACACATTCATTGGCTGCAAACCTGAGAAATGTGGTAGATGAGCTTGTGAGTGTTTCCTTGGAGATGACACGTATGTGGTTCCTGACCTCTCTCCTCCAAGGATGGCTCTGCTTATTCTCCCCTATATCCTGACAACAATTTAAAAGGCAATGCTCATAATGAGTAGTTTACTGAGTGGTTACCATGCACCAGGAATTCCTCTAAGAGCTTTGTATTTACACATTCCATTTTAACACGGAAATAGCCCTGCAAAGCAGTAATTCTGTATCCCTCCGGATACTGACAAAGAAGCAGGGAAAATCTTCATGTCTCCTCATGCCACATGGCCAACAGGCCACAGAGGGACTCCTGAGCCCTGTTCACATATTTCCAGACAGACAAATATAGCCCCTTCTCTCTTCTTGGGAGAAAACCTGACCTTGTACTTGGGCTTGGATGCTGGAGCAGACTGCTAGGCCAATACCTGTCTATCACTCATTGATGTGCGATTTTGCCCCTTAGTTTATCACCTGTAAGTGAAGAATCATTGAGATCAGCTGTGAATACCTGTCACATAGTAAGGACAACATAATTGTCACCATCACAATCACCACTACCACCACTAGTATCATGATCATCACCATCACCATCACCACCACCATCATAACCATCACCATCATCACCACCACCATCATAACCACCACCATCATGATCATCAATATTACCATCACTATCATCTTCACCACAAACATCATGATCATCACTACCACCACCATCATAACCACCACCATTACCATCATCATCATCACCATTATGATAATCACCATCACCATCATCATCACCACCACCACCATCATTGCCATCATCATGTTTATTTTTCTCCTTCTCAGAGTTACTACACTAAATTGTTCAAATGATACTGTCTTAGTTCATGCTGCCATGACAAATCACTGAAGACTTGGTAGCTGAAATGATGAACACTTCTTTTCTTACAGTTCTGGAAGCTGGAAATACGAGACCAGGCTGCCATCATGGTTCAGTCGTGGTGAGGGCTCTTTTCTAGGTGGCAAGCTTCTTCTTGCTGTGTCCTCCCATGGAGGAAAGAGGGTGAGCTGGCTCTCCGCCTCTCCTTATGAAGGCTCTGTGCTTTATCAGGAAGGCTCCACCTGTTCACCTCCCACATCCCCACTCCAAACCATCACAGTGGGGCCAGGACTCTTAATAGATGATGGGGAGGACACAGCATTCAGCGCTCTTCAGCCTCCTTCCTGGAGAAGAGTCTCCTACTTCCCTTATTTAACATTTCCACCACCACCCAAACTTCCTAACGGCCTTCTTGCTTTGTTTATATACATTTTTCTTGCTGTTAGATTTTCTCTGTCCCTCCTGTCAAGCACAAGCTCTGAAGGCAGGGTTTTCATCTGTATCTGCATGTCTGGAACAAGGCCCCACACAGAGCAGGTTCTCCATCAACCTCTGGAGGGTGGGTTTGACACAATGCTGGGAGCTCACTCATGTCACTCACAGTGAGGCTTAGATGTGGCCCCTCACTGCACTTTGCCCAAGAGTCACTCCTTGCATGCAGTGAGCTCTGGGGCAGCCACTGGGTCCTGCTGAGAAATACTTTCTTCCTCCTGGCATCAGATCCCTGGTACCATCAGCCTTCATTTGGCTACATCCAGTAACCTGCAAATGACCATTTTACTACCAGCTATTAATTTTGCTGCCCACTTTACAGAGCTGTTAGAGGAAAATGCCTTGAGCAGCAAGATTTCGAACCTGGGGCTCCAGGACCACAGTTAATTCAAGTGACAGGTTCACAGCCTGCCATCTGGGTGCCTTACACTGATTTCTAGGAAGCAAGATGGTGGCTATAAGAGCTTATGGAAATAACACTGGGTAGTTTGAAGCCAAGGAAGGGGACTTCCCAGGTGGGAGGAGGCTTAGCACTTCTGGGCTTAATGGTGTGAAGAAATGGAAACTATGCCTCATGCCCACTGGGAAGGAGCACTCAAGAGGGGGTTTGAGGATCACATGATCTTGAACTTGAGGAGTGAGGAAGGTGGGGCCAGTGCCTGCTCTTCCAGCCCCCAACCCCCCAGCTCCAGCTGTCTCCTCTGTACTGTCAGCCTCTCCCATTTGGCCTGCCATGTGGAGCAGGGCCAAGGACACAGCCTGTGCCTTCAGTCTCAGGGACTAGGCAGAGCTGGGAAGTAAGGAGTTGTAGGAGCATCAACCACTCATGGTGCTGCATCCTCACAGCCCTGAGAACGGTTGCAAATCCAATTAACTAGCAGTAATTCCAACCATTATTCATGCACAATTCCTAGTCAATTAATATGATCTGGGGTCAATACAAATTTTGCCAAGTGTAAGAGGAAAAGATTTGATTGAGCCAAGAAATGAAGATTGTGGATGTTTAAACTAATTTAAGATAATCAACCCTTGGGAAAATTTTATTTTTTGGCATATAAATAATATTGAAATGATCATAACATAAAAACAGAATGCAACAAAGGTGTATGCTGTTTCTGCCTGCTCTACACAATATCATCACCAGGTCTCAGAAGCACCTGTCCAGTGTTAGTGCGAGTTGAGGCCAGGGTTCTCGAGTCCCCAGCATGGGCATCTTGAGACGTGGGCTGCAAATCCAACTTCAGTCTCTTTCAATGGTCTTGTTTTTGTCTCCATGGGTTCAGATTTTAAACTCAGCTCTCTGGGGGATGCAGTTTAGGTGTCTTTAAGATCACAAGGCATGCAGTTCATGAGCTGGAAGCCATACGTGATGATTCTTGTGGGGGAATCTGACATTGGATGCTCGGTACTTGATGGTTGTAATTGAGAGAAACTGCACTATTTGAAAAAATATAGGGGTCTAAAATCACCTTCCTATGATAAAAAAATGGCTCTGACTTGGAAAGTGTCTTTTTGGACATAAACAGAACAATTTCATAAGCCCGTTCCCAATTGCCCGTTTTGTCATCAGTAGAGTGTGACAACTAGTTGACAACTTTTCACTTGTCTTATTATTATAAAACCTGAGAAGCCCCCAACTCCAACTGTATGGACCTTCAGCTTTTAGGAAATGAGTACTTCAAGTGTTATTCTGGGGGAGGAGGAGGCAAGGGGTTCTCTCCACTCATTACCAAAATACAAAGGCCTGGGGATAGAGCTCAGTGTTTAAGAGCCCCTGGTTCCACCCCCAGTGCCAACACAATCAAACAAAAAAAGTATATTGACCTGAGTGTCTTCTCTACCTTGTCTTTGGGATCCACTCAGTGGTCCTTGGGTTTCCCATTTTCCACACGAGGGCACTGAGGCTGGGAAAGGGCAAGGAAGTTCCCTGGTTTGAGGGCAAGTGAGTGGTAAGGTCAGGATTTATACCCAAACTTTCTAAATCCAGGCTGGAGATCTTGAGCCTGAGGTTATCTAATGACTGGCTGCCATGTAGACTTAAGATGTCACCTCTTCCCTTTCCACCCAAGCACAGAGGATCAGAGAGTAGAAGATTAAAGACAATTAGTCAGCTTTTTCCTAGTGTATAAATGATCCAACAATAAAATCATCATTAACATTATTACACGCCATGATTTTTTTCATATTTTTCCAACCTTAGAAAGATGTTCTTTTTGATTCTTCAAACACAGTAAGAGATTAGTATCTAGATTAGTACCTAGATGTTTGGTTAGGTTTTCATTGTTGTAGCCAAATTACCAGAGAAGACCAATGGAAAAGAGAAAAGGTTTATCTTGGCTCAGGGTTTCAGAGTTTCAGTCCATGGTCAGCTGGCTCCATAGCTCTGGGCCAGAGTGAGGCAGGATACCAGGTGGCAGGGCATGGTGGGGGAACGCAGCTCAGGTTGTGGCCACTAGGAGGCAGACAAAGCTCTGCTCACCAGAGACAAAACACAAACCCAAAGGCATGTCCCCAGTGACCCGCCTCCTCTAGCCACACCCTACCTGCCCACAGGTACCACTCAGTGAATCCATATCCATGGATTTGATTGGAGCTTTTATAATGTACTCATTTCACCTCTGAACGGTCTTGCACAAGGGCTTTTGGGGGAGGCCTCATATCCAAACTGTGACACTGGGTGACCTCATGGAGAACAACAGAACCGGAAGTTTCCTCCAGAAGAAGGGTCAATAGTGTAGCTATTAGGCCTTGCTGGGGCCTGCGGGGCAGAAGCTCCGCATTCTAACATCCTGCATGCATGGGAAGAATATCTCGGCCTTATACATATTTATATCAAACAGCAGAGTAAATATCACATCCCCCCTTCCCAGTTAACTTAACATGTCGACAGGTAAATGACCCATAAAGAAAAAGAAATGATTTTTTTTTCTACCATTGAAAGGGTAAAATTTCTAAGCTGCAAAGCCTGAGTTAAAATGTAAAGTACCAGGCATTGTAAAGCTGCTTCTAAGCTGCAAAGCCTGAGTTAAAATGTAAAGGACTAGGTATTGTAAAGTTTCTAAACTGTACTCAAAACCTGAAATTCCTGTAGCTGTTAGGACAATTCCCCCTGACTATTTAGTTGTTAAATAACCTAGGACCCTGTGCAGCTTGGCACGTAGGCATCTGTCGCGAGCAGCTCCCGAAGCTGGAGCGGGCCTTGGTCTCGGAGGTCAACCGCAGGCAAGTCCCCGGCCGTGTCCTACCCGGACCAGAATCCCCGGCGACACGAACACACCACACCGACTCACGGAGATGTCTTTCCAATGCTTCGTTTATTCTCACAGCAGTCCTCACACAGCAGCAGCGGAGCAGAGACCGGACGGACCAATCAGGCGGCTGGTGTCAGTGCCTGACCTGAGAGGTGCTGCCTGTCCTCCGTGCCTTATATTTATACTAAGCCTAACTTGTTTACATCTTATTGGGGTTTTTCCCTTACATCATTTGTTTTTCACTACCTTATCCATACCTAACACACTTCGCACTCATCACTATCTTATCTATACCTAACACACTGCACACTTGTAGCACAACATCAAAACATGTTTACCTAAAGTTAATATTATCTATACCTAACATGCTGCACACTTGTAGCACAACATCAAAACATGTTTACCTAAAGTTAATATTCACTCCATACAATACCTAATACTTATTTAACTACTATTCACTCCATACAGCATCTCAGGGCCCAAACCAATCAGTTTGAATGTACCCCCCTTCTTAGGACTGACCTATCACTCCCGCCCAACCTGTTCCCGCCAATGAATGTACTAATCATGTTTAAGAATTGTTGTTTGATTTTCCCACCGTGTATGGTGATTTGTTAAAGGAGACTGTAATGTATGTAAAGTCCCTGCCCTCCCCAAAAAGTGTACATAAGCCCTGCTCAACCCCTGCTCGGGGCTCTTGGCCGCTCTCCCTTCTTGAGTGAGCCTGGAGCCCCAGCACGCTGGATTGGATCCTCAATAAACCCCCTTTTGCTTTTGCATGAGTCGGTATCTTGGTGGTCTCTTCCTCCAACGTTCGCCGGACCCTTACACCATGAAAGCTTTTATATTTGCAAACATTTTCATACCTAATAGAGTAGGTCGTAAAGTGAGTTTGGTGCATTTTCTTGACACAGGTTTTACAAGGTTTTAAAAGGACTTTGGGTGGTGTGCGGCGTTCAACGTTTTACTCTATTACGTTCTGACCCCTGTTTATTGGGTGGGTTACTCTACGTAGCAGGGAATTTTCATAAATATTTGGTGTGTTGGGGTGAAAACAAACCACTAATAGATCTCCCAGCCCATAACTGCAGTGTGATGGCAATTATTCTTTTAAAAATGCCTGACATTTTTAAGAATGGGGCTTTGAGTCACAGTCCAAGGCACAGTGCCTGGTACTCTGGTTGGAAGCGGTGTGAGCTGCAGGTCCAAACCCACCTTCCATCAGGGTTCAGTGCAGAGGGATCTAGTGGCAGAGGAGGGATTCTGCCCCACAGCCTCCCAGGGTTGCAAACTTCCTCTTCTGGCTTTTATTGTCCTGGGACTGAAGAGCCTCCGCTGGGTCCTGCAGGGTCATGAGGAGTGGAGAGGGCTGAGGGATGTGTGCATGAGCACGGCTGGAAGTGGTGCTCACGATCTGCACGACCCAGGGGGAAAACCCTGTGACCTGCCTCTGTCAACTGTGGCGGACACACCTGTGCACCAGGGAGGATGGGCACTGGGGTGGACCACCACAGGTCAGCTCATCTTGTTGCATCCAGCCACATGTTGGGAGAGTGCCCTGTGTTGAGAACTGATGGCCCAGACACTTTCAATTGAAAACGGGGCCATGTGTTTCTCCTATTCACATTGGAAACCTGCGGCCTGCACTCGCCTCTGCCCAGGGCCGTGTTCCTTCAAAACCACTGTGCTGAGAGCCACAGCCAGTTGTAATGGCCCCTGGCATTTTGCCAGAAGTAATGGTTGAGAGGCAAGCCATTAAGATGTTGCTGGATTGATTCAATTGTATATTAGACCTTTACTGTCTGAGGATTGCCTGGGGAGTTTGCGTTTGTTGGGGAAGTTCTGGTTGGTGTGTGGTGTGTCCTGGAGAAGGCCGCGTGGGTGGCGTTATGGGGAGTTTGGAAATAAAGTTTGTTCCTGCTTGAGTGGCTCATGATTTGTGCCCAACCAGACTGTGGCACTGATGCTCCAAGAACAAGGAAGATCAAAGCATTTCATGGTTTTCTAAAAGAAGTTCTGCCTCTGTGTGTAGGCAGAATGCTTTTTTCCCCCCTCTATGGTTAGAAAAATGGGGTGGGGAGTCCATGCATTGTGTAATCGTGGGGGGGGGGCACACATAGGTTGTAACATTGCTCATGCTGAGGCCCATCTGAGAATTCAACACAGTGTTTTCTCAAAGCAGAGAAGTTAATTCGTTATTAATTGGTTTTAGAGGTTTGCCTAGAGCATTGGTTCAGAGCAAACTTTGCTACCAAAATCATTGAATCACATAATTTACACTCATAGCTGGGTTTGGAAGGGCTTGATTACTGAGTGGGCATCTATCGGGTAGAACAAGAGGCTTCCCCGAAAGTGTGTTTCATTCTGCAGGTGGCATTATCTGGGTTGGAACAGGATTTTCCACGGATGTAGTCCAACTGACAGCACCAGATCTCCCTCCTCCCCAGCTGGCCTTCAGCTGAGGCGTGGCATGGACATCCTTCTTTCCTGTCTTTCCTGTGTTTCTTTGAGCATTTCTTTTTTCTCTACTACATGAAGGTCAGACACCGAGCTAAGCACCAAGAAGACCCATACAAATTATATGTGGTCTTGACCTCATGGGCAACATCAGCTAGGTTTCTCTTTTAAGGAAAGATGTTAAATATTTGGCTTAAGACAAAAAGTGGGGGGCTGTTGGCTGATGTAGCTAAGCCACTTGGGAGTGGGGTGGTTAGGGATGCAGATACAGTTGGATCCAGGGGCTTTTCCTTTCATAGTTTTGGTGTGTCCCTCCAGCTCACTCACTAGGGTCACCTCTGTTCCCACACAGTGGCCTCCCTAGTGACATCACTCTATCAGGCACTTTGGACAACACTGGGTTCACATTTTGCTTGTTGGTTTTGTTTTTTGTTTTGCCAGAGTTTCCACCAAGACCTGGGAGTCATCCTGATTGTGATGTGGTTGGTGTGCCAGGCTCTGCGCAGATCTGCCAGGCGTGGCAGCGGCTCTGGGTCCTCGGGCTCCTGTGCTCACCCACAGACCACACTGCACAGGGCCACAGAACGGCAGCACAGCCCTCCCCAGCTCAGTGCACCCTTCTGTTAACTACATGAGAACGTAGTCTGTACCTCAGCCAGGCCTGGATGGGGGTCCATTTCTTCAGTGAAAGCCACTCGATACCCCCATAATGGAACATGTTCAGTGTCCCCATCCTGGATTTTTCCCTAGTTCCACATTCACAAAGCAGAATGCCACAGCCCCTGGGCTTCATGGGGACAAATAGGACCCCAGGTGGTTTGGGCCCTTCTGTGGCCTGGTTTGCACACGTCTCATCCTGGGGCTCTCCTACAAGGAAGAGCGGCCAACAGGGCTTTTGCTTTGCTTGATGGCTTTTCCGTGGCTGCCCACATGCACAGGAGACCCCGAAGCCTCTCCAGGTGCCCTGGGGCATCTGCAGCCAGGGGTGACACAGGGGCACTGGGCAGGCGCCCCTTGGCTTGTCCTGTCCTCCTGTGCTGTTTGCTTTGGGTGGATGAATATCTTCTCATCTCTCCCCTCCCATGGTGTGGAGTGGTGTCCAGGTGGCCGGCTTGTGCTCTCCAGTGGTCACCCAGGACTGCGCTGTCTGACCAGGAATTCATCCTGCCTTCCTGGGGCCGCCCAGCTCCTGCTGGGGGAGTGGATGGCCCGGGAGGTCTGCTGTGAGACTCTCATCACTGAGACATGGTGTCCACACCACGTCCAGGGAAGGCCAGCTACACACCTCCATGCCAGCTCCTGGCAGAGGTCTCCCTTGTGATGAGTGTGAAAAACATCAAAGCAAACCCTCCGCTGCCCAGGGGTGAGACCAGGGACAGTTCCACCCACTTTGACTCTCCTTACTCTTCAGAAATCCTAATCATCAGCCTTGATTTTATTTATGGATTTATTTTTGGTTTTTTTGGTCCTGGGGATTGATTCCAGGGGAGCTCTACCACTGAGCCACCAGCCCCCAGGCCTTTTTACTTTATTTGAAGGCACAGCCTCACTCACTTGCAGAGGCTGGCCTCCAAGTTGCCATCCTCCTACCTCAGCCTCCTGAGTCACTTGGGGTTACAGGCATGATCCGCCACACTCAGCAATAAATCCCCCTTTTAAAGGTTCTTGTGAATTGGGGTGCTACATGCCATCTTCATTATGAATGAATCCTTCTTTCAGACTAAACTGCAGGATATTCATGAGTTTGCACTTTAATCTTACATCATTAATTCTATATCTAGATATTAAACGTTTACGTTGTCTCACTTGAAGTTGTTTTGAAATGGATTCTGTCGGGGAGGCTGGGGAAGAGGGTTGCACCAGCTCACCACGTGCAGTTTTATAACTTCACTTTCTTACCTGAGAGCTGACTCTGCTATGCTGAACTTAGATTTCCATTCACCAAATTCTACCTGGATGGAGGACAGAACAAGGGCAATAATGACCACACACTGCAGGGACAGGACCCCTTCAGGACCACCTCAGAGGCTTGTTCATGTCACTGCTTACTCAACACTAGGAGGCATCTTTTAAATTACTGGCAGGGGAAGAGTGCCTGTTGTTTGAGCAGTGTGCAACCTGTGCTGCTGAAGAGGGTGGCATTTCTAGTGCTTCCATGCTGAGCCTTACCTCATTATGACCTTCTGAGGGTAGTCCTCATGTTGGGACCTAATGAGCAGCAAGGAGCACTCCATTGACTTAAATGTCAGATGTTACCATTAATGGGCAGCAAACGAGCACATTTCACGAACTGAGTTCAGATACCGACAAGTGATCAATGGAGGATTCCTCAGTGAGCTTTGAGACAGGCGGCGATGTCCATGTGGACATTTTAAAGGTTATTCCTGATGACCAATGAGACACCCTTTCCTTCCTGAGGCCAGGAGGGAGCCAGGTGGGGCAGCAGAGCATGGGTGGTGGGTTCATGGGAACAGAGCTGGCGCCCGGCTCCATCCCACCTCCAGTAGGAGGTATGCAGAGGACCAGCCCCAAGCCCAGGCCAGGAAAGATAGCTTTGCCTGCAGACCTGGGCACATGTCCCGCAGTGAGCTGGCTTAGTGAGCAGGTGCCGGCTGCGTACCGGGAAAGCCAGGGCAGCCGAGTGGTTGAGAGGAGGGCTGTGCCCGAGGAGCAGGACTGGACGGTGGCCCTATGCTGGGGACTGATGTGGCACAATGCCTGGGACCTGCTGAGACTCCCCTGGAGATGGGGACCTCCGACCCAGGCATGTTGCAAAAGGAATCCTGCCCAAGGGAGTGGAGGAGCAGATCAGAGGACCCCACCTCCTTCTGGGGCAGAAGCTGAGGGGAAAGGGCAGGAGCAGGTCACAGAGACAAGTCCCCTCTGGTTCCAAGAGAACCTGGGTGGGTGGCCCAGAGAGGGCACAGGGCCAGGACAGGTCACCTGGGAAGTACAGAGATGACCTGCACTGAGGCAGCCTCGTGGGCAGGGACTGGGCGCCCCAGGACACATGGGAGGGACAGTTAGGGATAAACATCACCCTGCATTCAAGCTTACCTCCTCCAGGAAGTCTCCCGGGGCCGCCCATCCTCTCCATACGTCAGGTGTAGACCGTTTGGCTTACTGAGTTAAAATCAGCTGTTCAATTTTAATAATCACTGTACTTCATTGAGCCTGAAACACCATCAATTGTAAGTTACCATCTTATTTTATATCATAGGATCTGCAGTTACCTTTCTTTTTTTTTATGTTTGCCTAATTTCTCTCCTCAGTTACTGTGAATTATTAGAGAACAAGAACCATGATTTATGTTTTTGTCAACACATGTTAACTCATAAATTCATGGATAAGGGATTATTTCAACTACAAGAAGGAAGCCTATTTGAAGGAAATACCAAACGTTCTGAGAAGTTTCCATCATTTCATTATGAAGATCCACTCTTCGTGAAAATAAATAAATGAAAAAAGAAAAACCCAGCATGAACTGGTGCATTTGAAAGAGGGGCAGTTACAATTTTGCAGATTGAAATAACTCAATCAGTTTTACTGTTTTAAAATTTTATTCATGCACACGCATGCACGCTCCCAGGATCTGGAGGCTGGAATTCCCTCGCTGTGGTCAGCACTGAGACCCAGGAGGCCTGGCCTTGTGGCCCCGGGTCTGGAGCTGGAGTCAAGGCTGTGGATTCTGCTGGAGTCGAGGGCCAGAGGAGCACCTTGCAGGGATTTTTTGGAGTGAATTGGATCGCGGCTCAGCTTTTTCTTGTTGGAATAGGATTCAGCTTAGCAACCAAAACGATTTGTGCCTGTGGCCACTCCTGTCCTCCTTCTGTCCTGTTGGTGTCTGAAGGAAAACCAGCTCACAATGATCAAAGAGGCCATTTGGGAGGAGGAGAGAGCCCCTTGTCTGCCCCACCTTCTGTGCTCCGTGAGATGCCAGCTCACTGAAGGCGCAGTGTTTTGTCTGAATGAAGAGCCGGGCACAAACGGCATTCTAAACAGCGCAAATTTAAACTTCAGATATGAATTCATTTAGATGGGTCATCTTCAGCCCTTAAAATAACTATCTATCTTGTCTGTCCCACAGGGACCCTTCCTCCACGTTTATGACCTTAAATCAGAAAATCATGGTGATCAAGGTGTAAATATTTAGTTCCTGATTCCTTGTTTCATTTTCTTTATTCCTGAGTAGATCAGAGTTGGAAGGAAAGCCAGGCATTCTGAGGGAAGAGAAAAACCAAGAGCAAGCACAGAAGGAAAGGCCTGTGCGTTTGTCCTGTTCGCCTCGACTGGCTTTATATCAATCTCTGTTCAGTCTGATAAATACACAGGTTCCTCTATATCAAAGAGCACACCCAGCAGGCTCCGGAAGCCAAGGCACGGGGACCCATAATGTGCTTTTCCCATCTCAAAGACCTGCTTATTGGCTGCACTCTGCACACCAGACATGGGGATCAACCAATAGGTCTAAACATGCTCACAGCACATGATAGTTAATAACCCAGACATAAGCAAGTATGATCTGCATTTTCTGGATGGAATCCAAAACGGTTTGTGCCTGTGGTCTCTCTTGTCCTCCCATTCAGACAAAGGAGGGGTCTTGGCTGTTGAATCAAGGGATGCTCTTAGCCCAGCCATTCAAGGGACTCCTGCACCCCCTCCCCAGGCTCATCTTGAGCACTTCCAAGCAGTTTGCTGCACCCACCTCATAGAAAACAGTACTGCTGAAAAATAGGGATATTTGAAATGTATACAAGCTTTACACTCAGTCAATTCACAATTTACTGGACAAAGTTAAAAGAAAAACTACAAGAAAGATTGCTATTTCTCTTCTCTTTCCCTCCCTCCTTTCTCCCTTTCTCCCTTCATTCCCTGATTATCCAAGAGAGAGCACAGAGACAGGAAGAACACAAGGCAGGAATGGAGAACGGTGCTGAGCTATGCCTGTTCGCCCCTGTGGATTCTAAACTGGGCTTCTTTTTTAAATTTCACAGCCTCCCTTTGTGTTTTCTGAAGCCGCATATTTTTACTCTGACGTTACTTTTTTCTCTCTTACTTGTGGTTTCTTTTGGTTTTATAGAGTTAAGAGAAAAACTGGATGATTCAGCTGATGAGATCTCATACAAAGAGCCTAACTGTGGCCACTCTGGAGGGTCAGGTGTGAGTGGCCAGTGGAGAACGCAGATGAAACGGGGTGAGTGGCGAGTGTGGCGTTGTACAGCTGGGGCTGCACGTGGACTGGTAAGTTGGGGACAGCCATCTGGATGTTTGTCTCCCCTTTTTACTTTTTTAGGTGGATTTTTAAGACACTCTAGAAACTTTTCTCCTGTTCTTCCTGTGTTTAGTAGCAGCAAGGCAGGTGCCCGGAACTCGCAGAGTGGGCCTCCCTCACCATCATCTGGTGGTGCAAGCCGAGTCCTGGAGTAAGCAGCCCTCAACTCCCCCAGGAAGCCAGGAAACCAGAACCCTCTCAGTCAGTGCCACCCACAGGGATCCTGTGTCCTGGCCTCTCCCACCCCAGCTCCTAGCACGGGCAGGATGCAGGTGACGGTGATGATACAGAAGCCTCTGCCTCTCCTGTGTCCTGCTCCAGGGGTCCAGCAGATTGCCTGTGGTCCTGGGCACTTCCACGCTCCCTCCATGTCTTGTCGTGCAGTCCAGTGGTGATGGCTCAGCCCTCCTGGCTGCTCCTGGCCCAGGACTGCAGAGGTTCCTTGCAATAAGGTCTCAGGGCTGCTTGTGGTCCTTGAACCTGGTTGAAGTGAGATTTTAACAGCCTCTCCCATGGGAGTACCCCAAGGAGGGAATCCAGGGTGTTCAGCTTGTTGCACGGGCCAATAAACTCCCTCAGGAAGATCAGCACCCATCTCACCCACAGGCACACCTTTGCCATAGACGATGCGTGGGAAAGCACACTGTGCACGTTGTGTGTGTGACATTTCTTCCTCTTGCCATCCTGGGACTCAGGGAGGAAATCCGCCCAGATGTGGGATGACAGCAGCCTCCATAGCTGAAGTTCAGTTGACGGGATCCTTACAGACGATCTGCGTCAGGGCACACGTCATGCTGTGGATGTGACATCAGGGAGATCCTGACCAGAGGTGCGATTGCCAGGTCATCTCAGAACTTTTGAGAGCTCAAAATAGAGAAATGTGTGGAGAATAATGTTAAATCCATCCAATTTGTGTTTTCATGCATTGGTCTCAGGTTCAAAAAAATTTAAAAGAAAGAAGTAAAAAAAAAAGAAAAGCCATGCTGGGATGGTATGTTGAAATCGATGACAGTTACCTTCAGTCCTTCTCTTGGCCACAGTGGAGTTTCCCTTTTATTTGAGGTGACACTATGATAAAATCAAAATACAGATGTGGTCCTTGCTGTAGGGAGCCTGTTAACTATGTTTTAAAACAAAATTTGGTGTCAATGTTCCCTGTGACAAAGTCCTTGTTAACCAGTACAGTACAAACACATCGCAGGGCACTAAGTCCTTTGGTATATTCACAGTTCTTTATCTTCAGAAACCTGTGTATGTGTGTGTGTGTGTGTGTGTGTGTGTGTATGTATGTGTGTGTATTTATAAATAAATAATAATCCATACATAATGCATATTTGCAAGTATGCATGGTAAATATAAACATTTATGCATATAATATTCACTTTGGAAAGTGAGATTTATATTACTACACTTTAATATTTATTTAGTATATATTTTAATGATACAATAATAACTGAGTGATGGTGAACTAGTAGACATTGTGATTATAGCTTTTTTCTGAGCTATCTCATTAATTCCATGGGATGATCCTTTGAACTCGAGGTTATGGTCATACCCATCTTACAGTGGAGAGAACTTGATCTGTCTCAGGTCACAGAACCAGGACTAGCCAGGGCAGGTGGGTCTGGGGCTCTCTGACTCTGCCGTGCTCTTCACTGAGCCAAAGGAAACAGAAATGGTCAAATGGTCCCTCTACAGCAGGAGCTGGGGGCAGGGACCAGGGGGATGGTGTGGGTGTGGTCTGCCACTCAGAAGAGTGTCTAAAGGAGATGCACACATTATCTGCCACAGAGAGTGCTGTCAGTAGCAGCCACCCAGAAGGATGTGAAGAGGCAGCTGGTGGTCCCTAAGCCCCCTGGAAGCATATTCCCAGTCCCAAACAACAGTCTGCAGAGAGCTGGAAATCAATATTTGTCAAGCGGTATAATCATATGTAGCTAGCACAAGTACATAGACATATGTTCATGTGTTACAAGTGTTCATTTGGAAAATGTAAGCATTTGAAACGTACCAGTTCCTGTATCCTGTACGGGGATTTCACCATCTTTTTTTTTTTTTTAAAGAAGTCTTTCGGGGATGGGGTTGGGGCCCAGTGGTAGAGCACTGACCTAGCATGTGTGAGGCCCTGGGTTCAATTCTCAGCACCACATGTAAATAAATGAATAAAATAAAGGTCCATCAACAACTAAAATGTATATAAATATAACTTTTTAAAAAAGAGTTCCGTTATTCCTTTAAAAAAAAAAGCTTTCATGTCATAAAAAGGAATTTCCCCATTGCACTTCACCCTGGGATGAGCTGATTCCCTATTAAGTTGCTGACCCTGTGACAAGGACCATGGACCAAGGATGGGGCACCAGTTACAGGGAGCTCAGGGTAGCTGCTGGGGCCAGTGTTTGTTGGTCCAACCACACAGCTCGGGGGACCCCCACTCAGAAGATGGGTCCTCAGCAGCTACCTGTTCTCCGGAGCAAAGCCTTCTTCTCCATCTTGAGGTGAGGGGGGAAGCTCCCTCTCCATCGTGGGGAGGAGCATGGAGTGGAGGCCTCTGTCTGCACAGGTGAAGGAGTGAGAGGGTTGCTGATCCACAGGCAGAGTGGATACGGCTTCCAACCCAATCCTGCAGCCCAGCTCTGGGGATGCCACACTCCAGGGGCAGAGATGGAGCTGCCCAGCCCTATGGCTGCCAGGCTCAGGGATGCCCACCTGCACCTGTGCACAATGGGGCTCGCAGCAACCCTGGCCTCAGCAGGAGATGTTGGTCCCTGAACTAGGGGACCCGACGGTACCCCACAGTACCCCTCGGTACCCCACCCACCCACCCGGTGACATCTCTTGCTTGCACATCAATATGTTTGGTGAGCTCCATTTTAACTAGAGAGAAGGTCGTCCCTCTTGTTTGGGTGTTACTTCAAAATAAAGAAAACCTTGACCATAGCTACTGTGGCTCAAAAACTGCCTGTTGAATGCCAGTGGCTCTTCAATGTGTTTTAAAGTGACAGTTTTTCCCAGGTCTGAAGGAACAAGTAGCCAGAGTATATGGTCGCTTCTGAGCGTGAACACACAGTTTGATACAATCACTGAACAGTTCAACCTTTTTCTCCCCAAACTCTACAGATCTCAGTTTCTGTTCAGTCTTTCTCTAAGAAAAACATTAGAAGGTGCTATTCTGGTTTCTAAAGTGGGACATTAGCCTTAGCTTCAAATATTTTCTAAATGACGTGTTAGTTACGTTCTCTGAAGCTCAGCAATTTTTTTTTTTTTGTCAGCCAGATACATTGAAGAGATTCACATCTCCCTGAGGATGTTAACTGTCCCCTGGTGAGATGGCACGTGGGACCTTGACAGCATCAAACCCCTCTCTACCTGCTCACCACTGGGCCTCATTCATGAGATGGAAGCCTCCATGCCCCATTTATTCTCAGGTCACCCACAGAAAACTTAAAACCTGTGTCCTTCCCAGAGTTTACAATTTTCCTGCTTATATCTACAAAATAAATTCATGGTTTTCACCCCAGAGTTCTTTTCCCGTAAGCCACATGCATCTAAACACCGTTGAGTACACTATATTTTCTGAGTTAAACAACGTGAATGGTTCCAGCAGTTTTGGGTGACTTCATCGGGAATTCAGTTGTTTCTCTACTCTGACCACCCCCATAAAATATTTTTAATTATTTACCCACATCAAATGTGCCACCAACCATAAAAGTACCCCTGGAAAATAATGTGCATAAATTAACAGGACCCAAATCTCCAATTAGAGAAGGAAATGTTTGCTTTGTATTCAAACAATCTTTTCCATTTGACAGAAACAAGCAGCCTGTCACAGTCTAAGTCAACATCAATTATGAATAACTGATTATTTGCAAGGAATCGATACAAAAGCAGATTCTGGACTTCGGTCGAGGCTAGAGTGAATACATGACAGTTGATGAGGGCCAATTTTTTAAGTCTCTTATAGGTGCCCCTGGTGGCAAGTGATTTATTAGTCCAAGTAATGCAACATATAATGAAATAGATCGTCTTTTCACAAAATATTAGGGTCCATTAGGTGGGATAACTGTAGGTCTAAATGTGAAATCTCTCTTTATGGATAGGATCACGGGCACTGTGGGTGACGTGTTCACACTGTCTTGCCAAAGGAATGTCACAAGCTCATAATTAAAGGAGCTACTGGGGATGATTACAGCAGAAGGCAATGGATACACCAGAGGAAAGCAAGGGAGAACAAAACTTGGGGAGGGGCACAGGGGCTCAACAGCACACACAATGTCTCAGGGCCGCTTCTGCCCTGTGTCTGAGGGTGTTTGCCCCATGATTCTTTATGCATGGAGCAAGATGATGAAATAGTAAGAACTGGAGACTTCCGCACGCCAGTCTGCAGTGGGTGAAACAACTAATTAGTCCAGACGTCAGCAAGGCGGTAGGAGAACTGAGTTATGGTACAGGTGAACTAGCCTTGCAGACAGTTGCTATCCCTCCACCTGCCAGGAGAGTGGGTCCCCACACAGTCTCCAGGCTGGACCACATGCAGGGGCTGCTTCACTAAGGCCTGTGAGACCCTTGGAGCTTCTCCCTGCCACAGGGACTATTAGACTATGAAGACCACCATGGCCACCTGTAGCACTCCTCAAGCTTTCTGGCTGTAGAAATGGTGGAGGTGACATTTGGGTGGGGAGGGATAAAGAATGATAATGAAGTTTCTGGGCGCTTCTTCAGGGCTGAAGAATGGAAACAGACAGCCTGGGGGTGAGACCTGGGCAATGGGGAGGTCATGACTTGTCAAATGTGAATACGGAAGAAGCCAGGGAGCCTCAAATTCACCACGATGGGGAGCCGCCATAGAGGGTGCGGGATTGCTCAGGGGCTGAGGGGAGAGCTCGTGTTTCCCTTTCAATGCCAAGGACAGCATGACCACAGGGCCACAGGGATTGTACGTTCACAACGCTGGGTACATAACACAATGCACCTTCTAGACTGCAAATGCAACGTGGGAGGGGCAGCACCTACACTTCTCACTATTATTATGTTCCCATTTTCTGGACATGGCCTGGTTGGAAGGACAAAGAGGGGAAGTCATGTTACTGGGGCCAGGACCACCCAATGGGAGCTGGGACCACAAGCCCTGGAAAAGAGTCGGCCGTGGCTGAGCACCTGGTCTGAGGGAGAGAGCAAAGGTGGAAGCATCCAGGACTCTCCCACCTTGCCATCTCCCATCTCCCAATCCTCCTGTTGTTCTCCTGGTAGAGCAGGGCACCGGTGGGGAAGAGCTGCATGCTGGCAGGCATGTCACCATCCCATGTGCCCCGTGAACAGCACATGCAGCAGAGACCTGGCAAAGAAGCAGGCTGTGTCACTGACTGCAGTTTGGGGAGGGCCGCAGGGAATGTCCTCCACACAGCAGGCTGGGTAGCCTTGGGCACACCAGAATCCCAACACTCACACCCCTTTCCATTTGGGAGAAGTCGAGGTGCCAGAGTCCTTCACTGGTTTCACTCAACCTATCACCAGAGGAAAAGAAGGGTTTTTAAAAATGCACATTTAATTAAGATTCTCATGTTAGAGAAGGTTTTTGTAAATGAGATGACTGACATGACTTGTGTTCAATGACCTCTGGGTGTGAGAGGTCATGTCACTGCCATCTGTGGACTGGGCAACTTAAACTGAAAATGAAGGCTGACCTCCGCAGAGTGCCCAGCACAGAACCAGAAGCAGAAATATTCTTTTTGTTTTTATTTAAAAAACATTGGCTTGGGTTAAAAACAAGCCTCAGAAATCATTCCTGAATCCTCCCACACCCTCTCCTCATCTTCAGATCATCTCTGTGGAGCTATTCCACCTTGGATTGATATTTTCTATGAAGAGAAAGTAAGAAACTTCCACAGTCTGACACGGCTGAGCTCAAACACTGGGTGTGCAGGCTAGCTGACATTTGCCAATCCCTATCTCAGTTTTTAAAAGCCTTACCCACCTTTATTTAGATAGAGGTAAGGATTTCAGATGGAGAAAGAAGATAAGGATAATGTTATTTGTGTTAATCTTATTTTCTCAGCTATGCCAGCAAGTTTGCATTCTCCACTTAACAGAAACAACGGGGCTTAATTAGAAATATTTTTCTCAGCAGGTCTGATAGGAGATAGATGTATTATGTATGTATTCTAACACACACAAATATTAGATTTAAAGCAGAAGGTAATTATAGAAGTTCTTGCTTCCTACAGTTTTACTTTCCATGGGTTTGGTTATCCACAGTCAATATGCAATTTCAGCATACCAATTGTCAAATAGACTATTTGTGAGTTTTAAATTGTGTGTCTAGCTATCTATAGCAATGAAATCTGCACCATCCATCTCTGTCCCTCCTCAGACATGAATCAATACTGTGTCCAATATATCCATGATGTGTATGCTACCCACCCGTTAGTCATTTAGCGGCCATGTTGATTACTCAATCAACTGCCCTCGTATCACAGGGCAGTCAAGTGTTCAGGTAACCCTGATCTTATTTGATGATGGCCCCAAAGAGCAAGAACAGTGAGACTGGCATTTCAGATAGGCCAAAGAAAAGCCTTAAAGTACTTTCTAAAGTGAAAATTATTGACTGGAAAAGCAAAGAAAAACATTCCCATGCTGAAGCTCTTTGGTAAGAATAAATCCTTCACCCATAAAATTGTGAAGAAGAATAAAGAAATACAAGCTAGTTTTGCTGTCACACATCAAGCTGCAAGTCATGGCTACTATGTGTGATAAGAATTTAGTAAAGTTGAAAAAGGTCTTAAGTTTGCATATATATTGCATAAATTAAAAAGCATAGCATTTTTCATGGATTCAAGCATCCAGTGTGGCCTAGCAATGTATCCCTGTGGATAAGGGGGAGCTACTGTATATATATTTAAGACAAGCACTCTTGTTACCTGAAACTGTATTTTTTGCATGGGTAAACACTGACCAATTCATTAGATATGTTAGTCAGTTGCCAGAACCCAAAATACTTTCTCAAGCGTTAAGTCTCTGGGCTGAAATGTTCCAATGGCCGCTGTTTTCCTGAAAATCAATGGTGCTCTGGTCTCCACTGATCCTGCGTGCTCTCCCCTTGACCTGCAGCCAGATGCTCATTACTGGGCTGGAAACAGGTGGAGGCCTGTGTTCAGAAAGGACCAGCTGAAGTGGGCCCCAATTCCCATCCACCAGGCACCTTCCCGAAGACCCTCTGGCCCCTTGTTTAAGTGTTTCCTTGACACTGATTGCAGCTCCATATACTCTCAATAAAGAAATTCTATTAAAAATCCCAGTTAAACCACTATCCTTTTACATTCCCACAATTCCTCATTTTAAGTAATGCCAATGGCTCTAGAAATAGTTTCAGCGGCTTGCTTTGCAGCCCATCGGCAGACACCTCTCCCACTGTTCATCCTGCTGGACACTCAGCTCACAGCCTGGGAAGCTGCCAACCAAGTCATTCCAGAAATCTCTTCGGCTCACTCTTTTTAAAAAGGTGAGCAACTCATGGCAATAGAAATTCTGTCAAGAGCCCCATGCTATCAAGACAGTGGAGGGCTGGGGATGTGGCTCAAGCAGTAGCGCGCTCGCCTGGCATGCGTGTGGCCCGGGTTCGATCCTCAGCACCACATACAAACAAAGATGTTGTGTCCGCCGAGAACTAAAAAATAAAATATTAAAATTCTCTCTCTCTCTCTCTGTCTCCCCCCCCCACTCTCTCTTTAAAAAAAAAAAATAGACAATGGAGAACAGCAAGGCACTTCAAACACAATTGCTTTCCTTTCCTGTCACCGAACAGAAAGGGTGAATTGTGCCAAATGTGTGTGTCCCAAGAATAGACCCCACAACAGAGCTAAGCCAGTCTTCATGACGGAGAGAGGAAGCCTCATTGGGGGAAAGAGAAATAAGGAGCCTGGTATTTTTATGCAGCCTCCCTCACGTGGACCTTGGATTTAGGAGCTTATAGTCTCTGTGCTTTAATTGCAAAGAGAGAGTATCCATGCCTCCTGTGCATACTCACGGTGAGGAGGAAGATACATGAGCAGGTAGGCTCTCAGGGGATGTCATTTGGCCTTGCACTCTCTGCTGGCTGCTCATGGGTACAAGGCCTTCTTTCCCCCAGGAGACTGTTCTCAGGCTCATTTCCTTCTTATGATTTCCAAAACCCCACCACATCCCTCTCTGCACCCCATTCAGAGCCACCACCAGACAATCTGTGTTCCCACTCTGATGTCATCACCAACTTGCTCTGCAACTCAGGTTTTTGACTTGCAGATTTCCACCCTTTATCAGCAGTGAGCTGATGTCTGTCCTCTCTGACATGGCGTTAGGTAACTGATTCTCACTTTGTTGGCTGAATCCCTGGAAACATAACCAGGCATCCATTCAGAAAGCATTTTACATACCACATATGCAAAGGTGTAATATCCAGACAGTCCTGGATGTAGGCTTTTCTGACTTTATCGTGGTGCCAAATTGATGTGCATTCAGTGTGAACACTACTTTGAATCTTGCTCTTTTCCTGAACCAGCAATATGTTGTATGACACTCTCTCACAATGCTGGAGGATGTATGGGGGTGGCTTCCCGTCAGCTCCATGGTCACCAGGGGAAGCAACTAGTTCTCTACAGTGTATTGCATTGCTAAGCCATGATGCTTGGTCAATCACATGCATTAAATGCCCTTCAATTTAGGATACTTTTAGCTTGCAATGGACTCATCAGGACGTAACCCCATTCTAAGTCAGTAAATCTGTATTTCCTAGGCAAAGTCTTTTATAATGGCTCATTTCAGGAAAAGGAGATGGCATCCCAGAGAGGATACTCAGTCCAAATGCTGTCCTCCCACCTGTCCTTACCCTTGGAAGACTAGAATTATCTCTTCTTCATCCCCCGATCACCAGAGCTTACCTGAATACATACAACCCTCCTCAGCCCAGTTCTGTGTGGCAACAATTGGAACCAACTTGGAGTCACTACCTCCATGTGGATGCATGAAATTGATCAGATGATATGGTAGGAGAACTTCATCAGAGAAACAGGCACACAAAATTCTCAATGAGGGACAGCTGTGATGGTCACACCTGAAACTCCACGAGGTCCAGAACTGAATTTGCTCTCACTACTGATAGTTAATTAGGTTACAGATTTAAACAAGATAAAAATGCAGTTTCATTTAAGTAGAAGTCTGGGTTGTAGCCATGGCTGTCAGGAGAGCCCTCAGGGGTCCAGACCCTTGCCATTTGGGGGGTTCAGCCATTCCTGGCAGTCTTCATGATGCCACTGGGTAAAGCTGGTGCTCTACCATGTCCCTTGGGGTCAGCAGGGAGTGGACATCAAGGCAGGAGGACCTGCTCTTTCTTTCAAAAATGTGTAATTCAGAAGATGCCCACAAAGTGAAACCCACTTACTCAACTGCATCTAGCTGCAAGGTGTTGGAAAGTACTGTGCTCTGGTCAGCTGGTTGAAAATATCTGTTCTATTGCTGGTTTGTTTGTTTATTTGTGGTTTTTGAACATGTGGGGGGGGCTGCAGAATGAAGGCAAGGCCATGTGCATACAGGTCAAGCTCTGGACCATCCTGCTCTCTCCTCAACCTGGCAAGAAGTTTGAATTGAGGTCAGCATCCTGCTCTCTATACTTCACTGTTGCCACCTAGTACATTCACAGTGTTGGGAAGTCATCGCCTCCATCCAGTTTCAAAATATTTTCATCCCTTAAAAGAAATGGTGCCCTATAAGCTCCGCAGCCCCGATTCCTCTTCCACTCAGCCCTAGCAGCAGGAGTCTGTCCTCTGACTCTGGAATTACCTATTCCCGATGTTTCATATGAATGGAATCACAAAATGCATGATGTTTGGTATCTGGCTTCTTTGACTTGACATTGGAATATATTATTTTTCACTCAAAAATAACCAACTCAATTTTTAAAAATAGGCTAAGAACCTGACTGCACATTTCTCCAAAGAAGACATACAAGTGACTAATAGGTATTTGGGGAAAAAAGGGTTCCGCATATCTAGTCCCTAGGGAAATGCAAATCAGAACCAAGGGTTTTTGGAATACAGTGAATCATTGCGCAAGAAGGCTTGATTTGCAAAGATGGGGAACCATGACCCTCAGTTCTTCCACGGTTGCCCTGACTACGAGGTCCGGCCCTTCAGCACGGGCCGCAGGATTGGCAGGGGCAGAGATGGCTTTCCTAACATGGTCCAGGGGAGTCCATAGGGAATAATTACACAGGAACCCTCCTCACCACCCAGGTATCTTCCCGCTGTCCACGTGACCACGCGAGGCGACGTTCTGCCACGAGAACATGATGCTCTGCAGGAACCACAGGAGCAACAGCAGCCCCGTACTGAGAAAGCTCCTTCCAATCTATAAGACTGCAGTCAAGAAGGAAATGAAACATGAAGGTTGGTGCCTCGAAAAAGGAAAGGAACAGCGGTAAATGATCTGAGCTCAGCCTCCACGTGACTCCGCAGTCAACTCTGCTTTCTTAAGTGACCAGAAAAGGTGCTTCGTGTGAGATTAAATGTGTGTGTGCATGTGTGCGCATGTGTGCATGTGGGTGTGCGCGGGTGTGAGCCTGTGTGCCTGTGTGCAGGGGGTGTATTTCTGCAAATAAGTCCCGATTCCTAGGTGATTCATAAATTCTCACCCTTGGTCATTGGAGCACAATCTTTTTCATTTTCCATATTATTAATCATTGCTTCTCTAAATTTAGAAAAATGATTTTAAAAATAAGGATGACACCCACAGTGGTGTGCTGCCGTTTCCTTTGAATGGGCACAGTCGTTCTTGTTGCAAAAAGTATGTACTGGGGGACTGAACTGTTCATCTATCAACTCCGTGAGATGCAGCCCATTTATAACTTTCACACAGCTGATTATTACAGCTCCCTCCTTGCACTCTTCCAAACGCCCCCGGGAGGATAAGAAGTTATTTCTCTGTTCTAATTATAAGCTGCTTCCAGGGCCTTTGCTTTGGGTATTTTGCGGGATCACTTGGTTTCAGATGCCTTGAAGAACCCTGCTGGCTCCGGAGAACTAGGGGAGCAGGTCAGGCCTCCTGGCTTTGTGGAGGGCAGAGGGCGGGGGAAGGCCGGCATGCCTGGGCACCTTGGGCAGTGCCCTGTAAGGTTGGGTTCACACCTGGGGTTAATGCTGGGTGACTGTAGGCTGATCTGCAATGTGCACCGTGTTTATATAGAAGAGGTGACACAGACCAACGGATCCTCCCCTAGAACAACACAAAACATAAAACTTGATGTTCGATTGCAGTGACTTTTTGATTTTAATTGCTGATGGCAGTCGCACGTGCGCAGGAGACGCAGTGAGATCTCAATGCAGGGATCCGTTGTGGAAAGAGCAGATGGAGCTCATCCGCTGCCACCAGCTCACCTATTTGTCTTGTGAGTGCACTGAGGACATTTAAGGGCTCACATTCTCCAAAGAGAAAACAAACAGGAAGAGCAGCCAATGAAAGTGCTTTTGTTCCTCAGGATGCGCGACTGATTGTCCTCCAGGGAGGGAGGGCTGGGTGTGAGCGGCCAGTCAACCTTTACCTTTCTTTTTCTTTTTTTTTTTTTCCTTTGAGAGAGAGAGAGAGAGAGAGAGAGAGAGAGAGAGAGAGAGAGAGAGAGAGAATTTTAATATTTATTGTTTTAGTTTTTGGCGGACACAGCATTTTTGTTTGTATGGGGTGCTGAGGATGGAACGCGAGCTGCACGCATGCTAGGCGAGTTCACTACCGCTTGAGCCACATCCCCAGCCCAACCTTTACCTTTCTTGGTACGTCCTGGTCGGGGCGTGCTCCCCCAATCTCTCCTGCAGGTCAGGAGGGAACAGGGGGCTAAAAACCCCAACATAAAAGGGCTGGGGATGTGGCTCAGTGGTTAAGTGCCCCTGGGTTAAAACCTTGGTACAAAAAAAAAAAAAAGGAAAAGAAACTTACAAAACTAGCTATTCATGTGCGCATATATATTTATTTTTACCCACCATTGGCAATGTGGATAGTATACATATGAAATCCCTGCTGGTGCTGTAAGGGTCCTGCGAAGCGTCGGAGAAAGAGACCACAAGAGACCATCTTCATGCAATAAGCAGGAGGGAGTTTATTGAACCAGCATGCTGGGGCTCTGTGCCCACTCAAGAAAGGAGAGCAGCCCAGAGCCCAGAGCAGAGGTCAAGCAGAGCTTAAGTACACTTTTTGGGGAGGGCGGGGGCTTTGCATACATCAGAACAAATCATCATGAGGCGCGGGAAAATTGAACAACAACTCTGAGACATGATTATTACATTCATTGGCGGGAACAGGCTGGGCAGGGGTGATTGGTCACTTCTAAGCGGGGTACACATTCAAACTGATTGGTTTTAGGGCCTAAAGGACTACGTGACAAACTACACAGAGTCACAAGTCATTATACAACCAGGGAGTCAGTAGAAATATTTACTGGGCAGTTCAGGTATTGTCCTAACAGGATTTTAACAATACCTGGTCCTTCACTTTTTAACTCAGGCCCTGCAGCTTGGAAACTTTACAATGCCTGGTCTTTTACACTTTAACTCAGGCTTTGCGGCTTAGAATCAGCTTGGAAATTTGACCTTTACAGTGCAAATTAAGGAAGCAGAACTCTCTCTGTTAAAACATCCACTCCCTTGGTAGGATTCTATAGATATGGACTTACTGAAATTATTGGCATAGATATTTCCAATTGGGAGGAATCCAAGTCATTATCAACTCCAGGATCCAGCTTCTAGCAGAGAGGATTGGGGATGTAGTCTAGGTCATGCCGGCAGCAGCCGTAGTTGGGTCTCAGAGCCTGGACCCAAGGTCAGGGAGAGTCCATGTGCTGAGGAGCAGGACAGCTGCCCTGGTTTCCTGGGAGATGAAGGTAGCGCCTTGCCCCCTGGGGAAATGCATTTGGGGGAAACTTGCAGGTGAAGAGGGCGGCTACGGTGGTGGTGGTGGTGTGAGGACCGTGGCTCAGGGGAAATGCCAGTGCAGAATGTGGTAATACTAAGGAGAGGGGCGACAGGCATCCCCATCGCCACAGGACTGTGGGCAGAGCGCCCTCCTCTCCTCTGTTGTCTTAGCAACTTCCACAAACACCAACAGATGCTAACGAGCAGGTGCATCAGTATCATTGTGAGAGAATTAAAAAGTTACCAAAAAGAAACAAAAACCCAAGTGTTTACTTGTTGATTTTAAAAGTTCTTAATATGTCTCCAGTAATCATCGAGTCTTCTAATGCTCTGGTAACTTCTTGCATCTGTTTCTGACTCATCCTTTTTAGAAGTTTTCAACTCTTTCTGCACTTTTTTTTTAATCAGGAGAAAGACTTCTGATGATTCATTTCCTGAAGAAGGAAATCATACAACCCTGCAGCACGAATTAGTTCAAGATTATGCTAATAAAAACAATTATCCCCAACCTTTAGGGTTGTGATAGATGTTTACATTTCTCATTTTAACGTTTTACAATAAAGGCAACAGAGAATGGACGTAGAAATGCCAACTGCACACTCATACAGCGCATGTTTGTTGAAAAGCTATGTGGTTTAAAAAATAAACACAATGAAACTTTTCAAAGAGAGCCCATGGCTTAATTGATATAAATTGCAGCCATCTGCTTAAGATTCTTGGGGAGGGGGGCTTAACATTTCTAAAAGGCAATTTATCTGGTGGGGCTGCTTTGTGTCCTTCCTTGATGAATCTAATGGAAGGCCCCATTCTTGCCTCTGGGACCACAGGGCTGTGTAACCAGCTTGTGGTGACCTCACGGTGGCCCTCTTCAGGAGGCAGAGGCCATCTAGTCATAGATGACAGTGCCATGCTTGGATTTAGGGCTGCTGAGGTCCCTGGGTAATAGACTATTGATCTCAACTTGGGAGTCATACTTGGAAGGGACGGATTGGCCTGGGAGGGTGTTAAAGTGACTTGTGGAGCTGTGGCAGAGATGGCGCACAGAGCCACAGGTTGAAATGACTTCCACTGGGACAGGTTGAGCTCAGCGCAAAAGGGATCAAGAGGGGGTCGAGAGGCAGGTCTGCGCACCGCCATGGACGACCCCCGAAATTCCACCCCTGGCAATCAGAGGAGCCTGGTCTGACTCGTTGCTTTTGCATGTTATTGAGTTGAAATTTCACTTTTTCTATTTCTGGGAAATATTATTTGAAAATACATTTGCTCAGAAACCAAAGGTATTACTGCTGTTGTTGTTGGGGGTGGGGGGAACTATGGTACTCTATGCTTTTAGGATTATAGTTGAGAAAAGTTACCAAAATACAAGCTGTTCTACCTCTTGGTGTGTGTAGGGGGGTTATTTGTACCTTTAATTCCTATTTTTCTCTTTTAAAAAATAAGTCAGTAAATTCCGATAATTCCAAAGTCCATGTAGTAAATGCCTTTAGAAGGAGAATTCAGCCATGTTTTTAAAAGAAAAAACTTGTCTTCAGCTGGAAAAGCAGGCAGCAGGGGTCTCGTCCCACAGGGCCATGTTCTCACAGCTACCCACTTGTCATTGTGATTCAGTCTGATGGGAAATGACACCTTTCCCCACTGTCATTAGTTCACGTCACTTTAAATTCTCCCAGGCATGGGCACATGAGTCACAGACACTCACAGAATCTCGTGAAGGAGGGCCACGGGACTCCCGAATTCGGGGTGTGTGCACACAGGAGGCCTGAAGTTGCAGAGGATCATCAGCGGTCCAGCCAGCCACCTGCCCAGGACGACTTCAGAGGCTTGACCTGGAAAGAAGGAGCCACCGGTTTCCCACCATGACGACTACCAAGCTATGGGAATGCTTCACTGTCCCATTTACAGGGTCTAAATATTAAACTGCCAAAGTTGTAATTATGGTTGTTTCTCCAGCCTGAGACAAACACCTGAAGCTTTTTTTAATGACTGTGAAATATGGCTTGTCATTAAATGATCAGATGTGATAAGACCTAGAAAACCTGAAAGAGGTTGAGCATGAAATAACCACTTTTAACACAAAGCAATTTCCTCCCCAGCCACCGAGCAGAGGAGTTCAGATTTTCTTGAAAGAATTCCATCTCTACACTTCAGAAGCAAACTTGGCTAAAGATATTCCTATTATAACAGTCCCCCCTTATTCACTTTTCCTTTCTGCAGTTTCAATTTCCTGCAGTCATCCAAAGTCTGAAATACTCAATGGAAAATTGCAGAAATAAACAATTCATAAGTCTTAAGTTTCACGCCATTCTGCCATTCTGAATTGCGGGGTGTAATCTCATGTCGTCTAACTCCATCCTGCTCTGTGATGCATCCCTTAGTCTAGTGTATCCACACTATATACACTAACCACCCATTGGTCACTCAATAGTTATCTTGGTTATCAGAGTAACTGTCACAGCACTTCCTAGGTTCACATAACTCTTATTTTACTTAGTACTGGTCCCAATTCACAGGAGTAGTAATGCTGTCAACTGCCATCTACTAAAAATAAGGCTTAAAGTACTTCCCTTATGTATCATCCTTCATGATCCCCAAAAGAGTAAGCAGAGTACAATAAGAAATCTGAGAGAAAACATATTCACATAACTTTCATTACAGTATGTTGTAATTTTTTTCTATTTTTATTGTGTTATTGTCATTAATCTCTTAATGTTTCTAACTTACAAATTAAACTTGATCATAGATATTTATGTATAGGAAAACACACAGCATGTATCTGTGTTGATATCGGTTTCTATGTATATATGTGTGTGTGTGTGTGTGTGTGTGTGTGTATTTAGGTACTATCTGCATTTTCAGGCACCCATTGGAGTTTTTGGAATGCATCCCCTTCAGATAAGGGGTGGAGGCCACTATGTCAACTCTTACAAACCTTATGTTTTGCTCCGAGGGTCTTCCTGTGCCTTTACGGTGGTCACTCCAACAGAGACAAGTAGCTCTCTTCTTTAGATTGGATGAAATAAAGGAAATCAATCTGGGTAAAATAGGTTGAGACTTAAAATGTTTAAGTAGCAATTATTCTTATCTACATTGCCCTTCCTCTTTGAGTGCAAAGTCAATTTGGAAATCAATTTATTTTTTTAAGATGCTCTTCTAAAGCAGGCATGGTGGTGACACCTGTAGGCCCAGTGACTTGGGAGGCCGAGGCAGGAGGACAGTGTGTTGAGTTTAGCAAATAAGTGAGATTCTGTCTTAAAAATTTTTTAAAAAACTTAATATAAAAGGTGTTTTTCTAGTTCTTTCTCAGCTTCCCCTACACTGACAGGAAATGTTGCTAAAAATGTTGCTCAAGCCCAGGGTCTCCCATGCCTGTGCTGCCTCTTGCATTTTTAAGGGTCACTTCCCCCTTTCTGCTGTCTGCTGTCCCCAGCCCCAGGAGACAATGAGCCAAACCCAAGCCAGCCACAACCACTGTGCTCCCTTTATCCAGGGTGAGGCCCATGCATGTCCAGCAAGGCTGGCTGGGGTCATTGGGGATGATTCCTTCTTTTTCTTTTTTTTTTTTTTTTTGGTGGGGGGTACCAGGGATTGAGCCACATTTCCAGCTCTTTTCTGTATTTTATTTAGAGACAGGGTCTCACTGAGTTGCTTAGGGCCTCACTAAATTGCTGAGACTGGCCTTGAACCCATAATCCTCGTGCCTCAGCCTCCCAAGACGCTGGGATTACAGGTGTGTGCCACTGCGCCATCCTGATTTTCTTCTTGATACATGGAAAACAATCCCTGCAGAGCTGAAGGCCTGCTGCTGCCTCCATGTCCCTCCCTGCTGTGTTCACAGTCTTGGAGGACAAGACTCCTGACCATGAGGTGGTCCATTGTATGCATGGACCAAAATTCATTGACCTGCTCACTAGTTGACAGGCATGTGAGTGGTTTCTACCTTGTGGCTATTGTGGACCATGCTGCATGTTAGATTTTGTTGACTTGTCTCTTCTCAGTTATCATTAGGACTATTTTTTATTCATATTTTTTAAAAAATTTATTTTTTGCAATAAAAAAGGGAATCATAATGTCACTTTCACAGTTATTTTTGTTATTATTGTTGTGGGACTTAAGAGGTGATGCATATAAAATCCTCAGAACCCTTAGACTATGTTTGGCATGAAGTCGATGCTCTATTCGTGTGTGCAGTGAGCATCATCAGCACCAGCCTGAAAACTTTGTCCGCCTCTCACGCTGTCCTGAGAATGACACCCATCTGCTCTGCAGCATGTTGAATGGAGACCAAAACTGAAGATGGAGATGACTCTGTCTGATGGTGACTGGTGAAAACTGGGGCCTCTGCAGGGCTATAACTTCAAGGACCCCGTTCGGGACCTCTCCTTGCCTTTCAGATTCCAACTCTCCTTGAGTTGAAGGACTGTGGCTCTCCACTGGATTTCAAAGAGACAGAATAGGGGTTGGCTGGATTTAGGCTCCCAGAAGCGTCTAACTAGAAATCCTCATGTCATGAACTTAGGAGAGATTTTTGGAGATGAAGAAGGTGACTTTCCCACTTGAGGATCTCTATTTGGTAGAGCTAACTAGGAGGCCAACTTGGTCAGTGATAGGAATTGGGCAGACAGGAAATCAGAGCCAGGAACACAGTTGGTCTTAAAGTGACGTTCTATCCTGTTTAGAAGGAACTATCTTCTTATATCCTAAATCTCTACAGCATCAGGAATTGTTTTAAAAGCAAGATTAAAAAAAAATCCTGCTACTCACGATGGACATCTATTTTCCTTTCATGTAAAATATGTTGCTCTTATTTGTCAATTAAGAGCTGATGGAGCTCTATTCAGTGCTATCAGTCTTAAGGCTCCTGTAGGTTTTGCTCATGATACAAAAGTACTATCAAAGCTCTAGCCATTGCCTGTATATTCTAGGTGTCAGGAAAATAAACAACAGGATCCAAGTCTCACCCTTTCTGGATAGTCCCCTACAACACTTTGAATTTATATGTCATCATTGTAGGGGTGCTGTGCTCTGGAAGCCATCAAGGAGACTGTCTTTTAACAGAGCTGACAAATGATGTCCAAGAGGTAGTTAGTTGTTTCCAGAGTGCCTGTTCAAATTGGACCCCAAAAAGTTGATTTTTCATCGTATCCTTAGTCAGACACAGACACAGGTGCAAAGAAAACTCTACACTGTTGAACCCTGAGGGACTGGAGGTCAACATTTACAGGTGATTTTCTACTATGCAGGTGACCTGAAGCTTTAGGATTTGTGTAAACAGATCTGATTACTGCATTTGAATTTGGAAATAGACTGCTGCTCTTGGCAGCTAGAACTTGCAATGTGGCTGCTCTTTCCTGTATCGAGCAAGAGGCACCAGAAGTAGCTTGCCATTCAGCTGGTCCCAGAGACCTCAGCCCTGCAGGCCAAAAGAAGGGGCAGCCACCAAGCTGGACTGCAGAATATGAGTGAGGTTCTCACTCTGACAAATGAAGCACACGGCTCCAGGATCATCTCTCTGGACCCTGGAAATAGTACCAGATGGTGCCTGGACTGGATTTCTGCTAGCAGACATTTCCCCCCTATATCTGATGAAGAGCAGACGTGTGCAGAGGCTGCTGGAACTAATAGTCTTGCCATGGAGAGATTCACAGTCAAGCAACTGTCTTTTCAAGACAGCTCACTGATGAGCAGGGTTACCATGCCAAGAAGTTGGTCCTGAAATCCTGCTCCAAAATGACAAAGTGCAAGAAAAGCAGTTTTGCCCTTGACAACACTATAGATGGTACTCCATTCAGCTCCTGTGTTAAGGTATTCGGGAAATATTCAGCATCAGCTCTGGGCTGCCGTGCCTGGGTTGTGGCTGGGGAGTGTTGGAGAGGGAGCCACCTGTAGGTGGGGGATCCAGGAGCTGTGGTCCGTCCTGCATCCCCAAATACATGCAGTCTGTTGAAGCAAGCTTTGAGTTGATTTGAGTTCTTCTTAATTATAAACATATATAGGCTCACTGCAGAAAATACATGTGAAAATGTGAAGTTGAGAATGTAAAACATCCCAACAGGGGAGCTAATATAAACGTGTGTGTGTGTGTGTGTGTGTGTGTGTGTGTGCATGCGCACGTGCATGTGTGTGTCTTCCCCTGCAGCTCATATTTCCCTGTACCTTCAGGTCAGGGGAACTCAGCCTAGAGCCTGGGATATCCAGGAGAAGTCGGCTCCCTGCACTTGCTAAAGGTGGAAAATCTGAATAAACCTGGGAAGCCCAGCAGTCGTGGTGCCCGGGAAGAGGTCACCCCAGGCTTCACCATGTGCCCTGAAACCACTGGGCTGCTTGACGGCAGACCTGATCTTCCTCCAGCATGGGATGACCTGAGCACCTGCAGTAACAAAGCGGGGTGTGCCCTTTCCAAATGTGCTAATGAACACCAGTTGTTGAGACAGATAAGCAAGCTCAGGACGGCCTGAGCTTAATTGATTCATTGGCTAGGAAATTAAGGCCCTGATCAGAGTGACACACAGCGGATACCAGGTGGGACCTTCTTCAAGGGCTTATTAGGAGAAGAAAACCAGATAACAGACTGGAACAAACCAATACAGAGGGTGGCGCTGGCCCACTCAGGCTCTGGTGGGTGGGTTTCCTGGCAGGGTGCCCTTCCTGTTTCTCTCTGCCTGAGAGGGTTCCCATAACACAACAGCCTGACATCTAGGATTTCTGTGCTTGAAGCCACAGGGCTGCTGTGCAGCTGGGGGAAGCTTGTGTTCCAGATTCTAGATTCTAGAACCCAGAAGATAAAGCCAGACAGGACATCTGTCCCCAGTGAGTGCTAGAATGCCTTGGATGAGTCCTCAGATACCTGGGAGGCTTTGGCAGAGACAGAGAGTCCCACCCGCGTCAACGTCTTCTCCTACTTCCCAGACTTGCCTGCAGCTGAATCAGAAGTCATTTGATTCCTTTTGGAGAACAAGTGTCCTCTGTCACTCCTTCTGGGAGAAAGTGTTTAATGCTGGTGTGTCTTTCCCATCTGTCTCTCTTTCCCCTCCCTGGGAAGATCCCATGAGCCCCTTCTTCAGGGCAGAAGGTGGCTGTGGGGATCAACCAAGCCCAGGTGCACAGGTGGGAGCCTCTACAATTCTAAGACCCTGGGATTCCTCACTGTGTGGCGGTAGATGTGGACAAACACCCCTATTAATCCAGAATGCATCTCCTCTGTGCCCTCCCCAAAGCCTGCTCCAGGAAAAATAAAAATGGCTGTTTTTCTAGACCACACAATCTTGGAATAGAATCTCTGTGTTCCAGCCCGAGGCTACTGTGGAAGAGGCAGAAATGTTAGTCACCAGATTCTAAAATAGACTCGGTACATTCACAGTGGCTCAATTCCCAGCTCAGACGGAGGGCTGCAGCTCTCGGGGCTCACGGTGATGGATGATGTGCATGTGGACTAAGTAGATTCCATAAATCATAAGAAAGTTTTACTGACTCCACTGTGACTAGGGCTTGAGCCAGAGCCTGACATTTCACACATCCTAAATTAAGAATAATGGGTCCTTCTTTGATCATTTACCCAATAGGGAGGATAAAATAGCAGAGCTGAAAGGACTTTCAAAATGATCCTGATGAATCCCTATAGTGTAATCCAAATATTTATTATATGTTCCTTGGACTGTGACGGGCCCTGGGAATAAAGGGACAAATGGGACCCTGGACACTTCCTCAAGGAGCTTCTACTTGCAGTACAACTAACACAGCAGCTGGACATTTAAAGATGCAGATGCTGGACTCACGTAAAGGGTGTGGGGCTCAGGAGATGGTGCTCAGCTCAGCCTGGGGTCCAGAGGAGACCTCCTAAAGAATGACAAGCCAGGTGGATGATGAGGGATGTCAGGAAAACCAATACAGGGAGATGTTCCAAGCACAGTGACTGTGAATGGTGAGCCTGGGGAGCACGGGCCCAATGCTCTCTGTTGCAGAGGGGTCTTGATTCTTCCTGTGTGGACCTTTGTGGCACTTAGTTGGATATTGCTGGAGGGAAGCTGAGGAAACGGCAGTGTAGGCCACTGGGTAGCATCGACCACAAGGGGAATCTAACTCCGTGAGAGTGGGCTGCATTCTAGGTCCCTGGTAAATGATAAATTGTTTCAAGAGCTCGGAAAGCATGCGATCATAGTTTGCATTCAATGAGCGGGTTTGGGGGAAGGTCTCTTGGTGAGATGTACGAAAACAGGCAAGTTAATACAGACACATGGAGGGGTCACGTTCTCCGAAGGACTTTAGTGACCCGGGTGCTCAGTTGGAGTGCACCCAGGAGGCTGAAGATGCCCATTGGGAGGACAGTCAGGCTCTCTGGATTGTGCCTGTTAAGGGGCTAATGACTTCATACATGAAAACCAATGCCCAAGAGAGAGAGAAATGATTGCTGCTGAGACACCTGGAGTCACAGGTTCCACATGGGGAGAGGCACCGGGCTGGAGCTCAGGAAGAGTTCCAGCCAAAAATAAAGAGTGAATTGCTGCAGGGAGGGCCTGCTGGTTAGCACACAGGGCATACTGTGGGCATTTGGGCCTGGCCTTCTGAAACCACCTGGGGAGACAGAGGCCTCGGCCAAGCACAGGAGTGTAGAAGGCAAGGAGGTGGACACACTTCTGCAGCAGAGAGTCCTGATGGAAGAAGAAGCCCAGGGCTCAGAAAGCTTAGCCACAGCTGCTCTGCGGGGGCATCCCAGGCAGGAGCTGTTGTGCCACCTTAGAACTCAGACATGTCGAGATGAGGAACACCAAGGGGTTCCCCCAGAGAGTAGAGTGTTAATCTGAGTTCATGTTTCCCTATGCTTTGCTTTTACGCATCTATGCTTCTTCTTACTGAGGCATAATATAGTCACCCTGGGCAAGTAGCAAGACAGTGTGGAGGAGCATCTGATGATCCACTGATGGCCAGAGTCTCAAATAGTGTGCTTGAATCTTGGTATTAAATGTCAAATATTGGTTTCAAATATTGGAATATTTCCAATAAGAAAAATAAAATCATTGTAAGAAATATTGTAGGGCTGGGGATGTGGCTCAAGCGGTAGCGCGCTCGCCTGGCATGCGTGTGGCCCGGGTTCGATCCTCAGCACCACATACAAACAAAGATGTTGTGTCCGCTGAAAACTAAAAAATAAATATTAAAAAAATTCCCTCTCTCTCTAAAAAAAAAAGAAATTAATTGTAAACACCTGGTTAAATATTAAATCTGTGTTGAGATGGAATGTTATGTGTTTCCAAATACGATGTAGAACATCATCTGGTGGTTGATATCCTCAATACATGAAGAACTCTAGCTAATGAAAAGAATAGATGCAGACCACTTATTAAAGATGCAGACCACTTATTAAAGAAGACATAAAATTGGACAGAATTCTTGAGCTGTTCCAATAACAAAGCACACCAAAGAGACCTTCTAAACTGATGAGATTATTAAGTTATATGCAATATTTTACACGTGGATAATGATCCACCTTGGTAAATAGATCATATATTAGTGCAAACTGCTGAGACATAGTCCATTAGTACAAACTCCCCATATGGACCTTCAAGAGCCTTAACAATGTTTAACTTTTAATTCATCTTATTTTTATATTAACTCACATATTAGATATGTTTCAGTTCCAACATATTCATTGCTAGATTGTTTCAATAACGAAAATCAGGGACAAACTAAATTCATCTAAAACTCATGGATGAATTGCATGAGTACCAAGGCTGCTAACTAGAGGTCATGAGGACAGATTAGCTGATGGACTTTTCCTCCGTGGCCAAGCCAGTGATTTAAATAAAAGTTCTGGCACTTGCAGGATTTAGAAATGGGCTTTTAAGGTCAACTCTGGGTTGATGACTTGCCTTGGAAGACCAGCATGCCCAGCCGCACTGCCAGCTAAGATGGCAGAGGTGGACCACAGCTGGAAACAGCTGCCCCTGGTGGGCACCAATTTTGAAAAAGTGAGGAGCGGGAAGAGTTTTATTCCTGCATTAAAATTTTACAAGGCTAGAAACATTTCTGTGGCTGTCCTGCTGCACCCAGGAAGCCCATTGTCCTGGAACGTCTGATACCTGTTGGCGTCAGAGCCCTGAGTCAAGGCTGATACCACCTTCGCCTTTTGGCACCGAGTGTTTCCCAAGCTTGGCTTTTGCCAGCAGGATAAGCTGATGGTCGGAGCTCATCCGCACTCCAGATCATTCTAAGCAGAATGGAAAGCCACAAGGGAGTTTGTGGCATGAGAGTTATATGATTTGATTTATGCTTTAAATTAACCTCTTTGCCACACAGTAGAGAGTAGATTATGGGAATATGTGTACAGCTAGGGTCATAGAAAGGTAGATAGGTGTAGATCTGGGATAGAAAGAAAGGTGGGTGGGTTGGCACGTTGGAGATGTGGCCTGCACTTAAGTGGCCTTGGATGTTTCTTTGTAGGTTCATCTTCTCTTGCCTTGGGAGGCAGGTGATGCCAGGGAACTTCTGCAAAGGATGTGGCTTTAAGCTCTAATATCCCAATCATAAAAGTACACTTGTCAGCCTGGTGGGATTGAAAGTAAGGCCTTTTTTGCAAGAGGAATTCTGAGACTTGTTTTTAATTCTTCAGCATCAATTTCCCTGACAATCAGGTTACTTCCTCAGAGGTGCAAAAATGTTCAGAAGCTAATTTTTAAAATCGTGAAACTGCACAGTTACTAGTTTCACTGCCAAACCTCTTTGAAAAGATATTTATTTTGGTTCCAAAAAGTATTTTGTCCCTATTCACCATTAAGGGACTATAATAGGACATATAAACAGGAAAGCCAAGGAAACTTAAAGAGATGGACCAATGTTGATTTAGATACAGATGTAGCATAGAATTAAGGTAGATATAGATATTAAGATAAATGTAGATATTCGTGTAGGTATGGAACAGACACAGAGAAGGTATATTAGTAGATAAGGAATATACATATGTATGAATGTAGATAAAGAAGACAGATGATAAGATAGATAAATGGGAATGTGGGAAATAGATACAGAATAGGTACAGACATGTAGCTATCTAAAATGTATCGATACACAACACAGATTTGGATGTAGAAAAAGAAGACAGATTAGATAGATAGATCTATCCATAGATGGATCCATAGATTGAGTGATAGGTAGATAATGTGCTGCAGATTGTATAGAAACGTGGACATAAAAGTTAAATGGTTTTCGTGCTGTTTAGCTCAGCCATTAATCTGCCTGACTCACACACAGGTCCTGAAAATAAGCTAGATAAAATTAGAAAAAGGTGAAATTCTCAGCTATAATGGTCAATTGCCAAGATTCTCAAAAGGTAAAGAAAAAGAAAAAGCTGTGCTTGGCATGAAATCACTGTTTCAATGATCCTAAAAGACTCAGAACCCCCTGGGGCCAGGCAGGGGAAGAATAGTCCACTGGGATCTTCTGTTACTGCCTCGCCCCATGTTATTTTCCTGGACCAGGCATCGAGGACTTTGTCCATTAGAAGGGCCATCTCACACTGAATTGTGCTCAACTAGTAGAGAATTCTCCTCCCTGGTCCGTGAGCACCATGGTCTCTGTCCTCCAGAGAGAGGAGCCCACAGCTCATCGGAGGTAGGAGGTTAAGTGTGCCTGGCATTTCACCCCAAACCCTCCTCTGAACGTCTTCCTCTGTGTGTTCCTCCAGGTGGGGCTGTACCTGTTTGCATTGCTTCAAAGGTGCCAGGAGAAAACATATGCATCTCAAAAGGCACCCAAATGTCCAGCCTTGAGGAGAATGCGTTACATCCCAACCCCATATTCCAGATGCACAACTGTACTCCTTCAGTTCAGCTCTGTGGCTTGCTAGGAAGATGTCAGAACCTTCTAGTCCTCCAAATTCACCTTGTGGAAGTTGGCCCTGTGTGAGGTCAGAGGTTCCAGAGGCAGAGAGTTTCACAGGAGGCCTTAGGAAGAAAGTGCCAGTAGCAGACATGCAGAAGGTTATCCAGAAAGTTCTTCCAGGGCAAACCCCAGCTCCGGAGGCCAAAGGGTGCAGCTGAAGATGAAGTAATCACTTGGAGAAATTGTTGATATTCATTTTAGACAATAATTATAAAATGCTATCTGTTTAGCTCTTGAATTGGTAGAAATGTGGAGAACATTAATATTTTTATTTCCATTTTGCTTCAGTGGATACTAAGGCTTGAAAGAAAAGGCTTTGTTCCAAGGGACATAGATGCTAAGAGGCAGAGAATAAATGTCACCCCACCCTGCTTGATGTCCTGGGTCTCCTCCCCTGGGCAGTGCCCCTCCTCCCTCAGTGGGTCTCGCCATGAGGGGTTCCACGTGTGTCCACATTGAAAACACATCGTGGGCCTTCAAAAGCAAATAGACTCCTAAAACAGGCATCGCACAAGGCCAAAGAGAGATTCCAACATTGAGCTTCATGCAAACCCGAAGGTGCCTGGTCCTCAGGGCTTTGGGAAGTGACCCACGTGCAGTCTAAAGTAAAGTAAGCTTTTTTTTTTTTTTTTTTTTTTTAATAAAGTCTTTTACAAAGTCCAGGAAAATCCAGGAAACTTCAAGGACTTGGCTATTTCTGTCAGTGGAAACTAATTCATAGTCTTGAAGACTCAGAAGGTGGTAAAGTATTGGGTTTGAAATAATGCAGGGCTGATATATGTTATTGTCATTAATCAGCACTAATTCTTTGTTATTTATGTTGCCTTTCAAATAGTAAAGGCTTTCTGTATAGTAGAATGCATTTTATCACATTTATGGAATATGGTATATATATTATATATATATATGGTGTGTGTGTGTGTGTGTGTATGTATATATAATTTAACTGAATTAACTGATAGGCTGCCAGATCTAACAAATTATTCTGTGTGTCTGGCATCTAGTAGGTGCTTCATAATGCATCCTTGCTGTGCATCCTCTGTGTGCTGAGAGTTCAGCCAATGCTGGGAATGCAGCAGCAAATCACACTTACAGTGTCCCTGGGAGCTGGTGGCCTGGGGAAGGGGATGTGAAAACAGACAGCCCTGCCTGTTAGTGCAGCACTTCTCAGGCTGTGACGGATCCAGAACAAGGCGGAGTACAGTGGAAGAGCTCACATTAGTCAGCTTGGCGCACAGAGGACATTGGAATGCCAACCTGAAGGACAGGAGGGAGAATCCCATGTGGGATCTGGGGAGAGTACTTTCTGCAGAGTTAATGGGAAATAAAAAACTGAGCTAGGAGCATGCTTATTGCTTTTGAGGAACAGCCAGGAGGCCAGGGAGAGAAAGAGGGGAGAGAGGGAGGGAGGCAGAGGCCAGAAAGGAGGGTGAGGCAAGGAGGTGGAGAAAGACCACAGATTGCAAACCGGTGCATTTAGTTAGTCACCCCCTTCCTGGAAGCCTTCTTTAGAAGTAAGGAGGGAGCCTGATGACATTACTAAAACACCTCTCCTGAACATTTGGGGATCTCTTTGACCCTTTTATCTTTTTAATTGCATTCCTTAGGTTACAATAGCTGTCTACAATGAAAAACCCAACTAACCCATCCTTTAGTGACTTACCTGATAGTTACAATTGTTGGATAAATAACAGCAAATACAAAGGTAGGAAAAACTGAGCTTTGCCAACACATCATTGGTTTGTCAAGAAATCAGGCTCTTCCTCTTTCCAGTCTGCATCTCTTAATATTCTGACTTTCTGGTCATTCTTGTCTCCTCATGGTAACAGAATGGCTGCTGCAATTCCAGACATCATTTTCACATTTGACAACATCCAGTCAATTATGAGAGGAATGCAAAAGTTAACCTTCTCTTTATGTATCTTTCTCTTTCTAGAGAGAGAAAACATTTCCCAGAAGTTGGTAGCATATCTTCCTTGTTACTTATTGGCTAGAGTCAGACCACCTGAGGAAATAACAAATAGAATGGTGCTCTTCTGGTTGGTTTGTTCTGAGTAGGGATTAGTCCTTCAAGCCACCTTTCAGCCACTTACATTGTGCCCAGTATTTTCCTAAGTGTTACACCAAGAATCAATTATTTATTCCATACTACAACTTTCATTGGGTAGGAAAGTTTTTGTGTAACTAAATAAATATGTAAATAAATAACCCCAGGGAGGCCTGTCTGCAGGTGCGTGTGCCCAGAGGACGTGCCCAGAGGAGCAGACCTCCATGAGCAATGGGGTAAAAGCAAAGGTGTCCACTTATAAAGGTCACATTTCCAAGGGAGGTAACTACATCTGCCAGGTTAACTCATAACCAATTAAAAACTAAAACCCTTGATTGGAATTGCTAAGCCCTTGGGGAAATTGTGCAGCGAGGCCCACGGAAGCCGAACGTGAGCAGACTCCTGGCCCAGCCATTGACCCTCTAGGACATTCCTGAGCACATTCAGAGCAGGACTACTCATAGCATCCAGAGGTTGATGAATCCCCAGAGCCCATCAGGCATGAAGTAGGTAAATTGTGGAATATCCCTGCAACACAGTGACATGACCCAGGTTATCACAAGGCAGGCAGTGGACAAGTAGTTCTCGAAAGCTTCATGTTGAGTGAGAAACACCAGCACTTTCTAAGGCTCCAGCAAGCAAACTCATCTATGCTTGGAGACGTCAGAACGGGGTTGATTTGGGGAAGGCTTGTGAGTGTGGAGAAGATCGACAGGAGCCTGCCGTTGGTGCTCTCTACGTTTTAGGAGGTCGATGGCTGCAATACTGTCACTGATAAAGAACCTGGACACTCTTGCTTGCTGCCTGGGTTGCCTGAGACATACTGGCGGATCTCAGATGAGTCCTTCTATAAAAAAGTGAAAGACAGGGCTGGATTCATACGTTCAGATATATTACAAGATTCTGAAACTGAAATTTCTCTGAGTTTCATCTTGCACTTGGACACCCCCCCGCCCTCCCCCAAAAGCCAATGCTCTATTAAAGCAAATTGTAATATTGGGGAAAAGATAAAGACAGAAGCAGCCTTGCTTCTGGGACAGCTCTGAGGCTCACGTCTGGATTGGGTTCACCAGGAGACGAGCTGTCACACCTGCAGACCCCAGAACCGGATTCCCAGGACAGACGGTTTCCAGAGCCCTCTGTCTGAGATGCCCCTTGGCTCCCACTGTCTCCATCACAAACAGTAATAAAAACAACCTGCCACCTCAGGTGCATGCCTGGTGGCCTCTGGCTGAGTCCTGGATGCCTTCTCTTTGGTCCTTTCTCTTTCTTTGCCTTCTGAGCAATTTTGCAGATCTACTACATTTGCCTCTCATTCATTCTAATGGTTGCATCTCAAAATGGAATTTTTCGTATGGTAATAAAGCAATTGTCTCTTTGGAATTAGGCTCCTTCTTCACTCAGGTGATCCCAGGTGGAGCAGAAGAGTCACTCTGCCCTTGAAAAGAGGGAGGGAGGCGACTTTGCTCCAGAGCTCTTCTGATAACCATCAGAGTGAACCCCAGGCCCATGTCTGCAGCTGGAGATGGGGCTGCTGGGAACCAGTGTCCCTCACAGAATATGACTCAAGACCATTGATCTCCATGCAGGGCTAACGAGCAGCCAAGGAGGCACAGGAGAAGGGGCACTTCAGGTCAGTGTTGACCACCTTTGAAGAGATGGGTGCTATGGAGGCTAAGTGTGTGTACCCCCCGGAAACGCACTTCAATATGTCCCAGATCTCGAAATGCTCCCAACCCTTGGCCCAGCAATTCCATTCTATATAATTATCCTCAAAGTAATTGTATAAGTGTTCAAAGATTAAATGTCACTGCATATTCATCTAAGGGATTATGTGGTCTGCCTGAAGGATAACAAGTATAAAATTGATGTTGTAGGAAGACACTTAATAACATGGACATGTTTATGGTCACCGTTAAATTTGTAAAAGGCAGAGAGACAGCTCAGACCAGTTATTTAAAAGCATTATTTTTCTTAAATGGGGCAGTAAGTGAAAATACGATCATGAAGGTGATAGGTTTCAGGTGATTTTTATGTGTTAATTGTTTTGTTTTCTATGAGGAATATTAGGTTGTCTGTAGTCAGAAAAAATACATAAGGTTTTTTGCATTTCTCGATAATGCAGTTGGGAATTGTAAGCTGTGTGTCTTAGTGTCTCAATGAGGCCTCGAGATCGGTAACTTGCAAGTTTGTGTTTCTCCCTTTTTCAAAAAAATTCTCCTTCCTATGCTAATTTGTTAAGAGAAGTATTCAAGAATTCTGTCCACATGAATTATATTCCTATTTTATTATAGCTATGGGTAAAAGTAATTTCACATTAGCCAATATTTGACTAAGAAGATGAAGTACAATTAGATGCATTTATCACTGTGGTTTTCAGTCATTGCAAATGAGAGGCACCGAAAACCACAATCGTCTCAACACAGGAGAGGAAAAATAAATCAGGTGGTGGATTACCAGAGAATGATCTAGAATAACTTGGTGTCTGTTTGTCATCAGACTCAGGCTCCAAACTAGATTATTTGTGCCTTTTAATAGCAAATTTAATCCCAAAGGTTTGAACTGAAAGTTGCAATGAAAACAAACAAAAATACTGTGCTTCCATGTTTTCATTTCTTTTCACTGGCTTGTACTTCCCTTTTGCAAGTGAAACGTGGTGGAAGGTTTTCTGGAGTGTGGGTAGGAAGTAGCCCACGGTTAGGAGTTGCTATGGAATTCCATCTCCACAATACCCTGCCCGGCACCTGGTACAGTGCCTGCCATGTGGTACCCACTCTGCCAGTATCGCCGGCTGGCTGGCTGGTGGAGCTGCTTCTATTTGTCAAGTGTTGCTTCTGCAAGTTTTCTACTTGGTGACTTCATTAGCCTGAGCAGCTTGCAGATGTATACACGCAAAGAGCAGGAATGTGCTAAGATGAGATCAGAAATAAGATGTAAATGTGTATAGAGGGATATGCTTTGAGGAGAGACAAGGAAAAGAACTTCTTATTAGACCTTTTATAGAGAGTGGAATGGAAATTAGGGAGCTTAAGTTTCATGCGGAGGTCACATTCAGATGTCATCTGAGGGTAGGGGCTTTGCCTGTCATTACTGAGACCTCAATGCTGAGAATAGCCCACACTGCAGCCCTGTGCCTAGTATTCATAAAGGGAATGCTGAACGCATACTTCAGGTTTCCTTCCTCTTACATGATTGACATGTGGTGTCCCACAAGTCCTTGTCATAGGAAGCCACCCCAGCCATCGCTGTGATATATAGTGGCACAGCTGGCCTGCACCCACCAGATTCCAGTAGCATCTTACCCAGTTCTGACAACCAAAAATGCTTCCTGACATCACCACGTGTGTGGGTTGGTCAGAGGAGGCGCAAACGGGGCCCGTGAGGCAGTGTCCATTCATTAGACTGGAAAATTCGACTTGATACGTCGGTTTTCTCCAAGTCCGCATCTCCTGGTCTGACCCCTACCCTCACTGTGAACCTGCTCTAAAGCTATCGCAGGTGGCTGCCATGGTCTGGCACTTAGGAAGGCACAGACGCTGGGTCCCCTCCATGAGGCAGTCCAGGAGGCCACACAGGGCTCCGACCAGCAGGTGGGCCTCCCTGTGACTGTGCCTGGATCAGGAGTGCTTGTGGAGTTTTCCTCCTGTGCACCCCTCCAAGGAAAGAACTCAGTTTGGCCGAAGCCACAAAGAAGCCAGAGCAGCTGTGTGTTCATTCAGCCCGAATTTTGAGTTGGAGAAATCTGGTGCCTGAAGGTGACTTCTGCTTTGACTTTGGCCAGCGTGCCACATGGGGTCCCACATAAGTATGTTTTGGAGGGAGCTTCACATGGGCCTTCCACAACTCCCTCGATCACGTTAACCCTCCCAAGTCTCTTGGGCGAATATCGGTCACTGTTCTCCAAGTGCTGTGGGGTAGTTGCCTATTCACCCAAACGGTCCCCTTCCCGCATCATCAGTCCAATCCCACTCCTCCGAGACGGCTGGAATTCTGGAGTGCTCTCTGATCACTGCAGAACAAATCTACAACAATGAGGATTTTGGCAACTCGAAAGTCCCCAAAAGGATCATATAAAGAAATGATCTAAGCAGACAAAGAATTTCACTGCAAATTCAGAAACACTTTAAATCTAATCATTTGACAGTATTGCCTGTGAACAGGCAGCTAAAACCACCTGTGGAAGGAAATGCCTCCCCAAAATGTGCACATTAGAACAGGGGCAAGGCTTGGGGACGTGGGTGGCACCACTTAGGGGCCTCAACCAGCAGTGGTGGGTCCCTCTGCAGGCCCAGACCTGCAGGCTTCCCCAGCTTTCCTGCGCACGGAGGGCTTCTGGCCTCTCAGCCCCAAAGCAGCGTCCTCCAAGATGGCCCAAACTAGAGGGCCAGGAAGTGCTTGGTCAGCCTGGGTCAGGGGTGGGGTCCCCCAGGTGTGAGTAGGTGTGGGAGAGCATGGGGGGCAATGGGTGGTGGCTTTGGAGACCAGCTGGCCAGGTCTCTCCTACCTTCTCCCCAGCTCCCATGTGTATGGTGCCTCCTGGATCACTCCTCAATTCCAGCCCCGCAGGCTCCGCTTCCTCCTGAACCTGCTGCTTCCTTAGTGGTTGGATCTCCTGAAGGGGTATCGGGACCCCAGTCTCTCCCTCCAACCTTCTTTGCTTCCTGACCAGCATGGGGTGAACAGGTTTCCTCTGCCATGACATCCTGGGTCACCATAGACCCCAAAACAATAGGGCCAAGTGACTGTGGACGGAGACCTCTGAAACCCTGAGTCCAAATCAATCTTTGCTTCTTACCAAGTTGGTTATCTCAGTTGTTTTAACAGAATGGCTAACACACGGGAACACATTTTTCTTGGCTAGTAGTAATGAAACAAGTCCCAGTTACTCGGAACTTCTCTCCTCGGGTAACACTCTCCCCAATTTTTATCAAAGGCAAAGGTGTATCTTTTAGCCATCTCTGTTTTGTGGAGCTGTAGCTGGGGGCCGATGCCCTGGCTGATATTGGAAGGACTGGCTCCCTCCATCTCCCTTGGAGATGCTTATTATTTACTTCATCTCCAGTGCAGCAGGGTGCAAGGAAAATGAGATCATCTTTCTGCAAGTCTCTTGCAACAAGAAAGAAGGAAAATCAATATGTGTGATCATCATTCTGCTCCATCCCCAGTAAATAGGTGGAGGGTTGGGAGTCATCTCTGCTGGCGAAAATTGGATTATAAATGTTGGGGAAGCCAAAAGCAAATTTGAGACCAAAATATGTTTTTCCCTTCATGGCTGAATGGCCCACTGAGGGGTTAAAATTTCACACACCACAGTTTTGAGATTGTAAGGTTGGTTCCTGGGCCCGTGGTTTCTGGGTTTTTATTATCTTTCAAACAATTATTAAAGTTATAGTATGTCATCATTCTTACATGGAGGTGTTTGTAGATGGGATGTGGAAGGAAAGCATGGGATTACATAGGGAAAGGAATATTTCCTGGGGCAGCCTTGCCACCCCTTAAAAAACACAAAGAACCCTGGGTGCAGTGGTGCACGCCTGTGATCTCAGCAACTCGGGAGGCTGAGGCAGGAGGATCGAAAGTTCAAGGTCAGTTTCAGCAACTCAGCAACAACTTGTCTTGAAATAAAAGAGCTGGTAATGTATCTCAGTTTAAAGCACCCTGAGTTCCAGCCTCCAGGGTACTGCAGAAAATAAAATGAAATGAAAATAATAAATACATAAATATGCAAAAAGCATTGCTAAAATCAGGTACCTATGAATATGTATGAATTTGCTTGGCTCCCAGAGCCCTCAACCCTCTGTCCATGAATGAATCCCACAAAGCCTGAATCAAACAAGCAAAGTTTGACTGGGCCTGGATGTGAGGCCAAAGGATGAACAGCAGGTGATGGACAAGTGGGCAGCATGCAGAGGACCAACAGATTGTATTCATAGAGCACTGGGGTCCAGTGACCTGCACGTGCAGCCCCAGCACCTGGGGCATCCTCAAGGGACACGGTTGGTGATCTCAGCACAGACCACATGGCATCCACGGTGCTCCCAAGTCTACATCAGTGTGTGAGTTTCTGAGAAAATGAGGGAAAGGCACTTGCTGTCATTTGGAGAGCTTGAGGCTTTTGGGGAAGACAAGCCAGAGACCGGCTGTGTGGATTCATCAGCTGCTCTTTTTGTAAAATTAATTAATTAATTAATTTTAATTAAGTATGAATGACAGCAGCATACATTTTTATTCATTGTACACAATTACAGCACAACTTTACCACGTAGCCACGTAGCCATGGCTTTCTCTCCACCCCCTCCAACACTCCCTGCTCCGTCCATCTCTGCATAAGCCATTCATGCCATTTATGGCATCCTTTCTTGGTCATACCTGTATGTAAATTATGGGAGCCCATTATGTGGACAGTTTTTGCCTTCCTCTTGCTAGGGCTAGAACGGCACCTGATTAAGGCAGGACTTAGACAGGACTGTGATGTTGCATCCCGTGGACTCTGAGCAGAGCAGGACCCTGCCCCAAAGATGCACGCACACGGCAGGAGGCCAATAAGAACACAGCACCGTGATGATCTAATGAGGATCAGAGGTGATTCCAGCACACTCAAGTACACTGTGGCACCACCTGTGCTGGCTGCAGCAGGCAGATCACCACCCCTGTGGTTACTGCAGAGGCCTCTGCACTGGAAACCTGGTGGGAGACAGGCAGCGGCCACTCAGGAGCAGACTGCTCAGAGTTGAATCTGGTCCGCAGCAGCCCATTTGCCCACAGGGACCATGACGCCATTTTATGTGAATATAGTACTCAATCCACTGTGTTCTGATTCCAGCGCTTCACAAATGGTGGAGCCACTGTGGTTTCCTTGAGTTTCTCCATTTAATGGCCCAAAGGTCATTCCCAGCCCAACAGCTGAACACTGTGTGCACACGCCATGGAATACAGGAGTGCATTCTGGGAAATGACACAGTTTCTCAGGAGAAGGGACGCATCTCTTCTCACCACCCGCGTCAGCCAGGAACAGGGAGGTGCAGAGCACAGGGCAAGCCTCCTGGTGCATCCAGATTCACAGCCAGTGTCCTTCAAAATTGTGGTCTGCCTTCTTAGGACATACAGCGCTAACCCCAGTGATGGATACCCAAGTCCTTCCAACAAAAAATAAATGAATCACAGAGCTCCTTTTGTGCAGGCTGCTGTGAACTAAAAAGGATGAGGGCAGGAGCAGAGGAGTGTTCCAGCACCCTGTGACCCACTGCAATGCAACTGATGGCCTTGTAACGTCCTTGCTTCTGTCATCCAGCTGTGTTTGAGAAATATTTCCTCTGCTGCCTACCTCTAAGGCATCCTGTAAAGAAGCAGAACTTGTTGGTGACTTGTCACATCCAGGACTGTTACATTGAGGACATCGTCAAGAGGAGCTGGACTGAGACCCATCTCCCAAGCAAATGACCTGTGTAGGGTAGGATTCATTCTTAACTTATTATTATTATTATTATTATTATTATTATTATTATTTGCATTATAATTCTTATTACACTTATAAAACACATTTTTTCATATCTCTGGTGTATATAAAGTATGTTGACATCAATTTGTGTCTTCATACGTGTATTTTGGATAATGATGTCTATCATTTTTTATTCACATCCTGAGTTGGAAACAATACTCAATATTATTTGGCAAACTTGAGGAGGTTGGTGAGGACAAACCTTGGTGACAGGAAGCATTCAAGGGCTGAGGATGGCATTTGAGGGTGATACAGCCGACTTGAATTCATGAACAAAAGCATGCGGGGTGGAGGGGTCTACAAGATTTGAAACAGTTCACTGCTATAATGCAATGACCACTGAATTAGAACAGGCTAGGAGACCCGATATGAATATGGAAATACAACGTTGTGCTTTTTGAACAGCACATGGTGCTCTCCTACTGTGAGAGCAGAACACACATCTTTGACCAACAGCACTTTGAAGGCAAGAGGGAGACATAATTTTCACAGCACTCATTTGGTGAGTTACCTTGACATCCATTAACAAGGTTTCAAACTTCCTATGTCTTAATTATCAAGCTGCTTCTGTGTTTTAAGTGCCTTTCTTTGGAAATCAAGAGTATAATTTTCCCTATTTTTGATCTATCTAGCCCCCAAGAGTTAGATCCTTTAAGAAAATTATGACAGAACTGCCCTGTGATGCTGGCCCATGAAGACGGGAATTCACATGAGCTAAACTGACCTTGAACTCAGACTGCAGGAGATTCACTCATTCATTCATCATGATTCCCAGGAGGAGGCTGGCCCCATTCCAGTCCCTGGGGATACAGTGGTGAATGGGACCACTGAGGACCCTCCTACTGACATGCAGCGCAACTTGTAATGCAGGCGTTCTGTAAACGAAACAAGGGGACAGGCCAGTTCACACTGTGACAAATGCTGAGGTGGACAGCCTGCCTCTGTGATGGAGAGACCCTAGAATGGGGTGGGCAGGACACAGGTACAGGTATTACGGTGCAGGCAGATGGGGTCTAGGAAGTGAGAAATGAGAAATTCTTCTTCTAAGGAGGAAAGATAAATAAAGAGCCCAACTGCATGCAGCAAGGTCAGGCAGGGGAGAAGCAAGGTCACTGGTCCCAGACAGGATTGGCACCCACTGGTTCCAGAGTGAATGGCACGCTCCAATGTTGGAACACAGTGACTTCCCACCATCCTTCAGCATCAAACAACTGCTTATTGCTAAGGCAGCATTTAGGTATCCAAGGATTATGCTCAGAAAATGCAGATGGATCAGTTCTCTTCTATTTCCTGTCCTCAGTCCATCTACTGATGGGCTCAGGAATGCAGGGGTCTTCCCCCAAGCCACCAGTCACCTCCTGGACTTTGGCAAAGTGGCTAAAAGACTCTTATATTGAATCTTTTTTTCCCTGCCAAGAACTGCTCATATGCACACCCTGCTCCCCAGACAGTCACAGCAGAACAGAGCCAGGATTGTCCTACCACAGGTGTGAGCTATTTGCAATTGTATAGGAAATTGCAAAATTTTTCTATTAGTATCTGGGGTAATCAGAAGAAATTAAGCCCAGCATTACCCAGGTAATTCTGTAAATTGGGACGATATTAATAACTTGTTCTTTCCTAGTGGCTGGGCTTTTCAGCCTTGTTACCATCCCTGCTCATTTTCATTCCATCAAAAGCTGATTTCATTTCTTCCAGTCAGATGCCCCGTCTTCCATCAAGCTGCTACCACAATCAGCTTTTAAACTAAGCTAATCCTGGTTTTATTTGGATGATTGAGTTATGTAGCTTGTGTCCTGTAACAAAACCAGCTCTGTCAGAAGAGCCAGCTGTGGAGAATCAGGCAGAAATGTCCCAGGTAACGGGATTTTCTGGGCACGGTGGACACAAAGTGGAGCGAAAGGCTGACACGCTCATCTGTAAGAAATTTACATCTCCCTGCGATCGATTAATGGTTCTGCACAGGCTGCAGTAATTGGAAGAACTTGAATGCTTGCTGGAAGGTTGATGATAATGAAGAGAATTGTTCATTTTAGGAGTAAAACTGCTGGCTGTTTAAAAATAGTCCTTCTAGAGATATTCAATATTCGTGGATGAGGTGAAAGGTGTAGTTCAGGGGCAGAGCGTTGGCAGTATCAAAAGGAAAAAATAAAAATAAATAAAACCCCTAAACTGTGGGTGGTGTGGATATGGTATGGACGACAGCAATAAATTATCAGGAAGGATTTTCAGTTCCAAGGTGACTCTTCTGGTCCCATCTTGTTTCCAAGGCTGTTTCTTCTTGTTCTGAGAAGGACGTTGACTGTCAGGATATTGGGGCTACCACTCTGCAGCACCTGCATGTCATCTTCACACCTTTGAAGGTCCTCGACAGGAGGGAGCCCCTCCAGGGTTGCCAGCTGCACCCTGGGTGTGGATCAGGAAACCTCTTCACTCGAGCTCATTATTTATGTTCATGAGGGGTGTTTAAAACACTTTTTTTTTTGCCCCAATAAGATAATCATGGACCAATGGAATCCATGAGAGAGCAAGGCCTTGTGTCATGTCAGATTTAAACACTGGCGATGTCATTTATATGTGCTTGCTGGACAGCAGCTCATCCTCTGTCCTGTGTTCATCCCCATCATAGTGAAACCCTCTATTTCTCTGGGGGAAGATTCTTGGGGCTAGCAGCAGCCCCTTACAAGGAAGATGCTTAGACACGTAGACCAACAAGGAGACCTGGGTGTGGCAGTCCAAGAGGGCAGGACACTTGCATGGTTATTTCATACTGCATATGAAGAAAGGCAGGAAGTGTAAGACATAGGGATAATACTTGCAGTGGATTCACTGTTTGGATGACAGAGATCCTTACAGTAAATAAATTTAAATTGCCCTATTGTAATGAGATAGCCACTCGGAAGTGTAAGAAAGAAGCAATCGAATCTCATATCCTTGGAGGAAATGGTTCAAGGAGGATTCTGTCCCTGGATTCACTTTGACCCTATTGCATTCCGAATCACCAGATTTCACACTCTTCTAACAAATCCCGATCATCTTATTCAATCTGTACTAATAAATTGTCTCTGGCTGCCCTTCTGTCTTAGGCAGCATCTCCCAAAGAAGAAGCTGCTAGACAACCAGGGGCTGCCCAAACCGACCACCTGTCCCCAGTGTCATACAGGAGAAAAGGGGAGTAAATAAGGTCAGGTGCGGCCCTCAACCAACAGGACACCTGTCCTCCAGAGACACGTACTGTTCAAGTGCAAGCTCAAGCCTGCGTGTCCAGAACTTCCACTGACTTAATAGATCCAGGTAGAGGCACGCCGGGGTACAGAATCCTGTGTGCTGGAAGATGATTGAGAGCACGTAACAGAGCAAACCAAGCACCCCACGAGGCAGGATGAGCCCGAGCCGGTAACATATGGTCGGAAGGAATGAGGGCTGCGTGTGTTGGATTTTCCCTTTGATATGATCAGAAAATTTCCAATTGAGGGAAACATGGGGAGCTGAAGCTTCTGTTGTCTTCAAAAGTTCAAGTGCCATTTTAATAATGATTAACACCAATTTGGGGAACAAGTCTGAGACGGTATATTTTCAGGGGTGATAAGGGAAGAACCTTAAGTTATCCTCTGGCTTCTTCTGGAGCTTACTGTTTTATAACTGATTTATCTGTACTCCATTTTGTTGTTGGTAAAATAAAATGATATTCTATATGAATTCATTTCTACACCATTATAGACATGACAAAATTGTATAGATGGAGGACAAATTAGTGATTTTGGGGGTGGTTTGCAATGGCAGGAGGGCACGGCTGTGATTGTGAACAGGCCACATGGGGCCTCCCTGGGTACTGGAGTGCTCTGGGATGTGACCCCATCAGTCCTCTCTGTGGCCATTATCCTGAGCAGAGTTGGCCAGGCTAGGAGAAGACTGGGCCAGAGGGAATTAGAGAAGCATTGATTATTTAGTTTGTACGAATAAATAAAGAAAATTAAAAGCAGCCAAAATGCCATTTTATAATTGAAAGATAGGTTCCCATTTTTTGTTTTAAAAATGAACTTCCGTATATTTTCAAGTATTCATTTTTCCTAAACTGGAGAAAAGAATGATTTCTTGGAGTGAGATTTGTTCTTTGCAACATACTCCATTCAGAGGGAACATATGTTTCTGAAAAATGCTGGTGTAAATATGGATCTAAGGAATAATTTAATTACACAAATGCAAAAGAAAATAAAATCATTCATCCAGACTAGAATGACTGTAATATGTCGTGCTGTATCTTTACTATTTTATAAAAACTGTGATGCAATCATTCAACATTCAACACTGATAGATGGTTTTATTATTTTTTTCAAATTCTTAATATGCATAATTTTGATATGAGGAAAATCTTACATCTCTATTTTGGACATAATTTGTTTACACATCTCTTTATCTGGGGGGCGGGTTCTGATATTTGGTACTTACATAGAACATTTGTGGAATTTGTAGCAGAAATCATGGCAGCAGCCAGCTCTGTGGACGGGACACCCTTGACTCTGCAGTGCTGGGCCCCCCGTCCTGGATGCTGAAGCACTCTGAGGTCAAGGAGCTGGAACTGCAAGGCCAGGTGGTGGCATGAGGGGGTGACACCTGATTGGGTGTGAGGCATTTTTTTTCTTTTTATTGGTGGGGAAGGGGTACTGGGATTGAACTCAGGGGCACTCAACCACTGAGCCACTTCTCCAGCCTTATTTTGTATTTTATTTAGAGACAGGGTCTCACTGAGTTGCTAGGGCCTCGCTCTTTGCTGAGGCTGGCTTTGAACTTGCCATCCTACTGCCTCAGCCTCCCTAACCACTGGGATTACAGGCGTGTGCCACCGCACCCATGAAGCATTTCTGAACTTTGCTTAACATCAGCAGGAGGGTGTGACGCTTTATACTGGTGTCGGTGCCATCCTGATCACAGTGTTTGGATCACAGGTTCTATCTGGGGCACAGTCCTTGGTCCTAGGGCTCAGGGCTTCCTGTCCTCCCTGATCCTCTCCCTTCTTCCCTATTCTTTCTGCTCTGCCTCATACCCAAGTTCCCTGGGCACTTTCTTTCCCACACCGCTTCCAGGTCCGGTTGTCCCCGTTGATATTGCTGTGGCTTATTTTCATGCCAAACATTTTAAGGCACCTAATTCTCAACGATCCTTGTGAAGTGATCCTCCTCTGGTTTCTCTCCTACCCATCTTGATCCTACTGAAATAGTAATTTTGGTGGCTGCCATCATTGAAGACTCATCCTTTGGCTTCTATTGAATCCTCAACAGCTCAGGGTTGTAATCTTCTCCTTATCCACCTGGAAACTCAAGTTGGGGGTTGGAAGAGATGAGCCCTGAATCACAAGTCCTGAGTAGCAGAGTTTGCACTCAAACCCAGCTTGGACTCACACCAGATTCAGGGCTCTCACAGTTGCATTAAATTGCTCACCCCTTATTAGTGCTAATTCTGCATATTTTCAGGATAAAGTTCTGGCTTATGGCATGTAAGTCATGCAAGTAATTGCTAATATCATTGGCCACTGCTGAAATTGTAAAACCCTCTTTTAAGAAGTCTAAATGACATCATTATGGCCTTTCATAGGATACTAAGAGGGAGGGTGGGGGAAAGAGGGAGAGTAATAAAGAGAAAGATCATTCAAATGTAAAACATAAATCATAGAAAATAAACGCTGTGGCAGGGATGATACCTCTCCCGTCCCCAGTTCTCACACAGGCGCACAAACTGGATCTCGTCCTTCTTCTTCCCAAGACCCTTCGAAGGCGTCTGGGTGGCTCTGTGATGGGGCAGTGTCTGAGGGAGCACACAGGCTGCACCTGCCACGGGTCTCTTTAACTCTGTCTCTTTAACTCTGGCCTCTCTCCAGCCCCTGCCTCCCAACACCTCCACTTCCCCTACCCCAGGCCTTCATCAGCATCGTGTGCAGTCAGTCACCACTACGGATGGATTCCCCGAATACGGATTCACCCGCTCACTAAAATGCATCTGTAGCTACAAAATCCATATTCAATACACTTTGAGAACCCTTCAAAGACGTGCAGAATGGCCAAAAATTGGAGTTGCCCGTGAACATATTCCAGCTCAGGTCAAGGAAAGTGGCGCTCAGCCCTTCTGTGGACTCAGACTATAAGCAGATCCTCACCCCACGATCCACCAGTGGCATGCAGGTCAAAGTCTGAGCTTTGGTGGTTGATTTTTCTGTTCAGGAGACCCCAGGAAAAGGGCTGAAGTGCTGTCTAGAGTCCCTACGTGTGGGAGACTGTGACAGGCCTCATTGAGCAAAGGCAGGAGCTCAATGAGGCTGCTGACTCTGCTCAGTCACGAAGACTGGCTGGAGCTCCGCGCTCATGAAGCAGTGTTCCTTCAGCAAGATGGCTTTGAACAGAAACCCGCATAAAACCGGGGTGTGCACTGGAGTTTTGAAGCAATGTAACCTGAGGTCCCCAGGAACCTGGTCCTCTATTTCCACTGGGGGCACTTGCTAATCTAGTGTTCCTGAGACTTCTTAGAGTATAACCACTGCAGACAGTGAGGATCTACTCTCCTCAGAGTCTGTTCATCCTGGTCCAGTTCCATCTTGCAGCTCACCTGCTAGTTAGCTGCACCTGTGCCTCTGAGTGTCCTGCACTGTCTGTCTGGGTTCCCTTCCCTCTGAGTGAGGGGCTGTCTTCATTTGCCTGTGATTGACAGCCCAGTGTCTGGCCCGCTCCTTCTTCTAGTGTGGGCATCTTGACTGTGCCTGAGGGTCCTCCCTGGCTCTGTGGGATACATGGGTGTCTGTTCTGATCCCCACCCTTCCTATGGAGAGGGCAGGGGAATGGGGCTGGGGTCTGAACTAACCTGGGTCACTCAGGCATGTGATTCTTGAGTTGGACAGACTGACACACACATGGGGCTCTTTGACCAAGTCCACCTGTGTTCTACATCCCCAGGGCTGATATTTCGGTTTCTTGTCTTTCCAAGGCCCACTTTATCTATTTAATTCTGATGCAATGACAAACGTCACATGCTTTATAAAGCAACCACCACCCCACCCCACCCCACACACACTTTTTGTTGTTGTTATTTTCTACAGAAGATTCAGCTGAGCCCCTTCTTCTGTGGTATTTTCCTGCCATCCCCTCTGTTCACTGATGGCATGTCCCCTCCCCTTCACCCCGACACTAACCTCCCACAGGAACACATGGGGACGTTTCACTGAGATCTCGTTTCTGTTTCCTGAAGCCCCTGGTGTGGAGGGAGCAGGGAGCCCCGGCAATCCGACTCGGCCAGCCAGACGGCAAGGCTCACCCAGAACAGAAGGAAGTGCACAGACATGGGGAAACCTGGAGACGGATTCGGAAGCCATTAATGAGTTTTCCCCTCTCTGTTCCATCTAGAGGTGTCACAAGAAAGTCTGTCTGGGATGATTTTCTTGTCCTGGTAAAGCAATCAGCCTCCTGGCAGCTTTGGGGTGAGAGGGAAGTGTAGGAAAAGCCTCTGCCCAGAAAGCTGGGGCTTCCCGCCTCACCCCAGAGTGCTTCCCCACTGTCATGGGATGCTACAGTGCATCTCCATGTGGTGAATGTGATTTAAAAAGCTCTGTTTTCAGAACCATTTCTGGTTTATAGAAAATTGTGCATGAGGTACAGACAGTCCCCATGGGCCCATCTCCCTCCCTGAGACAGTGGCCCCTGTCGTTAATGTCCCGCATCTGTGTGGAACATGTGTCACCATCAACAAGTGGATATTGGTGTGCTGCTGCTGACTGGCTCCATAGTCTACCCAAGATCACACCTGGGCGAGGGGCGTGGCCAACACTTACTGTCCTGTGTCCACCCCCTCACCGTGATGACGAGTAGTGCCACTGCCCTTGAGCACCTCTGAGCTCCACCCGTCCTCCCGACCCCAACAACCACAAGGGTTCCTCACCTCTGCCAGAGGCTGGTCCAGAATGACCTGAACTTGGCTCCATAGAGATGGAGCTTTTCCAGATCAGCCTTTTTCAACCAGCACTATGCAGATAAGGCTCCTCCGTGTCTTCCCGTAGCTTGGTAGCTCATTAAAAAAAATCCATTCTGGTCCACGTGTATTTGTTTTATAATAAAAAACTGACTCTCTGTTGACTTTCTGTTGTTGGGGCAATTCCTCCAAGTGTCTCTTTCAGGTCACAATTTCTAGCACAGAATAAATGAACCAAAAATGAACATTTAAAAATTACAAATTTAAAAAACACACTAGAACAGGGTCGAACAAAATGGAACAAGACAAAAAGAAGAAAATACTGAACCCATCGCAGTTAACAAGTTTTGTTTCCGTTGAGTGTGTGTATGAGGATGTGGGTGCACAGACCCTGACACAGATCTTTCTCCCTGGGTGTTCTTTACTGTGGGTCATAGTCAAAACTTTCACAATCTACTCTTCTGGTCTGCAGCTTGACATACTGAAAGTTCATATTGGAATCAGAGGAAAGAAAAATGTGGAAAGAGGTAAAAAATCAGAAAACAGAGAAAAGCCACATGTGGTAGATATTGATTCAGAAAACATTATTCATGTAGCATTATAAAAATTATTAATTAAAAAGCAATATTATTAAATATACAGTAATTACCATTTTTACATGTTTGAAATATTTTGCAAAGATTGATAATATTCTGTAAAGTGGCATTATTGTTATTATTATTATTATTATTATTGCAGATGAGATCCTTTATGTTTAGAGACCACCTCCCCAGTTCCCAAGAGGTGTGTTTGCTGGATTTCAATGCAGGTAAAGCACCTGTTTTCTTTGTTTTATCACATCTCAAAAACGAAGGTGAACAACTTCTGGAAATTTTTTACTGTGGGTCATAGTCAAAACTTTGGGGAATTGATTGTCAGTAGGATAAGAATGCCTGACTCCAGGATCCTGTAGCTCAGAAGGCAGCAGATTTGCCTCTTGAAGGAGGGGTGACAGATGGCTTTCCCCCTGGGTAGGGTCTGATGCCACCATGAGGAGAAGAGCCCAGCGTGCACGGGCTGAGCTGGGAGCTTTGAGGGACCCGCAGTCCACAGCACAGACTGGGAGCAGGGACCCTGCACCAACTGCTCCTGTCTGTCCCTTCTTTGAATTGTCCAGTCATTCCATGGATCACTGTGGAGCCCGTGGCAGAGCCTTCTGAACAAGGGCAAAGCACAGGACAAGAGACACAGTTGCTGTCCCCCTGGAGCCCACAGTCACATGGTAAGAGCCCAACAGAGCGAACAGCACAGACAGAAGTGCTGCCAGGTACTGAGGAGGTGAAGGTGAGATGGAGCTCCCCCGGGGAGCTACCAGAGACCTCTTCTGCACAGAGACCATGTCTAGCAGAGATCCCCAGACTCGGGGGTGGGTGAGCTTCCCACCGTCTGCACACAGGGCTGTGTGCCGGGCCCAACCCTGCCCACACAGACCTTCACCCGAATGCTCAGTCCTGCTTCTCTTTAGGTCTGGAAAGAGAGAACTCTGAGAAGCCAGCAGGGCATTGGGTAGTGGTGAGGGGCTCCTTTCTTTCCCCACAGTCTACATTCAGTTCTCTCGAGGTCGTTCACAATGCTCACACTGAAAATTCCTTGTTTTCTTTTAAATCATGTATGTATTACCTCAGTTCATAAAGTGCTTGGATAACACTTTGTTGGAACTTATAGTTCTAGAAGAAGTGTGGACGAAACATTCTTCTACCCCAATGGTTTCTCTGTGGACACCAGACAAGATTTCTAGATCAATCTATAAGGGGGAAAAAAAAGCTATCAGTTCTTTGAGATGCTGACCCTGGGAATCATGGCTGTGCCGAGGCTGAATGTTTTTCTCATTGCACTGGGAGATGTGCTGTCAGTTTTCCATCCCTGTGACGTGTTTGAGATATAATTTGTAAAGACAGAGGACTTAATTTGGATGATGATCTCTGTCCATGTCAGTTGCCCAAGTGGCTTTTGAGCCTGTGGTGGGGTAGAACATCATGGTATAGATCAAGGTGTGGAACAGGGCTGCCCCTCCCCTGGGGAGAGAGAGAAAGGGAGCAGGGGTCCCCTATCCCATTTGGGGGCAAACCCCCAGTGACCTAACTTCTTCCCACAGACCCCACCTCCAAGGTTCCTCACCTCAGAGCACCACACAGGCGGGGACCAAATCTTTAGCATATGGTCTTTGGGGATTATTCCAGAACCAAAATGGCAGGAGAAGATACAGGAGTTCTTTTAAGAGCAACAACAGCTTCTGAGCTCATGGCTGCAGAGTGGACTCCGTGGGCCACTGCCTGGCACACACCGCTTCCTGCCCACTCATTGAAAATGGGCTCTCAAAGAAAGAGTGGCCTTCAGGACACCCACCAAGAAGTCACGCTGGACAGCTCCAAGCAGGGCAGCCCTCTCTGTGAGGAAACTCAGGCCCATCTACAGGGTTGGGAAATTCAATAATGGAAAATTCGTGTCATTACTATTTGGGGAAATTTTCCATTGAAGCTATAAATTTGGAATTTTTCTAGTGTGTTCCCTCTGTTTAACTCAATGTTTCTGATGGAGCGCTCCAAAAGAAAAAGAAATTTGTGCTGGTCATCTCCCAGTGCAAGCAGAGGGCTGTGCTCATTTTTAGGAGGAAGAAGGTAATTGAAAATTTATCAATCTGACAGATGTATGAAAGAGTTACATTTCTCCAAAGCTGATACTGTTTTTTTCCTTTTTATTCTGTATTTTAACAATGGTAATTAGGTATCATTTTATACATGATTCAAATATGAAGTAATGGACAGTTTAGCACACTCAATGGGAAGTCTTTAATCATTTGAAATCCATCTCAGTATATATTAAGGCATTTTACATTTTAATCAGTTTTTACTGTTTTAAGAAATTTCTTCACCAATTACAGAAATTGCCTGAGTGGCAGTACAATAAATTGGCAGGTTTTTGAAAGGCGATTAGCAACATGTATCAAAACATTTAAAGATGCATTTGTCCTTGGTGTCCGCAGCCTGACTCTGAGGCACACACCTGAGGACATGAGGTCAATGGCGTGGGTTCTGGTCTTCTCTGGCTTCTGGAGAGCATCCACTCTCTTCTGACACCGGACCACCAGTCTCCTCGGGGAATGCCCCCACTCTCAGTCTGTCCAGGTGGGTTGCCTTGTTCCAGTCCCACTCCAGCTGTGTCCAGAACTGAGACAAGCAGCACTTGCTATCTCTTAGTCCCCAGCTCAGGTTTGAAGATATGACTTAATTTCACTCTGTGTCTCTCAGGTCTACCACAATTCAGGGAGTATAGTGAAAAGTACAGGGATCTGAATTGTCGTTCACTGGGTGTTGTTACGTCTTACCATCCACCATGCTAGAGAAGTGTCAGATGTGAAGGACTGTGCTCTGCCATCTGGCTTCTGCTGAGGTTAATGACAAATCCAAGGACAGCAGTGCTGAGGGTGTAGGACACCCCTCTGGGATGTCAGCTCCATAGTGACAGTGGCTATACCTGGATCCCTGGACTTTTCAATTTATTGTACCTCCACATCCAGGAACTTACCACATGCTCAGCCAATGCTGCTGGAATTCCACCACGAAGCAAGCGGTCTTCTGAATATGTTAATTGAGCACCTGGGTCCACCCATTCCAGAAGCTACCAACCAAGATTTCCAAGTCATGTGGTTCAAAATATGCTTTCCTCTTATAAGCCAATTTGAGTTGTGTTTTATATGAATCAAACATTCCTAATATTAATAGAATCCAAAGGTATGTTTTCAGTGACATTTTTCAGTTTTCTGTCCCTTGTGTATTTTAGGATTGCTAGATGGGAAACAAGCCTGTCTATTTGCAGAGACAGCCATGCTCTGAGACACCATGTGCTCAATGAGAATGAAATGCACGGTCTCCTGGTTTTCCTTTCCCTACAGTTCCAGACACCCATGAAGGGAATCACCGGTGGCCTGAGGTCCCCTGCAGTCCAAGAGTTGGTGTATGACTGCACTTCAACTTTCTCTTAGACTCTGTGCTACTAGCTCCTAAGAGCCCAAGGGCAGGATCTCAGGCTTCACTCCAATTGTTCCACCCCCACAATCCTTCAAGGGGCAAGGATGCTTTCCAAGACTAAACCTCCATCCAGATCCAGTTCAGGAAACCTGTTGTAATGGAAAACTAGTATCAGCAGTGTTAACCAAGGAACTATCCATGGCTATAAAAGCAATGAATTGTTCATGTCTATTTCCATATTATGTAGCATCTGACTGGGCAGCACATGACAATCAAATAGTGCTGATTTGGTCAACCAATATTTATGAACTACATGCAGGATGCTTACTCCTGAGCCAGGCAGGAGACTCTGATGAACCAGGCACACGCAAGCTTGAATCTCCAGGTCCTAATGGTCGTGGGGAAGCAAGAGGCAGGAGCACATAATCAGAAAAGCACCTCCGGGTAATGGTGGGATGAATAAAAGGAACCAACAGGGAGCAGGCTGGAGAGCAAGCAGCAGGGAGGAGCTACCTTTGTAGGCCAGGAAGAGAAGGAGCCAGCCAGGTGCAGAGCTCCGCCAGGGTGATCCAGGCTGAGGAAAAGCCTGAGGCAGGAGCCCAGCCAGGGGAAGGAAAAAGAGGGTCCAGGACCCAATGTACACAGAAGCCTATCCAGTGTATATGTGCTACTAGACAGCTGTTCACACTTTGTATAATTGTTCAGTTATGGTCGAATTATTGCCCTCCCCAACTCATCTATTCAGGTCTTACTCACATGACTCTCTTTGGAGATAAGACCTTCAGGGGAAAAATTATGGTGAAACAAGTTCATGTGGGCATCACCCTAAGGTGTCTTCCTAAGAAGCAGGAGAGGCATTAGGGGCCACTCTCCCCTTATGCGAACACCAGGAAAAAGCCACCAGGATGTATCAAGAAGGTGGTTGGTTGGTTGTCTGCAAGCCAGGAAGAGAAACCTCACAGGTATCAGATCGGATAGCACCTTCTTGGATTTCCAGCATTTGGAAGCATGAAGAATAAGTTTCTATCATTTAAGTTACTGATTATGATCTGTGGTATTCTCTCATGCATGGCAGCTCAAGCTGATGAATTATATAGCTGACTCTATACATGCATGCATATGTGTGTATTTGTGTGTGTGTGAGTGGACGTGATTATTGAATCAGGTGAATAAAGTTAACCAGCAGACTCCATCTTGAAAGAGAGGTCCTTTATAAAGCAGGCATTAGCAAACGAGGACAAGAAAATCTGACCCAATGCTGCTTTTACAAATATAGCTCTCTGAGAACACAGCCACGCTTGCTTTGAATGAACTGTCCATGTCTATGTCCATGTTATATGCTAAGCGTGTTAAGAAGTCATATCAAAGTCAGGGGGCCACAAAGCCAAAGCCATCTACCATTCTTCTCTTTACAAGAACAATTTGCTGTTCCTGCTCTAAAATATTAGCCCATATAATAAGGTGATGAACGATCTTTAGTTTGTTTTTCCTTTTCTAGTCTCGAAATCAAAATACACTACTTACATAATTTAAGAGCATCTACACATAAACAAGCACTGATTGAGGCTATGCATCAAAACCATTCAGAATAGATTTAACTCACGTATGCAAATATTCAAAGAAATCGCTTGGACACACCACATAAATAGTAAATGAGATTATCTGATCGTGTTTGCTGTTCCTTTTCCCCGTTTCACAGGAATAAATCATTGGTAAATAAAGTGGTGTTTTTCCAAGTCCCAGCAGCATTTATTGTTCTCTGAGAAATCTAATCACTGTAGATTTTGTCTTTGCTATCCTTCAATATTCTCTCATTTAAAGGTCAATGTGCGCTTCCATTACATAGTCCCTGACAATAACATTCTTAAAAATATTATTCTGACCTAATAAAGTTTCTTGTAGGCCTCTTCCTAGGAGTCGGAGGCAGTGCTAATCCACTGTAGACCAAGCAAAGACTAGGCTAGAAGGTCTCACGGTGGCATCGCTGCCCCTTACAGCCACACTCCAGTGACCTGGGAAACAGCATCCTGTCCAGTGCTGCTGTCTGGGATGTGCCAAGCAGCTCCTCCTCTTCCCCAGTGCTCACTTCTGAGAAGCTTCGAGATGCCCACAGGTTCCTAACTAAGCCAAAACCCAAAGAAGGACAAGAAATCCAGAGGTGATGGGGAATCAGCGAGGCACACTCCACTCCGGCCGTGATGTGCTGTTTTGCCACAGAACAAATCTACCTCTGGGAAAAAACAGGAGAGGTGGAGATGTTTTTTAAAAGCCCTATGTGTTGACATCGGGGACCCGCTGGGACAGCCTGTATTGAGCGGCCAAGAGGCCAGAAGGATCAGAAACTTACTGGGGTGAGACCGACATTTTTGTTTCTTCCCTCCAGAGATTTACTGGCTCTGAGCAGTGCTGGACACGGGGTAGAGAAGTCAAACAGATCCTCGCAGGAAATATAAAGCAGGCAGGGCTTAGGTCCTCCCCAGAGAACTAGAAAATAAAAACTGAATGTGGGGCTGCCCAGCAACGAGGACAGGAAGAGCCAAGGCCTGGAGAGAAGGGACATGGACAGAGGGGCTCAGCTCGGCCTCACTTGCTGATGCAGCTGGCAGTGCCTACAGGGTGAGAGTAAGACACTCTGCAGAGGCTCCTGTGGGCGCTGGGAAGGGGGCAGGCCAGCAGGAGACGCAGGAGAAATGCACTGTGGGACTTCCGAGGCTTTGACAAACTGCTCATCTTCTTAGCCTAGAGACAGGGGCTCAGAAAAAGAAGCTCCTGCAAGGCGAACTGGGTTTGCCATGGGAAGTGGATTGTGCTGATGCTGCATCCAGAGCCAGACCCAGGCTCCCGGCCTTTGGCTCTTGGTCTTTCACTTAGCGTGGAGATCCTTGTGCTGCGACATCTCTCGACAGCATCAGGAGGACATCTGAGCCATGACACTGCTCTGCAGCTGCTGAGCTGTGCAGCCCATGAGCTGTAGGAGCTGCATATCATAGGAGCACACTGGGTGGGACCTGGCTTCTAGACACAGTTGAATAAAATTGTGTTTGCTTACTGGCCTGTAGCTTTCTCCGAGTGAAGCGCCTCTCCTGACTTGGTTTCCTGCCTACGACGTGGAGCTAATGAAGTATCTACTTCACAGGGCAGCTGCAAAGACTGGATGCACTGAGACCTGTTTAACAGCAGAAGGGTCCTCTGCACTTAGAAATCTTTGCAGATAACAGATTTACCACTAACCTTAAGCAGATGAAGTACCGTCATGTGATTTTAAGCAACGTTGATTTATGGCATGATAGAACAACGATCTTACACGTAACAAAGAAACTTCCAAGCTGGCAATCAGAGAAAATTTCCTTGAACATTGCTTGCCTATAATTCCCTCTGTCCCAAGAATCCATAGCACTAGCTGCAGGTGGCAGGTATTGGATTGCAATGAACATGGATATATTTCATGGTTTTCTGGCAAATATTTAACAACAGAAAAATAGGCATGTGTCTGTGAGTTGTCTGTAAAGAATGCTACTGATGCAAATGATATGTAAAATGGCATTTGCGATTAATAACAGAGGTGAATATCATTTATTAGAACTCCCTCTAGCCACTCAGTACCCAGTGTTTCTGCTAATTTTTGCCGAACTTGTGTCTCAGTTGACAAAACGTGGCTTTTGCTGAACCATGGTCTGACCAGTGGATTTCATCTCAGACTGTTCTTCGCATTAAACTTACTGTGGTTAAATCGGATAAGTGATCTACTTTTGAACTATTTTAAGCTTTATATGATTATGTTCACTGTATGGAACCTTCTTCAGTCTCTGCACTGCTCACCATGGGAGGACCATCTTTTTTACTGTTGGAATAATTGCAGAAGTTGGGATGTTGTTTAGTTTTACATCATTTAATAATAGCTATATTTAACAATAAGCTCATAATTTTTTAAAAAATAGCCTCCATGAGTCTGGCAGGAGCTGAGTTTCAGCACACCATTCCTACCAGCCTCTCCCCAGTCTTTATTCTGAAATATGAGAAGTCTTAGGTGCAGAAATGGCTGTGAAATCTTTTATTACCTCCATTAGTTTGAAAAGGGGTTTGTGTAATCCTCTTTGATTGTGTATAAATCACCCCTACTTTCTGCCTGGTTCTGCATGGTCTCCATAAAAGAAAGCAAGATGCTGAGCCCTAATTATACATTAACAAGCACAAATTAACGGTGGCACAGAAAAGCTTTTCTATTGGCTGGATTGATCACGGGATGCTGGGGAGCTCAGCTGATGACGTTGGATAAGCACTTCCCCCAATGCCCAGGGACTAGAGCATAGTATATCATGTCAACCCCATTATGTGTCTGAAAAGGTCCCTAGGCACAGACCTCATTTCAGATGTTGAAAGTAGAAAACTGCTGTTTCCTGAAGTCAAATGGTCTCAATTCAAATCCCACATAAGCTACTTCTGAAGCAAATGACCAGAGCATGCCTTAACTTCCTCCTACACAAAATGGGGACAGATCAGCTGTGGCTGAGTACTTACCACAGTATGGCACCTAGGAAGCCAACAGAAGGGCCAGCTTAGCTATTATACCAAGGCCAGTATGAATCTGTAGGCCACTACCAAATGGGAAATAAGAGAAATGTTAACACACAGGAGCTCCCTAAACAGATGTTGGTGGGAACAAGGGAATGAACAATATAGGATGAGGAACCCAAGAGCTAGCAAAAGTGGAAGCAGAAACTGCCCCAAACAGAAAGGGCAGGAGGATGAGCCTGTCCCCAGGACCCCAGGAGGCCCCCATGGGGGCTGTGGCCTTCCTCAGAGAAAGGCAGGAATCTGGGAAGGTGGCCTGGCAGCCAGGAGGTAGGGAGGAAAATGCTCTGACCTGTCTTCTCCCTGGCCAGCAGTCCTCCTGTGGCCTCCGGGTGGTTCAACATGCCTGGAAGTCAGCAGGCCGGGAAGTCAGGTTCAGTGGGACCAAGGGGTAAGCATCTTGGAAGGGGCAGGGCAGGGTGCAGAGCAGGTCAGCAGAAGCAGGACAAAAGCATCTAGCAAAGAGGACCACTCTGGAAGCTCACAAGCTGTAATCGGTAAGAAAAGGGGCAGAGTTGTCTCAGCAGAGCCTCAGTCTCCCTGCGAAGCACCAAGTGACATGTAGTTGCCTTCAACCTGTGACAAACTCTCACACAGTTGTGGTCTGGTTTTGCAACACAGCCAGAAATGATATCCTCATTTTAAAAGTAAACAAGAATTATGAGCTCTCTAGGATTATCCTGAGGCTTTATACCTAACAAATTATGGCCATTTAAGTTCTTAGAGACTTCTAACACACTTCTACAAAGGAGGTATTGATCTGTATTTTGCCAATAGACAATGAAGTAGGGAGATATTAATGGACAAGGGCCACCATTACCCATGGTTCAAGGTTTGCCTAACAATTAGAGAATTCTTGGACATGCACAGGGAATTTAGCAGAGGGTTTGAGAGCGCATGTCTTGAGTGTGTTTGCCTTTGGCTCAGCAGGATGTGCTGAGGGCAAGTGGTAGTCCATGCTCTCTCCTGCCTGCTAGCTCTGCCTCCTGGGGAGCTGTCCAGTGCAGGACACAAACAGCAAACCAAGACATAGGGACCGGGGGGTGACAGACAGGGAAGGTGCTGGGGGCTGGGGCACATCCCTTCAAGGCATTCCAAACGTCTTTTCCAGTAAAGTGGTATTTCAGCAGGGACCTAAGGAAAGCAAGCCTGGTGGATATTTCAAGGGAACAGTGTTCCCAATCAAGTCAGACCTAAGGAAAACTGTTTTTTGCTTTTTAAGTACTCTCTACATAATCATGAGCAAGTAGCTGGGTCTTACAGTCTCCATTTCCACATTAACACAATATAGATAAAAACATACCATTCAAAGAGCTATTGCAAAGGTTAAATAGCACCTGAGATGTAAAATGCCTATGTATTGTACTTAGTATATCACACCTACCTAAGAATTGAGAATTCTGTTACTATTTTTAGTACTCAAAGACTAAAATGCTTTGCTTTTTGCATATCACAGATTTGCACCCAATCCCATAATGCCTAAAAGCTTTACCTTGTGAGATATTACACCTTGTGACAAATAGTCCAGTTCTAATATCATGCACTTTATTGGTTTCCAGAATTTTACATTTGGACAGAATTGAAATAAAACAGACCATCATAAATGCCCTGCTGGAAATTTTATTGTCTCTGGACACATAATGGAAGTCTGGTTTGGAAAAAAAACTAAAAACATGTTTATAGCTACTTATTTATATCACTGATAGACCCCATTCTTTCTAACCATTTCCTTGTATCTGAAATGAATAAAAGAAATGACATCATTTGTGTAAGTGGCAAGGGACCTTTTTGACAAGTCCCTTGAATTGCTGTGTGTTTTTCTGAGAGTCTCATGTTTTGTCGGGGAAGCATGTGGGAAGAACACCTTGTCTTGTTTTATGACCTTCTTTGTAGAATGTGAAAGCAAGTCTTCTCAACCTCTGTAATAGCAGCTCTGGTGTGTATGGGGTGCTTTGTTACAATTTGAATATCTACTCCTTTGTATTGAGAGATTTGGGAATGTATTAATAGCAAACAAGTTTCAGTGTAATTATACCCTGCTTAGATGTATCACTCAGTTATAAAAAAAATTGAGAACAGTCGCATCATGAGGAATTATTGTTTCCTTTTTGGTGTGCTAAACTGCTGTGGACTGACATATCAATGCATAATTGCATAAAACATGTGCAGTCCCAGAATGGACAGATGTCATAGTTTTCCAGTAGATACCAGGTATATGGAAAGGGACGTAAACTCTCAGGGTTGAGGGTGCAGCTCAGGGGTAGGGTGAGCGCTGAGCACATGAGGGACCCTGGGTTCCATCTCTAGCACTGTGTGACATGAGCCCCAGCCTGGGGCGCCTGGGACTGTGCTTCTGGTCTTCAGTGATCGTCACCAGGCCTCTGAGACCCGCTCCTTAAGACATGGACTTCACAACTGGGCCTGGAGCCTTGGAAGAATGAACTTGGTAAATTGATCATCAGGCCGGGTGAGCCAAGCCTGCCGAATAGGAAGGGCTATAGCAGTGTCCCCTAGCTCTGCCGGAATGTCAGACCTCAGCTCTGAATTACAAATTCAGGAAGAAGACCAAAGCTAGGAGAAAGCAAATCTAAGTTAGTGTACAACTTTGCCAGTTATATTTGGGGCCTGTTCCCTGGCTGATGTGCTGGTATTGCTCTCATTAAATTGATCAGTTCCATATGTGAAGGAGGCCTCCTAAGTCCACTGCTGCCTGGTCTCAGCATGTCTCCTGTTCCTGTTCCCTGTGTGCTCCCTGGGGACTCTAAATAGAATCATGAAAATCTGTTTAGCAACATAATGAAAAGAAAACCAAGTTTGACTTGCAAACTGATTGCCTTTGCTATGAACAGAAATAAAGCAATTTACTATTTTTTTTTAACTCAAAGAACGACTCTTCTTTGTCAGTTCCAATTATATGCCGTAAGAGGAAAGACGGAGCTGTATCTTTGGGGAAGGGCTCAGTCAACTTGAGGTCCCGTGTTTTTAGTGGATGAAACCATTCAATGAATATACACGTAAATTGGGGGGAAAGCCAGGGCTTTTTCTTAACCCATTCTTTGTTTGTATTTGAATAAATCACACACTTCTTCATTGATGTATATTGGGGTCTTTTTTGTTATAGCAGCCGCCATGCTTTGCACCACTATTAGATGGAGCAAGGCCAGCCCTTGAATCCGCCGAGCTGGGAGCTGAATCTGGAACACACTAGCGGCTGTGGTCACTTGGCCTGTGCTCCAGGGTCCTAGAATCAGGCGTGGCTGAGCGTCTTGGCCTTCTGAAAGATGATGCCACATGTATGGATGACTGTGAGCACATAGATTTCAGAAACTTGGAGAAGATAGAAATTATGGTATGTGTTCTTCTCCCTCTGCATGAAATTGGATGAAATCACACCCATGATTAGTCAGCTTTTCCTCGTTAGGACCAAAATACCTGACATAAGCAACTTAAAAGAGGAAAGTGCAGTTTTGGCTCACGGTTTCAGAGGTTTTCTGTTCGTGGTCAGGGGGCTCCAAGGCAGAAACCTTAGGGAGGAAGGGTGTGGGAGAGGACGGCTGCTCTGATCACGGCAGCTGGAAGCAGAGAGAGAGAGAGAGAGAGAGAGAGAGAGAGAGAGAGAGAGAGAGAGAGAGAGAGAAAGAGAGAGAGGAGCCTGGGACAAGACATGTCCCCAAGGGCACAGCCCCAAAGACCACTCCCTTCTACTAGGTACAGCCCCCTCAAGTTTCTGCCACCTCCTAACCATGTGTTCAGTTATGAATCCCTCAATGGGTTAGTCCACTGGTGGGTCACAGCCCTCATGATCCAAGCACTCACTCCCCAAAGCCCAGGTCTAAACATTACTGCACGGAGGGACCAGCCTTCAATACAGGAGCCTTTGGAGGACACTTCTTCCCGAAACCTAAAGCCCTCTCACTGTGCTTGCTTGTCTTTTAGTCAGACCTCTGTCTCCCACACACAAAGGCAGGGCTATGAGACCAAAGAAAATGTCATTCAATGGTAGAGCCGTGAATTATCTCCATTTCAACCCTCCTTCAGTACTGGTTACGTCCAGGAGAATCTATCCAGGTGCTGTGGGGTTTGCAAGCTTTCTAATTTTACTCATTAGCAAAGGTGAGCTCACACTTGGTCTTGGGGGATATTGTTTAGTATCCTCAGCAAGGATTTTATACTACTGAGTCATGTCATAGTGTTTTACAGTTTTCTTCTGGATCCTTCAGATTTGGATCAGAGAAGCAGAACTGAAGTGAGACACAGAATAAAGAAGGTGCTACAGCAGCAGGACTTGGTACCTGAGGTCCTCTCCAGGGTCCTTCTGTTCTTTCTCTTGCAGGTGACCTTCGCAGCTGTGTGGAGATGTATTGGTCACCAACACAGGGAGATGCTACAGGCATTTGGTGGACAGAAGACAGGATGCTGCTCTGCACCCTACACTGTGGGGACAGATGGCCTCCAGGGAGGACAGCCAGGCCATTGCGTCAGCCCGTTGGAGGTGGGGAGCACTGCCTCCCACAACCTGGTGAGAAGCTAGTCACAGAGAGCAGTGATCCTGCACTCTTGTTCCTGGGGGCCAGAGGCTGGGACAAGAGCTGGAGGCAGAGCATGAAGAATGTTCTGGAAGCTTTGGCAAATAGGGTCTGCTCCTCAGCACACCTCATGGTGCTGCCCTGCAGGGCACATGGCTGGTGTGAACAGAGTCTTGTCTCTACACTTCACTCAAGTTCTTCCTGGTCAAGGGCTAAGCCTGTTCCACACAAGGAAAGGCTTTCCTGGGATGAACCTGCAGCCTCAACAGCTCAGGGGTACAGTTCAACGGCCACAGTCATTGTCCTCATGTCAAGTTGAATGGGCTCTCCCATAATGATACAAGATAAAGCTCCTGTGGGTTCATCAGCTCTCCATCACTGTAACAAAACACCTGAGACAATCCAGTGATGAGGGGAAAAGGTTGAGTTGACCCCTTTGCTTTGGGCTTGTGGTGATACAGAACATCATGACAGAAGTGCAGGGCATCCCCAATCCATTACCTCATGGCAAGGGAGTGAAAGGGAGAAAGAGGAAGGGACTGGGGTCCCACAGCCCCCTTCAGGAGAATGACCTCAATGACCCAATGGCCTCCTTCAAAGCCCCACCTTCTAAAGTCTCCACCACCTTCCAGCAGATGTTCCCGGGGACCAAGACTTCAACACTTGACCTTGAGGGATGCTCCAGATCAGAGGGAGCATTTTTTAAAGAAATAAAATTAAGCTAAACAAATAACTATATGAAATCAATTTGCCCATGAAGGCAAATACTAAGATGCAGAAGACGTGGTGTTGAAAAAGCTGTCAAAATCTGTTAGAAGTATGTAAATGATGTGGTGTGAGAAATTGACTCCACCCTGGATGTCCTTACTGGCCTTGGGTTAACATCAAGTGTCTCTCTGGGTGTGACCACAGCAACACCCACTCATCCTTTATGTTGGAGTGACTGTTGGGAGCAGCCATGAGCCTACGTAATTGAAGCTATTTTTTCACGACTTCCTTATAGAGAGAAATGGCCAAGGGACTTGATCGTAGACAATGAGATGTATGTGGAAATTGTTGAGTTGTACTTTCAGGAAAAATGGTCCTGGTTGAGTTGATAATGAGCCCTCCAGGAGTTTCCCATGTGAAAAAAAAAGAGAGAGAGAAAAAAAAGAAAAATGTTCAAGAGTGTTCTATGTCACCAAGCCTCTAGAGCAGCCATTCTCAAACGGGGCAAGTTTGTCCCCTTGGGAAAATTGGAAAACTTGAATACACCTTTGATCATGACCCCTGGGTGCTGAGGAGAGACTTCTACTAGCAACTAGTGAGTAGAGACCAGCGTCCTGCAGGTCACAGGACAGTCCATGCAACAACTGTCCAGCTCTGGCTCCACAGAGCTTAGGTGAGAAACCGCCTCAAGGAGGTGGTCTAGACTGTGCAGGGTTTTATGCTTGAGGGAGATGTGACCCTGTGAGAATCGAAAGGCAAAAACTGCTGTAAAGTGTGCTCCTGCCGGTGGTCATCCCTGCTCCAAGTCCTGGTAAACACAGCCAGGTTTCTGTTACCTTTACCAAGGAAACTCAGGGTGCTCCTCCCTACAAATAATTTAAATTTGGAGCGCCTTGAGGTGGTGGCGATCAGTAGTGGGTGAAACTGCCCCTGGTGAATTGTCCTCAGAAGCTCTAAATTGCTGCGTAGAGGGGGAAAGGTTAGTTTTAAAGATTGATCTGGGCAATAGGTAGGGATTACTAATTGGCAGCTTTTCCCAATGCCTCTAAATTGCAAATCAATGCTCTTTGTTCTCTGCTTTCATAAATTAACATATTAAGGAGTATAAAAAAATCCATACTTGAAAAATTTTCATAAAAATCAAGTTCTATTCTTAAAATCTTTGCACCACTAATATCAGGAATTTTCAGAAAGTTGAAAGTGCAGCATGATAAATATCATAAGAAAATCTGCACTCTCCTGCCCAAATGTTACTATTTTTTCATCCAGGGGATAATTTTATGGAAAAATAGTTCACAGAAATGCTCTGAAATTATTAACTAATCACACACACGTACAATGTTTCTTCTGAATGTCCTTTTAGAGGGAAAACATAAATGAAAAATCCCGAAACTTTTCTCCATCACAGGTCAGTTTGACGTTCACAAATATTTGGACCCTATTTTCAAACAGACCTTCCTTAGGGGAAAGCCACCAGTGCGTATCCTCCCAGGCTCTGTAGGCAGCATCCTGAATTGTGCATAATCTGAGACTGGGAAGAAGCCTCTGGTACCTTCTGGAACAGGAGGGTAAGGAGGGGCTGAGGGAGCTATCCTCTCTGGGCAGCTCCCTGTGGCTCCTGGAGGTGGCTATGAGGCTTGGACACCTATAATGAGCTGATTTGTCCCAGCTCCCCAGGACAAGGCAGCAACATGTAAAACAACTGAGCTGCGGTGAGATGGGCCCCTGGGCATAGGGTTGCCGCCACCTGGCCCCTTAAGTGTTGTCCTTGCTGTGCGGGACCAAGGCTTCAGAGACACCCTGTCTTTATCTGTCTTCCTCTCGCTACCTCGGAAGTGTCAAACTGCATCTAAGAGCAGCCACAAGGCTGTGGTCAGCTCAGTGGGGCCTGGCCTGGCATCTCAGGAGTGGAATGAGAAAGGATCCATAGTGGACATCTGAGGTTTGCAAACCCACGAATGAAGGAAATAGCATGAGACCCTGCCATGAAGCATCCCTTACGTGGGCTAATCTCAAAGACAGTGGGTTCCAGGGGAGACCACCTGAGGAGAGGAGAGGGCCTGACTGTACAGAAACAGCGACGACTGGAAGCTGTTGAACTACAGAGATGAGGCACAGGCAGTGGTTGCCATGGAGAACTAACTGGGGCCAGGTCTCACGTTCTTCCTGACAATTCTCTAGGCATGCAGTGGCATGGATCCCACCGTGACCAAGCACCTGGTACAAGGGTGTCACCTGCACAACTTCATTCCCTCCTCCTCCTGCTTCCAGACTCTGGCCTGAGGCAAGCCACTTAACTTTTGCCTGGCTTTGCTTTCTATAAATAAGACCATCACGCCAGCTTTTATAATTGAGGTTATTTAAAATATATAAAACAAAGAGAATGACAGAAATGTTGCCAAACCACACCTGTTTTGCCCGGTGTGCCTCTGCCAGTTCCTAAAACAACAGGTCTTGTGAGACAGTGAGTTTAATCAGAAGCAAGGAGATGGGAGGCAGGTTGTGAATCCAACCCCCTGAGGAGAGGGTTTAGGAATACTTACCTGGATGGGGAAGCAGGGTTGTCCAAGGCATGGGGGAGGTGATGGGGTGAGGATTTGAAGTGACTGGCTGCGCCTGTGTGATTAATCCTCATACACTTCAGAGGACAGAAAATGGCAGCAGCAACATGTCTTGTGGGTGGAGGATTGGGTCATCTGTCACTTGTGTAGGCCCCAGTGCAGGATCTGGGTGGTTTCAACTGGTTTGAGATGGACAAAAGCGGCCTGCAGGTTCTGGAAAGACAACTCAGGACACCCTCCTCATCATGCAGGAGATAATAACATATTCCTTAGCTATGTGACCTCCAGAGTTGGTGATTTGACCAAATTATATCATCATAATTATGCCGTGTACCTATGAATATGTAGCAGCAAATCCCACTGTTACGTATAATTAAAAGGCATCAATAAAAAAACTGAAGAAGTAAAATAAAATAAAAGTGTGTTTTCAAGATGTAAAAATAACATAGAATAAAGTCAACTAGGCAAGGGCATTTTGTAGGGTCTGGAGGGCCGATCCAGGTTTCCCTGTTCCTCATACCTGAACTCAAAGTGCCTTAGTCAACAGAAAACTGCTCTTTCCACAAGACAGCAAGTCCAAGGTAGGATAGAGAACAGGCTAAGGAGCCAGTCCATTCAGGGACTCCCTGGGGCCAAAGAACATAATCAGTCAGAGTGAAAGGAACCCTCCCAACAACTTTTTTTAATCCTCTACACTTTAAAAGGCAAAGACAGAGCCTGGAGAGGCTGGCCACCCCCCCCCCCCCCCCGCCCCGGGTGCAGAGCTCCAGAGAAGTCCCGTCTGGAGAGAGGGCAATTCTTCTGAATGCATTAGCGTCTATTAAATAGATTAACTTATACATCTTTAAACTTCCCCTAAGCAAAGCCCAGGCCTAGATAGCATCATCAGGGAATTCTATCAAACACTTCAGACGAATTTGTATCTTTTCTCTCTAAAACCTTCCAAAAAGTAGAGAAGGCAGGAACATTTCCTAACTCAAAGTATAAAGCTGATGTTCTCCTGAGGCCACAGCCAGGCAGAGCCTTTGAGAAACTGATGTGACTCAGTTTTTGAGAAGCCAGCCTCTACCTCAGAACAAAGCCTGTCCAAGGAAGGGGGCGTGGCCCTTGTCCTTGGAAAGACCCACAGAACTCTCCTAGGCACATACCTACCCTGCTGAGTGGTTTATCTACAAATAACAGGAGAGATCTGTGGCGCTTTGTGTCCCTGACTCAGTTAGGCTAGGTGAGGATCCATAGCAACCCCCTAGCAACACCAATCAGCATGAGACAGGGAAAATACCTGGGATGCCAGAAGACCCCCCAGTAATTTACTGTGGTTGATAACATGCTGGGAAAACATGTAGTGTAGCACATACACCCCTCATGGCTTAAACCAATCACTTCAAATGAATCCCCCTCTTACACTAACCAATCACCCCTACCCAACTTGTTCCCGCCAGTGAATGTGCTAATCATGTTTTAGAGTTGTTTTATGATTTTCCCGTGGTGTGTGATGATTTGCTAAGAGATGCTATGATGTATGTGAAGTCCCTGCCTTCCCCAAAGAGTGTATAAAACTGCTGCAAACCCTGGGCTCGGGGCCTCTCAGCATCACCAGTTGCTGTGTGTGCGCGTGGAGGACCGAGCTAGCTTGCAATAAATGCCTCTTTGCTGCTTACATCGATCTTGGTCTCTGGTGGTCTTTTGGGGGTCTCAAACTCGAGCGTATCACCTTTACCAGAAAACTAGGGGCCAACATGTATTTGAAACAAGGACCTCCACTAAACACTAGTGAGCTAAGCCAGGGGTGTCCCAGGTCCCCTTCCTGGCATGTGCAGTTCATCTGAGGAGCAGGAAGTTGTTTCCCTGTGAAACCAATGAATGTAAAAAAAGCAAAAACAAAAATAAAACAACTTCCTGGGCAGGATAAAGGTCAAAAACCACTTGATCTTCTCAAGAGATAAAAAAATAAATAAATAAAAGTTGTGAGATTAAGTGCCCATCGTGGAAAAACAGCAGGGCATTTCTCCGCCCTGAACATGCCACCCAGAAATATCCACAGTCCCCCAGGCCTGGAGCGGTTCAGCAGGCCTCTCTCCTAACACTTCAAGACCCCTAGATGCCCAGGGCTGTTCACCCCTGCAGGGAGCCTTCTGGAGGCCTCAGGAAGGGAAGTAGAAGTCCTGGCATCCAGCTGGGGAGGAGGGATGGGAGACAGAGCTGCTGCAGATGGCTGGAGCCTGTATTCAGGAAATGCTAAGAAATTAGTTTTAAAAACCTTTTAGAGCTAATAAAAGAGCTCCCTTGTTCAGCAATCTGGCAGGAGATGAGTGTGCAGAAACCAATTCTGTTTCTACATACTGGGAATGAATAATACAAAAATTAAATTAAACAAACAATTCCATTTGTAAATGGAAAAGAGCAAAATACTTGAGAAAAAATGAACCAAGAAAGCAACAAAGCTTATACATTGACAATTATAAAGTGGTGTTGGAAGAATTTTCTAGCCAGGGCAATTAGTAAAGAAATTGAAATGAGATATCAAGAATGGAATGGAAAGGGTCAAACTAAATTCACCATCTTGTGTACAGAAAATTCCAAGGAATCAACATGAAACCTGATAAAAGTGGTTGGTAAATTCAGAAAGTCTTAGGATATAACTACCATGAAAAAAAATAAATTGGATTTCCAGATAGTGACCATGAACCAACTGAGAATAAAATAAATAAAAATTATATTTATAATAATAGTAATGGGAAGAAGTTTTTAAAAGCAATGCAAAGTTACTCTCTGAGAACTAAATATATTGCTTAAAGGAACTAAAGAAGACCTAAAATATGGAAAGAGAGTCCATGCTCATGGATCTAAAGACTCAAAAATGTTAGGAAAGTGATTCCCATCAAATTGATCTAAAAATTAAATAGTCCTTACCCAAATCCCAGCTGAATTTTCTGTGGAAATTGACAAGCTGAGTGTAAAATCTGCATGGTGTAAGGGACCGGCGAAACGTCGGAGGAAGAGACCACAAGAGACTAGCTCCATGCAATTGGCAAAAGGGGATTTATTGAACCAGCATGCTAGGGCTCAAGGCTCACTCAGGAAGGGAGAGCAGCCCAGAGCCCAGAGCAGAGGTCAAGCAGAGCTTAAGTACACTTTTTGGAGAGGGTGGGGGGCTTTGCATACATCAGAACAAATCATCTTGAGGCGCGGGAAAATTGAACAACAACTCTGAGCCATGATTAGTACATTCATTGGTGGGAACAGTCTGGGCAGGGGTGATTGGTCACTCCTAAGTGGGATACACATTTAAACTGATTGGTTTTGGAGCCTGGATGCTTACGTGCCGAGCTACTTGGAGCCCTTAGCTAATAAACAACCAGGGAATCAATGGAAATATTTACTGGGCAGTTCAGGTATTGTCCTAACAGCTACAGAGATTACAGGTTCCGGGGGTAGCAGAGGAATTTTAACAATACCTGGTCTATTTTTTTTTTTTAGCCCAAGCCTTTCAATTTAGAAACTTTACAATGCCCAGTCTTTTACACTTTAACTCAGACTCTTGCAGCTTATAATCAGCTTAGAAATTTTACCTTTACAATGGAAATTCAGGAGGCCCAGAGCAGCCAAAGCAATATTGCAAAGGAACAGAGTTGGAAGGTGTAATACCCCTCAGTTTTAATACCCAATAGGATGTGGTATTAATAAAGAAATGCTGTGATCCCCACATAGGAAGAAACACAGATCAGTGGAACAGAAGTGGAAATTCAGGGAGAACCCTCATATTTAAATCAAATGGGCTTTCTTGAAGGCCATTCAATGAGGGGAAAATGTAATCTTTTCAGGGAGGGGCCCCGGAGAACTTGATCTTCACATGCAAAACCATAAAGCTGGACTCCCACTTCACACCATGCCCAGAAATATAAACCCAAAGTAAATCAAGCACCAGCTCCTCTTAGGAAGAAGGAAGTAGGAACATTCTAAGCTTGGATTAGGGGTGGTTTCTAAGACACGAGAGCAACAGTTGGGCTACTCGCCTGGCGTGAATATCTTTCCCTGTTTCAGATTCAAGGTGGACTTTGCTCCTGTGAAGTGTGTGCATCATCTGGCACCTACCTACTGCCTCCTGGCTGTGCCCTTCCTGGAGATGCCATGCTCTGAGCAAGGGCCTTGGTGCAAGAGGACCCATGTAGGCCACGTCCTGCCATGGCTTCTGGGGGACCCGATGTCCACAGGCACCAACGGCCACCAGGGAAGCTGCTAAGTGGGTAAAATGTTTCCACCCAGGGCTTGGCTATTGTGCTATCCATGGGGACTTGAGGCCAAGACAGGGTGACCAAAGCACTGGGAATTCTGCTCTTGCTAAAGGGCAGCAGACTCCCCCGGCTTCTCGGGTGGATACAGCTCTGAATGTGCTGGTAGTCACTGAGTTGCACATTTTAACAGGGGAATTCCATAGTATATGAATTATGTTCCAATAATCCTATTAAAAAGAGATGTTAGCCAGTTGACTAAATGGGGAAGATAATTACACTGTAATAGGATTAATGAAATCATTAACAATAATCATTTACATAAGAGCCTGAGTATGGGGCTTGACTTTTTGAAAACCACTCAATCAAAAAATTAATTCTTGCACTTACTGGTAGTGTCTCATCTTCTTCTTTCAGTCTCCCCGCAAAAATGCATTAATAAATTGAAGTTACCCTTTCTTGATAAGCACAATTTCTTGTTGCTGTTGCTGTTTTTAACCAAAGTCTGAAGTTTCTGTGCAGACAGCAGGGTGGGTGTGGTTTATCATAAATAGGGGAGGCTGGTCCCACTGACCTTTTGCAAGGATGAGCAGGGAAAGGTCTCCCTTGAAGGCAAAGAGCTGGTGCTGGCACCCTTACAGGCCAGTAGCAAAGCTGACCCATGGCTCACGTGGGCAGCATCCATTCCACAGCCCCTCAGGGGCACAGGTGCTGCCACTTGTGTGAGCAATAAATCTACCTTTGTCGATATGGAAAGAGTCAGCACAACACATCGTATGAACATTTTCTGATGAAGTTTATATGTTGTGATATTAAGAAAATAATTTCCTTCCATCAAAAAACCCAATAAATGATACAAAGACTAATTTCTAAAGACAGACACATTTCCTGGGTTTATACATTTTGTGTGCATGTTAAGATGTCATTATACATACACATCAGGTGTTGGGGTTTGAGTCTGCAGAGTTTAGCTCCCTCAGGCCTGACTTTTTGCAAGAGCTGTGGCTGTGATTTAGGTCAGCTGAGGCAAACTCAGTTAGGAGGAGGAAAAGTTCTCTTCCCCTTATTGCAAGTCACGAGTTCTGCAAGGTTTGGCCAAGAGGAAGAAGCTTCCTGCATACTGGACCTGGGAACAGTACATTCGGGGATTAGATAATGTCTACAAAGAACTTTGGGAGGGTACTTATCAAATGAACAGGAACAATCTGAATTTAGCTCTGTGTACCTGCTGAGGCATGATTTTTGGGCAATGCGGGTAAAGTGTTACTGAAGAATTGCTTGCTTTGTTAGAAGAAGAATATAAAAGGAACTTGCAAATAAACCTCAGCATGCAGTTGCAATTGCTGCCTTGGCTCTGCATCCCCTGTGTCCCGGTTATTTCGCGACCCTTACCCAGGGACCCGAACGCTCTAGACGTTCACAATCAGGTGTCAATCTCTTTTGTAATTCATAATAAGAATGGTGGCTACTTTAAATAAAAATATTCTTAGTAAATATCATAAAACTAAAGAGCAGATTATAGGAGATTTGAATGGATGCAGAGCCCTCTTGTGCTCCCTGATCAAAATACTTCATATTGTAAGGTGGTAACACAGATTCAACACAAGTCCTATCCAAATCCAGGTGACTTTTTTTGCAGAAAGTAACAAATTAATGCTTACATGTATATGGAAATGCAAGGTTTCCAGAACAGGCAAAACAATCTTGAAGAAGAACAAAGTTGAAGGACTGACACTGTATAATGGCAAAACTTACCATGAAGGTACTGCCATCAGGACATTGCAGTACCTGAAAGAGATGGACATCTGGATCAGTGGTACCAAAGTACAAGTCTAGACACTGTGCCAAGTGGTTAGGAGGGAGTAGAGAAGCTCACTGCTGGTCCTCCTCTGGAGGAAACACATGGAGCAGCCACCAGGGGAACAGCTTGGCAATTTCTCAGAACACTAAAAGTGGAGTTGTAACGTGACCTCGTGATTCTACTCCTAGGTGTGCACCCACAAGACTGAGGATACACACCTGCACTAATCTGTACGCTGATGGACACAACAGCATTACTAATATCAGCCCCAAATGGAAACAACTCAAAGATCAAGGTAGAATGGACAACCAGAGGGTGGCTTATCCATATCATGGGATAGTATTAACCCATGAAAATGAAGGATCCCATATGGATGGACCTTGTAGCTGTAATGCCAAGTGTGAAACCAAGGCATGAGAGCCTACATATCTGCAAGTGCATCTGAACAAACTGTCCAGAATGGGAAAGTTGTAGAGGCAGAGAGTGGATCCACTACCATGTAGGGCTTATGGGGTGGGGTGATAATGAGGAATGACTGCTAATGGGTATGCAGTTCATTTCTGACTTAATAAAAATACTTAAATACTGATGGTGGGGATGGTTATGTGACTTCAGGTACTAAAAGTTACTGAAGTGTACACTCTAAATGGGTGAATTGCATGATATGTGTAGTATCTCAAAAAAATGGAATAATAGGGGCTGGAGCTGGGGCTCGGTGGTAGAGCTCTTACCTAGCATGTGTGAGGCACTGGGTTTGATCCTCAGCACCACATAAAAACAAACAAATAAAATAAAGGCATTCTTTGTATCTACAACTACAAAAACATATTTTTTTTAAAAAATGGAGTAATAAATAGGTAGCATTTCATCTGGCCAAATGACTTCAATGGTCACCAACATATGGACCTCTCAGAAGGCATTCGGTCTGAGTCAGCTATGTATCCCATGCACGCTTGTGCTTTCTATGTTTTTAGTACAAAAACAAAATTTTGAAAGGTGGTGAATGACTTTTGTGTTTTCAGCTCTGGGGTTGTTTCCGGACTTCCTTATACATTAATGAGGAAACCTTGATGTTTTCCAGAGAAAGTGGAAGGTAATGCAGAAGGAGATAGTAAAAAATGGGTACCGAGGGGCTGGCACATCACCGATTCACAGATTCAATTATCGGGAGAAACCTGAAGCAAAACTCATTTTAATGAAATGTTTTGCAAACCAAAACTAGAGAGAAAAAAAGATCAGCATCACTGTTTGGCTATCTTGAATTGACTAAAACTGTGGTTACTTTCTTGAAAATAAAAATCTTTGCCTGAATACAAGAAATAATTATAATTAGTATTTGGAAGAGCAAGGAGAACTGAACTAAAAATACTCATCTTTTATTAATCACATACATTTTTCATAAGAAGGTTATTTTTACTAAGCTCAAGCTAATAGGGGGAAAAAGAAACATTATTTGACAAAATTCTGGAAATTGGCCCATGATAATTCAACGCTATTTTTCCAAGCTATCATTTTTAGTAGGGGCTTCAGTAAGCTGAGTTCACATGGGTGTTTCTGAATTTCTAAATCATCATTGCTCTGTGGGGCAGTCGCCCTAGGCCTGTAGTTAACATGTGTCTGTGGAGTAGGATGAGCTCCCTCCTGATAACCCCTCATCTGCACTAGAATGCTCCAAGAGGGAACAAAGCCACCCCTGTGGGCACCTCCCTAGGAGCTCCCAGGAATGAGCTCACAACTCCTGAGTTCAACCACAGGAGTAAGAGGGCCCCTTACCTGAGGAGTCCAGGAGCAAAACCACAGGCTTAGCAGACTGAGGCTTTGAAAATCCCCCTGCATCTCTGTGCACTGAGCATGGCTCACAGATGCACCACAAGACATGAAGCCATGCACAAGGGTTGGTGGTGTTGTAAGGAGGCACATACAGGAATCTTGGTGTCTGGCATCAGCTGGGGGGTGGGTTTGTACAAACCAGAGGGAGGGATGATAAGAAAGGGTGATTTTAGGAGGTATTTTACTGAGAGAAAATAGTTAAGTCAAAGTCTTAAAACGAGGAAGAGTCATCTTCAGTTTTGTTTTCGGCTTCGTTACATCAATCCCTGTTATAGTGCTGTGAAAACACGGAACAGTTACGCTTTATAAAAATGTTGTATTAGAGCATTATATTTATATATAGTATCTGGGTTCCTCCTGACATTCTTATACGTCCAGGGGGGTTGATTTCCATCCCCCTCCCCCTCCTTTTTCCTCCTCTCCTCTCTCCTGCTTTTCTCTCTCTGCTGATCTCCCTTTCACACCTTTATTTATTTATTTTTGATTGGTACATTCTATATACTCATAAATGAGACATTGACAGCTAGATAGCTAGATAAATAGATAATCAGAAATTGACTCTGTTAGATTCACTGCAATTTCTTCCCCTTCCCTTCCCTCCTCCCTTTCTCTCTGTCTCCTACTTCTACTCCACTAATCTTTCCTAGATCTTGTGACATCTCATCTCCTCTTCACTGCCTTCTTCCCCTTATGCTGTTATAAAACCAGAAGGAATTGAGGGCTGGGGTTGTGGCTCAGCGGTACAGCGCTCGCCTTGTACAGGCAAAGCCCTGGGTTCGATCCTCAGAATCACATAAAAATAAGTAAATAAAATAAAGGTGTTGTGCCCAAGTACAACTAAAAAATAAATATTAAAATATAAAAGGAGGAATTGGGTGACCAACTCAGAGGGTCTACCAAATGATACTGAGTCCAACAGTAAAATAAAGCATCGGTGGGTGCTCCCATGAGAAACACCAACTCTGTATGTAGAGGTGGATGGGTAGCTTGAAGATGGGAATTCATTCATGCACTGGAGAGATCACCAAGTCTCATGGAAGGCCTTCCACAAGCTGGGGAACCAGGAATTCAGTGGTTTCATTTGTTTCATGAGTCTGAAAGGCTGAGCAAACCAGTCGATGGAAAAATTCTTGGTCCAAGTTTGAAAGAGAATTGGGGCTGATGTCAGTAAGTCCCAGAGTCCAGAGTCCTGAGAATAGAGGCGCTGAAGTCGAAGGGCAGCCCAATACAGTTGTCTCAACAGAAGATAAAGACAGAATTCACCTTCCTCTGCCTCTTTTGAGCTCACAACAGAATGGATAGTGCCCACCCACAAGGGTAAAGGGGCAGATCATCCCCAGTTCATCTACCAAGTAGGATGCTAATGTATTTCAGAAACACCCCCCACCGGAGACATGCATAAATCATGCTTTACCAGCTATCTGGGCATCCCTTTTACCCAATTATGTTAACACATAAAATTAACTTCACTGTAAGGAGTGATCCCAGGACTCCAGAAGAGAGAACAAATTCCCATTTGTGTCTTCCCTGATTTTTATTTTATCTCATCCTAGAAATTTTTCATGAATACTGATTAAACATGATTTTGACAATTATCTTTACAAACATTCCATTAATAAAAAGCAGAATGATTGTTCCAGGAGAAACCTATCCATTCAAGTAAGTGTGTGCTAGGCAGGGAGCTGGGCTCAGAAGACAGAGTGATAAGTTCATGTTCATGTGTTTTTTTTGCACAAAGAGAAACGGCAAACAAGAGGACGTAATCACAGGTTCTATTTCAGCTCCCATAGAAAATAAGTGAATCAATGGTGGACAGAGAATCCTGGCATAAGGGTCTGATGCAGTAGACCCCTATGGTGTGTCCCAGCAATCAAGTTAAATCTCCTTTCTGAGAGTAGCTGTCGCTCACCCTGACAGGACTTGATATTTCCTCTATGTGTGGATTCTGCTCGTCTGGAAGGCGGATGACAACATGGAAATTTCTGTGTCACCTTTGCAGGACAGCAATGTCCATGGAGGTATTTCTGTGCTTGGTTCAGTGATTCAGTGATGCTCCTGGAGACTGGGATGAGCACCAGGATCAGACAAATTGTGAGTCTCTGGGAAGGCTTCTCAGAGGCAGCTGCAGTTCTAAAAAGACACCCTTTTACTTGGATGGGCAGGAAATTGGGTCATCTGAGTTGACACTTGAAGAGGCATATCTTCAGTGCTGGCGCATCGACCCTTTTTAGAAGGATGCTTTTAAACCTTCTATCCTTGTTGCCTTAACCTTCGTGGCCTGGTAGAGAAGGGTGCCACTGGAATGGAAATGCCTCCTGGGAATATGGTGGAAATGAAGTTCCTGAGGTGGAGGCCCCCAAGTCCCGGGACTGACCTGTGGCTCCTCCCCTGGCTTCTCGCTGTTCTACAGACCCACACCATTGGACGTCCCATGGCTTCTGGCTGGAAAGCTGTCCTCCTCACCCAGCTGTTGAAGCCCTGCATGCCGAGGCCAGGGGAAGGTGTATGTGAGAAGAAAGTGACCAGATGCCCAGCTGTCACTTCGGATGCTCTTCAGCCAGAGCCAAGGTGTCACACAATGGGAAGGCTCCTGTTTGGATTGTTTTGCTGCCAGAACCTCAGCTTGCTTTCTATTTATCACCAGCCTGGCCTCCCTCTAAAACACCAAGGTGTCCTCAGCGGGTGATTCAGGACCATCTGCAGAAATCAAGTTTCACAAGTGTTGCGCGCAAACTCGGTTTCTAAATCCCTGGTCATGGAAGTAGGCCATCTTTGCCCAGTGAACTCAGTAAATCCCCCTGCTAAAAGAAAAATGTTAGGCACATTAAACTTAATGGAATTTAATTAAGCAAAGAAAGATTCACAAATCAGATGGTCCTCAGTACCACAGTGATTGTGGCACTGCAGCCTATGCAGGGGATGACAGCGTTCACGGACAGAAGACAGAAGTAAGGGGCAGAGAGGGTGCCCCTGGACATAGCCAGCAAGGGCCTTTCTTAACACGGTCTCATCAGCTGGCCAAGGGATGAGACTGGACGCTACTGCTTATTACACCAGTAAACACCCAGTTAGTCTCAGCTAGTTGACCTGCTAGATTAGGTGAAAGTTCAGTATGAAGGACTCAATCATGAAGGCCTCGGCAGGCCGAATTTAATTAAATTTATCACCGGTGTTTACTTTGCCTCTGGAAGTGGAACTTAGTGGAACTTACGCCTTAGAAGACCTTCAAATGCCCTCCTACCTCAGGACGCGTTTAGTCATCCTCAATTTTTCCTTCACCCTCTGGTCCCATCTTCCATTTGGTCCAGGAGACCTGTATCCACCATGATGATGAGTCAGAGTCATCGTAATCACAGGCCAGAACAGCCCTGATGCTTCGCTGCAGCTCTCCCTGCCACATGCCCACTGCCACGGCCCTCTCTGTAGCCTGTCCTCTCCCCGTGCCCAGCCAGCAGCCTCTGATCCCTGCATCTTCACTCAGGGGTGGTATGTGGGCGAGGCGCAGGCTCAGCCCTTTGCTGACCGCTGGAGGGCCCATCAGGCTCAGCTCTCAGGATGGTCACATGCCAGGTAGGAGGACCTGTCCCTCCTCTTTGAGGGTAGTGAATAGGACATTGCTCCCAGCTGGCTCTGCCCCCATCCCGGTACAGCGATGTGTGGGGATTATTGGTTTTAATCCTCCCCAGCCCGTAGGTAGGTTCAGACCACATCACGCCACAGGAAAGGAAGCTGAAACACATGTGGGTTATTAAGCAATTAGAGTTGCAATGGAAGCCCTCACTCCAGGGCTTGGCTGGAGTTATAAAAATCACTACACCATGTGAAAACGATTGGCAGAAGACCATTCCCAGAGGTCGTTAGCTGGTATGGCCTTTCCACCAGGGACTGTTTGGGGACTGGCCTTCGGCTCACTGGGGAGCTGTGGAAGACTGTTTGCAAGTGCCCAGGAGGTGGAACATTACCCAGACCAACGGCAGAGCTCAGAGAACACTGAAGTCCACTCGGGTCAACAAAGACGCACCATACACACTGAGCTGTGTTGGGTGATGGCTTCCCATGACTGCAGCAGAATGCCTGGGGGCGTCAGACTGAAGGGCAGAGGTTTATTCTGACTTGAGGTTTCAGTCCATGGTGGGTTGGCTCCATTGTTTCTGGGCCTATGGTGAGAAGAACATCAGGGTGGGGACAGCAGGGTGGACCTAAGCTGCTCATCTCATGGTGGCCAAGGAGGAAGGAGAAAGAGGGAGCAAGGGGGTGGGTAGGAGTCCAAATACGCCCTTCCAGGGCACAGCATAGTGACTGACTTCCTCTCAACAGGCCCTACTTCTTCAATTCCTCCAGCTCCAACATTGCCACCAGCTGGGGACCAGGCCTCCAGCATATGAGCCTTTGGGGGACATTCTAGATCCAGACTGTAACAGGTAGACTCCAGGGTGGGCACATCAATTGTCACGTTTTAAACACCTCTCTGGACTAGGACTTTGATAATGCTTCCTTCCTAAGACTCCTGACTCTCCAACTTCATCTCCCTTTAGACAACACTCCTTCTTGGAACCCGAGTTCAGTTCCTTTTCCATCCCCAAACTCAGATCCCAAACGCAGTTCCCACCCTCCCTTGTACAAGGATGTGCAAGCTTGCGTGAGACGCCCCATACCTCTGGCCATTTCTCCACTTGTAGTTGTAACCGTGTTTCATGCCTGGCTTCTTTTTTTTTTTTTTTTTGAAAATTTTTTTTATTGTTGGTTGTTCAAAACATTACATAGTTCTTGATATATCATATTTCACACTTTGATTCAAGTGGGTTGTGAACTCCCATTTTTACCCCATATACAGATTGCAGAATCACATCAGTTACACTTCCACTGATTTACATATTGCCATACTAGTGTCTGTTGTATTCTGCTGCCTTTCCTATCCTCTACTATCCCCCCTCCCCTACCCTCCCCTCTTCTCTCTCTACCCCCTCTACTGTAATTCATTTCTCCCCATTGTATTATTTTTCCCTTACCCCTCACTTCCTCTTGTATGTAATTTTGTATAACCCTGAGGGTCTCCTTCCATTTCCATGCAATTTCCCTTCTCTCTCCCTTTCCCTCCCACCTCTCATCCCTGTTTAATGTTAATCTTCTTCTCATACTCTTCATCCCTACTCTGTTCTTAGTTACTCTCCTTATATCAAAGAAGACATTTGGCATTTGTTTTTTAGGGATTGGCTAGCTTCACTTAGCATAATCTGCTCTAATGCCATCCATTTCCCTCCAAATTCTATGATTTTGTCATTTTTTAATGCAGAGTAATACTCCATTGTGTATAAATGCCACATTTTTTAAAATCCATTCATCTATTGAAGGGCATCTAGGTTGGTTCCACAGTCTTGCTATTGTGAATTGTGCTTCTATGAACATCGATGTAGCAGTGTCCCTGTAGCATGCTCTTTTTAGGTCTTTAGGGAATAGACCGAGAAGGGGAATAGCTGGGTCAAATGGTGGTTCCATTCCCAGCTTTCCAAGAAATCTCCATACTGCTTTCCAAATTGGCTGCACCAATTTGCAGTCCCACCAACAATGAACAAGTGTACCCTTTTCCCCACATCCTCGCCAGCACTTGTTGTTGTTTGACTTCATAATGGCTGCCAATCTTACTGGAGTGAGATGGTATCTTAGGGTGGTTTTGATTCGCATTTCTCTGACTGCTAGCGATGGTGAGCATTTTTTCATGTACTTGTTGATTGATTGTATGTCCTCCTCTGAGAAGTGTCTGTTCAGGTCCTTGGCCCATTTGTTGATTGGGTTATTTGTTATCTTATTGTCTAATTTTTTGAGTTCTTTGTAAACTCTGGATATTAGGGCTCTATCTGAAGTGTGAGGAGTAAAGATTTGTTCCCAGGATGTAGGCTCCCTATTTACCTCTCTTATTGGTTCTTTTGCTGATAAAAAACTTTTTAGTTTGAGTAAGTCCCATTTGTTGATTATAGTTATTAACTCTTGTGCTATGGGTGTCCTATTGAAGAATTTGGAGCCTGACCCCACAGTATGTAGATCGTAGCCAACTTTTTCTTCTATCAGACGCCATGTCTCTGATTTGATATCAATCTCCTTGATCCATTTTGAGTTAACTTTTGTGCATGGCGAGAGAAAGGGATTCAGTTTCATTTTGTTGCATATGGATTTTTAGTTTTCCCAGCACCATTTGTTGAAGATGCTATCCTTCCTCCATTGCATGCTTTTAGCCCCTTTATCAAATATAAGATAGTTGTAGTTTTGTGGATTGGTTTCTGTATCCTCTATTCTGTACCATTGGTCCACCCACCTGTTTTGGTACCAGTACCATGCTGTTTTTGTTACTATTGCTCTGTAGTATAGTTTGAAGTCTGGTATCGCTATACCACCTGATTCACACTTCCTGCTTAGCATTGTTTTTGCTATTCTGGGTCTTTTATTTTTCCATATGAATATATATGAATTTCATGATTGCTTTCTCTATTTCTACAAGAAATGCCGTTGGGATTTTGATTGGCATTGCATTAAACCTATAGAGAACTTTTGGTAATATCGCCATTTTGATGATGTTAGTTCTGCCTATCCATGAACAGGGTATATTTTTCCATCTTCTAAGATCTACTTCTATTTCTCTCTTTAGGGATCTGTAGTTTTCATTGTATAAGTCTTTCACCTCTTTTGTTAGGTTGATTCCCAAGTATTTTATTTTTTTGAGGATATTGTGAATGGAGTAGTTGTCCTCATTTCCATTTCAGAGGATTTGTTGCTGATATACAGGGATGCCTTTGATTTATGCGTGTTGATTTTATATCCTGCCACTTTGCTGAATTCATTTATTAGCTCTAATAATTTCTTTGTAGACCCTTTTGGGTCTGCTAGGTATAGAATCATGTCATCTGCAAATAGTGATAATTTAAGTTCTTCTTTTCCTATTTTTATGCCTTTAATTTTTTTCGTCTGTCTAATTGCTCTGGCCAGTGTTTCAAGAACTATGTTGAAGAAGTGGTGAGAGAGGGCATCCCTGTCTTGTTCCAGATTTTAGAGGGAATGCCTTCAATTTTTCTCCATTCAGAATGATGCTAGCCTGAGGCTTAGCATAGATTGCTTTTACAATGTTGAGGTATGTTCCTGTTATCCCTAGTTTTTCGAGAGTTTAGAACATAAAGGGATGCTGTACTTTGTCGAATGCTTTTTCTGCATCTATCAAGATGATCATATGGTTCTTATTTTTAAGTCTATTGATGTGGTGAATAACATTTGTTGATTTCCGTATATTGAACCAGCCTTGCATCCCAGGGATGAATCCTACTTGATCATGGTGCACAATTTTTTTGATATGTTTTTGAATCCGATTCGCCAGAATTTTATTGAGGATTTTTGCATCTAGGTTCATTAGAGATATTGGTCTATAGTTTTCTTTCTTTGAAGTGTCTTTCTCTGGTTTAGGAATCAGGGTGATGTTGGCCTCGTAGAATGAATTGGGAAGTTCTCCCTCTTTTTCTATTTCCTGAAATAGCTTGAAAAGTATTGGTATTAGTTCCTCTTTAAAGGTTTTGTAAAATTCTGCTGTATACCCATCCGGTCCTGGGCTTTTCTTAGTTGGTAGTCTTTTGATGGCTTCTTCTATTTCCTCAATTGATATTGGTCTGTTTAGGTTGTCTATATCCTCCTGACTCAATCTGGGCAGATCATATGACTTAAGAAATTTATCGATGCCTTCACTATCTTCTATTTTATTGGAGTATAAGGATTCAAAATAATTTCTGATTATCTTCTGTATTTCTGAAGTGTCTGTTGTAATATTGCCTTTTTCATCCCGTATGCTAGTAATTTGAGTTCTCTCTCTTCTTCTCTTCGTTAGCATGGCTAAGGCTCTGTCGATTTTATTTATTTTTTCAAAGAACCAACTTTTAGTTTATCAATTTTTTCAATTGTTTCTTTTGTTTCAATTTCATTAATTTCAGCTCTGACTTTAATTATTTCTTGCCTTCTACTTCTTTTGCTGTTGTTTTGCTCTTCTTTTTCTAAGATTTTGAGATGAAGTATGAGATCATTTATTTGTTGTTTTTTTCTTTTTTTAAGGAATAAACTCCAAGCAATGAATTTTCCTCTTAGAACTGCTTTCAATGTGTCCCATAGATTCCAATATGTTGTGTCTGTGTTTTCATTTATCTCTAAGAATTTTGTAATTTCCTCCTTGATGTCTTCTATAATCCATTGATCATTCAGTGACCTATTGTTCATTCTCCAAGGGATGCATGATTTTTCCTTCCTTCTTTTATAATTGATTATCAGTTTCATTCCATTATGATCAGATAAGATGCATGGTATTATATCTACTCCTTTATATTGTGTAAGAGTTGCCCTGTGACATAACATATGATCTATTTTTGAGAAGGATCCATGTGCTGCTGAGAAAAAAGTGTAACTGCTTGATGTTGGGTGGTATATTCTATATATGTCAATTAAGTCTAGGTTATTAATTGTTTTGTTGAGTTCTATAGTTTCCTTATTCAACTTTTGTTTGGAAGATCTGTCCAGTGGTGAGAGAGGTGTGTTGAAGTCTCCCATGATTATAGTATGGTGGTCTATTAGACTCTTGAACTTGAGAAGAGTTTGCTTGATGAACATAGCTGCACCTTTGTTTGGGGCATATATATTTATGATTGTTATGTCTTGTTGGTGTATGGTTACCTTGAGCAGTATGTAGTGTCCCTCTTTATCCCTTTTGATTAACTTTGGCTTGAAATCTATTTTATTTGATATGAGTATGGACACTCCTGCTTGTTTCCGAAGTCAATATGAGTGATATGATTTTTCCCAACCTTTCACCTTCAGTCTATGTATGTCTTTTCCTATCAAATGCGTCTCCTGTAGGCAGCATATTGATGGGTCTTGTTTTGTGATCCATTCTACTAGCCTGTGTCTCTTAATTGGTGAGTTTAAGCCATTAACATTTAGGGTTATTATTGAGATATGGGTTGTTCTTCCAGCCATATTTATTTATTTATGTTACTAAACATGGTTTGTTTTCCTCTTTGATTATTTTCCCCCCTTTACTGTCCTACCTCTCACTGTTGTTTTTCATTGTTATTTTCCATTTCCTCTTCCTGTAATGTTTTGCCGAGGATGTTTTGAAGAGATGGTTTTCTAGCTGCAAATTCTTTTAACTTTTGTTTATCGTGGAAGGTTTTAATTTCATCTTCCATCCTGAAGCTTAATTTTGCTGGATACACGATTCTTGGTTGGAACCCATTTTCTTTCAGTGTTTGAAATATGTTATTCCAGGATCTTCTAGCTTTCTGAGTCTGTGTTGAAAGATCAGCTGTTATCCTGATTGGTTTACCCCTAAATGTAATCTGCTTCCTTTCTCTTATAGGTTTTAAAATTCTCTCCTTATTCTGTATGTTGGGCATCTTCATTATAATGTGTCTAGGTGTGGATCTCTTATGATTTTGCACATTCGGCGTCCTGTAGGCTTCCAGGATTTGGGATTCTGTTTCATTCTTCAAGTCTGGGAAGTTTTCTCGTATTATTTCATTGAATAGATTGCTCATTCCTTTGGTTTGGACCTCTATATCTTCCTGTATCCCAATGACTCTTAAGTTTGGTCTCTTTATATTATCCCATATTTCTTGGATGTTCTGCTCATGGTTTCTTAACCATCTTGCTGAGCTGTCTATGTTCTTTTCAAGTTGAAATACTTTGTCTTCATTGTCTGATGTTCTATCTTCTAAGTGTTCTACTCTGCTGGTAGTATTCTCAATTGAGTTTTTAAGTTGGTTTATTGCTTCCTGCATTTCTAGGATTTCTGTTTGTTTTTTATAACCTCTATCTCCCTGTATAGTTGATCTTTTGCTTCTTGGATTTGTTTATGTAATTCATTGTCGAAGTGATCTTTCATTGTCTGATTTTGCTGTCTAATGTCTTCCTTGAGACTCCAGATCATCTGAAGCATGTATATCCTGAATTCTTTATCTGACATTCCATATGCTGCAGCTATTACCTCTTCTAAAGTTGAGTTGAACTGCATTGCTTGTGGTCCTTTCTTTCCTTGTCTTTTCATACTTCTAGCATTTCTTTTTGCTTGGTGAAACTGTTGTGTTTTTGAAATTTTCCCCCTATATATTTATATTGCTCTTGTATAGTTGAAAAGTCTCCCTTGCAGGGGCGGGCGGCAGCTGTGCTCCTCCTCCAATTGGGGTAATCTGTCTACCACGGTGGCAGGCCACTGGGTCTGTTCTGCCGGTCGGTCGCAGGTCTGCCTACCTTTCAGGTGCAGGCAGCGGCTCTGCTCTGCCCCTCCTCCAATTGGTGTGATGTGTCTACCACGCCCGCGGGCAGCGGCTCTGCTCTGCCCCTACTCTAATTGGGGTGACGTGACTACCACGCCATCGGGCTGCTGGGCCTGTTCCTGGCGCAGGTGAAGGCTCTGCTCTGCCTCTACTCCAATTGGGGTGACATGTCTACCACGCCGGCAGGCCGCTGGGCCTGATCTGCGGGTCGGTCGCAGGCCTGCCTACCTTGCCGGCGCAGGTGGCGGCTCTGCTCTGCCCCTACTCCAATTGGGGTGTTGTGACTACCACGCCGGTGGGTTGCTGTCATGCCTGGCTTCACCAGCACCAGTGCTGAAGGTTGCTCACAATACCTCCACGTCCCTTAAACCTGCTGTGACGTGGCTCTCAGGGGGAACCAGCACACAGGCAGTCTGTATTGAGTTCACTCCTGATTGAATCTTCCTGGGGTAATGAGCTCCAATACCTGAGTGCAACCTGGGGAAGTGTGAGAGTGGGAAGCCACTGGGTCTGTGTGTGGTGGCAGGGGCCATGGGGGAGGGAAAGGTCCCTGACTGCAGCTCAATGTTGCCCACCAGGAAACAAGGCCAAGAACATCCATGTCATCAATAAAAGGCAGGAGCCTGAAATGTAAGCATTTACCTGAAATCTCACTACTTAACAAAGACTGTTGGTGACTAATTAAAATTAAATGGTACCATGGAGCATTTTTAAAGGGAAAACAGTTTAGGACAGATTCAATCTGAAAACTGGCAGTGTGCAATCTCTGAAAAACATACTGCTATTCAATCAAAAAGCTGTAGCTTTCAGAGTATTTGACATCAATAGATTAAAGCCCCCCTTCCTGTCCTTGGATGTCCAGAGAGTGTGCAACCTACACTGCACTCAACTTTTTAAAAATGCACATATGGTTAGACTGAGAGTTATGGGAGGAAAGGCAATTTACATTAGGAAGCACACTTTGTGTTTGAAAATTAAGTAAGTCCAGTGTGAGAAATTGGAGCTACAAGTTGCGCCATGTGAAAGAATCATGCATGCATTGAAATCTGTTCTGCTCATTTAGCTGATGAAATTGTAAAATGCTAGTTTGCATTCATGGTTAAAAGCAGACCAGATGTGAAGTGCTTTCTGGAAAGCTTTGTATAAAATTACTTATTTTGCATATTTAATTTTAATATTAAAAGACTGAGATGATTTTTAAAAGAGTGTGTACCTAAATGAAGTTGGCTTGAAGAATAAGATTTGGAAAATAAGCATGCTTCCCCTAGACAGGTGCTACTGGAATGCAGATCTAACTCTAATGAATCTAATTATACTTACACATCTCCATTGAGTGTCAACTTGCTGCCATTTTTATTACATTATCTGGAATTTAGACGGCTGAATAATCTTTACGAGCACAAACAGGCTTGCAAGGCACGGTTTTAGGAGTTTGTTGCTTCACAGTGAAACTGTCTTACTCTCCCAGTATTATTTCTCAGTTCCTTAGACTTGAATCACAAGGGGAAGCAAGAGGTAGGGATGTCTTTCAGAGAGTGAATATCTTTTAGCTGTAAAATATTGTGAAGGAAAATGCCTGGACATTCAATTTTCAGCTCATCATTTGCTGTTGCAAACATGGGTTTCTTCTGATGAAACAAAGATTTTGATTTTAGAATTTATCCTGTTTTCTTCCCTTCCTCTCTTTACCTTTCTCTCCCATTTTGGAGTGACAGAGGAAACCCTGCTAGGATTCACGTGCAAGCCATGAGCCCCTGCCAGGCCTTGGCCACGGGTAACGCTGGCCTCACCAAAGCCTAGTGGAAATCCCAGGAGGCTGAGGGATCACAGACCTGTTTATTGTCCTGTCAGTCCCTGTACCAGGCAGAGCTGAGGGCTGGATTCTGTGTTGGGGACCATGGAAGACAGAAGAGGGGCAACAGCTGCAGCTCTGGAGTTGGCCATTCGAGGTGGGGTCCATTTCCTAGGACTGTGGTCAGGCTGGACAGTCCACATATCATTAATACACAACTATTGCTCTCATTCTTGCCTCTTTTTTTTGCTAAACTGTAGGTTCTGTGGAGACATCCTCTGTGACCTATTTAGGACATGTTCAACAAAGACATCTTTGCTGAATGATTACAGGTCACAGGCATGGGTGTTGAGGTCCCGAGATCCGAGTGAGCAGCTGAGCTGAACCAGGAGCCCATGCACTGACCTCCACATGCTGTGGCTGTGTGTGCACCATCCTCACCTAGACAAGCCCTGCCACCCATGGTCAGCATGTGGTGATAGGTGCAGGAGACACTTAAAACACAGGCCTTGCTAGGACAGAGGGTCCTTCCCCACCCTCCCTGTGCTCTTCCTGAACTCTCAGGCAGCAGAGCCCAGGGGCTGCTCTAGGGTCTCCTACTCAGATTAGAGGACACCAGGAGGCCACTGTGGGCAGCTCAATATGCACAGAGAGACCAGTCAGTGCACTTGTTAGTGGGTTCCTTTGGAAAAACTCTGAATGTACATGAAGCCATCGATTTCAATACAACTTGAAAAGGCAAACCGCCTGTGCAGTGCTTCAGACAGATGCCCTGGCCTAGACAACTTTTTATATTTATATTATATCCTCCCTTTTTATACTATATTGATAATTTGTCCTGCAGAAGAGACTAAACTAAGACCTTTTGTTCATCAGAAATATACTTCTTTCTCCTGAAAATGAATATCTAGCAAAAGTGTTTTCAGAGACAGAGAAGATACAAAGCAAAGGGAGACAGGGTCCCTCCCGGAATAGCTCTCATTTGCTGCCTGGAATATTCTAATGACAATGGCAGCAACAGCCCTTGACATTCGCTGCTCACCCACTGGGGTCCACGTCTGTTCTTAGCTCTACACATGCAGGAGAGCATGGATTCAGGTGAAAACCAGCATTAGGATGATATTGTCGCCAACCACATTTTAAAGTATAAAACTAACAAATGGTGAGATGCGGGAACTTCAGTTCAATGGCAAAGCCACGGTGTGGATCTCAGTCAGGGCCCAGAGTTCGGCTTCCTTCTCCCTCTGCCTCTCCCTTGATGGCCGCAGAGGGAGCTCCTGGGCAGCACAGGGTGGCAGGGAGCACGTGGAGGGCTGAGGACTTGGGAAGGGTCTTAGAAGGATGCAACAAGGTGCCACTGCCTGCACTGCTGCAGCAGGCCACCTTTACAATGAGGGGACTTCAAAGAAGCAGCTGACCTGTGCTTCCTGCAGGGCCCCAGCCCGGGCTATTTCAGCTGCTTTTCCTTTGGCAGCTTCATGGCATGCTGAGAGTGGAAAGTGTGCCTGCCCCTGGTAGGGACCTGGGGCATTCGGACAGGGTGGCAAGCTGAGGAGACTCCTTGGAGGCGGTGTCCTGGGGCAATGAGGGAGGAGACAGTGAGCAGGGCTCTGGGAACCTCAGCCCCGCACAGGCAACCTGAGGGGTGACAGTGGCCCTGGAGGCAGGCTCCCAGGCGGGCTCCCAGAAATGGAGGGCCGAGCAGAGCATTTAAAGTGCATTAATGCAGAGTCCTGGGTAGAGATCCTTGGCAGGGAAAAGAGCAGGGAGCAGAGCCGAGGCCCCCTTCATCACCACCCTTAATTCCAGCCACCCATCTTGTAGCTCAGGTTGAGACACTAATACTAGTTGGTGCACAATTTTTCATATCTTTTAAAAACTATTTTGCTTCCTATTTATACCCAGGTGGGAGTTAGGGCCATCTGTAGTAATATTCAGGGTCTACGCGGAGGTGGGCCCACACTTTTCCCACAGCACATGGGTCTGTGGGTGGTGTCAGTGATCACCCCCTTGCACCTTCAGGGCAGCTCAGCTGTGGCTGCTGGCTGAGAGCTGCATGCTCTTCCCCAGCCTGTCGCTCAGCCCTGACAGCTGCTGCTGCTCCCCTCACGTCCACCCAAATCTGCCACTCTCCTGCGCCCACCAGAATAAGCAGGGTCTACCGCTGTGCTGCCTGAGTTCTGTCTGAACCTCACTCACAGAGGATGGAAGCCTGGGCCCAGGAGCATGCGTCCTGGATGGAGCCTCAGAAGTGAAAATGGAGTAACCCAGCAGACCGTGCTCCTCTAACTTAGGCTCTCCCCTAGAACCAGTTCCTCGACTCCAGTGAAATGAGCCAAGATGGCGTGAGAGTGCTCTTCCAGACCTTACCCATTAGCTGAGGGGCACAGGCTCAACACACTTGCAAACATCAAGTGGATTTCATCGGTCGGCATGATTTGGGGAAACCTTGGAAGCCAACAAAGATCCACCATCTAAACTGACAAATGAAAGGTCTTCCATGTGTGTCCAGCCTTCCCACAGAGATGGCCACCTTGGAAGGTGTGGCCACCCAAAGAAGGGAAAATCTGAACCTGGGAGTCTAGGTACTAGCGAATGCTGATGTGAGCTACGCAGCCTTCACCTTCAAGTGACGACCCTCGCTGAGCTAGTACTGGAAATATTCCCAGAGATCATTATAATATATCAGCATTTAATCTGTAGTTTTTTTTTTAAGGAAAAATCTGTTTGTATCTGTCTAGTTCTCCAGAGGCAGCTGCTTAGTGGCAGACGATCATTTCAAGTGGATATTTGCTAAGTTTCTCCATGAAACTACTTAGTACAGCACAGACAACCTGATTACTATCTGATGGGAAGGAGACAGCTGGGGTTCCTCTTGGGCCATGTGTCAACTTTCAAATATAAAATATTAGAAAATAGTTAAAACAGGGTAAGTGGCCATACATCAAAACCTCAAAAGCCCTTTGAATACCATCAGGTGAATTCTATCCAGCCTTCACCCCACATAGGGCATAAGTGGTTTTAGTTATCGTGTTCGTATTGTCAAGATGATTTAAAGCTTTGTCCTGCTGGATGGCTTCAGCCCTTGCAGTCACTGGGCTGCTGCTTGGTCTTGCATTTCCAGTCCTGCGCAACCAACTTTCATGTCAAGTGGCCAAGGAACACACCTGCAGAAACCACTAAAAATACGTGACCACTTACTCAAGAGCTATACTTCCATTCCCACCCAGAACCTCTGGAGGGTGGAGAAAGAACCAACAGTGATCTTAGATTAAATGTAGCAAAGCATTCAGAGACTCTTCGAGATCACTTGGCCAAAAGCACTGGCTCTTCTGGACATTTGGTCCACTCCTTTGAGGACACAAAGTCATCCCCTGTCCTTGCTGGGTAACAGCAAGTCTCAGTCAGATGGGAGTTTCCCTGTCACTAGACTCGGGTCTGTGTGCACAGGTGTGGTGAAATCATGTCTGCACTCACCTGACCTACACAGGTACCTCCACCTTACCTCCTGTGACATAATAGACCCCTCACAGTCTTCAACCAGGAGGACGGATCCCCTGGAGGAGACACCAGAGATGAATATCTCTTGAATTGCTTTGCAAGAGACCACATAAGGTACTGTTAATGACAAATGTGACCCTTTACAGTGAAGTAGAAATGCAGAGTTCCACCCAGCTGGAAGGACAGGCCCATGGTGGACATCCAGGGAAGGTTCTCAGAGATGCTCTAACATCCACAGATGACACATGACCCCCTGAGCCAGGAAATGACCTCAGAAAGTGGGGGACTTACCCTCAGGAAGGAGGGCCTAATTCCTGTGGTGTTCATCATCTGCTTTGTTTGTTTTTATTCCTCTCACTTCTGTTATCTCCTCTGGCATGGACTCATGGGGCTCCTTTTCTCTTTCCTTCCCTCTTTGGGATAATTGCTAGTTTGGAATCCATTCCTTCTAATGCATTCTTAGAGTATCCCCCAAATTAGCCCCTGCGCTCTGTCTTCCTGACTGCTGGGTGTCATCCTCATCATAAGTGGTAAATCTCTCTGGGCAACTTTTGCCTCATCATACGAGACTCCTGGTAACCATGGCCAACGGCAGGTCAGCTTTCACCCATCTGGAAAAATGTCCCTAAAAATCAACCTCTGAGTTTGCTTGCTGACCCCTCCTCCAGAAAAAGAAAAGGGATTGTCACAATCTGTCATTCTAACCCTAGGTAATTCTCAACTTGAATTAAGCAACCCTCCTATTGCAACAGAACAATTTTCCCCTGAAAATGGACTAACAGAGGCTCCAGGATGGGGCTCAGCTAATGGTAGGGCTTGGTCTGACCTCGTGTCATGAGAAACTCTAGTTCCTGGGTCTGTTTGTGCCTGGCCCCTGGGTCCTGTTTACCACAAATTCTTACTTTATGGATTTCAGGAATAGAATTCCAAGGCTTGACTGTATAGAGATACCTTAATTCCACAAGCCAACTCAGACCCAGGAACCAGAAGAGGACCACCTTGGATTATTTAGGCATTATCTGGAGGAATCACTGACTCACCTTATACCCAAGCAATCTGGGCAGGTTCTCAGGACAGGGAGTCACCTAAGAGGTGATCAGATCTGTAACCTGGTGCAAAGGGTGTCACCTCTGCCATCATGCTGTTCTAGATTTCTTATCAGCTAGCTTTGGCAGCATCTGTGCCATTATCAATGCTTTATGCTCACTTGGATTGTTGTGGGAATCAGATAACAATCAAGAAGCCACAGGTGGCCCTCGGAGAGGAGGAGAGCTACAAACTTCATTTTACACCAGTGGGCCCAGCGGAAAACAAAAATTCCAATTCTTGAGCCCTCATCCGCAGTTTCTCACGATATTTATAGATTATTTGATGTCATCTTAGACCCATCCTATCATTTGGGCTTTTTCCTATTTAAAAAAAAAAAATCATAATCTGTGTGGCAGAGGCCTGTGCAGGGTCTCCAACACAAAACACGCTCACAGAAACAGATAGGAAGAAAGGGGTCTTTTCACAGGCCTCTGTTACACTTCAAGAGGGAGTGGTCAGACTCCAGTCTGGAGGATTCTGTGCAGCTGAGTTCTTGGCAAATGACTGCAATGAGGACATGACAGCACACAGGTTGGGAGACCTCATGACGTGATTAACCATGAAGAGAGTGGGTGAAGCACAGAGGTGAGGTCACAGACCCAGACATGCTGATCACTCCCTGAGGATGGCCACAAGGGTGGACAGAGAGGCAGAATAGGCAAATGCACCACGGTGTACAGTATGTGGCAAAGCCCCTGCAGCCTCCAGCCAAGAAGCAGAGCCACAAGTGTGCAGTCGTTGGCCCAGCACTCAGGACCTGGTCCATGATCAGAAGCCTCCTTTTCCCCCTTCTTCCAATTCCTTACCAACTATAATACAGCGCCTGAGAGATCCTGATTCTCATCAGCACACCTGCAGCTAGCGCAAGCCAACAACCTCCAATCTGAGCACAGCTGAAACCTCTATGCACTCCGAATCTTCCACTTCCTGCCTATAAGCTCTGAATACCCAGCCTTTTGTTTTCATTGTCTCTCTTCACATTTATATACAAAAACAGCAACCGCATGCACACCATGTGCGGTTGGCAGTGCTTGGAGCTGGGGGCAGAAGAATGAGCCGCCATTTCTCCTGCATGATTCAGTCTGTTGGATAAATACCAAGGAGAGGAATAGCTGGGTCATATGGCAGATCCTTTCCTCATCTTTTGAGGAATCCAAAAGAACTAAAATCAGCATGCTATAGCGACACACACATTCCAATGTTTACAGCAGCACAACTCACAATAGCCAAGTTATGGAACCAGCCCAGGTGCCCTGTCAAGAGATGAATGGATAAGGAAAATGTGTCATGTTTATAGAATGGAGTTTTATTCAGCCATAAAGAAGCAAGAATATGCTATTTGCTGATAAATGGATGGAACTGGAAAACATCATACGCTACATGAAATAAGCCAGATTCGGAAAGTCCAAGGTCAAATGTTTTCTCTCATATGTGAAACAGAAAGAGAAGAAAAGATGCAAAAGGAAGATCTCATGAAAATAGAAGGGAGAACAGTAGAGAAAGGAGATGGAAAGGGAGGGAGCAGGTGCTGGAGAAGGAAATCGACCAAATCATGCTATGTGCATTTGTGAATGCAGCACAGTGAATCCCCTTTTGTGTATAATTATGATTCTCCAATTAAAAACATACAAATAGAAGGGACACTGGTAGAGTAGATGAAGGAGGTCTTGGGGAGGGAAAGGGGAATGAAGGTTATGTGTGTATATAAACAGGGCACAGAGGAACTCCACACTTATGTATAATTTTAAAGCACTAATGCATAAAAAAACACAGAGTCTAGCAGAGAGGTCTACATGTAAACTCAGAACAGCAAATTCCAGTTTCAACAGCATAGAGGAGGAGTGAGAGAGAGTGACGTGGGTCAGCTCTGGGATGGGAGGAAGCAAGGCATTCTGGGTGGACTGGATAGCTTAGGCCTCTTCAGCTGTCACTGATTGACATTTTTGAAAATTCTTCGAGTCAGATGAAATGTGTCTGTTGGGAGAACCTCAGCCCCTGAAAGACCTTGCTGTAAATTATTAAGTATAAATAGTAAATGTTCATACAGCAAATTTCCCATGGCACATGAATGCCAAAGGCTTGCATTCCACCTATGTGTACCTGGGGGAGGCAGCTGGACCTCACACAGGGACAAGGGGACAAGGCTGCTTTGGTGTGACATGGCAGATGCCAGCTATGCAAAGATTGCAGAGGACCCGCAGCTCACAGGAGCCCCAACCACATCCAAGAGGGTGACAGCGGTGTCCCTCACTCTCTGCTTATCCGTTCCCCATTCACTTCAATGTCATTGCAGAAAACAAAAGTCTTTGGAAGACTTATTGGCAGAATGATGGAGAAATGCACTTAACGTGAACAGGAAACAATGAATAAAAAATAAGCATTTGAAGAGCGAGAAGACGCCGAGCTTTTGATCTGACATTTCCACTCTCCTCTTGAAGGTGGGGTGTTGAGTGCCGACAACTACTTCCCAGTTTTGGACTTAATGAGGTTCACCAGCCCCATATTCGACACGTCATTGTCTAGGAAGCTTTCATCTGAAAACTAAAGATAAAAGGTCTTTGCCTTCAAAGTAATGTGGCTTTTTTTTTTTTTTTTTTGTATCTGGTGTCTTTAAGTGGCTTAAATTCAGACATAATGTATCAGTCCTCAGTGACAGCCATGTTAGAAGTCCCCCTCCTTGTTCTCCAAGTCCCTATGGATCATTGTCTTTCCAGGTATAATTGGTCCTTATGAGCAACAAGTGATGTTGTATAGGTAAATGTGTTTGTGCAGGTGTCTTAATTTAGAGTTTGAATAATCAGGGCAGATCTGGAAAAGAGAAGAGAATGTAGAAGGGAATATTCACTAAGTAAAAGAGAACACAGTGCTATAAAAATATAAAGGACGGTTAACACATGGAAAGTCAGGTTCATCTCAGATTTGTAACTCAGGAAAACCCTGGTTATGGTCACTCTGGGCATTGCTTCCTTTGTGGGTTCTGTCTCCTGGGCCTAAGAGGGTGACAGGTTGGGGCAGAGGGCTGGGAGCAGACCATAGGGCTGGGACTGGCTGGGACTGTGCCAGGGTGGAGGCGTGGAGGCCTTAGTGTGGGTTGGGGAGGCGAAGTTTCTTTTCCCTGATCTCTGCTGAAATGGCTCCCGCTGTACCTTCCACTTGTCTTGGGTCAAAGGCTGGGGTTGAATCAGACAGCGGAGCACCCCTCTGTCCCTGATGTCCTGGGCAGAGCTGGGTCACAAGCAGGTGTGGGGCAGGTGTGATTCCAAGCTGGCCTTGGGCACACTGCCTGGCCCTGTTGGTCAGGATGCTTCACCCTGTGGTACCGTTTCCTTGTCTAGTTATTGTTTTCATTTGTTTGTCTGTTTTGTTTTACCCTTTTCATATATTTTTTATTGTGTTGTTGTTGTTGTTAAACCTGTCAGTGGAGACCATTTGATGTAATATACAAGCCAGGAATATATCTTATTATAATTAGGGCCCCATTCTTAATGATGTACATGATGGTGAGATTCACAGTGGCGTTTTCATATGTGAACATAGGAAATTCATGTCAGATTCATTCCACTGTCTTTCCTTTTCCTACCCCCTCTCTTCCCTTCATCCTTCCTTGTCTATTCCACTGAGCTTCCATGATTTCTTCCCCTCCATTTCACACCAGTCAGAATGGCAACTATCAAGCATGCAAGTGACACAGATGTCAGCGAGGACATGGGGAAGAAGGCTCACTCACACACTGCTGGTGGGACTGCAAACTGGTGCAACCACTCTGGAAAGCAGTATGGAGAGTCCTCAGAAAACTAGGAAGGCAACCGCCACCTGACCCAGCTGTCCCACTCCTCGGAATGTGTCCCAAGGAAGCTGTTTCCTCATTTATAATGAAGGTGCTGCCACCATCCTCTCCTGTGCAGGGGCGGGTCTTTGGGTCTTGATAGTGTTTGGCTTGGGGCCTGCAGTGGACTAATGGCACTTAATGGAATTTAATGAGACAATAATAACCAGCTCTTAGAAAACCACATGGAGGCTGGGAGACATATTGGTAAACAGGAGGTTATTTTTCTATGTATCATCTGTAAATTCGAATCTCCATCAAGAACACGTGATTTCAGGAAGCTGTTGCTTCCTCACAGTGGCACTGTCAGCGGGAAAGCAGAAGAGCCCCACCTGTGCACAGCCTGCCTGTCCCTCAGCCGTCTCCTCCCCAGTCACCCCACTACCTCTGCAGCAGGTGCAGCTCCAGGCTGCCCAGCCCAGGCCACTCAGCCACGCAGATGATGGAGGAAGGTGGGCAGGGGGCAGGTCTTGGTCCAGGGCTCTCTGGGCGGGGCTTCCTTGCATTCTGAGTGGAGTTGGGTCCACTGGCTTCTGCAGCCACTTGGCTCTGAAATGAATCACACAGTGTAACAAAACTGTAGGCAGGATGCAAGGTCGTGGGTGTGGCTTGGCTTATAAATATATCTTTTTCTTTTTAAATGTTTTATTATGGAAACTTACAAACATGCAAAAATAGGAAGAAGGGTATAATGAATCTGCACCTGCACATTTCAAGAACTGTCGAATGTCTAAACCCCCCAAAACAGTTTAGGCATCTGTTTGATCTGGAAGCCGAACAGCCGACCTTGGCAATGATTGCTTTACTCCAGGCTGCCCACACACCCGAGTTACTTGCCTGGATAGTGAAACCATGTGGGTTGAGGACTTTTTCTTTTTTTTAACATTGATGCAAATCAAGAGGAAAGAAGTAGTTTCTGACCGCAACTCACATTCAAATGAGATACAACCAAGTACTAACCGAGGTGCGCACTAACTTGTCAGGCAGTGGCAGGTGCTCTTTTGGCCATTGGTAAATTGCACATAATTCAAAGCTTCTCAATCTGGAATACATGTGAGAACAGAAATCAAGCCTCCCTTCCTCACTCAAATCCCCCTTCTCTCCCCAAATAACTACCACTCTTCTCTGACCCCACAATTAACTCAGGTGCTTGAAGAGCCACACAGGGAATTTTTGCTCTGCAAACTCTGCAAACCTCCAACTGCAAATTATTATTTTCAAGGAGGTAAGAGCGCTGTCAAGGTGGCGGGGAGGAAATGCAATTTAGCAGCCGTGCTGCGGCGGACTTGTCAAATCGCTGCTAACAGACAAACAATCAACATGGACAGAACCAAGCTCAGCGTTCCCTTCATTTCCATTCTGTGCTGTGTAATTCTGCCTGACGCATATTTTTAATGGTGTTAAACATGTTCAGAATTAGGTCCCTGGGCATCAAATTTTGCAGGCCAATTTAGGCAGGTAAAGTAAGATATTTGAAATAAAAGATACCTATAGCATTTTCCCCCAGATTCTTCTGTATTTGCTAATAGAGAAATCCAGATATTGTGAGTTAAAATAATTGCACCAAGGCTTGGTTCGGAAAGGACTCAGGCTAGGGGCTAGGGATGTAGCTCAGTGGCAGAATGCTTGCCTAGCATGCACTACTGTGCCCCAGTTTGATTCTAGCAAAACACACACACACACACATACACACACACACCAATGAGGGAAATAACACAGAATAATATTCTGAGTTTAACATAAAGATGGAGGCATAGTCATGTAGCATCTCACAAAATGCAATAGCTCTGTGTGGATTGACTTCTTACAGGGCATTTGGGGAAAGCCTGTGTCAGTGGCCCAGTGTTCTGCTGGAGTTTGGAAGGAGGCAGACACTGTGCTCAGTGAAAGAAAAGTGGCACAGGACTAATCACACACACACCTGGGATAAGAAGTGGGTTTAATGTAAGGAGCCTGGAGAGGCTGCTCTGCACAGAGAGAGGGACCGCAGCAGTGAGCAGGGAGTGCAGCAGCAACTCCCCCTTAAATGTCACCTTTTATAGGCTAGAATCATGGCCTCGCACCAGGGGCGGGTGTAGTCCTGACTGACATAGTGAGCACTCCCTGATCTAGGGGAAGGCAAGTTTGTTTCTTGGGAACAGATACAGGCAGTTTCCCAAGATCTCAGAGGGGAGCAGGGAAACCAGCAGGTCCCTTCACCTTCTCAAGGAGAGAACAGGGAACCAGTACGTCCCCACCTCAGGGGCTGGTTAGTCATCTCCTGTCTCAATGAGAGAACAGGGAGAGACCAGCACATCTCCAGCCAGCAGGTTTTATCTCAGGCTACTTTCTATTTCTTGGGAAAAAGAACAGTATTCATAAAGTAGGGATGGGGGGGGGGAAGATGGCGGCAATTATGCCAACACTCAGCACCCACCCCCACCCACCCTTCATGGGCCTCTCAGACAAGTGTCTCGGGGACACTCTGATCTCGGATCCATCTCCTCCATACCCCCAGGGTCTTGTTTTCCCTGTTTTCTTCTCACCCTCCTCCTCACCATCAAGGGCTCCTTCCCATCAGCATTTCAATAAACTGAAGTCATTCCTGTATTAAGGAGAATCAAACCCTCAGATTCTCCGCTGGCCAATCCCTTTTCCAAACTTTTCAAGTCTCTTTCTCCGAACAGCCCCAACTCCCTCTTCAATCTGCCACTGTCTGCTTTGTCCACAGTCACCCCACTAGAACAGTTCCTTGGGGTCGGCAAAGCCCCCATGTTGTCCAACCGGGGATCTATTTGCAGTGTTTATTTTGATGGGTCCCATGGACTTCATGCTTGCTGACAATGTCTTCCTTCCTGAAGCACTTTTCTCCTTGGTCTTCCTCTTTTCTGGGAATTTCTTCCCATCAGCATTTCTGGTCCCTTCTACTTTGCTTGCTGGCTCTCACCCTGCACCACATCCACTCCCTTCAATGTGTGCTTGAAGCTCAGTCTGTGATGTTTGTTTTCTTCTATGTAAAGTAAGTAGCTTGCACACGTTAAAGTGCATAAACATCACTTTATGAAACTTTTTGAAATGCATGTTTGTATTAGTCAACCTTTTCACTGCTCTGACCAAAAGACCTGACAAGAACCATTTTAGAGGAGGAAAAGTTGATTTGGCTTCAGAGATCTCCACCCACAGAGAGTTGGTTCCATTGCTCTGAGCCCAGGATGAGGCAGGACATCATAGGGGATGGGTGTGAGCAGCTCAGGAAGCAGAGAGAGAGAGAGAGAGAAAGAGAGAGAGAGAGCTCTCACTAGGCACAAAATGTATACCCAAAGGCACATTCCCCAGTGATGCACCTCCTCCAGCCACACCCCACTGGCTACAGCTACCACCCAGCTAGTCCCTATCAGTGGATTAATGTACTGCTTAGGTTACAATGCTCCAAACCCACCCATTTCCCCTCTAAGCCTTCCTGTACCATCTCACACATGGGCTTTTGAGGGATGCCCCATTCAAACCTTAAAAATCTCCTTTGCACCTATATAAGATCTAGGATGTTGGAATCCCAATGTAGCTGAAGAACAAACATTTTTAAATAAGAGTGTGGAGAAGTGGGTTTTCACCTGCTTGGCGTCCTGAGCTCATGGGGCCCTGAGGCCTCAAATGCAGCCAAACTAGTGATGTTCTCTTTTCTGGATCTTCACCTTAAACCCTTCTTGCCTTCAGACACCCTGTGTGAACCCCCAAGGACTAAGAGCCCAGGAGGAACCATGCTGGCCACCCTGGGGGTGACTCCATGCACCCATATTAAAGGAAGCTGGGCCCCAACTCGTCTCTGCCTCCAGATACCCCTGCCCTGCCCCAAGTTCCTCTGACCTCAAAATACCTCTGCCAGAAAGGGTTCCAGAGGTCACAAACAATGGTTTCATCAAAGGAGAAGAAATCTTATTTTCTGGGAAAAGAGGCAGAGAGAGCTGCCTCTCTATCACCACCCCCCTCAACTCCACTAAAAGCCCTTCCTTCCCAAAGTTCCTACATGGTCTCCCAGAAGCACAAAATGGAAAGGGAAACACGACACTCCGAGGTGCACAGAAGCCAGAAGCTTTAGGCCACGGCTGTGTCTCTCCTGTTTGATTCCTGCCTGCAATATGCAGTGCACAGAGGAGATGAAGCTCCAAACTATGAATCTTTATTTCTGCCATTAAAAAACAACAATGAACATGAGCCATGTTGGTTTCAGCCTCGTCCACAGCAACTTTGGGGGTGCTGAAAGCACTGGAGGGGGCCCTCCACGTCCTGCAGGAAATGGATTTCTGTACTGTAGCTTGAGACAGTGCAAACAGGGTAGGGCTGAACACAGACGTTTCCAGATGTGCAGGTGCTCAAAACAACACCTGCCAGGGACCCCTTTGGGCAAGTTGCTGGATGAAGGACTGTCCCAGTGAGAGAAGCCAGAGAGGGGACACTCAAGGGATCTGAGAAAAGGGAACTAAATGCCAGAGAAGGACAGAGGGGTCCTCAGAAGGATGGTTAAAGGAGTCCCCAAATGTGTCCTCAAGTATGTCCAAGAGTAAAGGCCATTGTTATGCTTTGGGTGTCCCCTAAAAGCTCCTTTCATTGCAGGAATGCTCAGAGGGGAGGTGACTGTGCTGGGAGAGCTGCAGCCTCATCAGGCCATCCTGGTTTGAAGGACTGGCCAGGCGGTGACTGTGGGCAGGTGGGCGGGGCTGGAGGAGGCGGGCCACTAGTACTGCCCTGGAGGGGTCCCCTTCCCTGTGGCTTCTTCCCTGACCACGATGAAGGCAGCAGCTTTCTTCTATGGTGCCCTTCCTTCAGGATGTGCTGCCTCATGGGGGCCTCTGATGCCAGAAGCCAAAATAACTTTTTCCTCCCCTAAGTTGTTCTTGTCGGTATTTCAGTCACAGCGATGCAGAAGCTGACTAAAGCAGCTGTCTATCCCAGGACTGCAGAGCCGGGCCTCTCAGGAAGTTCAAATGGATAGAACAACTGATTTTTCCAAAGGAACCAAAGGAGGAGTTTGACAAAGGGCAGAGGGTGGGGAGTGACATTAACCATGGTCGCATAGAAAACCACCTATGCTCCCAGACGCCTGCCCACAGGAGACATGTGATCAACTCAAGACAAAACAGCAAGCACTCAGGAAATGAACCACTCATAGGACAACAAGGCTCCCTTGGAACAAGGGAAATGTGGGTCACATTCGAACCCAACAAGGCTGCATGGTGACAAGGCCGGGGTCCTGAGTGGAACTGGCATGGATCTCGAGTAGGGATCTGAGTGAAAGAATGTGAAATGAGGCAAAGACACCTTGCATGGGCCAGAGTGATGGGCCAGGGAGAGAAGTGTGAGGAATCACCTTTCCCATCGGAGGTAAGAAGACCGGGGGAGCTGTCGCAGCTGGGGAGGAGAAAGGGACTCCTGTAGGAAAGGAGAGAAGGAAATGAGAAGCATGTTTGTGGGAAAGTCCTTGATGCTCTGCGCAGCGACTGTGGGTCTCTCAGCAGATCTCTGATTGACTAAGAATTAGAGGCTTGTAAGTTGAACCAGGTTGAGACCTCTCCTTCCTCCCAGCTGCTTCTGGGTGACCTTGGGCTTGTTCAGGAGGCCCCCTTTCCTTACCTGTGCAGGAGGGTAGGAACCCCGCCTCCCGGCATTGCAGTGGGAACTAAATGAGAAAATCTCTGAAGATTCTCAGAACCGGGCTTGACAAATAATTAGGTCCTAGTAAATGTCGGAAATTATAATTACACAAGGCTTTATGTTTCCTTGAATTTTTAATGGGATTTCCAAAATAAAGTCTGAGTGTTATGAGAAAAACAGATGTGTTTTAATCTCCTCTCTGCCTCTCCCCCTCCTGCAGCTCTCAAAAACACATTGGTATTCCTAATTGTCATTGAGTGAGAAGAGCGCCTTTCAGGGAGAATTGTGTCAATTTTTGAAGAGAGAAGTAGAACCTGAGCATGAGGGCTGCAGGATGGGGTTGAGGGGGCTCAGGCTGCTGTAGCATGGAAAGAGATGAGCTTCCTCCTGACCACTTGAGCTGATGGGCCACACACACCCTCCAGCTGCCTTACCATGTCCACAAGGCAGTCATAACTCAGTCAGGTAGCCTCTCATACAAAAATTCAACGTCTGCAGTTGATGGGGTGGGCTTCTGTTTCCTTACCCAGAGACCACAGCAGAAACTAGTATTATCTCATTTCTTTCTTTTTTTTTTTTTTGAGGGGGGATGGGAGATACTCAGGGGCACTTGTCCACTGAGCCACACCCCCAGCCTTATTTTATTTAGAGACAGGGTCTCACTGAGTTGCTTAGTGTCTTGCTTTTGCTGAGGCTGGCTTTGAACTCACAATCCTCCTGCCTCAGCCTTCCGAGTCACTGAGATTATAGGTGTGAACCACCACATCCTATCTCAACTCTGAAGTTAAGAGGATATCTGTCCTGTAGCTTCAGATGATCCAGATGCACCCTGTGGTTTGCCCTTTTTTGCATTTGCAGACACAGATTTGATTGTGGCTCTCTACTGAGAGGCAGCACATTTTGAGGACCTGGATCAGTCCCACTGCATTCCCAGGGTTCAATTCTGATTTCACTTTTCTTTCCTTTATTGTCCCTTTACAAAGAGAAATGCTCTGTGGCTTTGACTTAAGCTGTGGTGATTTGACGGTAGCAATCATCAAACATGTAGCCTGACTGTGGATGTGCTGCTCAGTGCTGATATCCGCATGCTTGTGTGTGTGGTTAATCTCATGGCATGAAAGACCTTATCATCATAATGATGACTTGGAAACTGTCCCTTTGGAAGGTCAGTGCTGATTGTTCCCTGGTTCCTATCGGATGAGCTTGATATTTATGTGCAGCAAAATCTTTGTGAAAACATTCAGTAAGTCTTTGCTAAGCAGAGAGACTCAAGTAATAACTAAAATGCAGTCCCTTGAAATTCTCGTGCTCTGCCAGGAAGACATCACAGTCACAGGAATAGCTGCTGTCCAAGGTAGACATGGGGAACAGAATGAGGAGTTACAGAGAGCTGATCAGGGCTGGAAGCCTTGGATTTCCCATGAGGTAGGAAGGGGTTCTGGTGGATGAGGGAAGAGACTTGCTGGCTGAGCCTGAGAGATGCTCAGGTCTGAAAGCTCCTCCTAGCACTGCCCACACAAATGCAAAAGCTACTCGCCATCTTGCACTCTTAAGGGACTGCGTCTTCTTGGATGTGAGAACTCTTACATTTCCTAGGTATGCAGCTCAGGTATATGTGTGTCTGCAACAGATATCCTGTGTATCTGTTTTATCTAAATGATACGTGAGCTGATTAAGAAATGTTCCGAGGCTTTTCAGGGGAACAGTAATGAAAAAGGAGGTCAGGGTTCTCTGCATTGGAGACATGTCACGTGTTCAGCTGAGATGTTTAGATGTGGGAAGAGAGGATACTATGAATGAAGATGTATGTGCACGGGGACAAGGGGTGACAGTGCTTCTGACGTGATTTCAGTGACCAAAGACAGCTGCATATTTAAGGATGAAAAGCAGGAGTCCAGGGGCTGAGGTGCAGCTCAGAGGCAGAGCACGTGCTTAGTGTATGCAAAGCTCTGGTTTGACCAGAGCACCAACTCAAGAAGAAAGGAGGGAGGGAAGGGAAGAAAGAGAGAGAGAGAAAGAAAAGCAAGTGTCCAGGCCTGCCCTGGGATCAGGGCCATTGCCTCAAGTTCTGCCCTGATTATCCCTTCCTCAGGTTACTGCGTGACCATGGTCCTTCAGTGGATGAAGACTGCATTTTAGATGTCAGTACATCTGGTCAGCCTGAACAATCACAGAGAAGTATATATGGCATGGATAGATCTCAAATTGGTACCAAGTTAAATATTTTAGAAATAGGACAAGAGTCCAAGAACCATGATTTATAAAAAAAAAACACACCAACAATGTACCATATATTTTCAATGTGTTTCAGGACATTTGCCACCATATTAGTATGGACAGACATAGAACAGAAGGTGGGGCAGGAAAGAAGCAGTTAATAAGGGGAAGCTCCTCCCACCAACCGTGAGCAGCCTCCTGGTCCTCAGGGAAGTGTGTGGTTGGATCCCCTTCAAGCCTTCACCTGAGCACTTTGTAAATAGGTGATAAGTGAACAAAAGAGGACTCACAGATTTTCCAAGTAGATGATTCTTGTTTGAGATTATCTGGTCTTTGTGGAGTAACTGGAACTGAATTTAACTTCTCATTTTATACAAACTTAAAAAAAGGAAAATTACATGAGACAAATTCTCAGGGATTGGGTAACAGAAAGCCCAGGTTGGGAGCAGAGAGCTTGAGTTGGGAGATGGTCAAATTGGCAACAAATTGACCTCGGCATCCAACAGGAGGTCACCTTCTTGCATCAACTCATATTGAAATTGTTGTGAAATGGTCACACACACAGGATTAATCTTTTACAGCAAAAAAAAAAAAAAAAAAAAAAACCACAAGTAATATTTGCACCTCGTGTTTAAGCAAAGCCCAGGCAGAATCTGTGATTCTTGGGCAACTACATAAGGTTCTTCTGAAAGGCAGGGTTATACACAGCATCTGCCAATGTCTAGACTTCCACAGTGGAGATACAACATTACATTTGGATTTAATTAATCATTTTTTTGCCACCTCCTGAGCATCTCCACACCCGTAGTTGCTATTAATATTTTAATTACAAAGGTAAAATATGTACATTTGGGACTGGCATTGAGGAAGTATCATTTTGCTATTTCATGATTAAGGATTATGAATTTTCCCTTGGCATGAAGCTGAGACCATTATGATTTCAATTATTACTTGCTACATCACCCCAAATGTTTGTCCCTTAACACTGAGTTCTAAAAGAAATAAAATAAGGTACCTGAATGCTGTGGCACAGCTCCTGGGTTTATTCCTCAGCGTGGCAGATACCTCAGTCCTTGTTTCAAAGCAAGGTCCACCTGCAAACCTGTCCAGCCATACAATCCCTGTCCCCGTCCAGGAGAAGATGAGCTGTAAATGGAAAAACCAGCCAGGTCCACATGGGAGGGGCCTGCAGGACCAGTGAGAACGGTGGAGCAGGTTCTCTTGTGACAAAGCAGTGACTTCTCAACAGGAGAGAAGAAAGCATTGTAAGGAAACAGAATCCTCTTCCTGGGACTCCAGGGGTCAAAGTCACGGGGCCTTTGGATAGCAACCATACTCCTAGATAAGTAGGAGAGCCCAAGGTGAACACAGTGAATTTTAAATGGTGACTTAGGTGAGGACTCAAAAAATATGCCAATCCTATAGGAGCAGGTAGACCCCCAGTGGGAAGCAGGGCTGGGCCAGGGTGAGCAACTGAACTATGACTCAGTTTGAGCAATGACTGACAGGCCTTCCCTGGTATTGATCCTAGAGATGAGTCATTCCCTGAGAACCACACCACCCAAGGCAGGTATATTGTCTCCCTCTGATCAAAGGACATGAGTCACCCAATCTTTCTCATTTGTTGGCAGAGAGGATGCTCCAACTAATTTCAAACCTTGGGGTCCCATAGATCAAATGCAAATTCTAAAAATAAAATTCCTGCCCAAAGTGAAGCGGCCTTGTTTGGGCCACTCTGGTTTATATCATTTTACACCTCTGTGTGCTCATCGAGCAGTCCATAAAAGAATCCACCAGAGGGGAATTGTTCGTCAAGACAAGGAGAAAGTGTGCACTTTTCCAAGCATCAGACATCAAGTATTCATTTCACATGCAAGCTTAAGTGATCAGCTGTCATTCAGATCCAACAGAATGCAGTCAGAAAGACATGCGTCTAGGGCAACTTCAGATGGAGCTGAGTCAGCTTCCCAACAGCTGCTGGTGTGCTCTGCTGCTGGGTGACTTCAACTCTGAAAAGGAAGAGCAATTGGAATTCAAAAAAGTCATGCTCCCAGTCATGTTCAGAGGGCAGCCAGGTAATAGAAGCAGAGAGTGTCTTATTTATCTGGAGACTTCTGTTAGGTAGCGTGGACATGATGCTCAAAGCTCATCAACTCATTACTCAGGAAAATGAGAAATAAGTTGGATGCAAATGAGAAGGAAAATTTCTGAAAACATTGGGGAGGTGGAAATCTAGTTGGGGATCTGTCACTCACTACCAGATCCCTGGATGGTATGACTTTGTCCATCCGAGCTGTTGAGGATCCTCCATCTGGTGGGGACTGAGTCACGTGGTCTATGAACCCTGACTTGCTGCCATTGTTATTACAGCCCAGGTCAGAGATGGCATGGGGAGCTACCTGTGGGGTGATAACTGTGGACTCCAAGCAGACCAGATGAACAGGACAGGACTCCACCTGGAAGGACTCTCAATAGAAAGAGCTGTTTTGATTTGGAGGAGATAGAGGTAAGAAGTTGAGTGACCCTGGTTCCAACGTGGCAAAGGGCACTAGCTACAGATTTAGAAGGCATGTTTTGAGAGAGAAAGCTACTTGGTGACACTCCTTCAGCCCACGTGTTCTTTCTGGATATGCGAATGATTCCGTTTTTCTATTTTTATCTTCATTTCCAGCATCCAATTCCACACCACCTCAGATCTTTCTTGAACGGTACGAGGGGAAAGCGTCTTCAACCTGGCCTGTCTAGATGATTGCGAGTGGGAGTGACTTGGTGCATTTCCTCTCCCACACCTCAGTTTTCTTCCTGTTCTGTTTGCTGAGGTGTGCATACACCTGCCTGCACCCTCATGCACTTGAGATCCTTGCTCTTTCTGCTTGTCTTCCCTTTGTGGTCACGGGGCTTTGGTATTCTGGCCTGCAAAACAGCTTTCTTTGTTTCCATCTCAAGGAGAGGGGGTTTTTAGTCTACTGGACAATTAAAACAAGAATATCTTATTTTAAATTTTTTTCCTTCTGCAAACTAAAATCTATAGAAGGTTTTCTTTTTTTATCTCCTTACATTTTTTTTTTATCTCCTTACAGTAATTGAACCTATGTTTGGGGACAGTGTGATATCTCAGTACATATAGATGATGAGTAATGATGGGATTGGAATAATTGGTACATGCATCACCTCAGACATTGGTCATTTCTGTTTCAGGAACATTCCAGATCCTCTCCAGTGGCTATTTTGAAATACGATTACTCGTGATTGCTGTACTGTGCTATGGACTGCAGACGTCTTCCCCCACCCAGCTGCACTCCTGTGCCCGTTAATCACTCTCTCTCTCTCTCTCTCTCTCTCTCTCTCTGTCTTGCTTCTTCACTCCCTTCCAAGTCCCTGGAAACCACTCATTTCCATGAGGTTGACTTTCTTAGCTTTCGTACATAAGTGGGAACATCTGGCCTTGTCCTCCATGCTTGGCTTATTTCATTTAAAATAATATCTCATCCATTTTGACACAGATGACAAGATTTCATTCTTTTTTAATGACCAAATGACATCCCACTGTGTATATACACAGGATGTTCTTGCTCCGTTCATCTATCAGCAGACACCTAGGTTGATTTCACATCTTGGCAGTTGTGAATGATGCTTCGGTAAACCTGGGCCTGCAGGTGTCTCTGTGACATGTCATTTCCCTTCCAACATACCCCGTGGTGGAGTGGCTGGCCATACAGTGATGATATTTCTAACTTTTTGGGGAAGCTCCACACAGTTCTCCATAATTAAGTCTAGAATGGGCCTATGAAACAGTTTTCCTGCTTCTAAAGACTCTGAGTTTCTGAGTTAGGTGGTTGACTTCAAAGGATGAGCTTCTTATTACCTTTAGAATGGTATATTTTCCAAAATTGTCCCTATAACTTCTTCCACCTGACATAGTCTCCTCATAATTTGGTTTGAATGCTCCTCTGTCTGAGGATTCTGTCTTCTACTCCCTTGAACTGGGGGCCCACGTTCTGGCTGAATCATGGCCTGTGACTTCTATGGCCACGTCATGAAGGCTTCCCCCTGGATCTCCAGGTACGCCTTCACTCAGAAGCCACCGTGCCATGAGGGAGTCCTAGCTCCACAGAGAGGTTGGAGCCGAGATCATGAGGCCCACTGAGCATCCCTTGAGCTTGGACACCAGTTGCCAGCATTGGGTTGTTTGTGGTGGAAGTGAGCCCTATGGCTGCCACAGGAGATGCTGGGCACAGCAGAGGGCTATCTTTCAAGCATTGCAGAGTATTCTACTTAAGCAAAATAAAAGATTAATGTCACTTACTCACACCCCCCCCCCCACACACACACACACGTGCATGTGTGTGCATTAAGGTGTTTGGACATATTGCAGTGGACAACTTTCACCTGGGTGTTAGTGTGTCAGAAGGTGAAGGAACGAGGGGAAGAGAGGTACATTTTCCTCAGCTAAATGCCAGCTTTGAAGACTCTGTCTATATTTAGAAGCTAGACTACCCATCATTTCTGTGGGAACATGGGGTGGTTCTGTTTATACCTTTGTTTCCTAACATGAATATTCAAGAAGGAAATAGGGTGTGTTCACACCAGGGCTACAGCCCGGGGCCACGTGAAGCCTGGTGCTCCTCATGAGCTCTGGGTGAGAGGCAGCTTGGGGTAGTGGTGGTGACCACAGAAGCCAGGCCCAGATTTCACTCACTCAAATCCTGGCCATGACATACCCTAGTGCTGTGACCTCGTGTCAATTCCCTAACAGCTTCCATTACTTGCAAACTGGGTCTCCTGGAAGCACCTGCTTCACAGAAGCATTAGGAAGATGGATTGAGCTAATATGGCCATGCACCGAGAAGAGGCCTCAGTGTCTGATATGCAGGGATGGCACCTGCGAGGATTGTCCATCTATGACAGTGGCTGCAGGAAGAGATCCCTGGAGAGTGGGGAAGTATTGACATCTTCTCTGTGACTCTCTTCCTCTAGTGCTTTTCAGGGTAAGACAAGCAACAAATATTGCAAAACTTAGGTGAAAAATTAGTTACAAGGAGGACCTGGAAAACCTGGAAGAATCCCAAGCAAGGGATGTGGCTACCAAGGGGACATGGATGAGACAGTCACATGCCAAGTGACGTCAAGTAATATGATTACTTTATTTCTGTGCTTGTGGGGGAAATAAATGCCAAGGGTGCAGAGCTTGAAATCATGACTCTGCCCCTCGTAGAGACTGCACCATGGAGGAGGAGGGATGCTCACCTTTTAGAGGCTGAGACCAAGACACTGGTTTCATAAGGATCAGAATTGGCAAGTTTTCTTTTATACCTCAATTGACCCCAAATTTCTTCTAGCCCCTGGATGATTCCAAGCATTCTTTGTGATCATCAGGGGAAAAAGGGATTTTTGTTCCCTAGAAATATAACTTTGAAACAAAGTTTAATATTCATTTGGAAAGAGGTCAATGTACTTTCAAAAAGAAATCAAACCTTTGAAAACAAGGGGGGGGGGGGTCCGTCCCCAGTGTTTGCTCAAAAGAAGAGAAGGAGCTTGACTTTGACAATCTCTAAGGGGAATGATGTCTGTTTGGAGAAGAGAAGCATCCGGGATACTTTATCAATCAGCTTTTTAAACAAATCAACAGAAAGAGTCATTTTGGAGATGCTGCTCACGCCAGTGTCCTCTGTGTTTGGGGCATGGTAGGCACTCACCAGGAGTTTGTCAGTAAATTACAATGGCTTCGTCACCAAGTGCCAAGCGTTTAGTATGTACATGGCCCTTGCTGTGTATGGGAGTCCTGCTGTGGATCCACTGTCCATCTCTCTGGACGGGAGCGGGTGATCGGTCTGCTGGGAGCTGGGAGGGGCTAGAGCAGTGGGCAGAGCAGATGGGCAGCAGGGCCACAGGTGAGCCAAGACCTTCCTGAGGTCTGGTTCCTCAGTGCAGTGGTGGGGACTGGCTGGGCAGCTGGAAAACAGACCTGGGGAGGAAAGCGCCTGGATTCATGTCACAGGACACTCAGTGTTCTTGAGGGTCAGCTGAGGACTGGACACCATGGACTAGCAGATAATATCCTCTTGGGATATCCTCCTGCAGGCTTGACAGTCGTGGACTCTGTGGTTGACATAGCAGAGAGAGAAGGGGACTAGGAAGCCCAAGGTCTTTGTGTGCAGATAATTAAAGAGAATTGCCCATGAGACCCACACGGAGGGGAGGGGAAGCTCACCCAGGAGGGGTTGATGGACAGGAGGACAGGAGGGGCGGAAAGGGAGGGACTGAATAAGGTGGGAGGGCAGGTTTCCTAGGGAGGCCCCAGAGGCTGACTCCAGGGGAGGCTACAGCAACAGCACACTGAACAGGCCCAGCAGGCAGGGTGAGGGGTGGCCTTCAGGTTAGCACCCTGCGCAGAGCCAAAGGTCCCTGGTCTTCTCCTGCCCTCCTCAGGGGCATGGCCTCCTGTGTCCAGGGGGGAGGAACACCAGCCCTTCCAGGGTTGCTTAGCAGTATTCACATTTAACTCTTTCCTTTCATTGGGAATGAATCTCTGGTGTGAAATATATTTGATAGACCCAACCTGATCTTTTCTTAAAATTGGGAGCCATCTTGCCACAAAGCCATGAAAAGATAATTTCGGCTTTGCTATAAATTACTGCAAATTCTGAACCTGCTTGGAATGCCCGCCCGTGCCTTGAACTCACCCATGCCTGGCTCTCTGACCAGATCGAAGCCCTCTCTGAAACTTTAGTGACGCCTCATAAATATTGGCCTTCCCTGGCCAGACAATGACCCTCTCTGAGGCTCTAATGGTCCTCATAAATTCTGATGTTAGGGCCAGCAAAAAAAAATGTAAACTACCATTAGTGTGATGCTTGTCAGAGTTCTGTTATCTGTAACCCCCCTTTGTGTAACTTTCTGGGCTATAAAGCTGGGCTTCAGGAAAGCTAGAATTGCTGTCTTGTTCCCGCCGTTTTGGGAGGGAGAGGCAGCCCGGCCAGTCGAAATTAATAAGCTTGCTTTAATTTGATTTTAATTGGAGTCAGTGGTCTTTTCTTGCGTCCTGGTCTAACAAGCACTTTTCTGCCCCCTTACTGGTTCACCTGGGATCTGCTCTTTTGGGAAAAATCTTGGCAGTGACCTTGGGCTGGGAGCACCTCTGTGGGATCAGAAAGGCAGAGGAGAGATGAGAACCAATAGAGGCTTTTTCCCATGTCTCAAGGGGAGTAAAGAACATTGAGGGTGAGGGGGCCGAGGATGGGGAGACGAAGTTGGGAACCAGAGAGGTGCAAGGAGCTGAGGACCCTTTCCAGAGACCCCTGGGTCCTCAGCCAAGTGGCCAAGTACAGACATCCACCATGTCCCTGCTGCATGGACGAACATCAGGGGACTGCAGGAGGTGAACTAGGCTGGACACGGAGGCCAAATGCTGTGGATTCCACTAGCTAGAGTGGCCACATTCACAGAGCCGGGAAGTGGGTAGGTGGGACCCAGGGCTGGGCGGTGGGAGATGGGCAGCTGCTGTTCAGGGGTGTGCAGCTTCAGTTCTGCAAGACCGAGGAACCCCGGGGGTAGGTGGTGGGTGGTGCCCATGGTGGCAATGCACTCCACGCCACCCAACCATACACCCCAAAGGCTACGCTGGTGAATGGGCGTCATGCATTTTACCAACATTACATTACATTACATTAAAAAGACTTGTCATAGTAATGAGTCACCGAGACAGTCTCTAATGGCCTCTTCCTTCAGAGGAAACAAGCTGGGGAGGAAGAAGGGAGGGAAGGAAGGAAGGGAGGAAGGAAGGAAGGGAGGGAGGGAGGGTGGGAACAGGATTGGTTCAGTGCCTTGGAAGGGGCCTCAGACAGGGCCTCAGACTTAAGTCTGCCTCCCCCGAGGGCCTTGAGACCTGCTGTCTCTTGTCTAATATACAATTGAATCAATCCAGCATCATTTTAATGGCTGGTCTCTCAACCAATACTATTGGCAAAATGCCAGGGGCCATTCTGACTCGGCTGTGGCTCTCATCTGGCTCCCCACAGGGCCTTGGGACCTGCTGTCCCTTGTCTTGTCATGTCTTTCTCCTCTCTCACACCTGGCCGCTGTCTCCTCCCAGAGCTCAGCTCAGGTTTCAGATCCTCCAAGAAGTCTTTGGTCTTCTCCCCTACTGGATGAGACTCCACACATAGGGGTCCTCTGTCCTTTAGGTGGTAATTTCATCCACCTGCTGACTCCTTGCTCTGTGCCTATTTCTGCCACTGGACTGAAAATACCATCAAGGTGGTGGTACTCTGTTTCTGCTGAGCTCCTGGAAGACAGAGCCCATCAGAGTACTGGGTCTTTAGTGCTCCCTGACCAGGTAGCCCCCAAGTGACAGGAAGGAGAGGAGGGAAAAGCAGGTGGAGGTGTGGCCAGGCTTGTGTCTTGTTAAAGCAGGAGGCCGAGGTCTGAGGATTCCCAGCAGCACCCTGGGTCCACAGGAGAACCACATCAGAGCCAAGGCCAGGCCAGCTCCTGAGACACCTCACAGGGAACCGTCAGGTCCTGGGGAGCAGAACTCACGTCCCAGGGTGGTTTCTCCTGGAAGCTGGGGCACTGCTGCGGGAGCCTCTGTTGAGACAGTGCTCCAGAAGATGCCCTGCTCCTGGGTCTGCTACCGTGGCTTAAGTCCCCGGGGAGTTGTCACAGCAAGGACAACAAGTTCAGCCTCTGGAGGAGAAAGCCACGAACCAAATGTATTTAAATGCACTTCCAACACCTCAAGTGCAGAAATCACACATTGTTGTGCCTGTTGGTTATTTATAGTCTTAACTCTCCTTTCTTTAAAGTAGACACTGCACATCTTTGTAATGATGTCCAGCATGGCTAGGTCCTGGGACTTTCTTGTCTCCGGGTTCTCGTTCTCATCTAAGTCATCAGCACCTGAGTTTATTGTCTTTGGACGCTGTTCTCAGGTAACACTCTGCAGGACTGGGTGCCGAGCTTGTGGCATCAAAGGGTGAGGCAACTGCTGAGCTTGGATTAAAATATGTTCATGGAACACTCAAGAATCTGATAGAATTACTATGTCGTCTCTGCTCATGGTCGAAGAGCACTGTCAGTTTTAGACCCAAACAATACAGACTGATAGAAATCAAATGTAAATCACAAACCTCACGCAAAAGAGGAACTGAGGTTGTAAACGATTTTACTGGTTTTCCATTAGTGCATTATAGCTGTATGTAATATTGGGGCTCATGTTGATGAATCATAAAAGTCTGTTCCTTGTTTTAGAGTAAATGCTTTCAGTTCTCTCCATCCGGCATGATGTTGGTTTTGGGTTTGTTGTGTATATAGCCCTTGCAATGTTGAGATAATTTCCTCATACTCCTAGTTTCTCGGTGTTTTTAACATGGATGGATAGGTGCCGGATTTTGTAAAAGGTTTTTTTCCTGCACCTGTTGAGATGATCATATGATTCTTGTTCTTAATTCTATTTATGTGGTGAATGACATGTATTGATTTGTGTCTGTTGAACCAACCTTCCTTACCTGGAATGGAACCCACTTGATCATGTTGTGCTATCTTCTTAATGTGCTTTTGAACACAGTTTGCCAATATTCTATTAAGGGTTTTTTGCATCTATATTCAATACAGATATTGGTCTATAGTGGTTTTTTTTAAATTTTTTTCTTGATGTGAATTTTTGCCTGATTTGAAGTATCAGGGTGACTCTGGCTTCACGGAGTGAATTTGGAAATGTTTCCTCCCTATTTCATGGAATAATTTGAAGAGAATTGACACCAGTTATTCTTTAAGGGTCTGGTATAAGAGCCAGGTATGGTGGAATATGGCTGTAATCCCAGGAGTTTTGGAGGCTGAGGCAGGAGGATCACAAATTGAGGCCAGGTTCAGCAACTCAGTGAGGCCCGACACAACCTAACAAGACTCTGACCCCAAAATAAAAAAATAAAGAAAAATTTACAAAAAGGTCTGGGGATATAGCTTTGTGGTAAACCCCCTGACTTCAACCCCCAGTACCTTCCCCCTAAATAAATAAATAAATGGTCTCTTAGATCTTGGCTGAGAATCCAACTGGCCCTGGGCATTTCTTTGTTGAAATGCTTTTAAATGCTGCTTCAATTCAATTGTTTGATATTGGTCCGTTTAGGTTTGCTATATCCTCATGACCAATTTGGTCAGGTCATATGTTCTAAAGATTTTCAATATCTTCTAGATTTTTCAGCTTATTGGAGTATAAATTTTCAAAATAACTCCTGGTGAGCCTCTGGATTTCAAACTGCTATCATCAACTTTCCTCTTAGAACTGCCTTCATACTGTCCCAGAGATTTGATAAGTTGTATTTCTGTTTTCATTTTTCCAAGAATTTTTACTTTACCCCTGATTTCTTCTTTAATCACTTCCTCATTTAAAAGAGTATTATTTAATCTCCAGGAGTTAAAATGGTTTCTGTATTTTGTCTTGTCATTGATTTCTAACTCCATTCTATTCTAGGATGCAAGGAATTATTCATTTTTTGTATCTGATAAGACTTGCTTTGTCTCTAAAATATGTTCTATTTAAGAGACAGTTCCATATGATGTTGAGAGGAAAGCACATTCAGTTGTTGATGGATGGAATATTCTATAGACATCTATTATGTCCATTTGATTAAGAAAACTTTTTAGTTCTGATGAGAATTTATATAGTTTATGATTCATACAGTGGTGAGATAAGTATGTTGAAATCACCCTGTATTATTGTTTTGTAGTCTATTTGATTCTTCATGTTGAGTAGGGTGTGTTTTATGTATATAGATGTACTTCTGTTTAGGACATAAATATTTACATCTTATTTTTGGATGATTCATTTAACCAGCATAAAGTGACATTTTTTTCCTATTCTGAATAATTTCGATATAAATTCTTAGTGGTCAGATGTGAGAGTAGCTATCCCTGCTTGCTTTTGTCCCTATTTGTATGGTACTTTTACCTTCAGTCCATGAATGCGTTTGCTGTCAAGTGAGTCTCCTGCACCAACATGTGCTCCTCTGTAAGTCCCTTTATGAGGTATAGTGTTGGGTGGCTGAGGTTCCCCATGTGCACAGCATGGGTTTATCCTCAGGACATGCCTTCTGTGGATCTGTGCATTTCAATGAGAATTGAGTGAACTGGCAACCCTGGGACGTCCAGCTGTGGATCCTCCCTGAGGTGCTGGAGCCTGCGTCTGAGCTCCTACTACTGGCAGCTGTGAGTCACTGAGCGCCTGCTCACCTTCCCTGCCCCTTGTCCACAGAATGTTATCTAAGCACTCGGTGGCTCTCTGCAACTGTGAGTCCTGTGGGTGCAGGCTCTCTGTGGGACATCTGTGGCACAGGGGCTCCAACCTGGCTGCTGCAGTTCACAGGGCTTTACCCATCACAATGACAGAGAGAGAGTATCCATTGTTGACCTGTCCTTGCCTGAGCTCAGGCAGAGGCTCTCTGGTCAGCTGTGCTTTCGCTGCTTCATCTCTGGGCTGTGGAGGGACAGAGGGTGGCTGCCTAGTTCTGCCTCATCATCTTCCCCAGATGGTTGTAAATATTTTAAACAACATCTTAGGAACCTACATACACCCCCAAATGGTGCAATTACTTCACCCCTAAATGCATTAAGCAGATCCCTCCTGAAACACATCAATCGCAATGGGATTCAGATTTATGGGTCCTCTGGGGAGGTGGTAAAGTGCAAGAGTCACTGGACACAAGCTGAGGGGCTCTGGATTTGGATGTTCTCCTTGGCTCTCACTGGTTGTGAGACCTTAGGCAAGTTAACACCATGGAGCATCTGCTTCCTCATCTCTGAAATCTGATGCTCATTATATCTATCACACAGGGTTGGGAAGAGCAAAAGAGACTGCCATGCAAGTTAGCACGAGGGTCCTCTTCATGAGATGCTAATATTAAAATAAAATAGGCTACCCTTTCCCTTAGGGCTGTGCATGGGGTAGCCATTCCTTCTAAAGCTCAAAGCTCCCGTGGGCTCTGTCACATACTAGATGTGCATTGCAGAGGAAAGTTTTCTCCTCAAAACATTTTTAGAAAATTGTGTTGTTTACTGGCAGGATTCAGTCCATTAATTATTAAAGGCAGAAAGCTCGACACTATAACACCCTGGAGTCATGCCGCAAGCCCTCTGGGTGGCCCCCATGCATGGCTTACTTCCCTAAATTCTGTGAGTCCAATTGACCTCAAGAGGTTTAAATCAGTTTTTCTCTGTATTCTTAGGTAACAAGGAGGTGGGGCCCGGTCACACCATGCACAGAGGAGCCTCCAGCAAGAGTGTTCCAGGTGAGCAGCGATGTTTCCATTACTGCCCAACCGGCTGCCTTTAATTAAGAGTGGCCTCAATTACAAGTGGGGGCAGAGGGTAAAATTCCATTAGGAGAATAAACCAGCTGATGCACTGCTTCTAGGCCCAGTGGAGAGCTTTCTTTCCATGAGTTCAAAATTGAAAGCTGACTGCACTATCTTATGTAATTAGGAGAACCCAGACATTGGCCTCATAATTAAAGAAATGGCACAATTGCTGAGATTGAGAAGACCATCCCCACAGTCCCAGCCAGAACGCGGTGACCAGTGCTCCCTCATTAAGCACACAGAGTGTCCTGCACTGGGGAAGCGATAGGCACAGTTGGGAGGCAGAGCAGTGTTGCTCTGAACAGAGGAAACAGGTCCTGATGACCCTGCTGGTCCAGTGAGTCCCTGGGCGGAAGAAAGACCTGGGTTTGGGTCCTGCACTGCTGTATGCGCAGTCTCTGGGTCTCAGCAGACCCTGGCTTTTACTTGCCTCCTTTTGGTGCCCTTCCTTCAATCGAGGAGTATTGATTGGGTGCCAACCTTGTGCCTTGCAGACGATGCCTGGGCCTAGAGAAAACCAAATGTGGCCAGAACAGTGCTGCAGAGCGACTGGGGAATGGAGAGACAAGAGCTGTTTTACACGGTTATATTTTTGACATTGGTTTATCTGCCTTTTTGCAAAGATAGAGTGGCTCCCAAGGTCCAAGCAACACCCACACACCTCTTCAGCTACCATCTGCTGGGACCTCTGCTCTTGGCTGCCCCCTGGCTTCCCACCCTTCTGCACCCTGCCCTCTGCCATGGGAGGCTGACCACAATGCAGGCCATCAAGCTTCCAGGCTCTCTGTCTTCCTTGGGGCTCTGGACCCCCAGGCTAGACCAGAAGAAAGGAGAGAGCCTGGTCAGAGGTCACTCCCCTGACTTCTCCAGGGAATCCCACTGTAGGCGGGCTGTGTCCCCTGGTGGCCGATTGGCACACCTGCTCTCCTTCCATGTTCTCAGGATCTCTCCCTCCCTCATTCCTGGGGACCTCGAGAGGCATCAAGTCTGTAGCATCCAAGCCTATGGGACCTGTCAATCAAACCCTGCTACAGTATAAATATGAAGTGTCCTCTAAAAGCTCATCTGGGAGACAATGCAAGGAAGTTCAGGGTGAAGGATTGGGTTGTGAGAGCCTTGATTCAACGCCTGCATTAGTCTACTTGAGTGGATTAGCTGGGTGGTGGCTGTAGGCAGGTGGCTGTGGCTGGAGGAGGTAGCTCCCTGGGGGTGTCCCTGTGGGTGCACAGTTTGTTCCTGATGAGCAGAGCCCTCTCTCAGCTTCCTGGTGCCACCTTCTCTGCCACACCCTTCCGCCTCTCCTGGGACCCAGCAATGGAGTCGACCATCTGAGGACAGAGACCTCTGCAACTGTGAGTGCCAAGTTAAGTTTTCCTTCTCTAAAATTATTCTTGTCAGGGTTTTTGGTCACAGTGGCAAAAGAGCTGACTAAAAGAATCCCCTTGAAATGACCTCATCTTAATGTTCCATTTTTTCCTGTTAGAACCTAACAAGCACACCGATGTGTGTCCATGTGTGTCACTTTAATACATATAGCATGATCTAGAAGTTCATTCAAAGATAACTATTAAAGTTTTCAAAGTGATCTTTCAGTAAAATATTGAAACAGTAATACAGTGGCTCAGAAATATGCTGGGAATTTACAAAACCCATTTGTAGCTGACTGGTTGGGAACTCACTGACTTCATTAAGCCAAGGGTGTTTTTTGTTTGTTTGTTTTTTATTTGTTGGTGTCTTGTTTCTGGATTTGCTTTTGCATTTCATGGAACCAGAGATGGGAAGGGAGGTGCTCTAAAGTCACTCAGAAAATACATGGTTGTGTTGATTGTCATGTTAGAACCCAAATCTCCACGATTGTACAGACAAGTCTATCTTCATCATATGATGTAGCTCAGTCCCAGCATTTATGACCTGGGCTGAACAATGCACAGTATCTCCAAATACGAGATGGTACCTTCTGCCTTTCAGCCATGGTCGAGTCTTCTCAAAGTTCAAAGTTTCATGGCATCCGCTTAAATCAATAGCTCCTGCATTGCCCAGAAAACACAGATCACAAGCACCTGCCCAGCGCACATTTCAGTCCATTTCCTGGATACATCTGAGTGGACACAGAGAAGCTGGGCAACCAGACTTACACTTCATGAGAACACAGGCAAAAACCAGAAGTCGGGCAGCCCCAGGGGGCAAGACGATGGCCAGGAACTGTGGTCTTCTGGAAGAGAATCCCAGGGTGAAGCTGGATAGAGGTCACACTTGACGTTCACTTGCCAGAAGGGGGCAGTTGTGGCATCTAAGGCCCTCAAGCCCCTAATGAAGCTGCCAGCATAGCCTTCATTTTCACTTTTATAAGATCCAAAAAACCTTTTTCCATGGAGGGGGGCCGAGTTTCCCGGTGGTCAGGATCCATCCCACAGGCTGAAAAGTTCAAAAGTGGTTCCTGAAATTTAAAACTAGGCGCCTTCACATCAACAGCCAGATTTGTATATCTCTTGAAATGTTTGTATTGGGTTCTTTTGAACCCAGACTCTGAGTTGGTGGGGACCAGATGCTAATCCTCCCAGTCCTCCACAGATTGCCCAACTCTCACCTGCACCACCTGCAGAGGTTGATTGTTCTTCCTTTGGTGTTTTGGTTATAGTTTGGGGGCTGGACCCTCCACACATTCCCATCTCAGTATCCAAAGGAAAAAGGAGGCCTGACATTGCTTGTTCCTGACTCGCTATCCCTCGAATTCTTGGAGCTCAGACCCAGAGCTTTGTCTCTGAGTGAAATGAACACAATGTTCTTTTTTTTTTTTTTAAATCTGTCCAGCTAATCCATGTGCTGTCTCTTGCTTTTTGAGCTAAAACAAATATATACATATATTAATCTTTAATGTACGGCATAAATGTCATTATATCATATAAGTATATATAAGTATATAATAGAATGACTTAATTTTGATCATAAAATATATTCTATGAACACTTCTTAATATCACATTTACTCAGTGAATTGAATAAATCTAGCCTGTTTGCAACCAGGGATATTAAACAAGCTCAGATTTTTAATGCCTCTGATTCTTCCCAAATTTTGACTTAAAAAAAAGACATTTCCAAGTGAAATTTTTAGGTCACTTACTAAAATAATCTTTCATCTGTAAAGTTTATTACAGAATTGTTAAAATTTCATTTCATGTTGTTAAGCCATTGCATACCCTTTAAACAATAATAACAATGGTGTTTCCACAATGGTAATGGCCAGATATCAGAAATTAGAATTTTTGCTTCTAAACTATAATAATAATCACCTTGCAAATTGGGAGCTGTGGCTCCTGCCATGGCCCAGCACCTTGAGAGTGTCATAGCACATGTGGCTAGCCCAGGACAAGATCAAAATTCAAAATTCAAAGTACGTTTTCTGCTGGATGCATGTCACTCTTGCGCCATGTTACAGCAGAACATTTGCAAATGGTACCATAATAAGTTGGCACCCTGTCTGTGCACTGTGTGATGGTCCCTGTGACCCAGGCTGGAGCGTGGCTTTTCTGCTCTGGTTTCTCAGCAAGCAGGCTTTCTGTGCCCCCAGCTCAGCATCTTCGTTTGGGGTTGCTGCATTCCATGGGCACAAGTGATCTCTTAGACCACTGCATTTTTCTACTCCAAGGGTCGTGGAAGTCTGGCTTCTGTTTGCTGAGGTGCAGTTTGCCCCAGAGAAGAGTTGGAAGTATCAGACAATGAAACAAAAGAGCCTTCTGCAGCAACTCAGCCTTATCCAAACCTCACATCCCTTAATGCTTTCACAAAGGGGAAATGAGCCCCAAAGAATTAATTGCTCAAGTGAAAGCACAGAGAGCCAGTCCTTTCTTCCAAAATTAGTCTTCAAAATGGGGAAAAGCAGCATTTTATAAACAGAATCTAATCTTCGGTCACCCACCTGGAAGCGCAAACTCCTGTTGTGTTTCTTATAATTATCAGATCCTAATAACAGCGCAGCACAAGAGAGGAGTTATATTTAGATGTACAGTTACCCAGAAACTCTATCCTCCTCTGAGCTGGATGATTTTGCAAGGCTTTGTTGCCAAATATTTTCACACCTGCAACAGAAAAACTTAATTAAAGGCCTTCTGTAAATGGAAGTGAATTGTGTGCTAATTGGAGTTTTATGTTCTCAGGTTTTCCTTTTTGGCACTCAGGTAGCACAGAATTCTAGCTAACCTCTAGTCAATGGCACATAAATATGTGCATTCATGCATGGCTCTCTCTCTTACCTGTTTTCCCCCTCTCTGTCCTGAACTTTGTCACCACTAAACATCACTGCACATGTCTCCCCCACATGTGACAGATCCATGCTCTTGGGTGATATCATGGGAAACATATATTAATAGTTAGTGTTTCTGTCTTAAACTCACAACATGGTGCTGTGTTACAGAGCTGGTGATATCCAGGTTTTCTTCATTCTGACTAGGCTTTGGAGATCTGTCAGGGGTGCCATTAGAATGTCTAATTCTAGCCATTGTGATCCTTAATTGATGGAGCTCCGTCTCACCTCCTGTGTTCCTAACACACTTCCTGAGAATTCCTGTGTCCACTAATTCAAGAAGTTTCTCAACCTTGCATATGGGTGAATTTTCATTCCTGTAAATGTGGCTTTTGTGCTGGTAGATGTTATGTTTGCCCAACTATTTTTAAATTGATATATTTTTAAATTGATATTTTAATATATTACAGCAAAATATCAAAGCCCATTTTTTCCTAAACTTAAGTTCAACTTACAAACCTTAGAATGACATTTACAAAGCTGATAAATTTTACAATTTAAACTAACTTAAATTTCTTAATAGCATCATATGCCACATAACCGTGTTTTGGTGATGTGATGGTGTTACCTACTGACACAGTACCCCTTCTGGCTTGTGAAAATATATTCTATGTGACAAAAACTGCCCTAAGGTGCCATTCCCAGGATGTGTCCCCATCATCCAGCTGCTCATGACTACATTTTAAACTGCACTATACACCTAATGCCGTTACTCATTTTCAAGTTATTAAATCACTCATTAAGAACAAAACTATATGAGTGAGTACTTAAATGATCTTAGTGGACATAGAGTGTTAAACTTTGAAGCAGAGGGAGCTTCAAACATGCTAAATGTTTGAAGTCCTACTAAACATGCTAATGCTGCTGGAGCTGGAGACCAGGAGGCTGAGGGAAGAGTCAGCCACAGAGACAAGGACTGGGCCACCTCACTCACACGTGGAGGAAAACCAAAGGACCTGGAGGAAGTCGGGAGAATAGTGCTTGCCACAGGCTGGGGCGAGTGGGGAGGGCTGGGTGGGGAAAGGTCGTCCAACAGTATTAGTCACAGTTAAGGGAATCAGGTCTCATAGTGCAGCAGGGTGGCCACAGAGGAGGACATTGTACTGCACGGAATAAAGAACCATAAGAGAGGACTTGCAGAAGAAGTGGTAAATGCTTAAGGAGATCGAAATGTTTGCTCAGATTCGAGCAAAGCACAATGCTTACATCCACCGAAACATCACGTCACCCCATAAAGACGTATAATTTCTATGAGCCCATTAAAATGTTCTCGATACATTGAGTCACCTAACAGAAACTGGAACACAAATGACAATGTGCGGATATCATTTGAGAGTTAGATGTCCTTTAAAGTCTTCCAACTCAAGTTCACTCTAATGTTATTGGCTAAGCTGGGGGCTTTAGTGGAGACTGCAGGGCTAACATGTGACCCCGATGGGCAAAGTCTTAAACATTTCAAATACTTAAAGACAGAATATACTAAATTTATACCTGTAAAAACACTGAAATATTACAGAGGCTTGTTTGGCTGCCATGTTTTTTCCTTGGTGCATTGTGGGGTTCATTCTGCCGTATCTGTATGTGCACAGAACGTAATTGGAGCAATCTTTGCATCTTCACCTTCCTTGTCCCTCTGGTCCTCCCTCCCCAGATCTGCTTCCTCCACTCTATGGATCTCCCATCTACTATTGTAACTGTTATTTAAACTAGTGTGTTATAATTACACATTTATTATACACTATGTGCATATAGATGACTCATCATGGTGAATTCATAGGTGGACTTAGCGTGGTGGTTTGGGATATCTCCTTCCCCAGCACTTTCCCGTGCCTTTTTCTCCTCCCACCCTCTCAATCCTGTTCTTCATTGCTTTCCTGATCACCCACACACACATGCAGAGTTTTTAAAATTATCCAGCCCCCCTCTATAGATTTGGCAAGAGAAAAAACATTCAATCTTTGACTTTCTGAGACTGGTATAATACACAAAACATAATGTTCTCAATTTCCATCCATTTACCAGCAAACAATATAATTTAATTCTTTTTTATGGCTGAGTAAAACTCCATTGTGTTTATATCCACATTTTCTTTATCCATTCATCTGTTGATGGGCACCAGGGCTGGTTCCATAACTTGGCTATTGTGAATTACACTGCTATAAATATTGATGAGACTGAGTTTCCACAGTGTGCTGATTTTAGTTCTTTTGGATAAAGAACCATGCAGTGGGATAGCTGGGTCATATGGTTGTTCCATTTCTAACTTTTTGAGAAATCATCACACTGCTTTCCAGAGGGCTTTCCTCCTCTGCAGTCCCACCCACAACATTTAAGTGCACCTTTCCCCCTAATCTTTCCCCAAATTTACTGTGATTTGTATTCTGAGGATTGCCATGTGTACTGCAATGAGATGAAATCTCAAGGTTGTTTTGATTTTCATTTCCCTGATGGCTAACAATGTTGAATTTTTTTCCATATATTTTTTGGCCATTTTAGAAATGTCTGCTGAGTCCTTTTGTTCATTTATTGATTGGGTAATTTCTTTGGTATTAATTTTTTTTGAGTTCTTGTGTATTCTGAATACCAATCCCTTGTTAGAGGAGCAACTGTCACAGATTTTCTCCCATCCTGGAGGCTCTCTCTTCGTGCTTTTTCCCTTTTGCTGTTGGTGTGTTGATCTTATGCTTTCTTCTAGCATTTTCAGAGATTCTGGTGGAATTCCTCAGCCTTTGATCCACTTTGAGTTGACTTTGGTGCAGGACAAGAGAAAGAGATCTAGATTCATTTTCCACATATCGATGACCAAGTTTCCAAGTGCCCTTTGTTAAAAAGACTATCTTTTCTCCAACATATGTTTTTGGCACTCATGTCACGGAATAGATGACTGTAGCTATGTGGGTTTGTTCCTGCATCTTCTATTCTACTTCATTGATCTTCATGTCTGTTTTTATGTCAGAATCATGTGGTTTTTGTTGTTTTGGCTTTGTAGTATAATTTGAGATCAGGTATTGTTTTGCCTTCAACCTCTTTCCTGTTGCTCAGGATTGCTTTATTATGAGTCTTTATTCTTTTATAGGAAGGACTTTTTTTTTCTGCTCCCATGAAGAAAACATTGGTATTCTGGTGGAATTTGCATTGAGTTTTAGATGGCTTTTGGTAATGTGACTATTCTGACAATAGTAATTCTTTCTATCCTTGAACAAGGTATGTCTTTTTATCTTCTGAGGTCCTCCATTTCTTTCTTCAGTGTTCTATAGTTTTCATGAGGTCTTTCACCTCCTTAATTGGGTTTATTTCCATTATTGAAGCTATTCTTAATGGAAAAATTTGACTTCTTTCTCAGCAGATTCATTATTGGATTACTGCAAAGCAATTAATTTTCATGTGTTGATGTTGTAATATGCAACTGGCTTCTTAGAATGAATTTGTGAGAATTCCCTCCCTTTCTATTTCATGGAATTACTTGAAGAAGTTGGGTGTTGATTCTTTTTTAAAGTTCTGATAACTCAGCTGAAAAATCATCTGGTCTTTAGTTTTCCTTTTTGGAAGGCTTTATATTTTTGCTTTAATCTCGTTGTTTCATATTGGTCTGTTTAGATTTTATATATATCCTCTTGATTCAATTTATGTATGTCACAAGTGTCTAGATATTTGTCAATGCCTTCTATTTTTTCCAGTTTATTATAATACAGATTTTCAAAGTAGTCCTTAATGATACTCTGGATTTCAGAAATGCCCAGGGTGATATCTCCTTTTTTATTATTTTTATTTTGGATCTTTTATCTCTTTGTTTTGGTTAGTTTGGCTAAGGGGTTATCAGTCGTATTTACCTTTTCAAAGAATCACCTCTTTGTTGCATTGGTCCTTTGTATTTTTTGTCCTCAATGTAATTAATTTCAACTCAGATCTTAATTACTTCCTGTCTTCTATGTTTTGTAATAAATTTGCCCCTTATTATTATCTATCCTATGGCCTTGAGATGGAGCATTATATTTTTTATTTGGGATCTTTCTTTCTCTTTAATGTAGGCAATTAATGTTATAAATTTTCCCCTTAGAACCATCTTCAGAATGTCCCAGATATTTTTGTATGTGGTATCACTATTCTCATTTGATCCTAGAAATTTTTGAATTTCTCCCTAATTTCTTCTATGATTCATCTCATGTTAAAAGGAGTGCATTTGATTTTCTTGTGTTTATGTGGTTTCTATAATTTTATTTGCGGTTGATTACTAATTTCATTCCATAATGATCTGATTAGGTGCATGAGATTTCATTTTGTTATTGTGGTTGTTTTGTTTGTATTTCTAAGACTCTTTGTGACATAGAATTTGGTCTATTTTGGAAGTTTCCATGAGCTGCTGAGAAGAAAGTGAATTCAATCCTTGTTGAATAAAATTTTCTATAGATGTTAGGCTCATTTGACTTATAGTATTCTTTAAGTCACAAATGTCTTTGCTAATTTTATTTATGAATGACCTGTCATTTTGTGAGAGAGTATTTTGAAATCAACAAGGACTATTGTATTGAGGTATATCTGGGTCTTTATGTCGATAAGGGTTTGTTTTATGTGGATAGGTGCACTGACATTCAGGGCATAAATATTTACTATTGTTGTATCTTCTTGTTGGATTGTTCCATTTACCAGGATGCAGTAACTTTTGTCTCTTCTGATAAATTTTTATTGAAATCTGCTTTTGCAGATGTGAGAATACCTACTTCTACATGTTTTTAAACTCAATTCACATATGATATATTTTTTCCATCTTTTCTTTCAGCTTATTGGTGTCATTGTCTATAAGATTAGTTTGTTGCAAACAGCACATAATTGGGCCCTGTTTTTTAATCCATTTTGCCAATTTTTGTCTTTAGAGAATTGAGATCACTTATATTCAGAGTAATTATGGAGAAATGCTTGTTGTTTTCTTCTTATTTTGATTTGTTTTATATATTTAATCCAGTATTAATTTTCTTTTACTTAATTGCTCTCCTAAGGAGCCTCATCCATTTGACAGCTCTGGGATTTGTTTTTGAGTTACTTTTTATATAATAGTTTGTTAACTGTTTTCTGTATTCCTGGCTTAGTGGTCATGAGTTCCTTTAGTTTATCCTTATTGTGTAAAGTTTTTATTGTTTCTTAGGGAGTTTTTTTCATCTTGTCTATTTAGGGCTCTACATGCATCCTGTATTTGAAGGTCTACCTCATTCCAGGGATTAAGAAATTTTTTTGATATTATTTCACTGAAAATTTTCTAATGCTATTAACCTGTCTCTCCATGTCCTCTTCTATACAATGACTTATGTTTTGTCTCTTGATGTTGTCCAAGAATCCCTGTATATTCTGATCATGGTCCCTTTTTTCCCCTTTATTACATAGGAGTGTTGAAGTTCATACCCTGCCTTTGAGGCCTAGAGTTCTGTCTTCCAGGGATGAAGTTCTATTTTCTATATAATCTAACCTGTTGGTGATATTTTCAAGTAAATTTTTATTTGATTAAATATATTTTAATCCAAGAGCTCAAAGTGTTTTACTTTCAGAATATCTTTCTCTTTATTGAAGTAGTGCTTCACCTCCTATATTTGCTCTCAATTCACTCTTTAGAACCTTGAAACATTAAACATTTTACCATTTATTTTTATAGAATATCTCTAGAATTCCATCCACTTCAGTATCTATGGGTTATTTTATTTAGTGATTGTAATTTTGAGGGGAGATATATTTTCTTGTTTTTTCATATTTTCACAGGTATTCAACTTGCTTATCTAATGAATGGATTCCTCCTTCTATTTGATGAGTGTGTTCTTTGGTGTGAAGTTATCTCTTTTGTAGTAAGTACTAAGTACTATGTTGTTGGTGTATTAAAGCTACAACACTTAGTTTTTCATAGTCTCAGTGTTAATTTCAATCCCCAATGCCACTCAGTTTGTTGCCGTAGAACTGCTAAGTTAATTCACTCTTGGAGAGATTCTGTGACGCTATAAGTTCCTCTGAGCAATTTTCTTAGGACCCCCTTTTGTTTTGGCTATATAAATAGATGTCCAGGAGTGGAACTTGAGGTTCCTTTCTAGCCATTTCTACTCAGGGCCTGGTCATTGGTTTGGGGATTCTGTCTCCCATGTTCTATGAGTTATGGTATATTGCTGGAGCTTTAGTGGAGCCAGGTTTTGTCTGGGTTGAGGTTTACTGTCATTTGACTGAGTTTGGAGTATATCTCTGCATCAGAGTCTTTACCCTCTGAACTTGTAGGTTCCTGTGGCTTCCTAGAACTTTTAGAAAAAGAAGAAATGAGAAGAAATAGCAACAATAGTGGCTAAAAATTAAATTATAATAAACACCTGATGTTTACTATGACATCTACAACACTAATTACCACACAGAAAGACATGGTGAGGTCAGCAGTTAACATCAGCACCGGCCCTAAACAGCTGGTAAGTATAGCTAGCATTCAAGTAAACATCAGGTATCAACTGCACCATCCACAGGATAATAATTGTAAAAAATATGAATTATGAGTCACAGTAATTAGATAAATAGTTCTAAAATACAGTTCTAAACAATCTAAAATATATTTCTAAATAGTTCTAAAATCACATATCTGTATGAGAAGAAATTGAGTAAGAAGGCAAAAAAGGAGGTTGCCATCTCCTGAGTTGTTTTCCCTGCTACACTCTTCCACCATGAGGTTCTGCCTCACCCTGGGCCCAAAGTTATGGAGTCAGCCAACCATAGACTGAACCTCTAAAACCAGAAGCCAAGAGAAAAGTCTCCTACTGTCTTCTTTTCTTATCAAATCTTTTGGTCATAGCAACTGTGGAAATAATTTACTATTTCTAGTTACAAGTGTCACATTCCAAAGAAAACTGGTTCTTGTCTTCTCCATTTGGCCTGATTGCTTGTTGACAAGACATTTTTTAAATAGGACAAAATCTGAACCTGTAAATATTTCATGGAATTGTTCTCCCCATGAGGAAGGGTTGCTGGCAACTTTTCCAACATCTTTATGTCTACCTGGGCTTTGAGACTATGGTCCCAGCAATAGGCCCTCTGTAATGACATCACACTGTGAGGTCACATGATTTGATTATGATTTCTTCCATTCAGATGACCTCACCTCTAGCCTAAATAAATGATCCTATTTAATGCTGCTTGTGTTCTAAGTTCTATCCCCACCCCTCTGACCTATCAGGGCCTAAATAGTTATATCATGCACATTCATTGTGTTTTTTTCAATTCAAACATTTTAGCATCTAAAGCAATCCATAATGATGACACCCACAATTGTTATTTTAAAATTTTTATAAAACAATTTTATGCCTTTAGCTACTTTTTGCTAAGTGTATTAAGTTAAGTAAATGACTGTTTTCAAATTTTGGTGTGGATGTCTCTTTAAATATTAATATACCTTCTAATAACACAAATAATGTATGAAAGTGCTATTATTTTAAAACATTTTACCAGTGTGCTTTCATTTTTCTATATTCTGAAATATCAATAGAATAGACCCGAGTTTTTTACTCTTTTACTAATGTCTTTAACTAAATATACAGACACAATTTAAAACCATCATTAGTGATTATGATTCATGCTACAGTTTGCATCTCAGCTGTCCCACAAAGGCCTGGATATTGAAGCTGTGGTTCTCATGGGAGGTGTGGGGGGCTTTAGGAGGCAGAATCCAATAGGAGGAAGTTAAGCCACTGGGAGGAAGTTAAGTCCTTCGGGGGCATGTTGAGACTCCAGCCCCATCCATCTTTCTCTCTCTCTCTGCCCCCAGCCACCATGGGGCATTAAGCTTCCTCTACCGCACTTCTACCATGATGTACTAGGCATCAGGAAAAAGCTACGAATTTAATATTTCGGGGAAATATTTCCTAATGTATAGAGGAGTTTCTGATACACTTCTTCAAGCTGGAAATGACGAGTCCTCCACAACTTTGTGATTTCCAAACTGACCCACAAATGGGATTACATAGCATGTAACTCTTTTGAGACTGGCTTTTTCACTCATCAGGCTTCATCCAGAGCGTTGTTCTGTCAATGGACTGTATTTGTCATTGGTGAGCAAAATGTGATTGTATGGATTATCAGTTTGTTTATTTAGTTTGTGAAGGAAATCTAGGCAGTATTGCTTGTTCTGGGCGATTATGAATAAAGTTTTCATAAGAATTTGTGTACAAGATTTTGTGTGAATCTAAATCTTCACTTCTTTGACAAAAAGCCCAGGTACACAATGGCTAGGTTAGGTGATAATTGTGTGTTTAGCAATTTAGAAAGTTTGCAGAGACTTTTGGAGATTGAATAAGATATTGTGCATCAGAATCTCTCATGAAACATGGAGTAAAACAGGCCTATGGTTATTGATCTTACTATTAGTAACAGAAATAGTAGCAGTGAGGACTTAAGTTTAACTACTTAGGGTGTGTGATTAAGTCATTGGTTGCCACATGGTGACGTGTGCTATAATCATCCTGTTCTCTCCCAGTGACCAGACCTGTGACAAGTTCATTTCCAACTATAAATAGAAATAAATGAAACAACCAAACAAGCATAAAACAATCAATTGATTGTCATGTAGCCCCATAATTTATAATATTAAGGACTGTGGTGGGTGCTTGGGCTTCCTGCCTGAGCTCAGCTGCAGATGTGGTGGGAGGAACTCATGTTACCCTCCTTAATCCCCTCCTAATCCATCTCCCCATGTGCCTGTGGTGATGACTAGAGCTGGCTGGGCCCTAGGCTGAGGGGACATGCCTTGTCTCACGTCTCTCACTCACAGGGCTTTGTAGGTAAACAATGACCAGCAAGTCATTTTTCAGTGAATACACAAAAGATGTAAATCATATTAATAGCTAATGCTTATTAAGTCGATAGCATTTCTCAGAAGATGTTCTAAATACTTTGCATCTATTAACAGACTTATTTGTCACAGAATAGCAGCCAGAAAAGGTTTGCTCAGTCTATAGGACGTGCTATTAAAGAATAAAGAAGCAGAAATAAAATGTGCTTTGTGGGCACTGCAGCAGATGCTGGCATGCTGCCCAGATCCTCCTGCAGGACTGGGCACTTGATCCCAGCTGCCAGGTGTGGTGGCAGTGGATGGTCCTAGCAGCTGACCCCAGGGTAATGCACAGAACTGACCCCCTTGCCTCAGCCAGTATGATGTGGAAAGGCCACCTCTGCCCCATAGCTCTCTGTGGGACGGGCTATCAGATGGTACTTTAGCTTCTTCCTCCGTCCAATCCTTCTCCATAACTCTCTCACTGTTGACTCCCCACAAACACCCTCCAATATACTATCAGTATGCAAATTATTACATACAGTGTGCACCATTGCTTTTTGTAGATGCCTAATTATTGCTTTCAAATGAGAGTCCTCGTTACACAGAAACAGTGGACAAGAGGGATAGGGAATGTAGAGACACACTTAACGAATGATGTGCACAACCCAGCAGCCCATTTACCCAGGGAGGCAATGCTACACAGGCTCAAAATAAGATCCCAGGTTTATACTGGAAGTATGTAGGTTTCAGAGCTGTAAATCTGTGCCTGAGGCCAATACATCACAGGAGTTCAATTTGTAGTCACTGTTGGTCTGGGTCAGGGGCAGGGGGGGTTTGTCAGAGAGCTGATTATAGAGTTTTCATCCACAGACATCTATAGAAATAAAGATGGGCTAATGTGTAACCTTGTACAAAGGACCCATTCAATCCTCCCAGCACTGGTGACCATAGAGAAGCCCATGACCCCAGTCTGCACCTTCCCCAGGGGGATCAGGCTCCCACACTCAGAGAGGACCTGATGCCTATGGGTACCCTTTGTACAAGGACACCCCAAATGAAGCAAATGCTCTTTCTCATTGGTCATTCCTTCCAGGAGCTCAAAGGAACCTAAAGACCTAAAGCTGGGGTCACAAGTCCAAGACCCTCTATGGTCAAGCTGCACCATAGTGAGTGATGCGGTGCTGTGGGCAGACTAGTATGGGCAGGCCTCCAGCCCCCCTCTAGCAACTGCCTCCATGAGGCCACAGGGCTCATCTGCCACATCGTCCACTTCTCCAAGAGGAGCCAAGGGCTTGTGTTTTAGTGTAAAATTTGTCAATATTGAAGTATGGATAACTAATTCAAATTTTGTCAAAATGCCACAAGCCATACCCACCAACCCATGCTTCCTTACACCTGAAAATGCAATGCAGAATTTCACTGGATGTTAAAAATTCAGGGATTACTGGATGACTGGGTCTCCCCACTCTTACTCCTAGAGTTAGTAGAAGCTGATTCTCTGTCCCTACAACTTGCTTCCCACCCACACCTCTGGCTCCAGAGCTGGGCATGTGACTGACACCTACCTGGCTGATTAGAGTGTCTCCCGTCTGCAGGCTCCGCTATGAGTGTTGGTAAGGCGCAGGTCTCCAATGAGAGCCCAGGAGCTCACAAGGCCCAGGACTCTGTGGCCCTGGTGGGAAGCCAGAGAGCTTTCTGCTGCTGAGTTTTGCATGGGTGCTGTATCCCAAGGTGCCCCGGGAGCAGGGCTAGTGGCAGGTGGAAACAAACAAAAGGAAAACAGAGACGATAGCTTGCAGGAGAGCAAGTAGCTGAGGCAAGACAAGCCAGCTCCTGATGTGTTTCAAGATGTTTGCATTTTATTTTCTGTTCTGTAAAAACCCACAGTCCTCTTATTAATACAGCTTTTCCCTAACAGCAGAGAATGCATTTGTAATGCTTTGCAAGAAGACAAAAAGTTGGCTTAGCAACTATTCTTATTGAATTAAATTGATCGTATTTGCATGAGTATTTCTTATGAGACTTAAAAATAGTAGAGATCTGTTTGAAAAGAAAAATAAACATAAAGATCAATTTTAAAACATTTTAGGCATGAAAATAGACACGAGTAGAAAAGATGTTTTTTTATGCGGCCAGATGGATAGACAGTGCTGTGACAGGGGTCTTGGTCCATTTTGTACTGCTCTAACAGAACAGCAGATCCTGGGAGACTCTAAACAGAGATCTGTTTCTAAGGGTTCTGGAGGCTGGGAAGTCCAAGGTCAGGGGGGTGGCATCTGTGAGGCCTTCCTTGCTGTTGTATTGCATGGAGAAAGTCAGAAGGGCAAGAAAGCAAACTTGTAGAGAGGGGAGCTCATTGCACCTCCATTTAATTAGGGACCCCCTCCTGCAGTTGGTAGCACACTCCAATGGTAACAACAATCCACTCAGGGCCTAATCCCATCTTAAAGGTTGCACCTCTCACTGCTGTTCCCTGAGAATTCAGCTTCCAACACGTGAACTTCAGGAGACAGGTTGACACCACAGCAGTAGAGCTGACAGCTCAGGAAAAACCATGAGATCAGGCCAGGCTGGCATATGCATACTTGAGAATATAATTAGACACTTCTCACCTATGGCACAATTATGTGGGCATGACACAGTAAGGGCAGGTGGCCTCCAGCTCCGGGCTCCTGCTGCTCTCAGGAAAATCAAGTGCATGGGAGAAGGTGGATGGTTCCCACTCTTGGCTGCGGCTTGCTTATTCTCACCTACGTTTTTCTTCTTTCAGGCCCAAGTCACTTTGGAAGATTCACATGCTCAGGTGAGACATTTTAACAGTGAGATAATCTAGTCACAATGACAGGAAAATAGTCAAAAAGAAAAAAAAATCATAATGCAGGAAGATTTGGTTCTGAATAGCAATTGATGTGGCTGACGTGGGACAAGAGTCTGGAGCTTTGCACCTGGCTTCCCACGACCTCGCCCTGTGCCTTTTCCTTCTGCTGGTTGGCTTTGGGTCCTTTTACCATAATACATCTACTTCATGAGCACTACCACTTTGGAGCCTGAGAAGCATTCCCACAAATCATCCCACACAACTGAGGAGGTCTCAGGGATCCTGGCACTCCCTCTGTTAAGAAATCCAAGTTCATCCACATGCAGATTCTCCAAAAATTCCAACCCAGGGCCACCTCACTCCCATAGGGCCAGCTGTGTCTTTCATCACCTGGAGTGCAGCCTTTGCTGGCCAGGGCTCTGGGCACCTTCCTGATGCTACCTCTTGAGCCCACATGATGCACATTTGAAGTCCTTAGAGTGTCCCCCTGCCCCCGTAGACAAAATGGAAAAATAGACAATGAAATACCTTCTACTTCCAAGCCAAAGTTCCTTGCTTATCATCCATCCTCACTATTAAATAATCAGGAAATAATCTTTCATTGCCAAGTAGGTGTTTAAATGTTCATTTGTGTGGCATTCAAAAGAATTAAAGCTCTAACAAAACTTATTTTTGTATAACCTCATATTAGTTCTAAAGCAGCATGCTTGTCTTTCACACCTTTAATGAGACATCATTGACAAAATAGTCTGCACATATTTTCAGTGTACCATTGGATGCGCTTCACACAGTCACACACACACCCTGAACCCACCAGGACAAGGGACAGTGAGCAGAGCCAGCACCTGCAGGAGCCAGCCGTATGGTGCCCCTGAGTCACCTCTCACCAGCTCCATCTGCAGGAAACAACGGATCAGCATTTGATCACTGAATGTTTGCATTGTTTAGAATTTTAAATCAGTGAAATTACATTGTGCACTCTGCTATTTGAGGCTGGTTTTACTCAGCCAGTTGCTCTGAGGTACATCAATGCCCACTGTGGCTCGGAGAGGGCAACGCTCGCTGTAGCTCCCTTCCTGTCGCCAAGCCCCACTGCCCTCTGCTCCCCGCACTGTGCCTCCTTCCTGACAGAAAGAAGGACCTGACATTTCTGAGAAAGCAATGGTCTCACCCAGCCCCATTTGCACAACTCTTTCTTTCTTCTCTCCTGCACTCAATGGCTCTCCCTCTAAAGTAAACTCTCCAAATGATCAGTGCAAAGCACATCCTGAAGGTCATTGCAATAGCAGCCTTCAGAAGTGGTGCAGGGAGCCCCATCACCCAGCCCTGTCATTACCCACAGTGATTTTCTGTCCTTTCTCGATCCCTGAGATGCAATCATTTTGCAAAATCTTCTTGAAATGGAAGGAAGAAGGCAGAGAGGAAGCTCAGGAGGGGAGGTGGCCTGGTGGGTCTCACTGCTCCCATCCCACAGCACGGGGCCTGTCTATATTCTCCCTGTGAAGCTTTCTTCCCCAGGCCAGGCCAGGGAGGGATGCTGGTCACTCACTGCACTTGGCATACGTTCAAATAGACACATTCTGGGGAAGAGAAGGAGGGAGAATGACCAATTCCCCACAAGCCCTGAAATTCTCTCCATATTCTCTTCCTCTAGAATTTGCCTCAAAAATAAATCCTCGGAGTGAGATGGTAACTGTGAATGAGCAGTTAATCCTTAACAAAAATTAAGCACTAAAATCTTTCTGAAGCCTCTCCACCTCACATTCCTTGAATCCAGCGTATGTTTATTGTTTAAAGAATCTTCTTTAATACAACAGGGCTTCCAAACCATCACGTTCCCTGTTATGCAACACACAGACCACGTTCCCTTTGCACCTGGTGGGGATTCTGGCTCTGCCGAGAGTGTTGAAGGACGTGACTTGACCTGTGTTTCCCCTCTGCATCCCTTTATCACCCAGAGCAGAAGACGTAGCCTCCCTCCCCCATCCTTCCACTTGTCCCAAGATGTTCTTTTTAAGCCATTCTTGCATGAAGAAGAAAACATCTCTAATCCCATCCCACTGATCTGCATTAGGGGTTCTGTGTGATTTATCCTTCCTGCCCCTAGAACTATGTTTTGCTTTCAAAAGTGAAGACTAGAAAGGGCAAGGCTTGGTCTAAATAAAAGGTGGCTAATGCTATTTCTCTCCCATGGTCCTTTGAAATCAGGGCATTTCCTGGTGACAATCTCTGGGTAAGAAAAGTAACCTCTTCCTCTGGGGACTGCTGTCAGTCCTTACATGGGAGAATTGTTCTCAAAAAGGCAAAAGCCTTGGTGCAGTCCTGTGAGGGCCCTTGTGTAAATTTCAGAGGTCCACTGACAAATGGCCAAAGAGGATTGCTGGTGTAGAAGTGCAGGTCACTGTGCTTGGGCTGTGCCTGGGGAAGAGGGTACTGCCTGGGGCCTGGCCCTCGATCTGGGGCTCCTGGACCGGCCCTCGGCTATGCTACGAGGGTCCCTCAGGCCCTGGAAGAGTGCCAGTGTATGCTGTTGTGTTTCTATGGGGTTTTGTTTATTTTATATATGTAGATACACATATGTACATGCACACAAATACACAGAGACCCATGTATGCATGTCTGCATGGATATGTATGCTTATGTCCATGTGCATACACATCATGCACACATATACACACACAAACATATGTATACACGGACACACACACACACACACACACATGCACACCTGCGTCATGCAGCTACGTTCCAAAACACTTTTCCCATTTTCCCAGGTGTGCAAACATGATAGAGTACTTACACAAACTAATAGAGCAGAACATCTCCAGGGGACCCCTACCACCATGCAGGCAGTCCATCATGGTGAAGAACGTCATTACGCTGTGACTGAATAAACATTCCCAGTTCACACACTGCAGGAAGTATAGTAGCATGACTGATGGCTCCACACCATCCCTTGGAGCAGAGGTCATGAGGCACAGAGACCATGTGTGCATGTGCAGAAGAGCCCCTCTAGCAGTCTGACCAGCAGCTTCTCACCTCCCAACCTCTGCAAAAATTTTCTGGTACTAAGTGACCCAGAGGCAAATTTGAGGGGCTTTCCTTTTATTTGCTGTTCCCTGGCCCCCTTGCTGGCCAACCGTGCACTTATGCTCTTTGTTACTGCAGAACCCAGCGCCCTGGCCTCAGCTCCTCTGCACGCCCAGCCGCAGGCTCTTGCTGGGTGGTAACAATGTTAGCTGGCACCCTTGGGGCATGGGGGCTGCTGCTGTGGCGCCTGCCATAGCCCAATTCTGGTCTCGGCAGCGCCTTGCCAAGTGTGGATACAGATTAGTAAGCTATGCTGGCCTTCCAGTGGCCTTTTTTAGGACACTTATTTTCCAAGCTTTCCTTGTTGCTTGTTTTCCTTGTTCCTTGTTGCTGGGGCCACGAGGTGACCCAAGAGACACAATGAAGTTGGCCAGGGCACGTTCCCTACCTGGGGAAACCAGAGCCCGGTTTCTCTCTGCCTCCCCACCTCTCTGAGACACAGGCACCCGGAGGTTATGTGTGGGGCTTCCTCAGCCACGTTGTCTCCATGAAGGGGCCTCCTGAGGATGGGGAGGGAACAGGCCAGGGGGAAGCAGTTCTCCTGTCACCTGTCTCCCTGCCCAGCCTTCCTGTCCTTAGGTTTGAACTCTTTTCAATGACACTGACAGGATGCTTCCCTTTGCTTTTCTTTTAACCGTGGAAGTAAAACACATTCATCCCACTAACATAAGAAAGAGAGAAGAGTAGAAAAAGAGCACCATCCTGTTGATTTAAAGACTTCCCCTGTTCCTAATCCTATCTTCCCGTCTTCTTAACTCCATCCTCGGGCTGAGCCAGGGGCACATGCTCTATTGTTTCCTTGGTCTCTCATTTGACCCTTGAATTCCTAAAGCAAACACCTGCGACTTTAAGTAAACTCACAGACACAGGGTTAAAAGCCCTCTTTGGGTGGGTGCTGTTCTGCACAGGTCATTGTCCTCCAGCTCCGGGCTCCGCGAGGCCCTGCTGCTGCTCTCAGGAAAATCAAGTGCATGGGAGAAGGTGGATGGTCCCCACTCTTGGCTGTGGGTTGCTTATTCTCACCTACAGAAAGACTCTCGGTTTTCTTCTTTCAGTCCCCAGTCATTTTGGAGGATTCACATGCTCAGGTGAGACATTCTAACAGTGAGATAATCTAGACACAATGACAGGAAAATAGTCAAAAAGAAAAAAAATCATGATGCAGAAAGATTTGGTTCTGAATAGCAATTGATGAACAGGTTCTTTCATCCTCCCTCACGATGCACAAAGGGAGCGCCTCGGTGTTGACGAGGGCACTGCGGGTCAGTGGGGCTGGAAATTAAGTGGCCTTTTCAGAAAGTTCATATATTCACGATGCAGTTTGAATATTTGAGTTTATAGGAGATAAATAATCTAGAGTGTAAGGGGATGCATTGGCTTTGAGACTGCTTTTCATGTCAAACACTTGAAAACTCACAGCTAAAATAATCCCTGCAACCCTTTCTTTTCAGGCACGATTTTAAAAATGGGGCTGATCTTGACAAAAGTTTGAAAGGTACCATTGTAAGTTCAAAAAAAAATGTTTATGGATGGACCTAGTTGAATTTTTAAGTATGTAAATCTGTTCTCCCCATAAGAATGGAAGATACTTATTTCTAAAAGTGCCCTGTCAGGGCGTTGGTGCAGTCAGAGTGGAGAGGAGCGTGTTGGTTAGGGATGTTCCCAAGACTGCCAGAGATGTCATCGTCTCTAAACTTCAGAGAGCAGGAACTTTGGAGATTAAAAATGGGCACCTCGCCCTCTTGGAAACAAATGACCTTTGTAACTCTGCAATCAGTTCATTCTGTGTGTGTGTGTGTGTGTGTGTGTGTGTGTGTGTGTGTGTTTGTGTGATGCTGGACATGGAGCCCAGGGCCTCTGGCATACTATGTGAGTGACCAGGGCTCCTGGGCTCCAGTGACCCTTCTGCCTTAGCCTCTTGAGTGCTGGGACTACAGGGAGCACCACTGTACTCCACTCATTATTTTAAAACAAATCATATGGCTCTATTAAACATTTTTGTTCACATTCTAATTATTAAGCAAGAAACTTATGTTTCTATGTTATAGCTGAGGAGTTAATATCGTAGTCGAGCACTTGGGCTTTATGTGGAAAAGTGAGTTTGGGGTGAGGCAGCGACTCAGTCAAGCCAAGGTGGAGGCTACAGAAGACCCCTCCGCTTCAGGACACAGCCCACAGCACAAAGCTTCTGCCTGTTACATATGTGGGCGTTCTGGAAGCTAATTGTAGCAGTGTATCATGGATCACCAGGAAGTGAGATATAAGCAAATCAGTGTAACAACCAGACCTTGCAGAGGTGTGGGCTCTTTGGAAAGAGGCTCCAGACTCTTCACCGACACTGATTTTCCTTTGATTATAGGGAGGATCTGGCTTTGGAGATGGACAGGGTGAAGACAGGAACAGAGAGGCCTGGACGTGGAGCCCAGGGCCCCTGGCACAGGAGCAGGGTCTGTGCTCCTTTCTCTAACTCTGACTAAGTCTGAATGAGCGCCGGCTGCTGAAAGGGTCTGGAAGCAGGGACCTGAATCCAAAGCTCCCTCACGCAGCCTTTCTCCTCTGATTGCTTGCTCCAGGCGTCCTTGCTGAGAGCCATCCATCTCCATCCTCGGACACAGCACCAAGAGGACCAGCGCCTTGTCAGTCAGTTTGATTAATCCCCCTGCCCTAGTGTTTATAGCCAAAGGCCTTCAATATTCCCAGGAACATTATTGCCTTTAGTTCTTGATATAGTTGACTAAGCTTTCTGGAAACAGTTCGGCATAGGGAAGCCTTAAAATGGAAGAAGGCTTTATAGTCGGACACTTAAATGCATGGAATTTGTATCCAGGTTGCTTGTCCAAATCCCAGCTCTAATCCCATAGCTGTGTGAACCTGGGAAACCTACTGAACATCTCTGGGCCTCGATTTCAGTTCTTGTGAAATGAGAAATACTCTCCTAGGGTAATGAGTTAACGATGGTGGGATGTTCAGAACAACAGTTGGCACCAGGAAGTTCTCAGGCAGACCTGATAAGCCTGTTACTACTAACCAAACCTTCTAGGAAACAACAGCCGCTGACTCCCAGGTAACTTCTGTGTTTCCTATCCCCTCTTATCTCTCCTGAGGCCATGATCAGGGATCTCACTGTGAGGAGGTGATAAAGGTTAATATCTCACAATATTATTTCCACCGTAAATAACTGACGAGAGCCTGAAGACTCGCATCCTCAGACGCTCACGTGGTCAGTTCTTCATAGCCATCCTAACATAAAAAGTTTCACCATGTTCTGCTCTCTAGGTCAGAAAAAGGCAGAATCCCTGCTCAGCTGTTCAAGGAGGTAACTAAGGATTCTGTCACCGTCAGAATTTGACTTTCCTCAAGACCTGGCAATGCTGGGGTACTGTTAAAAGTAAAGATGTAGATTTCCCTAGTTGCCTTTTTATCCAGAAAGATGAAACATGGCTTTCCTCCCCTCGATGCAAATCAGACATTGAAATGGAAGAAGTAAGTGTATAATGAGAACAGGGCCTGGATTCCTTGCCTCCAGGCACAGGGAGCTGGGAGCACAATTGAGCAGGATTCAATATGGCACCGAGGCCTGCTATTGGGTGATTTCCCACAACACCAACCCTGCTGTCCTTTGTGGCATTCTTCATGGGTTGCATCCTGTTTACCAGAATATTTTAAGTGTTCAGGAATCAAATCAAGTCAGCTGATAAGGTTTAGAAGAAGCTTTAAAGAAGGAGGAGGACAATACTGTTGGGAGCCACCATCAACATTGGCTCAGGGAGCACATGCCAGGTAAGTTGTCATCACTTGGGAGAGGAAGTCTGTGTCATGTGAAAAGTGTGTGTTCAACTTTACAAGAAATACTCGAGGTTTTCCAGGATAGAAACACCATTTTATATTCCCACCAGGAATACATGAGAATTCCATCATCCCATATTTTTTTCAGGGTTGGGTGTTGCCTGGCTTTTGTTTATTGAACCATTCTATCAGGCATGGAATGTTCCATCTCATCTGCATTTCCGTACTGAGTAATGACACTGAGTTCCTTTTCCTATGTTTTACCAATGCATTTGTTCAAATATTTGCACATTATTTTAGAGATTCTATTTTATTAGATTGTGTGAAGTCTTTCTATAATAGAGTCACTGGTGTATTATTAGATAAACACATCACACATTTCAAGTCTGGGCTACCACCTCATTTTGGAACAACCAGATCCCCCCAAACAAGAGAAGTTAAAGGGGCACACAAGATCTTATTTGTGGACCTCCACAGAATGCTCTGGAGAAAGCTTAGGGCAGGACACAAAATTAAAGACAGTTTCCTGGTCACGCGGATATTTTTTGAATTTATAAGATAAACCTTTGCCTAATCCAAGTTCATGAATATTTTCTCTGATGATTTCTTCCAAATGCTGTATTTATAGGTTGTACATTTAATTTTGCAATTCATTTCAAGTTGAATTTTTAATATGGTGCCAGTTAAAGGTTAGGTACCCTTTTCTTTGCCTCTCCTGTATGCGTGTGAAATTGTTCCAGTATTATTTGTTGAAAAGCTCCAGTTCCTGACTGAATTACATTGATGCCTTTTCTCAAATATCAACTGACCACTGATGCCTGGATTCCTGGGACTCTTCTGTCCTGCTACATTAAGCTTCACGTCCAGCCTTATGCCAGTAAAACACTATCTTGGTATCTTCAAGATTGGCCCTAGAACCTCCAACAGATACCAAACTCAGCAGATTCCCAAACCTAAGCCCCTTAAATATGACATAATTGTACTTACATATGACCTACACACATCTTCCTGTATAAGTAAAAATTATTACTGTTCAATACAGTGGCAATTGAAAAATGAGTTTTGACACATAGTTTGTCGAATTTACAGTTGCAGCTCCCAGCATCACAGAGATTCAACTGGAAATGTTTTATTTTCTAATGTGATATCATTCTTACTTTTGTGCAATAAACCCCAGTTGACCAAAATGTATTGCTGTCTTTAGATACTGCAGTTCTGGGTATGCTCGTACTGTGTTAATTCTTTTGGACCAATGTTATGAGGCTCATGGGCCAGGGAGAGGAGTTGCTGGTCCTTTCTAGCCGAGGAGGCCTCTGCTCACTTTGACAGATGAGCCAGACGGATTGAGATCGCAGTGTGCCTGGTAATGTCACAATCACCAACTGTAGTTCTGCACAGCAGGGAGCTCTGTGCACTTGTGCCTGCCCCTTGCCTTCCTCAAGAGCATCCAGGGGAGACCTGTGGCAAGGAGCTTATGAGGGGCCTCTAATGCTTTCTGCATTTGGGGTCTGCAGACATCCTAAAGTACCTGATGGCTCTTACTCGGAATTCATAAAAGCTTTGGCTGACTCCCTCTCCCTTACTTCTGTGGAAACCATGCAGGCTCCTGTGTTCTGCAAAGTTAAAGTGTTTCCACATATTTTCTTTCCTTGAGGGGGGGGGGCGCATCCAGGAATGTGTTATACTCAGGTCCCATCCACTCTCAAGAGAAGTTTATGCAAATCTCTTCCCCTCCATGTGCTCACTGACCACATTAGCAGCTTGGAATCGGCTGTGGTGGGAATAAGTGTTCCATGGACTTGTGCAGACACTGAATATCAGGGCTGTTCTCCATCAGCAAGTGGGTTGCTGAGGTTTACCAGCAACTCGGTGGGCCTGTTCCTGTTTGGAATTTACTTTAGATGGAGTTGTTTTATGACTCAGGTTTGTGAGCTGGGTCTCAGAGAACGTTATGACATTGCAAATCCCCTTCTTATTCTCACGGATGGCAGAAGGTAAGTCTTCTGGCACTTTCTACATCATAAGTAGACAAATCCCATTCCCCTCATAACCTCTTATATATAATTTTGTATAACAATGAGGGTCTCCCTCCATTTCCATGTGATTTCCCTTTTTTTCTCCCTTTCCCTCCCGCCTCATGTCTCTGTTTAATGTTAAACTTTTCTTCCTGCTCTTCCTCCCTGTTCTGTTCTTAGTTGCTCTCATTATATCAAAGAAGACATTTGGTATTTGTTTTTTAGGGATTGGCTAGCTTCACTAAGCATAATCTGCTCTAGTGCCATCCATTTCCCTGCAAATTCCGTGATTTTGTCATTTTTTAGTGCTGCGTAATGGATAACAAACATGGAGGGAAATGAATTACAGTAGATGGGGTAGAGAAAGAAGATGGGAGGGGAGGGGAGGGGGGATAGTAGAGGATAGGAAAGGTAGCAGAATACAACAGTCACTAATATGGCAGTATGTAAAAATGTGATGTGTAACCGATGTGATTCTGCAATCTATATTTGGGGTAAAAATGGGAGTTCATAACCCACTTGATTCTAAGTATGAAATATGATTTGTCAAGAGCTTTGTAATGTTGTGAACAACCAATAAAAAAAAAAGAAAAAAAAATAAGTAGACAAATCTTCTCATGTTCAGATGCAGATTAAAAACTGCTTGTTTATTAAACACTCATGTAAATGAATATGCAACAAAACAGAAACAGCTGAATACACAGCATTTTAAAATTGTAAATATTTCCTTGCTTACTGGGATGTTTATTTTATAGTTTTCCTGTTTCCATGTATTTTATCTTTGGTTTTGGAAAATTTCCTGAATAAGGTAAAATTCTGTAGTAATTGGATCCAAATCCTTTTTTTTTTTTTTTTTTTTTTTTGCTTGCAGTTGAAGACCCTAAAATAAACAAGCAGGATGCAATTTTAAACGTTACTAACAAAGTCACACCCCTTTCCCCACTATTGTCTGTGTGGGTGAGAACTGAGGTACTTCTGCTCGGGGAAACCACGGATTATTTTGTTTCTAAAGTTCCTCTACACTGGTACTTTTATAAGAGAAAGGAACATAAACCCTTTCATGAATAACGTGTTCTCCACATTTCTTTGGCCTCATTCATTCTGACAAGAACCATGCTGATTTGGGGGGATGGAAATTCAGACTGTCCTGACTGATAGTCTTATTGGTCTTATTTTGTCTGCCTCTGTGTGATGCTCTGATTCAAGTTTCATAACTATTTCCCAGAACTGACTTTCCACGCAGTGTGTTCTAAAGGGCTGCCCCACCCTTCCTCTCTGTGATGTGATGATTTTCCACCATATTTTTATTGGCACTTTATGATTATACATAATGGTGGGATTCGTTGTTACATAGTTGTACCTGTGTACAGTATGACCATATAAATTGCCCAACATTATTTTCCAGTATTTTCCCTTTCCCTTCCTTCCTCCCTCACTTGGTCCCTTTCCTCTGCTGATCTCCTTTCTGTTGTCAGGGGAGCCCTGCCCACCTTTCCTACCCTCTCCTCTCTAGCTTCCATATATAAGAGAAAACGTACGACCCTTGTTTCTGAGTTTGGCTTATTTCACCCAATATAATGTTCTCCATTCCCATTCACTTTCCTGCAAATGACATAATTTAATTCCCTATGGATGAATAAAACACCCTTGTATATATATTCTTAATCTTTTCATCTGTCGATGGGAACCTAGCCTGGTTCTGGGGTTTGACTATTGTGAACTGTGAGTGTGTATGTGTCCCTATGGTATGGGGTCTTCAATTTTCCAGGATCCATACTCAGGAGTAGCCTAGTAGGTCATAGGGTGGCTCCATTGCTAGTCTTTGAGGAAACTCAGTATTGATTTCCATAGTGGTTGTGCTAATTTGCAATCCTACCAATAGTGTAAACTGTTCCTTTTCCTCTGCATCCTCTCCAGCATTAATCACTGCTTGTGTTCCTGGTGGCTGCCATTCTGACTATAGTGAGATAAAATCCCAGTGTATTTTTGATCTGCATTTGCCTGATTGCTAATGATGTTGAACACTTTTTTCTTGTACTTGTTGGCCATTTGTAATTTTTATTTACAAAAGTGTCTGCTTAGTTCATTTGCCCATTAATTAGTTGTGTTATTAGATTTGTTGGTGGTAAGTTTGGGAGTTCTTACTCTATTCTGGATATTAGTCCTCCATTAGAAGAGGAGCTAGCAAAGATGTTTTTACATAATGTAGGTTCTCTCTTCACATTTTTAATTGTTTCCTTTTTACTCTAGAAACCTTTTAATTTGATTTCATCCCATTTATTGAGTCTTGGCATTATTTCCTGAGCTCTCGGGGTCCTATTGAGAAAGTTGTTGCCTGAGCCTATATGCTGGAGTGTTGACCATACATTTTCTTCTAGGTGTTGCATAGTTCCTAGTCTAATTTCTAGGTCTTTGATACATTTTGAGTTGACTTTGTCAGGGGCAAGAGATAGTCTTATTCCTCTACAAATGGATAACCAGTTTTCTCTGCATCATTTTTTTTTCAAAAAGACCATCATTTATCCAATGTATATTGTTGGCATCAGCCCAGGGTATCTGAGTAGGTTTGTCTCTATTCCTTCTTTCTGTTCCTTGGCTAATGCATCTGTTTTTATACCAGTACCATGAAGTTTTTGTTACTATAGCTCCGTAGTATATTTTGAAGTCAGGTATTGTTATTGCTTTTTGGATTAGAATTTCTTTGCCTATTCTGGGTCTTTTATTCTTCCAAATTAATTTTAAGAATTTTTTTTCTAGTTATGTCATTGATGTTTTGATGGGAATTGCATTAATCTGTATATTTCTGGTGGTACTATGGCCACTTAACCATATTAATTCTGTCTATCCATGAACATGGGGGATCTTCCCATTTTGTGTCTTCTTCAATTTCTTTATTTTTTCTTCTGTAGTTTTTATTGTAGAGATATTTCACATTCCTGATTAGACTTATCCCTAGGGATTGTTTTTTGAGGCTATTGTGAATGAGATTACTTCCTTATTTCTTTCTCAGCAGATTCATTATTGGTGTATAAGAAAGACATTGATTTTTTATATGTTGACTGTGTAACCTGCTACTTTGATGAATTTGTTTGCTCTTGCAGCCTTAGGGTGAAGCTTTTGAATCTTTAAGTAGAGGATCATATCATCTTCAAACAGTGATAATTTGCCATCTTCCTTTCCTATGTCTTCACTTTTATTTCCTTCTCTTGCCCAATTGCTCTGGCTAGAATTTCTAGTACTATGCTAAATAGGAGTGATGAAAGAGGACATTCTTGTGTTGTTCCAGACTTTAAAGGAAATGATTGCAGTTTTTTCCTATTCACTATGATTTTTGCCTTGGGATTGTCTTATACAGACTTTATAATGATGAGGTAAGTTCCTTCTAACCCTAATTTCCTTAGTGTTTTTAACATGAATGGTGTCTTTTTTTTCAAAGCCTTTCTCTGCATCTGATGAGATGATCATGTGATTCTTATTTTTAATTATATTTTTGTGGTAAATATTATTTATTGATTGGCATATATTAAACAATCCTTGCAACCCTGTATTAAAACCAACTATGTCACAATGTACAATCTTCTTAATACATTGTTGAATATGATTTGCTGATATTTTATTAAGGATTTTTGCAGTTAAGTTCATCAGGGATATTAGTCTGTCATTTATTTTCTTAATGGGTCCATTTTTTATTTTGTTAACGGGGTTACATTGATTTCATAGAGTGATTTTGGAAGTGATCCACCTCTATGCCATGTAATAATTTGAGGAGTATTGTCATTAATTCTTCTTTGTAGTATGGTAGAGTTCAACTGAGAGTCAATCTGGTCCTGGGCTTCTTTGTATTATTGTTCAAAAAATTTTTATGACTGCTTCTGTCTCATTGCTAGTTATTGGTCTGCTTAGGTTTTCCCTGTCCTCTTGATTCAGTTTTGGCAGGTCATATGTGTCTGCAGATAGGTCTATTTCTTCTTGGGTTTCCAGTTTATTGGAGTATAAGTTTTCAAAGTATTCCTTCAAGGCCCTTGAGATTTCTGAGCTGTTTATTGTGCTTTCTCTTTCTTAAACTCTAATTTTAGTAATTTAGGTTTTCTCTCTTTTTCTTTTTGGATTTTTTGGCTAAGGTTTATCAATTTTTTTTATCTTCTCAAAGAACCAACTCTTTATTTCATTGGTCCTTTGTGTTTGTTTATTCTTTTATATTAATTTCAGCTCTCATTTCAAGTATTCCTTTGTTCTATATGGTTTTGGAATTGGTTTGTCTTGTTTTTCAAGGGAATTGAGATGCATCATTAGGTTGTTCATTTGGAATGTTTCTGATTTCCTTAGGTAGCACTCATAGCTATGAACTTTCCTCTTATAACAGCTTTCATGGTATCCCAGAGGTTCTGTATGATGTCACTGTTCTCATTATTCTAGGAATTTTTGAAATTTTAACCTGAATTATTCTATCATTTATTCATCATTCAAAATCACTTCAAAGGTATTGGTCAATATCTGTATGCTTATCTAGTTTCTGTAGACTTTTTTTTTCTTTTTTGGTGTTGATTTTTTCCCCTGTAAACTTAACCCTAAGCTACATTTTAATAATTTGTTCTTTTTAGTTATACATGGCAGTAGAATGTATTTTGAGATATTTTACATATATGGAGAATAACTTCCATATAAATAGGAAAGCTGTGTCTGATTCATTCTACTATCTTTCCTATTCCTATCCTCCTCCCTTCCCTTCATTCCCCCTTAGTCTAATCCAAAGTACTTCTATTCATCCCTTCACCCCTTATTGTGAGTTAGCATCTGACTATAAGAACTTTCAGTATTTTTTTTGAGATTGGGTTATTTCACTTAGCATGATATTATCCATCCATTTATTTGGTGTTGATTTCTAATTTTATTTTACTATGATCAGACAAGATGCCAGAAATTATATCAACTTTTTATATTTGTTAGAAGTGATTTTGTGGCCTAAACTATGGTCAATTTTAGAGAAGGAAGTGTATTCATCTGTTGTATGAAATAGTCTATATAGATGTCTGTTATGTCCATTTGACTTATATTTTTTAGGTCTGAAGAGTCTTTGCTGAGTTTACACCTGGGTGATCTATCTATTGGTGAAGATGTGTTTGTAATTCCCCAGTATTATTGTACTATTTTTGTGCTAGGATCTTTCCATTTTAAGTTGACTATCATCTGTATTATGCAATTAGGTGTACCAATGTCTGGGGCATAAATCTTTACTGCCACGGCTTCTTATTGGATTGTTCCCTTTACAATTATAAAGTGAAGCTCTTTGCATTAAAGTCTGTTGAACCTAAGAATAGCTACCTCTGCCTGTTTTTAGGCTCCATTTGCATGATATATCAATTTCCATCCTTTCACTTTCAGTCTGTGACTGTCTGCCTGTAAGGTGAGACCCTTACAAACCACAAAGAGTTAGGTCTTGTTATTTAATCCATTCTGCCATCCTGTCTCTTTTAATTGGTAATTTGAGACCGTTTATATTTAGTGTTTTTATAGAGATCTTTATAAATTTCTGCCATTTTGATTTATTTCCAATGTTTCATTTGATTATTTTTCTCATTTGTTTAGGTACTCTTTAGATGAGGTTTGCCCATTTGTGATCTGTAGGGTTTGTTTTTATTTCTTCTGTGTACAACATTTCCTTAAGTATTTTCTGTAGTGCTGCCTTAGCAGTCATGTATTCTTTTAATTTCTGCTTATCTTGGAATGAATCTTATTTCTCTTTCAATTCTAAAGAATAGATTTCCTGAATGTAACAATCTCAGTTGACAATTAATTTTTTTCAGCACTTTGTACACATCTTTCCAAGCCCTCTTGGCATTTAGAGTTTGTGCTGAGAAATCAGAAGTAATTATAATTTTTTTCCTGTAAATGTGACCTAATTTTTTTCTCTTTCAGCTTTTAATTTTCTATCTTTATTCTGTACATTAGGTATTTTAATTATACTTGTCATGGAAGAATTCTTTTTTTTATCTTATCTGTTTGGAATTTAAAATGCCTCCTGTGACTGGACATGTAACTCATTCTTAAGGTTTGGTTTTATTTATTATTCCCCTGAAGAGTTCATCCATACCATTAGCCTGCATCTCACAACCCTCTTTGATTTCAATGATTCTTAAGTTTGATCTCTATTTCATCTATTCTTGGAGTGGTTACTTATGTTCTTTTCTTTAATACAATATGAATGTCCAAGGACACTCCCTTTGTCTTCCAGCTCTTAGAGTCTGCCTCCTGCATGGTCTACTGCATGTTGACTGAGCATTTCATTGGATTCGTGTGTCTTTCACTTCCCAAATCTCTGTTTGGTTCTTTTTAAATATCTCCATCTCCTTTATTGAATTTCTCATTCATATCCTGTACTGACTTCCTTGCTTTATTCAGCTGTTTCACTGTGTTCTCTTGAAAGTCATTGATCATTTTATAATCATTCTTTTGAATCCATTATTGGGTATTTCATCCACTTTGATGTCTTTGGATTCAGTTGCTGGGGAATTATGAACTTCAGAAATTAGTGTATGGGTGTGTATAATTTCTGTATTGGGGTTTGGCTTTTTTAAGGTACAGTATTCTCTTGCCGAAGCATTCTGGGATATCAGGTAGTTGTGAATTTTCCAATATCCTCTCAAGTGGGCTTCGTTGTATAGCTTCCCTGGCCTTTCTTGGTCATGGTTAGTGTACTTCAGTGTAATCACACCCACCTGTAAATATTTCTGATCCTCTTCAGCTGGTGGCATGAGCAGCCACTCTGAAAGGGGAAAGCAAGCTGTCCTCTCCTTGCCTTTGTGACCTGACTCCCTGTTTCACTCTTGTCTTACCACATGTCCTTCCCAGGACAGCATGGCAACGTGTGCACAACCCCTGACTCCGCAGCAGCAAGCTGCAGCACGGCCTCCTCACAGCGGCACCTGCTCAGCTCTCCACTTGCCGGTTGGGAAACCTGAGAGCACTTACCAAGCACAGGGTCTCTGTGCATCCAGGAGGAAAGGGAGGTCAGGTGGCCTTTCTGTCCTACAATTTCTTCCATGTCGGATTTTCCCCACTGTGTTTTTCTCACTTTTGTGCTCTCTTCCCCCTTTCCCCCCTCTGCAGTGACCCAGTGCCACTCCTCCTACTGGCCTGGCTCCAGGGTGCTCCTTCTTGCCCTTTCTTTAATGCATCCAAATTTCTTAGTCTCGTAGAGTCCCCATGTGGAGTTTTGGTGGATTGCCTCTTTCATCTTTCATCTACAGAGCTGATGCCACATTCCACTTTGGCTTCCTGAACCATGGAGCAACCAGAAATGCAGCCTTCCTTTACTCTGCCGTCTTGAATAATCTCTTGAACTTGAGCTTTTAGCTTCTGATCTAACCTATGGCCAAAGAAGAAAGAGTAATTCATCAGTTTCTCCCATTCACCTGAAATAAAGACTCCATGTGCTTAAGGAGTATGTGGAGAAAGTGGAACTTTCATTGCACTTTTGATGGAAATGTCACATGCTGTTGCTCCTGTGGGAACTTTTACCTTCGGTTCACACTGAGTTCCTTGATTTGGCCACATCCTACCTGGTTTCCTAACAGGACACACCTTCACCCAGGGTGGCGGAGCTTGGGCCCCAGTGTGGACTCTCTGCCTTGCCCTCCAGCCCTCTAGTATGCAGGGGGTAATATCAGCCATACATGAAATGCTTTTGGTTCTTTCCTTTGCCTGTTCAGGAAGCACAGGAGTCTGTAGTGACCTCAGGTCCCTCTGCCTGAGTCCTCTCTTATTTTCATGCCAAGAACTCCATGTGGGGCAGCTTCTATTTTCAGATTGCAAGATGGTTTAGGGAGCGTCCACCCAGATGCCACATATCTTTGCCTTTTTCTCAAACTGTCTCTTACTTGATCTAAGCACATGAAGACTTTTTTTTTCCAGGTGAATGGGAGAAACAAATTAATTACTCTTTATTCTTTGGCTGTAGGTTAGATCACAACCTAAAAGCTCAAGTTCAAGAGAACCAGAATCCTAGGAATCAAAAACACATGATTTTCTCTTGAAAAGTTTTGGTTCTGTTTTGAGTTTCAAAATCCTATTGTGAATCTCAAAAGTGGAGGTAGATTTGTTTGCTCTTCATTTGCATTTCTTCTTTCAGTGATGCCATTGGGACCACAAGCCAGAATGCCTTATATCTTGTTTGTACAAAAAGTTGAAGGAAATGCGGGGGAAATTCATACCTTGTTCAGTATTTCACATCACCACAACACAGGCGTAGTTGTGTGACTGCAATAGGGCTGTAGGTTTTGGAAGACAGCCACTTCCCCCTGCAGTATTCCATGCCCCAAATCCTGATGCTCTCGGCCTATGCTGGAGCTTGGTTAATTTCAGTGTGGCTTCCCCAGGGCAGGAGATGCTGTGGTTAGTAGAAACATCATCCCACACAGAAAAAACCCAGATTGCTCCCAGAGAGAAGACAGATATAATTAAACAGGCCTCCTCCTTCCCTGGTGTGTGTAATATTCATTTAAATATTTTACTTAGAGCAAATACATTTTAATGAATTTTCAGTTAAAGTTAAATCAACTCATTAAACCACATTTAAGAGATCAGAAATGTAAAATCAGTGCTGGGAGGGACTCATTAATTTCTAAGTTGGACTGACTTGAACCTGGGGAAGCGCAGGCCACGAGAGGGCACTTCCCCTTCCTTGGACCAGACAGCCCTTGACAGCCTGTGAGTGGCCAGCCCAGCAGAGTGAGGCTTTATCCAGGTGAGGAAAGTGAGGCTGCGAGCTGAACAGCCATAGGGATCCCAGCCAGCAGGCAGTGGGAACAGAGGCGAGGCAGAGCGTTCTGTATCCCGCCCCAACACCAGAACTGGCCTGGTGCAATGGCCATCTCCATCTGCCAAAGGAGCCCGACTTGCTCTATTTCCCTTCTTCTCCTGCTCTGCTCTGAGCCTCAGAACCATTACCCCCTCCCTAGGAGCCCTGTCTTCTCACTTCCACTGGGAGTTTTCTGCTGGGAAGCACATCTGGACTGAGGAGGGAGGACAGGAGGGGACGAAGGTCAGGTACTTCTCCTCTGTCCCTCTTCAGGTCTGGTGCCAAGGGCCTCCTGATGTCTGTGCCTCTGCACAATGAGAGGTTCCAGGCTGTCCCTCCCTCTGGTTCCTGTCCTGCCTTCTCATGACCCTGTCGCCTCCATTTGCTGTTCAGCCTAGAGGACATCAGAGCATCCCCTGCTGCCAGCCCTCAGTGCCTTCCCACCTCTGGGGTTTCCCTTAACCCCACCCACACAGCCCCTCCGTGACGTGTCCCTCCCCTGAAGCGCCTCTGTTGAACCCTCTGGGTGGATACTGTTCATGTTGGCTTCATGGAAAAGACCAGCGGCTGCTACTTGACAGCCCAGGGCCTGGGACCCCCCTGAGTTGTGCATTCCTCTGCCTAGCTTATGGAAAGTTCTAGTCAATCTTCCCAGTAGAAATATCTGAAAGTCCCTTCCATTTCTGATCTTTTCATAGATGAAGTTAAGGGGATGGTTTTGGTTTGGGCTTTGGGTACTATTGCTCTTTTTGCAGGATTCTGTGCTTTCAAACATTCTTGCTCATTTGGCAAGATGTGAGGGGGCTCTTTTTGAGACTGGCTGGGTGATGAGATCATGCTCCAGGAGGCTCTGCTGTCAGGTGGTTTTTCAAGCTGCCTATTCCCATGTGCATCTTCATCTTCACAAACCAGATGGACAAGAAAGCAGGAGCCACTCAGACCACTGTGGTGCAGAGCAGCTGGGCCCAGGGCACACCCACTTCTCATCCCACCCATGCTGAGCAGGCCTGTTGCTCTGGGCTCTCCCCACGGCCTGCTGGGAGTCAGTGGTCCAGGTGCTGTGGCCACGCAACCTCTGAGGGACCTGCCTTGACTGGGGAGTCACCCTTCAGGCCTCCACCCTGGGTCTACCTGTGTGCATGTGGCTTTAGGGCAATATTATAAAGCACCCTGACAACTGCTCTGTCTTCACAGAAATCTTATCTACCCCTTCAACCACTCAAGACCAACAAGTTAGAGGAGGGAATCACTTGAAGGGCTGAAGTCCCTCAGAAGCCTTCTAAAGTTAGTTCTATCCACACCAAACCAATGGTCACACCAACTGTTTTTTAAATAAACTTTTCTTTTTGGAAGTTATCAAAAGTTCTTAATGACTCAGGCACCTATAACATACTGTTCGGTAAACAGTTTTTTTTTTAAGAATAATTAATGAGGGGCTGGGGTTGTGGCTCAGAGGTAAAGTGCTCGCTTAGCATGAGTGAGGCACTGGGTTCAATTCTCAGCACCACATGAAAATAAAATCAAGATATTGTGTCCATCTATAACTAAAAAAATAAATATTAAAAAAGAATAATTAGTGAAATCTATTTTTTCTAATTTTAAGTGTAGGTGCTCTTTTATGCTTTGACTCATTCCCCTGCAGGCATTTTAACACTGCAAACACTGACAAGGGTGCTAGGACCACTGGAGTTTAGACACTGGCTGGGGGAGGGGTTTCCAACTTAAACTTCCTTCATTCTCCTGGGGGTTGTTGAAACCTGACCCAGCCCCAGCCCCAGAGCAGGGGAGTTTCAGGATTAGAGCTGAGGATTTACACTTCCAACTAACCCCTTCTCAGGAGATGCAATGCCAGTGTTCTGGGCCCCCATCTAGGGGGTCACACCTGGAAGGGCTAGGATTTAACTGTGAGTCACTGGGGAAAAGGTAACAGCCATGTGAAATTGATGTTTACTGGAGGAGGAAAGGAGCCTGGGGAGGGAACTATAAAGAAGGGAAGCCAGTCTCTCTTTCCTGAGCACCTGTCCTCTTGGAATGACAGGGATGGTCATTCCAGGGCCAGGCTTCACGCCTTCTATATCAGACAGTGTAATTGGCAACTTGTCACAGGGTGCGTGTCCTCTGCTCAGCACCAGAAGCCTGTCTGGTGCAGAGGTCTGCAAGCCAGGTCTGCAGATTTTACAGGTAGGTGCGATTGTCCATAAATGGGGCAGCACCCTGCTCATTCTTTTTGTTTCTCATTTGTTTTTAAATTGTCTTTGTTCATTGTGACTCATCCATACAATGGAACAGAGCTAGAAGCAGACTGGGTGTACCTTCTTCAACTCCTCCAAATGAATCGGGGTTGGGGGTGGTAGGGGAGAGGAGAGAGGAAGGACCTTATCATTCCTCAAATAGAAATGAACAGCCTCACCAGAAAGAGTGCTGAGCAGGCAAACCCGAAAGGTGCTTGAAGCCAGGGCCATTTTTCCTCCCCTTACAGACTTTTCTTATTCTTTACTCGTTGCATATGAAGCTGCTGATTAACTCTCAATTGGAAATTGAGCCCTTAGAGGAGTCTGGTTGTTTGAGAGTCAGTTCCACTCTGCCTTCCTTTGGTGATCTCCATTACAAAAACAGAAAAAGGGATCCAGTGCCCAGGGGTGACTGTTGTGGGGTAGCTTCTCCCGAGTTTCTAAGCAAATTAGTGAAGCAGCCTCCATTCAGACATTCTGTGCGGTCCCCACCTGTCCCCACCAGTGCCCCACCTCAGGGACTCACAGGGGAACAGAAGGTCACCCCCTCATCTGAGCTAGAATCCCCTTCAACACAGTGCCCCACATGGGCAGCCAGCTCACCATCTCCCAGAGAAGGCAGGAAGTAAAGGGAACTGTCAGTGTGTTTGCAAGTTCAAGTACACATAAGGCAATGAACAGCGGGATTTAAAGTGAGACTCCCTTCCCACATTTCTTTCTAACATGCTGACATGTGGATAAACACTAAAAAATTCAGTGGACCTTTGGTCATGCTTAAGGTGTTTGTGAAATTTATATAAAAGGCAGAGCTTAGCTTTTCTATGTGCCCTGGGACGCAGCTATGAAGACTTCTGGAAGCCACTGGATGTCTGCACTTGAGGCCTCTGTGAACATGAGGAACATGAAGAACACTCTCAGTGACCCCAGCGGGGAGGGGCCCAGCAGGCCTGTCTCTCTAGTCACCTGTCTTGGTCCTTTACCATCTCAAGGATCTGCCAGCAGGGGGCACTAGAGCGACACAAGAAGTGGGAGGAGGGAGGCACTTGCTCCTTCCTGTTTCCCCTGCGTCCCTCCTGCAGGACCCTAGTCATGGCTGTTCACCCTGTCAGCCGCAGTGGGTTCTGATTTCTGTTTCTCTCCCATGTCTTTCCCTAACAGCTTTATTGTAGTACAGTTGACACAGAGGGAACACCCACATTTAATGTGTACACTTTGGTCAATTGTACACATACATGTTCCCTTGATTCCATCAACACAATCAACACAGTAAACATATTCATCACCTATAAAATCCCTGCGTCCTTCGGGTTTTGTTTTTTTTTTTTTAAAGATTTTGCTTGTCTGTTTGTTAAGGACACTTGGCATGAGATCTTCCCTCCACATAAGTTTTTAGCTGCCCGACACCATATTGTGAGCCCTAGGCTCTGCCCGGCACTGGGAGCCTCTGGAGCTCATTTTTCATTATAGTCAAAATGTGGGCAAACTCAGGATAATCCACACATTAACTTTTTTTGTTTCTGTCCATTTCCTTTCCGTATGACCAGCCTTATGTCTCCTTCCAAGACCCCAGCTGGCAGCACCCAGCACCCAGCAGTCTGTTCTGAGTCTTGGCACCCCCCCTCCAGGCTTCCTCTCCAATGGCTCTTACCGTCTTATGGGGAGTGCCTCACGCCCTCCACTCCTGGGCTTCTGCCTGAGAGGATTTCAAGGAAAACGTGAGACTCCCAATGTCTAGTAGGTGGAAAGGAAGGCAAAAACACTCTCAAGGAAGATGGTGCTCAGAGAAGGGGGCAACAACTCCCTTTGTGACTCAGTGTATGGGGAGGAGGGGAGGTTCTGGGAATCCTGCCCAGCACTGCCTCTAATGGTAAACTTGTTCCTGACAGCAGGGCTGCATGATGTTCAAGTCCCTCCTGCAGGTTTTTAAAGCCAACTCCTGGTCATTTTGGTTTATGGAAAGGTCACAAAGTCCTCTTTCATGCCCGCCCAGCCTGGATAAGGGTAACTTGTGGCGTTTTGGTGACTGTACAGGACTGAGCATGTACTGGCTTGGCTTGTTGACACAGAGAGCTGGAAATACCCTGTGCAGTGTGAGGAAGCCCTGGATTGGCATATAAAATTATTGGGACACTAAAATCAAGATCAAAAAGTAGTAGCAACTGTGAGAAATTAGTACGAAGGTGTGTAGCTAAGCAATAGGTGAGATTTTTCCTCCAAGGATTGAATATATCCTGAGTTTTTAGCATTGACGGGGAGTATCAGATACCTATAAATGGTGGAACAGAGGCCTCAGGGACTAGAGTCAGACAGGCCCAGGATGGAAGCCCAGCTCTGACACCTACCTGCTGTGAGGACTCAAATGTCCTTTGACCTCCAGCTATCTGGAAGCTCAGTTTCTCGTGTATAAAATGGGTTTGATGACAGCGCTCAGCTTCTTGGACTGTGTGAGAATCAAGTGGGTGAAACTCACAAAGTATCTAACCTAGAGCTGGGTATGTGGTGGCTGCTTCTTGACCAGCTGTTAGTGAAGCTCAAGTCAGGGTCATTAAAACTCACCAAGGCCTTGTACTCCAAAACTCTCAAGTCTTGGCTGGGATGACACCTCACAGGATTCAGCCATGGCAATTCCAACAAAATTCTTTTAAATAATGTAGCTTCTTACTGCAACGTCATAGGCAGCATCAGAGTACTGGAAGTCTTTCATGCAGATATGTCAATTTTTTGTCTTTCACTAAAATTTGAACCTAATTTTATTTTTTCATTTTTACCTTTTATTTTTTAATTTTTTGGCACCAGGGATTGAACCCATGGGTGATCAACTACTGAGCCACATCCCCAGGCCTTTTTTATTTTGAGACAGGATCTCACTAAGTTGCTGAGGCTGCCTTCAAACTTGCAATCCTCCTGCATCAGCCTCTGGAGTCGCTGGGATTACAGGGGTGTGCCACCTCACCCAGCTGGGCCTAATGTTTAAGCATAACAGGCAGATGGAAAAATTAATTCAGCTCATGCATTTTAGTGGGAGCTTCTTCTTGACCCATGAGAGGCTTGTAAAACCATATAGTAAGAAGATGAGCTTGTGTAGTGGAATGGTCCTCATAAGTTTCAGGGGTCCTTCAGGTCCCTCCTGTGGCTTCCATGCTCAGAGATTCCCAAGAAAGATTCTCAGGAGCCAGCGCAGAGATGTGCTTACAGCTATGTTCACCACGGCAGCAGAGATAAGCTGTTGGGCTGGATCACAAGGGACGGGATTCTATGGAGTCTGTAGGTTCCAAGCACAGAATCCACACCCCCCACCATACACACCCCAGGACAGTCACACAAAGCACACTGTCCCCAAGCAATGAAAATGCAGATGGCAAGGCAGACTGCCTGGGGAACCATCCCTTGAAGATGTAGCCCAAGGCCGTCTGTGGGGGCAGGTCACAGAGCCTCAGTGGCCCCTGACTAAAGAAAAGATCCAAGCAGCCCATGATCTGGTCAAATAACAATTAGCGGAAGGACATATACAACCTTCTGTATCTCCCCATAATACTCCCATTTTTGTCATCAAAAAGAAATCTGGTAAATGGAGATTATTGCAAGATTTAAGAGCCATTAATAATGAGATGGTTATTATGGGACCTGCTCAATCGGGGATTCCTCAATTGTCTGCTTTGCCAAAAACTTGGTATGTTTTAGTTATAGATATTAAAGATTGTTTTTTTTTCAATTCCAATTCATCCTGAGGATAGTCCACGTTTTGCATTTACTAACCCTGCACTGAATCATGAAGGTCCTGATCAGAGATATGAATGGAAAGTACTCCCTCAAGGGATGGCTAACAGCCCAACTATGTGTCAAATTTATGTTAACAAAGTAATCCAGCCACTTAGAAATCAAAATCCTGAACTACAACTATTTCACTATATGGATGATGTATTATTAGCACACAAAATCCTGAACTACAACTATTTCACTATATGGATGATGTATTATTAGCACACAAAGCTAAAAACATATTGCTAGAATGTTATGCCACACTTACAAACTTATTAAAAAATTATAATCTAGAGATAGCAATAGATAAAGTACAATTAAATTTTCCAATTAATTATTTAGGAGTTCTATTATCCTCAACCATGGTCCGTCCACCAAAAATTCAAATACGAGTAGATCAACTCAAATCACTTAACGACTTTCAAAAGTTATTAGGAGACATAAATTGGATAAGGCCTTATCTAGGTATACCAACAGGAGAGTTGGGACCTTTATTTGATATCCTAAAAGGTCCATCAGATCCAAATTCACCCCGAATGTTAACGCCTGAAGCAAGAAAGGCATTAAAAATCATTGAAACATATATGGAAAATATGCATTTGGATAGAATTGATATAAGTTTGCCTTTATTATTTATTGTACTACCAACAAAAAATATTCCTACAGGAGTATTTTGGCAAGAAGGTCCATTATTATGGATACATTTATCTTATTCTCCTAACACTATTCTTACTAGGTATCCTGAGGCTGTAGGACAATTAATACTCAGGAATAAAAGCAGCAAAGGGAGTGTTTGAAATTTCTCCCAATAAAATTATTACTCCATATACTATGAATCAAATTGATGAATTAGCTAATGAGTTAAATACTTGGGCAATAATCATGTGCAAACCTAATGTTTCATTTGATAACCACTTACCATCTAATCCTTTATTGTCTTTTTGGTCATTGCATCCTGTAATTTTTCTTTTCTTTTAGTACTTTCTGGAATGTTACACAATTTTTTCTTTAGCCATTATTGCCAGAATTCCTATCTTCATCCCAGTGCCAGTGAAGACAATGTAAATTGTTAAGAAAATTGTTTTCTTTTAGTGCCTTCTGGAATGTTACATAATTTTTTCTTTAGCCATTATTGCCAGAATTCCTATCTTCATCCCAGTGCCGGTGAAGACAAAGATAAAACTAATCTACAGCTTCTTCAATAGCCATCACTGAACTGCTTGCAGAACTTGCCTAGACTATGTGTCACTTGTATGCATTGTGAACTCACTTGTATGCATTGTGAACTATCTGTTGGTGCAGCGACTTGTGGTAGTGTTGGGGTATTTTTGCTGATGATGTCATCGGTGGTACAAATTTTCCAAAAGGAGCCGTCAATTGGCTTGGTGTATCTTCCTCCCTTCTGCTTGTCATGATCATTCAGCTAAAATTTGGGGGCCAACAGAGGTGAGACAAAGAACCTCACCCCCCCCCCGACTGGTACAAAGACCTCTCCACAGGTGTGGCTGTATACTGGACCGGTAGTCAGTGACAGGTAAGATCCAATTGCAATGGTGCCAACCTAAGACAGGAGGCTGACGCCCTGAGGTCAGCTCATCCGATGACAGGTAAGGACCATATGTAGTATTGGACAACCTAAGGCAGGCACGGTCCCTAAGCCACATGCTTGTTGTTTAAACAGAGAGGGGGAGATGTTGAGAGCCACAGCCAAAGAGGCCCCAGCAAACTTCCAGCTGCCAGCAAACTTCCAGCTGCCCGCTGATGATTGGCTCACAGCGGCCCCAGCAACATCTAGCTGATTGGCTCCTCTGCGGTGATGCTCATTGGGCTGTATCCCTGCCCTTTCAGACCACGGAGCTGCTCATTGGGGGACTTCTTTGGCTCCGCCCACGCGACCCAGCCAATCGGCCTCAAGAGCAGGAGGATTGTGGGAGGTGGAGAGGCTGGTGTTGGGGAGAGAGGCTTGTGGGAAGCCGGTGGTGGCAGTTGGGCTCTGAGGGTTTTTTCCTGAGGAGCTGTTTTGTTTGGTGTGTGTAGTTCTAAAAATAAAGTTAGTTTCTTTTGACAAGTGGCTCCTGAATTGTGCCCAGCCAGACTGCGGAAACAGAGGCTGCTCTGCCTGGCAAGGATCCGACCGAGACCCCAGAAGGAAAGCAGCTGCTGAAGTAAACTATCATTTATGCACATGGTGAGGCTCTGGGGCCCCCTTATGAGTGGACTGTTGACTGGGAACACTGGGAGCTGAGCACCCGCACGGAGAAGGAAGGATGACCTTGAAAAAAGGCCTTTCCCAGCACAGCAACCTCAGCCCCACAAGCCAGCTCTTCTGTGCACCTCATGTGCAGGGCCACCTGTGAGCCACACCCCTCAGGGGATCCATTAAATCCACGCACATCTATAACAGAAGCCAATTCTGATTCTATCTGTTGATGAAGGGACCAAGGCAGGAGGAAATTGAGCAATGGGGTTGAGGTCCCCCTGCTGGGAAGAAGCCAAGAGGGGATTCCAGCCCAGACCCTGCTGCTGTGGGTCCCTGTTCATGCCACTTGCAAAAGACTTCTTCCTGGCAGAAAACTCAGGTGAAGCTCCTCCCAGTGTTTCCTACTCAGCACCCACAGCAAGCTCCTTGTGTCCCTCGATTCCTCCCCACATGAACGTCCAAGGTCTTCTATCAGCTTCTCTTTCTGTGTCATGGTTTTTGCCTTTGCACAGGTGACCTGGGGATGATGGGAGCATCTATGCTGTTATGTACTTGTGATTAGAAGTCAGAGCACAGTAAGACCTGGTTCCCCGCCTCCAGGAAGTGTAGACAAGAAGGCTTCAGAAGGGCCTGCTCTTCTCCCGGGGATAAAGGCAGAAGTGGGGAGTCAGGATGGCAGAGACCTCTAAGGAGCAGCTCCTGCTCTTTCCCAGGTCCAAGCTCTTGTCACCCTCACCTGGAAGATAAATCCAGACTCAGTGCCTCTAACTGAGCAGCTGTTTCCCTGGGACTCACTTCCCGAGTCACCTGGATGCATCAGTGGTCAAGTCTAGGTCACCCCAGCTCCACCTGACCTTGCTACCGTCAGTTCTCACTGACTTGGGCTCCTGTGTCTTCTAACAATTATTTTTATTGTCTATTTTAGCTTTACATTTTTATTTTATTTAGAATAAAACAGACAGAGGGTCATGAATTTTTTTCTCAATTTTCTCACTTGGTAAGATCTTAAATTGCTCCGGCACTTTACATCCATAACAGAAATAACCTAAATTTTATCTGCCATATTTTGCTTATGTCAAATGTTTATGGCCCATAATAAGTACAAGCCAACTGAGAAACCTTTCCAAGGTAATTTTATATGTGAGAATAACATAACAGTGGGAAATTTTAGACCAAGTCCATAGCAATCGCTTTAGAGTGGTTGTAAATGCATTAATTTATGATTAATTTACACAGTCCCCAGTGCTGCCAGGAGCTGATTGAGCAAAATCTAATTCCGAGAATCCCTTAAAAAAGAAAAGTGTTGTTTCAGAAGCAAAAGACTGGGGAATGTCAGGGAACTTAAAAGATAAATACCTTTTGGAGATTTAAGTCTAAACTCCTCATGAGGAGAGATGGTGGTGGGGTGCCCCTTCCAGCCCAATAATGCTGAGATTAAAGCACCTGTTAGTCTAGTTTATGTGGATATCTGTCTCTGGCAACTTCTCCTTAATGTATTATACTGCAATTTAGTAAAACACTCAGGCAAAACTAGCAAGGAGTCATTGAATGATATTTTAGCCATTAAAACATAGAGCAAACATTTTCCAAAATTGATGTGTTCTTTGTATTGGTGTTGCTAGCAACACACTGTCAAAGCTGTTGTGCAAAAGATGAGTTTAATACCCTTATTTTGGGAGTCTACCAATGATCCATTACAGTGGCAATGAAATTATTTCCCTAATCCACAGAAAATAAATGTGGGGCTTGTAATTGGATTCATATGTCATGATGGCAAAACTGTTACCCAACTTAGAAATCACAAGGCAAAATATGCAGCATTTTGTGAGAAATTAACCAAGTTTATATTTATGAATAATTCCTGGTGTGGTGTGGTGTGTGTGTGTGTGTGTGTGTGTGTGTGTGTGTGTGTGTGAGAGAGAGAGAGAGAGAGAGAGAGAGAGAGAAGTTTTAAATCTTTTTTTGCATTAAAAAGAATCATATTATCTATCCATTGTGTGCTTCAAATTAAAGTACTACTTGAGGAAGGGTGACAAAGGACATCTATTAATTGTCACTTCGGTCTTTAGACTGTGTACACATTGCCCACTATGGAGCAGAAGTCACCAGCTCCAGGGAAGCACCTGCCACTCACTGGCTCTGGCTCTGCTTGCAACATGCACACCGGGCCCCTTGGGGTTGGCCTGGGGAAGAGGGTTTTGAGCTCAGTGGTGCTCAGTTAACTATTTCATCCTGATGGTATCACTGGTTTCACCATATGCCTCTCTTCCATTGTGCTGGAATGCCCACCATAGCTGCTCTGAGTTGTATGCTTGGTGCAATTCAGTATCACACATCACCAGTGCCAGAAACCAGAAGGGATGAGCCAGGGCTTATTCTAGAAGTGTGATTTCTGTGCTAATTGCAGCATAAGACATTTAGAGTAACTAACCTTAGTTACAAAGACAGGCCCTCATCCAGCCACCGTGTGCCTGAGCCATTGATGGGCGGGAGTGGCATCTCTTGAGCCATGTTCTTGTATAAGCCCTTTCTTCACAACAAATGACACTTTGCAGTCCATGCCAGCTGTCTGCCTGCAGTCAGTCATGCAAACATTCAAGACAATTCCAAGTAGAAAATTTCCTCCGACTCCCTGACACAGCCCAACAAATATCTCAAGACTCCTAGGGACAGGTCAAGATGACTGGCCCTCAGGGCTTCTCTACCTTGGGATGACAGACAAGACTCTCATGATACATGGGTGAGTGTGATAAACAAAGACAAGGATGGGTGACTTCTTGACTTCAAAGACATTTCAATATTTGACATCGAGTTTGACCTGGCCTCCCAAGAGCCTCTAAAATAGCACAGAGGATCTCCCATGCCCTGCTCAGCTGCTGAGCCCCCAAGACTCACCTGTTAATACCTAGCACCCAGTGCAATGACATTAGGGCGGGTCCTTGGGAGGGGACAGGGTCATGAGTAAGGAGCCCTTGTGATGGCATTGGTGCCTTCTTAAAGGGCCAAGGGCCTGGACTCCTTCCCCTCCATCACGCTGAGACAGCCAGAAGGCTCCAACTGCAATGCAAATAGCAGAATCTCCTGACACTGAATCTGCTGGGTCCTGGATGGACTTCCAGTCTCCAGAACTGCAGAAACAAGTCTATGCTGTGTATAAACTGTGAAGCTTATTATTGGTTCAACATCTGAGCTAATGTAGGACATTAGAGACTTTAATTGCACATTTAGGTGTTAATGGGGATGAAAAGATACATCTATGCATTTGTATCAAAAGTAGTGAAATAAAAGGAAGGAAAAATAGTTACTTTGTAGACATTTGCCTTGATTTAGACAACACTCACTAAACCACCTACCTTCATGGGGTTCAACTGTATTATGTAGCTATTTCTTTAATAAAACATTTTATTTTTATTATTTACATGTAAAGTTAAAAATCAATCTACATTGCAAAAAAACTTGACAAAGGCATTTCTGAATGCCAATTTACTGAAAATTATTTGAAAATAATTATTTCTCACTAGTAATTTGGATTTTTCTTTTCTATCTATATGCAAATTTTGGAGTCCTTTGCCTACTTTTTTTTACAGCCTTGTAATTTTGTCTATTTCATAAAGTTAAAATTAATGAAGTTCTGTAAAGGTGGTGAGGTTTTCGATAGTAAGTGTGGAAGATTCATTCCTGAGTGTAAATTCTGCTATCATAGACTCTTTCTGTTGGCATAAATCTACATTTTACATTTTGAAATCTAAGTATAATGCATTATTCTAATATTTTCCCATTAATACAATTTATTGGTTCTCTAAAAAATTATTCATATTTTAAATATAAATGTACGATTCCTAGGAGCAAAGCCAAGTAGTTAAAGTTCCAACTTTGCCTCTAATTATCTGCAAGTTACCCTCTGCATAAGGACCTTTGTTTCAATCTTCTCTTTGCACCTCGGTATTCATCTGGGTTTGATTTGATTGTCTACGTTTAAACTGTAATTTAGATCCCCTCTGGGAGGACAGTTTATAATTAAAATTATTCCTAATTGTGAGTTTTTATTTTATTCCTGCTTAATGAGAGATTATAAAACAATTTCATCCACGCAGAGAGATCTCAGACCAGACAGCAATTGCTGTCTATCTTTAGTTTCTATGACGCAAAACTGAGCACAGGTGAGCACGGTATGTTTACAGGGATTGGGGAAGATGGCATTAGCTTGTGTGGGGCTTCTCAATGGCATTCAGCTCATGAATGAACAGGGGGAGCTGGAGATTGTCATCTGAAGGGTGTGACCACATCCCTCTCTTGCCTATCAAATGCAGCCAGGAATTCTGCTGGCCCTCCAGCTGTTTGGCTCAGGGCCTTCAGGACGGTCACATATGTTCTGCAAATACTGCCATGAATTCTATTTCCTTGCCTCCTCTTCACTCTCCCTCATTAACCTGAAGACTCCTTCCACAAGATCATCAAGTCGAGGAGAATCTAATGAACATGGACAATACCTAGGTTCATATTCTTAGTGACTTGCCCAAAGAATTTTTGTTTATATCTTTAATGTTTTCATTTTGATTTAGGCTAATCAGCACGAGATAATTGCTTCACTTGAGGAACAGACAGACAAATAGACACCATGTGAGAAATAAAATGTGATTTTAACCATCAGAATTCATGAGTTCACAAAGAAATCTATGGGTGTACCTTGTAAAGATTTTGTTAAAGAAAAACACAAATTATATTCTGCTATATATCTGTCAATATCATTAATTTTAATTCCTCACATATAAGACCATAGGATTTTTTTTTAAATAAGATTCAGAAAACTGTAAGCAAATCTACTGGAAAACATGGGCAGTTTAAGCTTTTCTTTGGTTACTGCTATTGTCAAGTTTTCCAGTGGCTCTGTGCAGCCAAAGTCTGTCTATGGGACCAGCATTTTGTCAGGGATCCATATAAGAACAGGATAATAAAAGGCGGGTCTTCTGCTGGGTGTTTTCATAATAGTTGCTCAAAAATCATGGTAGCCAACAGAGACCAGGGCATGGTGCTGCAGACATTGGAGAAGGGGCCCAAGCCTGACAAAAAGGAAATGTCGCTGGACAAGGGAACAAAGCAAGCTGTTCCCAGGTAGAGTGAAGAACCAGGGGCAAAGGTGGGGAGTTGTTGGCACATCCTGGGAGATGGTCCCCAGAATCAGCCCAGTAGCCTGTGGGCAGCGAGAAGATGCCACGTGGCACTGAGAAGCAGTCAGCCTGCTAACGGGGCCACTTACTTTCAGTGTAAAGAGACAACAATCAGTATTTTGTTCCACTCAGGTCACACAGTCTGTGTCATAGCTCGGGCACTCCAAGTGGCCCTGCTAAAGCGGTATAGACAACACGCCCACATCTATTCCCATACATACAGCTCGTGCATCTGTTATGGTGAAACTCTGCTGGCAAAAAACGATGACATTCTGGGTTGAACCCACAGGCTGCGTCTGTGCATAGAGGAAGTGAGGTCCATGAGATTGTCACATGACATGTGTGTGGCACAGCCCAAACCCAGGCTTTGTGGTTCTATTTTCTCATCCCATTCTGCTCCCCTCCCCTCTATTCTTCTCTTTCTGTTTCATCTCTGAAATCAGCACCTGCACTACATTTTCTTGCTGATGGGCTCTAGGTGATAATTTGAGTGCATAAAGGTGTGGTGGTAGCCAAGGCCCAACCAACAGGGCCAGGTCCTATCAGACTCTGTATGGGCTCAGAACAGTGGACACACTTCTAGGGAAGAAGTCCTGAGTTCTTGGAAACATTATCTGATTCATCCATGTTTCTGAGTTGCAAGCAACAGAAAGGGCCTCCAGCTATTTTTCAGAGAATGGGGATTCACTGACTTGATACTGGGCAGCTCAGAGCATCCCAAGAGGACAGTAGGAAAGGACTTGGAGGATATCCATGGAGGGAAGATGCTTCAAGTGCTGTGAGGGACTGGCGCTAAAAAGGCACCAATGCAGCTGGCCCTGAGGAAGACCCTGAGTCTTAACACAGAAGCCTTTAATAGAGGACTGTGGTGCTGCTGCTAAATGTACTGCCCCTGGAGCCCAGGAGAATGGACACAGACCTGCCATAGGCACCACCCGAGCCAAGACATGTCCCCATCTGTCAGCCAAGGTTCTTCAGAGAAATGGAAGCCAGAGGAGAGAGAGGATGGATAGGCAGAGGGGTAGACAGGTCCCCTCTCACGAGTTTCTACACAGTTCACAGTGCACCCAGAGATGGGTCGAGGACCGCTCTCAGCAGTGCCGCCATGTGGCCATGTCTAGCAACAACCTCGTTCTGTCAAGTGCATTTCAGTCCTTCTGCTTGGCATTTAAGACTGATTTCTGCTGAGCTATACATGAACTCCCACAAATCTTGAACAATTTAGTATAGGAGGAAACCCACATGGAAATTCTGCAATTCTTACTAATGCAGCTTGATTTTTAAAAGCAATTATCGCAGTGGTAGTGGTGAGGAGCAGCAGCAGGTTTGGGGATCTTGATGGACAGTGTTGTGGGGGCTACCTGACTTTTTCATGATGACAGTTCCCCAGTGCTGTTCACAGACCAAATGGACAGATGTGTGCCCTTAAGAACAAATCATTGGTCTACCACAGTCATGGCAAACGTGGCCCTGTCCCTGTGCCTGGCCTTGGAATGAGCCTGCCAGACAGGTGTGCCCAGGGACACAGGTGGGGTTTGTGGGTCTTCTGGGCAGGGTGTGCTCCCTGAGAGAACACTGGGACAGAAAGTGCCTTTCCTGCTGCTCTGCCTCATCCTGCTTAGGATGGGGACCTGCAGGGCTGCGGGGCCTGGAGCTGCATAGCCTTTGCCTTCATGATAGTGCAGCACAGCTGAGTGGCACAACAGGCCACCTCAGCATCGTCGGCTTAAATGGCTGTCATGTGGGATTTCTACTCTTTTAGCACATAATGTTCCCCTGGTTGCAGCTTTCCCCTATTATTATACTAAAAATCCACAACTATTTTGTTTTAAAAAATAAATTTAAAAATAAAATGGGTTTCCTAGTTATGTTTCGGCAGAGCCAGGCACTCTGTATGATGAGGATTGCCTCAAATGTAATTAAGGGACCGAGTTGGAAGAGCTGTTTGATACCCACCTCCTCCACTCGATAGCAAAGTCCACCAGATCCACACCTTTCACAACATCGCCTCCTCGACACGTGGGAGAGAGCCTGACAAAACAGGTGACAATCAGAAATACGTCTCATCTACAAGTTGGGTGAGTCGAACGCTGGTTCACACTTGCCTTAAATGCTGAGCTCTCCTACTGAGGGCCAGTGCAGGCTGCATTAAACTCAGAGGCAAGGGCACCTTCCAAGCGAATAAGCCTGGCCAGTCTTGGAATTGAAATGCTTCCTCCAAACTTTGGATGTATAAAAAACAAATGCCCAGCTCAGGCTGCAGCACTCACTTACCTTTGACAGATTTCATGTCTTCAGAGGTGGGGGGAAGGGAGCACAGATGAGTTCTAATGGAGAAACTCACCAAGGGGTTACTGATTCCTTCTACATGTCCCCAGGGGCAAGGCTGGTCCCCTGGCTGGGCAGCGCCATGCAGGCTGCCATCTCCTCTAAAAGCAGAAGCCTAGGGACACAAACTGCCCTGTTAATGTTTCCAGGGAAATCTCATGGATGCTTTGTACTGAATTGGACAGCATTGTCCAATCAGGGTCTGAGCAAGTCTTCAGTATTGTGGAGCTCACTGGCTTTCCCAAGTGTGTCATTAGTCCAATGGCAGTTGGCACAGGGTGATTCGGATGAGCTGAAGCCCTCAGTCTTTGTTTGCACAGGGAGAGTTAGAGCCACCTGATTGCTGGCAGGGGTTTCTTTGTCTTCAGTTGCTAAAAGATAGGACCCAAGAAGGTCCATTCAGCACAGAAGAGGACTTCTTTGGGACTAAGGGAAAGTGGCTGTAGCTAGCTCTTATGGGTCATGAACTTGGCTATCTATATTCACTTGTTCTTCAGAGATATACTTTATTTTCCCATGAACTTGCAAGAGTCATTTGTCTGAGTTGCACCTGGATAATAAGATGTAGGTGGAGTTGGCATTTGGACTCATGACAACCCTGAAGTTTAAACCTTTTCCACAGGGGATGTCAATTACACCTCAGCTGAAGTCCAAAAGGATGATCTCACTTCCTAGAGCTGAGTTGAGATGCTTCTGAAGGTGCATCTGGGGTTAGACAAAAAGTGCTGAGGTTGACTCGTGATGTCTGCTGTGGGTGAAGAAGATGGAGTGGTTGTGGCATGGTGAGAGCTGCTGAGACAGAGTCACAACACACCAGCCATGGAAGCTGCCCCAGAGCCCATCAGCAGACAAGTGGATAAAGAAGTGTGGTAGATGAGCACAGCGGAGATTGACTCAGCCATAGAGAAGAGTAGAATCATGGCACTTGCTGGTAAATGAATGGAACTGGAGAACATCATGTGAGTGAAGGAAGACAGACTCGGAAGGCCGAGGGTTGAATGTTCCTGTCATATGCAGAGGCTAAGGCAAAGAGGCAGAGGGAGAGTGGGGGGCACGAAAACAGAAGGGAGATCAATGGAGCAGAGGGAGGGCACGGAGGGGGTGGGAGGCAGGACAGGTAAAGGCAGGAATGGTGGATGTACATATATGAATCTGCCACAGTGAATCTCACATTTATATGTATCCATAATGCACTGATTTATAAAACTATAAATAAATAAAAAAATATACCAGTTGACTAGAGAAAAGGGTATAGGGAGAGAGAGGAGGGGAGGAGAAGGGGAGGGTCTGGGGACTCAGTGGGGCAACTCATATTCTGTGCATGCAGGAATATTGCAATGTGCACCCCAATGTTTGGCATAACTATAATACACCAATAAGAAAATAATAATAAGCACTGCTAATTGTTGTTCTGGTTCTAAGCCATAATTAGCCCCTCAGATGGGCTGTCTGCACCCATGCCTATTCTGTTGTTCTAGATTTAATGTTTTTACATTCATTATTTTAATAGATACTCTTTTCTGTATCCTGCAGTAACAACCACGATAACAACATGATGCTCATTACATTTTCCTTCATCCAACGCCCTCATCTTTGCTGGAAATAGACATGTGGCAGTTAAAGCATCTTATCCCCAAGGCCACAGCACTTTTAAGACAGGTTTCTCCCAATGAGGAAATGATAGCTCCAGAGACCTTTTGTTGCTCTTGTGGGGAGAACAGCGTATTTCTAAGAGGATTTGATCCTATAGCATCCAGCCCTCCCAGCTAGCACCTTGCTTCCCTGTGGAGCAGAATGACAAAGTCAGCACAGGAGACCAGGCCCCCGGGGGGGTCACTGTGTGCATCTAATCCCACCCTTGTCTGAGTCCAGCGCTGCTCAGAGACCACTGCACAGATTCCTTTCATGCCTACACTAATTTGAATTAGATCTTCTGTCTTTTGAATAAACAGCCACATGTACATTCCTGTATTCAGTAAAGGCCACCTTGAGTTTGTTTTAGTAGATAGAGTAAGCGTGAATTTAACCATTACTGAGTAACTATGGTTTTGCAACTCACTATGGCAAACTGCTGGGCACAGGGATGTGGAAGTAATTCAGATGGAGGCCCTGCATTCATGCAATGTCATTGGAAGGCAGGTAGAAACACCTTCAGTTCAAATATTTAAGGGAACAAGTGCTGTTACATGAAAATAAAAAGTGGGGAATTTGCATACCTGTAATCCCAGGTGCTCAGGAGGCTTAGGCAGGAGGATCACCAGTTCAAAGTTAGCTTCAGCAATGGTGAGACACTAAGCAATTTTAATTAAAATACAAAATAGGGCTGGGGATGTGGCTCAGTGGTTGAGTGCCCCTGGGTTCAATCCCAGTACATGCCCCCCCCCAAAAAAAAAGTGGGAATTTTTCCATCAGAAATAATCAAATATTAGATATTTTAGTCCAGGTCTTCCTTGAAGGGTGCATGGGAAGCTGATGGAAAGAGGTGATGAAGATTCTAGAGAGAAAACTGGCATAGGGACATGTAGGTGGGGAAGCCCTGGGCAATTCCAAGATAGGGTTTGTGTTCAGACTGAAGCTGTGACCTTGAATGGCAGATAAGGTGAGCCATTTGTGACCCCGCTTTTAGCAATAAAGAAATCATGGAAGGTCTTTGACCAAAAATGGAAAAAGTATGGAGTACAAATTTTGTAAGGATAACCATGTACGGTTTGAAGGGTAAGGGGTCGGCAGCAGCCCAGGGGCACGGATTAGCAGCAGGAGGCTGATGGAGAGGAGGTGCGGTCTTAGGGTCTTGTGATGTCCACTGGATCCTGCTCTGCAAGGGTGGGGGCACAGTTTTAGAAATCTAAACATGGCCTGAACAAAATGAGCGATTTCTTAATTTGTTCAGAATCTAATAGAATTTACCTGTGCAGGAGAGCCCTTATTTATTTGGAGAGGTGTGACCAGGTAGGTATTTAGGGTGCATTTGTGGTGTTTGTAATTTTCCTTGAAATAGTTCCAACATAAGTAAATTTAGTAAATATGGCAAAGTGTGAATCTTCATTGAATGAGGCCAGTGCATGTAGGTTGGGTTGTTACAGTTTCCTTTAAACTTCTGTGTTTAAAAATGTTTCTTTTTTAAAAAAAAATTATTAACAAAGTCTCTTAAAAATTGGAACTGCAATCCAAATATTGGAGGTTAGGAGTAGAGAAGCAAAGGGGATTGTTGTGTGTGAGGTGAAACTTGCTCAGAAACCATTCCCTTGGCTGCACTAATTTCTGAGGAGGATCGGTCTTCCCCAAAGGCGCTGCTCTTTTATGGCTCAGAGGGCCCCATTTCTATTCAGTGACGTGCTCATCCTGGGGACTGTATTTCAGCTGGTCTGACACAGCCGTGGCCATTCTGTCCCTCTTTGCCAATGCTTCCCAGCAGTGCATGCAGCCTGCGGAGAATGGTGGTGCCATCCTGGCCCATGAATCTGGGGAGGCTGCTGGAGCTTTGGCATTCAGGGTGCTTTCCAGGGTCCAAGCAAGAGTTTAAGAAGCCACTTCACATCTCTGATACTCTGCATTCTGGAGTCCCTGAGGAGCCCCAGGATTCCTAAACCATCCCCAAATTGATTCTCTAATGCCCACACTGTGACAATGCTCTCTGGCTCCATCTTCCTGGATTGAAGGCAAATGCGTCCTGAATGAAGTCTGCATTTTGTTGACATAATAACTTGGGAGATGGAACAGAGAGAAAAAATCAGAATCACAACAAGGGTGAAGACCCTGATGAGGATAAAGAGGAGAGGGAACGAATCTTCTGCTGCTCCGTTGGCCAATCAATGCAGTGTCACTTGGTCCCATGACTATTTCTGCAGCTGACAAGGAATCTGTCATTTTTTTGACCAAGAAGCACCTCAGGTGTGCCATGGAGGGTTTTTAGATATGCAAATTAGGTCATTGTAGCAAAGTAGATCACCTCGCACATGATTTCCAGACATTTGGATTGGCCACAACCTGCAATTTTACAGAATCCTGTCCATGCATCCCTGACATTTTAAGTGATCCTAATGGTAGCTAATAAGAGTGTAAATTTTTAATAACATTCCTTTAATCAGGGACACCTTGAGATGCTTCAAAGCAAGATTTAGAACCTCTGCTTTGAGGTGCTTTTGCTTGTAGCCTGGGCTGTATCTTGGCTGAGGTTGATTTTCAGAGGCAGCTATTTCCTGAATCCACCAGCAGAGGGACCAGGACACAGCAGCCTGGTACTGGACTTCTGACCCCTCTCTGCTTAGTGTCTTCTTCCAGGGGGACTGAAAGGAGCTTTGGCATTCAGACACTGGGCTGCACACACACCATCAGGAGGCCCTGTGTGTAAGACCAGGCAGAATGAAGCCTCACCACAGGCAAAAGCTCAGCCATAATGGAGCCTTAGATATGATGGATACTCCTCCAGCCAACCAGATCTAGGACGCAGTCCCCTCTGTGCAGGAGGTGACATGTCGGTCCACAACGCAGACAACCGAGACGTGTGATTTCACCTTGCTTCCTTCTGTGCTTCCACTTGATTTCTGCCCTTAACCTCCTCCACCCTCACAGAGCACTAACCTTACTGAAGACAGGTGCATGAGCAACCTATGTCCCTTCCTTGTGCATTGACACAGTTCCAGTGCTCACGCCCTGGGTGGACCCCAGGAACCAGTGAGACCAGCAAAGCCCCTGCAAGAGCATCAGACGCTCATAAGTACTTTCCCGCTAGGATCCAGGGGTGTCACTGCTTTTTCCAAAGTTATGTCAACACCCAGAGAAGTGATGACAGCAGGCCCCCTCCTGGCCCCTTCTGCCCCTGCAGGCCTCTGTGGAGACCCCCTTCATCCGGCTTTGCACTGGGCAACCAGTCCAGGCAGGCTGCCCTGAGTCTCCCTCCCTCTGCAAGGTGCCTCTCGCCAGGCAGCTCTTGCTTCTGTGCTGCAGAGCAGGAACTGGTTCTCCGCTCTTCCTAGGCACGAGCATTACTCTTCAGTCAGGCACCTCTGTTTGCTCCTTGTAGACAATCTGGGAAGAACTTACAGCTCCCCACACTTTCTCTATAGCAAAGGAGTAATCTTCCAGTTACACCCTGGATATTCTCCACTGGAAACATTTCAAATGTCCTGTCCTCTTTTTCTGTCCCTCTCTGTGCCCAGGAAGGGTGGCAGTGTGGGTCAGCACTGTGGGTGGGCTCCTCTGCCCTCCAGCACTCAGGTGGGTTTGGAGAGGCAGTGAGAGTTGTTTGCAAGACATCAGAGCATGAGAGCAGAGGGGCAGGGTGTCTGGGCTGGTCCTTCCTTTGGAGCTGAGGCTTGGCATGGCTCTACTCCCCTTTATGAGCTCGGTATGTCCATGTAGCTGCTGTCCTCAGGTCCCATTAACAATTACATAGTTGAGTTACTCATTTTTTTTCAATGGTTTGAGGTCACCCTCAGTCCAAAGAGAGAGAAGATGGAGAAATCTGCTATCCTCTTGTAAGATCTAAGAAAGTCCACTTTATTTCCCACCAGAACCCCACCATCCATCACAAGGAAGTCTCCTGAGTGTGCTCCAACTCCATCAGCGAGGGAAGATGCAGCTGGAGTTGATTAGGTCTGTGCACATGGTGCTTTATAAATGCAGCCCTGGAGACATGGGCAGAACCAGTCCAGTCGCATCTGCCCTTCTGCAGCCTCTCGGAGCAGAGAGGGCTCGTGCTGGCCAGGATTTTCTTCTCTTCTTCACCTCTTCCAAACTGCCTGCAGCCCTGGATGAGGGATAAGTAGTAAATAGCTGTGCCTTTCAGCTATTTATTCTTGTTTGCTTATAATCTTTATGGGAGAATTAAATAGAAGCAGAGAGAACAAGAAGATTATTTTTTGATGAAAGGTTAATGCTCCTGAAGGAGATGGCTGATTAGTTTTTATCTTCAATAAAGGCTGGGGAAATCAATTTGGCAAGCATCTTACCTTGGCACAAGTTGTGTTATCTAAATAAAGTTTTCCCAGCTCACCTGGTCAACAAAGTGATCTGAAACCATTATTAAATAGAAAGTTCCAGCCTCCTCACTGGGAGAGCCTGGCTTATTAAGCCCAGGCTGGGGAGCCTCTGTCTTTGGTTCTGTGTTCAGGGTCACAGCTGTACATTGAGTGTTAAACCACTGCGGTGCATTTGGAGTTTGAATTTACACTGAGCCTTCATATTTATTTTTTCATTAAGGCATCAAACATTTATTGGGTCCTTCCTACCTTGTTCCAGCTCAGGTATCACCTGAACTGTGCAGTTAGAGGAGCTGTGGCCTCCCTGACTTTGACCAGCAATATACCACAATGCTCCACGTGTGCAAAAGGAACCAAAAGCAAACCTGGTCCCTGCAGTCATGGTGCTTAAGTTCACGGCAAGAAGACAGACACTGACCAAACGTGCACACACCCATTAAATCACACAGAGAAGCAAGAGTGGGAAGGAACAGCACAGGGATCTGTGAGGGGCAGGCAGGGCTCCTGACCTTGTCCTGACTGCTGTGAGGACAGAACGTGACAGTGAGCTCTCCCTGAGTGGCAGTGACATGTGTTCCCACGCAGATGCTGAGGGAGGCCAGGCCTCCTGCAGGAGTCCGGCTCCACCCAAACTCCAGCCACACCAGGCCTGTACCTCTGGTAGCCGCAGACTCACCATCCTCATCCCTGAGGATGCTCAAGGCCTTTGAAGTTGTGGCCTAGAAGCTTCTCTGGGGGCATCTCACCTCACAGAGGGGCAGACACAAAGGGGCTTCTGCAGAAGGAGGAGCCCCAAGCGTTCTGTCTCCTGTTCTGAAGTCTCTAGGAAGATTAGTAGCACTGACACTGACGTTTTTCCTGTTTAATGTTTTTCTCAATTTCTATAGTCATATTTTCTCTTCTAATAAAGACACATTGAAATTGCCATATTTCTTCAGGGCGGACTTTCTGTTCTGTGTTGTTTCTTTCTATTTCTCTCCTTTTCGTAAGACAAGGAGCAAGAATTGCTGAGTCTGTTTCTGTTGCTGCCTTTGCTGGCTGACTGAGGTCATTGACTTGGTACCAAGGGAACTGTGGGTCTGATGCCACCTGCCCACGAAAGAGCTTCACAGATCGGCTTCCTGATCTGCTCTGGGGCAGAAGCTAGCCCTCTGCTCTCTGAGGAGAACAATATAACCAGGCTCTCCTCATCAGTGCTCAGCCCAGGTCCTGTCAATTAAAAATCCTCTGAGAAGTGGTGCCTGCATCCTGTGCTCTGTGAACATGCAGCGGGATGGACTCAGGGAATGCAGGGTGTGGTCCCATAGAGTGAGCGCTCACAGGGTCATCTGCTGGTGTGGCTCCCACTGTCCCCCACTCCTGCCAGGCATCACGTGGTTGTGTATATCATGTGGTACCAGGAGGCTATGAGCTCTGCAGAGTTCCTGAGTGGACTAAGTCAGACCCACCCCACCTGTCCCTGGCCTTCTCCAGGGAGCTCACCTGCTCTCTGGACCACAAGGTGCCTGGTCTTCAGGAAAGTGCCTAGTCCAATATGACAAGTGTCCTTTTAAGAAGAGGGGATGTGGTCTCAGATTCATGTGCATAGAGCAGAGGGAATGTGAAGACAGAGAGGGATGACGGCACGGGCAGGCCAGGGAGCGGGATGCTACTTGAGTCTTGACTTTGGCCTTCTGCCCAGAGTCCTGTGCTCAGGGCACCTGTGTGGGGGAAGGTGAGTTCATCAGCATCCGGCTTCTTCAGCCTCTGTCTGGAGGAGAAACCGCAGTGGCACATGTGGGCCGATGACATGAGGTCTTCACTGTCAGGCGACAAATGCTCATCTCTCCTCTCGTCCCCTCCTCCTCAGAATGCATACTTCTCAACTATTTTCATATGTCCCTCTATCAGCGCTAACCAGGGGAGCAAATGAACGTCTAGGGGTGTCCTCCTGCTTTCTGCTGGTGCAAATCCTCTCTGAACTCACCTATAGTGATGACAGTCACGTGATGTCTCCCAGATGAGCTTTTCTTCAGTTTGCACAGGCTCTCCAGCCGTGCTGGAGATATCACAAGCACACAAGCGTGCACAAGGCATCCGCTGCAGGCTTTGCACTAGGCTGTGTTCTCAAAACCTGTGGAAAGCAGAAGTGCGGCACCCCGCTGTTCACATGCAAGTCACCTCTCTCTCCAGTGCCCCTGTGGAATATGCCTTGAAACATGTCGTAAGTTACGCATGCTGATGTCACTGGATATTATTTAGTTAACTTCCATGGGAAAAAAACACACAAGCCCCCAATGCCATGATTATCACAGTGCATACCCAGATAGCGTGAATCTTCTAAAATGGAAAGATGGTTCCACAGCTAGCAGCTGCCGGGAAGTAGTCCCACAGTAACTACTCTGCAGTTGTTCATGTGTTTTCCCTTTGTGCTTGAGAGTGATAATCACGTAAGTCCGTCTTCACTTTCAAAAGGTAAACACAAACCCGTAGCCTCTGCAGTTCAAGCACCAGGGCCAACTCTCTAGGGGACACCCAGTGAGATGTTAAAGGCAGATAATCTGAGTACAACCACAGATGTGCCACCCCTGCCTGGAGCAGGTGCCCATGCATGTCCACCATGACCCAGAAGGCTATGGGCACTCCAAGAACTTCCAGAGCCTCACACCACAGGCACAGGGCACATAGCTTTCGCTGCTTGGGCTGGGAGCAAGCAGTGGGATGCCCAGAGTGGGCCCAGGGAGCAGACTGCAGGTGGTACTGAGGCAAATGGACTCCTTGGCTGAAACCCGAGCTGGCTGGTCTGGAAGTAGGACGTGTGTGTGTGTGTGTGTGTGTGTGTGTGTGTGTGTGTGTGTGTATGTGTCTGTCTGTCTGTCTCTAGAGAATGAGGTGTGATACACAAAAATGTAAGTCGTAAGTCTGCTATCTTTAAGTAGTATCCTTTTATGTTACTTTTTAAGATTTATTTTTCCCCCAAATGCATACAATTTTATAATAAAAATAGTTTGTTTGGATCAATTTTTTTTTGAATCAACAAATGAAATAGCAAGTAAAGAATGGGCAGATGAAATATTGGTCCTCAGGTGATCAAGGTTGGCCTCACAGTGATTTTTGCTCCTCATACCAAGCCTGGGTGGGTGCAGAAATCCTAAGACCATGCATGGGCAGTGACAGAACAAGCCCAGCACTGCTCAGCCAGCCCCCTGCAGGGGCCGATCCTCCCAGGAGGACAAGCAGCAGCCTCTGGGGCCAGGCATCCTGACCTGACCTCTCCCACTTCATTTTCCTGGGCCCTGTGTCACAGTTACGACCCCAGCTAGCCTGAGAATGCTGAATGCAAGAGGCTGGACTTCTTAATTTCCAGCCCCGGGGAGAGGCCAGGCCAGCTTCTGTTACTCTTTTCCTGCTTTGTTGCTTATTCCTATACTCACAGCCAAGCAAATATTAGCTTCCACTGCATGCATAGACTGATAGTTGGTTATCACCAACTGTCACTTACTGTGGGCTTTGCACTGATGGACATGGAAACTGGCTTGTCAGCATGCACTGTGGCAGCTTGTGTTGATGGATCCTGCCTTCTTATTGCTTGTTTTTCTTTTTGTCTTTGTTTTAGTTTTTTTTTTTCTTTTTGCTTGCAACTAGAGACTTCTGTTCTCATTTCCTCTTATTCCACACTGAGACTTGTCTATTGGTCTCCAGTGTTCTTCTGGACTGCAGTGCTGTCATTTGCTTTTACGATTCTGCAAATAAGGGAAACTAATATATTTACCAATATTTTGTGGCAGTTTTCCTTCTGTTTCATACCAACATTCACTTAAGGCAATAAATTTCTTTTAGTTATGCGCCTATATAGGTTTTTCAGAGTTAATGGACTGTTATTTTATATTCCTGTTACATTCTGATACACATTATGATGTGTTTGCATGGATGGAATAATATATTTCCTCAACAAAACTTATTTTAATATACCTTTCAATGAGTCCTCCATAACAGAACACCCAGATCTTTATATGACTAGTCAACAATAAGAATGTTTTCTGCTCTGATAGGACTCAAAAGCTGGCATTTAAACCAAACATTGCAATGCATTCTTAAGACCCTGAACAAGTGAAATGGAATTTGCTGAACATGGATGTTTCTTCATGTGAAGTATCTTATTTAACTTACAGAAAACACGAGGCTTTCTTAGAACCTAGGAGTTTGGAGCAAGGGGTGTTAGAGGGTTGAGGCACAACTTATTGTTCTCAGACCATCTGGAGCATCTGAGCATGTTCTTCATTTTATCATTTTTCAAAATGTGTTGCTTTGCAATTGCTCAGTTATGCTGAAATTGGTTAGGCTTCTGAGGGTCTGTCGTACTTTTCAAGAACACTCCATAAATTCTGCAGAAAGACAACCACAGGCAAAGCTATCATTTCTTTGCCCACCCCCCAAATACATTATGTCCTTATCTTCTTGCATTTAGAGACCAGGGACATTCCTCTGCATTCTTTACACAAACTTCCTATTTCCCAGAAGGTCACACTTGCCTTTGTGGCAGAAAAGGGGTTTGCATGGTCCACCTGGTTACACTGGAGTCCTGCTTCCCAGAAGCCCGTCTGCCTGCAGGCAAGGAGGCCAGCCCATACCATGGAAGGTGGGAGGGAAAGCACAGGCACTTCTCACTGAAGGTCCTTGTGGGAGCAGGCACTGCAGGGAGCCACTGAGATGCCAGCTGGTTCTACCTGTCTTTGCCCCTCCTCTTCCTCCTCCTTTTGCTCCTCTTGGTCAGATCCCCTGGCCACCAAAGGCCCCAGGTCCACCGCCATACACCTAACCAGAGGCCTGCAGGAAAAGGACTGTTTTCAAAGCCTTTCCCAGCACTCCCTCACAGTCCACTCTGCAGTGGCCCTGCATGGCCACTACTCCCCTGGGAGCTCCCACTCACCTGCTCACCTTCGGTTTATACCAGCGTCTCAGAAGGCTGGTAAAGATGTTTCCTGGGTTCTCTACTCTCTCCTTAATTATGTGCCTCCTCTTTCCCCTATATGTTTTAAGGGCTTGTTCTAAACATATCTCTTATTTTGTGACATGCGTGGAGAGGCTGCTGCTTGGATCAAACTCGGGCTGATTCAGAGCTGTTTGGTCTTGATGTGATCTGCATAAAACCAAAAAAAAAAAAAACAAAAAAAAAAAACGACCCATGCTCAGCCCAGATTGTCAGGGAAGATGAGCAAAAGACTCCCCAGGGAGCGCCTGGGGTTGGGGAGCAGGGACCCCCTGGAGTCAGTGCTATTGGTTTAACAGGAAGCAGGGGCAGGAGGGGTCAGGCTCTGACTCCTGCTCCCCAAATCAGGCCAGAAAATAAAGAACCTGGGTGATAAAGAGGAGAGAGGATAGTGCATTAAAATGGGTGGGAAATGATAAGGATGTAGAGGGCTTGGATTTCTCCTGCCCAATTCTGCAAAATTAAAACTTAATAACAGGAGTCTTTTATTTCAGAACAATTCTGTGGAGGGGTGTCTCCTCTCTCTTAACCAGCAGCCCTAGTACCCTGCATGGAAACTCCAGCAGTAACTAGGGCAGCTGCCCTTCCTTCCCTCACCAGCTGTGCCTGGAGGCTGCAGTGCCCATCCACACGTGCAGGTGGACATACGTCTGTATAAGCACTTACGCCTCCTTCCCGCTCTCCTGCCCGGCATGTCCTTTCAGTACATCTGGAAGAGTTCAGGATTATTCCCGAAGCCACAAGCCCCCAGGCATTGGTAGAATGTGGCCAGCAATTCAGAGGGAAAGTGCTGCGCCGACCACCTGCCCTGAGCCTCAGCAGGGGCGAAGGAAAGAAGGGCCTCTCTGCCTGGAGTGTCCACAGGCCTGTCCTTGGGACAGAACTACCAGAGATGCTTAGCAGGAGCCTCGGTGCCAGTGTACGAACACAGAGTTCCCATGCCAGAGGAGCGCGTCCACCCGGGTAGTTCCAGCCTAGGTGAGATCTGCCCATCTCCTGCTGTCTTCCTTCTCCAGGTCGCTACCTGCGCTGCCAGACCCGTCCTCCTCTTGAGCCTCAGCCCGTTCCTGCCAGGGTGCAGGCTGGGCCAGTGCAGCCGTGGAGCAGAAGGATTGGTACTGACCAGAAAACCAGAGGAAACCAGAGCGGGTGCCCCAGACTGCGGCATAAGAAATGTTGTGGGGACACCAGCAGGAGCTGCGGCAGGGGCAGGAGCCTGGGGGGAAGCAGCGCTGCCTCCCACTTAGCCAACGCCCTGGCTGGGATCACTGCTCTAGGTTCTGAGGTTGCCCTGCAGGATGTGACCTGGCGCAGGTGTGGACGCGCCAGGGAACAGGTGAGGCCAGACCCCGGGTTCCCCCACTGCCGCTCTGGCTGCAGGAACCCGAACAGGGCTTATTGAGGGGACCCCCAGAGCGGGGAGGGGCACAGATAGGAGCACCAGGAGTGCCTCTCCTCCCTGGATAGGAGGATCCCATGGGGACCACATGGCCTACATGAAACTACTTCCCACTGGCTGCAGATCTGCGTGCGCGAGGAGCAGGGCATGGCAGAGGGGTCCTGTCCATGGTTTATCCCCCACTTGGGGACTCTGCTGAACTCTGGGGAGGGCGTGGCGAGTCTATTTTTTTTTAATTAGCATTTATTTATTTGAGAGAGAGAGAGAGAGAGAGAGAATTTTTAATATTTACTTTTTAGTTTTCGGTGGACACAACATCTTTGTATGTGGTACTGAGGATCAAACTCGGGCCTCATACATGCTAGGCGAGAGGGCTACAGCTTGAGCCACATCCCCAGCCCTGCATGGCGAGTCTCTGCAGCCTCTTTTCCCCAAAAATAGAGGTTTCTCCTTCCTTAGCACCAGTTCATTCTAATTAAGATTGAGGAATCCTAGGGGAAAGCTGCTGAGGGCCATTGCCAAGTAGGAATGACGCATCGAAATTTCCTTGCCAGCGTACTCCATGTTGCTTAGAGGAAGGACTGGTGGAAATGGACTTGCCTTGGACATTCGCTGTGACATTGCATGTATGTTTGAGAAAGGTGACCCTGATCAAGGACCAGGGTGGATCCAGGTTTAGGGTGTATCCTGCAGGTTTTAGGAAGTATCCCACTCCTTGGGTTTAGAGCGTCCCGGTTTAGGACAATTTGGGTTTAGGGCATTCCCGTTTAGGACAATCTGGGTTTAGGGCAATCTGGGTTTAGGGCAGTTCCAGGTTTAAGGTTATTCCTGCTGGGAATAGGGTGCATCCTGCTGCCTGAGTTCCCGTTGAGTTCTCGTGGAATTCAGAAAGTTTTGGGGATTCAAAGCCTGGTGGAGTACGTGAATTTGGGCCCAGAACTTGGATTTCCCCAGAACGTGTGTAGAGGCCGGTGTGAGTTCGGGAATAAAGAATTGCTGTTTGAATCTACAAAGTTGTGAGTGGCTCCTGATCTTGTGCCCAGCCAGACTGCGGCAGAAAGCCAATCTCTGCACTGGTTCCCCAGTCCCATCACACTTCCTGGTCCCCAGAGCAGATGTTGGCTCACCATAGAATGTGCACATGAGGAGCAGCTCGCATAAGGCCCAGGATGGCAGAAGTGTGAAATCACCCATCCAGTACCTAAGGTTCAGTCCATCCAGCTAGTTTGGGGTTGCTGGTAGGGGTTATGGAGCTCGCTGGTGCTGGTGTACAGGCCAGGCGACTCCAGAATAGACCCAGGCTTTCCAGACTCCTGTGTCTGCAGCCAGGATGCACATGTCTTGAGTGGAGGGGATAAAGTGAACACATTAGGCACACAGCTCAGTGAAGCCAGATTTAAAGTTAGGTAGTCAGTGTAGTTAGGTAAATCGGGTCTAATATCGAGTGAAATCTAAAATGGAGACCATGCTGAGAATGACTCAGGGAAAACACAGGACAACTCATGGAATGTTAATGAAGTCCTTGAAAAGGCCCTAGGCCAAAGTCCATCCCAAAGAAGTGATAATGAAGTCCTTCCTGACCAGATTACTTCTTTGGCCCACCTGTGTCCCACCCCTCGGGCCTTCCAACCTACATTCCATCACCAAAACTATAAAAAGGGGAAACAACCGCACTTCCACGGATTCCACCTCTTGGGTCCCCTTCTTCCTCCGGGAGAAGTCTTTTCTGCTGTCCTTTAATAAACTTCTAATTTCTGCTCTGACCTTGCCTCGGCGTGCTTCTTTGGTGTTATTCTTCAATGTCGGGGAAGCAAGGACTTGTCACCAGCCAACAGCGGTATCATCAGCACCAGAAGTGCACACACAAAAAAGCTCAGCAGCTATTATTACTGTCCTCATTACTAAGTCAAACTACCAGGGAGCAGACCCAGAGGAGGGAGCAGGAGGCTTCCAGACCAAGGCACAGCAAGCACCAGGAGCCCTACAGAATGCAGGGATCTGTGGGCTGGCCAGGAGAGAGCTCACCTGCCAGGGCTGCAGCTCTGTTTATTCTTCTGTGGCTACTGGGGGTGAAAGGGCAGCAAGATAATTTTTCTACTTTTTGTGCAGGAGTGAGGGCTCTACATGGTTCTAGCTGAGCCCAGTGAGACCTGGAGGCTCAGTGCTACACGGGGCACAGTTCTCCCCCAGTCTCTCTCCCCAGCACCCAACACTGATCTTCCTAGCACTATCCTCCATCAATCTATCTAATCCTCCCTGCCCCCAGGCTCTTTGAGCTCAGTTGAAAATTAATGGGAGGGACATGCTATCACTTTAGGTGAAGAATTATTTGCTTTTCACAAATCACGGGAAGCCTGAGATTCTAGGGAAAGCCAATCTCCTTGCGATGGTGGGGTTCCCCAAGAGGAAAACAAAACAAAACGTTTTTCTTCTATTGTTTCAAAATAATGACATTTTGTCTTGCTAGTTCCAGGGAGGCAGAATTTGCCAGTTCCAGGATATAGCAAGAGACCCAGTGTGAGCACAAGAAAGCAGCGGAGCAGACGGAGACACAGGGCTGTGGAGGGCGCAGCCAGGCGGTCAAGTTTGCCAAGAAAATGGGGCATAGATCTCCCCCAGTCTCCTGGGTGAGAAGAGGCAGGAGCCCATGGTACTGGTGGGGCCCGTGGAGGGGAGGCAGGGCCAGTGCCAGGGCTCACAGATGGGACTGAGTGAGACTGAGAAGGATAAAAGAAATAAAAACTAGGTAGAAAGGAGGCATGAAAGAAGGACAAGGAAAAATAATTTGATTCAGAAGTTTCATATATCTTTTCAGGCTTATCAATCCCTAAGTCAGTCTCACTTCTGGGCCCGGGACATCTTAAGATCTACCTTGTGCACTGTTAATTAACCCTCCAATAAATAGATTAAGCCAAGACAGCTATCTTGAGAACCTATAACTTAGGGCAAGTTTCTAGAACCATCTGTTGACCAGGTAATGAAGACCACATCAGTCTCATTAGAGATTGACCAGACCACCATAAATCATCTTGAAATCTCAGGACTGTCAGTCCTACATAGCTTTCCATATCCACCACTCATCACATTTCTGTTAAAAGAAAGGCAGGAACCACAAAAAGAAACAAACAAAAAACCTCTCTTTTAAGATGACCCTCATTCTCCATTGAATGAATGCATCATCTACTTTCTTCAATAAACCTCTATGTACCTGACTGGCGTGAGCTGAAACTTCTTCCCATCACATAAGCCAAGGATCCCTCTTTCACAGAATTCCCAGGACCCTTACCAGGAAACATCTCTTCTCCAGGACAGGATGAGGGAGGCTGAAAAAGAAACCACCAGTGATGTCTGGTGGCCTCTGTGGTCCTAGACTCAATTGTTCCCAGAGCCCATCCTGCGTCTTCTTGGTCAGGAACATCTCTGAGGCTTAGCTGGGCACTGGACCTCCCAAGTTACAGCTGCCTCAAGGGTCTCTGTAGTTGGGTGGGTGTGTCCTGAGTGGTGATATATAAGCAGCACTAGCACTAGAGGATGTGGGCGTCATCTTTCCAGCATATTACTGTAGCCACATTTGTGAAACAGCTACCAGAGAGAGACTCCCTGGAGGCTCAGTGCCCACAATTCTGTTGGGACCTGATTACACAGGCATATTCTGTCTACCGTGTGCAGATGCCTAGGAGGGAAGCAGTCATCCTGAAAAAACTGCAGTTTGCGTAAGAGTTTAGGCACACGGCACCAATCCCATTAGTTAGAGGATGCTGAGAACCCTCAGGAGACCCAAGTCCCCAGACTGCAGCCAAGGGTCAACCTTGCAGGCAGCCTTTCTGAGGATGGCAGCCTCAAACCTGTGCTGTGTGCACCTTTTGCCAAACATATGACCATTTTTACTTGGTCAAAGATCAAATCCAGGGGGTTACATAAATATTTTGATTTGCATAAACCAATCAGGCTCACTCCTATGTAGGGGGGACTGTTTCACAAACCATAATGGCTGGAGTGAGGGCTGCTGTGAATTATCCCCAAGGAAAGTCAGGGTACTGTTGGAGGAAAAGGTAAAGCACTATTTGAGAGCATGGATGGGGGTGACTGTCAAACACCCAGCAGTAAGAAAAGGACTTCTTGTCCTTGTGCAGGTTTGAAAACATTGCAGATAATTAATTTATAATTAATTTACATGGCTATTGCTTCTAGTGAAAGGATGTTTTCCTTGTGTTTTTGGAATTGGGTTCAGCAATTCCTATTGAAGATTCTGCAGAAAAGCTTATCTGCCCTCCTCAGTGACCATTTAACAATAAAGAAGGCAAGAGCTGAGACGGAGCCCAGGCGGGCATCCCATTGCCATGACAACCCGTGTGGCCAACATCATTTTAATGCTTTTTCACTGGGACAGCTCTGTGCTGGGCTTTGGGAAGAGTGTGGCTGAGAAGACTGAAGACACCGGGGCACATACTGTGTCCCCACGTAGCAGGAGATGCAGTAGATGCTCCCAGTGCAGTTCTGTGTCCATTGAGGGTCCTACCTGGCCTGGTGCCAAGCAGAAAGCAGGGTCCTCGTGCTGGTTATTTCCTGCCTCTCTGACCCACCCCTGCATTGTCCTCGCAGGTGAGTCACACCCAGGGCTCTGACAGGGTAGTGCCCTTGAAATCTCAGTGACCCTGACACTCATGAGCACTCCCTCCTTGACACTCTCTGCTGGGCTTCTCACGCTCCGATCCTAGGACCCACTTCTACTTACAGTGTTGAGAATCGCACCAGAAATAAAGTGCTTTTATTTGTACCAATGAATATTCACCATATTAGAAATTTAAGTGGACAAATGTTACCATGTTTTTCCCTCATTCTGTTGCAATGTCACACTTCCTGTGGCCTCTGTCTGCCGCCTCTGGAAATCTCCATTCTGCACTCAGAGGCAATGAGAATGAACAGGCAAAAATGCTGCCCCCACATCCACTCAGGGGTGGTTTACAGGACCCCCCACAGCAGTGCTGGGAACCCCAGGAGGAGTGACCCTTGAGAATCACGGTTCCACGTTATTCCTGTGGTTTTCCTGACAGTGTGGGCTGTCTTTCCTCCTGATTCCCTGGTCACTTTTCTCAGTATTGGAGGCTTCATCATTTGACGATGGTGAGAGCTGTCCCTGCTGTTCCAGGTCCGCCTTCATTGGGTGTGTTCTTCTTGGGTCACTCCTTGCTTAAGGTTGAGATCAACATCTCTCTTCATAAAGTCCCAATCTCTCTCTAGCATAGAGATCTAGGGGACTGAAGACACCATGGCACATACCGTGTCCCCAGAGAGCAGGGCATACATTGGGCGCTCTCAGTGCAGCCATTTGAGCTTCAAATCTGTGAGTATTGTCCTTGTTGGCACCTTGGTCCCCAGGTGCCCCTGCCATCTACCCCTTCTTTCCACCTTCATGGTTATTCTTGCAGAACAACTGGGCAGCCCTAGCCAGCCTTACTTCATGCCCTTACCTGCTCTCAATCCATTCTCCACCCCAGCAGGGAGGTCTTCTCACCCATTCAGTGAGGTCTTCTCACCCACGACCAGACCATTCCAGCAGCTTCCATTCCCCTGGAAGGAGGCCGAGCACCGTGGAGTGCTTGGTGGCTATCATGACGGGCACTCATGGCATTGCCTCTCTCTGTCCTAGACTGTGGTTTGCTTCTTCTCACGAGCAGTTCCCTTAGGCTTGCTCAACTCCCAGGCTCTCAGAATGCACATGTGTTCCTGTGTCCTTTATGCATGTTCATTTTTTAATTTATTTTTTGCTGTACCCCACCAGGGCAGCTCACAGCTCTGTACTCTTCCAGGAAATGGTCTTCACACTTCAGGCATCTAGAGGTTTTTTCTCTCAGAGGGGAGGAAGCTCCCAGTGGTTCCAGCAGGAGTCAAGGGAATGACATGATCTTGTGGGGTTGCCCCTTGGGCCCGTGCCACTCCTGGACCCATGGTGTGGCTGGGCTCTCCACTGGTGGAGTGCTCCAATGTCTCGATCTGAGTCATATTCCCACACTTGGAACCAAGGCTGGGGTGGGGTTAGCCTTACCCAGGCCATGGGGACTGAAAATGGGAAAGAGGTGGGCCTAGGGGTAAATCAGGGCTCTTGCCATAGAGAAGAGGTATGGATGTGGGAGATGAAGAACCACAGAAACCAGGTATGAACCACAGAACCAGGTACTCCTGTTGCTGTTTTAATCTCCTGTTGCCTGACATCAATATTTCTCACCTATATTCCTACATGTGACATTCTTCTGTCCTCCCCCATCGTGAACATCCATGCACATCCCATTAACTTCTTATCCCTCAAGACCAGCTCAACCTTGTGTCTTCCCAGGGAAGTCACTGCCGTTTCTCCCCTTGGTCTGCCTTCCATGTGCCATGCACACCCATGTGCACGATGGTGCAGCACATGCCGCATCTGTCCTTTGGGTTTAGCATCCCCACCAGGGCAGCTCACAAGCAATCACTACTTGTTCATTTCTACCTACCCAGCAAGCAAATAGCCAAAGCCTAGCACAGAACAAAGACCTCAATCAGCCTGGGGAGTTGGGTCTTGTTTTGGTCTCCCAGGATCCTCTGAGACTTGTTCAAACTGCTCCCAGTATTACTTTGGGTGGGAGACTTCTGGAATCCATGAGAGAATTGAACCGTGTGTGTAAACTTTTTCCTCTTGAACTCAACAAAATAGGATGAAGTTATTAGTGACTGAATCTATTTGATATGATCCATCTAGGAAAACAAAACTCCTTCCAGGTATTTTATCAGAAAGAATCCAGTAAAGGAATTGCTTATCTAGGTACATGAAAATCTCTCATAGGCATCTTCTTATTTGGTAGGTAATTTTGATGACCTTTCTCTAATACTCATGTATATTTATGCCGCAGTCTGGCTGCAACAAAATAACCAGGGGGTGACGAACAACTTGTGTACATTAATACAGCAGGAGTGGGAGCCATTTATTGTAGGACAGGAGGGATATATATACATTCCACACAGCTTATCTTAATTAACATAAACTAGATACAGCAGTCAACCAATAAGGAATCTCCACACTTAATGGCTCGCTGGCACCACCTCACAAACCACTCCCTCTGGCAAAATGCCAGGCGCCATCCTGACTTGTTTACAGACTCTAACATATTTATTTCAAATTGGATAGATTGGAGATGGTTTAAATGAGAAAGAAAAACACACTAACAATGTTGGCAGTCCTGCCACAATCTGAGTGGGAGGCAGCCCAGGCATGCCATGGCCCACTTTATGCCCTGAGCGAGGCCACAGAACCCTACTGAGGCTCAGTGTTTTCTGTGTTAAATGGGATTCCACACACTAACCACCCGCCAGAAATGTGCCATGAGATAACCCAATAGTGTGACCTCACTGCTCACTGCATCCTATTTTGTTTCCTTCAAAGATTCTGTTACGACCTAAAGTTAAGGACTGTGGGGTTCGCAGTGGCAGAGCTCTTGCCCAGCATGCAAGAAGCTCTGAGTTCCATCCCAGCATTGAAAATTAAAAACTGTCCTTTATGCATGTTCATTATTTATTTATTTATTTATTTATTTATTTATTTTTTTTGCTAACCATCAATTCCAGGTGAAGAAGTGCCAAAAGGTTAAATGTCGGATGGTGTTGGATGATAAAATAACCCTGAGACTAGCAACTGCTAAAAGCAGCTACTCTGCTTGAAGGTGGAGCAACAAAGGGGTGAGATTCTATTGCTAGAGCCCTGATACTGCAACCACTTCGTAGGCACTCCATCCATAGCAGTAAGCATCCCAAGTCAGGTGACCATGGTAAGGGGGCTGCCAGGGAAATGGAACCACATTCTGCCTTCATCAGAACATTCAGAAGTAGAAAGAGAAACAAATGCTCTGGTTCTTCCTTCTTCCCATCTTCGTCTTGCACCAGTGCCATCAGCTTGGTAGAACCTGCCAAGGGCAGAGCAAAAGAGAGATGGGAGATGGGAGACACAGTTCTGCATGAGACCCAACAGGGCAGACGGCTGGGACCTGACAGCGAACTGGAAGTTGACAGCCACAGGAGGCTTTTTGGAAGCAAGTCTTGTCAGAAGTGTGACCTTTTGGGGTCAGGATTCAGTTAGAACTAAGGAGAGGAAGGAGGATGGGCCTCTAGGAACTCCCTCCTCTGTGGGAAAGCCACGGTGGTGTCCACTTCAGATCAGCAGGTGGGAGAGAACCTTTCTGAGGGCGGTGTGCAAGCTGATGAAAGACTGCAGTCCCTGCTTTTCTAGGACACCTCCAGGCTGAGTGCAGAGCAAGAGAGCCAGGAGGAGGGCACCAAGGGAAGGTGCTGTCCAGACTAGGAGTGGCTGTCAGACCCGAGTCGCTGGCAGGGAGCCTGAGAGGCCGCACGCAGGGTCCTTCCCTGTGATCAACATGATAGAATGAACTAACCCCCGTGATGCATATAAGTGTACTCACAGAGGCTCCTGCATGCTTTTGGTGGGGAACACCATGTACTCAGGAGTTCATGTTCTCAGCAATTCCCCTCAGCTGCACTCAGGAACTTAATACGGCATTGATCTTGCTGGAGGATTTCAGAAATCTGTCCAGGTGTCCACTGGGGATCTCCTGAGCTTGTCTTTCCATATTGAAATTGTGTGTGTCCCAGAATGGCCTCAGCTGCAGGGATGCCACAGGCTCTCTTCTCCGATTGGTAATGTGATGGGTAATCTGCTTCTCAGAGATGCTTGGGGGGCCTGAAGCAGCCACATCCCCTTCAGCACTCTGTGCTGGTCTCCTGCTGGCTTCCAACACCCTGTGAGTGGCTCCCTTCCAGGGGCCATTATTTTCTCCGGAAGCTCTCTTAGAGGTTTCTCAGGAGCTGGCTTCCCTTGGCTCCTGGAAGATTCTTTCTCACAGAGTGTCTGGGAGCCTTGCAGATTCACTCTATCTTTCCCTGAACCTGCAAACTTGAGCCCCTCTGAAGCTCATGACCAGGGCAGTAATGAGAGGCCCCATTGAGCTGGGCCTCATTAAGACTTTTCTGCTCTCTCCTCCCATGACATCCTTTATTCAGCTGGGTGCTGACGAGCAATCTGGGAAATTAGAGAGCTGAACAGTGCCTTATTTCACACCAGAAAGTGCGTTGCAATGGTGACTACATGGGCTGATGGAATAAAGAATGACACTATCACCCTGGATTGTGAATGGGAGAGAGGGGTGTTGGCTTATGAAGCTATTATGCATTCCTCAAGACACGTTCCCAGGACTCCATAAAATGCTCCTATATTCACATATATTTTGTTGCAATCTGGCCCTTGGACAAAATGAGGCCCTGGAAATTGATGTTTATGGCTTTCCATATAAGCTTTCAGACAAAATTTACACTGCACTTTACTGTAGCTATTTCACATAAAGCAGGGGATTTTGCCACAAAAATGAAAAATAGAAGAAACTGCATTTTTAAGTTTTTTATAAATCAATATTTGAGGTATAAAAATATCTATATAAAAGATAAAGCAGTGACAAACACATCTAGGATGGAAAGAAAGCCTATTTAAGCTTTGCTTTTCCTCTAAGTTGCCTTCCGTATCTGGAATGCAGTCAGCATTTTAATTTTAGGAGAAGATAAGACTTGAATATCTCACCCCAGATCTGGTCACCAGTGACTTGTCCAGCTTCAGCCGAAGGGGACGCTGCACAGGGCATTCTAAAGACTAAAGACTGCTTCTGGGCTGGGGATGTGGCTGAAGCGGTAGCCCGCTCGCCTGGCATGCGTGGGGCCCGGGTTCGATCCTCAGCACCACATACCAACAAAGATGTTGTGTCCACCGAGAACTAAAAAATAAATATTAAAATTCTCTCTCTCTCTAAAAAAAATTATTAAAAAATAAAAAAGACTGCTTCCACCAGCCCACCTTGATGGCTGATTGCACAGGGGAACGTAAATCAATACTGTGTTGGATTTCCCCAGATTCTTTACTCACAATGCCTCTACAAGACTCTGCATTTTCAAACATAAATTGCAACTGATAATTCTAAGAAAGATCTCCTAAGGTTTCTAAGAAAGATTTCCTCCTCCTCTCAGCTTTCATTCAATCCTGCCAAATCAATATGGTCACATTTCTGATAGGTCTTGTTACTGAATATCCCTAACAAAAGTCAAACATTAGTGACGTATAGGCACCTATATCAATTTCCACATATACATGCACACTTACATGAAGACTTTTAATAGCTTGAGTTAATTTATATAGCTTTCTTTTATGTCTACTTTCCACATAACACATCATAAACATTTCTAATGACATTTTATTATCTTTAAGTCATGGTTGTGATGATGATTTAATATCCCATACATAATACATCTGAACCATATTTACTTAATCATTTTTAATGACGGATATTTAGGTTGCTTTCAAAAGCTTATTTCTGTCATAAATAATGCTTACCATGAATATCTTTGCCCATCTATCTCCTTCCCAAATCTTGATTATTTCCTTAGAATGCGTGTCTAGATGATGAATCATTGGGCACAGGCATGTTTATAAATCTCAAAGCTCAGCTTCCCAAGGTTCCATCTTTGGCATCTGTGTCCTTCTCCCAAGTAAGTCAGCTCTATGTCCATGTCTGCCTTGATCTATGTTGTTTCCCTGGGGCCCAACATTGTTCCAGATACATAGGTGATTTAAATAGGATTCAATAAATGGACAAAGAAATAAACCCTTCCCGACCCCTTGCCTGGCAGAGCACAGCACAGCTCCAGCCCTCCACTGCAACACTAGGTGACAATTTGCTCTCTAAGAGCTTTTTAGGAAGAAAGGGTGTGTGATCTGTCACTCCCTGCATGTGCACCCCTCTTATGGTATCTGAATGACATCTTTGTTCCCTCAGGGAAAGGACAGCTCATTATGGACAGCCCTGAGAAAAAGCTGAAGACATATAAATCAACAGAAAATTACATCTCCCAGAACTACCAAAGTGCTGCAGAATAAATACAGCCAGGAATCGGAGCTGAGAAGTGGGCATTAATCTCTCTTTTCATCTTCCAGTCATACCATTTTGCAAAAACCACCCTCAGATTTCACTTCTTGAATTGGTGGGAACATCTGGTGGGCCAGGGAAGAACCACGACTATTGTACTGTGGTATATTTTGGGGCAGGAGAGAAATTCCTGTTCTTTTCTGGCTGAGTTGCCGATCCTGCTTCCTGGAGAGATGCTGCAGGTAAGAACGCGTGGCATCTTTGTTCTGTTTTCCATTTGATTGGCACACACATCTGGGGCTTCTACCAACTACCTGCCTACTCTCTAATGCAGTATGTGGTAGATGAAAAACAGGAACACAGTAAAAGCAATTAGATGGAGAAAAATGGACATCCATCCCTCTGTTGAATATGGATGTGTGTGTGTCTATTAGTCACTGTGATCAAAAGACCTGACCAGAATAATTTGAGAGGAGAAAAAGATTATTTGGTTCATGATTTCAGAGATCACAGTCCATAGATGGTTGACTCCATTGCTCTGGCCCAAGGTGAGGCAGAACATCATGGTGGAAGGGCATGGTGGAGGAAAGCAGCTCAGGATGTGGAACCAGCAAGCAGAAAGAGACTAAGCAGATCACCAGGCACTAGGTACATTCCCAAAGGCATGCCCACAGCAACCCACCTTCTCCAAGGACACCTGCCTATATTCTCACCCAGTTAATCCATTCAAGTGGATTGATGCACTGATTAGGTTAAGGCTGGTAACCCAATCATTTCCTCTGGATGTTCCAGTAGTGTCTCACACATGAGCTTTTGGGGGACACCTCATAACTGAACTACACACTATACAACACGGACTTATAACTTTTAAATTTTCCATTTATTAAGGTATTATGAGCATGTTTTGAGTCTGTCAAGACTGCTATACCCCATTTATACAGCTGCTTATTCCACTTTAAAAGTAGATCACAATTCATTTATATACCTTTTCATTGACATTTAATAGTGATTATTAATTAAAAATAATAGCAAGTAATATTTTTATTTATATGTCCTAGTGACTCAACTAAGTTCTTTTTTGGGTGACGGGTGGGGGGGTACCAAGGTTTGAACCCAGGGCTGCTTAACCACTAAGCTATATAACCAGCCCGTTTTATTTTGAGACAGGGTCTCCTAAGTTGCTGACGCTGGCCTTGAACTTGTGATGCTCTGGCCTCAGACTCTGGAGCTACTGGAAATTCAGGCATGCGCCACTGTGTCACTGCTCAGCCCAGTTCTTTAATATAGTAACTCACATGACACAAATAACCCAGAGGCAACATACTATCATTCCATGTTTTACATGAGGAAACTTCAGTCTTAGGGAAATTTAGCTCAAGACTGCTCAGCTAATCAATACCAGATTCACATTCATGGACCAGGTTGTAGCACATTTTCTGTTTATTTTATGTATGATTATAAATGTCTCCACAGTTAATTTCCCTGTGTCTCAGTCTTCATGCAGCCTCAGTCATATCTGTGAAGGAGACTTACAGACGTGCAAATGCCGTCCCATGCAAGGCTCTCATTTTTTTTATTGGTTGTTCACAACATTACAAAGCTCTTGACATATCATATTTCAAACATTACAATCAAGTGGGTTATGAACTCCCATTTTTACCCCAAATATAGATTGCAGAATCACATCGGTTACACATCCACATTTTTACATACTGCCATATTAGTGACTGTTGTATTCTGCTACCTTTCCTATCCTCTACTATCCCCCCTCCCCTCCCCTCCCATCTTCTCTCTCTACCCCATCTACGGTAATTCATTTCCCTCCATGTTTGTTATCCCATTCCCCTCACAACCTCTTATATGTAATTTTGTATAACAATGAGGATCTCCCTACATTTCCATGCAATTTCCCTTTTTTCCTCCCTTTCCCTCCCACCTCATGTCTCTGTTTAATGTTAATCTTTTCTTCCTGCTCTTCCTCCCTGCTCTGTTCTTAGTTGCTCTCATTATATCAAAGAAGACATTTGGTATTTGTTTTTTAGGGATTGGCTAGCTTCACTGAGCATAATCTGCTCTAGTGCCATCCATTTCCCTGCAAATTCCTTGATTTTGTCATTTTTTAGTGCTGCGTAATACTCCATGGTGTATAGATGCCACATTATTTTTTTATCCATTCATCTATTGAAGGGCATCTGGGTTGATTCCACAGTCTAGCAATTGTGAATTGTGCTGCTATGAACATCTATGTGGCAGTATCCCTGTAGTGTGCTCTTTTGAGGTCTTCAGGGAATAGTCCGAGAAGGGCAATAGCTGGGTCAAATGGTGGTTCCATTCCCAGATTTCCCAGGAATCTCCATACTGCTTTCCAAATTGGCCGCACCAATTTGCAGTCCCACCAGCAGTGTACAAGAGTACCCTTTTCCCCACATCCTCTCCAGCACTCATTGTTGTTTGACTTTATCATGGCTGCCAATCTTACTGGGGTGAGGTGGTATCTTAGGGTGGTTTTGATTTGCATTTCCTTGACTGCTAGAGATGGTGAGCATTTTTTCATGTACTTGTTGGTTGATTGTATGTCCTTCTCTGTGAAGTGTTTGTTCATGTCCTTGGCCCATTTGTTGATTGGGTTATTTGTTTTCTTATTGTCTAATTTTTTGAGTTCTTTGTATACTCTGGATATTAGGGCTCTATCTGAAGTGTGAGGAGTAAAAATTTGTTCCCAGGATGTAGGCTCCCTATTTACCTCTCTTATTGTTTCTCTTGCTGAGAAAAAATCTTTTCAGTTTAAGAAAGTCCCATTTGTTGATTCTTGTTATTAACTCTTGTGCTATGGGTGTCCTATTAAGAAATTTGGAGCCCGACCCCACAATATGTAGATCGGAGCCAACTTTTTCTTGTATCAGATGGAGAGTCTCTGATTTGATATCTAGCTCCTTGATCCACTTTGAGTTGACTTTTGTGCATGGCGAGAGGAGGGGATTCAGTTTCATTTTGTTGCATATGGATTTCCAGTTTTCCCAACACCATTTGTTGAAGATGCTATCCTTCCTCCATTGCATGTTTTTAGCTCCTTTATCAAATATAAGATAGTTGTAGCTTTGTGGATTAGTCTCTGTGTCCTCTATTCTGTACCATTGGTCCATCCGCCTGTTTTGGTACCAGTACCATGCTGTTTTTATTACTATTGCTCTGTAATATTGTTTGAAATCTGGTATCGCTATACCACCTGATTCACACTTCCTGCTTAGAATTGTTTTTGCTATTCTGGGTCTTTTATTTTTCCATATGAATTTCATGATTGCTTTATCTATTTCTACAAGAAATGCCATTGGGATTTTGATTGGCATTGCATTAAACCTATAGAGAACTTTTGGTAATATCGCCATTTTGATAATGTTAGTTCTGCCTATCCATGAACAAGGTATATTTTTTCATCTTCTAAGATCCTCTTCTATTTCTCTCTTTAGGGTTCTGTAGTTTTCATTGTATAGGTCTTTCACCTCTTTTGTTAGGTTGATTCCCAAGTATTTTATTTTTTTTGAGGATATTGTGAATGGAGTGTTTTTCCTCATTTCCGTTTCAGAAGTTTTGTCGCTGATATACAGAAATGCCTTTGATTTATGTGTGTTGATTTTATATCCTGCCACTTTGCTGAATTCATTTATTAGTTCTAGTAGTTTTTTTGTAGACCCTTTTGGGTCTTCTAGGTATAGAATCATGTCATCTGCAAATAGTGATAATTTAAGTTCTTCTTTTCCTATTTTTATGCCTTTAATTTCTTTCATCTGTCTAATTGCTCTGGCAAGTGTTTCGAGAACTATATTGAATAGAAGTGGTGATAGGGGGCATCCCTGTGTTGTTCCAGATTTTAGAGAGAATGCCTTCAATTTTTCTCCATTCAGAATGATGCTAGCCTGAGGCTTAGCATAGATAGCTTTTACAATGTCGAGGTAAGTTCCTGTTATCCCTAGTTTTTCTAATGTTTTGAACATAAAGGGATGCTGTACTTTGTCAAATGCTTTTTCTGCGTCTATCGAGATGATCGTATGGTTCTTATCTTTAAGTCTATTGATGTGGTGAATAGCATTTATTGATTTCCGTATATTGAACCATCCTTGCATCCCAGGGATGAATCCTACTTGATCACGGTGCACAATTTTTTTGATGTGCCTTTGTATCCGATTCGCCAGAATTTTATTGAGGATTTTTGCATCTAGGTTCATCAGAGATATTGGTCTGTAGTTTTCTTTCTTTGAGGTGTCTTTGTCTGGTTTCGGAATCAGGGTGATATTGGCCTCATAGAATGAATTTGGTAGAGCTCCCTCTTTTTCTATTTCCTGAAATAACTTGAAAAGTATTGGTATTAATTCTTCTTTAAAGGTTTTGTAAAACTCCACTGTGTACCCATCTGGTCCTGGGCTTTTCTTGGTTGGTAGTCTTTTGTTTGCTTCTTCTATTTCATCCATTGATATTGGTCTGTTTAAATTGTGTGTATCCTCCTGACTTAGTCTGGGCAAATCATATGACCTAAGAAATTTATCAATGTCTTCACTATCTTCTATTTTATTGGAATATAGGTTTTCAAAGTAATTTCTAATTGTCTTTTGTATTTCTGTAGCATCTGTTGTGATAATGCCTTTTTCATCTCGTATGTTAGTAATTTGAGTTCTCTCTCTTCTTCTCTTCGTTAGCATGGCTAAGGGTCTGTCGATCTTGTTTATTTTTTCAAAGTACCAACTTTTTGTTTTGTTAATTTTTTCAATAGTTTCTTTTGTTTCAATTTCGTTGATTTCTGCTCTGATTTTAATTAATTCTTGACTTCTGCTACATTTGCTGTTGTTTTGCTCTTCCTTTTCTAGGGCTTTGGGATGAAGTGTGAGCTCATTTATTTGTTGGTTTTTCCTTTTTTTGAGGAATGACCTCCAGGCGATGAATTTCCCTCTTAAAACTGCTTTCATTGTGTCCCATAGATTCCGATATGTTGTGTCTGTATTTTCATTTATCTCTAAGAATTTTTTGATTTCCTCCTTTATGTCTTCTGTAACCCATTGATCATTCAGTAACGTATTGTTCATTGTCCATGTGATGTAGGATTTTTCCTTCCTTCTTTTATCATTGATTTCCAGTTTCATTCCATTATGATCTGATAAAATGCATGGTATTATCTCCACCCCTTTATATTTACTGAGGGTTGCCCTATGGCATAATATATGGTCTATTTTTGAGAAGGATCCATGTGCTGCTGAGAAAAAAGTATATCCACTTGATGATGGTTGATATATTCTATATATGTCAGTTAAGTCTAGGTTATTGATTGTGATATTGAGGTCAATAGTTTCTTTATTCATCTTTTGTTTGGAGGATCTGTCCAATGGTGAGAGAGGTGTGTTGAAGTCACCCATGATTATTGTGTTGTGGTCTATTTGATTCTTGAACTTGAGGAGAGTTTGTTTTATGAATGTCGCAGCGCCATTATTTGGTGCATAAGTATTGATAATTGTTATGTCTTGTTGGTGAATGGTTCCTTTTAACCGTATATAATGTCCTTCCTTATCCCTTTTGATTAACTTAGTCTTGAAGTCGATTTTATTCGATATGAGAATGACCACCCCTGCTTGCTTACGAGGACCGTGTGCGTGGTATATTTTTTCCCAACCTTTTACCTTGAGCCTGTGTATGTCTTTTCCAATCAGATGTGTCTCCTGGAGGCAGCATATTGTTGGATTTGTTTTTTTAATCCATGATACCAGCCTATGTCACTTTATTGGAGAGTTTAAGCCATTAACGTTTAGAGTTACTATTGATATATGGTTTGTACTTCCTGCCATGTTTGATTATTTATCTCTTTTTTTTTCTAATTTAGTTTGTTTCTCCATGATTAGCTTTCCCCCTGTCCTCTGTCTTTACCGAGGCACTTCCCACTGATGGTTTTGGTTATTGTTTTTCATTTCTTCCTCGTGTAGTGTTTTGCTCAAGACACTTTGCAATGCTGGTTTTCTAGCTACAAATTCTTTTAGCTTTTGTTTATCATGAAAGATTTTTATTTCGTTGTCGTACCTGAAGCTTAATTTTGCTGGATACAGAATTCTTGGTTGGCATCCATTGTCTTTCAGTGTTTGAAATACGTTGTTCAGGATCTTCTCGCTTTCAGCGTCTGTGATGAAAAATCCATTTTTAACCTTATTGGTTTACCCCTAAATGTAATCTGCCTCTTTTCTCTTGTAGCTTTTAATATTTTATCTTTGTTCTGTATATTGGATATCTTCATAACAATGTGTCTTGGCGTTGGTCTACTGTGATTTTGTGTGCTCGGTGTCCTGTATGCATCTTCAATTTGTATATGTTTCCTTTTTTATTTCTGGAAAGTTTTCTGTAATTATTTCATTCAGCAGGTTACTCATTCCCTTGGTATGAATCTCTGTGCCTTCCTCTATCCCGATGACTCGTAAGTTTGTTTTTTTTTATGTTATCCCAAATCTCTTGGATGTTTTTCTCGTGATTTTTTACCAGCCTATCTGAGTTGGCTAGACTCTTTTCAAGATGATATATTTTGTCTTCATTATCTGACATTCTGGCTTCTACTTGCTCCACTCTGTTAGTGATACTCTCGATTGAGTTTTTAATTTGGTTTATCATTTCCTTCATTTCTAGAATTATTGTTTGATTTTTTATAATCTCTATCTCCTGATAAAGATGCTTAACTTCTTCTTTTGTCTGTTTATGTAATTCATTTTCAATGTGATCTTTAAGGTTCCTTTCCATCTGTCTAAGGTGTTCCTTGAGTTCTTTATATGGCCATTTTTCTGATGACTCTAGGTCCTGCTGAATATTTAGGCTGTCCTTCATTGTTTTTACTCCTTTTCTTCCTTGCTTTTTTATGCTCATGTTACTTCTTGTTCTGTTTGACTGCTGAGTTACTGTTTACTCTTGTAAATTTATTTGATGCTTGGGAGGATAGATATTAGAAGGGAAGGGAAGAAGTCACTAAAGAGAATGAGTGTAGGCAGGTAGAATTCAAGAAAGGGGGAATAAGAAAATTGAAAAGAAATGAAAAGACAAAAGAAAAAAAGTGAAAAGAAAGAAAGAAAAAATGAAAAAATAAAAATTTAAAACAAAAAAAAATTATAATGATAATAAAAAATGGAAATTAAAGTTTAAAAAATAATAGTAATAATAATAGAATAAAAGAATTTAAAAAAATTGAAACCATTAATAAGAAAGTTAAAGAACAACAACAACATCAACAACAAAAAGTGAAAATAAAATTAAAATAATAATAATAATAATCATTTAAAAAATAATAATAATAATAAATGCAGTCATAGAGCTCGATTAACTTCTATTCCAGTAGGTGGAGCTATGCCCACTGGGCCAGGCTTCTCTTCTTGATAGGTGGGAACCAATCACTGTGCCTCAGCTCTTCTTCCCAGACTGTGCGGGTCTCCAATCCTGAGTGCCTAGGGCCTTCTCTTGTGGTTCCTCAAGCCAGGCCCCGCTCACCTGTGACGCTCACCACAATAGTGGCTACACGCCGGGTCTGCTGCTCCTGGGAGCCCTGTTTTTATGGATGCCTGGGCACACCCTTTCTGTTTGCCTCCCTCAGACCCTAAGTTTGTAGGGCTTGGGGCTGAGGACCCCCAGTGAATTTGTTTGCCCTCAGGTAGCAACTCCCCTGGTAGCTGGTGCAAGGGACCTCTATTGTCAGCACTGGTGGGAGCAATATCCGGGAGTTCTGCGCTGCTAGTCCCACGTCACTCCTGATTCCCTGGGTCTGGCTATCATGCTCAGTTGGCTTTTACCTCTGTGAGTTCAGGTGGGCCGACTAGTTATTTCAGCGGGATCATTAGTGCTGAGTCACAAGAAGCAGGCGAACCGGAGCTAGAATGCAGCCAATCCGGGCTCGGTGTGTTCTGAGAAGGGCAGATTGTTCGCCCAGGATCCCCTTCAGCTCAATAGTGCCTAGTGGTCCTGAGCAAACAGTATTTTCACAGTTTACTTCTCCCTATGCCCGCGCAGCTGAAGAGGTTAGAGACTTGATCTCTCCGTGTCCGCTGCCATGTTGGATCACTTAGATTTTAAATTGTCACTCATCTTATCAGCTGTTCTATTTTACTCGGCAGCTCACTTGCGTAGTGAAGAGTCTGCTCTAAGGTGCTTTGTGGGAAGCGGCGGCGGCAGCGGCCCAGATGTGGCCTTCGGGACCCCCGGGGAGGGGGTGCGGGCTGGGGGAGGGGAGGCAGCACCTCGGGGCCCGCGTGGGCCTCGTACTGGGCATGCGAGAGAGCGGGCAGGGCGGGGGAAAGAAACTGAGATCTAGATTTAGGGAGTGAGCATGGGAGGAGAGACGGCGGGGGAGAAGCAAAGCGGAAAGGCGGAGAGGAGAAGGAGAAGGGGCCGAGGGAGCCGGGCAGCTCGGGGGCTATAGCCTTACTGCTCGCGCTGAGGTCGTGATGGACTCACTCCACCTTGGCTGGAGTCGTGGAGGATTCACTCCACTTAGGCCCCTTTCTTGACACGGTGCTGAGTCTTTGTTGACAGACCTCCTTTAATGATCTTTACTTCTTCTTTTAAGACGCGGCAACATATGCTGCGGGCACGGCAGCGCGGAGCATGGAGCGGCTTACTCACTTCCCGCCGCCATCTTTTTTCTCAATTCTGCAGCTTTCTTTTAAAGGCATGGTAAAGTGCTGCTCCACGCACGGTGGACACATGCGGAGGTCTGAGTGACACTCGTAGCCCCCTCGGGAGGCCCGACGCGCCTGGGCCCCTCAGGTGAGGACCAGGGCTCTCATTTTAATGAAAACCATGGAGGTGTCTGAAAGTCTCCAAGTGCAGTTTCCCACGTGCATACGACACAAAGGGATGACAGAAATAAGTGTAAATATTCAACTTCTGAAGCATGGGCATGTCATGTGTGGCAGGTGGGATGCTGAATAATAGTCCAGGCTGGTGGACAAATTATTGTGCATATGGTTTAATGACAGATGCTAAGTGATCACTCTTAGCATTTGGTTTTGCTTTTCTCCAAGCCAAGACAGAGTCCACACTTTCCCTCAGGAAGCAGTTACCGTGCAGCTGGTCCACTAGTCAAAGGTAGACTGAACTTTCCTCTTTTCTGCCTGTCTTTTATAGAAGTTATTGGAGAACACACTGCATGTGACTTATTTCGCTGCTGGTGAGGGTTTGGTGGCCAACGTGCAGCTGGCTGGAGGTGGCAGGTGGACATCATCTTGTATGCACTGCATGAATTACCTTTTCTTTATCGATTCTGCAATGAATGAGGGATCACAGATTGCATTGGTGGTTTTCCTTGTTTCTGACCCTCTTGACTAACTTTCCCATCTGTCATGAAGAATGATTTTTCTTCCAAGAGGCCAACCAGGATGTCCTGAGGAACTTCCATCTATAAGCCTTGGCAGAGTTTTTGTTCCCTGAACCAAGAGCCCCGCCACCCTGCCTGTGGCTCATTTCATGTGAAAAGAGGATCCCAACAGGAACTCATGTTGGCTTCCATGTTCTTTGAATACATGAGGGATTTTACTATTAGATGTTAAAATTCACATTTTCATTTTGAATAAACATTTTTATTTTGGAATGATTTTAAATTTACACAGAAGTTGCAAAGATGGTGCACAATGTCTCCTTAGACCGCTTGTCCAGGTTCCCTGCTTCCAACATTCTGTATATTCCTAGTAGACTTGCCTCATAAACCAACAGCTTCACAGTATGGATAGCTAAGCTTCAGCCTTCCTTGGGCATCCACATTTCCCACTCAGGTTCTCTTTCTGTTCTCAGGTTGGGTGCTGGCCACATAGTGCACCTAAGTCAGATCTCCTCAAACTCCTCTCACCTGTAGCAGCTTCTTCGTCTGTCCTTGCTTGCAAAGTTCCTGATAGTCTTGAGGAATACTAGCCAGCTATTTTGTAGAATGAACCCTGTTGTGGGTTTGTGTATGTTTCCCTTAGGTTAGACTAGAGGGTGAATTTTTGTGAGAAAGCTACAAATGGCGTGCAGGCAAATGAGTAGGACCATGAATATAAAACTATAAGCACTGGAGTTTGAACTTCACAAACTTTTTCTGTCATAAACTACTCTTTTTCATTTTATCGACTATTTAAAAATGTCTTAAAAAGTCCTCTAGTTAACAGAATGGATAAAACTAAAAAGTTCTGATTTGACACACAGGGCATTTTTGCTGGCCATTGGAAGGAAAGAAAATCATCTTAACTGTTTATTGAACTGGAGAAAAGGAAATCTATAATACTTGGTATACAGATTCTGTTGGGAGTCTCCCTGAGAACTCCCCAGGCCTTTCAAACATGGCGGCGGGCAAATTGCCAGTGGGTGGCTAGAACTCCCCGGGCCTTTCAGATAAGAAGCCCCTAATGCAATATGGCGGCGGGCAAGTTGCCAATGGGCGGATAACAAGTTTTTTTGAAAATTCACTAATTGGTCCTCCGTCTTCCACGCACATGAACAGTTCGTGATCTCCATGAATCTTATGCAGGGCGGTCGTGCGTGCACCATAGATAATGACCTGACCTTTACTATGATTGGCCGCGGGAGCTTCCTGGTCTAAGATAACTGACTTTCACTTTCTATATAAGCTAGCAGCAGTTTGCAATAAAGTGCTTCATCTTGGTCACTGCTATCTGTGTGTGTGTTTTGATCTCCAATGACGAGCCTTGGCCTTTCATTGGTGCCATGACTCAGATGGGGAAATTCCTCATTCTGAGGAACCCCTCTCTCAAGGTTCGCCGTCCTGGTTCACCTTTTTGAGCTCTGCTACATTCCACCCAACACCGGCTCTCCAATAGGTGACTCCTTCTGATCGACAACCGGTGAGTCCCCCTCCCCCTCTTTGGGAATCCATCTCCAAACCGCTATATGCAAAAGGCCTTGACTGTGAACGTCCAGCAAGGCTCTTGATGCCTAGTTTGGAGGAGAGAACGCACTCCACCACAACTTTCACAGTTATGGTGGACTCTCTGGATGCCCATTTCATGGTTGATGAGCTATAAGGGACAGAAGAATAGGCACTCCCTGACTCTCTCTATCTCCTTCTCCTCTCTTGGAAAAACCCTGACGTTAGGTGGCCTGTGACTCTCGGCCTTAAGGTCTCACTGGCTGGGCTCTTGGGTGACGACTCATTTGCCCTCCCGGCCCCAGCTCTCCCGAGTCTCTTTGGTTGACCTCTCCTTTCAGGGATGCCTGAAGGAAACTCAACCAAATTCTGTTCTAGTCCAGGCCATTCACCTCTTCTCTTCCTGTCGAGAGTCATCATGGGAGCCTCTTCTTCCCTCCCTGCTGATTCCCCTCTCAAATGCCTCCTGGCTAACCTTAACTGGTTGTCCCTCACTCCTGACATCAAACCCAAACTCATCAAATTCAGTTCACAAAATATGCCATATTACCAATTAGACAACCAAAACCAATGGCCCCCAGAGGGGTCTCTAGATCCTTAAATTCTGCATGACCTTTTTAACTTCTGCGAGTGCTCAAAAAAGTGGAAGGAGATCCCTTATGTGGAGGCCTTTTCCCTCCTCCGCTCCCACCCTGAACTATGCTTCTCCTGTAGTCCTCACCAGGTCCTTTTAACTTGTAAGCCTTCTCCTCCTGAGCTTTCAGACTTTCCTTTTGATCCTGCAGATGAACCCCCATCTTATAAACCTGCCCCTGCCATCCCCTCACGGAAGTTCAATAATAACACTGCTCCCGCTGGCTCTTTTGTCCCCCTCTCACTTGGTCCCGTTCTGCTGCATCCCAAACCATGGCCCCTCTACGTGAGGTTGCCAGACCTGAGGGCATCATTTGAGTACACCTCCCTTTCTCAATGTCAGACCTTACCCAAATGGAACAGAGGCTAGGCTCCTTTTCTGCTGATCCTACCACCTACATCAAGGAATTCCAATGGGTCCTGCAGGCCTATAGCCTCACTCACCATGATATATATATGCTTTTGGCCAACAGTCTCCTCCCAGAGGAGCACGGTCGAGTTTGGGAACTCGCCAGAGCCCATGTGGATGAGGTCCACAGGGTTGATCAGGCATATCCCCCAGGGCCCCTGGCAGCTCCAGAGCAGGACCCTGGATGGGACTGTAATACTGAGGCTGGAATTCGAAACAGGGATCACCTCTCCGCTTGTATTATTGTTGGGCTAAAAAGGGCAACAAGAAAAGCAGTAAATTTTCAAAAATTATAGGAGATCATTCAAAAACATGAAGAAACCCCATCAGAGTTCTTAGACTGGCTTACAAAGGCCCTCCAACAATATACCAATTTGGACCCTGAGACTCCAGATGGGCGACATGTTCTCATGACTTATTTTCTTTCTCAAAGTTACCCCGACATCAGGGCTAAACTTAAGAAACTAGGGCAAGGCCCTGCAACTCCTCAAATAGAGATACTAGCCATAGCCTTTAAGGTTTTTCATAACCGAGATGAGGAAATTGAACGACGACGCCATAAGGCGGAAGAGACTAGATTTCAGATGCTTGCCCAAACACTACGAGGCAATAATTTACCTCGAAAATCCAGATCTCCCCCGGGTGCCTGTTTTAAATGTGGCAAAGATTAACACTGGGCAAGAGCCTGCCCTGCCCCACATGCTCCACAGACTCCCTGTCCCAAATGCCAACAGCGGGGTCTTTGGGGCTCCGATTGTCCTAGGACCCGTAGGGGTCCTATGGCCAGAGAGTCCTCCAACCTTTTGGGCATTATGTCTGAGGATTGATGGAGCCTTGGGTCCTTGTCCCCGGCCTTGACAATCAACAGGCAAGAACCTAGGGTGCAAATTCAGGTGTACGGGCATAAGATTAATTTCCTCCTTGACACAGGGGCTACATTCTCCATGCTGACCAAGTTTTGGGGACAGATGATGCCATCCACTTCTCCTATTGTTGGGGCAGGAGGAAAAACCATTTATCCTAAGAAAACCCCCTTGTTACTTTGCTCCATAGATGGCTTCCCGTTCTCGCAGTCCTTCCTGGTCATGCCCCAATGCCCTGTTCCTCTGTTGGGTCGGGATATACTTTCCAGGCTTCACACCACCATCAGTATTCAAGCCCCCAGATATAACATAGCATCAGGTATAACTACCTCCTCCTTTCTGGCCCTGTTAGCTGAAAACTCAATCTCCCCCATTGGATCGGTAAACAAGCAAGATGCCAAACCCTCTCCTAAACCCAGTCATGAGTCCATATCAATGAACTTAGTCAACCCTCAAATTTGGGATATGGAAACTCCCTCAACTGTTTCCTGCCACCCGGTTTCCATACATCTCAAAGATCCTGATAAGTTCCCCAGCCAGGCGCAGTATCCATTGTCTACTAAGGCACTCCAGGGCTTACAGCCTATCATCCAAGACCTTCTTTCTAAGGGGTATCTCCACCCCGCTCACTCTCCATATAATACTCCCATCCTGGAAGTTCACAAGTCTAATGGCTCCTATCACCTTGTTCAGACCTACGGCTTCTTAATGCAGCTGTAAGGCCTATACACACCCTAGTCCCTAATCCCTACACACTTTTATCCCAGATCCCTTCATATGACACTCACTTTTCTGTCATTGACCTAAAGGATGCTTTATTTTCTATTCCCTTGGCTCCCGACTCTCAAGACCTCTTTGCCTTCACCTGGACAGACCCAGATACTAGACACTCACAGCAATTCACTTGGACTGTTCTTCCTCAAGGGTTTAGGGACAGCCCTCATGTCTTTGGTCAGGTTCTGGCCTCTGATCTGCAGGCTTTCCGTTCCTATTGCTCCTCGTCTACCCTCCTTCAATATGTTGATGATCTCCTTCTCTGTAGTCCTTCTAGGGACCACTCAAATAATGATACTGTTAACTTACTTAATTTTTGGCACAACAAGGATACCGAGCTTCACCTCACAAAGCTCAATTAGTAACTACCACAGTCACATATTTGGGTTTTTCTATTTCCCAGGGGAAGAAATTTATCACATTAGACAGAAAACAATATATTATATCTTTGCCCACTCCCAAGACCAAGGATGAAATACTTTCCTTTCTGGGATTGGCAGGATACCTTAGGGCATGGATCCCCAACTTCTCCCTACTTGCCAAACCATTATACAATATGACAAAAGGCTCCCAAGGCGAACCCCTTCCCTCAGCTGTCAGGAAGCCCTTCACCATGCTAAGAAAGGCCCTTCTCCAAGCACCTGCCTTACACCTTCCTAATCTCTCCCAGCCCTTCTTGCTATACGTACATGAAAAACAAGGACAGAGCTTAGGGGTACTGGGGCAGAACCATGGCCCAACCTTCACACCCATAGCATACCTATCCAAACAGCTTGACCCCACCATTAGGGGTTGGCCCCCATGTCTCAGGGCTTTAGCAGCTGCTCATTATCTTCAAAAGGAAGCATACAAACTCACCTTTGGCTCACCATTAACTGTTCTCTCCCCACATCATTTAAAGGACTTCTTGACATACAAGGGATTGCAGTCTCTCCCCCCATCGAGGATTCTATCTCTTCTTGTCTCCTTTCTAAAAAACCCTACTATCTCTTTTCAACCCTGTTCCCCACTCAACCCTGCTTCCCTCCTTCCATGTGCCCCTCTGGAGCCTCCTACCCATAAATGTTCTGAAGTACTAGAGGCACTCCTGCCCCATCCAGCCACTATTTCTGAAGGGCCTCTTCCCTCATCAGATCTCATCTGTTTTTCTGATGGCAGCTCCTACTTTCATGGGGATATTAAGGTAGCAGGCTACGCTGTCATCTCCCTCTCTTCCATCATTGAGGCTAATCCTTTGCCACCCAACACAACCAACCAACAAGCAGAACTTATAGCTGCCACAAGAGCATGTGAACTAGCAAGAGGAAAAAAGGTTTCTCTATACACTGATTCCAAATATGTCTTTCATACATTAGTTTCTCATGCAGCTATCTGGAAGCAGAGGGGACTCCTAACTACTAAAGGAACTGCTATTATAAATGCCAGCCTTATTTCTAACCTGCTACGAGCTTCCACACTGCCTTTACAGCTGGGAATAGTCCACTGTAAAGCCCATCAGACCGAGTCTTCTGCCACAGTGGGCAACTCTAAAGCTGACCAGGCAGCCCGGTCAGTGCCCTACAGGCCCCATCCTCTTCCTCATTACTCCATCTTTCCTCTGAGGAGCGACCTCCTGACCCTCACCAGCTCATTAGATTCCTCCATTCACTGTTCCATTCTAGCCCCCAGAGCTTATCAATTTTCCTTCAGTCTTTTTTCCCTCTTTCCTCCAACGATCGGATCTTCCTGCAACAGCTTACATTCACATGCCAGATCTGCCAGAGGACCAATACCAACCCCCCCTTAAAATCCAGACCCTATCCTTCTCATTAAGCCCGTGGTCACACCCCAGGAGCTGTTTGGCAAATTGATTTCACAAACATGCCCAGGGTAAAAAACATCAAATATCTCTTAGTACTGGTGGACACATTCTCAGGGTGGATAGAGGCATTTCCCACATCCAATAAGCGGGCGTCCACGGTTGTGGATGGTTGATGTCTGACATAATCCCTCATTTCGGGATGCCCACTTCCATCCAGTCAGATAATGGCCCAGAATTTACCTCGCAGATAACTCAGGGGCTGGCTAGCGCACTATCACTCCCTTGGCACTTCCATTGCCCTTACCATCCCCAAGCCTCCGGGAAAGTTGAAAGAACTAATCGGTCTCTCAAAGAAACCCTCACCAAGTTCACCATGGAATTAAGCTTAGACTGGACTAAGGTCCTCCCCTTGGCCCTGTTGCATCTCAGGGCTTTACCAAAGAAACCATCCAACCTTTCCCCATTTGAGGTTATGTACGGCCATTCATTCTTACCCCCCAGAATACAGACTGAACAATTACCTATACCTGATTCCTATGCTCTACCTCTCCTTTTCTATCTACACTCTGAACTTTGGAAATACCAGGACTGGCTTTTACCTGACCCAACCATTACTCAAAACCCCCTCACCCTAACACCCGGCCAAAAGGTATATTACTGCCCCCCAGGTGAAAGACCCCAAATATGCCCCAAATGGGAGGGCCCTGCCTCCATTATCAATGTGCACTCCCTCGGCAGCAAAACTCAGACTCACAAATAATCAATTAACTCCATGGATTCAAATTTCCAGGCTCAAACCATGCATCCGGGAAACTGATTCTGGCAACATCGGACCAGAGGACTCGCAAGAATCCACACCTACATACTCTTGCTCTCCCCACCCTACTGACCCTTTAAAAATTCGTCTCTCTTGTGTTTCTGCCCTTACACCCATAGCTGAGAACATATTTGAAAATGTACCTTAGCTTTCTGATCCTCATCCTCATCCTTACCCCAAGGGTAATGCCTTCACCATTGTATGTCTAGAGATTCAAGGTGAGAGAAACATACACACAAAAAAACACCCAAACCACCCGGTTGGCTACCACTTCTGACTGTCCCCTAACAGGGTGCTCCTCAGCCATCTATATTGTACTCTCTTCCTCTTCCTCTGAGCTCATTAAGCATGCCAGCTGCCCTTACTTATGTTTTCTATATGACTGAAATAAGGATTACTGCAAACAGTGGCCGGAAACCTACGGAGGCTGCCCCTATTGGTCATGCAGAATTCATGATGCATATTCAGGGCAATTAAATATAGGAAGATTTAAACTTGAGTCTGCCTCCCACCAATACAAGCTGACCATCCCAGACCCTGGGAACTCACGCTGGGCAGCAGGAGTGAAGACTTCCTTTTATCGTGGCGGGTATGCCTCCACTCCCTGTGGTTCCTTATCCATTGCCCGGGAATATGTTTCCATAGAGTCCCCAGTCTCTCTTGTCTCAACCAACATAAAACACTCACAACAACAGCTGCTCGCATCCCTAGAAAGCCAACACACTTCTGACTCTTAGGCTTCACCGATTTATACCTGGTTACAGATCATCACTGACACATTGTCCTACCTAAACCAAACTTTCCCCGCTGTAAGTCCAGTGAATTGCTTTCTATGCGCTTCCCTAGCATGGCCCTTGCTTGCTGCAGTTCCAATAAAAGTTTCCAGCGCGGATGTTTCCAGCTTGCCCAACTCATCCTACAAAAAGAAACCTATTAAACCCCTGCAGAATGTTCCTTTTTGGGAACCTGAGGAAAATAATCACAACATAATTCCTCGGGTTTGCCTTCTGGGATCTGCAACTCCCAATTCCCTTCTGGCAGGTTTTTGCCACAGTATCCTAACCATCAACCACACCACATACTCCCCACCAGGTCTCTTCTTCTGGTGCAATGGCACTCTCACCGCCATTATACTCTCCCAACATGACTAGCCCATGTTTATTAGTCACCATAGTTCCACAACTCACTCTCTATAGCAGCTCTGAAGTAAAATCCATCCTTAACCCTCTAAAACGTGGAAATGGGCTACATTCCTTCCGTTGGTGAGAGGCATTTCATTAACAGCCTCAGCGGCAAGCGCAGGGTTATCAGGGGGAGCCTTAGGTCATTCTCTATGGGCTGTCAAGGACATTAATTCAAAACTTAAAGGAGCACTTACTTCCACAGCAGAATCTCTAACATCCTTACAAAAACAGGTCACCTCATTGGCACAAGTCACCCTTCAGAATCGCAGGGCCTTAGATTTACTCACCGCCGAAAAGGGTGGAACCTGTCTTTTCCTTAGGGAAGAATGCTGTTATTATATCAATGAATCGGGTCTTGTGGAAGACAATGTTGTTAAGCTCACTGACCTGGCAGCCACCTTAAGGACCCCAGCAAGTCAAAACCCTTTCTCTTCCTTAATGTCCACTCCCCTTCTGGTATGGGTATGGCCTATCCTTGGACCACTATGTGTAACTTTTTAATGTGTCTATTTTTACCATGTATTATAAAGTTTGTTCAAACTCAAGTAGGTAAAATCTCTAACCAAACTTTTAACCAGCTTCTACTTAGAAATTATCAGCTTCTGGCCACAGATGAATCAACCGCCTTCTCCAGAGAACATCCCTCCCAATGCTAAAAACCCTTCAAAGGTTCCTGGGATGCCTTCTTGAGAGCGATATCTGATGATGCCTGGCTTGTACCCACCGTGGAGACTTATACTGCCTGGACTGAAGTGATAATGAACCTTTGGCTACAGGGAACATTTTGTAATGTCACATCTGACCTTATACCAATCTTTGTAGCTCTCTTGTGGGGACTCCTAACTTCCCTCCTTCAGACCCCTTCCCCAGCGACGCCCCCCACTCAGCAGGAAGCAGCCAGAACGAATCAACGTCCCTTTCCATATAATAACAAAAAAGGGGGAATGTTGGGAGTCTCCCTGAGAACTCCCCGGGCCTTTCAAACATGGCGGTGGGCAAATTGCCAGTGGGCGGCTAGAACTCCCCGGGCCTTTCAGATAAGAAGCCCCTAATGCAATATGGCGGCGGGCAAGTTGCCAGTGGGCGGATAACAAGTTTTTTTGAAAATTCACTAATTGGTCCTCCCGTCTTCCGTGCATGTGAACAGTTCGTGATCTTCATGAATCTTATGCAGGGCGGACGTGCGTGCACCATAGATAATGACCTGACGTTTACTATGATTGTCCCCGGGAGCTTCCTGGTCTAAGATAATTGACTTTCACTTTCTATATAAGCTAGCAGCAGTTTGCAATAAAGTGCTTCATCTTGGTCACTGCTATCTGTGTGTGTTTTGATCGCTGACGACGAGACTTGGCCTTTCAGATTCTATTTATGGGGGCAAGAAAGCAGCTGTCTTATGATTTAGAGGTTAACTGTTATTGTAAGTTTATGCCTATTTAAAAGAGCATGTGTCCAAGTCTGTACTGTCTGGTTACAAAGTTTTATTTATTAATTTGTTTTGATGCAAAGGCCTTAATTGTCAGGGTTGCTTTTATCCATGTAACATGGTGGGACCTAGAGAAAGTGGTAGGTTCAGTCGGTGTGGCCAATATGATTAAAGCACCTTTCAAGTTTCTGTAAGTTCTTAGCTGCTTTCTCCCTGGCCACACACACCTTGTTCCCAAAGTTACCAGGTTTTAGAGTGATGTTTGTCTTAGGTTTGTCTTAAGGTGACAAACCCTAAGATAGGAGGGGGCAGACAGGGAACTCCCATGTCACTCTGTCTGGCAGAAGCCTGCTTTCCTATGGGGGCCTTGGTGCTCTGGACTGCACACCACCTCCTCTCCCCTTTGCCTCTCCATCCCAAGCATGCTGTGCCTTGCCTAGCACAGAGTTTTCATCACATGTGCAGCCAATGTCCTGGATTAAGTGACTCCAAAATCGTCAGAGCAGTTGTTGTTTTCCTGATTGGGTTTAGACTAGCTGAGAGGATAGAGAGGGAGAAGAGAAAAAAGAACAGGCCTCACCCACCTTGATGTGTGCCTGACAAGCCTGTTCTGTTCCAGCTCTGTGCCTGCTCAGGTGCCTCCCATGGGTACCTGTATTGGCATCCTCACTTCATGGCTTACATACTATGGAAAAATTCCTTAAATTTGTTCTATTAGATAACATGAAAATTATATTACCCCCAGAAAGTTTTGTGAGGATCATGTGAGATGATGTGCATCAAAATGCTTTGAAAAGCATCAAGTCCTGGAGAAACATCCAGCATGGACATACTTACTAGTGACAACTGAGTGAAGAGTCTGGGCTTTCTTCTATGCAACCAGAACACTTTCATTCTGTGATGGTTAGTGTTATACCTGTGCCAGCTTGTTGGAGCAGGTGTTGATGTGCCGAGATGCTGGGCTTGGTCCCATATGGCCAGCTGATTTAATTCATTCCGTATCAGTCTAAGCTGACAATAGCCCAGTGGGATGAGGGGTAAGGCTGGTGCCTAAGCCTCTCCCCACTGTAGAATGGCTTCAAGCCCACCCCTCCAAGATGGTGGGTCATGTGAAATAAGCACATCTTTTAAAATTAAAGCACAGCTGTATGTCCACTACTCTTTCCTCTAAAGTTACTACCCAGCTCTGGACTTGACTCTCCACTGATAATACTCAAGAACTAGAACTGCTAAGTCTGTTTGTTTTAAATCTGGTTGTTAATGTCAGTTTTGTTTACACTAATGGCTTCTCAAGGGAAAGATTCATGCATTATTAAATGTTGCTTAAGGAAAGAAAAATGTTTTGGGTTGGTTAAAATTCTTTGATTGCAAATTATAGAAAAGTCTACATAAAATGGGTACAAGAGAAAAGTAATTTAATGCTTCCTCAGGGATAGCAGGGCCAATTTATCAAGTAGTTACTATGGGCCCACTGTATTATAAATATATATATATATATATATATATATATACACACACACACACACACACACACACACACACATATACACATACACACAGAGAGAGAAACACATATATACACACATACAAAACACATAAACATATATTTATACATGTATTTACGTCTATATATGTATATACATTTATTTATTTATTTATTTAAATACAGAAGGGAGCCTGGAACACACCAGTCATCCTGAAGCCCTATCTGCTGTGAGGTCCTTGCCTTCCTCTCCTGCTCTCCTTCCTCTCACCATGCTGCCTACATTGGCAGAGGCCTCCTGTCCCCTCCGTGGTCACTCCCCTGTCCGCCCCGCCACTGCTGCCTTACCCTGTGCTTTCCCCGTAGCTCAAGCATGCACCTGCTCCCAGGGGTCCTGCGTTCCATCTTCCCTTCACCTCAAGCTCTTTTTCTTCAGATCACTTCCTCCCTTCCTCCAGGAGCGAGGGCAGCCCCTAGAAAGGCTTTCCTTCATCAAACAGCGATAACAGATGGGCGCGCACCCTGGACACCACTTCCTCAGGACGCCAGTTCCCTGGGGTAAAGACCAGGCTCTCTAACGCGAAAGACCTGAGCATGTCTTCTTTATTCTCATTGGCCCAGCCTGTGTCACATGCCTATGCATTAACCAATCACTGTGGAAAGAGGTAGTGAGTCTCATTGGCTCTGCCTTGGTCACATGCCCACGCCTGAGCCAATCACTGTAGAGACAGGACCTGACTGACTGTCAGACTTGGTTCAGGAATGAGGCTTCTTCCTTGGTGTTGGGCGCCAGGTGCTGGCGTGGAAGGACAGTTCTCCAGTGTGAATAAGGTACAGTTACCAGAAATGGAGTTGGGGGGGGAGGCGTGTGGGGGGAGGGCATGTGTATCTGAGGATACATTCAGTTTCTCACTCCAGAATGTTCCTTGGGTTAGTTTGATGGGTCGTGTTCCCTCCACACCTTGATTCTGGCAGTTTTCCACGCACTCCATTTCTCAGGAGTTCGGCCGGTCTCTCAAGGGTAGATTTCTAAACCATATTTTTTTTTTCTTAAAATGGATTAAGTATTATTGTCTGCTTAAAAATGGTTTGCAGTTTAAGAAAATGATAAATGGCTTATGAGGAAAGGAGAACATGCAGGTGTGTGGAAAGGACAACTTGTGACCTAGTTGAAGAGAAGTTATTCCCATGAGAAGAAGAGTGCCCAGGAGCCCGGCACCCACTTCTTACAGCTGAAGAGTGGCTGTCATCACAGTAAGACATGTGGCCATCACCTGGTGGCCACTACTCTGCAGAGGTCACCAAGGATCTGCTGGAGAACTGTGAGGGAGAGGGAGTCTTCCCAAGGATATTTGCAGGGTCTAAATCACATAAGTTACCGATAGGCAAAATATGCAGAGGACTCTTGCAAACCAATAAGAAAAAGACAAGTCTTGTCAGAACACTGGCGGGAGGGAGATTCCTGCAGTGCTGGGTCTCAGGGATGAATTTCTCATTCATCACCCCACCCTGGGTGCCCAGGGGAGAGTAGAGAGGTAAAAGTGTGTCATTGGTGAAGCATGGAACTTGGTACATGAGTAGGAGCATGGCATACAAGTTAGAAACAAAAAAGTAGGTTAAAAAATGGCAATGTGGCTAGATTTCTAAAAAGGTATATACTGAGTGAAGAAGGAAATGTCATGAACACACTGTCTATCCCACATATGGTGATGTTTATTTTGCCAGAACATATGCAAAGCACCATGCCCATAGTAAAATAGGTGTTAATATGTTAAAGTGCTTGCCTACAAGTGATGAACATGGAAAATGATTTCTTGGTTGAGCCATTTGAAAACACCAATATTTGATGTTTTGACCCACAAAACTGCAAATTCATATGTTCAACATAATTAGTAAACAAGAAATCTTACTTGGAGTAATAATAATAATGTTCCCTGCAAGAAATGAAATTAAGTTAGCCTGATACCTGAGTTTCTTTTTAATATGCATTTCCTGGACTTGATTTCTCTACATGATTTCATCCTGCTGCTAAATATTGTAGCATGGGTCCAAAGAGCAGAAGAAGAGTTTTCTTGCTGTCCCAGAGAGACACCTCTGTGCAAATACTGGCTAGATATTGACTGATCTGTTTCTCCTGTGGATTCTAAACTACCATGTAAAGTGTCAGCTCCAGAATAGGAGTAACAGAGTAACCTGTAGGGTGCAGGGTAGGTGTATTAATTGTCTTGGTCAGGGAGAGAGCTTTGTTCCAGGGTGCTCACAGATGTGAGCGGAACTCAAGGAAGAGCTACTAAAGGATGGCGTTTTCGTGTTGGGTGGATCTGTCTCCTCACTTCCTGTGAGCTGTGGCAAGGGACAGAACTTCATGTCAACATCTGTAGAGGTCCTGTGTTTTGGGAAGCAGTAACCACAGGCAGCAAGGATAGTTTGCTGGGATGGAGCAGGGGGTGACCTGATCTTTATATGCACCGAATTTTATGAATGCAACTTTGGCCAGTTTCTTCCCACCAGAGGCTTAGTTTCCATCTTTATGAAAAGTGTGGGTTGGATCAATCTCAGTCCAAAGTCCACAAGATGCTGAAGCTGCGGCTGGGGTGGAGGAGGCTGCTTGTCAGTCGGTGTAGTAGATACAAGGAGGACTTGAGAACAGTGATCAGCAGCTGGCCAGCCTCTGCTCTGCTCCCTGGTCCAGCTGCCTTGACACTGGCCCAAGGTCCCATCTGTCTATTACTGGAACAGGCTTCAGCCCCCGGCTTCTGTTTCTTCACCTGTGAAATAGAGTTTTTAAAAAACAGTGTTTGTCTCAGGTACTGGGTCTGGCATTCTGTGAACCAACATAATGATAGTTATTTTATAGTTGAAAGCATTTTGTGTGTGTGTGTGTGAGAACGTGTAATGTTTCCAATAGTTACTGGTGAATTGAAAAGTATGTTGTTTAATGATCTATTTTCCATTTGCATTTCATCTATAATAAATTGTCTCTATATTCCTTCCACATTTTTCCTCTTTGGTTTATATTTTTTCCTATTCTAAAGAATATCATGGTATTAACCTTTGTTTCTCCTAGTACCTGTGTGGTTTTATAAATATTGCTATTAAGAAGCACAGTCTAGCTCCTGTTCTTTGACTGGGACGGCTTCATGGTGGCTTTGATCTATAGAAAGGGGTGAAACTGGCATTAAAGCATTAAAGTTACTCCTTGGTAGCAAGGGATCTTGTCCTTTTGGTCCCCTTTGGATTGTCTCTGCCCTGGAGAAAAACACTAGTTTTGCCTCCTTGAGGCTGAGAAGTCATATGAGAAACAGGCCTGGCAAGCACTAGTCTCTGTACTGGACTACCCAGTGACAATAGTCCAGTTGACCCCAGGAGACTAGTCACAAGAGCCACCAAGCTGAGCACAACACACATATCTGACTCCAGATACAGCAAATACATCGGCTGTTACAGCCACTCCATCTTTTGGTGTTTGTCATAGAGCTTTAGATAACACTACACACACACACACACACACACACACACATACACACACACTCTCTCTCTCTCTCTCTCTCTCTCTCTCTCTCTCTCTCTCTCTCTCTCTCTCTCCTCCTGTGTCTGTACATATGCATTTCTCATTACCACAGATTGCAGCGGAGATCACTGAGGTTTAGACGGTACATTTTAACCTCCACTTCATGCGTCTCCTTGTTTGAGTTTTTCCGATAAGCAGTAGTAATTTTTCTTCATAAGAAAGTGGTCTTAGCAGGGAGAGGGTGGAGTGAGGGCTGTCAGCAGGAGCGACCTCTCCAGGCTGCAGCTTGCTGCTCTGCTGCAATCTCCTGGGCTTTTCATGATTTATTCTTACACAAATTTCCATCTTCCCATATTTCTTTGCCCTTCTGCTCTGACTCCTGAGAGCAGATCCCCTTTCTTTTTTCTCATTGTGTCAAACTCTGAGTAGGTGCTCCACAAACCTATTCAATGCCTTTCCTGGATGTACTCATCCACTCCGTTATTAATCATCTCAAGATGTCCACTGAGATTCTGTCCTGAGCAGAAGACCGCCCTTAGTCCAAGATGCTTGCCCAGGAGGTAGAGGCTACTGCCCAACCCACATAACCACTAGAGCTGCGTGAGTGCTCCTTGAGCACCTCCCACCCTGTCACTCTTCCCAAGTGGGGCTCATGTGACTGCTTCCTCAGCTGAGTCTCCCTGCTTGGTTCACGGTGGCCTCAGTGGCACCTGATCCCCAGATGCTTATGCAGACCATGCTGCCACCCAACTGTCCCCCATCTCACTGTGGCCCTTTTCCCCTTAATGCACTCCTTCTCTGCTGTGGGGTCTCCTGTATCCAGAGCTTCTCTGCACTGATCTAGGTCTCATGGGAACACATCACCTGGCCCCCACCCCACTGGGGCAGCAGTGCCCAGGTATCTCCTTGCTCACTATCTCAGCAAACGTAAGATATGTATTGTCTCACAACCTCTGTAGGGGGACTTTCAACTTTGGAACAACCACCAAAAATACTTCCTTGTTTTCTTCTCCAGTGACCCTTCCTCTCAAAGCTCAAGGAATCGTCATTTCTCTTTTGACAGACCAATTGTCTTTTGATGGGCCAAGTGTCCCTCTGAACCACTTGTGTCACAGATGTGATGTTCTGGGTCTACCCGCATCACTTTGCTTCCTCTAAAGTGTTCCGTTTTCTCAATCATTGTTATGCTATCAGTTCCAAAATTTGACTTGAAGACTTTTGAAAGTCAAGAACTGATATTTGGTACTCTGTGTTTCTGTGGGAACCTTCTTGACTTCAACAGTGGACAGCAGGGCCTAAATTGAATATAGGTGGAGGAAAAATTCTAGGCACCACAGACAGTGATTAATTTATAAAAATATTCCACTCCATGGACAATATATTGTACCTGATAAAAGGGATCATAGTGTCAACACTGTTTTCAACCTAGATATTTCCATTTAACATGTTTTTTGAACATTTTCTTATAAGCATTTGAGTCTATGTAGTCTATATAATTCAGCATGCTTTTTAGCAAGCCTCAATGCCTTAACCAGTCTAATATTGATGTACATTTAGGTTCCCCCAGTATTTGCAAGTGCAAACACAGCTTCAATGAAGATCATTGCACATGTATTTTTGCGCTTTTGCAGTAGGTCCTTACGGTTCTGGTCAGGGCAGAAGGTGAACGCAGACGTGTTGCCAGGGTGCCTTAGGCTTTCCCTCCATGGGCAAAGTCTGTTTTCTCTATTTAAGAAATTTGGTGGGAAGGATTACAGGAAAAGAGTTTGGAAAGGAGACTGAGGTTGGCCAGGGAGGTGTGAACTCCAGGTATGGTCACCTACACTGCTGGCAGTTCTGCCTAGGGGCTCGCCCCGCAGATCTCTCAAGCCACCTTCACACCTGATGGGTGGTGGTCAGCCTTGGTCAATGGGGGCACCAGCAGGAGTTTGCCAGGGGAAAGGAGAACGAGTGGCGTGTTTCCTCCCACTTCTTTGAGAGCCACAGGATGGTCTAGAAGCTCCACACCCATCTAGAGCATTAGCTGTGCTTGTGCTCTCGGAGGCTCCAGCACCGCCATGTGCTCCCCTTGGCCCTTCCTGCTCAGCAGGAGTAGCAGCTTGGCCCTGATGCCAGTTTCTGGGATCCTCAACAATGTGTCTTACTTTCCTTAACCTGTACACAATCCCTTCACATCTCAAAATAGTCTCCCCATTCAATTCTGTTCCATAAATCAATTTGCACAGAATCCTGCTCATGCTGCCACTGCTCCTGACTTAGCAGGTAAAGGCATGGGGACTCTTGTCTGCCAGCAGCAGGCCAGTGTGAGGAATGCCTGAGCGTGTCACCTCTCCTTGACACCAGCTGCCTGAAAGCCACTGGCAGAATGGATGGTCCCGGCCCAGCCACGCCATGGGCCGCCTGGCCTTGGAGCATCTGAAGGACGTTGGGGCTGGAGGACCATCCAGTGAATTTCCAGGCAGTTCACGAATGAGGTGCTGGTCTTTTAATATAAGGATTTTTTTATTCATTTCATACTTTATTACAGTTACTTGAAGGCATTTCCATGAACATTCAAGGTGCAATATTGTTGAAAAGTTGTTAAGGGAGTTTAATTCATTGAGATTTATTTAAGTCACAACAAAACCTGACATCCCATATCCTCTTGAATTATATTACCTCCAATGCTACAAATTTTTCACTTGGTTGAGCAGCAGTGAACTGACAACCCTTGAGCTCCAGTTGTTAAAGCAAAAATTGTTGGAAAATGGACCCTTTGACTATATTGGCTTAATTTAGCAAACCCATAGTACTTGGTAGAGGAAAATAAGATTAGGTATTAATAGTTAGAAATTTCAGGGATTGTGTCATGAGGCCCTGTCAGTGTTCTAGAAAGATTAGGTAGACCAAAATGGAAATATTAAACTTTAAAAAATAAATTAACCTTGTTTTTGATATTGATTCACACTTTTGTACTGATTTCCCTATATGTTACTTAAAATAGGGTTAAAAATAAGTTTAAATTACCAAGAAAGTTAAACCACCAGTATACAGACATTGGGACTCTGCCTCATTAGGAATTTTCTGCTGTTAATTCATTATATTAATTTCCTATTATTACTATAATAAATCGCCAAAAACCTAGTGACTTAAAACAACAAAAAACATTGCCAGCGATTAAAAAAACTACAAGCCTGGAGGGCAGAAATCCAAAGCAAGGCTCTAGGGAGCTGAGGTCAGGGTGTCCAGAGAGTCACATTCCTTCTAGAAGGTCTAGGGCACATCTGTTCTTTTTCCAGTTTCTAGACGTTTCCAGTATTCCTGGCTGTGGGACCCCTTTCTCCACCTTTAGATGCAGCAGTGCAGTGTCTTGGGACAGTGTCCTTCCACTCATGTGGACCCCTGTGAGTACATGGAGTCTGCCTAGAGAGTCCAGGAGAACATGCCCATCTCAGGATCCTTAACTTAGTCAAACAAAAATGCCCTTCTGCTATGGAAGACAGTGTATTTACAGGTGCTGATGATGGGAACAGAGAAGCCTGGGTGTGTATTATTCTGTTTATCACATATAGTGTGTGTGATATAGAACAGTCTGTATTGCAACAGTAGAGCCCAATGGAGGAGTGAACGCATTGGCTCGTGAGTTGAGCGCCCCAGGGGTGAACAGGAAGTGTACCTGTGTATCTGTGTATTAGAAATAGCTCAATGTATCCTTCCACTGCTTTTTTATATTGCATTGGTCACACTTTTTTTAAGTGCCCACCCTGCAAGGGTGGACCTGATTCCCTTGCTCAGGTGCTCACAGGCTGCAGGGAAAAGCTGCAGCTTTGTTTTGTGACACAGGTGTGCCCATGGAGTGCCTTTGTGGGGGCACCACCCACAGCAGAAGGGACCTAAGTTATGCAGCTGTGTCTTCCTGTGAGTCCTGATGGTCTTGCCCGTTTTGGCTCCAGCCACGTTCTCCAGTGTGCCTGTGAGCTCCACCGAGACAGGCTGTGCCCTCTGCAGGACAGTGCCTGGAGTGGGGTGGGTACAATGGACTCCTTGTCAGGGCGCTCATCTCATGGGGCATATCAGATGTCGCAGCAGGTCCTGCAGGGGCCAGCACAGGTGAAGGAGGCAAGAAGAGACAGGGGACCTGCACCCCTCCTCAGGGAAGTTTGTAAAGCTGAGATCTGGCTCCAGCGCAGCTGTATCTTCCTGTTCACACAGAACCTGAAAACCTTGTACATTGTGTGAAGTCCAGATTTTAATGTTGGCAGCTTACTTGCATTGTTTTAAAATTTAGATAAAGATAGAAAAAGAAGTCGCAGGGCACTCCCTCCCTGTGTGCAACCTTTCAGTTAAAGGCCTGGGGTGCAGGGGTGGGGCTGGGAGAGCTGCTGCTGACATATGGACCAGGGGACCAGGCAGCGGGCAGCCCTGTGCCCTGTGGGTATTTGTCTGCCCTCTCTCCTGGGCTGAAGCCACCCTGGCATCTGATGGCATCTCTTCTCCCTGGCTCCTGGGATGTGTGTCCCATCATCTCATCTTTTCAGGCCCCCTCTTTGTAACCCGTATATAAATCAATTTATGAAAACCCAGGTCCAGAATTCCAAGACCCTTACTAGTACCTGTTGATCCCTTTGGACCAAATCAGGTGCCATACACAAATCAGTCAATTGGTGAATTTGCTGAATTCCATACAGGACAAGAAAAGGTGGATGGTGGAGATAGCCACTCCCCCCCCCCCCAACTGGTTGATTTAAAAGAGGAGTCACCTCTGTCACAGAATACATCTCTGAATTCTGTAGCTCCTTGTCCCCTGCCCAGACTAGAAGCTCCCGTGGCTTAGAGCCTGGTGCAGAGCTTGGATGGTAACAATCATGTTGAAAATACTGTTGGACTACTGCAGAACACACCCCATGTGCTTCAGCCAAGAGTTTTAGGAAACATTTTGACAATTTTGAGAGAGGGAGTGGGGAAACATAAGAGTTACTGTGTATCTTTCTTCACAGCCTCTGCAAAATGGTGCCTGGCCATTTTAGGTACATAGAAATGATCTCAAAGTGAAGACTTTTTTCTTTTTATGGATTGGATCCTTTATCCATTGGAGTGTTGCTTTCATGCCCATCTTGATTTCAGACGAGAAGAGGGACATTGGCTGACAGAAAAATTGGCAGAAAGCTGAAGATCTAATTTTGAATTCAAGTGGGTGACCCTGGAATGCCCCCTGCCATGGAAGAGACTGTTTTCCCATCGATGTGGGGATGGGGAACTGGCCCTGTTCCCCTGTTCCCGAATGAAACACTTCCCTAAATCTAAAAGACTTCTCAAAAACAGATCAGAAACAGACAAAATTAATATTGATAGACTCAATTACATGGAAATGGACTTCTAGCAAGCATGCTAGCTGCCAAAATTTTAAAAGGTCTCTTTTCTCTGGTTCCTAGAATATAACTTTAAAATACATAAAAAGTAATCCTGGCCTAATCTGATTGTCCTTGCACACTGTGTTTTGGCAGAGTTCCTGTCATTGGCTTAACTGAAAAGTCAAAGAGGAGAAGGAAGAGCCCACAGTGTGGATTTAGCAGGATTAAATGAACAATATCGAAAAAGTCATGCTCCATTTCCTCTCTTGCTGCATTTTTCACAAATATGGCGCTGAATGTTTTTTTTTTTTTTTAATTCCCCTGTCTTCATTTTGATCACTTGTCAAGGTGAAGCTCAGCCACCAGTTTACAAGTCCTGTCTGATAAGAATTCTCCCATGAGGCTACTCAGAGCCTCTCTGTGCTTTCCTCTCCGTGTTTCCTCCTCCCACCCTTTCCCCAACACACAGCATACCCTTCTCAAGACCTGTGAACCATTAAAGATTGAGGCTAATCCAAGTTCAGGACTGCTACCCACATCCCAGCCTGCAGGCGGTCACATGGTTAGTCTTGCTACCCAGAGAGTTGGAAATGGTGCAGCCGTTACCCAGGATGTGCCTGGGGACTCAGAATGGTGACATGCAATAACATAGTATGGGGGCACTTCACATGTGGGGTCCTTGGAAGTTAGCATGCATGTGTGTGTGTGTGTGTGTGTGTGTGTGTGTGTGTGTGTGTCTGTGTGTGTGGAGGACAGGGGACAAGGCTGTCCTTGTGTACTGTGGCTTCAGCCTTGGAAAGCAGAAATTCCTCATTTAATGGAGAGGAGACCATTCTGCATAAAGCCCTGCAGTAACAGCTCATCCTAAAGGCTTTCAAAGGACTCTATGAATTAGGCTTTCCTCCTAGCATTTCCTCATACTGCTCTGTGCTTGGCTGAACTTGACTCTAATTATCCTCACTGGGATGGAGTGACTTGGGCATGTGTTTCATTCGGTTTGATCTTAAGTTTTGTGTGAAGAACAAAGTTCTCATCACAGGCTGAGAAAGACCTGCAATCCTTAGACAGCCTTTCTTGCAAGGTTACCATGGGTGGTTCTAGTGGATCTCTGAACATGGGGGCAGTCTTGGGGACCCGTGATGCTGTCCTCCAGGACAAGTGGTTCCTTCCACAATCTAGTGAGCTTTGGAGCTGACAGTGGCAGTGGCTTGGTCTGGCCCCAGCAACTTGCTGGCTGGCAGAGGACTTGGTGAATGAGCTGGTTGGCTTGTGCTATGATCAGTCAGACAGCCTCTGTGGGCACTGTCCCTTTTGAAATGGTAAGACATCTTAGCTTTAAAAAGCTGGTGCCACAGCAGGATTTTTTTTCAGTTCTTATTATTAAGAGGAACACTAGGTTGTTTTAGTTTGCTAATTCCCATGGACCTAATGGAAGCTGTTTAATCAGAAAAGCTACATTTTGATACCCTCCTCTTTACTGGTTGCCCCATGAGAGCTCCTGGAGTGCTGCTAGGTGATTTGCTTTGCACCTTTTTCATTTGTAAACCTTATTGAACTGGATCCTGCAGAGCCTTTGTTTTCTGTGTGCACATTGGGACCAATTTCTACGTGAAGATGGTTTCACCGAGGGATATCCATTGCACGTGGCAGATGTAGCCGCTTTCTAAGTCAGGCAGTGAGGCCCTTGGAAATCAGCTTAGCTCTGAGAACCTCCCAGTGTATTGAGGACTGGAAGAGTTTAGAAATGCCAGTGTCATTAAAGAGCTGTGTGGGTAGGTGACCAGCTGCTGACGGTGAGGGCCCCGGAGCCCAGACATCTGCCTTGGTTCTTTCCATTGGCTTGGAGGTGGCCAGACCTCCTCCCTCCCTTGGGCTTAATGGAAGCTTGGCTCATAAGCAGATTCAGGCTGTATCTGAGAGCAGAGTGATGAACCAGGCTCCAGGATCCAAGATGCATGGGGCTGTGGTTCACAAGGATGGTGGACCCAGGGGCGCGCCCTGGCTCTTCTCTTTTCAGTGCTCCTGGAAAATGTTCTGATCTCTTCTGTCATGGTTTTCTCTGTAATTTGGAACCACAGAATGGGGTACACAACTAAGTTATCCTAAGGGAACCTTTCAGGGCATTCCCCATCCACCCACAGGGTATTAACTGTCATCTCCCCAAGTTTATGTCCACCTGGAAGCTCAGATATGACTTTATTTGGAAACAGAGGTTCTGCAGGTCTAATGATTTCAGTATCTGTGACAATACCATCCTGGCTTTAGTGTGGTTCTTAATCCAGAGACTGGTGCTCTAATAAGAGGAGAGAAGACATAGGGACACAGGGAATAGAAGTCCTTGTGGCCTTGGAAGCAGAGGCTGGAGTGATGCTGGGACCTGCCAAAGAGCTCCCTGAGCCCCCAGAAGCTGGAGAATGCTGTGAAGGACCTCGTTAAAGAGAGTTCCAAGGCGTAATCCCCAGATCAGTTCATTTGGATTCCCATTTCCCTTTGACTTGCTCAGCTGGGTCATTTTTTCTTGCCTGTGGGTGAAAATGGCAGATCCATATCTTTGGATTAAAAACCCTCTTGGTCTAATAACCAATCCCGTGTGCATCCCAACTCCCAATTCCAAGGACAAGTTCTTCCCCTCCCCAGTAGAGCTTCTGTGGGAGACATGGTCATGGCCTGCCTGTCCTCTTGTCCACGACATTAGCTTCCATGTCCCCTACAGTCACCTGCTACTGAAGGTTCTGAGTCTGCAGACCAGACACAGGGAGACAAAGACGTGGGAAGAGCCAGGAGAGACCAGGCAGGCATGGTGGGCACAGTGTCAGCAGGCACCCAGGTGCTCTCTGGAGGCAGGTGTTTCATAGGGTGCTTGCTTGTGTCCTTGGTTTTTGTGGCCACTTTGTAAGTCCTCCATGTGGTCTGATACCTTCTCTGAATAGCAGCAGGTATTTATATTGGTCTTTTGGCCAAAATTGCAGTTTAAATTTCTAGTTAACTTCTAGTAAAACTGCCCACAGAGTGTCTGGCACACATAGGCACCCGGCAACTGGGACATGTTGGCTGTGTTACCATTTGTTGTTACCATGAGTTGGAGAATCTTCTGGTGGTAGAGAGCTGGGTCACAGATGCCCAAACCTGCACTGAGAGCTATGGTATGCTTTTCAAGGCTACCCATGACCTAACGTCCCCAGGTGGGCTCTCGTTCAGACAGGGGGGTCCTTAGTGTTTGGGAGCTCATGGGCTGTTGTTCGGGTCACGGGATTTGAGTTGCACAGGTGGGAGGACAGGGTGGGAGAGGCCAAGCTTACAAAATCCTCCGGAGAATGAATCACAATGTGGTCTGTTCCCAGTGGAGCAGGTGACGGTGACATTCAGAGTGAGGTAGGAATGCTGGCCAGTGCCGTCATGTATCCACTGTGGTCAGCAGTGTCCTCAGCCAGGGGCTTCTTTGGTTTGGTCTTGGTTCTTCAAGGGACAAGAACCTTTCATAGCTTGGGGAACGGAGTCACGCAGGGGCAAGGACTGAGTCTGCCCCCGGGGCTTCTGGCCTGAGTGGCCCCATGGCGGTTCCCCTGGCTGTGTGTCCTGCCTCTCAGGTCTCCTGCTCGCTGCTTTTGGTTCTGGAGCAGGTTCTGGTACTGCTCATTGTGGGCTTTTCCCATGGCATCGCCCTGGCCTTCAGTCTCCCCTGCTGGGCTCATTGGTCCCCGAAAGTCTCTCACTTAAGGACTGAAGTGCAGAGAGGTCAATCAGCGTCGGAAGCTGTCCAGGCTGGCGGTGCCTGTGCTGTTGCTGGCCTCCTGGCCCACGATGAAAACTGCCTCTGAAACCATGTCAAGGGACCAAGGCTGATTACATTTCCATACCTGGTAGACCTCTCTTGTTTGGTTGCCTCCCAAATTCCACCAGCTTCCTGAAGATAGCCTTTGAGGGAGCCTTCTGCCCCTGCCTCAGAGGAGACCCCTCCAGTCTTTTAGGGGCCTCCATACGCTTGTTTAGAGCCAGACCTTGAGAAATCACTGGCAGCCCATGCCAGGCAACTTCCCCGTGAGGTGAGGGCAGCAGAGCCCACATCCCAAGTGAGCACCAAGGCCAGCACAGCAAAGGGGCAGTGACAAAAGCCAGCAGCCTCCAGATTAGTCAGTACCTGGCCAGGGAGAAACAGCACATTGGGACGTAGAACGGAGTCATTTTAATGGCACTCAAGAAGCTGCATTGGGATGGAACATTCTAGAACCCAAATGCAGGGCAAGGAGGCATGTGGGGTTTAGTGGGAGGTGTGCTCTAAGCCAGGGCACAGATTGGACGGGAGACAGAGTATCCTGGGCCTCAGAGCATTCTGTCTGGCCGGGGTTTGCATGCCAAGGCCTGAAAGTCACTTTTCCTTTTCCTCTGTCCTTGTTCCTGCTGGGCACTTCCTGCAGGGTGGGGGCAGAGGCAACCCTTCTGCACGTGGCACAGCTCTGAAGCAGACTGCTTCTGCTCAACCTCAATTTGTTGGCACATTGTTTCCAGTTCTTAAAAGTGGATTTAGGATCTGGGGCTGCCAGGCAGGAGAGACTGAAAGTTCTTGACCATAGACATGCCTGGTATTTCAGGCAGGTCCTTCTTCCAATCCTATCTAGTGGTGGTCTAGAAAGACCACTAGGTGACCTCCCTGCTGTGAAGTCCCCATTTTCTGTTCCTGGGGCCTGGTTCCCACTTCCGACCTTCAGGACTGACCCCTTGGGTTTGTTTCATGGCCTCTGTCCATGGAAACAGCCTGCAGTGAGCCACCTTGGGCAAGGACCATTTACTCTGAAGAAGGCAGGGGCAGCACACCACTCCCCCAGTTTGTCACAGCTCTGAGGAATCTTGATCAGACAGTGGGCATTCCTGAAAAATGAAGAGGTGTGTATTAATTTTCCACTCCTGCTGTTAAAAAACACACACACATATATTTGTTATCTTATAGTTAGAGGACAGGATTCTGGCACATGTCTCATTAGGTTAAAATCAGGGTGTAGACAGAGCCATGGTTCTCCGGGGCCCTCTGGAGAGAACTTCTTCTCTGTAGCTTCCAGCAGCTGCCAGCAATGAGGGGTCCACAGCCCTTTCCTCTGCACTCAAGGTTAGCATCTCTGATCCTTCTCGTACAGATGTGCCTCTCTCTGACTGTGGCTGGGGAGGTTCCCCACTTGTAAGGATTCATGGGGTTCTGTTGGGCCTGCCTGGATAATCCGGGATAATCTCCTCCATCAAGACCCTTAATGGTATCCTATCTGCAAAATCCCCTTTGTCACGTGAGGCAGGAACACATTCAGATCTTCTGCAGATCAGGATGTGAGAGGAAACGCTACCCTGCCATGAGCAACTTGTAAGGTTGGTGTCTTGTCCCGCTTTTTATTGATGATGTTCAAGTTTTTAATGAAAATTTAATTACAAGAATAATCGATGCCTACATTCTCCTATGGTGAAGGAGAAGCTATGCAGACACTGCCAGCTCCTCTGGCCACCCATTTCATTTTCCAGTCCCCAGTCTAAAGTTGGCAGTGCCATCCTGTTGGAGTCTTTCTTCCAGATCTTTCTTGACGTATTGACATACTTGTGTAGCTGGACAACTCATACATGGCGTGTTTGGGGCATGGGGTGACTTTTAAAATAAAAGTCAGTATTCTTGATGAGTTACTCTTTGCATACAATGTATCTTGAGGAATTTTCTTCCCAGTGTAAATGACCTCACCTCATTATTTAAACTGCTGTGTAGTATTTTATAATACAGACACAATAGCATATATTGACTTTTCTTCTATTTCTGGACAGTTAATTTATTTCCATCATCAGTGTTTTGCTGCCTCAATGCAGACCTGTTAAATCTCATCTCATGGGGGTGGGAAGTCTGCCAGCTGGTGGTATTTTGAAGGGCAGGGCTGGGACAGACTGGAGGGCAGAGTGGAGGCTCCCAGGAAGGGGTGCGGGATTGATGAGCATCCCAGCTGCAGCTGCAGGAGGAGAGACATCCACATTGCCCTCGAGGGTCCTGCATCCCATTTCTACCTTGCGTGGTGGATCAGCCCCTGGAACCCATCTCCAGTGAGAACCACTGTTCTGAATCCTGACTCCATAGACCAACAGGTCTGCAGCTCCAGCTCCACAAGAAACCTGTCTTTAATGGTGTCACTGAGTCGTTTATGAGGACAAGAACTCAGGTCTTAGGTACACTTGGAATTGACTTTGGTTTAGCCCCTACTCCAGAAGGCCACAAAGGTGCAGCCTGCATCTCTCCCCCACAGCAGGCTTGTCAGGATTCCTCTGAGCCCACATGTAATCATGTGGCCCACCTGCTGTTTGGTGCTGGACTTTCCAGATCAACTCCAGGCAGACGGCATCTTTGTGTTCTCTTAGGACCCAGATGTCCAGGTGTCCTGCAGCTGCTGTCACCAGAGTTGTTACCAAGGGTCACCCTCCTGAAGGGAGTGACTGACAAGGGGAATGGGCGTCCACTGGGTGCACTCTGCAGGTGCAGTCATCCTTGCCTGACCAGACTCGACACCCTGTGCTTTCCAACTCTCCCTTCGCACGATGGCTGGAGAGTGGGCAGCCACACTTGTGATGGCCCCCTTCCCAGGGGATTTAGCCACCTGAGGTTAGTGCTGCTGAGTATCTGAACCCTGTGATTAGACTTAGCACAGCTCTGATGCCAGGGTTCACTTGGCAGGTTCAGCTGTCACCCATCACTCAGCATCTTTGCTGGAGCCACTCTGTTTCTGAATCTAACACCCTTCTGAAAATAATCCTCATTGTAAAATGTCCGAACAACATAGAAAGATGAGAGCAAAAGCTCCCTCAGATAAGAGCATCTTAAAACAACTGTGAGCATTAGAAGACCTTCGTTTCAGTCGTTTGAGAACATTTCTCCATAAGGAGATTTACAAATGCATAGAGCAGGGGACATAATCTACTCTCAGTATTTCTGCATAAGGTTATTGATAAAATTACAGGATTCATTTTTATACACGAAGACAAGGATCTGAATCACATCTACACTGGATCAAGGGGAGAATCTCCATCTACTCCAGGTTGAAGGGAGCAAGCCTCCATCTACAAGGCCTCAAGGCAAGTGGGTGGCCATCTCCAGGGTTTCAAGGAGAGCGAGTCCTTGTCTGGTTGGCTCAAGGTGGGGGCAGAGGGAACTCCAGGTGGATGCAGATGTACTCCTGGCTGGAATCCGTGTGGAGAAGCCACAGCCATCTCACACCTCGCTCCCACAGCTGTTGGACTCCAGCCTGACGGGAGCCCACACCAGGACGTTAGGTTCCACAGAGCTCAGCTCTTCTGGCTGCTGTGGGCTCTGGCTATCCCCTTCTCTCTAGGGCCATGTTTTTCTGAATGCTGGCACACTGAGGCACGGCTGCCACAACATGGTTGTCGAGTGCAGGTGGCGGTCCTCCTGGACATCACTCTAGCCCTCACTGTTGTCATAAGGTGCCTCAGGAGGAATTGCTGCTGTGTCCTGAGACCCACCAACTGAAGAGCACCCAGGGGTTGGGCCTGTGGTACCCAGGGTCATGCTGGGAGCCTGTGCTGGGAGCAGGGGTCCTTGCGTGCAGGAAGAGGAGGAATGGCAGGCCAGCTGGCACTTCCACCATCCTTCTGCCAGGGCTAAGTGGCCTTCTCAGGCGGCTGCTGCTCTCAGGGCCAGGGGAGGTGGGAAGGGCAGGCTCACTGGGACTCCTCTTTGGGTGGACAGGGAGCCTGGAAGGATCTGCAGGGACTGGGAAGGTCCAAACCCCCGCCCAGGCCTCTGCTGGTGTGTGCAGCTCCCCCTGGGTGGTGTGGTGCTGGATATCGGGTGTGTAGTCATTGCTTCATTGTATTTTTGATTTGCCAGGGACACCCAGGTGTTATAGGGATCATAACGTATGTCAACGTGATTGTCAAAGTTGCCGGGTCCCAGTGTTTGGGGAGCGGCTTTCTAGAATGACTGGGTGAGTGTTCCTCACTCTGACTCTACTGCGCATGGGCCACCATCTGTTTTGATGGACGAGGCTCCACACTCCTTGGAAATGCACAGGGAATGCCGTACATTCCCTGCACGATCCGCTTCTTCAGCTGCTTAGAGGTGGTCACCATAACAGGGCATTTCCCTGTGAGCATCAAATGCAGAATAACCCCCAGGCTCCTGATGTCCATCAGGGCCCTCACACTCTTTCCGCTGGACGACTTCAAGTGCAACTTGGTCAGCTTCTGCCCAGCTGTGGGCCTGGTGCTCAGGCTGAAGTCAATGAGTTTGAAGTTGCCTCTGCCGTCCACCACAGGACTAAGTGTGTGACGCCCTTCTTGTGGCAGTGACCCACAGCTCTGAGGATCTACCAGAACAGTCTTTGGGCCGCCTCCTCTTGCAGGTGACAAGCCTCGGAGGTGTGTTACCACAGCTGTCCCCCACCACAAGCTCCATGATGACGCTGATATTTCTGATGGTCTCAATGACCTGGAAGAGTCATGTTTCCATGTCCCATGGCCACCCTCAGATCTGACAGGACGGGGATGTTCCACTTGACCTTTGGCAGGACTTTCATTGCCACCTCTGTCCTGGTGAGAAGATGATGGGCAAGCTTCACCTGAGCAAAGACACCCTGCCTGGTGCTCCTAGGGACTTGCTTGTGGTCTGTGGAGACAGTCACTTAACAGGAGCTGGGCACCTGTAGCACTACATGACTCGGACTGCACTCCCTACTCATCCTGAGGAGGAGCCCCAACCAAGGATACTGGCGAAAAGAAAAAATGAAACTCCAAAGTCAAAAAACTATAACCACCAGTCACCACCCCTCAAATGCACTGAGTATCTGGGAGCCTGACAGGTCACCACCAAGAGCTCCCTGTACTGAGGGGCACAAGCCCAGCCATAGGCCACTTCTTATGTGGCCCATGTGTGAAATTCCTTCACAATGGCTCCTTGTGAAGTCAGAGCAGGAAGGCCCATTCACACCTGGCTGTAACTCCCAGGGGTCATCTCATTTTTCCTGGCCCCCAGGACCTTTTTGACTTTCATAGTAAGAATGAGAAAGGACCCCAGAAGCTCTTGCTTAGGTGGTTTCAGTGAGTGATATTTACTTGTTCAGAAATTAAAATGTGTAGAATCTTTTAAAAAAAAAAAGATGAAGGATCCAAAATGAAATCGACATACTTTAAATAAGTGTATGGTGACCCTAGAGACACTGGTGCATAAGACATTCATTTTTTCATCATGATTTTGATGTGACCCTGGGGACAAAATGGTGATTGTGCAGTTTTTCTACTGTATTGGATGGGAAATCTCAACATTTTTTTTTAAGTTGCTCTGTAATTACAAGGGATTTCCATCCAGTCCTGTGTTCAGTGATCACGGATTGATGGCCTGGGTGCCAGGCTCTGGGCTTGGAGCTGGGCCTGGAGGAGTGTTTGGTCTCAGCTGCTGGCACCAGTGAGCTCATGAAGGCCCTGGGAAGTGTCTTCTGCACAGCAACAGAATTCTACTTTCTGGCAGAAATTTCTCTAATGAGAAATGAAACAATATCTCATAATTAAAGATTGAGCTTAAAACACTGCTATCCTAAGGGGAAGTCGTTGTGCCTTCACATTCTCAGAGTCAGGGGAGAAGAGCTGGGATCTTTCCAGAGCTTAGGAAAAGGATGAGAAACTTTTAGAAGAACAAAAGCAAAACAGCAAGAATATTTGCCAGGAACCTCAGGACCTTGGATTTGCTGGTCATTTCAGTCTTACCAGATACACGCCTTCCTCTAAGAAGTGTTTATCTGTGGCTGTGGAGGGAGCTCATTTAGATGGTGACTGTGAAATCTTGCTCTCTTCAGGGCCGGCACTCAGAGAGACAGGCAGAGATTTAGCACAGTGCTCTGCCCAGGCAGTAAGAAACCTAATGGAACAGAACCAAGTCTGATTCTAGGGAGATTTATGAAGCCACGCTGATTTTACAACCACATAGAATTTTCTGGTGTGGGTCCCTTGAGGGCCATTCAGAATTCCCAGCAGAGAGGTAGTCATGTACAAAGCCAACTCGCACCTGCAGGGAGGTGGAGTGGCTCTGCAGGAAGACAGTCCCTGTTTCCTGTCTGCCAGCTCTCTCTAGGACCATTGCTGGCCCTCAGACCTGCCAAGGAGGGGGAAAGGGTCCTCAGGACAGTGTCCCACATGGAGCAGCTGTACTGGCATATGTCTTTATTACAGGGTGGTCACAGACTGCTGAAGAGTAAGGGAGATCGACACAAAATGGGTCATTTCCTAAGAAGAATGTCACCAATCACATTTTTTTTTCACAATGTAACAGGACAACTCAAACATCTGTCATCTTGCAGAGATGGATTTGGTTGTGAACACCACATTCTTCTTGTGGATGCAAAACTCTCCTCTGGCTTCCTGAGGGTCTCCTCTTTCTCCCAAGGCTTTGTGTCTCATCCTAGGTGTCTCTAATCCCCTTCCCCACCTCCTGTATGCATTGCAGGATCTCACCGTTCATCCAGGATGAGGCTTGACCACCCTAGTTGCAGCCATCCTAAGAGCACATGGCAGGTGACATTCTCTGGCCAACAAAGACTTATTTATTTCTGTACTTGAAATGCTGCATTCATACTTCCTGGCTTGGTCTTGTGATGGTGGTGGCTGTGGTGTCCTGGTCACTGTTATGTTTCCAGGACTTGGCACATTAGAGACACTTAATAAATACTTCTAAATGCGTACAAGGCTGTTTCCGTGCTTGGCCCTGCTTTCCAACCTCTGCTTCCTCTCTTCTCTACAGGAAGCAGGTCTGAGGCTGCCTGACCTCTGCAGTGGCCCCATGAGCTACCTCCATGATGTTGGACCATCTCGTTGGTCCTGTTTCCTGCTGTCTGTCCCTGATGACCACCATGTTAAGTCACCTAAGTGCTCAGGATGATATGGCCCCTCTTCTGTCACCACCACAGAACTGCTACTGCTCTACTTGAGGTCTTGTGCATTTTGGCCACCAGATCTAGCCACACACTGTGCTCATTTGCTGCTTGCTAGCTAATCCATCATTTGCTCTTGGTTCAAGTGCAAATGCTCCAGGCCACCCACGTGAAGCACTGATAGAGTGAGGGAGGCTCATTCAGCACGTCCCAGCGTGGACTGCTGTGTCCCAGCATGGACTGCCATGTGGAATGGATGACTGAGCTACTGCCACACGTTGGCATACTGAGGGTGAACTCTCCTGGCGTGCCACAGGAGGCCACTTCTTTCTGGTCTTTTTGAAGGGCTGAAGTCCTAATTCCTATACCTCAAAATGCCACTGTACTTGGAAATAGGTGTCTGTGTTATTTAAGGTGAGGTCATTACAGTGGGCTGCAACTCAGTCCTGCTTGCATCCTTTTACAGAGGAAGTGGGGAGACACAGAGGGCTAACAGGTGTGTGCACAGGGGCTGCCAGCTGAGACACAGCAAGGGGGCAGCCCACACACCAGGGGCAGAGGCTGCTGGCACCCTGGTCTGGGCTTGCAGGCTCTAGAGCTGTGAGAAGAAAACCTCCTGGAGTCTGGAGAGCACTGTGGTGGTGGTGGTGGTGTCCTGGTCACTTTTACAGGGCGGCTCTGATCCACCCTTCAGTCCTATGTGGAGTTATGACTTGTGTGTACTCTGACCAGTTGAGAGCAACAGGAAGGCCGCAGTAACGGGAAGTGTGTGGTGCCCTGGCAGTGGGCACGCATCTCCTGTGTTGAGCAAGGGTCTTTCTGCCAAGACCTCATCTCCTCAGAGGGAAAGGGCACTCTAAACGGAAACCCTGTGTCATTTCTTCCTGGGGAATGATCTGGTTGCCTTTTAATATTGCTCAGCATAAAGCTGACTGTGAGAGAGGTGTCACATGGTGATTGTTTTAGAAGTTTCTGGAGGAGTCTTGATAGACTTGCCAATCTTGTAACAAATCCAGCTGGAATTTTAATAAGGATTACATTAAATATATAGATTATTGTTTTAAGGATTGTTGCCTTTCACAACATCAAGTCTTCTATACATGAGCATGGCCCTTTCCATTTATTTACATTTTAATTTCTTTCAACAATTTTTTCTAGTTTTCAGTATAAAATTTTGCACATCTTTTGTTAAATTGATGCCTGTGTCTTGAGGTCATTCTAAATGGAATTACTCTCCTAATTTCATTTTTTTTTTTTTTTTTTTGGTACTGGGAATTGGACCCAGGGTCTTGTGCTGTGCGTGCCAGGGGAGCACTCTCCTCTGAGCTCTGTCCCCAGCCCCTTCACTTCACATTCTGAGTGGGCACAGCTGGCATGTATAAATACTGGTTTTACTGTTGAAGAAAGTAGCCACTCTGGAGATAAGAGTGCCAGTCCCCATTCCTGCTGATGTCGGGAATGGGGACTGGCCCCGTGCATTAGGAACAAGACACCCTGCTACCTGGTTCCCCTTTCCAGCACACAGGATGCATGTGGCCCTGGGAAGACCCTGGGAAGAAGCTGTTCCTGCTCCATATGGAAAGTCCCGTCTCAGACAGAGTTTTGGCATCTGTTGTGACAATATTGTTTGTCATTGTATATCATAAGAAAAAGCACTCCTTGTGACAGCCAGCAGTCTGTTGAAACAGCTGCCAGAACCTGGAGGCTAGTCTCCCTTGCTGAGGAGGAGAGTGCTCCTGCACCTGCCTCCGGGCTCCAGGACACAGGAGTGAGGCTGCCCAGAGTCTTCTAATCACAGAAGCAGGTCCCCAAACTGGATCTCCCCTTAGCAAACCCTTTCAAACAGAGCGGGGCTCCTTCATCCACAGAGGAAGCGCAGATGGAAGAGGGAATGGCAACAAATGCATGTGTCGTGTTGCAGCAGGCTGGGCGGACACTAGGGACAGAGCTCGGACTTCCCAGAGCACTTCAGGACCTCATACTTAGGCATCCCCAAATGGCTTCCATTCTCTCACATCCAACTCTTATATAAACTGCTTGAAATATACAAATCACCCAGTCCTTTAGTGGACTCCATCTTTAAAGAGTAAAAGGGCACCCTTCTTCACAGTCTGTCGAGTATTAGAGGCTCACAGGAGAAACGACCCTGGAAACAGCTAGTTCAGGGTGGTGGCTTTTAGCTTTTAGCATTGTTGAACTGCAGCACCAAGGCGGGTGTTCTGGCTTGGGTTGCAGAATCCTGGGCCACCAGCATCTAGAGAATGATTTGGGGTCTGCGTGTGTCCTTGGACTCAGTGGTAGTGTTGGAGTCCCCAGATGAGTGTCCCATGGACCCCAGAACATGCCCAAGGGCCCTGGCGGCTCACAGCATTATTTGGTGCGTGATCTTCACTTTGCTCCCCTGTGGCTTGGAGGGAGCTCTAGGCTGACGATGGAGACAAGAAGCAAGCCCTCATCTCCGGCCTCCAATTCCACACCTGTCCCTGAATACCAGTCCGTGTCCTGTTCTCTTTGTCATTCAGCAACCTGACTTCTTTCCCCCAGAGTCTCCATAACAGTTCTTGTACCTTTACGGTCTGTATGAACACCCAAGAGTTAGGGTTTGGATATGAGGTGTCCCCAGAAAGCCTTGTGTGAGATGACACAGGAATGTCCAGAGGTGGACTGATTGTGAGAGCAGTAACCTAATCAGCGGATAAATTCACTCAAAGAATTAATCATTTGAAAGGACTAGTAACAGGGGAGCAGGTCAGGTGGGAGGGGAGGAAGTAGGTCACTCGGGTGTCCTTGTTTTGTCCCTGGTGCCTGCCTCTCTCTTGCTTTCTTGGCCACCATGAACTGAGAAGCTCTCTCCACCACACCTTTCCGCCATGATGTTCTGCCTCACCTCAGACCTAGAGCCATGGAGTCAGCCAACCATGGACTGAGACGTCTGTAGCCATGAGCCAAAAATAAACGTTTCCTTTTGCAAATTGTTCTTGTTAGGTATTGTGGTCACAGAGGCCACAAAGCTGACTAACAACAATCTCATTTAAAGCACCATGTGACAGAATAGTCTATATAAATTTCTTCCCAGATACAAAGAAGGAAAATAACGACCGTAACCTTAGCACTGCACAGAGGCCGGAGTCTGCCCATGGATAGCTCCCTGGGCAGGAGGAGGATTCTGCTGGAGTAAACCAGGCTCAGTAGGAAGACAGCTCAAGGCCATGGGGTCCAGACTCCAGCCAGAGGTGTCAGCCCCACTCCCACCAGTGAGCTGCAGCTCTGCGTGTGTCTAGACCTGCTGGGCTGCTGGGCACACTTGGGGATGTGGGTGTAGCACAAGGAACCACATCTGAATAGCCCCTTCACATCATGGAGTCTGTAGTTTGAGATCTCAGTAGTTCATGGTTGTAGCAGATGGCAGTCCAGTGTCCTGTTCAGCCAGATCGGTCAGACGGAGGTATCTCTAGACATGGTCCCTTTTCTCATGTGCATAGAAGAGCTGTCACTATCCACACTGGCACCGAACTGGGGGTGGAATCTTCTCTGGATTGGCCTAGAGTAGCAATTCATGCAGTAACAGCACCCATCTGCTGAAGGCCTACTGGGTGCCAGCAACTCTGCAGGGCTCTCTGGAGACAAGGAGAACAAAGCAACAAAGCACACAATCCCTGAACCCCTCAGGGACAGGGAGACCAGATAACCAGGGACACACCTGGTCACCATGAAGCATGCAGTCCCTGAACTCCCTAGGGACAGGGAGACCAGATAACCACGGACACACCTGGTCACCATGGGCCACAGGAGGTGAAGGAGAGTTCCATGTGTACATGGGTGGAGGGGCTGAGCACTGTGGGAGGCCTCTGAGGCAGAGAGAGGTGCGTGGTGGGAAGTCCTCTGGCTTCACAAGCTGCTTGTTAGGCATCTGAGCTGATTTCCAGCTTCTCAGACTTTTGAATCTGTGGCTGAAACCAGTGATGCAGCATTTTGGCCAAGTCAAGAGGACATTGTGTTTGTTGCCCCAGGTCATGATAAGGCTCTTGAGATACACCCTGATAAAGGTTAGGATGACATGCCCATCCATCGATGAACCTGTGTTCTTTTAGCTTTAGAGAAAGAGGAAAAATCCCAAGAGATCACTAAAGCCCTTTGGAGATTGTACCGTGGAGAAACAGTGGCCAGGAAGATAAAGGCAGAGTCGTGCCATAGCCTCTGCCTCCAGCCCGGAATCCACCTTGCTTGAGTGGCGTTATGGTTCAGGAAGCAGGGGACAGGGCAGGTTCCCTCCTGGAGCTTAGTGATCTCTAATAGGAATGCCCTGTGGCAGGTCCTCGGAGGGGATCAAAGAGACCAGGACCAGGCAGACACTGAGAATCCAGACAGGTCATTGACAGCAGACCCTGGTATAGGTGTCCTGCAGTCCTGTGCCAGCCCGGGACTCTGGCTTGTGAGGTGACCAGGGTTGATTCACGGACTGGACAGTTATCAGATGATTGAGACTGCCTGTGACCAGTGTCCAGTGACCTCTTCTTCCTCTTCTTTGGGGCAGTTTGGGGAGGGGATTTCCTTCCCGGAACAGATGATTGCATGTACTGTCTGAAGTCTGTTTCTCACAGACATGTACACATGGACATGCGTCCCCCGACCCTCCTGCACCTGCTACCTGTGTCTGTACACTCTCTCTCACAAACACATAGACATGGACACACATCCCCTGACCCTCCTGTGCCTGCCCACCTGTTTTTCTCATCTCTGGAGTTGGTATCAGAAGCTGTCAGAAATTCTTGGATCTTTCAAGTGACCTGAGGTGTGCCTTTTGATCTCTCCTTCGACTGTGCTCCACCATCTGTACCTCAGTGGCCAGCCCTGTTCCATCTTCCCCTCAAGAGAGGTAACAGGTGAACCCAGAGCTTAAAAACCCATGTTTTCTGTATAAAGTCTGATGTGGACAGAACTAGACAGTCTGGCCTGAGGCAGATCAGACATTCGGAAGATAAACAAGATTTAAGAGGAAGGTTTTACAGGGGAATGCATCAAGCCCTTTGAATCTGGCCTGGGTGAGAATGGGGATTGGCAGGTGGGGGATTCTGGTCTGCAGAAGCCACTGAGATCTCATGGCCAACTGTGACAGACTTGGGGAGGCAGACGTTTGTGATATGGGAAAAGGAAGATGCAAATACCACTCAACAGCCAGGGTGTGACATTCACAACACAGATGGAAGCTGTTCATTCAACACAGTGCCTGGGAAACTGTCAGAAGGGTTGTGCTGTTCTTTTAATTTTCAAATTTGTTTAGTTATTTACCCACTCACTTATTTTAGTAGCATATAAATCCATTCCACCTTTCAGGGAGGTTGAAAAAAGGAAGAAAGCTTTAGTTATCCTTACAAAAAATGGGTCGTTAGAAAAGTATCATTATGTCCAAAGGACTTTGTTGTTAGAAAAACCTGGCCTAATGATCAAGGTATTATAGGCAGAAAATAAGCAATCCATTAATTACTTCATCCACTGATTTATCCACTTGAAAATTCATTCACTCATCAACCTATTCATCTCTGTATCCATTCGTCCACCTATCTGTTCAGCCGCTCATCCATCCGCCCATCCATCCATTCATCCACCCATCCACCCATCCACCCATCCATCCATCCACCTATCCATCCACCCATCCACCCACCCATCCATTTACCCATCCATCCATCCACCCATCCATCTACCCATCCATCCATCCATCCACCCATCCATCTACCCATCCGTCTGTCCATCCTCCTATCTGTCTTCCCATCCATTCATCCCTCCATGCAAGCATCTGTCTTTCAGGTTTCAAGTGCTGGTCTCAGCTAAGCACTGCTGTAAGAGAAGAGGACACAACAATTAAGCAAAAGAGGTTTGTACCCTCTTGTGCCTGCTCTAGAGAAGGCTGTAGAAAGTGAATAAGGCGCAACAAAAACAAAATATTTCACATAGTGATAAACAATCTGATGAAAAAAGAGAGAATAATGGCTTGCCATGTGAGGTTAGGTAGGTGGTCAAGCATAGCCCCTCTGAAAGTTGCGTAAATCAAGACCCAAATGAGAAAAATCCAGCCACACCATAACCTGCAATCTGGAGAGTGTTCAGGCTGTGCACACAGCCAGGGCAGACATCCTGCAGTGCTCACAGTTCTGGGGTGGGGACGGGGGCAGGCCCACATGGCTCAGGCCAAGGCAGGAGGGCAGTGTGCAGGCAGTGAGGTGGGAGGGGCAGATCGTGGCCCATCCTGTGGGCTCTGGCCATGAACCTGTGTTCACGCAGCAAAAGGAGATTTCAGAAGGCGGCTCTGTGGAGAGCTCAAGGATTCCTTCCATATCTTGTGGAAAAATTTGTGGCCCCGCAGGGAATGCAGTGTGCAGGAGGTGTGCCTGTGAGCGTGGCTGTCACTGGCTAGGCCTGCAGCAGGCACACTGGGGCTGGATCACCGGATGAGGTCACATTCCAGCTGCAAATACACACCGTTCTTATAAAAAGCTGAGATGTTTCCACTTCCCGTCCACCCTGGCTGAGACCAGGGGCACAGGCAGGTCTCTGTTGATAATCAGGACCACAAACATTCTGGAGTCCTGGGTGTGCCCAGTCCCAGAGAAGGTGTCAGCTTAGAAACTCGGGTGCTGGACCATGGGAGTAGGAGGACAGGGCACCTCCTTGAGGCTCTGAAGTTGGTATTTCAGATGCTGTGCAAGGAAGTCCTGCCCAGCTGTGCCCCACCATGGCAGCTGTGATGGGTGAGGACTTGTGGGCTGATCCTGAGCAGATCCAAGGATTAGCAAGTGAGAGGGTGTTTGGCAAGAAGAACGATAGGACAGAGAGGCACGTGTGTTTGTAGGAGGGTCCTTTATTGCAGGAGAGGGTGAGTGCTCAGGGAAGAAGAGACAGTGGGTGACTCGGGTGCTCAGGACTTGCCGGGATCGCCCTTAATATGCTTGTGACTTTGTCTAAGCCAGGGGACCTCTTTGAACCTTGGTGTCTTCATCTGGTAAATGACAGTATCCCTTCCCTGCCTGCCTCCCAGGGTTGTTATGGCTCCCATAGGTGGGAGGTGTGCTATATTGGGAGAAGGAGGCAGATTCTTACAGGACCTGGGAGGTGGGCAGTAGCACACTTATGTCAAAATGAGTCATAGCCACTGGTACATGGAAGTGGCTGGTTTGAAGCCACAGCCAATCCAGGGAAGTGTTCCTGCCTGAAAATGAAACTGAGTTTCTAAATGAAGCTCCCATGTAAATTAGGCAGCAGCTGAACTGCTGCCAGTGCTTATTGAAGGTTTCCCTGCATCTCCTGCAAATTGGATGAGAGACTGATTCGTTCAGTTCCTTCGACTCTTAGAGTCATTGACGGTGTAGAGCCAGGAAGAAGCTCCAGGTGATTCCAGCCCTGAAACTCTCTGGCTCTCTGTCCTTAGGCACAAGACTCAGCAGCTCTGATTTTTGGCATTGTCACATATGAAATGTAGCCATGGGCTCTATGGTAGAATCAGAGACACAGGGAGGTGGGGTCCCTGGGAGGCCTGTGAGTAGGAGAGGATGTTTGAGTGGCAGGTGTTGGGACACTCATCCTGATGGGGTCACTTGTGTCTCATGCCAGTCTTTTTTTTTTTTTTTTTTTTTTTTTTTTTTTTAAAGAGAGAGTGAGAGAGGAGAGAGAGAGAGAGAAGAGAATTTTTAATATTTATTTTTAGTTCTCGGCGGACACAACATCTTTGTTGGTATGTGGTGCTGAGGATCGAACCCGGGCCGCACGCATGCCAGGAGAGCGCGCTACCGCTTGAGCCACATCCCCAGCCCCTCATGCCAGTCTTGAACCGATCCAAGGGCTGGGAAAATCCCAGGGACTGATTGTTTTGGGTTGGTCCCACACTGAACCTGGGGGCTAGTCAGCCGTGGGCAAGTCTTCAGGCTGAAGGACTCAGACAGACAGGCTTATGTGGCTTGGCCATGTTCATCTGGGTGTGGACAGTCTCCCTATGCTGAAATAATGACACCCTGCTCTCTTGCTGTCTTTGGGGTTTATAACCTTCAAAATTTAGTTCCAGTTTCTATCATGACAAATGAACGTGTAGATCGGACCTTGTGAGTGCCTGATAGAGCCCAGGACATGCAGTCTGAGGAGTGGGGACGACTCCTTGGTCTCTCTTCTGGAGTCCTCACTTGGTCTCCTCAGCACAGGAAACAGCTCCTGCAGGTGAAGTGCCCCAGGGCTGGGCACCTTTCCTTCCTGCCTCACAGCAGGTGAGCTGCACCCAGATGCCCCCGCTGCCTCTGAGTCTCCCCTGCAAATAGAATCTAGAGTTTATGTCTCTGAGCTTCAATTCTCACATTAGGAAAAAATAAAACCCCGTAATATGTATTTTAAACAGAATTAATGGACAAGAAATTGCCAAATGGAATTTGCTGACCTGCTGCCATTTAACCACAGATATTCTTGATTTCTTTCTCCCTAGAGTTCAGCAGAGTTAATATTGCTGTTATTGAATGCCATCTAGTAATCCTCTGGATATGGTGCTGAGAGGTGTCATCAGAAAGGGGACCCCAACTGCAGATTCTTTTCCTGCCTGAGTCCCACAGGTGGCATGCATCCAAGCAGGGTGCTGACTGGCAGCCTGTGAGAAAAGAGGGTCACTCTGCCGGAAATGCCAGGTGAGCCCCATCACTGGGACAGGTCTTTAGAGAGCAAAGTTGACCCCTTAAGAGAACCCTGAACAAAGTTACAGCATTTCAACTAGGCAGAGGAGAGACATTTTTGGGACTGCTGTGCAGCCTCAGAGGACTGCATATTTTGGAATTGCTAAGAGTAAATTTTAAAATGATTTCCCAAAGCTGATGAGCATGTGGGCTGATGGCTGCATTTCTTCACTGTTTATCACTCCACAGTGTCAACCCACATCCGCATGTTTCATTCTGTTCCACGAACATCTCCAATTATTATTTGTCAATGAAAACTTTAAAAAGTAAAAACAAGTGACCTGAGTGTGAATGCCACTGGATATCAGGAGGCACAGAGGATGGGGACGCCCTGCAGTGCAGGAACTCATCATAAAACAGGAAAGCAAACTGTTTCTCCAAACTAGTGACGTCTTTATTAAAGGGTGGGTGAGGCTGAAGCTGTTCTTAATAAAGCTGGGGCCATGGAATTTGTTCTGTGTTTTCCTGCCAAGCTGAGTCAGGGCTGGCCCTTCTCGTCTTGCTTTATGAGCAGGGGAGGACAGTCCACCTGTGTGGACGATGGTGATAGAACAAGAGAGTTGAATGTCTCACATTGTGGAGGAAACACCTTTGAAGCCACCAGTTTCATTTGTGGGTCCTGAAATGCTCCACACGTGTCAGGATGCAGAGTTATTACTTGCTAAGTTGTTATAATAACGAAACAAAGCACCTAGGTCATTTTAAAGCTGAATGGCTGGGTTTATCAGTGGATGAATCTTTTAAGCTCTTCCTAAGACCTCCTGGTGCCTCCTTTGCAAGACACAGCATGAGGCAGGAGCCAGAGAAAGGACAACACCATCCGAGGTTCTTCCTGAGCCTTGCTGAGCCTCCCCAGCCTTCTCTGACAGGAGTAGTCACACAAGTAGGTACGGGAAACCAGAAAAGCATCATCTCTTTTTTTCTGTCATATTGATCCATAAATAAATTAACCCTGTTTTAATTATGTTCACACTTCTATGGAAATTTTACCCCAAAGAAGTCCTGCTGAGGTGAGCTCTAGTTCCTGGGGCTTGGGGTGGATCATTGCAGGCCCAGTTCAAAGGACTCAGGGAGGCCTCCAAATGTCTCTTTCCCCCGCTGGTGTCCCAGTTCCTTGTCCCCTAAACACACCCACACTTGGCAAGACCACCAGGTCAACTGAGGGGAGCTCCTGATAGTGTGGAGCTTGCTAATTACCTCACACACTCTCCTGATTGAGGCCTCTTTTAGCAATGCAAAATTAAATCACACCCTCCTGTGGACATGGGAGCTCTCAGTGCAGCAGAGGCAGCCATGTGAGCTGTTGTGTGGGCCCCTGGTGTGGGCACATCCCTGAGGAAGCCTCTCACCTGTGGGGGCAAAGGAGCAATGGCCCTGGTTGGGGCCTGATGAGCACTGCCTGGAGGGGTGGGAGCAGCAGCAGGGCTGAGGCCAGCAGCTCCTGTGAGGCCCAGCGGCTCCGCCCGGGCTGCCTGGGCTTCAGCCCACACAGCCAGGGGTGGACAGTCAGACTGCTGTGCTTTTTATCTGTTATGTTTTTTTGTTTGTTTGATTGTGAAATCTACTTTCTTAACTAATTTTAAGTGCCATTGACTATAATGTCCACATTTTACCACAAGTTCCAGAGCTTTCTTCCCTTGCTTGGCTGAAACTTCCACCACCCGATTCTGAAGCCCCCTTCTCCCCCTTGGGCCCTGGTAGCCAGCATTCTAGCCTCTGTTTCCATGACTGCTGCTTTACTCAGCTCACTTAAGTGGAGTTGTGCAGGATCTAGTCTCCGACTAGACTGACAGTAAGATGTCCTTGAGGTTTATCCCCCTGTTGTGCATTGTGGGAAGCCATTCTGTGATTGGGCCCCTCCCTGACTGGGTGTGAGGCGTTCTGGCTAAACTGTGTCAGAACTAATTCCCACCCTTTCTAGGTGGGAGAGCCCATCCCTGTGGGGGTGTGACTGACCATTGACCCTGAGACCAATCACTGACCCTGACCTTGGAATGCTGTTCCCCTCGGCCTTCATTGGATGGAATTTTCCCCTGAATCTTGTTCCCCAATAAAAGGCCATCCTCTAGCTTGCGCTCTCGCTCTCGCTCGCGCTCTCTCTCTCTCTCTCTCTCTCTCCCCCCTGCTAGTCTTGTGTAAAACTTGCTGCCCCACCGGGTGGCTCGAGGCAGGAGCCAGAGGGGGAGCCATCTCAGACCTGGTCAAAGAAAAAGGTAAATTGAGTTTATGTGTGTTTATTTTGATCTCACTAGTTAACTTCTATGCTTAGAACCTCTAGTATGAAGCTAGAATGCTGGTCATGCAGCTGAGTGCATGGAAGAATTGTTCCCTTTTTTTAAGACTGGCTAGTACTGTATGGTATGCATGTGCCACATTTTCTTTATCATTCATCTGCAGCGGATACCAGGTTGTCTCTGTCTTTTGACTACAGTGGACAGCAAGGAACCTGGAAGCATAGCCATCTCTTTGCATTCTCATCTCAGTTCTTTGGGAGAAATAACCCATAAGTGACATTGTTGGCTTATTTGCTGCCTCTCTTGAGTTCTCAGGAGAGCTCCTGTGCTGTCTCCTGCAGCGGCTCAATATCCTGTAGTCTACCGACAGTGTCAAGGGTTCCATTTTCCCCATAGCTTTACAAAATTGCAACGCCATATATAAACCTGCAAAGGCCCCTAGCATCTCTCAACCTGTGCCCTTGTAGTCTAGAAAACCCTTTATATTTTTATTATTTATTTCTTTATTTGATTTTTTTTTTTTAACCCAGGGATTGAACACAGGGGCACTGGATCACTGAGCCACATCCCCAGCTCTATTTTGTATTATATTTAGAGACAGGGTCTCACTGAGTTTCAAAGTGCTAAATCATTGCTGAGGCTATCTTTGAACTCAATCCTCCTGTCTCAGCCTCCCCAGCTGCTGGGATTACAGGCATGTGCGATGGCAGCCAACCCTTTATATTTGCATATATATAAAATATCCATTTCTGGTTTTGTTGTGCATTTTCTTCATCATTCAGGACACTGAACATCTTCCCATGTCTTCCTTAGAGATGTGTTTACTCAGGTCTTTTGCCTCATTCCTAAGTCACTAGTTTTTCTTGCTACCGAGAACCAGTCTGAACTGCTCGCCAAGGATCTCATTGTCAGTGAGGTCACCAGAGCTTCATGACAACTGTACAGGAAGGTTAATTCATATTCCAGAGTCATCATTACTGCCTTGGATTCCAACCATCTTACAGATTTCCTCCAGAGTGTTTACCTCAGCTGTGCTGGTTGATCTGGGTTGAGTTGTAATTAAACAGCAGTGCTTTGCTTGCTAGCTCTGCAGCAACTCGATGTTATATTAAATTTTAATTCAGCCTGGACTGGATAAGAAGATTCTTCCAGATGACAAGGGAACACTTTAGCGGGGGGGGGGGGGGGGGGGGGGGGGGGGGGCGGGCGGGGGCGGGGGGAGGTGGGGTTTGCAGGTGAAATTAAGCAGAGGTTCTCTGAAATGCTCTCATGGCTTCCTCCAGGGGAGTGATTGTGGGTAAATGCTCAGAATCACCCCTTAATGTTGCAGCCCCCTTGAGAGAACAGCAGGGCCTGGGCGAGTGGGGAGCCTAGAGCAGGAGAGAAACAACTCTAAGCTTTACTTTTCCAAGTTTTTGCCTTCTCTCTCTGTCTCCCTCTGTTCTTCTAGACATGCAAAATTGCACATACACCGGGGTGTGCAAAGTGGGCTGTGGCTCCCGCGTGCTCCCTCCTCCTCCCCCCTCTGCCTTGCTACACCTGTAAGTCCTGGCTCCCTTCTGTTCTAGTTTGAATAGTTTCTACTGACATGTCTGCGTTCACTCATATTTTCTTTTATCTTGTCTAATTGGCTGCTAATCCCACATGCTTTTTCTAGTTTTCATTCCTAGAAGTTTGATATCATGATGTCCTGTTGCCTACATCTGTGTCGGTTCTCAGTTGATTGCTAGTGACTGAGTTTTCTCCTCTTTAGGGGGGTGGTAATTCCTTTCTTTTTCACATGTCTGGTAATTTTTAATTGGATGTAGAACATTGTAGATTCACCTTGTGTTAGATATTTTTGGATTCCTATAGTCTTATGATTTGTTCTGGGGCAAGGTTAAATTATAAGGGGAAATGTTGGCCATTTTGGATCTTGTCTTATACATTTTTTCTCCATCTAAGGATAAGTATCCCCTGCTAGTAAGGCAAGTCTCTTCTGAGTACTTTACCAGATGCCCTGAAAAACATGAACTTGAAACTTGGAGTTTGTGATAATTAATGCAGTTTTTCTATATTGACTGGAAACTTCTAGGGGGCAAAACCTAATATTTGTATTTTTCTGTTCAGTAAAGCTCAGTTCAGTGCTTTTGCATAGAACTTACTAGTCAAGGTACTTTAAGTTGCAAATGACAGAAACCTCATTTCAGGCTGATTTAAACAAAGCAACTCCTGAAGCTAACATGCCTAGGGCAGCAGGTTAAGGTACAGTGTGATCCAACAACTTGGATGTTCACAGGGAGTGGCTCTCTCCTCTTCTTAATCCTGCTTTTCCTCACTTGGAATTCACTCCCAGGAAGTTCTTTGCCTGGAAATGTTCCTAGCATCTCTCAACCTGTGCCCTTAGTTTAGAAAGCCAGTAGGGAGATAATTTTATATGTCTTTTCTCAAACAATTCCAGCCAAAGTTCTGGGATTCAACATAGCTGGTGTGTCTTGGGTCACATGATCACACCAGAACCTGCCACTTGGTCAAGAGAGTAGAACCCCTGATTTAGGATCCATCAGCCTGTGGTCATGCACCATGTCTGCGTAGATGGCAGGGGCTGTCCCACCTAGCTTGCACACACTGACAGTGGAAGAAGAACAGTACCTAATGGAGAGCACCACCCTGCTGCTAAGGACGTAGAGAGCGGCCTGGCAGGAGCTTGGCAGTCATTGCCAACAGCGAAGCTGGGACCGAGGTCAGGAGGCCATCGCTACACCTCAGTTGCCTGTGCCCAAAATGTGTGCTGCCCCACCGAGTGCGGGTACCACAGTGACGGCATTCTCCTCTGCCCCATCTCCCTGCTTCCTCTCCACCTCAGCATTCTCATTGCACTCGACATTTCCCTGGAGAGACTGGAAATGGATAGGTTTAGGCCATTTTTGTATTTCTTTTGTGTTTGTTCCCTGCATGCCCTGAGATGAGGGGAACCCTGGAAGGAGATGTATTCAGTGAGCAACACCAAGTGCTTGGGCAAGGGCAGATGCACAGGCAAGTGGGCTTCCTCTGCCCGTACCTCTCCCTTCTTAGCTTGTCATTGTTTTCAAACACTGATTTCAAAATTGCTACTCACTTTTGACAAGGAGCTATTGATTGAACCTTTAAAATCAATGATAAACAAGTGGTTTGTAGAATTAGTCAGTGATGGTATTTACCTCTTCAGGATCGCTGTAAGAATGATGAGAGGAATCTAAATATATCCAGCATACCTGGAGGCAGATCCACAGTGTCTTCAGAGTGGCAAAGCTGTGGGCACATGGAGCGTTCAGATCTCTTTTGGGTACACAGCATTGTAGGTATTATAGAAAATATCATTCTCTGTGCTGTCAGCACCTTCATTTTCTTTCCTTAGGGCTGGGATGGGAGGACGAGGGGAATGCGTACTGATTTGGAAAGTGGCATGGGGGGCATGCTTGCCCCCTGAGTCAACACAGATGTGTTGGACATCTACCTGTTCCACAGAGCCGGGAGAGCAGACCGTTGGGTGTTTGTGCCCTGTCACATGGGGGCCGAACTGCCCCGGGTGTGCCAGCTGCTCTGGCCCCTGCTCTTCCCCACAGAAACAGGCACTGGCAGGCACAGCTGCACCCAGCCCTTTGGAACCTTTTCCATCACTCTGGGTCTGGAGCAGTCTTTCTGAGTGCCTGTGATAATGGCAGTAGCTAAAATTGAGCGTGTTCCCTATGCACTACCCCAGCTGAACACCCTGGGCACCAAGTCGCCCCTCAGGACCCAGACCACCCCTGGAGGAGGGGCGCTATTGTGATCCCCATTTCCAAGACGAGGAAATTGAGACACAGGGACCTAAAAAGTACACTTTCCAGGGTGCCGCAGTCTTGGCTGGGCACAGAATCACGAGCCACCACACAGCTTTGTAGATTCAAACAGCAAATTTTTATTCCCAAACTCACACCGGCCTCCACACACGTTCTGGGGCAATCCCAGTTCAGCTGCCACACAATTCACCTACTCCACGAGGCTTTTTTCCCAAAAATGCTCTCTGAATCTCACGAGAACTCAACAGGAGCTCAGGCAGGAGGAACGCCCTAATTCCAGCAGCAATAATCCTCAACATCGAACTTCCCTAAAATCCAAGGTCTTAAACTGGGAACGCCCTTAACCCAAGGAGCGGGATACTTCCTCAAACTGCAGGACACACCCTAATCCTGGATCCTCCCTGGTCGTTGAGCAGGGTCACCTTTCTCAAACACACATGCAAGGTCAACAGCGAAATTAACATGGGGTACGCTGGCAAGGAAATTTCGATGCGTCATTCCTACTTGGTAATGGCCCTCAGCACCAGGGTGAGACTTGCAGCAGGCGGCCACATGGACGCTGGCCGACGGTACACGAGCTGTGCCAGCCCAGCTCCTCCCCAGGGGTTCCACCTCTCAGACTCCACTGCACCTGGGTGTCATCATGAGACCTACGGAAGTGCAAGAGACAGAGTAGGATGTGGGAGAGAACAGCCCTGGGGAAGCTGTGCCATTCCAGGCAGAGGGAACTAGTGGGATGGGCATGTTGCACTCCTCTGCCCCCCCGCATTCCTCCTCCTGTGACTAGGAACAAGCACTGGACACGGTGGCTGCTGCCACCTCACCACAGAGCATCCCCAGGCTGGTGGCAAGCTGCTGTCCCGGCCCCCTGGCACTGAACCAAGGCCCTTACTGGCCTTCCTCCATGCTGCTGTGCTGGTGGGAGGAAGAAGAGGCTGCTGCAGTTCCTGGTTTAATGCACCCAATCAAGCACCCATCACACAGGCTGGCCCCCAGCCAGTCTGGCCCCAGGGCTATGTGCTTCACCTCCCTTCTGACCTTCTGTGATTCCAGGACCCGGGAGTCATTGGGGACCAGAAATGCACGTGTGTATTCTGGTGAAGCTCAAAGGCCCATGTTTTTAAATGTTTAAAATGATAACAAATATGCTCTATTTAGAATTGCAAATTCTGCAAATGCTGTATAGGGAAAGACTGGATGCTAGGAGACTAATTTGGGGGACATTTGGCAAGGACAAACTGAGATGGTTAAATCTACAGTTCCCTGGTTTGGACTGTATCTGGAGGGGGGGAGAGGAGATTGCTGGAATCTGGTGGGGAATCCTGAGGTGGAGATGTTTATATTCTGTGATTGTCCTTCCTTTATTTTGTTTTTGTTTGTTTGTGCGTCTGTGCTTTTAAGTCTGAGCCAAAAACAGTGCTACATTCTACTCTAGTGTAAGCTTAGCCGAGCAGATGGTCATTTCCAAAACAAATGTTCTGGAGCCATTTTGAAAAGTGTTAAGCAATAAACAAACCCAGGCTGATTGTGCCGAGTGGGGCGTGTGTGAGGATCACAGGGCTCCGCGGATGAGGTGAGGGTACGTGCATCAGGGAACCGAGAGTGCCCCGTGATCACCCAGACAGAACAGCCCCTTGCAGCCATCCCAGGTCACAGGGGACACCATCCAGGGAGCCTCACTGGCCGTGTGCTGTGAGCTCAGGACTCCACATACAGATGATCTTTAAACACAAGGTGGGGCCCAGCCCATGCGGCCCCTGCATCAATGACCCTCTCCCCGCCAACCCCGAGGCTGCTGCCATGCACCTTTCTGTTCTTTTCAGGACATGGGGATTTCAAACAGGGTCAACTCTCAAGGGAAAGGCTACTTGACTCTGAAGATCCTGGCCACTGGGGGAGTTGGCTCTGCTCTCAGATCAGGCCTAAGGCCAAGGACATAGTCTGCACATCACCTCATGGCTCTGCCCCTTCCCCAAACTAGGCTGGCTCAGCAAGCCCTCTGAAGAGCTGGGGCCAGGTGACCTTGCCCAGAGGGGACGATTGACAGCAGACACTCTCCTAGATAGGGTGCTGCTGGAAAAGGGGCCCTGGCCCTTCATCTTGAGCAGCAGGAGCCTCCTGTGCAGCCCTCCTGATGAGGAGAGTGCCCACCCTGTGTTCACAGCCATGCCCCCAGACCCCTGGCTGTTTCCATAGGTGATGTGCATGTTCGCTTTCTTGTAGGTTTTCTTTAACTTTTTAACTTAACAACAATCTTTAACTTAATTCCATAATCGCAAAATTCCTAGAACAATCAGAATCAGACTCCTTAGCTTTCTTAATATGTTAAAATAGACAGCTTATTGAAATGGTATCCATGTCCTCACTTGACATTAATTTGAATATTAACACATTTCTTCTGTCTTGCCATAAGAGCGTCTGGTGTTTCTTTATTATGGCTGACCTGGTTCGTGTGTGTGAATTCATTAGCATGCGATTCACAGTTCTTTCAGGCTCTCAACGCTGTTTGAATCGTGATACTTTGTGTTTCTGCCTATTTTTTTAAAACACTGGTTGGTCTTTTCTTTGTGTAGCAGAGAACTCAGAAGTGAGCTCTTCCAGTGCAGAGTGGAGTCCTCAGAAATAGCCCTCTTCCTTTAACATTAAAAAAAGCCCCTTGGGCTCCATCTAGTCATTCACTTTAGAAGAAAATACACTCAGTTCTGCTGCTCTGCTCAGCGGTCGAGTTGAAGTCTGTTTCCGTCTCAAGGACTTCAAGGTAGGCAGAAAAGCCTTAAAGGTTTCTCCTTCCATAGGAGAGATCTAAGAGGGGTTAATTTCTTTTTTTTTGTTTTTAAAGAGAGAGTGAGAGAGGAGAGAGAGAGAATTTTTAATATTTATTTTTTAGTTCTCGGTGGACACAACATCTCTGTTGGTATGTGGTGCTGAGGATCGAACCCGGGCCGCACGCATGCCAGGCGAGCGCGCTACCACTTGAGCCACATCCCCAGCCCCTAAGAGGGGTTAATTTCTACTCATAGTCTAACGTTAGGGCTGATGACTTAGGAAAATGACTGCTGCTTAAGCTATAGTATTAAGGCGAGATTGCAGTAAATCACCAAGTCAATCTTAAAGCAGGAGATGGAAACTTTATCCACCAGTCAGTGGTCTGCATCCACCAGCTGGTGGGCCAAGGGGCAGGCTGCAAGTCTGCACCCTTTGACCACCCTCCTGGAGTTTCAGTACACCTATTATAGTCCAAACCACATTAATCATAAGTGGCTGTTGCTATGATTTAAAACCATAAACAAATGTCATGAGATCTAAAATCACAAGCAGAAAAGGGAATGGCCAAAATGTCCTAGTTAAGTACAAGTTCTAGAATGGTTACTAATGTCTGGACAATCCATCTCTAGACAAGTGCATTGTCCAGGAAAAATGGGATCCAAAGAGAGAGCACTTTTACATTGTATAAGAATTGCCATTCTGTGTTGCCAAACCTGCTGAGCTAAGCCACTATAGATGGGCACAGAAGCGGGACCTTTCCACAGGAGAAGCATTTCTTACCTGACGTGGAGTCTTGGGGTAAGATGGGTAAGAAGGATTCTGTTTTGGTCATTGCCCGTACAGCCTGGCCCATAACAATAGGTTGTCTTGATACAGAAAAAAAAATGATCTTTCACAATCAATACTGAAGAATAATTTTACTTGGAAACCCCAATTGAGCATGACATGTTTCCTGGTTGTTATGACTTAACTTTGTCATGGGACAAAGGTGAACTAACTCACCAGCTGCCTGGAGTCTCCGTGCAGTCACCGTATCACTGCTGGCCTTCCACAAATGGAAGGGCACGAAAACGAACCAGATTCCGAAAGGTCTGAACCAGACTGCATGAGGCCCTCTGCAGAGGCCCGTCCACCAGTCGTTAACTACTTGTTCTTGGTGCCATGGGAACTTACCTCGCCTGAGGTGTCCCCTAAAGCTCCTGTGTTAATGTCAGAAGTGACATTGGTAAGTAACAGAAGTGAGCAGTGGGATCCTGAGGTTGAGGAGCAGGTTCTACACTAGGCTTACTGTGTTGGGACTTCCTTTTAAAAAATGAATTTACCTGCAGCCCTGCCCATCTTAAGTCAATAGGATACACTAAATTCCTCAGCAAAAACATATTATCTGCAAGAAAGCAGGCCTGACGGGTGCTTTGGCACGTGCCTCTCATCCCATTGACTCAGGAGGCTGAGGCAGGAGGATCACAAGTTCAAAATCAGCATCAGCAACTTAGTGAGGCCTAATTAACTTCAGTGAGACCCTGTCTCAATATAAAAAATAAAAAGGTCTGGGGATGAGGCTCAGTGGAACAATTTTAGACTTGTTACTCAGAACAGTAGGTTCAGTCCCCAGTGCAAAAAAAAAAAAAAAATTCCTAAAAGAAATTGAGGCCTGAAAAGCTCCTCCCTGCCATTAAGAGGAACGTAAGTTGCCCCAAGGGGGTGAATCTTTTATGACCTTTACATATAGCAGATTCCAGAATTCAGGCAGATATGATAATTAGAACCAGTCAGTGTGGGTCACAGTGACGCAGAGTTGCCTGGTCCTCAGCATGTCAAATCCCCCCTTGTGGGGTATGGCCATGTGCAGTGGGGACTTGAAAGTCTGAGACAGTCCTGTTGTCAGTCAGAAGTCAAGAGATGGACCTGAGCAGGACTCTCCAGAAACTTCCCTGGGCCCCAATAAACCTGAAGAAGAGGTTTCCCTTTCATCTCCAAGAGGACACACTGTCTCCCTTGCGACTGTCCCTTTTCCTCTCCCACCTGATACTCAGGCCCGCAGCTCTGAGTGCCACAGCTAAGCTTTCCCAGTGAGCTCAGCAGAACTGGGGTCAGGACAGCCTCAGCAGCCGTGGCTTCACGTTGGGCCCTTGCTCTGTAACAAAGTGATCTGTCTTGGAGAACTGTGGTCTCATAGGTCCGTCCTCGTCTGAGTGGACTGACTGGGTGGCATCTGAGGGCAGGTGAGTGTGGCTGAGGAGGCGGGTCATGGGGACTGCTCTGGAACCATGCAGTAAGGCAGATGGCCCTCCCCATGTGGTGAGCACCCTCAGTCCTTCCTGGTTGGCTACAACAGAAAGGTGAAAGGAGTTCACACTGACTTTCTCTGACTGCCTGGGCTCTGACATCACCTCTTGCCCTTGGACTTGGGCTGATACTGTTGGCACTTCTCCTTCTCAGGCCTTTACCCTGCACTGGAATTTACACCACCAGCTTACCAGGTCTCCAGTTAAAGATTCTCAATAGTCATCACATGAGTAAATTCTTCATAATCTATCTATCTATAAATATATATATGTATATATGTGTATATATGTGTGTGTAGGTATGTGTCTATTTATAATTGTTGATACACAGGCTGTCCCCAACTTATGATGGCTCAATATTTCTACTTTATGATGGTATAAAAGGAATATGCATTCAGTAGGAGCTATACTTCAGGTTGTGAATTTTGGTCTTTCCCAGGCTGGCAGTAGTATCTCAGTGCTGGGCAGCTGCGTAGAGCTCCACACAATCATGAGAATCCACAGCAGTCTCCATGGAGCATCGTGTTACCAGCTATGGAGATCCCTAGGTCAGATGTAGCAAGCACATCTCAACTTAGGTTATTTTTATAACTATATTTTGTGGACATAATCACATTATAAATTGAAGGGCATCTTTATTTATCTATTTATCTCTCATACACCTTGTTTTCATAATAGTCCTCCCTCAGTGTCCATAGGGAATTGGTTCCTGGACCTCCACAGACACCCAAATCTACAAATTCTCCTGTCCTTATATCAGACATTGTCATGTTTGACATTACCCGTGAGCATCCTTCCACATACTTTAAATCATTTCTACATTACTTACACTACCTACAAGATGCAGAAGCTGTATAGATCCTTGTTATGCTGTTTGTTAGGGGATGAGAACAAGAAGGGAAAAAAACTATGTTCAGTATGGAAATGGGTTTTTATTGGTTTGTTTGATTTATTTGCTTTTGCTTTTCTAAAAAAAGGAATACTTTGGATCCACTAGTTGTTCACATCCACAGACAGGAACCTGAAGAGCTGAGGTCCAAGTGTACTTCACCATCTCCTGTGGAGCCTGGAAGATGCCTCACTTCAGAAGACAACAGCTCTTGCCTCCTCCCCTGTGCGCTGCATAAAAATGGGGTTTTCTTCCCAGCAGTCAGCCAGGTGCTCAGAGGAAAACCCCAGGGTCCGCAGACCATCAGGTTCTGAGCATGTGAACACTCTGCTGAAGGACCCCCAATTGCAGACCCAGGGGCCAGTGTCAATGGAGAGGATCTAATTAATGAGCCGCCTTGTCAACACTTTAATGTCCACGTTGGTGGCACAGTATACCATGATGACCTGAGCACTGGGTGGAACTCTGTTCTTCTTTGACCTCTCTGGCCCATCCTGGGCTCCTCCAGGACTCTGTGGTGCTCATCAGCGTCCTTCAGAAGGTCTGCTCTTCAAAAGTGCAGCGACTGTTCCTCTCCCAGGGAGAGTTCTAGAGGCTGAGTGTCCTTGCATGGCCCACATAAGGAGAGGCTGCACAGTGGAGAAAGTGTCAACAATGCCCATGTCAATGGCAGTAATGTGAAAAGTACATCTTTTGTGTGGCCCAGGATTGTAATCCTTTGAGGTGACAAGAAAGATATTTTTAAGAATCTACAATTTGGAAAAAAAAAAGATTCAACAGTCTGGGCTATTGAGCCTAATGTAGTAAAATCAGAAGGAGAGAATGTAAAGTTGAGGAAGCAGGTCCGAATAGAACACCTTTGCAGTGTGAGAAGGCGGAAGGTGTGGCTGAGTCGCTGCAGGTGAGCGCGTATGGAACTGGGCAGCTGTGGAGTGCACGGCATTGGATGGTCCCTGTTGATGGGGTTTACCAGACGCACACATGTCTTAGGACTTAATAGAGATGATTTCACAATAAGGTAGGTAGGTAGGTAGACAGGAGATGGCTTTCTCTGTACAGAGCAATGTGTATGGGGTTTTGGGAGCTATTATGGAGTATCTATGGCTTCTTCTTTTTTTGTTGTTGTTGTTTATTTTTTTTTATTGGTTGTTCACATTACAAAGCTCTTGACATATCATATTTCATACATTAGATTGAAGTGGGTTATGAACCCCCAGTTTTACCCCAAATGCAGATTGCAGAATCACGTCGGTTACACATCCACAATTTTACATAATTCCCTATTAGTAATTGTTGTATTCTGCTACCTTTCCTATCCCCTACTATCCCCGCTCCCCTCCCCTCCCATCTTCTCTCTCTACCCCATCTACTGTAATTCATTTCTCTCCTTGTTTATTTTCCCATTCCCCTCACAACCTCTTATATGTAATTTTGTATAGCAATGAGGGTCTCCCTTCATTTCCATGCAATTTCCCTTTTCTCTCCCTTTCCCTCCCATCTCATGTCTCTGTTTAATGTTAATCTTTTCTTCCTGCTCTTCCTCCCTGCTCTGTTCATAGTTGTTCTCATTATATCAAAGAAGACATTTGGTATTTGTTTTTTAGGGATTGGCTAGCTTTACTAAGCATAATCTGCTCTAGTGCCATCCATTTCCCTGCAAATTCTATGATTTTGTCATTTTTTATTGCTGCATAGTACTCCATTGTGTATAGATGCCACATTTTTTTATCCATTCATCTATTGAAGGGCATCTGGGTTGGTTCCACAGTCTAGCTATTGTGAATTGTGCTGCTATGAACATCGATGTGGCAGTATCCCTGTAGCATGCTCTTTTAAGGTCTTCAGGGAATAGTCCAAGAAGGGCAATAGCAGGGTCAAATGGTGGTTCCATTCCCAGCTTTCCCAGGAATCTCCAAACTGCTTTCCAAATTGGCCGCACCAATTAGCAGTCCCACCAGCAATGTACAAGTGTACCCCTTTCTCCACATCCTCACCAGCACTTGTTGTTGTTTGACTTCATAGTGGCTGCCAATCTTACTAGAGTGAGATGGTATCTTAGGGTGGTTTTGATTTGCATTTCTCTGACTGCTAGAGATGGTGAGCATTTTTTCATGTACTTGTTGATTGATTGTATATTCTCCTCTGAGAAGTGTCTGTTCAGGTCCTTGGCCCATTTGTTGATTGGGTTATTTGTTATCTTATTGTCTAATTTTTTGAGTTCTTTGTATACTCTGGATATTAGGGCTCTATCTGAAGTGTGAGGAGTAAAAATTTGTTCCCAGGATGTAGGCTCCCTATTTACCTCTCTTATTGTTCTATGACTTCTTCTTAACCCAGCTATAATCTAACTTATGATTTCAATAGACTAGTATTTATTGAGCATTTATTATGTGCCAGGCACTATTATAACCATACTGACTGAATTAAACCATCTAACAACCTATTAAAGGACCTAATACTACTTATCACACTGTTTTTAGTTGAAGGAATAGAGCCACCAAGAGGCTAAGTAACTTACCAACATCATACAGCCTGCATTGCTGGCTCCAGAGCCAACATTCTTGACTACTAGGTATTAATGAAGTGCCACTCAGTGCGACCTTATAGAGCACAGGCCTTGTTCTTATGAAATAGGAACCCAGTGTCTGGTTCCAAAGGAGCTCACAGCAAAATGCTTGTCTTTCCCCAGCTGGGCATTCAGAAGCAGGTGATTGATGGCTTCCTTGTCTTTACAGGAAGAAGGATCAGGAGCCTGACTTCCATAGTGTGATGACAATGTGATATACAAACATGGACTTTCTGACCAAGAGGAGGGCTCATGTGTTCATGTATTAGCAATCGTATTGTTTATCAGCAAATCATGGCGTTCAGAGTCTAGAAGCTTATCATCCCTCATTAGCTGGGGACGCTCTCTTTCATTCTAATGGAGTGAGAGAAGTCTACTCCTGCTCACCTTGGCGATGGTGTCTGCCAGTTTATTTCCACAGTAACTCACTTTCTCAGCCTTCGTGATCAGCTGGACAAGGCACTAATGAGGTGCTCAAGGGCCCATAACGAGCATCGGCATCTTCAGGCCATTCAGCCCCAGGAAAGCTGCTTGTTTCCAGCTCCATCTATGACAGGTGAGGGGAGGCAGGTGTCTTCTGATGGATGTGCTGTCAGAGGACATCTGAAGGAGACTTCATGTGGCCTTTGGAAAAGCATCACTGGCTTTGAGATAGCAGTGGATTTCCTGGGTTAACCTGTAGTGGCTTTAAGAAAGAGACTTGGTACCAAGTTGTTTTTTAAGGGTTGAATTTATAGAGAAGACCTGCTAGAGAGCCGGAGCTGAGCCAGTGTTGGAGTCCAACTCCACCTGACTCCCAAATCTTCCATGATGAATGGCACTATCCACTGGCACCCATATGCTCACAGATGGATCCTGTAGGTGTCGGGAACAAATGCCTTCACCTCTGATGGTGTTTAATTGAGTATGCATAGATTATGTTCTAAGTGCCACGCAGGGTGGCAGTTGATGGACAAGGTCCTGGTCTCCTAGACCTGCCGTTTTTAGGGTAAGGAGAGATTAGCAGAGTAATCAATGAGCACACCTACCTGGGGTGAGAGCAGCAGAGCCTGGCAGAGTCCACCAATGCCTGTGGGCTAGAACTGGGTTGGAAGAGGCAGATCTCGGGGAAGGAAGCCTGAGCACCCCGGGCCCCTGAGCACTGCCATTTTGGCTGGGAGGGTGTCGTCCTCACAAGTCGTGAGTGCATGTTTTCTAAGAATGTTCGGGTCACCTGACAGATGCTTTGGAGGGTATTGATGTGAGACAGAGAGAGAACCCAGGCTCCCCAGAAGGTCCAGGTGTCTCTCTGATTTGCTATTGTATCATGTGGTGATTGTTATTGTTAAATAACTAGAAGGTAATTTAAGAATTACCTTCAAGTGAAGCAAACAAATACCATTCCTGTATGGTACAAATAAAAAGAGAAATAAATGAGAAGGTAGACTTCATTCTGTACAACTTCCTGGCTGTATCACAGGAGACACGCACACCCACCTGCTCTGGTACTAGAGTTTAATAAACTGAGCAGGAGTGGGGTGGCCAGGAGTGATGGAGAGGAGGAGGGGCCTTCAGTTGGACTTTCTGTCATGCCAGGAAATAAGTCTTTGTTCTGGAAACTTGCTCACAGTTGGAAAAGGACTTCCCCCATCCACCTATGTGCTGCTCCTATGCAAATACACACATCCACCAGGGGCTCCTGCTTCTTGGGCCCCCAGGAGGCAAGCCCTGAGCAGTCCTCTGACCCCAGCCCTCTGGCATCACAGAAAACTTGTCTGCACTCTGCCTCTTGGATGTGAACTTCAGCTCATAAATTCACAAGCTGCTATGACTGGAAGACTTCCTTGGCCCTGGACTGAAATAAACCCTTCAGACAGTGGTGTGATGGACCCATAATTTAAACCTCCTGAGCACCATATGATTATAGGGAGACCTGATGTTGTAGGTCAAGGTCCTGTCTCAGGCCTTGCTATCTGGGTATCTCAGGCCCCTGATAGCCATTCCTGGTAGCTCCTGTATCTGCACTGATAACTTCTCTTCAGATTCCGGGATAAACTTCTTGGCAAGCGTCACTAAGCTTAGTACACTTCCAGCTGCCACCAGCCCTGAGGCCAGGGGTGCTGTCTGCTCCCATCTGCAACCTGGAGAAGAGCTCTCCCGTCTCGCTCTAGCTGCCTACCTGGCCCCCCTCCAGTGTCGTTAGCAAGTGTCTTGATTGACTTTCTTTTCTCACAGACTACAAAAATTTCCCTGGGGGAAAATGTCATGACTTGAACCCGTGGTAACTCAGATCATGTTCTGGGTCATGGTTACTCGCTTTTGGCTCAGAATAAACTATTCCCTTACTTCCTTTCAGGCAGATCATTCTGCTTTGACATTTCCTTATGGCAAGAACTCCATTCAGTATTTCCCCTTGTATCTCACTTGACCCTTCAAATCCATCAATCTGTGGGTCAGACTCTAACATAATTCACATTTCCCAGGCGGAGAGATGACTGGGCCAAGTAATTCTGGATAGTTCCAGAGGTTGTAGATCTGAAAGTTAGTCACATTGGCCTCATATTAAGTTGTCTTCAGCCCGCTCCTTCCCTGGGCTGTTTGGGGAGCGTATTTCCTCATCTTTCCTTGTTTAGGTAGAAGCCCAGATTTCCTGGCTCATGAGGCCTTTCCCTACCCTAGAGCAGCACAGCCAGGGGCTTCTTGCTCCTGCCTCTGGCCCTCTGCTTGTCTATCTTCCACCTCTTTAGCCCACCTGAAAGACTCCTGTGACTGCACTGAGCCCACCTGAAAAAGGCAGGATCAGTGTCTGCTGATGAGGAACCTCAGTTTAGTATGCAGTCTCAACCCTCAGGGCCTAGAAACAGCATTCACAGCTCAAAGGACAGGAGGTAAAAACCTCTGGGTGGGGGCCGGAGGGCATTATTCTGCATGTCACAAGAAGGTGACATAAGAAGTCTCTGGAATTCCAGGGACAAGCAGAGTGAAGGAAGGATCAGATTCTGCTAAAGTTGGAAAAAGTGCACAAATGCCCCTGGGCTTCCAGCCTAACCACTGGCCACCTGCAGGGTGCCCACCAGTTGCATCCCAAGCCCACGGATACTACAGATGCACACCACAAAGAGCAGGCCTGGCTCTGTCAAATGTCAGCTAAGGCTGAGTCTTAAGCTGGGCCAAAGTGAGCTTCCTGTATACTCCCTAAATACGCGTTGCTCTCACCTTTGTAAAAATAATCTCCCTATTGAAAAGAAAAGTCTCCTAACAGAATCCACAAACACCAAGGCACTGTTCTTAGGGGCTGGCCTGCTGCCTTTCTGCTCCATGGCCACCTGAAGTGTGCCCTTCAAGTGTCTGCTCTGCAGCTTCCTTCAATGCCCGTGTGCCATTCTGGTCAAGAGAGGTTTGACATTTCCATAGAAGAGGCCAGTAGCCCCTTACAACAGTGTGTAAAAGGAGCCCAGGGATATCTGAACCAGCTCAGCCCTGGCCCCTACCCAGTGGTGAGGAGAAAAATTGCTTTATTCAAATCACTTTGGAAATTTTCCCCTAGTGCTATGAATGGACATTGCATCCTGGCACCTGAGCAGCCTGATGAGGGCCTCACGTCCTACTATGACACTGCACCCACTGGCTTGCTCATCCACCCGGACATCCAGTGCTGGGCCATAGACTGGTGACTTGAACACTCACTGATCAACTGAGTGTACAGAGTTTGTTGTCCTCTATGGCAGTCCTGTGAAGCTGGTGGAATGAGCGTTATTGGTATCTTTTGTGGCTGAGTGGGTGACTGTGCAGGCCCCAGAGTTAGTGACCAGGCCTGGAACCAGGGCCCCCGTGCTGAATGCAGAGGCTGAGGTGGCTGCAGGAGCTGACTCTAGAGCCACATGGCTGAGTACAGACCTCCCAGTACACACATTATCTGTGTTGAGTCGTTCACCCTTGCTGTTCATCAGTGTCCTTGCCTGTCACCTGAGGGTGGTGATGTCACCTGCCCCCTCTGTGTGAGGATTAATGAGCTAACATATATAGACACAGAGAACCATGCAACAACCCAATCAATCAGTGGCATGGTAATGGTCTTGGACTAATAGGTGGAATCCCAATACTCTCAATTAAATAGCACCATGTCTGCTTCTCTGATTGGTGTTTCCTGTTCTGTCCCTACTGAACAGACACTTCTCAGAAGAAGATATACAAGTGACCAACAAATATATGAAAAAGTGTTCAACATCTCTAGTAATTAGAGAAATGCAAATGAAGACTACTCTAAGATTTCATCTCACCCCAGTCAAAAGGGCACTTATCAAGAATACAAGCAATAATAAGTGTTGGCAAGGATGTGGGGAAATGGGTACACTCCTCATTGCTGGTGGCACTGTAAATTGGTGCAACCACTTTGGAAAGCAGTATGGAGATTCCTCAGAAAACTTGGAATGAAACCACCATTTGACCCAGTTAACCCACTTGTGCATCTATACTTAAAATCAGTACACTATAGTGACAAAGCCACACCAATGTTTATAGCAGCTTGAATTCACAATAGCTAAACTATGGAACCAACCTAGATGCCCATCAATAGATGAATGGACAAAGAAACTGTCTTTGGAATGGAATATTACTCAGCATTAAAAGAGAATGAAATCATGGCATTTTCAGGTAAATGAATGGAGTTGGAGAATATCATGCTAAGAAAAGTAAGCCAATCTTAAAAAAACAAAGGCCAAATATTTTCTCTGATAAGTGGATACTGATCTATGATGGGGGGAGGCATGGGAGGAATGGAGGAATGTAGGATTGGGAAAAGAGGAGGGTGAAGGAGGGGTTAGGGGGTAGGAAAGATGGTGGAATGAGATGGACATCATTACCCTATGTCCATGTATGATTGTACGAATGGTGCATTTCTATACTGTGTACAACCAGAGAAGTGATATGTTGCACTCCATTTGTATACAATGAATTCTAATGCATTCTGCTGTCATGTACATCTAAGGAGAACAAATAAAAATCACCATCATCATCATAACAATAATAATAAAATGAAATCTAAAAAAAAGATTGAGCAACAGTGGTATAATAAGTGCTTTGTAAACATGGGCACTTGCTCTTTGCCAGCAGCTTCTCCCCTGTCTGATGGCTTTTTCAGAGTGATTAGACTTGGTAAAGTGAGGTTTGACTGTCTAGCCTCATGTCATCCCCCTTTCTAGCCACATTCCTCATTGAGAACAAACTTTCCCACTGTCCTTGTGGGGATGGGTCCAGTCTGGCCAGTCAGAACTTCAGGTCTCTGACCAAAGTGATCAATTAAAAAAATGGGATGCAAATCGGGTGTTACCATCCAAAGACTTTGCAAAGACATTGCTAAAATTCTAAGGCAATGGATTTCTGGCTTGACATGTTCTGATTCAGAGGCTGCCAAGGAACCACCAGCGGAGACAGGACTCCATGGCGAGTCTAACAAATGTGAAGCAGAGACCAAGAAGGAAGGGCTGTGGAAACCTGAGCCCGTTGTTCATAGCCAGGATTAGAGAATGCATTCAGGTCAGGGTTGAAGCCAATCATCTAATCTAATTCTGATTCTAATCCAGAGTGGTCTTCCTGCTTATTGTCCTTAACATAAATAGATCTCCAGGAGAACCCAGCCCAAGGGGTCATTCACAAGGAGTGAGAGCTGAGGTCCATTTGTTGGCCCAGATCCCTGAGGATTCATTATAAGGAAGCCAGGTGTGGGTGCAGATGACCAACAGGCAGCAGCCAGAAGAGGAAAGGAGCAGCCATGGCTACATGGACTTGGTAAGGAAAGAAGCTGCCCCCGGTGCCACATTAGAGGACTCCTGTGTGCAAGGATGTTCCCAGAACATAAGACCTTCGTGGAGGACCCCAGGAAGAGAAAGAGATACACAAATTAGTAGTGAAACCACAAAGTCCCTGATAGTAACCAAAAGCTAGAAATGCACTCCAGAAATCTAGCATTTAGCATGAGGACTATAATTAATGACATTGTATTCCATGCTAGAAACATGCTGAGAGATAATATTTTAATATTCTTGATATATGAAGGAAAGAAAGACAACCAGGTGAGGTGACAGATCTGTTAATTTGCTTGACTGCATAGTCACTGTGTACATGTGCATCAAAACGTCATGTGGTACAACTTACGTATACACAACACAAATAAGAGCAAATGGAGAATTAGTCATACCTGGCCATCAGGAAATCAGACAATCTCTAATTAGGAGTGATAAGAGTCTAAATTATTGTTGTAAAGAAAAAAATAGTGCCAAACACTTAAAATACTACAACTAGAAAATTACTGTTTGTGAAATTCTTTTGAGAAGTATCAGTTTGGATCAAGTTTGATTGTTTCAATTTTAATAATTATTGTAAGACTAGGGGGATATATAAGGGAGTAAAGTAATTCCCAATCTAGTCTCAGGCAGCAGGCTGATGGTCACATGGAGATCTTGGGGACTTAAAGGGGAGGAACTGTGTTTTTGATGAAGGTTAATCTTACAAAGATGTCCTGGGCAAGGGAATGGTTTTTGGACTAATAGGTGGAATTCCAATACTCTCAATTAAATAGCACCTTGTCTGCTTCTCTGATTGATGTTTCCTGTTCTGTCCCTACAGAGGCTTTTGTTTTTAGCTCCTGCTTATCTGTTTCTACCAGCACTTCATAGAATACTCTGTGTATATAATGGTCTTGAACATTATTCCTGTGTTACACTACTGTTAGTTAAATTCTACCTGCACAAAATCATCAGGGTTATGGTGATCTATTAGTGGTGTAAATCTAGATTTCTCATATGGGAGATTGAGAGTATGGAACAATTATAATTCTCCATAACACTGGTGAATGTTGTGGGTTTTACTTCCCATATTGTTCAGGACAAGAATTTTATTCCCAGAAGTTGCAAATAACCTTCCCCACGGTGGAATGAACTCAAAGTCAAATAAGAGAACACATTCCATGGACTTATTTCTTGATACTTTGGGTCCTTGGGCACCAAGCCTGCCTCCAGGAGCCATTGGAGACTGGCTCTGCTTTCAATTGCTGAGTCTTTCTGGAAGTATTCACTAGAGTGTAAATTTGGAAATTCAGTGTCTTGGCTGTGGCTAACATTACCAGGCTTCCACCAGGTGTTTTTGACTTGGTCCTTCTCTTGCATAGAAGTCTGGAAAGCAATCCTGCAGACCTCCTTATTCCTGTGATTAATTTCCTATGCAAATCCCAAATACCTAAGCTTGTTACAGCATGTGTGCCCATGGTTCAGTGAATCCAGAGGTAGAGAAAGCTGCCTAGCTCCATATGTCCAGCTTTAACCAGGCAAAGAGGTCTTAATCCCTTCTGGGCTATCATTTGATGCATTAGCATTGCCTGGATCCTGTCCTAAGCTAACAAGTGTTGGTGCTATTTTTTAATCTCCAAAAGTCAGGCATAAAATGCTTGAAATGAAAGAGCTCATGAAATGTGATCCGTATCTGGCCAAGATGGAATAACAGGAACCAAAATTTACATCCCAACAGAAACAACTTAAAAATGACCAAGTACATAAAACAATGGCTTTTAGACATTGCTGTAGGCAGGGCCCTGTGCTGATCACTCGACCAGGGAAAGCACATTAATTGGACTCTCTGACCCACGTCCTGGTGCACTTCCTGGAGAACATTTCAGGGCCAGCACAGGTAGGGAATCCCAGGAGAACCTGGCATTTCCCAGAGCTGAGAAGAGAGAGATGGAAGTTCAAAAAGAGCTCCCTGCTCTCGGAAAGGCAGAATTAATACTGTTAACAGGGCCATGTTACCAAAAGTGATCCGCAGATTCAAAGCAATCCTTTCAAGATACCAATGGCATTCTTCACAGACCTGAAGAAACAGTCCTGCAATTCATATGCGAGAATAAAAAACCTAGAAGAGCCAAAGCAGTCCTGAGCACTAGAGGCTCCCAATACCCGACTTCACACTCACCACACAGCCTTAGTAACCACCAACATGGTGCAGCCTAAAACCAGCCATGCAGACCAATGGAATACACTAGAAGACACAGAAACAAACCCTCACTGACAGTCGTCTGGTGCTTGACGAGGATTATTAAAATAAAAGTGATCACACTTCATCTGAGCTGATACTTCTCAAAACTACCTTCCAGTTAGAACGACAGTCATCAAGAATACAAATTTTAGTAAACATTCGCAGGATTTGAGGAAAAAAGGAACACCAACACACTGTTGGTGGGACTGTAAATTACTACAACCATTTTGAGAACATTCCTCATATCACCATATGATCCAGCTGTCCAGCTCCTCAATAAGCATACAGAAGAGTTAGAGTCAGCACACTGTGTTGGGACGTGGATACACATGTTTACAGCAGCACCGTTCACCATGGTTGACCTGTGGACCAGGCTGGGTGCCCACCAGCCCACAAATGGATAAAGAAAATGTGGTATATATAGACGATGGAGTTCTACTCAGCCACCAAGAAGAAGGAAATGTGTCTTTTGTTGGTAAATGGATAGAACCCAAAGCATTACACTAAGTGAAACAAGAGCCTCGGACAGTCAAGGGTTGTATGTTTTCTCTCATGTAGATGGGAGGGCGAAGAAAAGAGGAAAGAAGGGGATCTTAGGAATATGGGAAGCAACAGAGCAGAGGCAGGTGACCGTGAGGAGGGGGCGAGGGAAAGAGGAGGTACCTGGTACCACAGGCCAGTAACTCTGTGTGTGTGCATGAAGACGTCCCTGTGACCTCCACCATGGTGTGAAAGTAGAGCACCAGGACTATAACAGGGAAGGGACTGGGGTCTGTGAGGTCAAGGCTCCAGAGTTCACAGGCCGAGTGGAGGTCCACCCCACCAGAGAGACCTTCAGAGTCAACCAAGGGATCAAGAATGGCCTTGTTGAACTGAAACCCTGGGAAGAGCTTGTGGCTGGCTCCCACTCAACTCAGTCCTAAATTCCTGAAAAACTGTTCCACGTGGAGTCCCTGTGCAAACACCATCTGCCCTTGGAGGCTGGATGTGGAGATGGAATGCAGAGTTCTCCACGTAGTCTCCTCGATCTGGAGGCCGGGTAGGCTCTACACGGCCTGTTTGATACTATATTTTATATTCTTCCCAACTTCACTTCTTGCCCACCAAAACCTGGATTTGCCTTCTCACAAGGAAGGAAGTCCCCCTGATCCAGTCTGCAGATGTGAACTTGGCACCCAGTTAGCAAATGGGACTCAAGGGAGACTCAGGGAGGCTCAGGGAAGTGTTTTCTGGTCGACAGTGTAAGCCTTGGCCATGAGTCTGCCTCTGGGTTCTGAGAGGACAAGGCACCAGGACAAGGCTACGTACCAGAGCTCTGTGGCTGTGTCTTGCAGCCAGAGGCAATACGTTCAAAAAGACAGCAGAAGTCTCAGGATGACAAAATGCAGAGATCAGAAGTGACATCCCTGAACTGTGGAACCAATCAGGAGCCTCCTCTCTTCTCACTGTGTGAGAAAATCTGTGGCCATCACTGTGTCTTCCATAGTCAGAGGAAAGGACAAAAGCTGGGGGTCAGAGAAGCTTCTCAGTGGAGAACCAACAGAAACCTCGAAGATCCTTGAGGCCAGGTGTGGATTGCTGGATACGGGAGAATCCCTGAGCGCCTGGACCTACTGGGCCTGAGAGATCCCCTTTGTGTTCCAGGACCAGGTTCTGAATGTGAGGCAGGAGAAGCTGAGTTAGGTGACAAGCTTCAGGATCCATGTGGAGACAGGTGGTGGTGAGATGTTGCTGAGCAACAGGCACACCACGCACCCAGAACCTGCACCCTCTCCAATACCCAGGCTAAGTCCTCTGCCACTAGGAGAGGGCAAGGAGCCCATGCAGGCATGGTCTCCGAAGCTGCAGGGGTGTGCAGGCTGGTGTGGCACGTGACCTCCTTGCTGACCTGTGAAACTATGATGGCACCCCCACTTGGACAGCAGCTGGCTCATTGCTTTGGAGGTCATTCTAGAAGTGAACCTGTAATCTCTTGCTCCCCAGCATTGTCCTAAAAATTTTTCAGCACCAGCAACTTACTTTTTATAATGGTATTTCCACAACTAGTATTTCAGAGAGACTGGTGAGAGCCCCATTGCAAACACTCTGAAGCGGGGGAGGAGAAAATAAAGATAAAATTTCTCTAAGCACTACAAAAAGCTAAGTGATCGGTGCCCCACCCCCAACACACACACTTGACTTTAGAAATGGTGTGGGCTCAAGAAATGGAGTGTTTGACTCAGCAGATTCCTTAGTGTGTAGGCTTAACCAGATTGCAGAACTGGGTGGCCTGGGGGCTGAGGTTCTGGTTTTCCAGACAGAATAGACATGCAAATGGAGGTGTGTGTGTGGCCACCTTTGTTCCCCAGTCTTGGGATCAAAGACTGAATGAGAGGCTCAGAAGCTTATCTCTATAAATAAAGTCCTTAGCTTCTGGTGTTGGAATCTGAGAGTTCCTGGCTGGGCTGATGGCCACCCTGCCCATCTTCCCTGTTAGGAAGCTTCTCAGATCAAAAAGAACCATAATAATAATAGGAGTGGGAGAGAACAGAGCCAGGCTGTGTTTGTAGAGCGTCCAATGGGGGCCATGAGCCAACGTGGGGAGAGCCCATGGGCCTGCTCTAAGATGTCTGTGACATTGAAGCTGCCGAATTAGGCAGTAATTGTACATAGCAGCATTGACTTCACAAATAACATGAAAGCACAGTGGAAGGAGAGATGGGGAAGAGAATACCCCACCAGGTTGGTGAAGCACTAACCCCTGAAGCCAGGTAGCTGTGCGACCTTCTTTTCAGGGTCCCGACTGGGGAGTCCTGGCAGAGCGTCCTCTCCACCACTGAGGCTCCAAAGTTCTTGCTTCCAGTGGGCCTCTTTAAATACCAGCAACACAGAAGACACTGCTCCAACAGCCCTCAGGACTTAGCCTGGCTTCATCACCCCAAGGATGGGCCAGACCCCCAGAGGATGTGCACCTGGAGATAAGAGAGATCACCAAGTTCCCCTGAGCCAGCCACTCCCAAAGAAGCCAGCATTCTCAGGATGTTTTGTTGGGGACATTCAAAGGTGACTACAGGCAGGGGACAGAGAAGGTCTTGATATTTTCCTCAACCTGGAATGCTCTCAGTGACGTTTTTGCATGAATTAGCTCTCTTCACTCTCACAGTGACATCATAAATGACTTTAGACTTGATCACTGTTTTGCAGGTTTGGGCCCATGGCTTCTGTGATGCACCAGGTAAGGAAGGAGTTGGGCCTAGAGTACGTTCAGCTCCCTGGCTCCATGCCCACCCCAAGCAGCCACATGACAACCTAGGCAGGCTTCTTGCCCAGGACAAGACAGGCCAGGACCTGGGGTTCCCGCGCTCCCTGCTGGGTCTGAGCTTGGCCTCCAACCTTGATTCCCAAAACCAAGATGGAGTTGGAATGAGGAGGATCTGGTGTCTGCTGCCCCTTCTTGGAGGACCAGGAAGCTCCGCATGGAAGTCTCTTTTGCCCTCCTGTCCACAGCCAGCAATTGCCTCAGTTCTCTGGGGAGCCGTGATGGTCACCAAGAGGAGTCCAGTAAGACTTTGAGTGGACGCTAATATCTGCAGCAGAAAGAAACACCAAGACAACTCTGTGTCCTGGGTTTTACTGGAGCCTCTCAAGTTAGGAGGATCCTGATTTTGAGAAGGAGCTATAGTACCTGACGTGCAGCCGAAGGAATGAGAAGACATTAGAGGCACTCAGCTGCCCACAGAATGCGGACTATGGCATCCAGTCACATTCCCAAAGCTCCTTGGACTCAAGGGAAATGAATGCCCTTCAGGAATGTCATGATGGCTCAGGTGGCTGAAGGTGTGGACTGAAAGATTGCAGAGTGGAAGGTTTCCGAGGCCATTTGGTGTATGGGTAGCACAGGCAGGAGCCATGACCCCTCTGAGCATGTCATTGTCTGTGAGATGAAAACAATGATCTGCATTTTTCTATCTCACAAGATGATGCTGAGAAAAAATAAATGAACATCATCAATTGCTAGGAGCCACAAGCATATATACGATGTATGGCACCTTTGGTTGTAAAGTGACGCCAGCTAGCCACTGAGATGATTATGTTAAAATTTACATTCATATGCAAACTGGACTCCCGCTGTTCACCTTGGCCTGCTACCGGACTCAAGTTACGGGACTTTACGGGACTGCTGGAGAGTTCCCATTGGTTGGGGAAGGATAGTAGGAGGGAATTCCGGAGGAGGTGGGAGGAGACGGGGCGGTTCCGGTCGGACACCCTCGTGGGAGGACCGGTTTTTGACTTGCTGGCGCTGAGAGTGTTAGCGGCTTTTTCAAAATAAAGTTTTGTTCCTGCTTGATTGGCTCGTGATTCTGTGCCCAGCCAAGACTGCGGCATTTGGCGGCCCGTGCGGGGAACGCCTGAAGCTTAGAGGTGAGTAAATTGCTCGCCCCTGAGGGAAGGCGACAGGATGGATGACCTTCTCAGAAAACAATGTGTTCTTGTTTTGATTTATTTTGTTTTCATTTCGAGCTCCCTAGCCCTAGAATTTTCTCAGGCGAACTGGAAAAAATGGTTGGCTCAAGGTTTGAAGTTATTCAGCCCTGAGAAAGAGAAAATTGATACAACCATTGTCTGCTCCGTCTTTGTTTCATTCTGCTTCGGCTTTGTTTTATCCTACCTTATTGGGTTAGGTTATAGTAGATTAGAATCCAATAAAAAACAAACCGAAAAACTGTTAAGTAAATTGTTAGAGGTCCAGACTATGGTAGAAAAAACGCTAGGTCAAGCAAAAGAGAAGGTCTCTCAAGCTAGTCAGACAGAGGAGAATTTAAAGAAAGCAAGCTTAGAGGACAAGCAGCCATCAGGTGGAGAATTACAACAGGAGGTTGCTACCAACTCCGTTCTATCACCAGAGGGCGTAACTCAGCCAACAGCTCCATCTACCGCTGAGCGGCCCTCAACTACCGTAGTTGATGGACGGAATTCTGAGGCAGGACCCCAAAGATTAGCATGCCCTGTACTTGAGCAGGCAGGAGGGCAACGAATTCACCGTGCTTTAGATTTCAAAACAATAAAGCAATTAAAGGAGGCTGTAACGACCTATGGGCCGCAAGCTCCCTTCACAATAAGCATGGTTGAATCTGTTACCAACTTGGACATGACACCAGCAGATTGGGCTAACATGTGTCGATCTGTGCTAAACGGAGGACAATATTTGTTATGGAAGGTTGCCAATGAGGAATTTTGCATGGAGACAGCTAGGCGAAATGCAGAAGCTGGGTACCCTCAAAGAAATATGGACATGCTTTTGGGGAAGGGACCTTATGAGGGTCAAAGACAACAAATTGAATATGACCCTGGTGTGTACGCACAAATTGCTGTAGATGCAGTTAGGGCATGGAAAACTTTACAGGGGCATGGAGACTTACAAGGTCAATTATCTAAGGTAATACAAGGAACTAATGAACCTTATGCTGAATTTGTAGATAGACTTATTCAGTCAGCCTCTAGGATATTTGGAAATACAGAACAGGTAATGCCATTTATAAAACAACTGGCTTATGACCAAGCAAATCGTTGCTGCAGAGAGGTCATTAGACCATGGAGACATGAGGATTTAAACACATATATTAAATTATGTAGAGACATTAATGAACAGGGGCAAGTCTTAGCAGCAGTACAACAGGCTTTAGATGCCAGGCCAAGAACATGCTATAATTGTAATCAAACAGGACATTTTAAAAGGAGTTGCCCCATAAGAGGAGGGTTTAACAAAGCTGGATATCAAAGGAATAGAATACCAGGTATTTGCCCACGATGCCGTAGAGGGAGACATTGGGCTAATGAATGCCGTTCTCAAACCACCATAGAGGGTATTCCGTTATCAAAAAACGGACAAGGACCAAGTGTTTACCCACGATATCGTGGAGAAAGGTATCAAGCTCCATTGCCAAAAAACGGACTAGAGGGCCCAATGCCCCGGGGCCCCAAACCACAAATATATGGGGCAATGGAGGAACCCAACAGCCCCATCAAGGTAGTGCCCAGGACGCATTATCCATTAAATCCCTCATCAGACAAACTAGAGGGAGCGCAGGGCTGGACATCTGCGCCTCTGCCAGAGCAGTACTAACCCCAGAGATGGGAATTCAAATCATTCCCACAGGAGTAAAAGGACCTCTTCCCCAGGGAACAGTAGGCTTATTATTGGGACGCAGTTCTTCTACACTAAAAGGACTTATGATAAGTCCTGGGGTAATTGATCCCGATTATGAAGGTGAAATAAAAATTATAGCTAGTTCTCCAAGAGGTATATCAGTAATTTCACCAGGAGATAGAATAGCACAGTTATTAATAATACCCAGCCTGCATGATAAATTTTCCAGTTGTAATGTAGAAAGAGGTTCCAAGGGATTAGGCTCCACAGGTGTAGATTGGGCTATGCTGTCTTTAAATTTAGATTCTCGCCCAATGCTAAAATTAAAAATTCAAGGACATGACTTTAATGGGCTGCTGGACACAGGAGCTGACCTCAGCATCATATCTCGTCAAGAATGGCCAAAACATTGGCCATTACAACAAGCCACTCAAACGCTTCGAGGCCTAGGAGTGGCAACAAATCCCCATAGAAGTGCTATGGTATTAGATTGGAGGGATCCTGAAGGATGTGAAGGAACTATACAGCCCTATGTATTGGATCATCTTCCTGTAAATTTATGGGGACGAGATGTCCTAGATCAATTAGGATTGACATTAACAAATAACATCAATCCTAACGCGCCCACTACTAGGGCTAAACAAGGCTTTAGGAAAGAAAAAAGATTAAGAGAACAAGAACAAGGTATGACAGCACCTATTCAAATAGATCAAGAAATAAATAGACATGAATTGGGTTTTCAGAAAGGGCCACTGAGACAATCAAAATTACTTGGAAATCAGAAAGACCAGTGTGGGTTCCTCAGTGGCCCTTGACTAAAGAAAAGATACAAGTAGCCCATGACTTGGTCAGACAACAGTTAGCGGAAGGACATATACAACCTTCCGTATCCCCCTATAATACTCCCATTTTTGTCATTAAAAAGAAATCTGGTAAATGGAGATTATTACAAGATTTAAGAGCCATTAATAATGAGATGGTTATTATGGGACCTGCTCAATCAGGGATTCCTCAATTGTCTGCTTTACCAAAAACCTGGCATGTTTTAGTTATAGATATTAAAGATTGTTTCTTTTCAATTCCAATTCATCCCGAGGATAGTCCACATTTTGCATTTACTATCCCTGCACTGAATCATGAAGGTCCTGATCAGAGATATGAATGGAAAGTACTCCCTCAAGGGATGGCTAACAGCCCAACTATGTGTCAAATTTATGTTAATAAAGCAATCCAGCCACTTAGAAACCAAAATCCTGAACTACAAATATTTCACTATATGGATGATGTGTTACTGGCACATAAAGATAAAAACACATTACTAGAATGTTATGCCACACTTACAAATTTATTGAAAAATTATAATCTAGAGATAGCAATAGATAAAGTACAATTAAATCTTCCAATTAATTATTTAGGAGTTCTATTATCCTCAACCATGGTCCGTCCACCAAAAATTCAAATACGAGTAGATCAACTCAAATCACTTAATGACTTTCAAAAGTTATTGGGAGACATAAATTGGATAAGGCCTTATCTAGGCATACCAACAGGAGAGTTAGGACCTTTATTTGATATTCTAAAAGGTCCATCAGATCCAAATTCACCCCGCATGTTAACGCCTGAAGCAAGAAAAGTATTAAAAATCATTGAAACATATATGGAAAATATGCATTTGGATAGAATTGATATAAGTTTGCCTTTATTATTTATTGTACTACCAACAAAAAATATTCCTACAGGAGTATTTTGGCAAGAAGGTCCATTATTGTGGATACATTTATCTTATTCCCCTAACACTATTCTTACTAGATATCCTGAGGCTGTAGGACAATTAATACTCAAAGGAATAAAAGCAGCTAAGGGAGTGTTTGGGATTTCTCCCAATAAAATTATTACTCCATATACTATGGATCAAATTGATGAGTTAGCTAATGAGTTAAATACTTGGGCAATAATCCTGTGTAAAACTAGTGTTTCATTTGATAATCACTTACCATCTAATCCTTTGTTGTCTTTTTGGTCTAAGCATCCTGTAGTTTTTCCAAAAATGACAAGAAAAACCCCTATCATAAATGCTCCAAATATATTCACTGATGGGTCAAACAATGGTACAGCAGCAGTAGTTACTCCTGATCAAACTTTTACATTTTTAGTACCCAAACAATCAGCTCAAAAGGTAGAGCTTAATGCAGTATTACAAGCTTTTATGATGTTTAAAGATTCTGTATTTAATTTATTTTCTGATAGTCAGTATGTAGTTAATGCTATTAATTCCCTTGAAGATGCTGGTAGGATTTCCCCTTCCTCTACTGTTTTCTCTTTGTTTTCCGCTATACAAAGTCTAATCTGGGACCGAAAAGATCCATTCTTCATAGGTCATATCAGGGCACATACAGGATTGCCTGGAGCCCTTAGTATGGGCAATGAACTAGCAGATAAATCTACACATGACATACATATTTTCTCCACAATAGAAGAAGCTATAAATTTTCATAAAAGGTTCCATGTCAATGCTAATACTTTACAAAAGCGTTTTAAAATAACTAAAGAACAGGCCAGACATATAATAAAACAATGTCAAAATTGTGTGACATTTTTACCACAAGTTAATCTTGGAGTCAATCCTAGAGGACTAATACCTAACCATATTTGGCAGATGGACGTCACACACTTGCCAGAATTTGGAAAATTAAAATATTTACATGTTACAGTTGATACCTCTTCCGGATTTTTGATGGGCTCCCTTCATGCCGGAGAAAAAACTAAAGATGTTATAGCTCATTGCTTACAAAATTTTGCCACTGTGGGCGTTCCAAAACAGTTAAAAACGGACAACGGTCCTGGTTATACTTCCTCCTCTTTTAAACAATTTTGCTCATCATTTGGTATTACTCACATAACAGGAATTCCATACAATCCACAAGGACAAGGCATAGTTGAAAGAGCTCATCAAACTATTAAAATGTACTTATTAAAACAAAAGGAGGGAATTGGAAAGGGGTATATATCCCCCAAAGATAAACTTAAAATAACCCTTTTTACTCTAAACTTTTTAAATTTAGATTCATCGGGACTTAGTGCTGCGGAAAGACATTTGTACCCCAAAAATGTACATAAGCCTAAGGTACTTTGGAAAGATATTCTAACAGGACAATGGAAAGGCCCGGATCCAGTGATAGTCTGGAATCGGGGCGCTGTCTGTGTTTTCCCACAGGATGAACAGCAACCGATTTGGATTCCAGAGAGATTAACTAAAACAATTTCTACAGAAAAAGAAGATGATTTGACTCAAATCCATAACAGCTGACATCCAGAGCTCCAGCTTGGCTATTCTTACATCTGCGACAGTGATTAACCAAGGTTTTTTTTTTCAGTATCTATTTTATTATTGCATTTTTCCACATCATAAAGTTCTATTTTATTTTTGAGCTCATACAAACCTAGGTTAATGTTTTTCTGATCAGTTTTATTTTTTGACTGTGTTTTATTTTTTATTTATTTATTTATTTATTTATTTATTTTTTTTTTTTTTTTTGACTGTGGAGTTTTTAAACATTGCAATGGAGATTTCACCTAAGTATAGTTACAAGGCCTTTATTTACTATTGTCTTATGTGTTGTATGTTGTGTGCACACTTCTGTTTTGTGTTGTATGTCTGTATGTGTGTATGTCCATATTTCTTATATGAGGAGCGCTCATGAAAAAATGGATCCGAATTTTTTCTTTATTCACGTGATTTATATGGTTTAATTTAAATTAGGTGAACAGCTGTTTATGATTGTTGTTAAAGATGGTTAACAGATCTGTTTGTTTACTAATTTAAATTTGGTAAACGGCTGTTAAGGATTGTTTTTAAAGGAGTTTAACAGATCTGTTTGTTTACTTTCACCTTTTCTTTTTATTATATTTAATAATTCTGTTCAGGATAATGTCTCTTTACCATCATTGCCAGAATTTCCATCTCCATCCCAATTCCAGTGAAGACTGAGATAAAACCAAACTACAGCTTCTATGATAGCTATCACAGTAAACTGTATAAACTGATGCATCAATGAATATAACTCAACAAGTAATGCTATCAAGGACTTGATTTACTTTGGGAGGATATGGACATATTGATAGACTCCTCCAATTTGAACTGCTTGCAGAACTTGCCTGGACTATATATCAGTTGCATACATTGTAAAATATCATCTAGTGCACCGAATTGTGGTACTGCTGGCATATTTTTGCTGATGGTGTCACCAGTGATGCAATTTCCTTGCCAGCTCACCCCATGTTTATTGTGGTAATACTGGCATATCTTTGCTGATGGTGTCACCAGTGACGCAATTTTTCCAAAGGAGCCGTCAATTGGCTTGGTGTCGTGGCATTTCTGTATCCTCCTCCCTTCTACTAGTGATGGTCTAAATTTGGGGGCCAACAGAGGTGAGGCAAGAACCTCACCCCCCCACTGGTGCATAGGCCTATCCACAAGCATGGCTGAATGCTGGACCGGTAGTCAGCGACGGGTTGCTCTGATTACAGTGGATTCAACCTAAGACAGGAAGCTGACGCCTAAAGGTCAGTTCTCCCATGACGGGTAAGAACCATATGTTAAATTGGACAACCTACCAGGCACGGTCCCTAGCCACATTGCTTGTTGCTTAATTAAACAGAAGGGGGCAGATGCTAGGAGCCACAAGCATATATACGATGTATGGCACCTTTGGTTGTAAAGTGACGCCAGCTAGCCACTGAGATGATTATGTTAAAATTTACATTCATATGCAAACTGGACTCCCGCTGTTCACCTTGGCCTGCTACCGGACTCAAGTTACGGGACTTTACGGGACTGCTGGAGAGTTCCCATTGGTTGGGGAAGGATAGTAGGAGGGAATTCCGGAGGAGGTGGGAGGAGACGGGGCGGTTCCGGTCGGACACCCTCGTGGGAGGACCGGTTTTTGACTTGCTGGCGCTGAGAGTGTTAGCGGCTTTTTCAAAATAAAGTTTTGTTCCTGCTTGATTGGCTCGTGATTCTGTGCCCAGCCAAGACTGCGGCAATCAATGTGACCTCTTTTAGTAGAAAAAGCTAAGCTGAAAAATGAATAAAGCTGTTTTCCTATGAATATAAGCCTCCACTTTCTGTGTTACTAACTGAAGACAGAGAAACCATGAGGATTTTATTTTCTAAACTTGGAATTGAATTCTTTAACTGTATTGGACATGGGCAGTGGTTAAGAACATGAAAAAATGATTTCTTGCTGAAAATATGAAATTAACAGATCTTGTATCTTTCCTCATGCACCTGTTGTAAGTATTTTCTAGCTAATACTGATGGAATGATATTTTGGAAATTGAGCAACAGACATTCTCAATAAAAACTATAAATTATCACTGTAAAGTGTTAGTCTACAATTGAGTTGTTTTCTAATGTCTGTTTAATACATGCAGCTTTAATGTCCTCTAGAACTAAATTACAAATAGAAGGATGAATTGATAGTTTTAGGCCGTAAAACCCCCTTTCCTGCTGTGCTTTCTTGGGGCCCTCAGATCTGTCATAGGGACTGCCTACCTCTGTGCATGAATGTGGAGGCCATACTTGGAGGGTAATGGGGTGGAGGGAATGATGGAACCATCTTCTCAACAGCTTTCCTATCTTAGCATTGCTCTCTGAGCACAGATTAATTTTTTAATTTATGATTCTTTATTCTGAATATCCAGCACCAAGATCTGCATCATTTTTGAAATAATCTTTATTGCTAAATCAACCAATATCTCTTTTAAAGCATACACACAGTTACTACTCTTTAAAATAAATTTATTCTTTAAGTCAAAGAAAAAATGCTGTAAGTTTTCCTTTTTAGGAATGCTTTAATTGGAAGGTGAAATCAAGCAATTATTGAAAGTTTTAAAAATCATTTCAGCAAATGTTTTCTTTTGAAAATGAACTAGGAAATATTTTGGTGTAAACATTAATTACAGTGTTTTAAGTGATTGTGATAAAATTGCAATTTAAAATAAAACATGCTTGTAATTTAGAGGTTCATTTTTCTTACACCTATTTCACCTTTGGTGCTTTTTATTTGGTGGCACTTAATGAACAGAGACAAGAGTTCTTGGTGTCACTTTAGAATATCCTCCATCTGTCTAGCTCCATCTTCACCAAAAAAGGCAGTGATTCCAGTGTGGCTGGTCCTCAGCAAATGCCAGGCATGGACTGCTTCTCCCTCCTCACTCTCTTCTCGAGTCTCCACCAGAGATAATAGAATGGTTCCCTGGGAGGTTCTTCAAGTTCCTAAAGAGATGAGTTCCCAGAGACCTCTAAGACCCTGGCTAATGGAGAGAGCTTGTCCCTCTCAGTCTTCATGTCCCAAAGGTGATCAGCAGAGGGCATGTGCAGCTGAGATAGCACCCCAACATGTCTCCCTGCCTCTTCCCCAGGCTGCCCCTGGGGAACACTTCTTCTCAGATGCTCTTTAAATGTCCATCACAGGTCCCTGTGCCATTTGCTCGTCAGCAAGTTCATCTGTGCAATTGACTGTCTACCATAGACCATGACAGAGAATTGTATTTTTCCATTTTTATGAAAGCAGGCAGCTTTTGACACTTAGAAATTCCATTTCAGCTACTGTGAGTAGGCACCAAATTGCTGTCTACTTACTGTAATTATGGACAATTCTAAAACTTTCACACATTTTCAGAGTTTTAGTGAATCACTTTAAGAAGATATCAGGGGCATTGTGTCTCTCTAGTGGGATGGGATTATAATGCATTTTTCTCCAAGTACTGTAAGGGTCCGGCGAACGTCAGAGGAAGAGACCACCAAGAGACTGACTCATGCAACAGCAACAGGGGATTTATTGAGGATCCAATGCAGCGTGCTGGGGCTCCAGGCTCACTCAAGAAGGGAGAGCGGCCAAGAGCCCCAAGCAGGGGTTGAGCAGTGCTTAAGTACACTTTTTGGGGAGGGCAGGAACTTTACATACGTCATGGTCCCCTTTAACAAATCATCATACACCGTGGGAAAATCAAACAACAATTCCTGAACATGATTAGTACATTCATTGGTGGGAACAGGTCGGGCGGGAGTGATAGGTCAATCCTAAGGAGGGTATACATTCAAACTGATTCAAGCTGCACAGGGTCCTAGGTTATTAAACAACCAAATGGTCAGGGGGAATATCTACTGGGCAGTCCCGGGAATTGTCCTAACAGCTACAGGAATTTCAGGTTTTGGGTGTAGCATAGGAACTTAACAATACCTGGTCCTTTACATTTTAACTCAAGCTTTTCAGCTTAGAAACTTAACAATACCCGGTCTTTTACACTTTAACTTCTTTTACTCTTACAGTACCTTCAGCCAGCACTGTGTGGCTTTATCTGCATTGAATTTCTAACGTATCATAGTTCAAATGACATCTTGGGTGATGGCTGATTAGTTGCCCTTGGAAATAACTTGGATGCATGGCCTAATTTTGCAAAAAGCTTTAAGAAGGGTCACAGCAAAATTTAGTTGTAGGACATGATATAAACTAATGTGTATTTTCCTGCCCTTTTTAAACTGTATTGTTTGTTTGTCATGTTACTGGGATGTAGATCATTATTTATGACAGTTCAGTGTATCTCAAGTATGGATTAAGGTTACAGAGCACTGGGGCTTTTTTTTTTTTCTAATTATATACACTTAAAGAATGTTTTGGAATTAACATTTCTGTGATAAAACTTTGCAAATGTGAAGAAGAGTTATCACAACAAATATTTTGGTTTTTTTTCTTTGAATTTTGTTCAATTCAGTAAGTAACACTTAGACATTTATGATGCAAAGGATTTTTCCGTAACTGTCTCGTCATTGGATGAAATGGTGGTGTCTGTTCAGCCAAACCTGCAGTCCCAGTGGCCAGTTGTGGTTGCAGAGAGCAAAGAACAAGGGCCCCTGATAAAGTTGGAGATGATGATCAGCGAGTCTTGCCAGAAGACCAAGAGAAAGAGTGTTCTTGCTGAGGGTAAAGGAAGCACCCAGGTCAGGTTTGCACCGGGCATCCAGGAGGAGCACTGAGGAGGAGCACCAAGGAGGCAGCAATGACATCGAGGGTGTGAACCAGGAATACAAAGATCACCTGAGCAACTCCATAGACCGGGAAGGGAGCCAGGAGCGAGTGGTCCAGGAGTGGCTCCAGTGTGGGGGCCCTGCTGGCCCAGAGGACAGGACCAACAGGAGCACAGCCCTGCCACTGCCTGGGGAGGGGAAGGACAGGAAGCTGCTCAAGAGTGGTGGTGCAGACGCCTTCACCAGCTTCCCCACCCAGGGGAAGTTTCCAGAATCCAGTAACCCTAGTGACCATACAGTAGCCTCAAGGGGCTTGACGGACTTGGAGATCGGCATGTACACCCTGCTCTGCGTCTTCTGCCTGGCCATCCTGGTCTTCCTGATCAACTGCGTGGCATTTGCCTGGAAGTACAGACATAAAAGGCTTGCGGTGAGCGAGCAGGGCAACATCCCCCACTCCCACGACTGGGTCTGGCTTGGGAACGAGGTGGAGCTTTTGGAGAACCCAGTGGACATCACGCTCCCCTCGGAGGAGTGCACGATCATGATAGACAGGGGGCTGCAGTTCGAAGAGAGGAACTTCCTGCTGAAAGGAGGATCCCAGAAGCCCTTCCACAGTCAGGTGCTCAGACCTTCTGACTATGTCTATGAGAAAGAGATGAAAAACGAACCTGTAAACTCTTCTGGCCCAAAGAGGAAGAGGGTCAAGTTTACTTTCTACACCACCATCCTCCCTGAGGATGGGGGCCCGTACACCAACTCCATCCTGTTTGACAGTGATGACAGCATCAAGTGGGTCTGCCAGGATATGGGGCTGGGGGACTCACAGACTTGATATACTGTGTTATATTTGAATTCACTGATGTGCCTTCTGTTTTTCAAACAGCTGGAGTTGTGTGCTTGTTCAGCAACAGAGGGTGATTTAATATGGATTTATTTGTTGAAGCCTGGTGTTGGGGAGCAGGGGGAAGGAGGCAAGGTCCTCTTCTAATCACATGGAAGTGGCCTGAAGAGTTAGTGCAGCTTGTATGTAAGCCAGGATGAGCACCTGGCATGGCCCCTGTAGTACTGCTGCAGCACTGGGTCAGCAGTCAAGCACCACCTGGTACTCGCTCATTACCAGTGCACGGAGTTCTCCACCAAGGATTTTATCTGCCAGCTCAGGACACACAAATGTTTAGAACTGGGAGGAGTTTGATGGTTAACTTTCCTATACTTTGACATCAGTCAGGTGCATGGACAAGTCTTACTCTTGGCCTGAGAACTCTTCTGTGACAGGTGAGTGAATGTGGCCACCCTTATTGGTGATATGCTCCACCCATTGTTTTTATGCACATTTATACCAACACCTATTGTTGTTTTGTTTGGGGGAGAGTTGTTTATTGTTTTATTTTTGACTTCTGAGAGGCTTTTTGCAACATACATGGTTTGTCTCCTTTAACTGACATTTGCTTGGATGAGACAAGAGTTGGGCTCCCTGGAACCAGCCTTGCCACATCCAGATTGAATTCCCAGGGCCCTTCTCTGCTTCACCCTACTGTTTATGGATACAAAGTAACTGAATCCTCATTTTCTCTAGCCCTTGTTTTCTCATTGACACATCTTAATTCAGCATTGCATGGCAGATTTTTTAAAAAAATATTAACATTCAGTGAAAAATATTCACATGAATTTTGCAAAAATTGGGGAATATCTGTGAACCACAAAAAAATTTTGTTTTAAATACATAGTATCTGAAAATCCATGTGGGAAATTATAGAGTCCACTCCTAAGGGGAAAGGGACCACTTAAAACACTTAGTCACATAAACATTTTGTGAAAAACATTTCACTCACTAGACTCAAATATGAAACTGGTGTGGACATTTGTGAAAAGAAGATTCCTTAAAAACAGATATAGACTAAACTGCCATTTTACTAAAGAAGAACAGAGAAAGCATGGATGAGATTCTGTTTAGCAGGATGGAAATCCATCTATTCAGTGACCAGGAAAACATTCACATCTGTGCTTCTGGCCAAGAGAAAACATCACAGAATGTGTCCTGAGGTAGGAAAGCAATGAGCACACTCAATACAGTCATGAAAATAAATGGCCACTCTAAACCTCAAAATACAGTTGTCAGGAAATTAAGGGTCAGAAAAAGAAGGGGAGGAAGGAAAAATATCACTCCAATTCTTTTTGAAAAAATAAACAGTGGTTGGAACAGTGGTATGAAATGGAGTTAGAGCAAGCTTCTGATTAAGAGAACGAGACAGCTTGTCAATTAAATAAATTGAAATGGCAAACAGATACTGGACATCGTGGCTTCCTTGGGAACATCTTTTAGCACCAGCAAGGGGTCTCAGGAGGTCTCCCAGAAGAGAGGCCCTTGCAGGGTCTTGACACACCTCACAGAAAAAAAATCCAGGATGTGTCAAAAACAGGCACAGCAGAGATTTATTTAGGAAACAAGGAAGGTGCACTTGGACAGCCTGAAAGTGCAGGCTATCTCAAGAATAAGTGCTTTCAGGACCTTGGGCTCTTCTTTTAAGGGAAACTTTGTGCTTAGTGACCATGACAAATGTGTGGGTGGTATCACTTGGTGGGCCCAGTTCTCTTCCTTAGGGAGCACAGGGCTGTCAAGATGTTGTGTTTCTCTTAGGGATATCTGGGTGGATGTCATCCAGGTGGTAAGGTTTGGAAGGTACCCACATGGTGGCTCCTCCAACATCTCCCCTTTGGCTCTGTTCCGGCAGCCCCTGCAGACATTAGTGACTGGACTCACAGTGCTCCAAGGCTCATGGGCCTCTCAGGAAACCACATCAGGAGGAAAATAGGCTGGGGCCCATAGATGGGATGGGGCCTTTTAGGGTTAGACTTACAGTTTCTTTTATCTTGTCTCACTTTGAGCCACAACAAGTCTAAGAACTAACTTGGAAAGACAGAGGAGGCATCTGGGGCTCTGCCATGTCTTGGATGGGCTGATGGCTGAGCCGGTCAGAACAGAGGTGTTCAGTTGCCCCCTTGTTGCGGTATACTTCCACATGGGTGAATCCACCCTCCTAACCCATCTGCTCTGAGGTCTCCTCAAGTTGACAGCCAACTTCCTCTGCTTCTCTCTCATGCACAGGGCTGGAGGGTTTGTGGAGAGGGGGTAAGCCCCATCACAGATGTTCTCTAGGTCCTTTGCTGTTGGAATGGTGCTTGAGAGTCGAGGCCCTGGAGCCTGAGAATCCTTCCAGTGGTCTGGGGAAGGAAGCATTTGCAGGATGGAGAGTCTGCAAGGCTGGCTGACTCCTGGAGGAAGGGCTGCTCAGGAGGCCTGAGGAAATCATGCTGCATTTCTATTTATTATTCTTTTACTTTTAATTGGGTATTTTGTTTATGTCACCGTTTGGAGGTGAGGTAGCCCCAAACCCACTTATTGGGTAAGTCCACAGGTATGTTAATAGAGCACAACTAACAACTAGGCCTGTGATTTCTAGAGGCCACTGTCCAGTTCTCCCCACTATGTCCTGGCTGGACAAACACTACAGAATATATATATTTTTTTGTATTCAAATTTTTAGCACTCATCAATGATATCTTTGGATTTATAAAAGTCAGATGTGTTATGGAAATCTCTCTGTTATTGGTTTTTAGATTTTTTTCATAGAGAAAAAATTAGAATAAAATATGACCTGTGTTTCAGTGTTTGTGTTGGACAAGCTTACTCAAGATGATCAGGACACTAGGACTTTCCCGATGGGAAATAAGACCCCAAAGCTTTAAAGTCCACTAGGGAAATAATCTTCCCACTCCAAGAAAGCAGTAATGCCGTCGGTTCCCACACTGGGCAGGCTTCCTGTTCTGTGCCCTGCCTTCAAAATATTATTGCTACTCAAAGTCAGTTTTTCAGATTAAAAAAAAAATTCAATATGCAGAATTGTCTTTTTAGTTTCAGTTAAATATTTTAATGTATCTAAATATTCCTCCTAAATACAACACTTTGCAAATAGTGAATTCCATTTTTCATTATTAAGGTTAGAACTAAAATAGCTCACTATTTGATTTCTAGAGAGATCACAGACCCAAAGGGTTAAAATTACAAGAATAAATCTTTAAACAGAACCTAGAAATGAAAAATAGAATCTATTTTGGATTTGACAAAGACTTCTTAATCATGTTTCAAAATTGTTTAAAATAAAATAAATGCCCTTTATAAAACATTTAAAAATATTTCTGCAGATGAAAGATATAGCTACAAAACGAATTGGCAAACATAAATTGGGAGGAAAAATTGTAGTACATCTCCTAACAAATCGTATACAGATAGGTAATTCTGCTATTGTTCCAGAATAAAAGACAATCTAATTTTTTAAACAGGCAGAAGAAAATGGCTTTGGGCTGGAGTGTAACTCAGTGGTGGAGCTCGCCTGTGGGCACAATGCCCTGGGCAAAAATAGAAAAGAAAATTCATTTCAAAACTACAGTGACTTAGCTCTACTTAGTTTCTAGAACAACCCAAATTTTAAAGTCTGAAAAACTCCAAAGTTAGTGAAAATGTGGATCAGCTAAAACTGTCTAATATTGCCAATTAGTTGGCAGTTTTTATAGCAAATTTCTAAAACATTTTACACATATTCTATAACTAAGCAATTTCTCAATTTAGTATGAACACAAGGGAAACTACTCATATGTAAATATATAGTAACACATGTTTATGTCACACAAAGGCCAAGGAAACCTGATGAGGACATTTGTAGCAACTTCAATTACAATAACAAAATACCAACTGGGAACAACTTTAATGTCAATGATGAGGGGGATCGTTGCTCAGCTGGGTAGATCTACATAGCAGAATGCCATCCACAGCCCAAATCGTGACCTCCTGATTCACCGAGCACAGGTACCCTCAGAAATGCTTTATGATGAAAAAGAATGCAGGCTGAGGCGGTGAAGCAGCATGGTGCTGGAGCTCAGGACTGGGAGGGAGACAGCAGGCAAGACACCTGCCTAAGTGTTTCTCATCCTGGTCGGGACCAGCTATCTGTGTGTTCGTAGTGATCAACTGCTATGATCTAGTATTTTACCACGTTAATGACACCTCAGCTGCAGTACACCTCAAGCACGTTTTGTGACCATCATATGCAGAATCATTGACCATCATGGGGAAATAAGTAAATAAAGACCTTTGTATGGTCCATTATTTTTCAGCCCTTGTGCTTATAACTGGACTAGTGACAAAGTAACTAAGTAAACACTGTATGACACTGAGTGTGCCATGACTCTCAGTAATCGGAACAGCTCCACCACATTTGTAAAGACAAAAGACAACTTCTCAACAGACATACAGACAGTCCCAGTCTCCATGGCAGGTCTTTATGTGGCTCATAGTCAGGACCCATCATTGTTCTTAGAAGAAAAAGCCAACAGTTCTAAGACACAGAGGGATAATTAGCTTCAGAGCCTGGCGGAGAGTGAATGGCAGCAGAGGAAGGACTGGAGGGCACATGAAAGAAAATGCCAGGCTTGGCAAAAATAATCCACTATTATTCTCAAAAGTTGTTGAGAGCCACAGCCGAAGGGGCCTCAGCAAACTTCCAGCTGCCAGCAAACTTTCAGACTGCCAGCTGATGATTGGCTCACAGCGGCCCCAGCAACTTCTAGCTGATTGGCTCCTCTGCGGTGATGCTGTTGGTTGGACACTTATGCCCTCTGGTGATAGAAAGGTGTTAGTAGCAGTCTCCTTTTGTAACTTTCCCCCTGATGGCTTTTTCTGCTCTAAGCTTTCTTCCTCTATCTTTGTCTAAACTGAAGGCTTTGGACTAAGCAAACAAGATACGAACGTCCGCAATGGCAATGTGCCAACTGGCAGAGTCCCTGGGCTTTTCTATTCTTTTTAAATCTTCACCATGATGGTTCCATTGTGATATATTCAACAACTCCTCCTTAAAAATCCATGGGCTACATTTTTGTATTGTATCAACGTATGCCCTGACTGCTCTTGATTTTACCAGGATGCCTCCTTCCTCTAACAATTTACTTAACACTCTTTCGGTTTGTTTTTTACTAATTTCTGATCCCATATTTCTACTATAATACAACCCAACAAGATGACACCAAACAAAGCCAAGACAGAATGAAATAAAAATGGAACCACAAAAAATCATTATATTAGCCTTTCTATCCTCCTGAAATGTCCATCCGTCCTTTCTCCCTATCTCCCTATCTGTTCCTCAGACGCAAATAGTTTTTCCTCATCTCCAGGGACAGGCAACTTAAAACAAAAGCAAAACAAAACAAAAGAAGAATCTTAAAATGGCTACCCATCCTCTCGCCCTGCCCTCAGGGGCGAGCAGTTTACCTTATCACTTACCCTCAGTCGTTCCCCGTATGGGCCACCAAATGCTGCAGTCTGGCTGGGCACAATTCAGGAGCAACTTGTCAAAAGAAATGAACTTTATTTTTAGAACCACACACGCCAAACAAAACAGCTCTTCAGGAAAAACCTTCAGAGTCCAACTGCCACCACCGGCTTCCCACAAGCCTCTCCACCTCCCCCACTCCTCCTGCTCTTGAGGCCCATTGGCTGGGTTGCGTGGGCGGAGCCAAAAAAGTCCCCCAATGAGCAGCTCCATAGTCTAAAAGGGCGGGGAAACAGCCCAATGAGCATCACTGCAGAGGAGCCAATCAGCTAGAAGTTGCTGGGGCCGCTGTGAGCCAATCATCAGATGGCAGTCTGAAAGTTTGCTGGCAGCTGGAAGTTTGCTGGGGCCCCTTTGGCTATGGCTCTCAACAAAAAGTAATTGAAAATTATTTATGGAAATTAATTACTTTCACAAGTAAGTTGAAAGAGGGGAAAGAAAAGAGAGGTGATTGGACCCCCTCCCCCCCCCAAAAAAAGCTTTAAACAAAACACAGCTGCTAATGGGCAGACTTGTTCCTAGTTCCTGATAGAAACCTTTCTTTTTTTTTTCTTTTTAGTGCATTGTGGTTACACGTAATGGTGGGTTCATTTTCACAAAATCATGCAAGCATGGAATAGAATTTGGTCCACTGAAGTCCCCAGTACTTCCCCTTTCCCTCCCCTCTGCCCTCCCTTTCCTCTATTCTCCTGATCTTCCTTCTATTTATTTATAGTCTTTTAAATCAGTGCTTTATAAATAGACATAAGGTGCAATTCACTGTGGTACACTCACGTACAGGCATAGCATGATTTAGTCAATTTCATTCCAACTTTGTCCTGTTCCTCCTCCCACCCCACCAAGCCCCTCCTACTCTAGAGATTTCCTCTATTTTCACCTTCTTTCCTCTTATTGCAGTCTCACCCATGCATAAGAGAGAAAACACTGGACCCGTGGCATTCTACTCATTTCACTGAGCTCCATCCATTTCCTGCCGATGCCAGAGTTCCATTCTTCTCTGTGGCTGAGTAAACTCTACTGTGAATATCTGCCACACTTTCTTTATCCATTCATGTGTTGATGGGCATCTAGGTTGATTCCATTGCTTGGCTCTTGTGAGTTGTGCTGCTGCGAACACTGACGTGGCTGCTTCCGTATGGTGTGCTGATTTTAGTTATTTTGGAAAAATACTGAGGAGAGGGACAGCTGGATATTATGGTGGCTAGTCTTTGGAGGAATCTCCATACAGCTTTGCAGAGTGGATGTGCTCATTTGTAGTCCCATTGACAATGTAAGGGTGGGCCTTTCCCCACATCCTCGCCAGCACTTGCAGTTGTTTGTATTCTTGATGACCGCCATTCTTACTGGAGCGAGGACCTCTCCTAAGGTGACCCATGCACCTGCTGCCCTGAGAGGGCATGATGTGGAGGGTGGAAAGCTGGGGATAACAGAGAATAAGTGAACATTGAGGAACACGGTGCTTGTCAGGCAAGGTCACTTTAGAAACCATCTGGACTGTTGAGGGAAAGGTTCCTCCTGACAGAGAAAGAGAGGAAGTGAAGCGGATGCACTCAGTGAAGAAAACCCAGAAAGTGAAGCTCCGGGGACTCGAGGGGCACGTCTCCAGCTGGAACAGGAGGCCTCACATCAGAGGAAGCCTCATCGGAGAACACTCAGGTGTGGAAGGAGGCCTCCGCCAGACTCGCTGGAGCTGGGAACCTAATTGGAGTGGAAGGGGCATTCTATTTTGTGAAAACCATCTTGACTTCCAAAGTAAGGCAGCTGTTGGGGATGGAGGAGCGGCCCTGTGCACTGAGAGAAAGCTCACTGACCTGAGAAAAGCACTTGGGGAGAAGTGAGTCTGTGCTACATTTGAATGTGAGTTTTCCCAAATGGTCCTTAAGAGGACCAGGCCACTTTCTGATTTCCAGGTCCTGGAGGAGAAGCACTAACAAGCAATGAGTCACCAACTAGTAAAACTAGGAGCTTTTCCTGTCACCTCTGCAAAACGCATCACCTTTTATGGAGATTGGTTTCAGGTGCTCTGTCTTGTCGTTCTCTCAGTGGGGGAAGGCAGGGGAGAGTCACATCTTAAGGGCAGGTCTCAGCATGTGCCTTCAACACCACTTGAGCATTTCAGACCCTCTTCTCCCAGCCCAGGATTCATCTAGTTTCAGCAAATGGAAACCAGCAGGCAGTTCAAGGCCAACATAAGTGCTGTCATTTGTGAACCAAGGGCACACCTCTCTCCCAGCCAGCCCGTGCTGTATTTCAGGACCCCTGGAAGGAGGTGACGTGTGCAGGGTGGCCGGGTCTTTCAGGTGCTGGCAGGATGCAGCACCCAGTCTCTGCCTGGAACAGAGCAAGGCTAGGTGACAAAGTGCTGTGTGAACAGGTCTACGGTAGCATCAGATTGCAAAGAAGTAGTCTCAATGGTGAATCTAAGCATCATCCAAGCACCCCTTTGTGGGTGGCTCTCTGGTGCTGGCTCCTCCGTGCTGTTCAGAATGAAGGAGCTGGCATTCCCTTTGCAGTTTTCAATCCAACTTAAACTCTACGAGAAGCATCTGTTGCTGATCATGGCACTGTAGGAGAGCCATGATTGACTGGGTTCTATTAATCCATTAAAAAGTCCTAAAGTTTGACTTCCCCCAAGAAGATGAAAGCTGCCTGAGAATCTTGCTCTCATATTAACAAAAAGATGACAAATTGGTTAATCAGTATAACCACAGGACTTTTGAAATCCAGGATGTCACTGGACACTGGTGAGTTAAATTCAGAATGAGAGGCCCCACAAAAGAGAGTGGGAGACACAGCCTTTGATAAAGCACAGCAGGGAAAGGAGACAGCCATAAAATTAGACAAAAAGTAAATTAATTCTTAAAAGATAAAACTGAGCTACTGCAGCAGTTTAGGAGATCTTAGATGCCTTAAGCATGGGGAGTGGGTACCTGCTCACTGGCACTTTGCCATGGATCTCCAGTGGGTGCCTATGAGAAGAAGCAGGTGACCCAGATCATAGGTGATGCACAAGGTCACCTTGGAGGCAAAGACTAGCAGGTGAGCAACTACCATCACCAGGGAGGAATAAAATTACTTGTGTCTCCAGCTCTTCTCATCAATGGCAATGTGTGAAGTGCAAGGGAAACATCACATAATGTTCTCCTGCCTTTTAAAAATGGCTTAGCTTGGGCTGTTGACTAAATAAATTTGCTCCCTTAATTCCATATGGACTGTAGGTGAAATGTACCTGCTGTCCAGCAGGGGACAGAGAGGCCAGCTCAGGCTCAGCTTCACTCAGGCCAAAAGACTGCACTGATGTGAAGGAGAACATTGTCATTGCTGGTGGCTCAGGACTAGCCAATGGTCCTTGGTTTGCACCAAGACCTGACACCTTGAGAAAAGAGTTCCGTGTTGGTGCCCGGGAAGGAGCGGGCAACAAGGCTGACACATTCCTCCCAGGGACTGAAGTGCATAGGAATGGCGTGCTTCTGAGACCCGAGCAGCAGCATGTGAAATGCCCACACCAGCACAGCTCACTTTGCTCCAGGCAACAGTGACAAGTACCGGCCACGTGGAGGGGTGGGCACAGACACAGGGGTGAGGGCTGAGGAACGCTGAGATGATGGCGGTGCACAGAGAAGCTCCTGGTGCTCCAGGTCTTCTGCTCCACGATGGGGTGGCTGCGAGATCTGAGGGCTGTGAAGGTCTCTGGAAAAACTACCCCAAACCCAGCCAGTTCCTCACCAGATCCACCCAACCCTGCTCACAGCCAGCAAGACGAAGAGGAGGGCACTTCCTGGGCCTCAGCAGAGACTGCCACATTCCATACAGTGTCTGATATTCAATACAGAATCACGAGAGACACAAAACACCAAAGGAAGACGATGACCACATCATGTAAGCAAAACAAGCAGGAGACAGAAAGGTGAACACTGCATGATCCCATGTATGTGGAATCTAAACTAGTCAAGTTTGCAAAACAGAACAGAGATCTCCAAGGCCTGAGGTCAGTGTGCAAGGGGGAGGGGCTACTAACACAGGACGCAGCTTCAGGTGTGTTAGGTGCCTGTCCAGAGGCCTAATGCATAGCTATGTGACCACGCTGCACACTGGGAATTTGCTGGGGAGATGAATGTTAATTTAATCTTCTTGCACACATGTGCAGGCAGATGATAAGCATTGTGGTGATGGTGTATTGTGACATTTTATGACTTGTATCAAAACATCTTTTTGTACACCAGCTACACATGGCATGTGTACACATAGAGTACAAGGTTTTTATACCAGTGATATCTCAATAAAATTGCATATATCTTGAAGAATCTTTTTTGAGAAGACTGGCAACATTGCAAAAAATGGATAAGGATATATCAGCAAAGAAAAACTGTAAAACCAGTCCAATAATATTAAAAATGGAAAAGATGGCATTGGGCAGGATAACATCAGAGTCACTAGCCGCCTGAAAAAAGCCAACTCAAAAGTAAGCAACAAAACGTATACTACTAAAGCAAAACTGAAACACAGGAAGATAAAAGTGAAAAACTTCATGAAGAATTTGAAAATTGTGAGACCATATCAAACTGTGTTAAGTATGTAGCACAGAAATCCTATTCAGGGAGGCACAAGACAGGAGAAAGAAATGTTTGAAGATATTGTCTGATAATTTACTACAATTTAAAAGTCACAACTCCCAGGTGCAAAGAATTGAGAGAATACTATGTCCACAGATAAACCCCACCATACATATCCTGTCAGCCCCAGAGAGAAAATACAGAAGGCAACTGCAGGAAATGGAGATGTTACATCTAAGGGACAGAAATGAGCAAGACAGCAGGGCCATCAGAAGCTATGCAAGCCATGAGATGATTTGTGAAAAAGAAAACACTCAAAAGTTGAAGTGAAAATACTTTTCCAAAAAATAAATAAATAAATAAAATCTGAGAGCATCCCTTACTAAAAATCTTACACTATGTGAAACTGAATAGGCTATTGCTGTGCAGGAGAGAACTGTCAATGATAGACTCGGTGCTGGGGGTGGAGCACAAGGCCTTGGGCATGCTAGGTAAGTGCTCTACCCCCCAAGCCACATGGCAGGCTGATTCATGAGTCAAGGGAGGAAGGACAGGTGCTTGTCCCTGGTGAGTACACCAGCCAGGCCACCACTCGGTGGAATTGTCCTCAACAGTAAGAAGAAATGAGACACTGCCAGGACTGGCTCTGACTCCTGCCACTTGCTAGTGTCTGACCACAAGGGTCTCTAGCACACTCCTGAGTGCCCCGTGTGTGCTTAGGAGTGTGCTAGAGACCCTTTTGGGGACAGAAATTTCCTTGTCCCTCAGGAAGGTTAGTGGCAGCAGCAAGTCAGGTTCAACCTTAAGAACGTAGTGTATTGTCAGACTAGTGATGTTCATGAACCTGCTCTGCCAAACCAGCATGAGAAATCCTGGCAAAATCAGCTTCTTCAGGAGCTCTGGAAGTTAATTGAAGGTTGCCCACAAACTGAAGAGGGTTTGTTCAGGAAAGAATTGCTGAGCCCGAGGAAAAGCAGGGTTGGTGGCATTCTGATCTTGGGGGCAGCTGCTCAAAATACTCCATCCCCAGAGCCTGCCACTGCTTGACCTGCTGACTGCTCCCTGGAAAAGCCCATGCATGGGGCATTGACATCAATTGACTTGGACTTGCCCTGAAGCTCACTCCCCAGGAAAGCCCTAACCCCAGGAAAATAACCAGCCACTGTTTAGTATCAAACAGGCCCAATACAAAGACCCCAAGGGCAGGGGACCAGGGGTGGCAGGGGACAGAAACACTTAGCCAGAAGTGCCAAATGGCATCATCAAATTCAAAGCTATTGTTCCATAAGCTACACCTCTAAAAATGAAACAAAAGCAAGCCACAGACTGGGAGAAAATATTTGCAAGTATATATCCTTAGGCTTTACGATTTATAAATGACTCATATCACAACAGTAAGACACACCTGTAAAAATTGGGCAAAAACTTGTTAAATAAATTATATGAATGGCAAAATGTGCAGACAAAGGATGCAAGACATGGTCAGTCATTAACACAAAGCAGAAAAAAACCCAAACAAGGTATCATGTGACACCCTCACCAGGGAGATGATAGAGGGTGCAGAGAGGCTGCAGAGAGGAGAGGACCCCAGTGCTGCTGGGGGAAATGCAGGTTAAACTGCCTCCCAGAAAGCTGATCCTGGGTGTGAATCACAGCCCTGTGTCCACCCAGCACCCTCCCCTGAGGCACTTCACCCGGCACCAGGTCCCCAACCCTTCTTACTTTTTATGTTGAGACAGGGCCTCACTTGAGGCCTTGCCGAGTTGCTGAGGCTGCCTGGAACTCGTGATCCCCCTAGGGGCCAGCCTTGGTCCATACAGACGCCCCCCCTGAGTGCATGGGCAGCAGCGGCACTTGCAGCACACCAGGCTGGCAGTAAAGCTGCCTGTCCCCACGTGGTGGAAAAGCAAGCCTGGCTGACCGTGCAGTAGAATGTCATCAGAAATTTAAAAAGCCACGGATTCATGCTACAGCACGCGTGACCTCAAAGCATTATGTCACATGGAAGAAGCCAGCCTCAGAAGAATCATGTCATATGACTGGACAGATATGAAACATCCAGAAAAGGCAAAGTATAAACCAGAAAGTAGGTCTGTGATCTGCCTGGGCCGGGGTCCGGGCCGCGGGAGCCCAATGGGCGCAGGAGTTAGTGAAGTACAGAAATGTTCTGATTCATCTAGGACCAGGGTTGCACGACTCAGTAGAGTTAATAAAAACCATTGAATTGTGCCCTGGAAATGGGCAAATTTTATGATATGTAAAATATATTTCAATAAAGCCTTTTAACTTTAAAAAAAAAAAAAGGAATTGGTTAATCAAAATTTTCTGGAAAAAGCAGGCAAGAGTTGCTTTGGAAAGAGGTCCCCGCGCTTCTAAGCCAACTGCATCTTAGAAGCCCGAGGAGGTGACGTGAAGGGTGCTAGTTCTCCTGGGGAAGGCAAGTGGGCCTGCTCCTGTGGCATCCTCTCCTGGAGAGCAGTGGCCCTTCTCCTCCTCCATTTCTCTGATAGCAGAACAGTGTTGGGAGATGGCAGTCTCTAAGGGTATCGATGGGGAGTATAATCCTGAGGTTGACGTCCATGTGGTAGAAGCTCCTCTTTTTCCTATTTTGGAGACAAGGAAACTGAGCAGGAAGCTCTGATCACATAGTAAGAGGTGGAGTTGGGATTTGACCCAGGGGATCTATTTCCATCCTCAGAACCCTCTAAAGACCACCTAGGGAGTGGGACTGACTCTCTCAGGGCAGCCCTGCCTCTGGAGGCAAACCAGGCATCCCTGTAGCCATTTTCACTTAGGGAAACAGATGTTTCTGGTTGCTTAGCAACCCCTTTGTCAAGCTGCCCCACCCCCACCTGTACAGATCTTGCTCCTCACAGAAGCTGCAGGTTCTTAGAAGTGTATCAAAGGTTTTTTTCCAGCAGGTTGGATGGGAAAGTAGCAGGACTCTCAGGAAGAAATACTAGCTGTACTGGATTCTCCCTAGAAGCAGGAGAGAAAGGAAGGAGGGTCCCCAGGCCACACTGGGCTGGGCTGGGCCTGTGCAGTAGCTGCCTATTGATGTGCTCCACAGGTGTTCCCTGCACACCTGCTCTGTGACCACCAGCACTCCAGGGGCAGGGGCTGTCCTGGTCCACAGAAGAGATAAGACTCTGGAGGCTCACACTCTTGCAGAGGGAGGAAGAGGGGCAGATGTGAGGGCAGTGTCCCAGGACAGGCCATGTGATCAGCCAGCAGCCTGTGGGGTTGCTATTTCAAACTCATCCTCAGCGGACTCTGATGATAAGTTGTCACCTGAGCAAAGATGCACAGGCAGCAAGGGAAGGGCTCATACAGCTACAGCAGGGAAAGCACTGTTCAGAACTGACAGCAGGGGCTAACAGCGCCCTCAGACATCCCCCCAAACACCCAAACTGCAGGACATGGGGGTCCCTGGGGGTCGATGGCAGCCCGTTCCCTTCTAGCAGGAAGTGATGGCTGTCTTTCCAGCTGAGCTCGCAGTGCTGTAATGCCAGATTCCTGGATCACCATAGACCTCCAGGAGCCGAATCCGATGCAATCACACAGAGTCTTTATTGCAAGCTCGAGCCTGGACTCAAAACTGTTTCTGATGCAGCTGTCCAGAGGAGTGAGTCCTGACCTTTAGTTCAGTGAGGATTTATAGTTTTTTGGGGATACTCTATGCGTCACAACATCACACAGCAAATCATTTCATACCGCAGGAAAATCAAATAACAACTCTTAACATTGATTAGCACATTCATTGACGGGAACAAGTTGGGTAAGGGTGATTGGTTAGTTCAAGTGGTGGATACGTTTGAACTGATTGGTTTAGGCCTTGAAGGGTTGCCAGAGTGTATATACTAAACTGCAGGGTTGCCTAATCATGTTATCAATCACTAAAACTACTGGGAGGGTCACCAGGCATTTCAGATATTTTTCCTGTCTCATGCTGATTGGTGGTTGCTAGCAGGTTGCTATGGGTCCTCACCTACCGTAACTAATCAGGGACACCTGGCTCTGCAGATCTCTGCTGTTATTTAGAGACAAACAACTCAGCAGGGTGGGTATGTGCCTAGGAGCACTCTGTGGGCTTTTCCAAGGACAAGGGTCATGCCCCCTCCCTTTGGACAGGCCTTGAGGTAGAAGCTGGTTTCCCAAAAAATGGAGTCACATCAGTTTCTCAGGGCCAGGGATGGACACTTCAGGGCCCTGGTACATGACAACATGAGGATATTATTCAGGATGACATGATTCTCAGTGACTCCAGGGGGCCACAACAGAGGGGCACCAGGGTTACGCATCCTCTCTGTGTTGATCTAGTGCCTTTGCTCACAGTGTGGACCGAAGGCAGCCCTGAACCATTTAGATTATCATCTTTCTCTTTACTTTTCCCCCTCCCTGATTTCTCTGTTTCTTTTCTCTCTCTCTTATCCTATATACCTGACTATCTGATTTCTGGCACCCCTATGTACTTGGAGTTGGCAGGTGAGTGAGGCACACATTTACTTTAAATTTGCAAAAGGCAAAACTCTAAAGAGCAGGTGGAAGCCCTCGAGAAAGGGTTCCCTAACCAGAGCCCTGTAGGCTGAGCTGGGCTTCCCTGAGCACTGAGCTCCCTGTCTTTGTAGGACACAGGGACGCGAGGAGCTCCTGCTGTGGTAGAGGTTGGTGGACTCTGACTGCTGCTGCAGCAACAGGGCTGTTGACACTGCTTTACCGAAAGTGAATGGTAGTCACCAGAAGCCAGGAGAAGAACAGAAGGGTGGCTGGGGGCCCGTGGGCCCAGTGGAGGCGGGTGGGTCTGCATGGGAGCCCTCTGCTGTCTTCAGGGCCCTGCTCCCAGATTCCAAGACCAGCACCTCTTCCTGAGTCTGAGCTGGCAGGAGACAGGCAGGGAGTTCCTGATCTCACCTCCCAGCTTCAAAGGGACATAGAACCTCCCCCTCCTCGGGATTCACAGGAGCTGTCTGCTTAGCAGAAGAGTGTGACCTGCTCCAAGGCGGTCCCCAAAGTGGGTGGAATGTCCCTAGAGACATTATAGAAAGTACTGCTGAATTGGGTGATATGTAAAACCAGACAACCTTAGAAATATCTTTCTATGTCTAAGATTCTTAAGTAAAAAGTGTTCTGGAGCAAGCTCCTAGGAGAGGAATCTCGACGAGCTCTCCTGTTTTCAGCGAATAACACTCTACGCTGACCCGTGTCAAGTTCTAGACTGCTTGGGCTTCATTTCAATTGACCAGATGGGTCAGTTCACAAGCCCAGCATGTGCTGGACCCTTGTGAAGCTTGCACTTCATAGTTGCATGTGAAAGAGATGACCTCATTCAGCAAAGATCCAAGAGGACTGTGGTGGAAGCAAGATGCCATGGAGCACAAAAGAATAGCCATTGGGCTTAGACACAGAACTGCAAAGGTCCTGGGGTTGCCTTCCTCAGCTCCCCCTCATCTGCATGCTTTGGTCTTCTTGGAAGCAGATGAAGTCTTCTTTAAACCCAACTTTGAGTGACACAGTTTGCTTCGACCTCTCTCTGTGGAGTGGTCTTGCTTTCCATGGAACTAGGTGTACAAGACACCATCCAAGTCTTGCAGGAAAAATAGCCACCAGGAGCAGATAGCAGGTGACATTCAGATACCCCCTGTCCCAGGGTATACTGCCCCCTGGAACATGTCATTTCAGTTTCAAGCCACAGTTAAACTTGACCTCCAATTACAGCCACTATTGGCTCCTAACACAATTGCACCATAATTAACTGCCAAACCACCACTAACAAATCCAGCTAAGTAACATAAATTTCATCTTGTTATGCATAAATGACCTGTGAAGGACAATGAGGATATGCATAAACAAGTTTTCATGTTTGAATAGTAAGTTATTCTCCCATGCAAAAAGCAACATTTTCTGATAAGGGATCTTTTGGGGCTAAGAAAGAAGAAACTAATTTTACACCATAATCATCTCAATCATTAATTTAAGTGAGTTTTTTTTCATAGCAATATATTGAGGATATCATTTTGGATTTTACAAAATTATGGATGTTGTAAATTCCAGATCACAGGATTTGAGAGGTTTTACTACTTTTTGTTTATATTTGTTTACTTTTTGACGTATGTGGATTATCCTGTTTTGTTGTTAGAGTGTGGACCAATAGTAGGTCTGTGTTTATTTGCCCAGGAGAATCTGATGGCTGAATGGATTTGGAGAAAGTTTTGTAGCAGGATAACAGTCTGTGCAGAGCCTGTTCACAGATTCATCAGTCACCAGGATGTCCGAAAAACAGAACCTGGGTCACATTCCTGAAAAGCTCATGCAGCGTGCAGGAGTGTTCCTTGGTGGAAGGCTCAGAGGATGAGCTCTGATCTCACCAGGGCCTTGATCCACGTGATGGATTAATAATCTGAAGGAACTGCTGGGTGGCAACTGTAGGCAGGTGAGGAGGGCCTGGGAGAAGCAGGTCTCTGGAGGCATGACTGGGACTACATCTGTCCCTGGCTCCTTGCCCCCTCTCTGCTTCCTGCTGCCCTGAGCTCAGCAGCTCTCTCCCCACACCCTCCAGCCATGATGTTCTTCCTCACCTCCACCCACAGCCGTGGACTCGGCTGACCTGGACTGAACATTTGAAACCATGAGCCCAGAATAAACTTTTCCTCCTCTGGGTTGTTCTTAGCAGGGGTGCTGGCCACAGCAAGGAAGAGCTGACCAGCACACATTCCCACCAACTGTGGACGAGAGTCCCCTTTTCTCCATGTCCTCAGTAGCATGCTGTCCTCTGTTGTAATAGCCATTTCAGTTGGAGTGAGGTGGCATTTCATCAAGTTTTTTATTTCCATTTCCCTGATGATTAGTAATTTTTGAGCAGTATTTCACAGTTCTGTTAGCCATTTGTCTTTTTTGAGAAATGTCTATTAAGCCCTTTAGTCCATTTTTAAATTGGCTTATTTGGTTTGTCATTGAGTTTGAATCATTTACATATTTGGAATATTACCCACTTTTCAAATGTGTAGTTTCTAAATTAACTTTCTAAATATTTTTCCATTCTGTAGCTTGTCTTCTCATTCTGTTGATTGTTTTCTTTGCAGTGTCAAAATTTTTGAGTTTGATGTAATCCCATTTGCCAATTCTTACTTTTGTTGCCTTTTTCTTTCTTCTTTCTTTTTTAATTTGGTTCTTTTTAGTTATATATAACATTAGGATTCATTTTCTCATGATTATCAAAGCATGGATTATAATTTGCTCTAATTCAGTCCCAGTCCTTCCCCTTTCCTCCCCTTCTCTCTTCTCCTGTTCCCTTCTCTCTACTCCACTGATCTGCTATTTCCATATAGTTTTTTTTTTTAAATGAGTGTCTTATGGATATACAAATGGTTGCCTAGGATTTCAAGGTCATATTCAAAAAACCTGTTCCGAACAGACCTGTGTCCTGAAGTATTTCTCCATGTTTTCTTCTGGCAGTTTCACAGGTTTTGCACTTAAGCTTTGAGCCCATTTTGAGTTGATCTTTGTAACTGGGGGGAGCTGAGGGTCTCATTTGTTTCTTATGCATATCCAGTTTCCACAGAGCCATTATTTAAGGACTGACTTTCCTCCATTGTGCGTAGTCAGCTTTTTCGACACTGTGATCAAAAGACCTGACAAGAACGATTTTAGAGGAGGGAAGTTTATTTCACACTCACAGTTGCAGAGATCTCAGTCCCTAGATGGTTGCCTCCATGGCTCTGGGACAGAGGTGAATCAGGATGTCATGGCAGAAAGCTGCAGAGGAAAGCAGCTCAGGGCCTGGTGATTCAGAAGCAGAGAGAGTGCTTTGCTCACCAGGGACAATACATACCCAAAGGCGCACCCCAAGTGACCTACTCCTTCCACCCATACTCTGCCCAGTTACCACCCAGTTAATCCATTAAGTGGATTAAGGTACTGATTTGGTTAAGGCTCTCTCAACCCAATTATTTCATCTCTAAAATTTCTTTCATTGCTTCACACATGAGCTTTTGGGGGGACTCCATATTCCTAAACCATATCTGTATTCTTGGCTCCTTTATAAAAATACCAATTGATTATAAATGTGTAGAATTATTTCTGGGATCCCTTCTCTGTTTGTGGGTCTGTGGGTCTGCTTTTATGGCAGTGCCATGCTGTTTTGATTAGTATGGCTTTGTAGTACATTTGAAACCAGGTCATTTGATACCTCCAACATTTTTCGTTTTGCTCAATGTTGCTATGGCTACTTGGAGTTTTCTGTAGGGTTCCATAAGCATACCAGGACTGCTTTCCTATCTCTGGGAAGAATGACATCAGTGCATTGACAGGGATCTCCTGACTCTTAACTACTCATCAGTGGACAAATAGATACAGAATACATGGTGCTTACACAGAATAGAATACTACTCAGCCATAAAAACCATGACATTGTGGCACAAGTGACAGCATGGATGGACCTGGAGGATGTTACATTAAATGAAATAAGGCAGGTCCAGAAAGACGAGCACCACCCCATCTCACTCATAAATGGAATCTAAAAAAGTGGGATCATACAATTTGTGAGTAGAATAGTAATTTTCAGAGACTGGCAGTAGAAGAGAGTGGAAGAGGAGGGGTTACTCAAGAGTTAAAGGGGAGTAAGCAACCCTATGCCTATGGCATGGGAGGGTGACATGATGTGAATCTCAAAATAGAAGACTTTGAATGTAGTCACCATAAAGAAATGATTAAAATTCAGGTGAAAAATATGTTAATTATTCTAAGTCCATCATTATCCAATTAAATATCACATTATACTTCCTAAATATATATAAAAATAATGTATCCGTCAAAAAGTAAAGTTAGTGCCGGGGCTGGGGCTCAGTAGTTGCCTGGAGTGCCTGAGGTCCTAGATTTGATAATCAGAACCACAAAAACAAAATTTAAAAATAAAGTTAAAATATGAATAACAAGTTAAAAATAAGCATTTTAAAATGAATCCTTGGTTGCAAAGCGAGAGAAGGAGAGAGAGGGAGATACAAGTAATCCAAGGGCCCTGGATGAGAGAGAAAGGACAGACAGACATGGAAGGGAGAAGCAGGGAAAAGAAGAGATGGAGTCTTTCTTGGGGCTCTGGGGGCACATGAAGGTGAAGTGGGTGGCTGGGTTGCTTCCACCTGGGTGGGCTCTTTCTAGGACTCTCAGCCCAGGTTCAGGTCCTGGCAGGGAAACAAGGCTGCACACGGTCTGAGTGTCCACCCAGGAGAGACAGTTAGGGGACATTAGCACGGGGCCCACTCTTCCCAGAAGTCCTGAGTCCCACCTTCAGGGAGGTCTGAAGACTAGTGGCAGGTCTGGTTCTTAGGAGAACAGGCCCCTCCCCTGGGTCCTACAGCACCTCGAGTCCTGAGCAGAAAACCTTTCCTCCTGGTCCTCACCCTTGGCTTTCCACGCAGAGCTGACTGCCCTTGGCAGGCGTCATAAAAATCAGCAATTGACTGTCCCCACACAAGCACATGGGCAGCCAGTCAGCACCATAAGTCCTGAAATTTTAAGGAAACTCAGGACTCACGTTCTAAGAGCACTACCTGCCCACACTGTAGGGCCTCGGTCCTCACGGGATCCAGCTCTGCGGAGCCGACATCAGTAGCTTTCTAGTCCAGCAGCAAAGGATGCTGCAAGTGGCTTTTGTGGGGCCCAGGCTGCGCAGGGATTTAGAGAAAGTGCAGCAGATGTTACTGAGAGGTGTGTAATCTGAGAGCCGCTGACCTAGAAGCGATGTGTCGAGAGCTGCTGTTGTCATCAGGAGAGACACCTGAGGCATCTTCATCTGAAAAATACTCTTTTCTGCATTGGAGCTTTGAGACCAAAGCTGATGAGTTAAAACTATCCCAAAACTCTCCTCTGGGAACAATCCTGTGCACTGAGGATTTTTCTTTTTAATTCTGTTTCCTCCTTTGAGATCTGAAGGGAATTTCCTGCTCTCCCTGCTGGACTTCTGAGATGGTTTATTCTGTAAGATGCATCTAAAGGCGAGGACGCCTGCACAGTCTCTCAAAGCTGTGGACAGGTCCTTCCAGTCAGAGCCGCACATCCCTGTGAGCTGGCAGAGACTCAGGCAAGAAGTGAAAGGAGACTTTCAGAGCAGGAGGGATCTCACGTTGCAGAACAGTCTTGGGTGGTGAGTGCTCTTGGAGATTTTCCCTGGAGTGGGGGCTTCCCTGACTGGCTTCCGGGTGCCTTTGGTGGCCTTGATGGGCTCACTGTCTTTTGGTATATAACTGGGGGCCTTCAAGGCTGGGTGGATTTTCCCTCCTCCACTGTTAGGATCTCAGTCCTGGACTTGAGGGTGCGAGTCTTGCATGAACAGTTACTCGGCTCACATCCTCCTACCACTTGGAGCTGAGGAGAGGTGCCATGTTGAAATGAGAGTCATGATATGTGCACTCTTTTCTGACCCAATGTAGCAGGTCTGTCTGTTATCCTTAAAAATTAAAGTGTCTGTTTAAGTCTTTCACCATTTATTAATTGGGCTATTTGTGTTTTCCTTGCATGTATGATTTTGTCAAAATGAAGCCAGTTTCTATGTACAATTATGATGCTCTAATAAAAAATTAATATATCTCCTTGTCTCTCCATCTGCTACCTGGCTATGATCTTTTCCTACCTGCACATTAATCCTAGAACAATAATTTAGGGACTTGGGGAAATCAAATATTGGTTCTCTAGGCAGTTACATGATCAGAGAGCGGATATGACTGCAATGTCTACACTGCACTGAGAGGCATCATCATCAATGTTAAACAGTCTCTACAGAGAGGAATACGAACTGCTTTGAAAAAATGTAATAAATGAGTAAATAGCTACATTATTGCCACTTATGGCTCCTACTCCTACATCAATAGGAGCTCATCTATAAAAAGATGAATCTGTGTGAGAACACAGTGTTGGCCTCGGCAACAATGTTTCCAGCACAGGAAACATTGATATATGTCATTCCAAGCCCCAAGTAGTCCTAGGAACACTTTAAAATCTAGTTCTCACAGCTAATGGTGACAGTGCACTTACTAAGCCCAGCCCTCAGGTACTCTAAATTACAGGAGTAAGCACTTAGCCTGTATCCGTGGTTCTCAGCGAGGTTAACTTTGCCCCCAAGGAGATGTTTGGCCATAGTTAGAGCCCGTGTGGGTGGCACGACTGAAGACATGCTGCTGGCACCAAGTGACGAGCTCCAGAGTGATGTTGAAAATGCCACTGTGCAGCCCAGTGGCCAGGGAACACCTGCGTGACTGCATTATCTCCTCACATCCTCTCAACACCCCCACACCAGTGAGTGGGTCACACCGTCCTAGTACGGGTGGCTTCACAGTCAGGGGACTCTCTTCCTTTTCCTCCTGGACCACACCTGGATGTTTCTCATTGCTAAGATTGATTTCTGGCCAAGGGGACGTGCATGGAGTGAGGCTGTGGCCATCATTGTTGATTTACAAGGCCTTGCACTTGGTCCTTCACATTCCCACTCGCCCGGCTTCCTGCTGGCAGTGGGAGCTTCAGCAGAGCACTGAGTAGCCCACAGCACACAGAAGGGCCTAAACCCAGAAGAAGCCCTTGAGTGACCACATGGTCTTCTGTGTGTTAAGCCAGGAGGTCTGGAGTTGTCTGCTTCATCAGTCACTTGTTTTAACTGACACAACTATTATATTTTTAAATTGAAGGACAAAGAGGACTGTGGAGTTTAGCCCAAGGTCAGGTTGGGTGTCATGAAGTTCTCTTAGCCTGTCCTTCCCCCCTCCTTTTGAGGCTTAGGTTTGCTGCAGTACAGGCCTCCTGGAACCACAGTGTCCTAAACACCCCTGTCCCAGGACAGGGGAAGTTTGGACTTCATCAGCTGACCCAGGTTGGGTTACCTGCAGCCTCAAACTAGTCTCTATGTCCAGGGCAATGCTAAGCACTGATTGTCTTGGGCTATCTGCCTAATTCATCACGGAAACCAGGTCACAATGAAGTTATGCCAGTTCAGTTCCAACCCTAAAGCAAACCTCCCTGCTCCTGGCCTGCCTGCTGTGGGGCTCTCCTCTCCCAGGACATGCATGTGATGGGTGCTTTTGTGTACTTAGGTCATCAAGAGCCTGGAGAGCAACAGCTGTCTCCTAAGGCAGCAGGGACCATGCTTCCCACAGCTCAGAGAGAACATGCTGTATAAATGGGACATTTATATTCAAAGGTATTGAGCAGGAGATGGCACATCAGATTTAGCTAGAGGAACTGTGTCCCTGCACCGGCTCCAGCTGCGGTGTGATTGACATCCAAAGGAATGCATCCAGAAGCAATCTTGATCTTGCAGTGGTCCTGCTCCGGAAGTGGAGGGTTTATCCCTGCCTGCTGGAAGCATATCCACTGCCACTTTAGGTGAAGCATGGAGAACCAGAATATGAACACCCTAGTAATTGGGACTGAGGGGACAAAGACCAGACCTGCTGCAGTCTGTCCAGGTGAGGTGCTCACAGGCACTCTGTATCTGACTGTGACTGTTGAGTTTATATTCCTGAACTGTTCAAACAGTCATGAAGCAGTGTCCTTTGAGCAGTCTGTGTTTGTTTGTTTTGAAATACTGAAGATTGAATTCAGAGCTACTCCATCATTAAACTATACCACCAGCCCTTTCTCAATTTTTAAAATGTTGAATTAGGGTTTTACTGAGTGACTGAGGCTGACCTCAAACTTGCCATCTTCCTGTCTCGGCCTCCCAAGCCTCCCGAGCGGTTGGGGTTATAGGTGTGCACATGGGCCCAGCTCCATTGAATCATTCTATCTAGGTAAAATTTTCCCAGGTGTCTCTCCTGCCTGATTTAAAGTCACCACTGGAATTAACACATGAAAAAAGATGGAATTGAGTGGCCAGAAACTTGGACTTTTGTGAGGTTCATTAGATGACATTTCCTGGGGACCAGGGTAATATTCTTTATGTGAAACTCTTTAAATAATGACCAGTGTTTCTGAACCTTGCAACACTTGGAATAAAAAAAAAACTTTAGCTCTTATCATAACCCATGCAGCATCAACAAAGGATTCTCGAGTAGGGATGATGGGAGATGAAGAAAAACAGACACAAGGAAGACACAGAGATGTTTTCATGAAAAGCTGGGGCCAGGTGGGAGTCTGCACTCTGAAGGAGGAACAGTGACCCAGAAGTAGTTCCACGGGTTTATCATACAGGGTCTCACAAAGAGGAAATTAAACTGTAGGGGCACTGTAAAGTGTTCAAGGCTTGTGAGCTTGACAGAGGCTTCTTTGTGCATTAAAAGTTTACAGAGCTAGAAACATTTTGCAGTTGTTCATTGCATAGGGGACCCAGGAAAAGGAATAAGTGAGGGGCAGCCTGTGCCTTCAGGCCTTGTGTTAAGTTAAAGATGGCAACACACTTTTCTTCTCTCCTTCTGCAGAGAGATAAGATCCAAAGTGCATCTCCTTGAATGTGGGCCAGTGTGTGGTTTGTCACACATATGCACTAGCGACATCTGGAGCCGCAAGCCACACCAACACCATCCAAATCCAGGCTGTGGAGTTTTACCATGGGGACGTGCTAGCTGTGAAGCTGATGGAAAGACTTCCAGCAGGCGCCTGGTCTCACCCTGACCATAAGTGGACAAGGGCCAGAGAACCTCAGTTTAGGACTAAGCAGACCCCGTTGCCTCACTTGAATTGTGGAAATCCCCACTCGGTAAATGCTCTCAGTTGTATTGGTGACATTTAACAGTTTTGCAACCTCATTTCCTTATGCATGAGAAGGGATGAGTGATTAGTACCCAGAGAACAATTGGACAAGTGAACTAGAAATGCCAATCTCAGGGAAAGGTCAATTATCAAAGCCTCCCAGAATATTTTCTGACCTGAAGAACGGGGCATTTTGGAGCTCCCTCCTCCTGCACCATTAGACAGACTGCTCAAGCACATTTATTTGCATTGAGTGCATATTAGAGTGAATGGCATCTTAGGCTTTTATTTTGTATCTTCTTAGTTTAACACAGGAAAGTAAATGACCTGTAAAGAAAAGAAATATTTTCTTTTCAATCAGAAAAGTTGTAAATACGCAAACAACACAGTACCTATTAAAGCCTGGGGAAACAAGGGAGTTTACTTCCTTTTCTTGATGGAAGTTTCACAAAGCTTTTATAGGCCCGTGGATTACAGAAGCAGTTAAGCTCTTGCTCCATTAGGGTCCTGTACCTGTTCCTGATGAACCTCCTCACTTCGTCACTAGTGTGATCTTAAATGTTAAGGACACCATGGCAGACAATGAGGGGCTTCTGAAGCCTTAGTGATTTCCCTTGAGATCACCCTCTCGATGATGTCAGGACGCTCCCCGCTACTCTGGGCTTATGATTGTGTATTGTGAGTGTCATCACGGCACCTGTGGTCATTAAGGCAAGTTGACGAGCAATAGCATAGACTCACGGTATCAGTCAGGGTCCTCAGACACCACCTGCTCTGCTCTGCAGGGTCACCTGGGGACTCAGCCTTCTCCTGTTCTATACTACGACACCCCTGAGACCTCAAAGGCACCCTCAGTTGTGACATCATCTCTCTTTTTGACATCATGACACCTGACTTTCATGTGACAACCCGTCACTTGGGCTTTTCCACACCAGTGATTTATGTTCCAAGGACATCACGGTATTATTTCATGTCTCAGTGGGGGGCCACGTATTGGTCCAGTTTGGGAAATACCACGTGGGCTGTGTCCATCTCTTTCCACACCTGCTTTTCTGATCACTGACACATTCCAAAGCAAGCAGCTCGGCCCTTGAGCTGTTCCGAGCGACTTCTCAGAGCTCAGGGCTGTGGCACTTCTTTCTTTCTCCTCTTGTGCATTGAGGCCAGTGTCTGAAAAGTGAGTCATCATGTGAAGATTATCAATGTCCAATACCAGGCCTCTACCAAGGGTCCTCTGAAGGGTGGAATCCATATCATTATTCGTGGTTTTTTAGAAATGATTTCCCAAGGGTCTTGATGAGAACAGTTTCTTCAGCAAACTTGACTGCTTTATGTCATGACAGCCCCGTTAACAGTCCTTCACTTGATGATGACATTCGAAGACCAGGGACAGTGCTCTCCCTTCTGATATCTGCATACTTGATGTCTTTATTCTGCAGGTGGCATCCTTTGGGGCAGAAAAATAAGATCTCCGTGGAAGTTTCCAGGCTCCTTATGTAAACTCTCTCAATTTCTCAGATAGGGCAGTCAGTTAACCCTAGTTCTCACTGTCACTCTCACTCTTGCTCTTAACAAGCCCCCGACCCTCCCTCCCTTCCCTAGGCTATTTCTTCCTTTCCCCAAAGTCTTCTTCTGTTTTCTATGAGCCACATTGTCCTACCATGAGTGATATATGGTCTGGAAATGTTCTGGTGTAGCACAGTGGTATAGCATGTGGTATAGCATGGTGTAGCACATGTTTAGCAAATGCAAAGCCATGGGTTTAACCCCTTGCACCCAAAGGATGACGATGATGGTGATAGTGATGATGGTGATGATGGTGGTGGTGATTGTGTCCTAATATGCTCTCCTTTGGAAGGCATCTTGGAACTTGGATCTCAGGAATTTCCCTCCATTCCCTGAGAATGGCTCACTGTGTCAAAATTATTCATGCACACCCTGTGGTTTATGGTGACCTCCTGCTTTTCTTTTGAGAGTCTGGGACTTTGGTAAGTGCTGGCAGAGACCGCCTTGGTGACCAGCTCACAGTCAAGTCCCTGGTACTGCGTCTGTAATGGTAGATGCACTTCACATGTGCTGTTATGAGGCAGGAGGAATTGAGAGCTGGTGTGTGGCCCTATGGGAGGGCTCTGGAAGCTCATTCCTGATTTCCTCTGAACTTCTCCTCCTGTATCTCTGCTGTGTACTTTTTTCTATAATCATAGGAATAGGTTGATTCTGTGCCAAGTCCTGCCTAGTGGACTTGGGGATCCTGACACACTGGAAGGCTCTGTAATTGCAAACCTGGTTAATGTGACAGATCCAACACAACCTCCGCTCTCTGAGAACCTCAGCAGAGAGCATGTGTCCATGTGTCCTCAGATGTGTCCACACATGGTTTCAGACCAGCTGGGATTTTGATGGTGTTGCTGTGCACTGTCCACAGGAACCATGATACTGGGGTACAGGAAGAAAATGGGCCTCAGACTGGAGATGAGGGCCTGGTAAAGTGGCTAGCCAAGGGCAGTATTTAGACATGTCAGGGGGTCAGTCAGGGTTTCAGGTATTTCAGGGTGGTGTGGCTGGGGAAATCAGAGTCTTGGCCAACCAGCTTGGGCTTCCTGGAGCGATGGGACCTTGTCCTAACATGAGGAACGTAATCGTCTCTTAGGCAAGGACATAGGGTGGTCAAAACTCTGCCCTTGCCAAGCATCCCCCGCAGGTCCCTGGAGTAAGCAAACACTTTGTGAGGTTGACAGTACTCCAGGATCCCCGTGCCAGGCTGTGAGATTGACAGCACCCCTTGGCCTCCAAGCCAAGCCCTGTCTTCAGAAGTCTTGTTGTCATATATAAATTCATGCACACATTTCTGTGTGCAGAAGTCTGTCACTTGCTCAATGGTACTCTGTGCAATGATTGTCCCGGCCCAAGTTATGTGACTGTCCTGAAAGCTGGGCATCAGGAGGGTGTGGCTCAGGCTGCCACCCCTTAGGACTGTAGCTGAGGAGTGGGTTGAGGGTCTCAGATCTTAGCTTGATGGGTGCAGCACCAAGGTTCCACCTCAGCCATGCCTGGGGCCCCTGCTGTACTGTGTAGAGCAGAATCCAGCACCATGAGAGGGTGCCCTGGGGCCCCTCCCCAGTTGCTGCGTGGGGAGGGGCCCCGGGACCCTCCCCGTGGTTCCTGCAGGGGGCTGAGTGCCTTGGGCCTCTTGCTCCCTACCTGCTGCTCAGTGTCTTCTCCAGTTGTTCATTGTTTCTTTTTCTGTTGTGTTTTCTTCCCTTCTCTTTGTCTCTTGGGTTTATGGCTCAAAATATAATCAATATTTGCATTTTAGTGGTGTTTGGGAGAGTCAGGGGAGGAAACCCTGATTAATTTGTCATCTCACTAAATGCTGAATTCACTGAATTTAAAAAATTTCATCTGAATAACTTAATGTTGTGTAGACAACATAATGGGCTTCAAAATTCAAGCTCTTAATTTAATTTCTGCTCCATATGATGATTATCAATTTCTTGATTATTCCATTACGACCCATTCTCAGTTTTTAGTGCCATCTAATTGCCAATAAAATACAGAGAAATTCAGCATTGGGAGTTCAAAAGATGACAAAAAATAAACTCCTTTTCTTTCTTCTTAATTGTGTTAGTCAATATAGTTTGTTTGTGAGTCAAGCTTTTATTGAAATGGGAAGAAAAAAGAGAAAACATTAATGCAAAGATCTATTAACGTATAATTTTCCTGCCTAGACTTGGTAAGGTGTTTGATTCTTTGTACCGTGAGTGCCTGAATCCCCCAAACCCATTTTAATTTAAGAACCTACATAACTTACTCCCTGGTGGAAAGCGGAGCAGGCAAGAGGTCAGAGCATCCACCCTGTGCACATTCTCTCCTGAGCACGCATATCTTGAAGGGATTTTATGCCGAGCAGTGATAACTAGAGCTCATCCCTGGGTCTTAACATGTTAACCACACCAAGATTCACGACTCTGTGAAACCAAGTCGTGCCCCCATTTTGTGTGTGCCACCAATGCGGCTAGGAATGGGAAGACCTTTCCTCATTTAGCTAAGATAGGGGACAGGATCCCTGTGCTTCTGGTGACAGTAACCATTGTGCGTCTTGATCTCTTCACACTTTTTCTCTGTTCTGCTCTTTTTATCCCATCAGCTGACCCTTCATAAAAAGTGACACCCCCTCAACCCCTCCGGACCATTGTCAGGATCTGCAGCATTCACAGTAAATGATTAAAATTGCATAACTTTACTGAGAATACTGAAAGCAATGTAGGGCAACTACTCCCTCCCCCCTCCTTCCTTCCCCTGTTCCTCCCCTGCCTTCCTTTCCCCTCCCTTCCTTCCGGCTTTCCTCCCTCTCATTCTCCCTCCCCCCTTTCCTTTCCTTACACATATTTTAATATTTTTCAATGAAAAAGAGGGAGAAGAAGAAATAGCTGAGGGGGAAACCCGACTGAGCTGCAGCTGGTGGAGTCCTGGGTCCCTAGAGCAGCCGCTGTTGGAATTCGCACCCAGCTGTAGGGCTCCAAGGGCCCCTCTTTCACTCCTGGCTTCATTGGCTTTCCCTAAGCTTCCCTTTCCTTGACCAAGGGTCGCCCTGATGACTTACTGGGAAGGCAGACCTTCGTTCCACGATGATCCTGATGATGCTGATGATGCCCCCAGTGAAAAGGAAGCAGGGAGACACTATCAAAGCCCACCCCAGGGACTGTCATCTAACCCACCCGGAGGAGGGGCTCAAAACCCTGAGGAGGGGGAGGAGACAGGCGGCCTCCAGGGATGGGCCTGGACCTTTGCAGAAGGTCCTCACACAGGGCGGGCCAACGTGCTCCCCGAATGGAGTCTCAGAGAGCCTCCTGAGTGGTCAGCCCTGCTCACTTTCTGCAGATTTTAGGAGCAAGAAATGACACAGAAAATTGGTTGCTGTTGGACACTTTGCAGTTTGGTGAAGGGGAACTCGTTCTGCTTTCAACTCTACAGAGCATTGCTGAATATTAATCTGGTATTTTACTCAACCAGGCAGAACGGTCTCCTCTAAAGCACCCACACGGTAAAGCAACAGTTCTGCTTCGAGAACTGCCTGTTGACTCAGGATCCAGGATGGCATCTTCCTGCCACAGACCCTGTTTCTGATGCCTCCTCCACTGGAAATGTGTTTCTTTCAAGGGTCCAGAGGCCACCTGTCAGGTTGGTGTTCCAGTTAGCAGCATGCTCCAAGGAGACAGCAACCCTTCCCACCACCTGGCCACATGCATTTCCTCTGCTCCCAGCTGAGCCTGGGGAACGTCGAGATGGCCCTGGTTAATGTGTCATGGAAGGATCACTGGGTTACCACTTTTTGTCATGGTGGCTTTTATTCTTGAAATTGTGTCTCCTAACGTCTTCCCTAAAAGTGGAGCTGACTTTGTGGATCAGTTCTCCTGCGAATCCCCACTCTGGATCTTAGTTCCCATGTGGTGACCAGCCTCTGTGGAACTGTCCAGAGCTTCCCAGTGTCCTTGTGCCTGAGTCACTGACCACAGCCTACACAATGAGAGCCCACTGGGTAAAAAGCTGGGCAGGGGATAAAGCAAGCAGAGATGAGTGAAGGCTGGGGAGCTCGCTATTAGGTCTACATATACATGAACTATATTTAAAGATCAATTATTTCTTCTTTTTTAACAAAATTTTATTTCAACCATTTGTATGGGTTTCTTATAAACTGTACTTAATTTATTCCCCTTTAAGCTTAGAATATGGTGAACATATGATCATGTGTGTTTGCGTGTGTGTGTGTGTGTGTGTGTGTGTGTGTGTGTGTGATGCCTTGTTGAGAACTGTGATTGTAAGAAAAGGCTATTCTGTGAGTTACCATCACTGGCTCCTGAGGGTTTTTAAAAAAAAATCTCCTCATTTGTTTTCATACGTTGAAGGTATATTTTCTGATTTTAATCCTCCTGTCCTTATTCTCCCCTCCCACATCTCCCTGTCAACTTCCGGGTAATTCCTCTCTGCCCCTTCTGTGTGGGTCCAGGGAGTCTTTATGGGTTAACCTTTGGGAAACGTCTATGTGGGGAATTCATTTGAATTTCACTGTGTTGGCACTTAGGAGTACAAATCTTGAAGAAATACACTCACTTCCTCCTGCACAGCGTTCTGCTACCCTTGACTTTAATTGCCTTGCCCTTCTTTAAATTCTTGAGCATGCACCTGGCTTATTTGCAGCTGTTTCCTCCCATTTAAATCTCACATCCACTGAATCCCTGTTCTGTCCTGATGATTTACCGGCCCAGCTGTGACTGACTGAGGCAGGTTTTGCAGTTAATTCAAGGTCTGCCCTCGTGTTGCCCCCAAGCCTTCCCTATGCACACACTTCCCTGCCTCCTAGTTGCTCCAGCCCTGGAGAACAGCGGGAGTTGACCCCGAGGGCAGGGACAGAGCATGATGGCCACCCCCCCTGTTGAAAGGAAAGGTGCCTCTCCAGTGTTCGTGTCCAATTCAATATGAGCTATTTGGTTGAATTTAATTTTTTAATTGCAGTAGAACATCCTCCTTAAAGTATTGTTCATTACACAAAAGATGATTGAATCTGATGCTCTTGATAGTCACTCCTCTCTTTAAAACCCACAGTAAACAGCCCAGTGTGTTTTGATTGTCAACCAGCTTTGCTCACAGTTGCTGCTGGTCATATGGTGTCTCAGGGTGCGCCTTCCCTCGTCTGACTTCAGAAGACTCTAGCTGTCCAATTGTTTGGAGGGTTTTCATTTTAAAATATCATTTCTCCTTATAAATTACCAATTCTAAGCTTCCTTGTTAAGGGAAATGAATTTGGGTTGAGTGATGTATTATGTGTGTGTACTTGTTTGTTTTCTTGGTTCTTTGAGAATGTAGTGACAGAAGACAGATGTAGCAAGAGGCTCTGTAAATGTCTGTCCTCTGAATCTTATTCTCTGAGACCCATCTTCTTAGATGGAATGAGATGGGCATCTGAGTTTCCAGGTGACTGCTGCAGGATGAGGAATGATGAGTGGGAAATGTCTCACAGTCTGGGGACCACCACCCAGCTCAGGCTGGACAAGGGCAAGATGGACTGGGACCTGTCAGGACAAGGACACTGGATGCCAAAGTCCACTGCCCGTGTGTGAATTGTGCTTCTCCTTGGGTGTGTATTTGGTGCTAATTGGCTTGCTGCTACACTTCTGCTCTGATTTGAGCCCCTGTGTCTTCACACACATGTCAGACCCCAGGGAATGTGGAAGGCGCTGGGAGGAAAAGTGGTGTGAGGGGAGACAGTGGGATTTGGACTCTGGGACTTGGGTGTTTCGTCCTGACTTAGGCAGAAGCGTGGTCTGGGCAAGCCATGGGGCCTCAGTATTCACACCTAGGAAGTGCTCACCATCCCTGCCCAGCTCTTCTCAGGAATTCAGGATTATTGTGAGGATTAAGTTTTGGGTGTGACAAAACAGATATTCTATAAATGGAAGGGAGCATGTTAACATATCATCTGAAGCAGCTCAGAGTACACACAGAAAGTTCTGGTATTTTTCTGATATTCTCATGACCCTCTGGATAGTGTTGGGAAACCAGGTTCAGGGAGACAGAAGCACTGTGCAAGATAGAGTCAGGCACAGGACAGTTCTACACAATCTTGGGAGGGCCCAGGGTAGTTTTCGGGGGCCATGTGGCTGTTGATGATGTCACTTCTGTGAAGAACATGGGAGTGGCCTCGTGTACCCTCTATTTCTGCATTGGCCTGAAGCAGTTTAGAGAAAGGCTGCGTCTTCAGCTGGCTTTCAGTACTGGGTCAGACTATACAGACTGTTGTGATTTGGTGTGAAGTGCAAACCTGATGTCCAGTGCTGGAACTTCAGAGGGCAATGGTTGATTAGATTGAAAGAGGTGTCACCTCATCAGAGGATGAAACCTCCAGTATGGATTAACTGGATGGTAGCTATAGGCAGGCAGGATGTGGGGGTGTGCCTCTGGGGTTTATATTTTGTTCCTGGCTCTTTATTCTCTCTTTCTCTCTCCCTCTTCCCACCTCTCTCCCTCCCTCTCTCTCTCTCCCTCTCTCCCCAGTCTCTCGCCCTCCCCTCCCAGTCTCTCCCCTCCTCTTTCCCTCCCTTCCTCTCTTTCTCCCCTTCTCTCCCCCTCTTTCTCCCTCCCTCTCTCTCCCTCTCCTTCCCAGTCCCTCCCTTCCTCTTTCACTCCCTCCCTCCCTACCTCTATCTCTCTCTCTCTCCCCCTCCTTCTGAGCTGCCATAGCCAGCTGCTCTCCTCCGCCCCCCCCCCTTCCACCATGATGTCCTCTTTCACCTCTGGCCCAGATCAATGGAGTCAGCCAACCATGGACTGAAACTCTGAAAGCATGACCCAAAAATAAACTTTTCCTCCCCTGAGTTGTTCTTGTCTGGTGTTTTGGTCACAGTGACAGAAAGCTGGCTAACATCCTGCCATCTGCAGCTCTGCCTGCTCCCCTCCACAGCCTCGTTATGGGCATAAAATGCTATTTGAAAACACAGAGGTTTCCTTGAATCTTTGAAGACACACAACCACACTCTTGCCTTGCTTTGAAATATTTTGTTTTCAAAAACTTCTAGTTTTATTTTGGCATAATGTTATGATTTTATGATATGATAAATTTTTATTGTAGAATATGAATTGTATTCACATTAAATTTTTCTTATATTTGAAGACGGAAAGTTAGATTTCAAAAGGGATATTTGAAGACCAATTTTCACAAACTAGCACAACATTATCTACATAAAATGCTGGACAACAATACAGTGGCTGGTGAAATAGTTCTCTATCTCATCAAAGGGAGAAACTGGCTTTGAAAAATCTACTTGGAACTTTGAGGTGAAAAATGTAACAAAATACTGCTTTCCTTTATTTTAGTAAGTCTTAATTTCTTGCTTCTTATTCACAGAACATATCAAATAATAATACAGTCCCATACTTGAGCATCATTTTGTAACTAATCCTTCAGAGTTTAGAGAGGAAATTGAATATTTTAATGGAGATATTATATGCTAGCTGAAAGTCAAAGGTTTTTGTTTTTGTTTTTAAATTAAATGGAGGAGAAAGGCACTGACCCTTTTGGATAGATAAATTACCAAGTTCCATTTGCCCCGAGGCATGCACATTGGCCAGAGAACATTAAAGCTCTGCACAGTTGACGTTGCTGGATGCTTGGTGGGTGAGAACCGAGTGCAAGGAATTACAGAACTGGAATTACAGAGCTGCAGCATTCTCATGATGCCTTATCTCATCTTAAAGATTTAGCTGCCTTCATGAAAATCAGTCAAGACCCCATACTCAGAATCACATGCTTGCATTAAAATTGTGTGGCTCTGCTCATGTGGCGGGCTTGCTGTCTTACTTATTTTTATCTGGGCAAGTTCCCAGTAAACATCCAAGTTCTTCTTTATGTGATTGTTTGACAGAAAGCAAGAGTAGCATTGAAATGGACATTTGAAAACCTGTTCCATGGTTTATCCTTGACCAAGTCTGTTGGCCTTTGCACTGAAGGTGGAGAGTAAAATGGTGGGATCCTTGGCATGGAGTGCATGTGAACCGGTGGGCACAATTATCATCCCTGATGATGCAGTGAATGCCCTTAATGTTACCAAACCTCAACACTTCATGACAGATCTCTTTAAATATTTTGTGCAGGACATGAGAAGGTTGCTTAAAACAGCACTGCTTCATACTGAGCAGGATGGTCTGGAAGAAATCAGTGTTGTTAGTATTTGAGTTCTGGTAAGTTGAACTAAGATAGCTGCTCTCCTCCTCCCCCTCTCCCCCTCCCCCCTCCCCCTCCCCCCTCCCCTCTCCCTTCCCCTTCCCCTCCCCCTCCCCCTCCCCTTCCCCTCCCCCCTCCTCCTCCTCCTCCTCCTTCTGTCATGAAACTCCTTTTGTTTCCATGAAAGATCAGCTGACAAATGGAGTTATTCCAATTTTGATGTTTGGCATATATTTTCTCAAAAATGGATCGAGTTTGTCACTTCAAAGAAAATAATTGACAGTACTTGCTTCCCAGGATAAAATTTAAGTTTTCAAGTAAAACTGAGAGCTTCAGAAATTTTGCATGAATCCTACCAGCTGAACAGCTTCTCAGGGCTCAAAAATGATGCTGACGAGGTCAGTGGAGCTCTGAAGGAGAGGACTGGGGGTGTATAATGAAAAGCGTATGTTCTGCCTTCCAGGCAGCTTCCAAATGAGTGAGGACTGTGTGGCGTTAAAAATCATGAAGAGCTAAAATAACTATTCTACATGCAAGAAACTAACCGTTTTTAATATAGCAGAGTATGGAATGGGCATTGATGTGGCTTCAAATTCATGAATACACCTGATATTTAAGAAACCACCACTTGTGGATTTGGAGTGCAGTATCAAAAAATAGATTTTGACTCTTATCTGAAAAGATTTTTCAAATGCTTCCATTTTTCCAACTCTCACATATCTGAGTAAGCCTATATATTTTTCATAAATTTCAACCAAATGACACTCTCGCATAGTGAATGTAAAGGCAGAACTGAGAATTCAGCTGACTTCTATAAAGCTAGACATTGACGATGTTGGCAAAACCTTAAATATTTCTTTTCCTCTCAATCAGTTATGGTTTGGAAAATATAATTATTTTCATGAAATATGTTAACCTGTAATGGATTTATATCACTATTTTAAATGATTTTTTTTTTTAAAAAAACGCTTAGTTTTAATTTCTAATGTAGTGAAGGTGAACATTCTAAGTCACACATACAAACTCTTTGGGGTCATCGGTCATTTTTAAAATTATGAGAGATCTGCAGACAAAAATGATTCAGAACCAGCGCATTAGGAAATCAAACAGTAAACTCTGTCCACAGCCCTTTGTAGAACACCTAGCTCATAGTAGGTTTCCAGCATCACCTACTGAGTGAATGAAAGAAAACTGTGTCTCCAGACCTAGAAAGCCATAAACAGGTAGAGACATCTACAGGGCTCTACCTGTGTGTATGCATGTGTGTGAGGTTTAAGCTGCTGCTGGCAGCTGTAACAAACACCCCCCAAAATAGAGCTCAAATTAGTAGAAATTTTTTTCCATTATTCCTAATATGAAAGCAGTTGTCCTGATTGTGTGTAATACTTCTGTAAATGGCACTTTGTATTTTTCTATTTTCCAACATGCCATGCTCAACATGCACAAGCCAGCGGTAAGAGAGGATGAGAAAACCGAGGTGCCTCTGCATTTTGAGCTTCCTGCTTCATTATGACACAAGTCACTTCTGCTCACATTCTGCTCTGAGGACCCATTACACAATCCCCACCATCATAAAGAGGTCTTGCATGCCAGGTTTCAGGGACAGCACAATGTGAAGCAATGATAGCATCCAGTTTTCAGGGGACAGGTCAGTCTCGGTCACAGTGCATAGATGGATTAACCCACATGTCTTGGCTAAGATTTTATTATCTCTTTAATGCACTCTCTAGTTGGTGTCATGACTTGTGTAATGTATTGTATGTAAGGAACGTAATTTTAAGTGTTTAAAGATATATACTTAGCCAATATTGTTCATATTTCAGTATGGAATTTCTCTCCTGTCTGTTTCAACACTGAACCCTTCCCAGACACATGGATTCCCCCAGTCCCTGAACCTGTGGAGCACTTTCCAGCAGTTGCATGATTTAGACAGCCTGCAGGAGGACAATTTCTATATAGGGTATTTGGGAAGAAAGTTCTTGGGTTTTGAAACCGCACATTCCACATACACTTAAGAATACCTGGGAACATTCATTCTCATACTCAATAGATGTATCCATTCTTAAAAGCTTTAAATTTTGAACTGTGTGTTTAATCACATGGAATTCTTAGTTGACATGAAAGTAAAGTAAACAATTTAATTTAAAAGATAAGTTATTGGATAATGTATTGGATGGACAAGGAGATTAGCTGGTAGCTGGATATATTGACCCAGAAGGGAAGAAGGAATCAGGGACCACAATGGTGCTTGCTCTTGTCAAGCACCATCTGGAGGACAGAGCAGTGTCTTGGAGAGGATGGAAATTCAGCCATTTGAGGTGTTTGCCTCTTTGCTCAGAAAATACCTCCTCAGTAGGGTTAGACGTTTTTGCCCACTTCTCTGGCACTGGAAAGTAGGGGCCATGTTAAATTTACACAGATAGTAAAATGAATCGGGGTGCTCTTAGGAAAGGGACAAAGACACTAGAAGACCCAGGGAAGAGGAGCCGTGATACCCGCATCCCTGGGCATCACCTGACCCCCCTCTTCAGTCAAAGCACCGTCTTCTTGCCCATCGACCTATCGCAATCTGATTCATCTCGGTCTGACTGCCAGCTCGTTAGCACCGTTGGCCTGCTCACCATTGCGTCGTCAGATTTCCACATCCCAATAGCACTTCAAAGCTTGGCAAGAATTATTTTGTCAATACTAATGATTTACAATCAATTGTTTTTTCATCATGACCTAAACTGAAGCTAAACTGATTGAAGTCAATTGCTAGAAGGAGCTGAAGGTTTCTGTTGCAAAAATTTCTTTTATTTTTAACCAGTGATATAATTGAACTTAATAAATATCCAGGAATCTAAGTTAGAACTTTTATGCTTTATTCTTTCAGGATTCTCATTTCTAATATGAATATTCTACTATAAATAAGACCCTAGAGAAAGAGAGTGGTAGGAATACATATTACCAGGCAAACATTTCCCTCTCTCTCTCTCTCTGTACACCTTTAGCTGAAAGTCTGAGCTAGAAAAATGTGTATTATATTGCTCAGTAGGTTTGATTTTATAATAAAAGACAAAGGCTGACAAATTTCTATTTTTTTTTTGTTTCTCATTACTAAGCAGTGTTTCACTCTGCATTGGCATTTCTGTCCAGACAGTTAAATAATTCTTGATAGCTCACTTTGAAAAAGAATTGTGCACAGTTTCCTCCTGTCTAATTAAAATGCCCAGTGATCTGGAGCCTCTGCTAACACAGTGTCATCTCATGTTCATGCCAGAGTCGAGTTACGTGTTGGCATGGGTGGATAAAATGGACTGCAGGTTTAACCCGGTTGGCATTTCCCAGACTCCGCAGAACCTAGGACTGGTTGGGCAAGTCTAGCCATCTAGCCAGGTCTCTGATGTGCACAGTGAGATTTTGAAGTTTAATATGTGAATAGCACAAAAAAAATATGATCACATAAAATCATTTCAGATGGTCACAGATTTCTCTGCATATGCATATGTATATATACCTATGAATATACATACACATTACATATTAGATCCACATCAATTATAGTATGTAAAATAAACACAGTGGTACTTCTTGAATCTAGCTCTTAGCTCTCATGTTCATTACATTCATCCCTTTTCCCATAATTCAGTCGTCATTAACGAGACCCTCAACAATTACACGGACCTCCTTACTAGGCCCTCTAGAAATGAGACTTGCTATCAACAGACCCTACATTTGCTCCCACATTGTGCACACTTTTTAACAGACAGCATTTTGGGTTGCACACTTGCTAATGTGATTGGGTAATGGAGTTAAATACAGTTTGGTACGTGAAACATGAGTGGGGAAAGAAGGAAGATGTGGTTGGATGCTTAGGAAAGCCTTGGTAGATATCAGCTATTGAAAGAAAAGGCTGTAAGATTCGGAGTAATGGAAGCTCACTGCTGGAGATAGATCTGAATGAGAGAAAAGAAACTCCTGCTCTGACTGATTCCCCCGTGTGTCTGTCCTGACTGCTGCAGAGATGGTGAGCTACAGACGTACCTGGTGCAAGAAAAAGGCAGCACCAGTCACACCAGCAACAAGCCCAGGGAAAAGTGCCAGCACCGGACTGTGCCCTGAGACAGGCCTGCTGGCAGCTGGTGATTCAAGAGGTGAAAGTGAAGCTACAGGGAGATGGAGTAGGCTGCCGGGTGGGGGGAGGGGGACGAGGCACCACAGGACATGACTTTATGTTTTGTCATACTGTGGGAGAGTGGGGTTTTCTGAAACTCTGTAGAACACATTTTGGAATTTTCCAATCAGAAGCACTGGAAGCATGTCTTCAAGGCCACTCACCTCACTCATCTGGGGATCCACCTCCCAGATGGTGTCTGCCTGCCCCTCCAGACTGCACGTGTGCACAGGCGGCCGGTCTTGGGCGTGTCATCCTAAAGCAGACCCTGTGATTGCCAGAGCCCTATGGGAAAGGAATGGGATGGTGCTCGTGTACAAAGCCTCCATTGAACTAAGGGGCCTGAAGTATGTGTGTACCATATTGTTACGTGTTCGCCTTTTAATCAACTTTTATTGTAGTGCCAACAGGCTTAAGGTCTTGCCCTTTCAACACAGGTCAGAGCAGGTTTGGAGCTGCTTGGGGACACAGTGCGTGATGAGTTCCCTGAATGTGTGCCATTTCCTTTTCTCTAAATCTGCCTGTGCTTCTCACATTCTTTTCTAACTTCTCCACATGGGTCCCTCCCCAATTGCACCCATATGCCTTCCCATCTTTTCTGAGGACTTCAACATCACGTCCTGGTCTTCTCTGGAGGACCCTGAGCGTCTCTCTGCAGTCGAACTCTCCACACTCCACACTCACTTTTCTCCAGTGGCGCTCAGCCTGTTCCACTCCTCCCCTGTCCGTTGATTTCCCTGCGGGTCATGGAGCTGCAGCCAGAGAGGCTGCGGTGCATCAGGTTTCTGACGGCTCTCCGTGACCCCTGAATGCTGACTCCGTATGATCTTTTATGAAGTCTGGAAAGTGCAGGAAATGCAGGTTGACAAAATGCCATAATATTTGTGCAACCTCTGAAGGAAAAAAATCCAAAAATGTCATTTATAATAATGTATTGAATAGAAATTCAAAGAACATACATACAGCTAACCATTTTAAAGTCATGTTAAGAATCTCTGGAGACATAGAAGGAACAGAAAATGTATAATTTTAGGAAGGGATTTATTAGGTTGTCTTATAATATCAGAGGCTGAAAGGTTCTATAGTGGCTGGTGCCTGGAGGGCTACGAATACCAGTAGCTTCTCAGTCCAGGAAGTTGGTAGCCTCAGAACAAGAGGGGGGCCTATGTGGAGCCCCAGTTAGAGGCTGAAGCCTCTGCAGTCCCCTGAAGGTCCATGGGTGCAAGCCACCACATTCAAAGTTGACCAACCTGCAGTCTGATATGCACACGGGACAAGAGCAGGAAAGTCACCTGCCCAGGAAGGGTTGAGTATGTTCCAGCAAGAGCGCCCCACCACCCCATTCTATCCAGGCCCTCAGCCTATTAGACGATGCCACTTGCATTCAGGGGGGCTTCCCCATTCCAAAGCTGACTCTCACACCAGTCTTCTCAGGAAGCACCCTGTTTCTACCAACCTACCAATTCCGCAGGCATCCCTCAATCCATTCTGGTTACCGACCAAATTATCCACCAAGAGAGTGAACTACGCAGTGGTCGTCACTATACCCACATGCTGGGAGCCCACCACTCTGCCTGATGTTAAGTGCTTTCACATTCCAAAGTAGACCCTTTACCCATGGAGCAGTTTATCCTCAATTCCTTCACCTTCTAATCCCTGCACACTCCAGTCTGCAGTCTGTGTCTGTGCATCTGTCCACCTGGACATTTCACACAAACAGAACTGTACATTATGTTCTCTCTTTTTTTTTTTGGCTTGCACTCAGAATAGGGCTCTTAAGATTCACACATGTTGCTATGTATATATCAAGCCTTCCCTCTTTTCAAGGCTGAATAATATTCCATTGTGTCAATATAACTAAATGTGACACATACAGCGGGTTATTTACATATATTCAAAAGTATCAACTTATAAACCACAGCTCCTGTCATTCTGTGTTCACTCTTCCCCATTAATTAACCTCTGTACATCCCTAGACCTGCTCTGTAAGTTTTGATAGAAAAATGCATGGGGGTGCACATCTGTAATTCCAGTGGCTCAAGAGGCTGAGACAGGAGGATCGTGAAATCAAAGCCAGCCTCAGAAATGGCAGGTGCTAAGCAATTCAGTGAGACCCTGTCTCTAAATAAAATCCAAAAAAGGCTGGGGATGTGGCTCAGTGGTTGAGTGCCCCTGAGTTCAATCCCCAGAACCTAAAAAAAAAAGTATGAATCATGGCCAATGTCAGTAAAAAGACCTAGCGGGATGAATCTGGAAACACAGCGTGATTGCTCTCCCTAGTATAACCCATAGTCATGATCAAGCACAGGTCCCCAGATCTAGGAGATCACAGAACCTCAGCCCTCACCAGTCTCAGACTTGAAGAGAATCTTCCTTCCCCCTCCCAAGTCAAGGCTGACCTAGGTGACAAAGGGACATTGTGAAAGCAGTGCCCATCTCCATCCACCACACATTTGAGCCAAGAGCACAGGGCACTGGTCTGGGAACCAGCAAGAAGAGTGCTGAGGGCTCAGTCTCCAACACTGCGCTCCTGTCCCAAGATGGCACGCTGCCCGCTGATCTGCGTCAGCTCCACGGCCCTCATGGCCCCCAGGTTTAGACACACCTGCCAGACACCTACATTAGCACGGGTCACAGCAACCTGGCACATGGGCAGATGCCTACATCACTCCGGTGGATCTCTCTTATCTGTTACTAAGCATCATAAACCTGATAAGGCAGCCCAACGTCTCTAAGCATGACGACCACTCTTCAAAATAAATGAAACCTGTCAGAGCAGCTTCAAGTGTGAGCATTGAGCTGGGTGATGGGGAGCTGTGGAAAGACCCGCTGCTGAGTTTGGCATTGCTTTCATGTTCTGAGAAAGGATATCATTTCTGGGGTCTAAGCATTAATTGAGGAGAATATCCAATATTTCCAATCATGAAAGTATTATAAAAGTTCAGTGTTATTGGATCCAGTGGCCCATGAAAGCATTTTCTGCCCACTTCCCTGAGTCTCTCAATTACTAAATAGCAGTGTGCCCGCTAACAGAACCCCAGCAGTCAGCCTCTGGGAGTTAAAGAGGAATATTGACTTTGCTGTCAAATGAGTCCCAAAGAACGCAATTTTACATTCTCTGAGGCTTAAATAAACGCTTTCCTTTGAGCTAATAAGAAGGCCAAGTACTTTTAAGATATCCTTACCTGCCTTTAAGGAAGTCCAGTCCCCAGAATGAAAGTTACATGCAACCTACCTCTGAGCTGAAAATCATTCATAAGACCACTACCCGCCCTGGCAAATGACTGGGCCCTTCGCTAGACTAAAGGACTGAAAGTCAAGACAGCCCATTTATCCCAAAGTCGCACCCAGAAATTTAATATTTTAAAACACATCACCAGTTTCTGCTTTACCTACATGGATGCAGAATATAAATTTATTGTTTTAATCAAGACGTTATTATTTTATGGCATACACCCACCACCAACAATTACAAAATTCAACCAGAAATCTTGTGTCCATTTCAAGTTAAGCAATAAGAGTTCTTGAAGCTTTCTGTTCTCTAATTTGCAATTCACTTATTTTACTTCCCTTGGACTTTCCCACTATTGAGTCATTCATTAAAACTGTCTGTAGCAATGTGCTGGCCCTGGTTTACCATTCCTGATATCTATAATTAGAGGGAATTAAACACATTTTTTGCACTCAAACAAAACTTGTCTTTTGACACAAATATCTGTCCCATTTTAAACCAGGATTAGTTGTGAGTTATGAACCATTTACAAGAATACAACACAAAAAGTAGCTACTGGGACTCTTTCCAAAGTTGGGGTGAATTTATGACACGTTTGATATTGACCAATTATTTATAAAGTCTATTAAATTCATCACTACTGCTGGTAGGGAAAGATTTACTAGAACAACTAATGTAAAATGTAATGAAATAGATTAAGTCTCTTTATGAAATACTAATATCCACTAAATCTGGTAATTGGAAGTCTGTATTTGCAGTCTCTCCGTTGTGGCTCTTTCCAATTCAGGTTGCAGATGGCGGTTTCAGCTTGCATGCCCAGGAGCGCCAACACTGAAAGTGAAGAGTTTCTGAGAAACATGGCCATTGCCCCATAGCAGGAGACCACGCTGGGAATGACCATGGGCTTGAGCTGTGTGCGCACGCATGCATGTGCGTGTTTGAAAATGAAGTCAATGTTGGGGGCCCAGTATTTCTCTTCAATTCTTATCCCCTAAACGAGGCTGGATAAGGGATTGGTTTCGGCTTCAGTGAACAGCAGGTAAGAAGGACATCCATTTTCCAAAGTGAGGTCATAGGAAACCACTTGTAAAGACTGTTAATGGTACACAAAGTTCACAAGGCGGCAGGTCCAAGTGCTTGGGCGCTTTAGTTCCAGTGTCCTCCTACTCTGGGGGAGTGTTGGTGCTCTTTTCTCAAAATTATCCAAGTGTAGGATGAGCTCTTCTCTGGTCACTGTCTGCTAGAAGCAGACAGAGGTAAGGAGTCCGTTCCTCTCTTTGGTGGTTGTCATTAGAAAGCAGAGGTGGGGATGGGGGAGGGAGACGGGGAGGGAAGAGCATATAAAAGGAGCACTGCCAACCTGGTCTCCACGGGGCCACCAGCTGAGACAGGCAAGTCTTGGAAAAGTCAGGACCTGGAGCTCAGGGCCCTAAAGGGTAGTGAGTGGGACTCAGGTCCTTACCCACCAGTTCCTACCAGTGCTCTCCAAGGACAGCTCTTGGGAGAGCGGAGGTGTTCATTTTCTGGCAAAGGCAGAATGGGTCCTTGTGTCCAGAAAGGGCCCTCAATAAAATGTCACAATTTGAACGTTTCTCTGGCAAACCCGGCAGGGGGGAATGTCCAAGGGAATGTGGATGGAGAGGGAGGGAAGCTGCTCCAGAGTTCAGGGAAACCCCGGTGCAGCGACTCATGCTCTCTGGGGTTCATGGGGGCCCAGGCATGGATTCTTCACCCACTTCTAGAAATGCCTGGCAGAGGTATCAGGCCACCCGCTCTCCATTTGGGAAAGAAATGCTTTGCTGCAGGTGGAGGAGGGAGGTCTCAGGGTACTGTCACTGGGGTCCCCTGTGGATCCAGACCTGCAGACCTGCCCACACTGTGATGGGGGACAGGGATTTCTCAGGACACCTGAGAGGACACTGCTTCTTCTGAGAGGGACAATGTGGAACTCCCCAGGATTCCGTGGACTGTTTGAGAGAGAACTCAGCTGAAGTTGCTCACAAGGAGGCTCCCTCTGGTCAGAGACATCAGGCCTTCCTCTGTCCCAGCTCCTCCCTCCCAGTTCCAACTCTGCAGGAGCCAGAGGCAATCATGGCAGAAGACAGCAGGCAATGTAGCAGAGCGAGTATTTGAAAATGAAAATGAACATTTATTTAGAGAAAATGAAGACAAGAGCTTTGCGGGAGGGGAGGAGAAGGATGGCTGGCTCACACTTGATGTTCTAAGCAATTTGGCTCCGGCCCCAAATCTGCAAACCCTGTTCAAATATAGCAAGATGCCAGAGTGTCTAGAATCTCCTCCCTAGCTTGACAGAGTCCAGCTTTCTATGTGGAACACTGTTCAGAGAGGGAATTCTGCAGACTTCCTCTCCCCATCTGTTCATGGGAAACCATCTACTCTCCAGAGAGGTTGGTACTTTGTCTCCTGCCACGATGGACCATTTCTATATGTACTCCTCACCGAGGGCCCAGGAGGAGTGAGATATCTGTGGAAATGGGAAAAGGTATGTGGCTGGATGGCAAATTTAAATACGGATGACACACTCGGTAAGAGGAGGATCATAGATAATGACTCTGACCTTGCTTGGAAACAGGGGATGTTAATCTTCAACAGATGTCTGAGGAGGAAGCATGCTGTTGACCCATCCATCTTGGGTGGGTGTGGGCTAAGCACCAAGGCTTGGGTGAGCAACCACAGGCACATATTTTTAAAATCTCGTGCTTACGTCACCTTGACTAACTTTGCATGGATCAAAGCAAGTCCCGTGGCCAGGTTCAACATCCAGGGCAACAAAGTACCCCCAAGAAGAAAGAGAGCAGGCTCTGCAGGCCTAGGACAAAGAAGTTGACAACAGGCAGTGGGGGCTGGGGAACCAGAATGTGAGTAAATGGCTCACCTTGAGGTGGGTGAGTAGTTCAGGGTGACTGCCACACTTAAACCATCCATGCTAATGCCCAGGGCACCACTGTCCTCAGAGGAAGATGAAGTGTCTCTGCATAGGAGTCAAAGCATATTACCCAGCTGGGTGATCACAGTACAGCCCTCCCAAACCGTCTGGTGAAGAGGTCCCCAGCCCCTGTCCCTCCTGGGGTTTTACATGCTGAATACCAATGGTCTGAGTTCAGAACTGAGGTGGCCAGATGGCCTGGACTGATGTAAGTTGCAGAGAGCAGAGAACCATTCCTATAAGAAGTGCTTTAGAGAGCGTCGTAGCCAGAGAAGGCAGTGGTCTCCCGATGGTTGGAGTGTCCCATGAGTTGCTTGTGTCACTTGCAGATGGTGGCTGCCTTTCATGCTCTAGCCCTTGTGCGTCCCTGCTGTTTGTCACTTCTCTTTGAACTGGGGGGCACTCAGGCACAGTCCAGCCTTCCAGGCCAGAGAGGACAATTCTGCTCGTGGTCCACCCCAGGCGTGATGCAGTACGGCTTCGGGTGGGCCGTCCCAGTGAGCTGAAGGCACTTCCTATACCATCAGGGTATTTGCTGTTCTGCTTCTGACTTTTTATTCATGAGGATTTTTTGATGAGGAATGTGCTGGATCTTAAGTTCTCTGCATATGATCATGAGGATGTCTGATCTGCTCTGCTCTTTCACTGATGGGTTTTACTGACGTTGGGTTTTGCACCCTGAGATACACCTTATTTGTTGGCAAGAAAATGACTTTTATATTACTATAAGATTTAATCCTCAGTACTTACTTTGTGAATAATTCTTTATCTTTATTTTAACTTCTGAGATTTGGGGTTTTTTTTCTATTTCTTAAGGAATTTTGGAAATATTTCTAGAAAATTTCTACATTTCTAGAAAATTCTCCACTTGAAAACTCTCTGCTCTGAAAGTTCCCTCTTACTTCATGCCGGGTGACCTCATCTGCCCTCTCTGTCAGCACAGACTGTCACCATTCCTTCTTTCTCTGGATCCCAGGCATGAGGTAGTGTCCTGTTGGTCCTGCCTGCTCTTCCTGGGTTATCACTGTGAACCGTGGTGCTGTGGAGGACATTCAGCCAGGGCTGCGTGTCTTTGTGGTAGGAATTGGCACTGTCCACATCACCTTCCTGTCACCTTCCTCCTTCCGTGAGGGTTGAGCTCCTGGCTGGCTCTCTCCCTGTCCCTGTCCTTGGGGGCTTCGCTTTCCACACGGATGACCTTTCACATCTGGGCCTCTCAGCTTGCTCCTCCTCCTCCTCTAAAGGTCTCCTCTTCCATCCTCATCACCACAGATGCTCAGAATCTCATCCTCGTCCTCCTAGTGCCAGAGGTTACAGCAGATGAAATCTGGGGAGGAAACAACCAAAAGTGACATACTCCCTTTGAAGAAAAATAAAGAGAGCATTTCAGATGGCAGCTGTGTTTCCAAGGGCCACTCTGTCTTCTGGGTTGGGGCAGCAGATACAAGTAAAAGTTTTCCCCTGAATGAAGAATTACATTTGGAACAAGTTGGTATATTGCAATATTCTGCTTTGGAGAAAAACACAAATAAATATAAAATTACATTTAAATAAATATGGAACTTATTTTCCCTAGTAGTCATTCTTCCTGGTCCCAAACTGGCATATTTTCTAAAAACCTTCATCAAAATATAAGTATCTGCCACTGTTACTGATAGACAGATAAATAAGCAATATTAGAAAAACAAATTCCAAAGATGTGAAAGACCTGTGTTTTAGAGAAAATCATTCTTCTATTACTCCTTCCCCGAAACCCCATTTTAATGCTTTGGAAATTCACTGCATACATCTGAAAGGAGAGAAATCAATCACTTGGAACCATGCATGTGGCTCATTTTGTGGGGAAAAAAAAACTGTTGGTACGGATGGAGCCTGCAGCCCTGCGTGTGTGAAACGGGCGTGCATGTCACGTGAAGCAGCTGTGGTGACCCGGGATGGTCAGGGGCATGTGCCCCTCATGAACAGAAGCCCAGCTGCCGGAAGAAATGTGCCCCCAACTTGCAATTCCCAACGGGAGATTATGTTCCACACTGATGCCCACGCTCCTCCTTAGCACCCGTGATGGGACTGCAATAATGGCCTGAGATTAATACATGAATTCACTGAGACCACTGCACTCCCACCTGATTACGGGGGTCACATTCACACTGAACACGGGTCTCTCATAGCATGGGCTGGGCCGCTGCCCATGACCTCCACACTCAAAGCATAGTGCCCCGGAGCACTGAAGCGGGGAGTGTTTTCACAGACCACACTTGTGCTTTCAGAACATGAATCGTTGGTCTTACAAACAAGCACGAGTTGGGTAAAACATATTGATTATTGTATCTTCAAGATATATTGTTATCAAGCTGTGTCAAATTTACCATTCTGCAATTAATACCATAACATATGTGGGCTGGATATTTCTTATTGAAATCAGTAGAGTTTTGACTACTCAGATTAGAGTGTCACCTCTCTCTGTACACACACACCCACACACACACCCACACCCCCCCCCCACACACACACATTCACACTCACAATTTGCCCTTCTGAATTCACAGGTTCCACATCCATGGATTCAACAAAATGCAGACAGAGCATATTTGAATACTGGTTTTCCCAGGAACACTGGCTCCTCTGGCTTCTGAAGCTCTATTCTGTGTCCTTGGCCCTTCCATATCTAGAACCCTGGCTGGAAATTTAACTCCTCATTAGATGTCCACACCAACTGGGAATGTCCGTGCTTCTGATTTCCAGGCTCACAGCTATAGGGTAGGAACACTAGCTCATGTAATGTCTGTCTTGTGGTGACACTGACAACCGAGTCCAGTGGAGTCTCCAGAATCATTAGGCATAAACCAAGGCAGGAAACATTAACCATGCATGAAACAAGTGAAAGTGTGGCAGGCTTCAGGCCTTCACCTGGGAAGCTTTCCTAAGTCCACTTCTAGGGAGAGGTGACTTTCCAACCTGTTCAACCACACCTGATCATCCTCCCAACCTGACCAACCTTCCTGCTTGGTGGAGCACTCGTGTGTGCAAGGTGGCCTCTGCCACGTGAGGCTCTGGGAGTCTGTAATAGTCCGTCTGAACTGAACAATGCCCCTGAGCCACCAGCCTTGCAGAACAGGAGGCTGAAGGGAGAACAGCCCGGGCTTGACTTGTGGGCTGCACTCACTGCATGTGTCAGTGAAGGAGAGTGGCCCCTCCACGCAGGGGAGGTGGGAAACTAAGTGAAGAAAGGTGTGAGATTCACACTGCTCAACTGACAGAAGCTGTTACCATTAGGCCTTAAACTCCAGGGCAGGAGCCTCTTTTTTCACTTTCTGCAATGGGAACAAGAGATACTTTAGTTGAATCTCTGTGGTGGCTGTCCTCTGCACAGTCACCAGCGCTCCAGGCTGTTTCTGATTTGTTATGACAGTGTCCCTTGGATACACACCACACTCCAGGGCACCTGGAAGGTGGAGCAGTGGGCATGGGGGGTCTTCAAGCCAGGTCCCATGCTCGTCTTCTTTACATCTCATTGTCTGTGACTTAGTCACATCATCATGAATCTAGCTGTGATGGTGGCCCCATAAATAAATGTCTTTCTTTAAGGGAAGGGAAACCTGGAACAAATTGGGCACTTCCCAAGTGGGAAAAGATAATGGAATCTGGGGCCACTTTTATCTCTCACGCCAGTGAGAAGAACATAGTTTACACACGCGCGCACGCGCACACACACACACACACACACATGCTCAATGACCACTATAAAAACTATGATTAACATCTCACACTGGAAGGTAGTAAGTTTTCCACCTTAATGATAAAAAGAAAGACTTGCACTATTATCTACTAAAGATTTCTGAGGATGTATCTATTTTACTAAAGAGAATCACATCACATAGGATTTATTTCACAATTATAGGAAACCTGTGGTCTCAAGTGGAGATGCTGTGATTTCAGAGGTTCCCCTTCCTGAGCTGCTGGGGAGAAGGCAGAGCTGACTGACCTTCTTCCAGTGTGAGGCTCACAGGACTCAAGACATCTGGAAATGAGCCCACGCATTAAATTATTCAGGAAGCGCTTTCATGTTCTGTCAACACGGCTAACACCAGGGCCTGGTCCATAATTTGAAGGAACCTGATTACAGTGGAACCATCCAACAGTCCTCAGCCCCCAGCTGGACACTTCTGGAACCTGTGACACACTGGAGGCCAGCAGCAAAAGCAGCAAAAGCTGCCTTCATGATGGTTCCTTGAAGTCAGATTCCCATGTCAGCTCTTCTGCTTCCAAAGAAGCAAATGAAGTTACATTGTGAATAAAATTTGTGTTCTGCAAATACAACCACACTCATCATCATCTTTAAAACAGTGTGGCCAATGCAAAATCTAATTGTGTTATAAATTACTACTGGCTATTTTGACGACTCTAGTACCTTTTGGTACCTTTTAAATCAGGGAAACAAAGCAACTTTTAAAACAAAGTACTCGTAGCTAGGAATCAGAATCGCCCACCTGCCAACCATGTGTGATTCTATTTTTAAGAACAAGAAAAACAGCAGCTACCTCACTTGGCTGAAATCACATGGTAGCTTCCAATAAGTGTTTTGTTAGGTTTTTGTGTTGGAAAAGCAAAAGCAGAAGTATTTGTGAAATGTTCAGATTAGACCACATCAGCAAGATTCATTTTCCACTGTGTTACCCAGAAACACAGTTTTCAGATATGAATGAGTGATCTTTTATACATGTAAAGTTGTCCTTTGAGTTACAAACTGATATTAAATAAAAATATGACCCATTTCTTAAAAATGTATTTCATTCAAAAGTTACAATGTTAATATCTGGTGATATCTGCTATGTTAAAACAACTTTATGATCCAGAAGACCCACTTTGGGTGTGCACCCCAAGATACAAAATCCAGACCCTGAAGAGGTAATCTGCCTGCCCACATGAAATCCAGCACTTTTCACAATAACAAAGATGCAGAAACAGGCCAAGTGACTGCAGAATATGAGTGAATTAAGAAAACATGATGCATATGCACAGTGGAATACTGCACAGCCTTGAAAAAGAAAGTGTTCCTCCAAGGAACTGGAGGACATTGGGTTAAGGGAAACCAGCGAGAAACAGAGACACAAGTGCTGCACCCCATCTGCTACCTGCAGAATCTAAACTAGTCAGACTGCAGGGGCCAAGTAGAAGAGTAAATGCCAGGGACAGAGTGGCGGGGACCAGGGGGAGAAGTCCCTCAAGAGGTGCAAATTCACTTCAGCAAGATCGACAGTTTCTAGAAATTTGATGCGGAACAATGTGATTGTACTTCACAATGTGACATCCCATGCTTGAAATTTGCTCAAGTGTAGATAATTGTTCTCTCTAAAAAAAGGAAAGAAATAGATTTTAGCTATGCAAGATGTAAAGTATGCTAATTAACTTGACTGTGGTAATCGTTTCATAATGTAAATATATATCACATCATCAAAGTGCACAGACACTTCAAATATGCACAACTTTTAATTATTAATTGTACCCTAATAAAACTGGGACTTTTTAAAAAGAACTTCTTTTAACACAGTTAAAATATAATTGTTAAATATATTTATAGAATATATATATTCTATAATTGTTAAAATAAATTTTTACTATCTTCTGAACTTACAATACATTTATAAAGAGTAAATTTGCTTTGAAAATATTTCACAATTAGTTTTCTACCTGGGCAATGATGCTTAACAAACAAGGTTGTTTCCATGATATTTTGGACCACAGCTACAACACCATAGGCTTTATGAGTCCTTTTTCCTGCTGTGTCTCTAATAGATTCAATTCAGGCCATGGCCTCCGTCACCTACACGTGTCCTCTGAGTTCCCCAATCCATCTGCCCCCAGAAGCACCACTGGAAGCTTGGGTTTCACATGAGAACATCTGTCTGGCCAAACCAGCTCCACAATGGGGCCCCGTTTCTCAGTGCAGGTGCTTCCCCGTGGGAGAGACCCAGCACCTTCCAGATAATGAGGAGGCATGTCAGTGAAAAGCACTGTTAACACGTTTCATATCACTTCTTTCTTGAGCGTAAAAAATAATACATATTAGCTATAGATAATTTGGAGGGTTGATTGAAGGTACAAAGAAGAAAATAAACAGTTCACTTATTCATACCATTAAGATTTGGATAAACCTTCTTTCTGATGTGCACACCAACATTTTAATCAAGGGCATGGTTGCATGATTTGACACCATCCAGACTTCAAACTTTTGGTGACCTTTGAACTTCAAAAATCATCGAAAGAAACATCATTATATAAAACAGTGCAGAGACCCTGAAGAGTACAAATATCTTCCAAATTCAAAAACACTCTTTTAAAATTTTTGCTTAATTATGACTCTGGTGATGAGCTTCTCTGCTGAGCCCCCTTTGCCCAATGTATAGTTCTTCCTTTCTATCTGTGCCCACACTTGATGACCCTGGCCACAAGGACGGTTTCTGTGTAGACATGAGCCACACAGCAGTTCCAGTGCTTCTGTACTGACACGCTCCACCGGATCATGGTGGCTGTAGACAAGATAGATGTCGAGAGGATTAAGAAGCTGCAGCAGGTCAAGGATGAAGGTGTCCAACAGGAACCCACATTGTGAACAGGGAAGATAAGCAACATGTGCTCGGTGGAGACATGTTTGCACAGGGTTTCTTTAATGTGTGTGACAGCAGACAGCAGCTCTACATGCCAGTCCAGGGCACACCACCCCCTGGCTGCTTCTGCCAGGCATTTTTACTGGGCTTCCAGCACCTGAGGGTGGAGAATATTGTGTTCATTGTGTGTTTGTTTCCCAAATTTAATACAATATTGATGGAGGATGGAGCACAAATCAGAATAGACCAGACTATGCTACAAATATCAGAAACTCTGCATAAAACAGTAAGAGAATTATGTCACGTGGATTGACAGCCTGTATCAATGTGATGAGGACACATCACCATAGTTACTCAAGGACTGAGTATGATGAAGGCTCAGTCAGCAGAGCAGAAGAGAAATGAAGACCTCAGTCCTACAAATGATTGTTCCACTTCTATTGGCTCAAATGTTCTCATGGCCACACCCAACTTCAAGAGGCCATAGGAAAAATCTCCCTCTGTTCTGAGGAGACGGACAGATGTCTCTGCACAGCATCAAGGTCTGCCTGTGCTTAAAAAAAAAAAAATCCTTCCTGAGTGAGCAGATCAAAAAGTGGGGTGTTATTTTTTAGCTTGATGCATTCAAAAGAAATCCAACAACTTTGTTCCCATATCCTTCACGGTAGAGAACACAGAACAAAATAGTCAAACACCAAATAGGAGAATTGGTACCAAGCTACCCGAGTGAGCGTGAGCCCATTACCACCATTCTGCCATGGCTCTCAGTTTGGGCATCCGATGGCATTTTGAAATGTGGAATCAGTGTGTGGAACAATGTTTTTCATTACTCACAAACTTTTTCAACAAGAAGCAAATGGGCGTCTTCAGTGTATTCATCATTGTCAACAAGCAAATGTGTTGCGGATGTTGTTTAGGTCAGCAGTTTTCTGCATGTCAAAAACGTGGCCAGAGCCGACTGCCCTCATGGGTCTGTTAAGTGTGGGGTTGTCTTCAAGTCACTGAAGGAGACTCTAGGGGTGGCATCTATGTTAGAAAAGACCCCGCCACAGGATAAGAGGACCATGGAGACAAGACCCCCTTCTGTGTATTCACTACTGTGTCCTCTGTGCATGATACATAAGAAGTGAAAATAAAAATCTGTGATTGATTAAACTGCACTCCTGATGAACAAGTTCCTGTAGATGAAGTAGTCACAGGATTGGGAGCAAATCCTTAAGGAGATGGAGCTAGTGAGATGAAGGGTGGATAGGTAGAGCCCTGGGAATTTTTAAGACAGTGAAATTCCTCTGGGTGACACTGTCATGGTGAGCACATCATCCCAGATTTGTCCAAACACAGTGTATGCACAAGGTGAATGGTGGGTGGTGGGTGGTACTGATGTGCCAGGGCAGGTGCCTCCCCTCTCTACCAGATTCAGATCCCTGGAGTGGGACATTATCCTGGGAGAGGCCAAACATGTGTGGGCTCAGAGCGCTGTGGGAATCTCTGCTCCATCTTGCTGTGAACCTAAAACTGCTCTAAAGAAATGAAGTCTATTTAAAAATCAACTCTCCCCATTATTTGTAAGTACTCAGCTTTATCAACACATCCTTTTTTTTTTTTTTTTTTTTTTTGCATTAGGTACCACTTGCTTTCCTTTGCTTTATGCAGAGCTTTGAAATTTAATCTTTTTTTTTTTTCAGGAAGAAGAATTTGACTGTAATAACTCAGGACCTGACGGACAAAAGTCATACGAGACCAAATGTAGAATCCAACGTCCTTGCTCATCAGCTTCCCCAGTGCTCTGCTTGCATCTGACATTTTTCAAGTAAAAAGAAATGTGTTCCTTCTTTGTTCATTATGGTTCCTCTGGATAATGCTTACATTTCTTTCTAAAACTTTCCAAATGAGTGCAAAACAGAAGATGGACATAGAAAAGCCAAGCCATAAAAATGCTGTCCATCAGCAGTTTGGTTAAAAAGCTATCATTAAGGAAGAGAAATGTAAATTACAGAATGAGGTCACCATTTAATTGATATAAATTGCAGCCACCTGCTCATCTCACTTCCAGGGGAAAGGGCTATATGTATGCAAGGAAGTAATTTCCCGAGGAGGAAGAAAAGTTGCTTGGCAGACTCATCACTTCAACTTTTATTTAGGTCTCCCAGGTCTGCCCCGCCTGCCCCTGTCCCGGGAGGACTCACAGCTGGACCTCTGTGCCTGCTCGAGAAGATAGAAGTACAGAAGACAGATGCAAAAGATTACATATTCCCCAGGTTCGGAGGGTCTGGAAGCCACAGTCAATAGATCATGGCTTCCCAATGGGAAGACATTCAAAAGACATTGGGTTGGCCTGTGGAAACTGCAGAATGGCCTCCAGAGGTGAGCATGGGTCCGCTCTGCAGGGAGTAACAAGTTTTGAACCTGGATAACTTTCATTCAGGTGAAGAGGGCCTCGCAGGACATACCATAGACCATGCTATAAAGGCTGTCTGTCTGTCTCGGTCCGTTTGAGCTGCTCTAACAAAACACCACCAACTGTGTGGCTTATAAATAATGGAAATGTATCTCTCACACCCTGGTGCTGGGAAAGCCCAAGATCAAGGTGCCACATGATGACTCAGGTCTGGTGAGGGGCCTCTTCTTGGTTCCTCCCATGGGAAATGGCCAGGCAGCTCTCTAGGTTATAAGAACTGCACCTCCTCCACCGAATCACCTGCAGAACCCTGTTAGTATCTCTGCCTTGCAACAGGATTTGTGTATATGAATTTTAGTTTTTTGGAGGGGGCTACTGGGGATTGAACTCAGGGGCACTCGGCCACTGAGCCACATCCCTAGCCCTGTTTTGTATTTTGTTTAGAGTCAGGGTCCTACTGAGTTGCTTAGCCCCTTGCTGTTGCTGAGGCTGGGTTTGAACTTGAGATCCTCCTGCCTCAGCCACCTGAACTTCTGGGATTACAGGCATGTGCCACCACACTTGGCTTGAATTTTATTTTTATATATGAATTTTAGCAATAGCCATGACATAAGCTACTTACTAGTAATAAATGTCAGTTGACATTTTTTTAAAAAGTTTCCTATATCACATTTTAACAAAAATTATACCTTTTTGTCTTTATAGCATCATTGCAGAAATACTACTTAAGTTAACACATATTAATAAATTGAAGACAACATTAGTGGGGGAAAAAACCCTAGTTAGCAATTTATTTGTAGGTTTTCTACAGCATGGAAAGATTCACCAATTATTAATAAAAATTTTCCTTGAGAAAATTTTTTTTCATTTTAATTTGTTTCTGGTTTCTAATCTGTGTTCTTTTAGTTTTCAGGCTTTAGAAAAAATGTCTTATAGAGTTAAATATTTTTAATTTAAAAATGTTTTGCTTTATAAAGAGAGAGACTTCATTAATTTGGAAGGAGAAACTGTAGGCCTGTCACATAGCAATGACTTATTTAATTACATCTCCTTTTTTTTGCATTCCATCAGGTTGGAGTTATTGTTTTCTTTGTTATAATCAGTTCTTAACAATTTATGTTCACCCTTGATAGGCTCATATTTTGCTCGCATTTTAAATTCCTTTCAAACTACGAAGGTGCCTGTCTTTGCTAGCATACAGGATGCTGGAACAGCTTGTTCCTGAGAGGGATCTCAAGGCACTATCTAAAAACATGCGGGAGGCACACAGGCTATTTTGAGCTGAAGGCGACTAAGCAGCAGCAAATGCAGGGAGAGCTGCCTGCCCACATGGTTCTGCCTGAGGCTCAGCAGGGCTCAGCATCCCTTCCTAAGGGGGACACAACCGCCCCTCTGTGGAAGTGTCCCTTCCCCTTGTCAGGAAGAGAATGGCTTTTCCCTGCATCACAAACCTTATAAACAGCTGACCTACCACAAGTGTCTTTGTCCCCACCCCACTGTTCCCTGTCCCTGGGAGCCCACCTTCGTGTCCCTCCTGTGGCCCCTTCCCACACCTATTGCCCTAGGTGAAAGTGGTCCGTAAGCACCAGGGGCTACCTGCCTTTTCCCGGCCTCGCTTCTTTCCGGTGAAGCCCTGTGCACCCTGTGACCTTCAGTGAGGAGTAGGACCTTTCCTCCTCTCCGCCCCTTTTCATCTCTGTGGCTTACAGGCCCACGAAGGAAGCAGAAAGGGGGTTGTTTTGATTCTTCTTCCCCTACACTGGGACCCTGGCAATGAGAAAAGGCACATCCACTAAAAGTCGTGAATGTTCTTCGGCTTATCAGAAAACCGTGGTTTCAGGACAGTTAAATATCTTGGAATCACTCATCAGACCTTCAGCTTGGTAGAGATGGACCCTAGGAAGCTCTCAATTCTGGTGGAGCACAAGAGGAAAGGAGGAGAGGGTGACCCCCTCAGAACCAGGTGAAAGGCGAGCATTTTAGCAAATTTCCAAGGCTAGGTGGGCCACTCTGAGGCCTGAGAACCTCTGTCTCAAGCCTAGTTGGAGTTTGCATGCACTTGAAAAATATTTCCCGTAGACCCTGGACTTCACACTCATGAGAGACAGATGGCAGGAGGGGAGGCAAAGAAAGACCCCTAGGTCTCCAGCAGGGAGTGACAGCTGTGGGCCAGGAAAGTCATGGGGCCCTGTGCTCACCCCCCTGCTCCCCAGGTAGCCTTGTCCTCGCTGAAGCAAAAGACTCGCACCCTGGAGGCAGCACACTGGCCATTCACAGGGCACAGGCTGATACCTCTTGTTACTTGAGGGCAAATAAAAGATGGAAATAACATTGTACCCATGGGGTGGGGGTGCACTGCAGTCCTGGGACAAGGACCCCACTCTGGGGACATTGCCAGTCTTCTTCCAGGGTCCAGGAACAGTGAAATCCTGCACAGGTAGACACATGCATACAGGACAAGAGGCTGGGGGCTGAGTCCAACAGCCATGTCCAGGTCCCCCAGGCCCTGAGTCCCACAGCTGGACCAGAGAGCAGAGAGTGTTCAGCACCCCACCCCACCCCCAGCATGGCCACTACCAGCGTAGGAAGCCTCAGGGGACCAGCAGCAGAGTGGTGGAGAGGTGGCACCAAGCCGGAGCTGGATCACAGACGCTGAGAACAACTTCAGGATGCCATAAGCCCATGGCATGACTGATGGACGAGCTTGAAGCCATGGCTCCTAGGAGGTGGCCACAGCGAGGACACAACCCAGCTCAGCTAGACACCTGACGGGAGGGTCCAGGCCCTGCAGGGTTACCCTGAGGGAGCAGTGACCTTCATATCCAGCCTTCAGTGTGATTGGCCCACATCTCCTAATAGTCAGGTGTCATGCAGATTTCAGGAACAAATCATAACACGTGACAGTTTTAAAGTTGTGGAGAAGCAACAGCGTCCAGAGTCCAGCACCCCAGGACAGACTCAGAAGTGTTGTAACTCCACGCAGCACCCTCCTGGGTCTCGCTCCAGCGGCCCTGCTGGTCCCACCAGGCAGAATAGACCACTGACATCATTCATTCATTGTCATTCTCTCTAAGGTGGCAGCTCCATGGGACAGGGATGTCACCTCTTCATCTCTCCGTTCACTCTGCTCAATGTTACCTGGCCCGTGGGAGTGTGCCAAGAATGTCATGGAGCACGTGGGGACTGGCTTCCCTCTTCTGCAGCCCTAGAGTGAGTGGGCTTTCTGTTGAGCAGCCCTGGCCTGGGCACCTTGACAATTAACAACCTCTGCAGCCTTCATGCAGCTGCTTCCACGTGGCTGTCTTGCCTGGCTGTCTCCGGTGGGCCTGTCTTTATTCCTCCTCGTGGCTTTGTAGATACAGAGAATGAACATGGAGGGTGCCGCCTCCCTGCTCATGCCCAGTAGCAAGGGCACTCCACCAGGCTCCCTTGGGGTCAGTCAGAGCCGGCCCAGCTTCTGTGCCCCTTGCAAACTCTGTGAATAGTTTCACTCTCTTGCTCTCCTCTCCCAATTTTTACCTCTGTCCTCTGTTTCTTTCTTTGCTTACCCTAATAAGAACTAAAATAAAATGCGAAATCATTCCACGTGTAAATAGTGTGTCTTTGTTTTTAATTATAAAAGTAGATGAGTTGTATCGATTATGTTTACGAATATAATTCAAAATTAATTTTATTCTTATTTAGGAAACTTTTAACTCCCCACTTCATGAATAATCATCTATAAGAGAGTGGAAACATATTCCTACACTTCTCTCAACATTTTTTTCCAGGTACCCTCTTACAAAAGTCTCTTTTACAATTATCCATAATCAGCCAAATGGTCGATTAATAAGAATTACACATTAGCTCAAATTGGATTGAGTCAAACCCGCACAGAATGATCCCTTGTTTTCTAAAGAAAACAGAACGTTTCAGCATCTGGAATGCATTAGGAGCCCATCAAATGTTTATTTAATATTAGATCAATACAGTCTTGCTTCATTAAGCCACATAGTCAGGGAGTATGCCCCATCTCCAATGTGCGCTTTCTTAGTGAAATTTGCCATTATGCAACTTTGAAAACTGCCAGCAGGAATTCAATAGAAAGCTTGGGAATGAAGCAATGTCAGAACTCTACAGAGCCATTGTTGCTGAATAACAACGTGGTGTTTTAAAAAGAATTTCAATGGTTTGGGAAACAAATTAGAATCTTTCTTTGGTGACTCAAGTTAAGTGGACTAAAACGGGAGGTGATTCCAAGGTGCATAAGTTCCAATTGACATTTTGCTCCCAGATTGTCTTAAACCAACATCCTTATTTTCTTCGGTGCAACCTTTTACACAAGAGAGAGAGCGCGGAGCAAATAAGACATAAGTGATCTGAGGTGGTTGAGCTCCTAATCGTTCTGAGACAGGGGGAACAGTGCAGAGATTGAGGGCCAGACCTGGGCACAGATGCTACAGGGCTAATTAGGGTGTGCTGCAGGGGAAGAGCTGAGCTCTCCAGGGCTCCAGAGCAATCTGTAAGACTGGGCATTTTAACATTTCCTTCCCACTTGAATCAAATGTGTGAAATATGATATGTCAAGAACTATGTAATGTTTTGAACAACCAATAATAAAAATAAAAAAAAAATTTACTTCCTCTTGGGCGGGTGGTTATGAGGGGGAAGTGACATAGGTAAAGTGCTCCTCCCAGTGCTGCCTCACAGGAAGCGCACCAGGGCTGAATCAGGAGTAGTGTGCAAGGTGACGTCATGAAAGAGACCCATGCTTATTTATAAGTTCCTTCTTAAAAAAAAAAAAATATATATATATATATATATTTGGAGGACCACAATAACTTTCTCTTATTTATTTATTTATTTATTTTACATGGTACTGAGGATCAAACCCAGTGCCTCACACATGACAGGCAAGCGCTCTACTGCTGAGCCACAACCCCAGCCCTATAAGTTCATTATTCAAATGAACAGGTCTATTCATGCCGATTTTATTCTGAATTGTGCTCCTGGCATTCTCCTTTAGGGGAAGGAAGCATCATTTCCCCAGTGGCATTACTCTCCTTACGACACATTCTCTTAACCACAGGAGAGAACGTGCCCGAGAACGTGCCCCAGAACGTGCAAAGGGAAGGCATTTGGCACTCAGGATATCACTCTCCGTAGCTGTTCTAGCTGCAAGGGCTGGTCAGGAAGGGCAGCCAGTGTCCGGTACGGTACATATTGAAACTTCCTTTAAGCCATGAGGCGTCCACTTTCATTCTGAGATCTCGCTGGTTTGTGGAGGCGATGCACAGCCTGCTAGGCAGCTGTTCACAGTGCATTTGTCAGTAGTAAAATCACATATCCCATAATCTACACTGGTATATATTTTCCTAGAGGTAGTGAAAAATAAATGTGGCTCTGTGTTTAAGATCTTCAAATATAGGCATGCTGGGATACAGGAGTAGATAATCCCTTTCTTAACCAGTTTCCATGCTAGTCCTGAGAACCTCTGTACCCAGCTAAGATGGAGCTAAAGGAGTTTGAGTTGTGAGTTCTGATTCTGGATATTGGACTCTCTGGGTTCAGCTGTCTGCTAGAGTGAGGAAGGCCTGCTCACATATCAACCTGTAGGCCTTCAAGTCAGAGTCCTGGGCTCTGGAATGCCTCTTACCCTCTGTATGCTCAGCTACCCTACTTGCAGTCTAGCTGCTAGGTGCTTTTTGAGCATCTTGGTAATGTAGGGGTGTGTATGTGTGTGTGTGTTTGTGTGTGTGTGTGTGACACTGGTGCATCTCTTTCCCCACTTTCCAGGTGATTCCGAAGTGAGATATACTGAGTGGTGTTAGGAGTGAAATTGTAACTGGTGCCATAAGTGGCCCCAGGAGCAGGTGAGTCAACGTCACAGCACAGCCCATCATTGCTGGGTGGCATCTCATTTTACCGACTTTCTCAAAAACCTCCCTTCAGCTCTTTTAAATATTGTGATGCATTAACAAACAGTCTGCATTTGTAACAAGATGGGTTTAATGGCAGAGTGGTCAGTATTCTAAACATAGCATGTGTGGATACTTCACGATTCTGATAGGGTGGCCCCCAGTCCAACTTGAGAGGGATATGAAAACACACTGGCATTTCCCAGTGGTCTGTTTCCCAGTGGTCCATCTTTCTTGAGGGGAAATTCTTGCCTGATCCCTGCAGCTCTGCCTGACAAGCCATAGGGAGGTGGAACAAGATCTTTCTATATCCAGCTAGATCACGTCTCTGGTGGTAAGACACAGCAATAGTTCATTAGAGGGAGGGGTCCTCAGGGTGGAGACGGGACACAATGTGCTGGGGGACCCATGGTAAAACAGCAAGCAGACACCCTCTGGAGACCCAGCAGTGAGCGATCAACTCAGTGCTGACTTTGGGCCACTTCCTCAGGCTGTGCCTTGCCTCTGTCATGACACAGAGCTGGGTCCAGGAGGATGCCATCATCAGAAAGAAGAACCAATTGGTGGGATGATTGATTGATAGTTAGACAGATTATAAATTGCAAGAAGCTGATTTACACAATTATGGATACCAGCAAGGTAAGTCCAAAATCTGTAAAGCAGGCTATTGGGAAGGGCAGGCTGGAAACTCTAGGGTGTAAGTGAAGCTCTAGTCCACAGACAGAATTTCATCTTTTGTGGGGGAACCCAAGTCTTGCTTTTAAGGTCTTTCAACCATTGGGCTGGGCCCTAAGACATTAAGGGAAATTTCCCTAAGATGTTGATCATATCCACAGAACCTTCCACAGTAACACGTGGCTTAGTGCTCGAAGGACGGAGAACCATAGCTAAAATAGGCTGAATGTGTGTGGTTCCCCAAGATTTAAATATCAAAAGCCGAATGCCCATATGATGCCATTTAGATGCGCTTCGGAGAAATCCTTGGTCAGGAGGGTGGAGGCTTCATGAAAGAGATTAAGATGATTCACAAGAGGAAGCAGATGGCCAGCTTGCTCTCTTTCCGAGATGCAAGGATACAAGAGGCCAGCACCCTGAACCCAGAGGAGCTCCTCATGGGCAGCTGACCTGGCTGGTACCTGATCTCAGATTTCCAGGCTCCAGAACTGTGTGGAATGAATTTCTGTTCTCTAAAAGTCAGAGCTTCCCAAACTCACTCCGACAATGGTCGAGGCCAGTGCAGACTAAAACTGTTATTTGAGTGGCAGGTCAACTTCAAGAAGAACATGGGAACAAGGACCTACAGTGACATACCATGCTAATTTAAATGGGAACAGATCCCATATCTAGACTTCTTACATCTCCTCTAATTGAGAACATCCACGTTCACTTTACCTTCCCATGTAGTAACGTTTAGCTGAGCTTAGGAACTCATTAGCTTCCTGACCCTAGGACACGGTGAGCTCACCCCTGGGCAATACTCAGGGCAAGGAGAGTGTGTGTACATATGCTCTTGTGCACATATGATCTGCTCCAGAGCTCATGTCTCCCTGGCAGGACTGAAGGCTCTGTTGAGGCAGAGCAGCAGCTCCCAGCTCGGGCGCAGGGACTGAGGCTGGCCTGCAGAAGCAGCTGCACCCTGGGTTCTCAGTCTTGACTTTCCCCAGCCTGCACGAGTGAGTTCCTCTTCTCAATGATAGTGCTTGCTTACCTCGGCACCAAGTTATTAGCCAACTTTAGTCCTAACCAAATGTGGAAGAGAAAATCATTATGCGTCTACTGATTGTTGCCATCTACTATTTTATTTAACAGCAACATATTTGCCATGAATGATTTAATTCAAGGAGACATAAAATATGTGTATGTTTGGAAAACCATTTATGCAGCTGAAAAACTCTACCTTATTAGGGCTCGTTTTCTTATCTGCTCTTCACTTTCCTTTTGTACGTCTGGAGAGGGGATTTTTGTACCTGACACACAGGATGCTCTTAGCAAAATTCATGTAAGTCAAATATGGTGTTACTCTGGGGGAAAAAGTAGATGATTATGTTGAGGCTCTAGTGGGAAACTGAACTCAGGCTTTTTACAAAATCAGGCTTAAATTTATTTCAAAGACCTAGTGAAATTCTGTATAGAATGCGCCAACTCTCTACTGAATGTCCACTGTGTGCCAGGCTCCATGGGACTCAGCGAGTAACCCCCAGCAGGAGCCCACCTTCCATTCAGCTTACACCCGGTTGGAGGATAAATCCAAGAGCTGCAGCTCAACAGCAGAGGGAGGCCCGGTACCTAGGGAGGAAGAAGCAGGGCTGGGACCCTGCAGCAGGGGGAGCAGAGCTCAGTGCCAGGGTAGGAGGGAGGTGTCTTAGAGAGCTACTTCCCCGCTGTGGCTTGGGTCAATAATGAGAAGCAGGTGCACCAAAGGACGTAGAGAGAGGACTGGGGCAGGTGGAGGGTCAGGTAGAGCAGAGGACCCAGTACCATGCCACACACCTTTGTTCCTGCCCCCTCCACTGAGCAGTGCCTGCACCTGGTACATGAAGACCGCTGTCCTTTCCATGGTGGCTGAAGCCTGCAGGGCAGCCCCCACCGGCCTCCTCACCCCAGCCCTGGAAGCCCAGGAATGATGAACACTACCCTCAGCACTTGAACTCTAGTTGGCCTCTGCCTGGATCTGGACAGTAAGGTGGACCTGCCAAAGAACCGCCTCTGAGTCTAGCCTCAAAGGCTTTGCAGGCTTCTCATTTGATTGTTAAACTCCTGACTCTACCAGGAAAAAAAGGCTCTGTGGGCTAGCTTGTCCAGGAAGGAAAGAGCCAGTCTCACCAGCAAATACACTCTGCAGATGGGAGTCTAGAGGAGGGGCAACCCCTGAGAGAGGGACCCCCATCCCTCACAGAAGGAGGGGAGGTCCCAGGCCTCTATAGGAGGGGAAACCTGTGACAGGGCCCCCATCCTTCCAGAATTCCAGACACAACCATATCTAGAAGAAGGGCACCCCAAGAACTTGGCCCATCCCTCAATGAGGCAGGGCACAGGCCCCATCCCCTCGAGGTGGGTCACCCCGAGAGGGAGACCACATTGCTAGAGAAGGAGTGCCCAAATCCCACAAGGCAGAACACCCCAAGAGATGCACCACATCTCTAGAGAAGGATGGGTGCTCGAATCCCTTTTAGAAGGGGCACCTGGGCAATAGGAAAACCATCCCTAGAGAAAAAGCTTCCAAAAATAGGGGGACACTGACATCAGAAGAGTGGCACCATCCAGTAAAAGAGGAGCAACCCCAGAGAGAGGGAACCCCATCCCTTGCGGGAGGAAGGTCTCCAGGGCCCATCCACCTAGAGGAGGGGCAACCCCCAATTGGGGAGCCCTATTTCTCATGGGAAGAGGGGTGTCCGGTCCCACCCACCTAGAGGAGAGGCAACCCCTGAGAGGGGGAGCCCCATCCTTCACAGGATCAGGGGTACCTGGCCCCATTTCCCTAGAGGAGGGGTGACCCCCGAGAAGGGGAGCCCCTTTTCCTACAGAAGGTGCACCACTTGAGAGAAGAACCTAATTTCTAGTGGAGGGGCACCACTTTTCTTGGAAACTGGCACCCCTCTATATGAGTACTCAGTCCATAGTGGAAGGTACCCCTCTTTAGGGGGACCCACTCCCTAGAGAGGAACACCCAATCTTTTTATGAAGGAAGGATCCAAGTGTTATCAGAGGATGGGAGTCCCCATTCCCTACTAGAGGAGCCCCCCTCCAGAAAGGGTCACCATTTCTAAATGAGGGGCAAACCATCCCCTAGAAGAGGGACACCCCCTTGGACCCCATCCTTCATGAAGGAGCAGTGTCCCCATCCCCTAGAGAAACCACATGTCTTCAAGGGTAACTCCATCCTTATTGATTTGGAACCCCAAACCTATGTAAAAGGGCACCACTGGAGTAGGTGATCAAGCCTTAGAGGAAGGGCACCCCATGCCCTAAAGAAGGGGCACACCTTAAGAGGGGGAACACATCTCTCTAGGAGTTTTGGGGCCCATGACCCATCCCTACAGGAGTCCCAGACAAAACTAAAAAAAAAAATAGTGACCTAAAACAAACAAAAAGCCCACTGAACTAGTCCCAGATGATTTTTAGCCCGGAGACTATGAATAATAATAAACTGAAGAATAACATATAATTATGCATAATAATAAATGGCAATTGATTAAAGTGAATACACTGGGGGGTGTTTGTCATACAGCATCGTCAGGACAACAGCTAGCTGATACAGTGCATGTCAAGGGTGCCCATGGCCTGTTTGACAGGGGGATAGTGGGAGTGACTTTTTTAGGTAGCATGGTTTCTCAATCCCTTGCTGGTACTGTCTCATCCCTCCTGCCCATCTCCCTCTGTCTCTTTAAATAAATTGTTATATACTCATCAGCCAATAGGAAAGGGCATTTGGACTTTCATATTTGGCTACTGATTGAAATGCTAGGATTACTAACAGCAGATAGAAGTATAATGTGATGAATTTACAATTTATTAACCACTTGGCTGTCTTCTATGCCATTTTAGCAAAACAGCCTTCATTTAGATGACAAGGAAGCAAGACAGTTTTATCTGTATTGCTCAGTGGGCAGAGGAGAAAGCTCTGTGGCCACCCCCGGAATGGCCACCCCCTTGAATGCAGTACCCAGGCTGCAAAAAGCCTTATCTGTTGATTCCTAAAGCCGCACAGGGCAGGCATCATTCGTCAGCACTGCAGTGCTCATACCCGGAATTTGCAAAATTTTTCTACAAAGTGTTCAATATCCTTGTCTTGACTGCCCTGCTTTAATTAAGTTCTCCACCCCTGAAGTTCCCCTATATTTCAGGGACTCTTTTGTTCTTCCTGGGAGCTCAGAGTAGGGATGTGCATCACCTATTGGAACAAATTAAGTGATTAGAATTCATCAGTAAATTATGCTGATTTTATATTGGTATCTAGGCCAAAAAGATCTGAACCCAGACTGTGCAGAAATCCCTGTGCTGTTTGACACGTCACTGCACCTTTCAAGCTAGTGACATCAATTAAATTCAGGTTTCTCTCTGAGCTACTGCTCAGGTCCTGTGGGTTTTTTTTTTTTTTTTTTTTTTTTTTTTTCAGTTTCTGATCAGACTGAGAAAGAGACTTGGCCTCTCCTGATCATGAACAGTGTTACAACTCACCCTCCCCCATGACAGCCCCTTTGATAGGTTAATGAAATTTGTTCAGCTCAATTTTCCTGTTTCAGTGACTGTGGATTGTCTTCTGGGATGGAGAAAGAAGCTGGGATGGCTTCAGTGGGGACCACGTGGCTGGAGAGGGCAAGAAAGAGGCCCTCAAAGCTTCTCCCTGCCCTTGCCCAGGACAGGTATATGAAGGCCATAGGGACAACCTGCTTTTACTCTGATACCTCTCCTCTCTGGTTGTCTACAGAGACCCCAGAGTCAGCCAAACAGGCAGCTGATCCCAGGAGAATCAAAGGGAAAAAGGAGCCCCTTCCTATCCTATCATGGATTTTTAAAAAATGAAGCTATCAACTTGGATGGTGCATTCCAGAATGAAGCAAGGTCTCCATTAAAATTAGATGTGCAGAATGTTTTGTAGCAGGATGCATCTGAGTTGGTCATTCATGTGTCCACTGACATCTTTTTCTTCTTTCTTTGAACATAGCTTAATTTCTGTATTCGATGCTCTGCTGGGCACTGGAGTCAGGGGAGTGCATCTTCACCTCCTGCTCACCAGCTATGGGGCTGGTAATGTCATCTCTTTCTGAGGCTATATTTCACTGGGTTTTCTATGAAATGCATGAAAATATGTGTGCTTCTTTAAAAATAGACAATGAAAATTTATGTTACAGTCTTTTACTTTAATCAGTAAAGTAAATATAGTACATTGTCCACCTCTATGCGCAACTCTTACCAAAAAAAAAAAAAAAAAAAAAAAAAAAAACCAGACAATGCCCATGTCAAAGGCCCCATGGTGTTCATGAGCACATGCTCTCTCCTTGCCTGACTACTATCTGCAAGGGACTTATGAACCCTAGACTTTCTGAACCCAGCAGTGAGTGAGCCCGTGGCCTGCTTTGGTCAGGGTAAAGGAGCGTGAATAACATGCGTCACTTCTATGAAGAAGGTTCCACGCTGACGTGGCCCCAAGTGACAAAGATGTGAGTGAAGCCGCAACCCTCTCCCAGTGGACATACAGATGAGTAAGAACTAAACACTGATACTTGAAACATATTAGTTGCTGCAGCAAAGCCTTACTTATTCTGACTGACACAATGAATATATTCCGAGAAGAGAGCCATGACTGTGCCACCCACAAGAGAAGTTACATCGAATCCTACTGACTTAGGAAGCTTTCTCTTCTCCCTCCCTCAACACTCTGCCTTGACTTTATCTGGCACTGCAGTACGACTATGTATCTAAAGCTCTTTAAATGAAAGTTGATCACCTTGGGGATAATAGACAAGCCAGGCATGGATATATTTATGGGTGGCCCACATACAGATGGGCAAACACATAAAAAAGGTGAACATAGACAAGCTCTGTTCTCTTCTGTACCCTTGGGTCCTATCCACACATCTCACACCTCTGGCTGTAGGTAAATTCTTCCTGAATGTAAATAAGTGTGGACGCCTCCTTATGCATTCACAAGTGTGAACTTGCTTCAGGGAGGAGAACACATTCTTGTTCCTTTTTCCTGGCCCATGGCCTGTTGAACCTGGAGACTTATTTGTGATGGATGAATATTTATGAAAACCACCACTTCAATTAAAATATAAATGTTCTAAGCTAAATTAATTGAGTGAAGAGGAAAAGAAGACTCCCTTGCATTCCAGAAGATAACTAACGTGGGGCAGAGGTTGTCTTTGTTCAGAGTACAGAAAATAACTCAAGAGTCACTGATGTGGTGGGGGAACACAACTTAAAAGGATCTCTAAACCAACAGTCTCTGGAAATGCTGTCGTCATCTTGACTTTCTGCCCCAAATCATCAGGGAATAAGACTCGGTTGAAAGTTAACATCCATTTCACAGGTTGCTACCTTGCCCAGTGCCAGGGGGCCACCTCCCTTGGGCACACACAGAGTCAGCTCTGCTTGCGTCCAACTCCCCAGGAGCCCCGTGGGATACCCAGGGAGTCCCACCCTTTGACCCTCAGGATCAAATGATTACAGTTTTGCTAGATTGACTCCTTGTAGTCAACTTTCCACTTACCACTTCTGTTGTTGAAGTGGAGACAGCTCAGGGAGTGTTCGTGAGGGGTCACTAACCAAGTTGGTCAAACGTGTGCACTTGTCTGATAGCTGCTGCCTTTGTCTTGATATTAAGTGTGGTTTCTTGTTAGGCAGGATGACTCAGTGGGCAGGAAGCAAACACAGTTCCTGGGAGAGGAGGGAGGGGACTCAGCTTCTGGGCTGGAGCTCCACATTAACCCAAGTCAGTGCCTGTTGAGGGCCAGCTTCAGTGCAGCCGCGAGTGTCCAGTGAGCTAGTGGGTCACCACATGTCCTCCATGCCAACTCGACTTATACCCAGCGGGCAGTCTAAACAACAGCAACAACACAGGTCTGACTTTCTCAAGCCTCTCGATTTCATCACACACACACACACACACACACACACACACTCAGAAGTATCCTGATTTACAAGGTGGATTCACGGTTTCTCCAATCTTGTACCACTCAGTCAAAAGAAAACTTGTACATGGGTGGAGTCCCAGGAGCCAGCTGGGTGCTGCCCAGGAAGCTGCTCAGGGCTTTTGCAGGCTTCTCTGCCCTCTTCCGAGGTTCCCACAACCCCAGCCATTGCAGAACTCGGAGCCTGGCACCTAAGAGAAGTTTTCCTAAAAGTTTAATCAAGCAGGCTCCTCCAGTTTTTCACAAAGTCAGTAGCTCCCTCTGCCTCCATAATCACAAACAAATTCTTGTACTTGTGTATCACCTGGTGCAGGGAGGAGGGCCCTGGGGCTGGGATTAAGGGTTTGTTCTTGATAGGAACATACAGGATCCACATGGAGGGTCTTATCTAACAGGACTGGGTACAAAGGGCTTAGGATAATGGTGGTCCTTTGCCATACTCTATGGCATGGGTACCATAGATTAAATAATTCCAGGCAGTGCTTTACATACATCCATCGATTACCAACAGGGTGAGGGTATATGCCATAGAAGCCTGCCCTTGCACACAGCCAGGAGGAGGAGGCATCTCTGAGGAGCTGCTCCAGGGCAGAAATCTAAAGGAGGCTTCCTTTGAGTGTGTCCCAACAACTGCCAGGACCCCCAGGAGAAAGAGTAAGCACAGGATGGCTTCCAAGGTGACAGATGCAGGAGCCATGAAGGAGCTGTCTCTGCAAGAGCCCAGCCCCCAGGTGAGCCTCAGGTGACATCAAGTTGCCTGCCTCAGGGGAACTGGCTGAAGTTCATTCTCCCCAGAGGACCTGAGGCCTTCTCTCAGCTCCTTGCTTTTTTTTTTTTTTTGAATCAGAAATGACCCCAGGGTTGCTTAATGACTGAGTCACATCCTTATCTCTTTATATATTTTACTTAGAGACAAGGTCTCACTAAGTTTTTTAGGGCTTCACCAAGTTGCTGAGGCTGGCCTTGAACTTGTGATCCTCCCTCCTCAGCCTCCCAGGTATGTACAAACCACACCAGGCCAGCTCTGTTATTTTGGGTTCCCAAGCCCTGGAACTGGAGAAAGTGTTTATAAAGTCCAGTCTATGATGCTCTAGGATAGGAAAGTAGCAATAATTTTACAAAATACCTGATGACAGATGAGACACCCAGAGTATCTGAAGGATCACTTGACTATGTGGAAAGGAGACCAATCAAGTGGCTATTGAGATAATTAATGAAGCAACAGCAGCAAAAATAGAAACTGGATATCATAGAAGGTTCTTTCCAGGAAATGTCTCAGATGTGCTTTGAAGAACATGTGGAAAGACTGGGTGAGTATTTAGTAGTTGCTCTAAAGGCCACTTCCAAGATATCTGAGGGTGAATATTTTTCCATCTTCTTCCTTTCCACAAGTGTGCTTTCTAGAAAGATTCTGCAACTGCTATCTTTGCTGGGCCCTGGGTCTTGGTTTCAGTGGGTTTCACATTCCTGGGTAAGAGTCTGTGAGCTGCTTAGTTCTTCAAAGATTATTATTATTATTATTATTATTATTATTATTATTATTATTATTTTAAATATTTGCAATGAGATGGTCTCCTGGCTTCCAGAGCATCTCAGCTAGGTGGGTCACCTGGTGGGGGAGTGTGTCCCTGGGGCTGGGGTTAAGGGTTTTCTGGCTTTGCTTTTGAGGGCCAGCTCCCAAGACCACATGGAGGGTCTTCTCTAATAGGACAGTGTGTTAAAAGCTCAGGATCATGGTGCTAATGTAGTTACTTTTATTTTTTTAAGGAATTACATGAATTCTACTACAAAGTAGTGCCAGTCAGCTAAATTCACGTGGCTCTACTCAGCTTCACTGGAGAAATGAACAGGAGATTCTAAAATTTCTTGACCACTGCTTGGAATAAAGGGTAAGAGGAACTTTATTTTTTCCCATATGCATGCCTCTCAATCTATTAAATTAAATGTACTAATAGAAAAAGTTGGTTTCTAAATGTAGATATGATACCTTCTAACTCTCTTACCTGCTGAAGAATAGCAGAACTTCCAAGTGAGGATTAACATCCCTCTACGTATCTTCAAAACATTGCCAAAACAGAAATATGCTGCTAACTTTCAAGATCCAATCTGATCTCAGATATTTAGTGTCTTTTAAGAATAAATGCATATATATTCTACCTTAATTATATCTAATACATACATTTATAATGTTATAAATGTATTGCTTTATATATTTATATTAAAATGCTCAAATATAAATTTACAAATGAATTAATGTATACATACATTCGCACTTTCTCTTTTATCTGACTTTACAGAGACATGTAACTCCTCTCCATCCCTCCTTACCTACAACACTGCACCCTGGAGAGTATGTCCACAAATCTACCTATCATTTTGCTTCAGGCTGGGACCTTGGAAAGGTAGCCTCTGAGGAAGCCCCACGGGAAGTGAGAGGGAGATTCCCTCATTTAGCCTTTATCTCTGTAGCTGCCGGGGTGTGCAGGGTTTGCAGGCTGGCTGTTACCTGAGAACATGGTGAGCCATGAGCACTCCTACCTGCAGCTCCTCCTTGGAGCCCAGTTGTGAAAGGAGCCCCACTGTTGGTCTTGAGGAGCAAAAGTGCCTCATAGGGCATGCTTCAACCCTGTCACCACCCTTGCAAAAGGTCCCTTTACTCATCTGCCTTTAAATTTCTTTAATTGGTGTGTGCCTTATGTTTCCTCTGGAACCCTTGGTTTACACAATTCATTGCTGAATTTTCTCAACCTTTTTTAATAATCCAATTAATTGTTATGAAGTGGACCAAAACTAAGATTTTGAAAATCAGCTAAGGAAGGTGTTTCTGTTTTCCAGAAAGGCAATATTCTACCTGGAGTTGTTGAGCACACGTGTCTTTAATAAAAGACGCTGTACAAAATTCAGATGGAAATCATGTGGCATTTACCTTTGCTCTTGATGTAGTTTTGAGGAAGACCAGAGCAATATTTTTACACTGTCCTCGGGACTTCCAATCCTCCCATCTGTGGCAACAAATCAGTTTTATAAACATGGGAAATGTGCTGTTAAGTTCTTTTCAGTGCTCTGTGTCAAAGAATTCCACATCTTACAGTATTATAGACTTCTTTGCAGCTGCAAAACCCACATTATAAGAGGCTAAAAAATTTTCGGAAGTTACAAAATGCTTTCATCTGAATTATTGAGTCAAAGGCTCTTGTCTCCATAGAATAAGTTAATACACACTGACATTGAGACACTTGGGCCCATTCTACGGCAAGGCTGAGGGACAGCAGCATTATCTAAAGATGGTTGTTAAAGCCCCAACGCTGTCTAGCAAGACTCTGCTGCAGATTAGCATGGACGATGTTTCAGGCTGTTAAGTCAAACCTGGAGTCCAGTGAGATACATTGTTAGGTGATATGAACATGTCCGTTTCCTTTCTAGTGTTGATCAGGAGGTGACTCCTTCTTGATCCTTCATAGCCGACTCCAAAGCTCAGTCTTCCTTACGTTAGCAAAGCCAAATGGACACACAAAGTCAAACTCCATGTTTTGTCTCTGTCGTATGTTGTTCATACAGGTCAACCTGGATGTGTAGTAGATATTCTAGAGGCTGGAAGGGTGGAGGGGAGGCTGGGAGTGGGCAGGGTGTGTTCCCGGACACAGGTGCAGGGATGCTATGGGTTTCAGTATTCTACAGAATAGCTCATGGTGACCTTTAGAGTCTTTATGAATAACTAGAAGATAAGAGTTGGAAACCTTCAAACACGAAGTCCTATTGAGGACATGGAAATGCCACTCACCCTGGTTTGTCAGTACACACTATATACCTATATGGAATTCTCACATTTATGTACCCCATAAAGTTGTACAAATTATTAATAACAAGGTATTTTTTTAAGTTCTCGTCAGCTGCTTTTTCCTACAGCAATTTCTCTCCTCTTGGTCAAGTCTGTTTCTCGAGCATCCTTTTGACTTTATCTGCTTACATTTCTCTGCATTTTAGTTTACACAGCTTCCTCAACTTTGGTCCTTTGTCCACACTGAGATCTCCATTGCCCTGAGCTTTCTCCCTTAGGGGACTCGGGCTGGGTGCATTATGAGGAAGTCAAGGAAGTCTGATCCCTACTGGTCTGTGGGTCTCTGGGCAGGTTGCTTATCTTCTCCTAACTTTTCTGTTTATAAAAAGTATGCTATAACTATCTTACAAGATGATCAGTGAGAATGAAGAAGTAAATTCTAATTAAATGTGACAGACTTAACTCATCTGATAAGTATTTTCCCTTTCCCCAAACTCCCACTATGGTGGCAACTAGAAGACCCAGCACTTCTCAGTGAAGAGGGTGTAATACAGGGGACACCTCTACACTTGTTCATGAACCAGAGGCAGACTGGAATCTCAGGGCATGAGGAAAGCTGGGTTATTTACCAACCAAAGATGGGAAGTAGGCTTTTAAAAATGAGAAACGCTCTCCTAAAAATATTTGGATCAAGAAATACCTTAATCCTTGAAGATGGTAAAGGAGGATTTCAGAGATTGCTGCTCAGCAAGGGACCTGTGTTTGGCACAAGCAGGATCTAGCCTGTGTCAGGAGACCTTCTTTGAGAAGATGTTGATCTGTGACGTGGAGTTCAGTCCTCAGAAGAAATGGACACCTGGCCTCTTTGTTCCCTTCCATGAAACTATTATCAGGCAATATGTGGTCATCTCTGGGCAAATATCCAGATGCATCCTTGACTTCCTGGAAGATGCAGCTGAGAATCTTCCAGCTGTTAACCAAGGAGGGTTCAGAACCCACCTTAGTGAAAAATATTCTCTCTTATTCAATTAAAACCCATTTATCCCATTGTCCCAGATATAAAACTCCTTAAAAATAATATACAGTGTATAATTACATACTATATCATGTTATATATAGCAATGTAATTGTGTAAATATTAGAAGATAATAATAGTATAACAACAATGTAGCAATATATGTAAGATCTATAGTATAATTTCCAATATATTTTATTTTAATAGAATTTTGTTAATTCACAGACCCAAAACCTTAATACTTCATGGGTTAAAATGAAAATAAATTAGCTTTGGTGTGTGTCTTCATCATTATTTCTGCTTGAGACATGAAAGCTCAGAATCAGAAGACAGCGTATGCAATCATGTCCCGTGTGATAATGGAAAGGTTCACCCAAACTCACAAGGTGACTGTGGTCATTTCTGTACACGTGGGAACATCCAGGGAGAAGCTGACTCTGGCTGCCTGGTACTTGGGAGCAGGCCACCCTCTTGATTATTCCCACAACTTCCCTGGAAATACCTTTGCTCCTTATTCAAGATCTGATGTAAGCTTTGCAGTCACAAGTGTGGACGTGTGGCACACAGGAGGGGGACTTCTTCTTACTGCTTCCTCCTAACCAGCAGACCCAGCAGACCCAGCGATGCCCTCAGGGCCCTCAGCCATTTGCAGGGCTGCTGACATGAACAGAGCTGGGAGCGCCCCCTGCTGGTTCTCAGGAAGGGATCCCTCTAGGGGGACATGCCAACCTGAAGAAGTGTAGGTCTCCAGTTAATGCCTATTAAACTCTGATAGTCCTAATTATCACCTCGCATTTTCAATTATGTGCTCCGTGTTTTCCAACCTCAGAGATCATGTTGACTTATTCCCAAAAATGAGCAACTAAGGTAAAAGAAAGGAGCTTTATTCTTTTATTTGAATCAGTGTTTCCAGTTAGAAGGCAGGTGATGGCTTTGTAGAGTCCAGGTCCCCTTGCTCTTCTTGAGCTAAATGACAGCTCTAGGACAGCACTTGCTCCTAACGACAGTGACCACGTGATGGCTACATTTCATTGCAGCCAGAGTTGTTCAAGGAACATGTGGAATGTGGACCCAGATTCAGCAAAAATGGCCACCAGGCTCAGGTTAAGGTGAAACAAAAGTTTGCGATTAATATTTTAAAAACGATAAACACAGTCACCTGTGTCAGTTAGGGTAGACACAGGAAGCAGCTCACTGGAAGGACATTTGATGACTGGACAATTCACAATGGTGTTGCCAGGGTGACTGGAACCAAGAGGTGACTGTGAGGTACCCATGGCTAGTGAGAGTAAGGGGCCCTATGGTCCCCTGGTCCTAAAGGGAGAAGAGAGATGGGCAGTTTCTAGAACAAGGCTGTGTCCTTGAATGAAGGACACCAGCTATGCCAGGAGGAGACCCTGGAGGGCCTGGAGGTGGGCAGCCAGCAATGCCTTCCCGCACCCCCTCTGGGGCCCTGGGAAGGCCTCTATGTCCTGCGTGATGGACAGCCGGGAAAGGGAGAGCTGGGTGGTGCAAGCTGAGGCCAGGTGTGAGGCCAGATGTTGTATTGATAAGAGACCAACAAAAACCTACTCAGTGGAAACACAAAGACCAGTACATTTGCTTAAGAATAGGTGTGTTTTTATTTTGCTCAAAGAGAATCTCCTCATCTTTTGCCTGGTGATTAGAGGAAATCACGACAGAGAGATGCCAGGACAAAGAAGGTACCTGGAGCCAGCCCAAGAGTCATTGCTAAGTGAGCTTCAGACCCAGCACAAGGCCCTCACTCACCTGGGAGCTCAGGGATTTTGTTCCAAAGGCAGATTATCTTGAAGGACCTTGTTGGAGCTGGTGTTCGTGAAAGTTAATAATTCAGAGGTGGGATTGCTTGGTTTCAGCATATGGATTATTGTACAGCTGACAGCCTCTTAGTAAAGGGGAATGCAGTGTGTGGAGTACTGGTGGCAGATGATCTCACAGCAATGCCCCACTGCTCAGGGTAAAATTCAAATGCAGTGGGAAAAACAGAACGTCACCCTCTTCCAGGAAGTGCTCCAGTTGGTACCAAGACAAAGGGCAGAGACCTGCGGAGGGCAGTGAGGCTGACAGGCCCTGTCCCATAAGCAGAGACCCGTCTCACATCAGGATTTGGAAACTCGTGTGTGGATAAACTGGGAGGGGTAGAGGTCACAGAGAAGGGGGGGATTATTCTTAATTTGGCAATTTTTACTGTCTGAAAACATATATAATAAATAGTTTCTAAGGAAATTTACCAGTCAGAATGCTGTTACTGTTGTAGGTGTGTCCAGGCCATAGCTGAACCCACAAGGTTCAGGAGTTACCTCCTTCCCTGTTTGCCCAAATCTTAATCTTGTTGGTCTTCTGGGTTCTCTGGCTTTCTGATCCTCAGTAAAATCCAGTTCTCTCAAGTCCTTGGTGTTGGAGGACAATGAAGCTGTAGGAGCTCCTTTGCCTTAAATGCCCTTGACCTTGGAAACCCCAAGGCTTCCTGGACACCCCCCCACCCCTGCCCATTGCTCACTCCTTCCTTCATGCCATTCTCTCAGGAGGGTAGCTCTGGACCTGGATGGCCAGGCTTTGGTGAGTTATCTCTGGCCGCCCAAGTTGCTTATCGGATAAATGACATTAAAAAAATACATGCAAAACATTGTTGGATAAACTCCCTGCCTCCACTGAGAACCCTCTCTGTAAGCAGAGGCCAAGTGCAGAGCCAAGAAAAGGGCAGGCCACTGCAGGCTGGTGGGTAGTCAGCGGTGCTTTCAGAGGAGATGTTCAGGTGAGGCCCCTGGGCGGCAGCAGGATAAGGCAGCCCTGCACTCAGACCTCAGGCCTGTGCAGCTTCCACGCTGCGGACAGGAAGAGGAGATCTCTGGTGGTGCGCTAAACCATGTGGCTGCTTTCTTACTCCATGCACTTTCTACCTTGAGGGTTGTCACATCCCCACAGTCTGGGGACACTGCTAGTGTCCTGGGGAGGGGGAGTTCCCAGCAGCATCAGTTTTCTTGGTCCTGGGAGCTTGCTCCACACCACACCCCAGGCCTCTCTTCTGTTGGGTCCTGTGCAGCTCTATTCATAAGGACAATTATCAGTAAATCTCTATTGAATCTCCATCATTCAACAGCCCCTTCCCTGTTTGCCCAAATCTTAATCTTGTTCGTCTCCTGGGTTCTCTGTCTTTCGTTCTCTCTTCCCCTCTCTCTCATTCTCTAGTCAGGGTTTTGCAAGACCAGACTCAAGCCCTCATCTAAGATGCCTGTTTATAACCTGGTCCCATTCATTCTGTCCATTCAGAAGTCATTGACTGAACTTCTTAAGGGCAAGTTTTTCCATTTTTGTGTCTTGGGAATTGCCGGAGGACTTGGCATATAAATACTTGCATTTGTGAATTATTTTATTGAGTCTAATCCAAATGAAAGGTTTTCAGAAGAGAGCCATGGCTACTTCCTTGATGGACCACTGTGTCCATGGACCTACCATCAGCAGCATCTGGGAGCTGGCTAACTGCAGAACCTGAGGTTCTAGCCCAGATCTGCTTCCCCAGCAGGTACCTTTAAACACACCCCAAGTAATTTGTATGGAATCACAGTTTGAGAAACACTGAACTACACTCAGCATCTTGAAAATCCAGACCTAGGAAAACAAGCTGTTGCAGTTCCCCAGATTTTAAAGCTGAAGGCCCCGCTTTCCTGGAGACTGCTCATGCAAAGAACAGTGAGGTCAGCGAGGTGGGGCAGAGTTAAGCACAGCTTGCATTCCTGGTTCAGAGACTCAGCAAATCTGGAGTTAACTTCTGTGGCTTTTGGCTTTGAACACCAGCAGGCCTCAGCTGATATCCCTCTTCTGTGGAGTGGGGATCGTCACAGGACCCAGATCAATGAAGTGCTAGGAAGGCTTCATAATATTACCCACCCCCAGAAAAGCAGAAGAAAGACTAATTTTTACACATAATAAGTACCTTATAATTAGTAGCTTCTTAATTGGGAAATGGGATCTATTTTAAGACAAAAATGACAGATGGATAAGAGCATTGGCCTGTGTCTAGAACAGGAAAGCCAGGATTGGGTGTTTGACTTCGTCCTGAGGACAAGAGCAACCCCAGATCTGGCAACCCTGAAGAGCCCTATGCAAGTAATTTGCACACTGCATGTGTGACTCCAAACCGGAGCTTTTAGGGTGGCCAGAAGAAAGTATTTTAATGAGCTTCCCTGAACAATGTCAATTTAACATCAGTGCTGAGGACGATCTGCAATGATTGAGCAGATAAAGGAGGACAGATGTCTCCATGAGTGTACAGGACACCACACCATAGTGCCCTGATGTCATCCAGAGGCAGGGGGCCCCTTGGTCAGCTGAACCAACCAACCCCCAAACAGCAGTCAGGATGACAAGAACCCAGGAAAACAGGTTCACAGCGCATGGGGGTGTTGTTCATCTCAGTCCTTGCTGGGCAGGATTGAAGGGGTCAGTCAATCAGGCCATTCTTCATGATCCTTGATGGAGGGTCCCCTCTGAAAGTCATGGCATCTTCTAAGTTCTTCAAGTTCTTGTCTTTATTGTTGCTCTTCCGAATTAACCAATGATCTGTCCAGCTTTTTAAGAAAACTTCTTGGTGTTCTCTGGATCCAAGAGTTTGATTCTTTTTGAAAAATTTTAAGCTATTACTTCATCAAGTACATATATTTTAACCACTTCATCCTTTCTTCTTCTGAGTTTCCAATTATATGTATATTAATCTGAAACTTACTCCTGAACCTGAAGGTTGTGTTCTATGTTTCCATACTCTTCTTTTGTAGTTGAATTTGGAGAAATTGTACTTCAGTTAGACAAAGCACTTAATTTAACCATTTCTTAGGATAATTATTTTAACCTTTGATTTTAGGCAGCCTTTTCATTGTCATGACCTAATGATCTGACAAGAACAATTTGAGAGGAGGAAACATTTATTTGTTGCTCAAGGTTTAATCAGATGCAGCACATAGTCACCTGACTCTCTTGCTCTAGGCCTGAGGTGAGGCAGAACATCATGGCGGAGGGGCTTGGTGGAGGAAAGCAGCTCAGGACATGGCAGCCAGGAAGCAGAGAGAACTCCACTCACCAGGGACAAAATATAAACCCCAAAGGCACTCTTTGTGCCAGTGACCCACCTCCTCCAGCTACACCCAACCTGCCCACAGTTACCATGCAGTTAATCCCCATCGGTGGATTAATCCACTGATTAGGCTGCACTTCTCATAACCCAGTCATTCCACCTCTGAATGTTCTTACATCTTCACACACATGAGCTTTTGGGGGACCCCTCACATCCAGACCACAACACCATTGACTCATTTAATTTTTAGGGAGATGAATCATATTTAAACCACTGAAAATAAAAAAAAAAATATCAAGTTGAAGTCAGCAAGAGTGATGCCAGATTCACATCTCCCCCCAGAGCAGCTGCCAAAGTCGAAAACCTGCCTTCACTCCCTCGTTCTCAAAGGCCGATCAGCCAGATTTCTAACTAACAATAGCTTATAATTACTATTAATTTAAAAGAACAATGGCATGCCATGTTGCAATCTTCCATACCCTTCTGTCTCTATCTGTCTAAGCCTACCTAAGGCTCCATGGAGAGGACCAACTCCGACTCCTGAGATTCGTCTGCACTATTTCACTTAAAACTAAAACATACAACGATTCCCAAGTTGCCTAAAGTCATCACACTATTAGGGGACCGAGAAAAGGTCAGAACCCAGACAATGAGGCCCTGAGTTCACATGGTCTTAGATGTTCAGAAGTGCACCTTCCCCCCAGCAAGCTGGCACTCCTAGATGGCTGGGAGATTTCAGAGCCTTGGAGCCTTTGCTGCTTCCTTTCCATACCCAGAGGGGCGAGTCCTGGCCTGAGCCTGGGGACCTTAGCACTGATTCCTGTAGGGCGTGAAGAGTGGTCTCAGTGGATTCAACAGCCACTGGTTCCTTCTGGGAGGACGCCCTCACCACCTCCTAGGAGTCACTCCACATTGTTTCCTACTGCAAAACCCTGGTGCTTTTGTAGCATCAACACAATGTAATTTCTTCATCTCCCTTGGGCTGAGCATGCCCCGGCCCACAGCCATGCTGCCTGGAAACCTATTAAATGGGCTTGCAGAAACATCCTGTTTCTCTGAGAATAAGGGGGAACAGATTCGTTTTCAATGAGCCATTTTTCCTTCCAGGTACAAGGACTTAATGTATGTAGATAGATCAATTATTTTGAGCTATTAATCCATGAGCTTTAAAAAAAAAGAGCCCATGAAGCCAAATGCTATAAGGAGCTCTGTCTTGCAATATTTGGGACACAAGTAAGACAAGCAAAATATTAGCACAAACTATTGTACTCGATTTTCTCTTCTTGGCAGTCAAACACATTTACATTGTTAAGCTACCAAAAGGCAAAATGTGGTGACTCCTGCCAAATGAAATAGGGTAGAAAAATAAACAATTTGAGTCTGAATTCAAAGCCTGGCTCTACCAGTCTCAAGCCACACGGTCTTAGGCATACAGACCACAGTTTTCCCATTTCTAAAATGATAACAATGATAATTCCTACTGGGTCTGATTCCCTTCCAATGTTGCTCCCACCTCAGGGTCATACCTGTCTGTGCTCTTCCCTCTGCCTAGAATGCTGTTCCCTTTTTCCATGTCTCCTACTTATCACATATGTATCCTACATTGCCGCAGTCTTGGCTGGGCACAGAATCACGAGCCACCACACAGCTTTGTAGATTCAAACAGCAATTCTTTATTCCCGAACTCACACCGGCCTCTACACACGTTCTGGGGCAATCCCAGTTCTGCTGCCACCCAATTCACCTCCTCCACGAGGCTTTTTTCCCAAGGTGCTCTCTGAATCTCACGAGAACTCAACGGGAGCTCAGGCAGCAGGAACGCCCTAATTCCAGCAGCAATAATCCTCAACATCGAACTTCCCTAAAATCCAAGGTCTTAAACTGGGAACGCCCTTAACCCAAGGAGCGGGATACTTCCTCAAACTGCAGGACACACCCTAATCCTGGATCCACCCTGGTCGTTGAGCAGGGTCACCTTTCTCAAACACACATGCAAGGTCAACAGCGAATTTAACATGGGGTACGCTGGCAAGGAAATTTCGATGCGTCATTCCTACTTCGTAATGGCCCTCAGCACTACATATGGTTTTTCATCAAGTTTTATATCTTTCCTTGTCAGACTCAGAGTTCTGCTTAGGCTTCCTCACCGTTTTAACTCTTCTTTCCTAGATGGCTCAGATAATGAATTCATTTCAATGGATATGTCATTAATTTCCTGTTATACATATTCATGACACTGGACACTCCACAAGAAGAAGAACCATGTATAATTGACCACCAGCATATCCTCAATATCTTGAATGCTCAGTATTTGGCAATGCTCAGTGACTAACAGATGGATGGATGGATGGATGAACATGCATCTCCATGTTTATTGTGGCACTATTCACAACAACCAAGTTGTGGAGTCAGCCTAGATACCCATCAGTGGATGAAAGAATCCAGGAAATACTGTATATGTACACAAGGGAGTATCATCCAGTCATAAAGAAGAATGAACTCACGTCATTTGCAGGAAAAGGAATAGAACTAGAGATCATCATGTTAAGTGAAAAAATTCAGACTCATAAATACAAGTATTAAATGTTTTGTTTTGTTTTTACATAAAATCTATTAATTGAAACAACAAAAGGAGTCAGGGGCTCCGAGGGAAGGGGTAGGAGAGAATCAGGATAGACATGCTCAATTATTTATATGTGTGTATATTGTCACAATGAATCCCATTATTTTGTGGAATAAATATGTACTTACTATACTAAAAATATGAGCATATGTGAATGGGATAATAAGAACATTCATATTATAGGATTATTTCATTTTTTCATGTGAATTCCTTGTCACAGTACCTATCAAGTACTAAGTATTTGTTGCCATGACCTAATATCACCTAGTCCTGCAAATGAAAGCATACTCTTAGTAATTCAACACAAATGTAGTGCCAATTGTAAAGACAGTAATAGTTCTACTGATGCATTTTTATTTCTCTGGTCAAAAACCTGCATGATGTGATATTGAATTTGTCTTTGACTTAAAGACTACTCATTTCCATAACTATGGATTAAAGAAAAACAGCAGCAAGAATTTATCACAAACATCGCTTCTCGGCCTTTTGGCTAAGATCAAGTGAAGAATTTATCACAGAGAAGTATTTTACATATGCATTTCTCTCTCTCTCTCTCTCTCTCATACACACACACACACACACACATCTACTCTCTCAGCTGGAGATGAGAGTGGCTATGAGTTAACATAGTGGCATCTAACTGTGGCATTTCTCTCTCATTATAAGACTTTTCATTATTTAAAGCGTATGCTGCTGATTCCAAACCATATTGCACAAGTAGACATAGGGCTGCTTGTTGATAATGTTATTCATTCTTTTGTTTCAAGTTTAAAAATCGTTCCTGGAATTAGACTAGAAACATTGGGTGACTGGATCCTCACTGGCTGGACCAGAGTTACCCTGTTGAGTTATTTTTCATTCCTAGCTTCAATGCAGTTAGTGAGGCCACGTGACCAACTCCCAGCCAATGGCAGGCGAGCAGCTGCAGGAGCCCCGCCCTCCCATCCCCTTCAGTGCCATCCTCCCATCACCCACTCTGAACCCTCTGCAGAGTTTCTCCAGCTGGAGGCCCTGCATCACCCAAGCTGGAGGCTGCGGGTTGAAGATGGAGGTGACCCCTGGAAGGAGGCTGCCCTGGGTCATTCCCTGTAGGAGAGCTGCTCACTTAGTGGCCTTGGCTTTGTGAGTTACTGCCTCTGTTCTCTTCTCCGTAACACAGATGACATCTCCTTTCTTTTCCTCAGGAGTTTATGGGGGAAAACAGAAAAACTTACAAATCTTTCTGGGTATTGCTAAAAGTGGCAGGATTTCTGAGTTAACCAGTGTGTGTCCAGTGCTGGGGGGTGCTGGACTCTGGGCTGACCCTTACAGAACAAGCTTCCCTGTCTGTTCCTGTGTTGGAGAAGGGAATTACTGAGAGGTAAATTTTACATGATTAACAGTGGGACAAGAATGCAATGGCATTCTGTGATTGTGTGAGATGGCTTCTATTTTCTCCTATTTTGGGTGCCCAGGGTTTTTTTTTAGCACCAAGGATGTATTACTTACATAGTCTAAAAAATGGGAAAAAAAATCCCATTTGTGCCATCTCTCTCTACACCTTCTTGTCCCGTCGTCCGCTGTGCTCTGGGTTTCATCCTCATGATTACAACTTCATCCTCACGAGATGGCTACAGAAGATCTAAGAATCACACTTCGATTGCTGTATTCTTGGTAAAATATTTAGCCAAAAATGATCATTGGATCAAAAGAGCAATCCTTCCCTAGAAATGTCCTGCATTTTACTTGGTACTGGAAGGTGGGGGGCTGTGAGGAAGCCTGGCACCATGAGGAGCCAAGGTAGGAATGATGATGAGCTGTGATTATCCATGAGCCACCCATTCCTGAGGCTGGGGACTTGGATGCCCAGACCAAGGTGATATGTGACTCAGGGAGAAAGGGGCAGTTGATGGACAGGCGGACAGCTGGCAGTGTGCGTCTCCACCTGAGCCACAGTTCTCCCTCTGCTCTAACCCTAAACATATTTTTAAATTAAACCATAAGGGACTTAAAATTTAAAATAAGGGCTTTAAAATTCTGGTCCCAACATCTTAACTTTTGTATTTGACCCACATACTCCCAGTCAAAATCCTACTTACCTGGGCAGGTGGGTAGTGTAGGTCACCATGAAGCCTGCAGCCTGCTGAGTCTTTGGACAGTCACTCTGGGGCTACAGAGGACTTTTTGGGGAACACTTGCTGCTGGGACAAGCCTCCCCCAGGCCATTTCAATCTTGCCTGCATATTCTCCCCGAGAGCAGAACAAGGCCTTTGTGTAAGACCAGAAAGCATTCCCAAGGATGAGTGAGAAAAATAGCCTAGTGTGTATCAGGCATTCCCACCAGCAAGTGTGTTGCTTTGAGGAGGCTGCAGAGGAGAGAAATAGGGAAGAGGAATGGAAGGAGCCATCCTGAGTGGATTCATCACCAGCCACTTGTACCATCAGGGTTCTGTGACTAGCCTTCTCCCCCTGGCCCCAGATCCATGGGCTCAGCTGTCTGTTTAGATCCTGGGCCTGACATGGCCAAGAGACCCTTCCTAGGATGCCTGAAATACCACCATTAACTACACCTTTAGACCCAACAGCTCCCTTTCCGGTCTTTTCACCCACAACCAAACCCAGTTCTCATAGGGAAAGGACTGAAAATAAAAGTGCCTGATTGTTTCTGTGGAATATGTTTCAGAATGTGTATTTCTTAGGAGAAGTGAACCAAGAGAGTCCTGGACATGGTAGAAGGATCTTGAAGTCTCGTGACTTTTTTCTGGGTTTGGATGTAAAGATCTCAAAAATATTGTGTTCAAAATGTCTCCGGAAACCAGCTAGGCAAGGTGGGAGAAGGTCAGGTGACTATCGGTTGGACTCATTGCAGTCAATGTAGTCGATGTGTATCTAGAAAGTATGTCATTTCTAAGATTAAAAGTGCACATCGTTAACATCAGAATTTTGGTCACTGTTGAGAGATGTTCCCCCAACATGGGGCCTGAGGGACTGCAGCAATGGAGAGAGTCACTGACTTGCTCACCCTGTCTCATGTCTTCACCTCCGATAGGACAAACTCAGCAGAAAAATCTAGACAGAATCTCAGACCCTACCTGGACCCTGATGATGTGCTTGCGTGCTTGCTCACACTCTTGTGTGAGTGCGCGCTCTCCCTTGCTCTCTGTCAATGGCATGTAATTGAATTGTTGTTAAGTTAAACAGGTGTGATCCCGTTAGCCTGGGGGAAGATCATTATTAATGTGATTCTGCAATCTGTATACGGGGTAAAAATGGGAGTTCATAACCACTTGAATCAAATTATGAAATATGATATGTCAAGAGCTACGAAATGTTTTAAACAACTTCAATAATAATAATAATAATAATAAAGAAATAGAGGAGTTCGGCTTGGGAACGCCACGCATGCTGGCCACGGTGTCTTAGAATTAACTAAAGCAGACCTAGAGACAGCCCTGGGGTCCACTTTGCCTAGGCCCATCTGGACGCTGGATTCTACACCTTCTTCCATAGGATGTTTTGTTCTTTTTAGTAAAGAGCCGCTGAGTTGAGCAGCTGTTCTAATGGATACATACTCCACCGAGACTCAATAAATAAGTGACTATCTTGTCACACTTTCTGGGAATGTTTTAATGAAAAGTTCTCCAACATATGTGGGTACTTAATCTGCAATTAAAAAGGCAGGCATTGTAATTAATTATCAGTGGAGTGTTATAAAAAACACAAGTTGCTATGTGATTCATAAGAAATTATTTGAAAAGTTAAATCTAATATCATTAATATCCTAAGGATTTCCTGAAGCCCTCATAAAATAGGCAATTACAGCTTTAATTAGTATAGAGAAAAACTGATTTGGAAATGAAGGACTTGGGGTCAGTTATTCTACAGAGCAGATAAATTCTAAGCAAAGTTGCCAGCCTTCTTTTTGAAAATCTAAGACTGTAAATGAATTTGACTGTATCAAAATAAGGTCCAGGGAGATTTTACCCATTCTTAACATCATAGAGAGCCATGCACTTACAATTTTATTTTATTTTTTAATTTTCAAATGAAATTGTATATCTATTTACAGAGAAAATATGGCACCCAGGGGAGGGAAGCTGATTTCAAAAATTGAAATTATTATGCTATGGATAGATTGGAAGGACTACCACATTGTGCTGTATTTAAATGTGTGGGTTGAAATAATTAATCCCATTCAAGTCTTTGAACAGCCTTAGAAAATGGAAAACAAAACCAAAATCTAAACCCATTACTAAGTAAAGCAGCAACAACTACCCTAGTGACTCACTACAGGAATGTATCACAATGTCTACAAAAATGGTCAAGCCTGCCTGCGTTACACTTGATCTCTGGGTTTCTGTTAAAAAATAGAACTTTTTATTGCACTGAAATTGTCTTAGAGTCTCTAGAAGATTCTAGTCCCCTGTAGACCCAGATTTCTCTATGGCATTTGCTTGATTTTATTCAAGGCTTATTACACTCCCTCCCAGTAAGTTGTTAATCTTTATTCTATGGCCTATTGTCCACAAAGCTCAGTCTTCAGTCTCAGTGATGGTCCTTTTCATGACAGGCAATGCCCCATGATGTCAGGCTGTTAACTGGATAAAGCTTACCGGCATATTGTGTTTGCCACACGTGGTGTTCAACTTCTTCTCCACTGGGAGATTTAATAGCAAGATATGGACTTTGTGTATTGTTGAAAAGTTAGATATTAGATTTGCATTAAAAGTGTTCAGAAATCAGCTAAGTTGGTCGTAAGACTATAAAGACCAAATACTTTAATTTGGAGACAATTTTGTGATTCTTTCAAACAAAATAAAGACAGTTATAGCATCAATTGCATAATCAAAATTTGAAGTTCCATTACTGAAGTGTTTGTGGCCCTTTGGTGTGCAGCAGTAATATGATTGAAAAAAATTACTTTAATTCAAGATGTTTAAAGCTATTTTTCTCTACAGATTGCAAACATTTCACATTATTTTTTTTCTTGATGGAGACCCTGTTTACCAGAGTGATATTTATTGATTGGTAACTGTTGCTTTTTTTGCATTTAGGATAGTTTGAAATCATTGAGTTATTTCTTTCTTTACTTCTCTCTCTCTCTCTCTCTCTCTCTCTCTCTCTCTCTCTCTCTCTCTTTCTCATTTTTTTTTTCCTGAGGAGTCTTTTGGCAGAAACTCTTCTGAGTGTTTCACATGGATTATGCAATTTAATCCTCAGCATTGCATGATGAAATAAATACTCTTATAATCCCCATTTCATATTTAAAGAATTTGAATCTCAGAAAGATTAGAGGGCTTGCTTCTAGCCACGTATCCAGTGAGCAAGGATTGAGAATTCATTCCAGGTTGGAACCGAGACCACTCATAGCCTTATAACTGTTTTTCCAAGAATCTTTTTGGTCTGGAAAATAAGACTTTGCAGCCAACCATGAACTACTAATTAGGTCAGATCATTTTGCAAAACCATTTATCCAGGCAATTAATTTGCTCACCTGAGTAAACAAGTTCATTTATCAGTCAATAGTTTACTAATCAACATCCTGACCAGGTTATCTCCACCTGTTTTAAACAATTATACCAAAAAATTACTCCAGATTCAACCAGTTCTGACTTTGAAAGCCCCACCTTAAACACACTGAGCCCAGACACTCAAAGCATAGAGATTCCTTACTGTGCCCCTGCTTGTGAAATATTAATAATATCCTCTGAAATCCTCTTTCATGCAGTTGGGTGATTACTGCCATCTTTGTTCCTTGAAGAGGATCTTTTCTGTTAGTCTCTGTGGGTAGATAGACAGGCTACACCAGGCAGCAACCTCATGGTCATAGTCATGTGACTGGCTGTCACAGTGACCATATCCTGGTGCCACCAATAGGCTGGACCATGAGATCAATGCTCGAAGGTGGCGCCAGCCATTTCCCTATTATTCCTCCTCTGTTGTCTGTTTCTCTCACTCATGGCTCATTTAGCTGTGACTTTTTAGCAGGTAAGAATCAAATATGAAATTATTTTATAGACAAATGACAAGACTGCTGTGATCTAAACATCAGGAAGAATAGAAAGCTTGATTTAAGAAAGAATAGCCCATAGGGACTCTGAAATAAATGAGTTCTACAAAGAGCTATCACCTAATGCACAGAGAGTTGAGTGTCCACTGATCTGGGGTCCTAAAGGGCCTGTTTCCTGGGTGTTGACTGTCCCATGGATCTATGTAAACATTAGGTGTCGTGTTGTGGAAGCAGCTTCCTCCAGGGAAATTTGACTCTCAGCCAACCTGAGCTCAAAAAGGAATTGTAAGGAATTCTTAGAAACAAAGAGAAGACAGGACATTTGAATAGAAAAATAAAAGCAACTCCTATAACATTGCCTTCAGGAAATTTAAATAATAATAAAAGCTCTACTCATAAAATTACCCTCTGCTCTTTGGGAATGACACACTGAAGCCAAATTAGCCCATGTTGCCTGGATTTCACTTGCTCCTAGGATGATCCTGACTCATGTAAGAGTTTTAATGTGTTGGAAGCTGTGAGAGTCCAGCAGGTGGTGATTGCTGGGCATGGGGGGTCCAGCCTTCCCCCTCCTCAGCAGTGGAAGGAAGTGCTGGGGACTGTTAGTGCCCTGCACATTTTCTTTTCTGACATAAGAGCATGTGTATGTGTGTGTCCACAACACAGGCAGGTGGGGAGCCATCCATGAGCCATGTGGGAACTGAGCAATGTCCAAGCCACTAGGCAGGGAAGCCTGGTTTGGGGAACTCCCAGTACGATTCCACTGGTCAGAGAAAGCCTGATTCCTGTGGCGCCCTGTTCGAGCTCACCCTTCACGTTCAAGCACAGCCAGGGAGTGTCCTACTGAGAGCCAAACAGCCTGCTTCTCCCCACCTGTACCCTGTTTTTTTGTGAAGAAGCAAGCAGGGAGACAAGACTCCTCCCACCTCATACCTACCAAGCCCCTTTGATCTGCACTGCTATAAATACAGCCAGCCGGACTCCATCTTTGTTAGAAGCCATACCCCTCTGGTCAGCCTAACCTATCACTGCCCCTGCTATTTAACATATATTTCCTTTATTGCTGAGTAATATTCCATTGTGTATATATACCACATTTTCTTTATCCATTCATCTACTGATGGGCATCTAGGTTGGTTCCACTATTTAGCTATTGTGAATTGTGTTGCAATAAACATTGAGGTGACTGTGTCCCTATAGTATGCTGTTTTTAAATCCTTTGGGTATAGACTGTGGAGTGGGATAGCTGGGTCAAATGGTGGTTCCATTCCTAGTTTTCCAAGGAATCTCCATACTGCTTTCCATATTGGCTGCACCATTTTGCATCCCACCAGCAGTGTATGAGTGTGCCCTTTTCCCCACATCCTCGCCAACATTTATTGTTGTTTGTATTCTTAATAGTTGCCATTATGACTGAAGTGAGATGAAATCTTAGAGTAGTTTTGATTTGCATTTCTCTAATAGCTAGAGATGTTGAACATTTTTTCATATATTTTGTTGATTGATTGTATATCACCTCTGAGAAGTGTCTGTCCAGTTCCTTGGTCCATTTGTTGACTGGGTCATTTGTTATTTTGCTCTTTAGCTTTTTGAGTTCTTTATATATTCTGGAGATTAGTGCTCTATCTGATGTGCAAGTGGTAAAATTTGCTCTTCAGCTGTAGGCTCTCTATTCACCTCATTGATTGTTTCTTTTGCTGAGAAGAAGAATGACATTTGCAGGTAAATGGATGGAGTTGGAGAATATAATGCTAAGTGAAGTTAGCCAATCCCAAAAAACCAAATGCTGAATGTTTTCCCTGATATAAGGAGGCTGATTCATAGTGGTGTATGGAGGGGGAGCATGTGAAGATTAGCCAAACTCTAGATAGGGCAAAGGGGTGGGAGGAATAGGGAGGGGGCAAGGGGGGTAAAAAGATGGTGGAATGAGATGGACATCATTACTCTAAGTACAGGTATGAAGACACAGTGGAGTGAATATACTTTGTGTAAACCAAAGATATGAAATATTGTGCTCTATATGTGTAATATGAATTATAATGCATTCTGCTGTCATATATATAACAAATTAGAATAAAAAATAAAATATATTTCTGGTCTTTGGTGTCTATTTTGTGGTTCTACTTTCATGGCTTTTATTTTGCAGCTGGCCCATCTCTTTGATGGGAATCCATTCCGTTGCCCATGCCAGATGTGAGAGAGGCAGATATGTGCATTTTTGTAAATGCATGCATACACAGATGTATTTGATATCTAGAAATGCCACACACACATTTGACATCTAGAAATGTTCTTTTTAGGGAAATAAATCCTGTTTATTTTTCCCATCTGAAATCCTCATTGCACTGCTGATGACATGTCCAAGTTTACCTCTTCTTCACTGACCACCTCAGGTGCTCCTAGGACGCCTCTTGAACCTGTTCATCCCAGACCTCCTTCCTCCTGTAGCTGTGAGGAGTTCAGAAGGCACTGCATTCCTTGGTAGGTAGGAAGATACCTGCTTTGGTCAGCCTGGCACCCTCTTCAGAGCTCCACAGCGCCACAGGAGTGCCCAAGCCTGAGGGCATTGTCTTCCTTCAACTCAGAGCTTACTGCAGCAGAGACTGGAGCTTGACCAGGAGGTCACTCCATCGTCTCTCACCTCTGAGCCTATTCCCAAGAGTGATCTCCTTAATCTCTCTTAGTGGCTGGAAGTGGAAGAGTTGAGGCTCCAATGACCATGCTTGGCTCCAATGTGGACCATCCCTATGGTGCTCAGAAGCTGGAGAATCAGTGGAGAAGCACAACATGCCCTGGGACCACCTGCAAACACCATGCACGGAAATGTCCTGCTTGCCATGGATGATACGAAATCTGGTAAACTGTGCCACCCCTGCCAAATACGTGGCATAAACTAGCTTTTGCAGAACTTGTTATTCCCACCAAAGTTTCCTTGCAAGTTCCCGAGGAAGAAATGAAGCAGTAAGATATAAAAGCTTCCCTGTGGGTCCTCCTGAGGCCACCACAGATTTCCACCAATGTTCACAGCTGCTTGTGTAAAACAGCTTGCAAGTTGAGCCTGAGAAGAGATGGGGCTTTCAAAAGCAATGCATTGGAACAAAGAAACAAAAAGCTTAAATAGCACATCTGAAATGCATTGAAAGTGATATGTTGCAAAGCATTCTACCTCCATTCCGACACTACTTCTAATTTTAGTAGCATAGATCTCAAGGGACATGTCCTCTTAGTATATACTAGCCTCATGTGAGGCGGTTCCTTTTCTATCATTTATTCTAAAATTATAATCTAAGCTTAAAGAAAATGAAAGAGAATGAAGGGGGATTTCCAATAATTGGAAATATTGTATTTCTAATAAACATTCCATTTAATCCTCAGAGTCAAGTTTACATGGGTACAAAGTAAAAATGAAGAAACATCATGGTAAATGTTCTTGGTGAAGAAACAATGACTTATAAGCTACTGTGGGTCAGCAGAGAAGGAAGAAATAGTTCTCATTCCCAGCCACAGGGGAAACAGGTGCTTTTAATCATAGATGAGGGAATCCTCAAACTGTGGTCCTAACATGGTCATTCATATTTGCTCAGATGTCCATCCCAATCTTTCTGCAGAGACGTTTAAGGTGTAGCAACAGCTTATGGTGGCAGTTAGAAAGCAGGGATTCTGCTGTGCTAGCACTCAATTTTCAGGTGTGTGTGACTGTCCCCTCCTTTGGAAAACATCTACACAGCTCATCTGCATGCCTCTCCTCTGCAGGCATGTTTTTTTACATATTAGTTCATTTTCCCCCTCGTCCCCCTGGAAGTGGTTATTGGCCTCGCCATTTGAGGAAGGAATATTGCAGGTTGCAATTTGCATAAGGCCGGCTGACAATTAGGAACTCAACATGGACATGCATGCCCTAGGCCACCAGCTCTCCAACACTGGGAAATGTTGATGAAGGGGCTTGAATGCCCTGTGGCATTGCAAGTCCTCCTTGCTTCCTTCATTATTTGCTTTCTTCTTTCACTTGAGTATCTACCAGAGAACCCTTCAAAGTAAGGCCAGATCCATGACATCATGCGCTTCCCCTCCTGTTTTATTTATCTTTCAGTGAGATCTGAAAAAAAGTTTTAAGTTATTATTACTTCAAGGTAAAAATGACGTGTTTTTTTTTTTTTAAATGACATCGCAATATAATGGGTAGTTGGAAAGTAAATACTGCTTAGCATGATGATTAATCATTTCTTAAAGGAGAAACATTTGCTTTGACAAATTAGTTCTGAATACTGAAATCCTATTGTCTTTATGTATATGAATAATTTTTGTAAAATGTAAAAGTCATTCAATTTTTTAATCTCCTGATTTCTTTATTGACTTAGTTTTGCCAAGTACATATAGTTAACCGTTTATAAGCAATTTTATTCTGAATACAACTTTCTTAAACCACTTCCAGTCAGTAATAATGATATACATGCCATTTTTAGCCTGCTTCTTCTTCAGTGAGACAGGGTGACTTCCTGGTGTATCAGAGACCCCACGTGGATCTTGTGGGGGTCCACTGTGCACTATCTGCTACAGTAGGTAGGAGTGGAGTTGTAGAAGTGCATAAAATACAGCCCAATATTTACTCAGTGGTAAATATGCTAACACCCTCAGAAATAAATGCAAACCTGGATTAGTAATTATTAAACAATGTAGGAAAGATCAGGACCAACCACAAAATTCACTCTAGAGAAGCGGCCCAGCAAGGTAGGAAGAACATAAGCCCAGTTCTCAGTGGGAGAGAACCGAGTGGTAAACATATTCGTTGCATGTCCCAGGTGCCATCACCTGACGGTGAATATTTCTGAACTCAATCAAAATCAGCTGAAAAGTCACTTGTGTTTGAGGGATGTGAGTGGTAACATTACACCATGTGGAACCATGGTCTTGGTGTCCCCAGTAATATAGAAACTCTAGGTAAAGACCTTATAAGCATAATGTTTGGTAAAAATAACTACCAGGTTGCTGTGTCTTCAAATCCTCTACCATCAAGAAATCTCTTTGCAGCAAATGGATTTGCTTGGGTGTAACTCAATTTGTTGGATAGGCATAAGAACAGGGAGCAAATACATTAGACATTAACCACGCAGGGGATCTGTGAGGGTCCTGAGATCACCAGGGACTGAAAGTGTGATTGACCTCAGATTCAAATATCCTCCAGCACCTGGATTTCAAAGACAAGGAAAAAAAAAAAAAGGAAAACTGTTATTGGAAATGTTTCTCTTTCATTTCATTTGGAGAATTGCCTTTGTGGGAAAGTGTTTGGTATGAAATCATAATCATCCGGTAAAACAAAAGTTAAAATCCATTTTTCCTTTTGCCTTGCCCATTATCTGTATCTGATAAGACTAAGAAATTGAGATAATTATGAGCAGTAAATAGAGACTGTACTTGCAGATGTGTGCCTGAAGATCAAGGTTACATTTTGTATTTTACTGATTTTTTTTTTCCATTTGGAAAACTAAAGCCAAGAGGAAAGGCAGAAATTAACTCCACTACTTTAAGCCATTGTTTGTGCTTTTCATTATTTACTTAAATCACTGAGGAATGCTGTAGTCTGCCAGAGCTGGGGTCCTGGAGAAGTGTCCACTGTTCCAAGGCACCACTAGCTCTATTTTCTTCAAGCTGAGATGAAGCACATGGGGAGGTAAGCCATCCCCAGACTCAAGCTGGCATAGAAGCACCTTGTTACTCAGGGAAAAGATTCACAAATAAAATAAACCTGAATGTTGAGTCTTAATTCCCCAAAGGACCCTGGTAACAGGGCTTTCAGCCTGGGGATGTGGTGGGACAGTACAATGGGTGCAGATGTTATCTTCACCCTGCCTTGTAGGAAGCCTGCATGTCCCCAGCTCCTTTGAAACTAGGTTGGGCCATGTGACTAAATCTGGTCAGTGGAATAGGGGAGAAATTGTCATGTGGAATGGGCCGTGAGACTCTACAGGATTAATGTGTACGTAATCGCACAGCTCTCTGCATTTCATCCCATGCATTTGTAGCTTGTACTTTGATTAAGCAGAAAATGCCTCTGAGCACAGCAGCATAGACCCTCCCTCCCTCTTGTTTCAGCTGTGCATGTCAGAATTAGGTAGCACTCAATTACCTCTGGAGCTGTTTTTATCATAAGAGAAAAGTCAACCATGGAGAATAATAATAGTCAATGCCATCGAGACCTATGGAGCACAGGTTGGCTTCTTTCTATTCTGTGCTAGATATGGAGGCAGCCCTGGTGGTGGGAAATCCTAACATGGGCAGCTGAGACTGTAATCTCACCAGTGTGTGCGGGGAGCGGGGGGCGTGGTTTACTTTTTACACCCTGGTGGATAAGGGTTTACAAGGCAGGAGTGCCATAAGCAATTCAGTCTGGACTTCCAAAGTGACCTCCCTCCTCCCTGGGCAACCTTTATCCCAGACTTCTGTCCTGCCAGTTATAGAAGGCAAACCTAGCGAGGTGGGGTGGCCCATGCCTGTCATCCCAACAGATGAGGAGGCTGAGGCAGGAAGATCACAAGTTCAAAGCTAGCCTCAGCAATTGAGTGAGGCCCTAAGCAAATTAGTGAGACACTCTCAAAATTAAAGGGGGAAAAAGAACCCCCAAACCAGGGGCTGGGAATGTGACTCAATGGTTAAGCACCCCTGTGTTCAGTCTTCAGTACCAATAAAAAAAAGGAAAGAAAGGTAAATCTACAGAAACTCTGTCCATCTGGGAAAGCAGGTGAGCATGATGTGGGAGGGGCTCCTTTGCCAAAGCCAGAAGCTTGGTTTGTTGGATATTGTGCCCTAAAAACTTGTAACTCAGAAGATTCATGCCACTGACATTTCTCTTTCTTGGATACACATAAAAAAATTAGTTTATAATAGCTGGGGCTCAGTCATAGAACTCAAATTTTACTTTGTAGAAAAGAAGCAACATATTCAGAAAATAAATTAGGGAAGTATGTTTTACTTGATGATATTCCCTCTTAATATTAACTACTGTAATTCCAGATTTCCAATCCCTGGCCTTGGTTGTGTGGATAAAAGGACTATATAACATTCAGAGTACATAATTACTTAATAGCATAAAATACATTTAAGTATTTATTTAAGTTTCAGAGAAAAATTTTAGCAGCAAGTGAGTAAACTAAATTTTTATTCATGAAAGAAGAAATTTTAATATACTCAATGCCCTAGGAACTAATACAGTGGCTCATTTTATTTAAGTTACTAAATAAATGTGGAATTAATGAGTTGAACAGAATATAACTTGGAATAAAAATAGAAACAAACACTGATAGTCCTACCAGATATAATGAAATCAATAACCCACTGATAATTAAAATCTGAGATTTGCATATTTTAAAAAGTGATATTTGGCCTTTAGAATATTTTTAGATTCGAACAAAAGTTGCACAGAGTTGACACAGTTACCAGATGCACAGCCTCCTCCTTCCTCCTACAGTAGCATCTTTTTTTTTTAAAGAGAGAGTGAGAGAGGGGGAGAGAGAGAGAGAGAGAGAGAGAGAGAGAATTTTTAAAATATTTTTATTATTATTTTTTTTAGTTCTCTGCGGACACAACATCTTTGTTGGTATGTGGTGCTGAGGATCGAACCCGGGCCACAGGCATGCCAGGCAAACGCGCTACCGCTTGAGCCACATCCCCAGCCCCCTACAGTAGCATCTTACACCTTGAGCCACATCCCCAGCCCCCTACAGTAGCATCTTACACCTCTGTGGCTTATTGGTCAAAATCTCTCAGCCAATGTAGATGTGATTAGTAGCTAAAGTTTGTATTTTTATCATGACTCCTTAGAGGTACCCAAAGCCCCCCTTCCTGTCCTAGAATTCTCTCTAGGAAACACTGCGTTTCGTGTCCCGACTGCCCTGTGGACACAGCCTCTGCTCTAATCCGCTATGTCATATGCTTCCCTGTGCAAAAGGTGAGACAGGAGCCATGCAAACCCTAGAAGACACTTGCCCCAGGGTGAATCCCGGGCTGAAGAAAGCAGACCAGGACTGAGATAAAAGGACTATATAACATTCAAGTACATAATTACTTAATAGCATAAAATACATTTGCAACTCAGAAGATTCTGAGACAAGACAAGCCACTTGTCCTTGGGAGCTCCGACTCATCAACTGAATTTGGTTGCCCAAAAAGTATCTCGAGGCAAAACTTGCGTCCTGACACTTTTGTTGGTTGGTTTGTAGAGTGTGATTCTCAGGTAGCAAGTGTGACTAAAAAAACAGAAATGGAGCAGGAAGGAAGGAGGACCAGCAAGAGGCCAAGGGGGCTCCAGCTTTCCATCAAGGGGCAGCTGACCATGGACGCACACAGCATCCTTTAACCGTTTCTCTAGAGTTCTTTTTGGGAAGAGTTTACTTGACCCCTGGGACAGGTCCAGGATGACCAATGTGACCATGGGGCCTTCAGGGAGGACCTTGAACTAGGGCCTCAGTGGGTCTCCCTCCAGGTTGCCTAGCTGCAGAGTGGAACTTGGACATCATGCTGGGGAAGGCTGAGGTAACAAATGTCAGAGTTGAGGTCCTGGTGGAGGCGACTGGAGCCTTCCGACCCAGGGAACCACCAAGTGGGACTGCAGTCAGTGGAGGGGCGAAGATGCCTCGTGAGTGTGGAGGGGGACGTCCAGCCGGTCTAGTTCAAGACTGATGTTTCCAACTCAGGCTCACCTTTTAGACCAAAGCCGGTACACTTTCTTGCTGGCTGTTTTGCAAGGGCACCGTTGTGCCTTAATCTAAGGACAGATTCCTTCTGAAGAAAGCATCATTGTGCAGACGTCTCTGGTACACATAGAAAACTAAGAAGGCCAGGAAAGCATTAGGCAGTGTAGCCTTAGGGGATGACCATGGCATGTGGGGTCCATTGCTGAGCAAAGAGAGACACAGGACGCACAGCCATGTGACAGCACCTGCCCTGCCTTTCTGCTCTAGAATTAGGTGCACCAAAAGTTTTGCCCTTTTACAAGTGTCTGATTTCATTGGAAGACTTGCATCTCGTCACTGGAGGTGCAACTTCTGATAAATATTGTCTGTAAGAGGCTCCAGGGATCAGATTATTGATGGAAAAATGTCAAGGCTGCAGGAAAAGGTAAACATGCCATGAGATTCACTGCGCTTCCCCAGTCTAACGTGCAATGCCCCCTCCCCCCAATGCACACTTCATACCCATGTCTAGAAGCTGAAGAGCCAGGGAGGGACACTGCTTCACCAGGAGCAGAGCCACCACTCGGGATTCAGAGCCATGCCTGGGCCTTAATATCACTCCTTAGCTTTGTGAACTTGGTCGCTCTTCTTCTTTCCAATTCTCAATTGCTGCAGCTTTATGAGGGAGATGACACTATCACTTTCTGTGCAGGACCCTTAGGGGGAACTGGAGATGTAGCACTAAGCACTTGAGAATTCCTCACTAGATAAAAGCTGAGATAAGCTGTGGTCCACGGGCTTAACAGACATTGTCAATTCATTTATTCAAAGGTATTTGCTAGGTGCCTGATCTCTGTTTGGATCTGTTCTGGGTGTCTCCTAATAAACAAAAGAGAACGTTTCTATTCTCCCATTGCTTATTTTCCACTACGCAAATCAGAGAACTAATGAAACCATGAGAGCAAAGTCTTCCGTTAGGCAGCAACAATGCGGAAAACTGAGACCAGGTGAGTGGGGGGAGGCCATCTGGGGCTGGTCCATCAGGGACAAGTGAGAAGGCCGGGTACTGCCATGGATGGAAAGGGGCAGCAGTGACAGACGACAGGGTTGAGAAGGCATGCTGGGGACTGGCAGACTGGGGCTTTGCATTGTGAGTGCCGCACGCGTTCGGCGAATGGGCCGAGTCCGGCTGGAGACGTCGGGATTAAAAAGACACAGGAGTCCGAGGTCCTTCATCCAGGGGGAATCTGACTTTATTATCTCAGCTCATACTTATATATTTCTTTCAGATAGAATAGAAAGCCACTAGTAGGCGGGAGCAAGGAGGAGGGGAAAACAGGTGGTTCATGTCGACTCATAATGAGCCTTCAACCAGGAACCTTATCAGACCCAAGCAGGTCAGGGCGTCCCCACATGACCATTACAGGCTGAAATAATATGAAAACAGACACCACAAATCCTTCAAGGCCTTGTGAGCTCCTTCAAGGCCTTGTGAGCTGGCCTCTTTGACGTGCACAAAAATCAGGGCTGGATCCAAGCCCTGGGGGCCGGGGGGAGTCCGTGCCAGCAGTGAGGACCTGAGTTAAATTCTGAATAGGATGAGAGACGTCGGGTGTTCCCATGAGAGGAATGAGATCAGGTGTCCTGTATTTAAAGTCTTGTCTGGTTCGTGTGTGGACAGGAGGGTGGGGCTTCTGTGCAATAACTCAGGTGGCTGTGGTGGCCATTAGTGGAGCCAGTGAATAGGAGAGGCTGGCTCTCTGAGGAACTTTTGAGAACGGCCCACAGGTGTACTTCTTGAATATGCAGGTTTTTATTTCTTTTGGCAAACTTAGGACATTTTCACCCATTTCTCCAATTACCTTTGACCCGTTCCCCTCTCCTCCTAAAGTGCTGAGGACATTAGATGTTCACACTGCCCCTGGGCCCCTGAGAGTGTGGTTATTTCGTGGTTCCTCTGTTAGCCTCTGCTTTTCTGGCTGTGTGGCGGGTGCTGTTCTGCTCCAGCCCACCCATTTGCCCTTCTGGCCCCCCCCCCTCCACTGCTGCCACCACTCTACCATTGAGTGCCCATCTGTGAGGCTTTTGTTGTTGCTACTGTGTTTTTTGCTTTTGAATTTCCCTTTCATTCCTCGCTGTATCTTCTCCTTCAGCTGAGACCGTTCCTTGGCCAAGGCTTTCTATTTGTCTGTGTTAACTGGAGCACAGTGGTAATTGCTCATGGGAACATTTGGATCAGGGCAGCTTTAAAACCTTAGTCCAACAGTCCCAGCACCTCCTTCCTGTCTGCCTGGGCGCCTGCAGATGACCTTTCTTCAGTTGGCTTTTGATCTTCCTGGTTCTTTTTCTGGCAAGTGATATTCTTTATGGACTTATAATTTGGGGCATTAAGTTCAGAAGCCCTTTGTCTTGTCCACATGTCCTATCCTAAGTGACTTTCTTTGACACACCTTGTGGGGAAAGAAGGGAATGCTGCCTGGTGTCTGCCATGCAGAGGTGGAAGTCCAGGACCCCAGTGAGGGGGAGACCAGGGCTTCTCTTGTCCTCTGCTGGCACCTGAGGGGGGACCCACAACCCCAGGTCATCTCTGCTGATACCCGAGGAGGCCACATTTCAGCTGTTTGGTGGGGTTTGTGTCAGTCACCATTCTCTCCTTTTGACAAAATCCCTGAGAAAATTAACTTAAGGAGGAAAGATTTATTTTAGCTCATGGTTCCACACATAGTCACTTGGTCCCATTGCAAGGAGCCCAGAGGGAGGCAGAAGAACCATGGTGGGGACACATGTGACAGAATAGAGCTGCTCACCTCATAGCATTCAGGAAGGAGAGAGAGAGAGAGAGAGAGAGAGAGAGAGAGAGAGAGAGAGAGAGAGAGAGAGAATGAATAAGGTAGGGGGGAGACAATGCCAAGTTCCTACACATGTCAAGGCCACACCCCTAGTGACCTAATTACTCCAGCTAAACCTACACTCTGAGGCTTCTCCTGGCTCCCAAATAGTGCCACCAGTGAGAACTAAGCCCTCAACCCAGCAGCCCTTAGGAACATTCCAGAACAAACTCTAAAGGGGTTGGAGTCCCAGTTCCCCACAGGCCTTCACCACTGGGGTAAGGTGGCCCCATGACCGTGGGCAGTAGTGGACTCTTCACTGCCCCCTAGGGCCTGAGTTGGCAGGCAGAGATGGGGAGGACATCTCAACACTGCTGGGGGGGGGGGGCTGCAGTCACCTCCTCCTGCGAAGTTTCCAGGGAGGCTTTAGGAAGGGATGGGGACAGTGGCTTGTTACCAGCCAGCAGGATGGAGGTCTCAGTACGGAACGCACCTGGCCTTCTCTGACCCCAGCCCAAATAACTAACCATAGTCCTTGGTAATAGGGAAATGTTGGCATTTGGTCCATTCAAGGTCTGTCTTGTAATCTTATTTCATTTTTTTCTGTTGTGTTTAAGTTAAGAATTGCTAAGGAACAAATACCAACTTATAATAACTGTGATTTTTCAGGATTTTGTAGTTCAGGGATTGAGGAAGAGCTCAGTTGTGCAGCTTTTGCTGGACTCTCTCACAACTGACACCAGCCATGAGCCCTGGCGGCAGGCAGCAGAAGCTCTCTGGGATGCAGGTCCCAGGCAGCGCTCACTTGGCTGGCCATTCTAGCTCAGCTGGCGGCTCTCTGGGGACTTTCGATACACATACTTACAAACTTACATGGCCTCTCCCAACGGGGCAGCTAGCTTCCCCAGAGTAAGTGTCCCAAGAGAGCCCTGGGGATGCACTAGACATTTTATTGCCTGGGGATCTGAAGGCACATAACATCGTACTTTAATATTTGAGGCTGTCAGAGAGCTGAGGGCAAGGAACACAGACCCTTCGTCTCCATAGGATCAAGGATCGGGGACAATCGTTGGAAACCACCCATCTCATCCCTAGCCCACCCATCATTCCTTTCCCCCAGAGGTACTGCTCTGACCTATTTGGTATTGTGCATAAAAACATATTTGTTCTTGGGAGATATGCAGTGATTAGGTGATGAACACAGTTTTCATCCTCAGAAGTGACATTGTGTTCTTATTTTTAGTCTGCTTTTAAACACATTTTCATGAATTTTGTTGCTGTTTATTTGTTTATTTTTGAGACCTATCCCATTTTAATATGGTTGTCTATGGAATTTTTCAGGCTACTTACATATACTTGACCCATGTAAAAATAAAATCAGTGGATGTGTAACCGATGTGATTCTGCAATCTGTATACGGGGTAAAAATTGGAGTTCATAACCACTTGAATCAAAGTGTGAAATACGATATGTCAAGAACTATGTAATGTTTTGAACAACCAACAATAAAAATTAAAAAAATAAAAAAATAAATTTCTATGTTTATTGCTGAATTGTGACTCCAGTGATATCTGTTCAGGCTTCAAATCCCAGCACCTCTGGAATATGATCTTATTTGGAAAACAGAGTCTCTGTAGATGCAATTAAGATGTGGTCATGCTGGAGTAGGATGGGCCCCTAATCCATTATGGGGCTGTCCTTATAATGAAAAAAAAAAAAAAACAGAGACACATCTAGGGAGAATGTCATTTGAGGATGGCAGCCTGATGGGAGTGATGGTCTAACTGAGGACAACAAAGCCCGTCAGTGACTCCTGGAAGCTGGAGAAAGCACATCTTCCTTCCCTTAGTTTCTAGGAGGAACTGACACCGCTGACCCTTGATGTTGGGTTTCCAGCCTCCAGAACAACAGAGAACTTCCTACTGTTTGTCATCATGTCACTGTGGGGCTTTGTTACAGTGGCCTAGGACAGGCAATATTGCAACACACTGGGTCCAGTGTAGGCGATCTTGCAAAATAGTTACAAGAGTAAAACATAAATAAGTAGCCTCCATTCCCCTGGCAGGAGTGCATGCTCACACTGCAACCTTACATCACCTGCTCCCAGAGTCAGGGAGGTGCAGTCAGCAGCCGCCTCCTTTCTCCCCCTTGGGAAGGTGGTTCTGAGATGGAAGGGATGTACCCTCTCCTGCTCCCCACTGCAGACACCATCTCTGCAAGGAGATGCCTTGGCTTTGTCTGTCCTACCCCAGGAATGGCCTACCCGCAGCATGGAGGACAGGGGTTCCCATCCCCAAGAGCCTGGGCATCAGATTGACATCTCCATCACTATCCTTCCAGCATCTACCCTGGGAAAGGGCCATGCTTCTGTGCTGGGTCCTCCCCTGGAGACTCAAGGACCCCAGCACCAAGGCTGTGTCGTGGAGGAGGCTGGAGTCCCCTGCCCAACACTTGACATGAGATGCTAAGGGAGTATTTTGTAATAAATCCATGCAAGTATCACTAGACAGAAATGGAAGGACATATTTCTCCTTACCAAAGTCATCCTTGTCTCCTTCATTATGAATTGTCTCATGTACGGTCATGCGATGGTAAGCTCAAACACAAGGGCATGCTCACGGAACTTGTGTATGATTGTGGAAATAATCAAGCTGGTGTCTCAGAACAGAAGTGGCCTAAAAAAAAAGCTTCTTTTTTGTTTGTTTGTTTGTAATGGGATTACAGAGGAGTATTGCCAGACACCAGGAGCAAATTCTGAGACCAGCACCTGGACTGGACCTTGTGTCCTCAGAACACTGGTCTTACCATTGAGAGACCATTTTATCTGTGAAAAATAACACAAAAGTGGGGTGAGGACTACAGATTGATTTTAAATCACCCAGATTTAGAAGAACGATATTTTCTGGTTTTCCTCATAAATAAATGTGGTGTGTTTATTTCGTGACGGCCTCTTCCTTTCCTCCTCCTCCTCAGGCTCCTCCTTCTTCTACTCCTCCTCCTTCTTTTTAATTTTTTTTTCTTGGTGATATTGTGTGATGGGAAAGCCTTTTAATAAATAGTGACAGAGAGCCCCATGCATTGTATTCCCCTTTCTCTGAAGTCCTTCATGATGCAAATATTAACATTTAAGCCGACTATAAACAATATGAGCTGCTTCTGTTAAGAAAGTAGAATTGAGTTATGACTTTTTAATGGATATGATGCCTTTATTAAATAAAACAGCTTAAGAGACATATTTTATCCATTAGCTCGCACTGCTGGAGGAAAATTAATCTTCTGTTTTTCTCCTTTGGTGAGCACACATTGTAAGGATGTATTTTAGGAGGAAGGTGGAATTCCTCCTCAGGGACAGCTGGGTCCAACTGCAGTGACAGCTGACGTACGGAGCCCATGCCACCCTCCCCTTCCCACTCAGGAGCTAGAACACAGTGGGTCTGACCAGGGACCTCACACAAGCCTAACCTGTCGGGAAGCTTACTTCTCTTCATGAAGTATTTTTAAATTATGTTTCCCTTTGAAAGAAAGAAAGGAAGGGAGGAAGAGAAAGAAGGAAAGAAGCAAAGCATCTTCCACTTTCTGACTTTGAGGCCATGGACACAGTGTGAGGTCTGGGCTCCCTCTTGCATGAGGTCGGGCTTAGCCATTGTCTTCCTTCAACTCTGGGCCCAGGACAGAAGGGCAGGGGTTGTGTTCCAGCCTGGCCATGCTCACTAGTAGCTGTGGGGGCAGGGTCCACTCTCTGGGGCCCAAGTATTACACCTATAACAAGGCCCTAGACGATCATCCCTTTGTGACTTAAAGCAAATGCACACAGACTGGCAGCCTGGTGTGACAAATGTATTGTGTAGACATGTGACTCCTTTTGTTTACCTCCCATGTAGCCATAGCTATTTTAAGGTCAATGTGCTCTAATTGCGAAGTTTTACGTGAGTCTATGTGTCCCCACCAATTTATGAAAAATTGGAACCTCTGGCAATTCCAGCCCAGCCTGTGCCTTCCCACCTGACAGCCCCTTTCAACAAGGCACAGGCTGAAATGCCACCACATTGTCATAGTCTCCTCCATTCCCTTTCGCTTCTTAGAAAATGGCTTCCTTGTTAGTATCTAGATGTTGCTGCACCCGGAACTTTGACTTTTTTATAGACAAGCAATACAACAAAGGTTGCCTGCATCAGTGCCAATATTAAGTGAGAGGATCTACAGACAACATGTGGCTAACTTCCAGGAAGTGGCCCTGGTAGATTTCCAAGTGTGTTAGGTTCTCCCCGTCAGGATTTCTTGTCTCTAAGCAAAACCACCTCGAGCTACTGCTTCCTTGAACCTCTGGTCTTTCTTCCCTAGACTTTGTTTTCTTACCTACATTTGCTCTTCTCACTCAATTACCTGAAGCATGCATACATGCTTAGTGAGAGCTGAGGAGTGGAGAGAGCCAGGAAAAACAGGTAAAATGTGCTGCAGTCTGGCTGGGCACAAAATCACGGGCCACTCACAGCCTTGTAGATTCAAACAGCAATTCTTTATTCCCGAACTCTCACTGGCACTCTACCGCATGTTCTGGGGAAAATACACACCTCCACCGGGCTCTCTGCATCCAAAAATACCCTCTGAATCCCCCCCCCCCCCAAGAACTCAACGGGAACTCAAGGAGCGGGTACCTGAGGCAACAGGATCCACCCTAAACCTGGAACTGCCCTATTCCCAGCAGGATCCACCCTAAACCCGGATCTGCCCTAATCCCTGAGCAAGGTCATCTTTCAAATCAAAACTCTCAAACATTCATGCAATGTCACTGCAAATGACCTGGGTCCAAGGCAAGCCCATTTCCACAATGGAGAGTCCTCCCTCTAAGCAACATTGGGTAGGCTGACAAGGAAATTGCCATGCGTCATTCCTACTTGGCTATGGCTCTCAGCAAAAATGTACCTGGCTTACTCATAAAATTTAGATCCTGTTTAGGAAGACAAATAAAAAATCAAAATTGCCCTGCAGCCTTCTGTCCTTCTGTGATGGTAAATCTGAATTGTCAATTTGATTGGATTAAGAGATGCTGAAGATAAGAGGCTTCTGGGTGTGTCAGTGAGGGTATGTCTAGGGATGATTGGCATGTGGGAGAGCCAACCATAGTGGAGACCCTCCCTCAGTGTGGACAGCACCATCCAATAGGTGGAGGGCTTAGATGGAACAAAAGTTGGAAGAACAAAGAAGCAGCCCAAGATATAGCCATGACTGTTCTAGAACAGATTCTTAGTTGCTGCTGAGATCCCCTGAGGGCATCAGACACTGGCTCCTCCACTCTTCAAAGTAGACCCTGCCCAGTGGCTCTCCAGGAGTTTCCAGGCCTGCCCTCCCTAACTGGGGCTGCATCATGATTGCTCTTGTTCTGGGGCCTCAGCTTCTTAAACTGAGCAGCTACTGGTCCCCCCAGTTCCCCAGCCTGCAGCCAGCCATTGTGGGACCATCCAGCTTTGGGTTGTGCAAGCCAATCTAAGGAAACCTCTTTTGTATAATCACACACACACACACACACACACACACATATTCTGTTGATTGTTCCTCTAGAGAACCCTGACTCTGGAGGTGAGTAGCTCACCCCCCCCTTTGCAGGTATGACAGCTGAGCTCAGAAGCTTGTCCCAGGTTGACTGGCCACTGAGTGGAGGGGCCAGGCTAGGTGTCCCCATGTTGGGGTTTGATCTTCTAAGGTCATGGAAAGTGCATCCTAAAGAGTCCCCACGTGGAGTTCCTGCTAATTAAAGGAAGCCCAGCAGCTGGGATGCCGCACAGGGCAGGATGGCAGGACCTGCTCACGCCAGGCTGACTCTTATGGGGCACTGTGACCCTGTGGAAGGAGAAGATTAAGGCCCAATGGTCCTACCTGCTACATCTGCACATGTTTCCTGGTGCGTCATGAGAACAGATCCTGTTTTGTCTCCAGGCAAATGTTTTTCTTAGTACAAGTGAACAGCCAGTTGCTTCCATATGTTAGGCCATAGTTAAGCTCTAACCTCTCACTGCCCTGTGTAAGATGGGCTCCCTGTCCTCCCCGTAAACACAATGTCACCCCTGGCTTCCTTCCTTGTTGCTGGGACAGGAGCGCAGGCTTAGCTCAGCGGAGCCCCATACCTCACAGCTCAGCGACATCACCGGGTGTGTGGGCCTCCTGGTTATTGTCTTCACTCATGCTCTGGAATCCAAGTCCCTTCCGTAATCCCTCTGTACAGGCCCCCAGCCAGTATGTCTGTGACCTGTCATGGTTTTGTCCAGGGCATATGTTCTGACAAAACCTTAGTAATATTTTGTATTTTTTGATTCACATAAATGGTATTGGATGTGAATGTGATGCTGATTATTAGATTTTCCTTGTTGTGTAGCGTTGGTGGCCACATCAGTGCTTCTTAAGGACCTACAGCCAGTGACACTCAGGTTGTATTGCAGTGTCTTTAAATGAGTCTTCCACAACACCTGGAGTACAAATGATTGTTCTCTGGTGTATGTTTCAGGAAGTGGAGTCACATGCCACTACACTATTTGAGGTGGTCATATTTGGCAAATTAAAAATGCAGGTCTTGAGTTAAATTTGGATTAAAAATAAATGCCCCTTTAGCATGAGTGTATACACTATTTGAGACATGCTGTACTGTGACATTATTTAGTATTTGTCTTATACTTACATTTAACTGGCTTCCCCATTTTTAGCTGATAGCAACTTTTATACTGTAGTCCACACATGCTATAAGAAGTGACCAGAACAGCCTATGTTGCAGGGAGTGGTCACCCCAGGTGGAAGGTAAGGATCAAGTCAATGAAATAGGCTCTCCAGAAGCCAAAGATTGAGGAACATTCAGACTTTTCAGATTGGAAACTACTTGTGCTAAACACGTTTGGGGATCAAACAAAAAACAGATTATGTGTCAGTATTTATGAAGCGGGTTCAGCACAAGGAAATTGTTTGCAAACAGGGAAAATGAGTTAGGACATGAAAGCTATAAGTATAACACCATTAATTTCGAAGATAAAAAGGTGCATAATTTGATGAATCCAACAATACACACAGCTTCCCAATTGCCATTTCCCCCCTACCAGTTTATTTTTATTTTGATTGCTCTAGTTTATGGAAAATGAAAATAATGTGCATTTGCAATGGGAAATTATTTGCATGTATCAATCTGGCTAGCCGCTGTACTGCTCCCCTTTAGCAGAAGTTAATGCCAACAGCTGCGTATGAATTTTCTAAAGAGAATTTCATGAGTAGAAATCTCTTTCTTTATAGATATTTTATTGTAATGCTTGTCAGTTTCTTGTATAATCATCCTCCTTTCCCCCTGAAAGAATGCATTTGTTTTTAATGACAGAAGGACTGAGATCTGCTCAGTTTTGTTCCAAGGCATAGATTGATGCACCATGACATAGATTGATGCACCGTGGACGGTGGGTGCCTCAGCTCTGAGGACCCCACCTCTCACTGGCTGTGCTGCATAGAGTGAATATTGAAAATGGGGTCACAGGTACAACAAAGAGATGAGACCCTGGGATCCTTAAGAGTATGCAGAATATATAGCTCTCACAGCAAGGAGATATATATTCATTGTCCCCTTCCCTTCACCCACAAATACACCAAATCCTGGCAAGGCTTTCACAGAGAAGCACAGAAGGACTCTGAGATGTACCAGGAGGAAGGCAGACCTGCTGGGCCTCCAGGCCTGGGATGGGCTGCACTTTACATTTTATTTTTATCCCACCCTGTCTTTCAGGTGGGCACTGGAGAGCTGTCCAATCCAGAGCCACCAGCGGTTTCAGCCAAAACCCTCAAGGAAAGTCTGCTTTCCCTGACCAGAGGCCTGGGAGAGGGGATGCTCGGAGACACCTGGTGGGCACCCCCACTGCCACTCTGCCCCTGGGCATGCACCGGGTGCTCTGCCTGCAGCATGTCAGGGCACCTGTGGACCAAGCCACTCACGCTGGCACCTGGAGTCCCTGTGGGCTGACAGCAGCAGAAGTGAGACCCTCTGGGATCCCTCACCACTGGGGCTACGTGCAGTGGCATCAGTACATCAAGGAGCAACAGTGTCGGCACAGCAGGTGTCTTGGGATAGTACTTTTGTAGACGCAGGCAGGACCAGTGGAACTTGGGTGGGTGCGCAGCAGCATCTGAAGGACACAGCAAAACAGAGAGACATGGCCAGAGCTCTGACTTTAGGTATTATTAAAACTACATAGCAAAAATACAGGCCACAACTTGCCCGCTACACCTAAACCTGAGGCAGTTACTGTCTGATGGAAGAAAACATATTTTAAATAGGACCCAGTGTTGTTTAATATAAAACCACCACTTCCCAGATATGATGAAGAGTAAGTTTACAGGGGCTGGGGCTGGGGCCAGTGGCAGAGCACTTGCCTAGCATTTGTGAGTCACTGGGTTCAATCCTCAGTACCACATAATAAAATGAACAGATTAAATAAAGGTTAAAAAAAGAGTAAGTCTATATAACACGAGCCAGTTGAGAAAAATATAATCAATAGATATGAATACTGAGATGAATCAGATTTAGGAATTATTTAAGCAGAATTTTAAAGCAGGGATCATAAAATAATGTTTTAACAAGACATGAAAAATTCTCTTGAGACAAATGAAAAACATAGAAAATTTCAGAAGTTACAAAAAACACTCAAAAGAAAATTAGAGAACTATGAAAACACAATGAAAGAAAAGAAATGGGCTGGAAGGATTCAAGAGTAGAGTGGAAATGTGTTAGCTAGTTTTCCATCACTATAAGAAATATCTGAGATAAATAAGCTTATAAAAAAGAAAGGTTTTCCCTGGCTCACAGCTTTTGGAAGTTTCAGTACATGACAAACTGGCTCCATTGCTTTGTGCCTGTGGTGAGGCAGCACTTAATGAAGGGAGCACAGGGCACAGCACAACTATTCATATCAAGGCCAAGATCAAAAGAAATGAGGAAGAGCCCAGGGTTCCACAGCTCCTTTGGCAGGTACAACCATAATGGCCCCAAGCCTTCCACTAGGCTCCACCCAGAAAGTTTCCACCACCTTCCAACGAACCACCAGCCTGGACCAGGCCCTCAACACATGGGCCCTGGGAGGACGTCCTGCTCCAAACTGCAACACTGGGAGAGAGAGAAAAATCGCTCCTATTGAAGTCAGAAAAGAGAATTTATTCAATCCCAATGAGAGAGCAAATGGATTGAAAGCCAGTGAGCAGAGCTTCTAGGAAGGAGAGGAAGGAGTGTGGAGCTGAAGTGGTGCACCAAGAAGTAGCCATGGGCACTTGCCCAGCGTGGCATTAGGAGAACTTAAGGTTCAAGAATATGGAAAGATTTCAAGTAAGATCAACCCCAAGTCTCCGTGGCAAGACACACCATGATTCCTGTTCCAAGGACAGAAAGCAACCATGACAAAGTACTAGAGCAGAGACAAGTGACACATCAGGTGTGGAGGAAGACCAGCTCTAAGGACAGGGGACTCCTCCTCTGAAGTCACAGAGGTGACAAATTACTGAACGGAAAAACAAGACAAAACATGGAAACAGAATCTTAGGTGTGAAGCCAAGAGACGCACAAGACCAGGTGGGCATGGGGACGTGACTGGGGGCTGAGCCACGGGGAACCCCAACAGTTGCGGGTGGAGAGAGGTGGGAAGGGGCTGCCAAGCTGGCCTGGGGAGGGGCGCTCTGGCTTCCTTCTGAAACCCCTTTGCCTGGAGCTCCTGCCACAAAGGCACCAGGGACAGCAGCTCCCCCTGGTGGAGAACTGAGTCACAGGCCTGCAGCCTCCCTGCCTGGGGCTGGGACCACTTCTCCATGGCAAGAGGACATGGGAGGGCTTCTCGGCTTCCCAAGCCTCATTTGCTCATCTAGGTTTGCCTTTTGGCGTGTCCTGGTGGTTCTGTGGTGATCTGCAACGTGTGCAGTGTGTACCTGTGGGTCAGTGCAGGTCAGTGTGACCCCAGGTGCTGCAGGTCTGGCACAGGAACCCCCCCTGACCATCCTGTCACCAAAGCTGTCACTACCTTCTGTCACTACCTTATTTCTGCTGCCACCAGGGTCATGGTTTGATGACTCTCTTTTCCTCTGCTAGCCTGGGGCTTGGCCTTCCAGGTCCACACGGTGATATTAGTAAATAATCCCCTGTGGGTCCCCAGCACAGCAAGTTAAGGGGGCTGAGCCAAAGAATGTCTGCAATGGCATCTGCTGTGTCCTGAAATGGTTCACGTCATCTGATGCATTGACCACAGGGAGCTAACACTGCCTGCCACTGCTCTCAGATGAGCCTGCCCCACGCATGGGTTCAAGCAATAGCATCTTGGATACATGGATCCCCCCTGGACTCTGACCCAGACTGGGCTTTGTTGTCTTCATTTGGTGCTACCCTCCAAGCCTGGCAGTGGAGATTTCCCTAAATATCTGCCCAGAAGTTTCCTGATGAGGGAGGAAGGTGCAATGGCTAATGTCAACTGGGCCTCCAGCTGAAAGGTGCCATCTCCATTGCCTTTGGAGTAGCTGCAACTATGGGCTGAAAGTGGCTTCATGTCTGTAGCGTTTCCTGGGGAAAAGGAGCACTTTCCTGCTCAGTGGGCCACCTCAAGGACTGTTAATTACTCCAGCATCTTTACTGCTGGGATGCGATCACACCAGGTCCAGGGAATCCATCCTATTTCTCTCCGTGCAGCTCTGCATCTGGACAGGGAGCCCTGAGCTCATTACCAGTGCAAATAAGGGGCCAGACTGTTTGGTGATTTACACCAGGTGTTTATCTCTGGTGAGCCCCCTAGCAGGTCCCCAAGGAGGCACAGTGATTCCTGCCTTACCAGAAATGGGAAGGGTACCATCATTTCCTGCCTAGTGTGCACTGTTCAGAGAGACTTCTGTGTTTGAATCTCTTCTTCCCAACATCCTTACAGGTGCAGATGGTATCATCCTCACTGCACAGAGGCCCCCAGGCAGATGGGCAGAATGTGACGACCCAGGATGTGCCCATGTGGCCTGGGTTTGAATTGCTTTATGCCCCACCAAATGTTTAAAATTGACTTCTGAACTAGTCAGAAAGGAAGGTATAAAAACCCAAAAGTATGCAAGGATTTGTCACTTGCTTGTAGAGGAATAGTTTTAAATAGCGAGAGAAATAGATGTTATCTTGAATAAGGATACTGTGCTGGTTCTCAGAGCTTCATAATCTGACATAATGCTCCGTGTGCAGGCGGCTCTGTATAAAAGGAATTCTGTTCTGAAATAGATACTTAACATAAACAAGTATACATTTGCCCATAAATAGGCAGGCAGATTTAATGCCTTAGTGGTCCTAGATATGCATGATTTTTTAAATTATTCAGGCCACCATCCAGCACATCTTTTTCCTATAGTAGAAAAAGAGATTAAAAAGTAACAAGATTGGCAAAGAGGAAATAAAAAAAAGAAAGGGGAAAGTTTGAGAAAAACACACACAGAAGATAAAACTCATTCCTGCACTTGCTAGAATAAAACCTGTAATAATGCTTTACGTAAAAGTCCTAGATGGGAATCAATAAAACTCAAGATCTAACTGAAAATAAAATTCAAGATGTGTTGTAATATATTATTCATAAGATGTGCTTCAGAGACAGAAAGCAGCACTATTCATGACCGTAAACTCAAGGTCATAAGGAAATTTAGTGGGGACCCTAAGAATAATTAACCTGCCGATGTCAATTGGTGCTACATAATGATAACTGAACTGCATGGTACAACGGCACTTGAAGGGTACAAGCATCCTGCCCTGCTAGCAGGATGGGCCACCTCACACAGGGCTCACAGACCCCTGATGGTTAGTGTGGATGCCAGGCCTTATTAGGTAGGGGGCCTCATGCATGCTCTGTAATATTGCCTCAGGGCCCTCATCTCAACATGAAGCGAATATCCTTCTGACAGAAGTCTAATGCTGAGGACACAAGCCAGGATCTGTATAAATTATATTGTTTGTCATATAGTAGGGACTACATACCGTAATTCTGCATTGACTTATACACACTCTCATAATACACACTGTGAATATATTGATTACATAACATCTACAACAAATATGTGATATACCTAATATATAGGATTTAATGCAGTGATTGGATCTGCCAATGTTATTAAAATATAAGTGAATTTATCAGCAAGATGCACTGAGCTAAAGTCATGAAAAATGATGTCACTGGAACTGGAATACAGCAGATCACACAGAGGCTGTCTCCTCCTGAGAGGGCAGTTGCCATAGATGCTTGGTACCATTTGCATCTCCTCTGACCTCGGCAGACATTGTTAATCAGTCTGGAATGTCTTTCCCATTGGTTTTCATTTTTAACCCAGCTCTCCATAGAGACAATACCCATCAATCATGGCAGGCTCAGTGGTGGTCACCACTGCTGGAGATCCCTGGTGGTCACCAATTGAGACCTGTTTGCTCAAGATTGCACAGTCAGGTAGCATAGAACTCAGTCGTCTCAACACCGACCTTAAAGTACAGTTCATCACTGGAGCTGCAAACCTGTGTGGGGTCTTCCCTTTGAAGAAGGGAACAGCCTCAAATAGGAGATGCCAGGATCAAAGTCCATGTTTTCTTCTCTTTATTTCTGGAAACTCCAGATAAAATGACTCCTAGAGCAAGAAGCAATGTGTGACCAGGGTCCCAGCCATGATTTAAAGACCTGGTTCAGCACAAAGGCATTGCTTTCCCACCAGCTGAAACAGAGTTCCCAAACACTGCTTGGAGACGATCTTAGTGCACACGTTGCCATGGGCACACATCTTGGGCAGAGGTGGCTTCTGAAGCCACATGGCTTCCATCTATAAGACCTTGAACACATATGTCCTTCTCTAGATGCATCCTTCACTCTTAGTCTTACCAGTGCCTCCCACCTGCTGTTCTAGCATCTCCTACAATGCAAACCCAAATTCTCTTCTTACTGTGTTCCTTCCCACTGCACTGCAAATCTCCTCACAGTGCCTGAGTGTCTCCTGCATATCCCAGGGCACAATCACCCTCAGAGCCGGGCTGCCTTCCCCTATGCTGCCCCCCACACCCCTCTCCTTGCTCACTCTCCTGATGACTTTGCTCCAGAGCCTGGGACCTGACATCTGCCTTGAGCTGTGCTCACCTCCATGTTGCACCCAAGGGCCTTAACACATGCTTCTACCCTACCCGCAAGGCTTCCCTGTCTGATTACTACAGGACCCAGCTGGGCTGTGCCTCCTGCAGGAGGGACACAGAAAAATCCAACCACAGACTAGAATCCCATCCCATCACTGCACAGATACAGTGATTAATTTCTGCATGGGCACCTGCCTCTCGGAAGGGCAGAGTGATGTCTCAGTCCTCCCTGTTCAGAGCCCTGCAGTCAGCTGAGTGACAGCCCCTCCACTGGGTCCTGGGCTTGGGACCGGACCCTCTGCACCTGTCTGGTTGTAGCAGGGATCTAGTCTTGAAACTGGAGACCGTTGGCCTTGAGAAGAAACTGAGGCCTTTTCCTACAGGTGAGAGACTATGTCCCCAGGACAGCAGGTGAGCTGTTCCCAGTGTCAGTCTAGGACGGTCAACCCAAGTGTCCAGACCTCACGGCTTCCATGGTTGAAGAGCACTATTCTGACTTCAGGTAGCCATCACAGCCCCTTTGATCTCAGGGGAGGGGGATCCTCCCAGCCACGTGAGGAGAATCCTGATTGCTTAAGTATTGGCTTTCTCAGCCTCCCTTAAAGGTAGGGTGTTCACATGGCACAGTTTAAACAAATACAAGGCGATGCCTGCTGGAGGGACACCTCGGACTTTCTTCATGGATTCAGTCTTTTGGGAAAAAGTTTCCCTTGTCCCCCAAATCTCTTTGGCTCTCATCCATTTCTGCCTCCCATACATTGGTGATGCTGGAGCAGCAGCAACAGCCATGTTATGACCAAGAGTTAGCACTCATAACATCAAAACACAATAAATTGAGAATATCAGAGAAAGAAGGTGCAATGATTATGAGTCCCTGAAATGAGCTGCTAGCCCATTCCCTGAGCACTGATCCTGATCAGAGTATAGATCAAGAAGTCATGGGAGGGGCTGGGGATGTGGCTCAAGCGGTAGCGAGCTCGCCTGGCGTGTGTGCGGCCCGGGTTCGATCCTCAGCACCATAAACAAACAAAGATGTTGTGTCCGCCGAGAACTAAAAAATAAATATTGAAGATTCTCTCTCTCTCTCTCTCTCTCTCTCTCTCTCTCTCTCTCTCTCTCTCCTCTCTCCTCTCTCACTTTCTCTTTAAAAAAAAAAAAATAAGTCATGGGAACCCTCCTGCCTTCAGGTATCCAAGAAAGAGAAGCCTTTTCATTCTGAGGTCTAGCTGAGAAAATATAAACCCAGAGGATGGGTGAACTGTGCTGGGTGGAATTGCTGGGCCGGCACTGGAAGTGCTTTCGACCTGCTCTTGGATCTTCAGCCGGTGCACACTGGACTTAGAGCTGACAGCAGAGGAGAGAGGAGAAACATGAAAGCCCCTGCAAACCTGGGCTTTTAAGAAAATAACAATAAATTGTCACCAACCAAATATACCCACACTTACATCAAAGAATTTAGCAGTGGCAACTGCAGCAAGGAAAACGATCTCATGCAAGATGTATGCAATTGATAAAGCATGAGTAGTTTTATTTAGCAGCTTCTACCATTCCCATTTTTTTTTTTTTTTGCAACAGGGATTGAACTCAGGGGTGCTTAACCACTGAGCCACCTCCCCAATCCTTTTTATTTTGAGACAGGGTCTTGCTAAGTTGCTTAGGCCCTCACTAAGTTGCCGACGCTGGCCTTGACTTGCCATCTTCTTGCCTCAGCCTCCCAAGTTGCTGGGATTACAGGCGTGCACCACCATACCCAGGAAAACTTATTTTTGAGACAAAGCAAAAACATGGAGTTCTCTTCAAATATGGCAAAATTCATTTGCTGCTGAGGACAGTTCTTGCCTACACTGATTCACATTTCTCATTCACTAAATGGACACTGCCTCTCAATGTGACTCAGTCCCTCCATGATGAAACTGCATCTTTTCTGTATTTGGAGTGTCATTATTTAATCAAACTGCATGAGGATCGTAATGGCTTGAGGTAAGAGAAAACAAATTTGCTTCCTCCCTTCCTGTAGAAAAATCCATGTGTCTTTCAGAGAGCTGAGAGTTTAATTTGTCACATTGCTAAGCACATTTCCTGAGTCTCTTCAGGGACAGGGACTACACCCGCAGGGTTAACACGCAGCCAGACTCTGGTCATCCAGCCCTGACCGGGGGCTCCACCTGCACCTGTGACTCACTGCTTAATGGAAGGACTCCCACCAGCAGGAGGAAGGGGAGGGTTACAATTGCCCTTCCCTGACATTAGTGTCACTCTAGAATTCCTACCGCCAAGTGGAGGTCCACTTCCCCACAGGGCTGAGACCTGAATGGAGGGGACCAGTGTCTCTCCTGCCACGCTGCTGGTGTCCCCAGTGTGCCTGAGGGCTTCATGCACTGCCCCTTAATTAGGCTAGTGTCCTCTTCCATGGGGAGTGACATCTTATGGATCAAGAGGAGATCCCAGGACCTCGAGTGTGGCGGATTTCCAAACGGGCTTCCAAACTTCCATGTACCCAAAAAACAGCTCACCTGGAAGAACTGAGTCAGCTCAAATCCAAACCACCCAGCCCCCGATGGCTGCAGACCATGTGTGCTTCCATTATTTCCCCTGCTCCCGTGTCGACCTGCTCGATGACTTACCAGGACAAAGTCAGTCGCCAATTTAAAATGGAGGGCACAGTAGAATTCCATTTCAAATCCTCAGTTTCTGCCTTCTCTTGAGAAGCAACAACAGTATCTACCCACAGCAGCATTTCATGTCTCCCTGAAAACCGGGCCCTGGTATCTATTACCTCCATCTGGGGCTTAAGCCAGGGTCTCTGGGGGCCCTGGTATCTATTACCTCCATCTGGGGCTTAACCCAGGGTCTCTGAGTCCCTAGCTCTGGCAGGCATTCACTTCCCCAAGCAATAAACTAGACCAAACAAACCCCCAGGAGTGTCTTCATATTCTCCCATCCTGGGCAGGTCCCGTTATCTGCGGAGTGCCCCGTGTTTCTCCCACGTGAGGGGCCTGCACCTGTCTCTGCTAGTGGTTCATGACAGAGCTCTGGAGTCACGCTGCCTGCATTTGAATCCTGACCTGGATTCCTACCAGTTGCATGATCTTGGGCAAGTTCCAGAACTCTAGGGAGCCGTTTCTTTCCCTGGTAAACTGGGGATGACATCAGCAGCCACTTTGGGGGCCATGTGGGAAAAATGAGGTCATGTTAGCAGGTCTCAAAGTCTCTGTTGTCCACTGGCCAGTCTTCCCTCTGTACTCACCCCGACCAGGAGCACATGTGGTCTGAGACAACCATGCCTGGAAGGTGCCACTCTGATGTCCCACTCCACGCCTCAGCTCTTCATCCCGGGGATCTGCTTAGCAGGTGCCAAAGGCAGGCAGCCAGCCAGGAGCAGGCTGGATGGGAAGGAAGGAGCTCGGGCAAGGCAGGGCTTCCAAATACTCCTAACAGTGGACAGGGGAGGGGGGACCCCCAACGTGGCCTCCTCGGTGTCACGTATTCACCCCCAGCTCTGATGACTCCCGCATCCCCCAGTCCAGTCCTCAGCCCACCTAAGGCTCAGGGACAGGGGAGTTGCTCTGTGACGGCACAGTCCAGGCCCAGGGTGTGCAGAGCTGCACAATAAGCAGGCAGCCCCTGTCGCCAGAGTGCTCCATTCTGGGAGTGACAGAGCTGTGGCTGGCAAGTGAACAAGTGACATTGTTCCAGAAACGGGCAGGTGTGATTGCCACAGTAAACCTGGGCAAGCATTCCTGGGGCCAGAACTCTCTGGAGGGAGAGTGGAGACACCTGGACAGGCTGGAGGAGGAGCCCCTGAGAAGGCGGAGCCAGGGCAGAGTGCCTGCATGGCAGGGAGGTGGCACCCATGCTGATCAGACACACCTGGCAGGAGCATTGCCCACTACTGGGCCATGGCTGCATGAGGCAGGTGCTCTGTCCTCCCCTCCTGTCCTATGGTTGGAGAAGCTGAAGGGCAGGTAGTTTGGTGACTCCCTCACAGGGGAAGGAGGCAGGAACTCAACTTGGGACTCTCCCTTCCAGAGCTGGCTCTGCTACTCAGCCCTGCAGGTAGGTCCCCCTCACCTTCAGCTCCTGCTGGGCTCCGCCAGCCTAGCATCCCCTCCCGCTGGGGTCCTGGTCACCTCAGCCTGTCCCTATTTCTCAGTGCCTTGCTCTACTTGTGTCTGGCCACCCGGGTGAAACTGCAATTTAGTCGAGCTTCTAACCTCTACCAAAGGGCTGCTTTGGGAGGGTGGAGCAGTTGTGAGCAGAGACTTCTATAAAACACTCACCTTCAGTTGATGCGACAAAATCCCAAGGTGGTAAATTGGGGCTGTTCCTGTTTTGCTGCTCAGCCTTCACTGAGCTCCTCCCCACCTCTGCGCTCCAGGACTGCAGTTAGCTTTAGAAAAGAAGAAATATCTATATGGATTTATTTTCCCCCCTAAACCAGGGGATGATGGAGATGTAAAGATGGCTGTGAAATCTCTGGGTGTCTTTTAGTGCTCCGACAACCTGAGGAAGCAGTTTGCTGTAAATCAGTGTAAATCACGGTCCTTGCCAAGCCACACGCTGCCTGGAGAGAATATCGGCCACTGCCCACTAATTGCCCATTAACAACGCGCACTGGTGGAGAGAGGAGCGGCTCTGTGAGTGGGTTAATTGAAAATATTGCTGAGGGAGCTGGAGGAGCTTAGCTAATGGCGTTTGGAAAGGCGCTCCACGGTTAGCAGTGATAATGAGAGGAAGTGGTATGATAGATACCCCTGCTGACATTTTGATGGGCAGTCACCACCCAGAGGTCATCCCCATTTCCAGAAGTGGGAGCAGCCTGGAGGAGAGGTTGAAGTTTGGAACAGTGACGAAGTGGTCTCATCTGGATCCTCTGGCCCTTAGGACACAAGCTTTTGGGGTCCAGGGGGGTCACCCCTAGGACCTCAACCGAGAGGGGACCTCAGCTCCAGTCTGGCCTCCTCATCTTGCAGGGTGAGAACAGAGGCCTGCCATGCTGTGCTTGTCCCCAGGGCTCTCTGCAGTCCCAGGCTCTGGCCTAGAGTTCTTAGGTCCCTGAAGGCTCATGAAAGAATTTTTCTTAAATTTTTGTGTTTGTGTTTATTCTGCCCACATTATTTCCAGTCAGCTTCAGTAGGAGCGTCGGCCTTTCCGGAATTACAAAGATTATTAAAGTTCATTCATTTCTCTCTTACTTAGTATTTCTTGAGCTCTTATAATTTGACAATTATCCCTAAGCGTATTGGTCATTTTATCTATTTTCTTGTAATTATGCTGCCGAATGAAACTGAATAAACCCAGAAGTATATTCTAATCACTTCTAGGTTCATCTTCGGGTTAGTACAAATACATGTAAAATATCCTAGCTATGAGAGTGATTGTTGTGAAATAGAAATTCACATTCATCCGAGAAATAATATCAGTGATGAAGTGACCAGTCCCTCCTCCATCCTAAGTGTCACTTATGGGCATGGGATGCCATGGGTATCTCACAGCTTAAACTGCAGCTTCTACTCCAGCCCCTTGCCAGTTATGATTTCAGACAGATAATTGCTCGTCAGATGCCATTAGTCTTATTTCAGGGTTCAGCTAATTTTACAAAGACAGTGGCACTAATATTCTGTGAATAGGAGTTTTCCTTTCTGGAAGTTTTATTTATCCATGAAATGGGTACATGTCACCACTTAAAGTGACATAAGTCACCAAGGAGGGTGTGCACAAACCTTCTACCATTGTCTTCCCGCCTTGTTTACTCATCCTTTGCTGACTGAGACCCCCTGCAGGACTGCATAGGCTAACTTTCCATTGCACCGGTGATGGGTGCTACGGAGGGGAAAGGGAACTCAGAGCACATGTTCTGTTACAGATGGGGCTGCCCAGGGTGTGAACTGCAGCCCTGGTAACACCTCCATGTGGGGTCGGGGCATCAACAGCAGACAGAGCCTGCCCAGGTGTGGGGCCTCCCTGATGAGCATTACAGAGGAAGTCATTTCCAGCTCCATTAAACCATGATTTGTGTTTGCTTGCTGATGTACAGATTATTTTGACTAAATACATTTGTTTCCAGAAGCTGATATGCTTCAAAGATTGTGTGCACAAGGGTTAGGCAGGACACCCTGGTTATTTTGAGGGTTTTAGAGCTCTTGACTAATGTGCCGGTGGCTAAGAGGGACATAAATCCTTATATTCAACTTGGAGCAGGATGACAAGGCACTGAGTATTTAATTATTCAGCTATTGTAAGGCAAATGTCCTCAGGTCAGCTCTATTACTTGACTTGACATTCAGAAATGCTGGGCCGTGTTTTTATAGTGTGACACCATTTGCAAAGGCCGGGACTCAGTCACTCAGCCTGCCCCTGCCTGCCCCGTCTAGCATGGTTAATGCCCCTATCACTGCTCTAAAGGGGACACTTTTAAATGTTTCAAAATGAGCAAGTTCCTGGATCTTTCAGTAAAGATGTCTCAAGGTCAAGGAAGTTCACATATAAAACAATCTGACCTACTTTTTTAAAAATTTCAAATATGACATCATTTTTAACAATTTTTTTTAAACTCATGATTGGTTCTTAGCTCAGTTAGAACTCTCAACATTTTCTACAAAAACAAGCAGCACCAAGGGCCTAATATTAATCTTTACAACATTGCACAATCTATAGTTCTCCTTCTTATAATAACGATTACACTTTATCCATCATCTTCCATGTTCTGGGCCTGGAACAGGGGTAATGCCTCCCTTCTCCTCATAACAGCTAACCACATGGCTGTGAGATAGATGACATTCAATTTAGTTTTTAATTGCTGTGGTAACAAATTACCACACTCTGTGATGCTTAAAAGAGCACCAATATATTACTATACAGTTGCATGGTTTAGAGACCAACAGATCTCACCATGTAAATATCCAGGTGTGGGCAGGCCAGAGGACTGTCCACCCTGGGGCAAATGAGGTTGGAGGCCTATTTAGGCTTTGGGAAGACTTGAGTTCCTTGGATTCTGTAGGGATGAAGTCCACAGATATTGGTCAGAATATCCCCGACAGCCATGTGTAGTCATGCCCCCCCCTTTTTTTTTACATCTTCAATGTTAATCGTTATAATAAACATAAATGATGTGATAAGTTATTGCTTGCAATAAAACAATAAGTTTTCAAATGGATTTACAGTTTTGAATGGTGAAGAAGGAGAGAACAGAAGTGGCGTAGGATGTAGTGATTATGAGGGAGGGGAAAAGACGTAAAAAATTAAAGGCAGAGTGAAACAGAGATCAATATAGATTGGCATTAGCAGAGATAAAGAGAGAAAAAATATGGAAAAGAAAAAATTTTTAAATAAAGAATACAAGAATAAAGCTGAAATATTCTAATCCAACATCATAGTCCTCAAAATACTGCACATCAGCACAGCAAGTTTCAAAGTCCATGTGCGCCCTGCCTGTGAGCAGGGGGTGAGCCCTGGATGATGCCGTTTCTCTGTGGCTCTTTGTGGGGTCATCATTTTGGGTGCTTTGGAGGTCTGAACTCCAGCTGTGTCTAGCACCCTGGGGAGGCTTCTCGACCTCTGCTTGGCTACGACAGAGGCCCAGCCTTCTGCCTGGCTGCCAGGACCCTCTCTTGAGTTCACAGTGAAAATCCTTCCAGGAGAGGAGTTCCTATCAGTGAGTTCTCCTCCTGTAGAAGATCTTGTCCATATCTTGGTTACCGTGGTATCTTCCAGATGCCCTCCGATAACTCTTTTCAAGTGCAGATTTTCTAGATTTTCCCAGCGGCATAGACATTTTTGGTGGGCCCCCTTGCCCCCCCCCCCCAGCACCTGTGCCCTTGCTGCCTTCTTTTGTTCCGGCTCCAGTTCATTGACTCTTTTATTTTTATGTAACTCTTCATTGCCTGGTTTAAAATGTTTATTTAGACCCTACACATGAGCCCCCCACAGTCAGTTGTCAGGCACAGAATTAGAGAAGGAAAAGCAGGTTTCTATGCATCTGACAGCCGTCATAGCATTTGGAGCTATGGGTTTTTGTCGGCTCCTTCAATAAGTCTTCAAAGAGCTAATTCACAGTTGGTCTGGATTAGTGCAGCTCTCAAGTAGCTTTTCCATTCCCAGGAGGAGGTTTTCCATTGACCTCTGCAAGGGGCCTCTCACTGACCTCTACAGTGGTCCTCAAACGAGGCACCTGGGAGGGCGGGGAAGGAAAGCTGTACAGTGGTTGAGATTCGCATTGTTTTCTCAACTGAAACTGAAAATATCCTCTCTGTTTGGATGGGTTTATTTTTTATAAAGCAGTGTAGAGACAACCCAGAGCCTCGGGTCACACTGAAGAGCCCCTCCCTGCGTATTGTTCCCGTGGCTACGCAGAAGGGGTCACTGTCTTAAGCATCCAGACTGCACGAGTCAACCAGAGGATCAGGCATGGTGCCATCCACAGGCTCTTGGCAGACTGTCCCTGGGCGCACATCCGTGTGCAGGCGGGATGCTTACCTCAAAGTGCTAGTGGGGTCCTGAGAGCTAGACCTCAGCGCAGAGTCGGCATACACCCCACAGGGTCCCCTACTCTGACCAGCCTTTGAAATGGTACAGTTTTACTGTAATTCTACCTCTATGTCATTTCTTTTAAGTTGAGAAAATAAAATATTTTAAAGGACTAAAAACTGGCATTGAAGTAGGAAGTATGTAAGCGGGATCTACTTAAGTTCTGAATACGGGGCTGGGGATGTGGCTCAAGTGGTAGCGCACTCGCCTGGCATGTGTGCGTCCCCGTTTCCATCCTCAGCACCACATACAAACAAAGATGTTGTGTCCGCCGAAATCTAAAAAAAATATATATATATATATTTTAAAAATTCTCTCTCTCTCACTCTCTCTTTAAAAAAAGTTCTGAATACCTAAAGATCTTTATTTTTTATTGACTTTTTAAAAGAATACATGACAGCAGAATGCATTATAATTCTTATTACACATATAGAACATAACTTTCCTATCTCTGGTTGTATATAAAATATGTTCATACCAATCTGTGTCTTCATACATGTACTTAGGGCAATGATGTCCATCACATTCCACCATCCTCTGCCCCCTCCCTTCCCCTCCCACCCCTCTGCCCTATCTAGAGTTCTTCTATTCCTCCCATGCTCCTCCTCCCTACCTACCCCACTATGAGTCAGCCTTCTTATATCAGAGAAAACATTCAGCATTTGTTTTTTTTTGGATTGGCTAACTTCACTTAGTATTATCTTCTCCAACGCCATCAATTGACCTACAAATGCCATGATTTTATTCTCCTTTACTGCTGAGTAATATTCCATTGTGTATATATGCCTCATTTTTTTTATCCATTCATCTAATGAAGGGCATCTAGGTTGGTTCCACAGCTTAGCTATTGTGAATTGTGCTGCTATAAACATTGATGTGGCTCTTAAAGAACTTTTGTTATTAAACAACACTGGAATTTTCCTCTAGTTGAGGTTTCAGTCACCACTCAAATGACACCTGAGCATTAGTTAGTTTTGCAGATTCAATGCTTGGCAGCAGCTGAGCAGATAATTGCTCCCCTTCTTGACTTTGGGGCATTCTCACCTCTTCCTGAACATGACCCTTTTTAATTATTTTTTCCACTTTTAACTGAACACATTTATGGGATACAGTATTGATTCAATCCATGCATACTGTGTGTAATAACCAAGTCAGTGTCATTAAGTGTTCCCTCCTCTTAAACATTTTTAAAAGAATTTTTGTAATAATTATATATATATTTTTTGTAATAATTATATATATTTTTGGGGAAACATGTTAAATTTCAACAGGTGTGTATAATATATAATGATCAAATCAGGGTAATTAAGATTTCCATCTCATTATAGTTTAAAAGTTTTGAGCTCCTGTCTTCTAAGCATTAATAAATTATCTAACAGAAATTGTGAACTATTAAAATACTCTCTTCTGCAGAATGAGAATTTATTCCTTTTAGCCATTGTGTCTGAGTACCAGACCTCCCTCTACCTCCCTTCGTTCTTGTCCTTCTTAGCCTCTAGTAATCACTATCATACACTCCAACTGACTTGTGCTTCTTAAAAATCATGTAGGAGAGAGAAAACATCTGGTACTTGTCTTTCTGAATTTCACTTAACATGATAGGATAACACTTTTTATGGCCAAATAATATTCCACTGTGCATACATACCACATTGTTTTTACCCATTCATCTGTTGACAGGCATTTGTTACGAATCAGGCAGTGATGACATGGGTGACCCCCAAACTGTCCTTACCAACACTGTGTGAGAGTCCCTTTAATTTCTCCGTATCCTTGCCAGCATTTGTTATTTTCTTAATTACTAATAAAAGCATTCTTGCTGGATTGAGATGATATCTCATTGTGGTTTTGACTTTCATTTCCCTAATTCATTTGAACATTTTCCCATAAATCACTTTAATTTGTTCTTTTGAGAAGTCTTACTCATGTCCTTGCCCAATTTTTAATTGGATTATTGGAGTTATTTTGGTAGTTGTTATTGGATTTTCTTATATATTCTGCATTCTAAATAGGAAAGTGATTCCAGAAGCAGACAGAAACATTTCAACACAGATTCACGGTTTGGGTGGAAAACCCACCAGAGTAAAGACGACCCACAATTCTCGGGTTTTCAAACCCTGTTTCTGCATAGATTTCCAAAACAGGAGTCCACATCACAAGAGCTGTCTCTTCTTGCAACTTCCCTGTTTATGAAGACTGTGGTCACTAGATGATATTCCTGGAGCTGGCCCTCATTCCTTGTGTCCTCTTTGGACCTGGAGCCAAGGGGAGAGGGTGAGCACTCCTCCTGGTTGGATTCCTGGGCTCCACCTTGCAGCTGGGCAGGACTCCTGGTGCTCAAGAGAGGTTTCGCCTGCCCTTCCTCCAAGTGATGGCCGAATGTCCACGCCTACAGCCCCTGGCATCCTCTGCTCACCCATCACAATTAGGCTCATCTCTCTCATCCCTGCACCCGCAGCTTCCACCCTGCTACCCAGTGTGCTGGGGTCTCCATGGCAACCATATTGGAAAATCAGAGGCCAGGGGCTGAGGGGCCGTGTGTTGAGGGTGATTTTACCTATCTCCTGGAGACATGGAATATAATGATTTGAGTTCGAAAAGAATCAATAGCTTCCTTTCCCTTAAAGAAATGTCCAGAAGTTTTTCCTCATTGGTTATAGGAAGAGGAGTCTGAGAAATATGTGCTCATCTAGTTTCAAGACTCATGGCATAAATCTTAAGGAGTAAGTGAGATCCACAAATAAAGCAAGTCCCTCCATGCTTTCAATCTGCAAGCGTGATGGTGAGACTGTTGGAGAAGATTCAAAGGCATTAGCATGCACAGAGAGGGAAAGAGAACCCCTTTTCCCAGCACTCCACTCCCCCGAGGTAGCTATTGCTGGCATTCGGGTGTCAGACTCCCAGACCCAAATGAGTATCTGCAGCTAGGAGCAGATGGTGAACAGTTCTGGGACACGTTTACTTGTATGAGGTCACCACAAATACACTAAAGGCAGGTGCAGTCTGTCTTCCCTCTGCGGGAATGAATCCTTCCCCGCGGCCTCATTGCATTCAGGACTCTGACACAATATTGCTTCCACAGAAAGGACTTTTATGACATTCTAACTAAAACTCTGCCTCCCCAGAAATGGTCTAGTTTATCCTTTGCTTTATGACCCATCGGAGCAGACTCCTTGCCTGGAGAGCTGTTATCTTGTATTTTTGTATTGGTTTTATTGACCATCTTTCCCTAATTGAATATATGCCCCATGGGGACAAAGGCTTTGTGCCCTTTGGGTCATGGCTATACAACAGTGCCCCCATGCCAACCACAGACTCTTATCTTGATGCTCATGAGCTTCAGTGAAGGAAAGAATCCATGGATGAAGGCAGCTATCCGCCACAGGTGTCTCTTCTGTCACATTCTGTGTTCAGAGCCAATGTCTCCAACTGCTTCCAGAAAATTGTTTCTCCCATTTGGTCTGCTCATCATCTGGGGGCAGGGTCTCTTATTCTGCTCCAAGAAGTGTGGGCAAGGCATTGGAGCTGCCCCTAAACAGGAACATATCTTCTCATGGGTGGAGGCCAGGTGTGTGTTACCTGGAGGGATGAAGGACTTGAACATCAATAGATCATGCTGATGCCGATGTTAAAGTAACCTCTCCTCCATACCATTGCTTTCAAAAGTGGAGCAGCCTTTGGTCTCCAAGAGATCAGGAAAGAGACTGTAAACCCACTAACAGGTGAATAGTTAAGTTTATGAAAGTAACAGATCCTCCATCCTCCATCCATCTCTGAATCTGGTTTCTAAACTGCCTGGCTTCTTTCACTAAAGATATATTTAATTTCTAAAATTAGATAATAATAGGATCTACTCCATAAAGTTGAGTTGTGAGAGTTAAATGATAATCTATGCAAAGTACATGGTCACCTGTCACATGGTAATTTTATATTTTTATTATTATTATTATTATTATTATTATTACTGTCATAGTCATTTTTATGATCTATAATAAGGGCCTCTGCTATTTTTACCTCCCATAATGTACTGACTAGGTGAATGCTCTCTTAACCTAGTGACTTTACCTCAGAACATTCTTGCATAGTCTCAAATATGAACTTTTGGGGAACACCTCATATCTAAACTGTAACAGCCAGTCATGTGCTGTGACCTATAGATTGAAAGATTCTATCCCAGAAACAGACCTGGACACCTAAAGAAGCAGTGCTTATTAGATAATCACTTTTCCCTCCTTCCTTGCTTTCTAAAACCTCCATTGAATTTGCTATATTCAATTTTATTTTTCCCACGGGTTTCAGATTATTCTGTTATACTTCATCTAGTTTAATATTAAAATTCTGAAAGTTTCCTCACACTTAAACCAGGCAATTTTATTCACTAAATGGAAAATCCCTTTTTTTAAAAAAAAATTTGTTTAAAAAGTTTCTATACATATTTTCTTTAGTATATTCTAAATTTCAAAGTGTCTATTTATGCTTTTACAAAAAAATCTCATTTATTTGGCACAGACAATGTTTTTTTAAAAATAGAATAAATTATAATGAGAACTATCCATTGGGAAGATGCATAAGACTGTGGATCAAGAACCATTTGCTTCACGTATTCCTAAGGTTAATCAGACAAGAAATATAGCTGTGGGTTTTACTTCTTATTTGGGAGATACATTTAAAAATATGAAAAATTAGCAAGATACATATGAAAACAAACCTACCAACTGACCAGAATTCCAGTCGAAGTCCCAGCTCTGCACATAAGACCAAAGAATTTTGGATGAGTCTTTGAACCTTCCACTTTCTTAGAATCAGGTACAATTTTGATGCTAATTTCTACCAGATAAAGGTGATACAATGATTAACAGAATTTTCTCCTTTGTGCTGTGGAGAAACACAGTGTGCTTTAGCCAGAAATGATCACATAAAATCATAATGGGTCATCTGGATTTTTCAAAATTAGCAGTCCTAAAATATTCAATTTCTACAAAAGGTGTGTATCAAACACTTCACAAAGTTTTGAGCCATTTTAAGTAGTTTATAAAATATGTTATTGAAGTATTTGTCCTCTGACGATTTTAATACTGATTCAGTCATTTTTAGAAGATGTTACTTTTATCTGAAGTTTTCGCATATAAATTATCATGTTATCTTTATTAAATAAAACACTACAGGTCCTTCCAGAATTACCTCAGTCTTGACTGTGAGGTCATTTTCTATCAAGTGCAATCTAGGATGTGGGACACGTCTACATCCAGAAAGAGGCTGATAGCTTTAATCGTGCAAGGAATGTGTGCTGTGTGCATCCCAACATGGGAGGCCAGAATGTGGGTTCATTGAGGCTGTCCTTACATTCCTCTTGGTCACTGGACTTCAAGACAAGAATCCATCCTAACCTTCCATCACTACATAGGGGCACAGTGAGGAGTCAGCTTTCAACACAAGAAGTGCAGATGCAACCAAATCTCCTGTAACTCATGCATTTTTACTGAAAATGCCTAAAGAACCTTTATATTTAAATATAAAAAGAAAAAAAACCAGAAGTGCTAAAGTCTTAATGAAGCACGTACAAAAAAAGACATTTTCTTATAGCCCCTTAAAGCTGGTGGTTTTCCCACTGTGCAGTGCCTCTGAGCTCATTTAATTCCAATGGTGAACATTTCATGTTTGGCCATAAAGGTCAGGGGGTTGCTGTTTGACGGTTGAAGTTTTCTTTTTTTTTTTAATTTAATTTTTTTTATTGGTTGTTCACAACATTACAAAGCTCTTGACATATCATATTTCATACATTAGAATCAAGTGGGTTATGAACTCCCATTTTTACCCCAAATACAGATTGCAGAATCACATCGGTTACACATCACATTTTTACATACTGCCATATTAGTGACTGTTGTATTCTGCTACCTTTCCTATCCTCTACTATCCCCCCTCCCCTCCCCTCCCCTCCTCTCTCTCTACCCCATCTACTGTAATTCATTTCCCTCCATGTTTGTTATCCCATTCCCCTCATAACCTCTTATATGTAATTTTGTATAACAATGAGGGTCTCCCTCCATTTCCATGTGATTTCCCTTTTTTTTTCTCCCTTTCCCTCCCACCTCATGTCTGTTTAATGTTAAGCAGGGAGACGGTTGAAGTTTTCTTAACATTAAAAACTCATCTTAGATGGTCACAGGAAAACCTTCCGTGTGTTCCACTCTGATGATCTCTGCCCCACTTTGGCTGAATAGTTGTCTTCTGGGTGAGAGAAGGTGTTGGCCCAATGCAGGAAGAAAGGTTAGGGTCTGTGCTGAGACCTGGTACTCAGGTGAGGAGCTGAGAAGTTGGGTATTGGATGGAAATGCATGGAGGGGGAGTCCCCCCCAGGTGCCCAGGTCTTAATCCAGAACACATTGGGAATTGATTATAAGTCTATTTTATGACTCTAGATTGGGAAGGGCACTATGGAACAGATGGAGTTCAGGACATTGGTCAACTGACATTAAAAGAGGAAGATTATTTAGAAATTTTTAGGTGGACCTAACGTATCTCAATGTCTAAAAAGTCTTAATGTAGAGAGTCATGGACGGGAGCAGTGGAAGGGTCAGGGCTGGGGAGCTGTTGAGAGGACACTGCTCGAGGCTGTGCTTGGCTTTTGAGGTTGGAGGGTGGGCTGTGGGGTTCGGACAGCTTCTCCAAGACTGAAGGGGAAAGCAATTCTCTCCTGACCTTCTAGGAGTTCCCTGGAGTTCTGACACCAATGTCAACCCAGAGGCCCAGGTATGTCTCTGTTAGAGTCTGTAAACAAGTCAAGATGGCGCCTGGCATTTTTCCAGAGGGAGTGGTTTGTGAAGTAAGGCCAGCGAGCCATTAAGTGTGGAGATTCCTTATTGGTTGACTGCTGTATCTAGTTTATGTTAATTAAGATAAGCTGTGTGGAATGTATATATACCCCTCCTGTCCTACAATAAACGGCTCCCACTCCTGCTGTATCAATCTACACAAGTTCCTTGTCACCCCCCGTTATTTTGCTGCAGCCGGACATCGGCAGATGGTGGCCCATATGGGGAGCCCCGGGACACTCGGGGGTAAGTGATGAAAAAAAGATGCCCGTCCATAGATAGGACGGGAGAAAATCTGCTTGTCCCTAAGTAGATGGGGAGAGAGGAAAAATGGCCATTTCGAGAAAATGGAGAAGATTGATACAGTATGTTTGTGTCTTGTTTTGTCTCAGTGTATTGTATTGTCTTTGTGATGAAAATATGGAAGGTGTGTTAAGTAAATTACTAAGGGAAGGAGGCACCCCAGTGGAACCAAGAATAGTTAGGGCACGTGTTGATAAGAGCCCAGGAACTCTAGTCAGAAAGAAAAAGAAAGTTCAGAAGAAGAAGGATTATCAGGAAAAAAGTCACAGCAAAAGGCTATTACTAAATACTTTTCGTTACCGGAGGGTGTGTGAATTGGTGCGGCGGCTGCCACGTGTGCGAGCCAGTCACAGCGCAGCAAGGACTTTCCAAGTGGCGGCAGCCGGCTCTTCCACTGCCGGCAGCCCAAATCTAGACCTGACCTGGAGGCACAGTCTCACAGGCTCTTGCTCCCTGTGCCCGGAAGCAGTTTGAGTCTGGGACACTCGCCAGGACCATCTGGGGCTGCCCGGGATGCTACAGCTGGCAGAAGACGCTACCGGCATCCCTGATATTTGGTCATTTTCACTGCCAATAACTAACTACAATGGTTCTCCCACACCTGGAAGCTAATGAGTAATAAGCACTATTAAGGCTTATTTCAAATATAAAAAACCTTGAGATAATGAACTAAATTGTTCAGAAGGTTGTTTTCTTAGTGGAATGCTACAGGATTTTCTTTAGCCAGCATTGCCGCAGTTCCTGCCTTCGTCCCAGTGCCGGTGAGGATGAGGGTGAAAGAATTTCCAGTGTTGCTGAGAACCGGACAAGACTTCGGATCAAGCTAGCTGCCTGCAGAACTTACCTGGACTGTGATTTACCTGGATTGTGAGTTAATCTATTGAAACACTGCTTCACCTGGACTGAGACAACAAAGTGTAATTTACAACAAATTGTAACTCGGTATCTTTGCTAACGGTGTCATTGCTGGTATAATTTTTCCAAGAGCTTCTTGCATGGAGGCATCAATTGGCTTGGTATTGTGGCATTTTGTATCCTCCCCTTCTGCTTGTAGCAGATTATTTATGGTGTTTGTGTAAAAACCACTATCGTTATTTAAATTAAACAAAAGGGGGAAATATTAGAGTCTGTAAACAAGTCAAGATGGCGCCTGGCATTTTGCAGAGGGAGTGGTTTGTGAAGTAAGGCCAGCGAGCCATTAAGTGTGGAGATTCCTTATTGGTTGACTGCTGTATCTAGTTTATGTTAATTAAGATAAGCTATGTGGAATGTATATATACCCCTCCTGTCCTACAATAAACGGCTCCCACTCCTGCTGTATCAATGCACACAAGTTGCTCATCACCCCCCCCCCCGTTATTTTGCTGCAGCCGGACTGCAGTATGTCTCACCACTGACCTGTAACGCAGTCAGTTTTTGTTGTTTTAATCATGAGATGGTGGCAATTTGGCATAGAACTGCTAAAAAAAAAAAAAAAATTAAAATAAATAAAACAAATAAAAACCCAACCAAACTACTATAGGGAGCTTGATTAAAAACTGTGAGGACTTGCTCACATCTGAAATAAACATATATTTTATTATTATTTTTGCTGTGAACTACTCTCCCCTGGCCCTCTCCCCAGCCCCCACAACCGCATATTTCTTTGTCCTCATTCTTGGAACAGCCACTGTTTGTTGGAACCCAGGCTGTTCCATTCAGTCCCCACTCCCCGAGCATGGCCATGTTTTGAGGGTGTCCAGGGCACCTTCTCTGGCATCTACAACAGCACATGGCTAAAGGGATGCTCAGACCACAGGACCTTTAACCTTACAAAAATCCAGTGGTTGATAATTCCTAGTAAGGCTGAGGAGGTTCCTTAGCTATAAAAAAAATCTGTTTAGATATTGGTGAGAGGGATTTTATCTCTCTAGAGACCTTTGGGGACAACCTTGAGAGGTACAGTGGCTGAGAACATCTAAGCAGATTAACCAGGATCAAGGAACACCACATCTCCAGACAGATGCAAATGCCCCCACCTGTGACCACTGCAGGACAGGCGACCTTGCCAATCTGGGCCTGTAACAGGGCCTGGGCTCCTCATCTGCAAACAAGCAGATTTCTGTATGTCAAGAAATAGTGCACAACCTCAGAGTCACCGCTATTTTCAGTTCTATTATGAACCAGGGACAGAATGCAATCTTTTTTTTTTTTTTTTTTTTAAAGAGAGAGTGAGAGAGGAGAGAGAGAGAGAGAGAATTTTTAATATTTATTTTTTAGTTCTCGGCGGACAAAACATCTTTGTTGGTATGTGGTGCTGAGGATCGAACCCGGGCCGCACGCATGCCAGGCGAGCGCGCTACCGCTTGAGCCACATCCCCAGCCCCAGAATGCAATCTTGACTGGTCTGTGTACCCTGGGCCCTTGGGCTGCTACACAGGACACCCAGGACACCTGCAGTGCCTCCTTAGAGGGAGCCTTGCCCAACTCTCCAGGGCTCCAATTACCTGAGCTGCAGGGCGTGGCTTCCAACTAACAGGAAGCGGAGATTTTAGCTCTGACCTGTGTTTAGCTGCCCTTCTCAATGCCCCAGCCCCAATCTAGAGCAGTTCTTGGGAGTAGGAAGAAATGTCACTGTGATGGGCTCCGGGGACATGGAGTGCCCCTCTGCAGAGACTCTCAGACTGCTCCCTTGTTCGTTTCCACTCTAGTGACCATCAGGACTCCTAATGGGTCCATCAGGTTCTGAGCCTTTGGAGGGGCCTGGTACACACTGCAGGACACTCTGCCAGCCTGCCTTCTCCAGCTACCCAGGGCAGAGGGCTTCTCTCCACACTGGAGCCTCACATGGCTGCACCCTGGCTGCTCTCTGGTGAAGCCCTTGGGGTCACAGCCTGGCTTTCCCCTATGCCTCTGAATGAAGATGCAGATGAGCCGAGGTGGTCAGTTCAATAATTTATTTGTTATTATTGCCCTGAAATCCAGGCAAGTGCAGAACCCAGGAGTCAAATGGATTTTCCAGACTTCCCACGGTGCTGGCTTCTTCTGGATGCTGCAGGCCCACTCAGGACTCACTCCACTGGGTGCTGCCACCAGCACCACAAATGCCCGCTTCCTATCCACCCAAGTCCCTGACATGTCTCCCGGAAAAGGCCCCCCTCTAAAGCACAGAGAGGGCTTCTGTCAGAAAAACAGATGAGCTTGTTGATGAAAGGGATGGAAATTTGAGTCATAATGAGCTACTGTCTCATAAACGAGAGCTAATTACATTGTCAGTGCTATTTACAATTTCCTGTCAACTGAGATAAAATCATCCTGGTTAAGTGCAAAGAAAAATTACATTTATTTAGCGCTCACTAAGATTGCGATCCAGGAGACTCCAAATTCACTCAGCTTTGAAAATATGTTCCAAGGCTTTGGAAGAGAGAGAGTGGCTGTTTCACAGCTCAGAGGGCACATGAGTATTAACCACATCTCCTGTGTGTCAAGAGGTGTGGTGGGTGCGGCCACAGTCAAACTCACTGTCTCGGAGTGAGGGGACATTTTCACAGACCGCCACAGAGACTACTGGATTTAGTTCCAGAAGCTCTTCTTTGCTCACAAGGCTCAGGTACTAGAGTGGCCTCTGCCAGCAGCCCAGTTCAGCTGGGGACGAGCCAGGTCTAGCCAGGCCTCCCCGTTTCATGGCAGGTGGTGCCCGGAACCAGTGCTGCTCCGCTTGGACGGTGTCCCCTGGTGTTCTTATGACACACACCCTGTCACTACATCCACAGGGTTGTTCCACTCATAGGACTCTTCAGTGAGGCTTCTCACCATAGCCACAACCCATCATGAGCGTCCTGCTGTGCACGGGAGCTAGAACCCCCTCCCAAGTCAAGACTGTGCCTCCAGGTGCTAAAGGTCGGCCATCATCGGGAAGGAGAAGTCCACGTTCAGGGGAAGCACACAGGCCGTGGTACTGAAATACCGAGTGAATCCCACTCTACCCCTCAGGTCAGCATAAGCTTTCCCAAGGAAACACACATTATGCTGAAGTACACTGTTAAGGACAAAAAAGTACACTTTCAAAAACTAAAGAATAAAATAACCACATTACCATCATCTCATTTAAAGGTATTTATTCATATCATCACATTTCTGCTAAACATCTAAACATTTTTGAACTTAGATTTATGTCATACATATTATGCTGTTCTCCCTCCAAATATTAGCATATCAGACTTTTAATTAATTCCATTAAGGTTATCAACCTTATAATTAGATTATTCTGGACCCCAACGACCCATGGCTAAGATTCTGATATACCTGGGTGTTTTGCAATAGTTAATTTAAACAGCTGAACAGATAAAACAAAACCTGGCTTTGTCTAAAAGCTGAGTCTTTCCTCCAATGGCACGGAAATTTGAAGTATTGACTAGAAAAGATGAAGCTTTTATTATGACACAAGTCAATATTAAATTGTAAATTAACACAGATATTTTGGAAGACATAAAGGTTTCTTAAAACCAAAGATAGAATTAAAATATGATAAAACTTAAAAAAAGCCAGATTTCCTTTGCTATAACAAAATAGTTGAGATGATGAACCTAAAGAGAGGAAAGAGGTTTATTTGGGTTCAGGGTTTTGGAGGCTTCGGTCCATGGTGAGTGGACCCTGCTGCTTTGGGGTCTGTGGCAGCACAGGGCGGGGCTGCATGGTAGAGCAAGATGCCCTCCTCACCTGACCAGCAAGCAAAGGCGGGAAGAGGAAGGGCTGGACTCCCATATCCTCGCAAGGTGCAGCCAATGACCTCACTTCCTCCAACCAGGCCCTGCCTGTTAAAGGTGCAGCCACCTGCAGAAGGTCCCCACAGGCTGGGACCAAGGGTTCAACACACGGGCCTTCACTCAATATCCAAACAGCAGCAGAGAAGCTTCTAGCTGCCCTGAGAATGGGTAAGAGTGGCAAACAGGGGCTTGACAATGACCATGGGATTGCCTGGGTGCACAATTCCCTGGGCCACGTGGACAGCCCTGATGCGGGCCCACAGCACTTCTGATGTGAAATGTGAGCAGCCCCTCCCAAGAACCCAGCTCTGCTCTGCACCCAGGGGGGCTCAGCCGAGTCCCAGCTGGACACAGAGCCTTCCCTGCTTCCTTGATGTCAGCAGGAGCAGCTGCAGGACCCATCTGCCTCCATCTGCTGTGAGAGAAGAGCAAACCCCGCATCTCCTGGGACTGCCCTGCCGCTCAGCTGGTTTAGATTAGTGCTGCAAAGCCGCCTCCCGGGGCCCTGCTGGCACAAGACAAGCTGGTCAGCACTCACCAGGGTGACCCGGGCGCCTCTGTGCCTGAAGCTGGCCATGCCTGCTCCTGCCTCAGGGGCCCCTCTTCTCTGCCTGACTGGGATCCCTGGCATCTTCCTCCTCAGAGGACAGTAGTGTCCCCACGCCCTCCAGGGGAGCCTGCCCTGCCCCCGCTGTCTCAGACAGCCCTGTCCCCCACCCTGTCTCTCCATCTCATCACCCCTGATGTTACCTTTGTCATACTTCATCCCACTGTCACCAAGGGCCACTCACATCACTGCACCGGGCACAGGTGTCACTCTCCTCAGGTGCACACAGACGCATCCTCTGTACCATGTGTGGAGACAGAACCCGTAACCCGCCCCTGCTCTAAGGATGTGGTGTGCCTGGCACTCAGCCCTGGGTCCAGCTCCCTGTTCTGGCAGAGCTGACCCAGAGCCAGGACATGACCAGCAGGAGGTGGCTGGATGTCATTGGCTGCAGAGACGTGCCCGTTGTTGTTCATTCTCCCAGAGGTCCTCTGACAGCACCTGGTGCCCTGTCCTCTCCTCCTGGGCTCCTCTGCACCTACAGGACCCAGTTTGAGGCTGCAGCAGGAGCAGCTGCCTTCAGCCACCGGGGGTGGAAATAACTGACTGCAGAACCCTGAGTCTCCAGGGCACCCGGGGCCTCTGCCGCCAGGGAACAGCCCTGGTCTGCTAAACCAGGACGGAGATGCTTTGATGCAGCTTTACCTGCACATGATGCTCCAGGCCCCAAAGGCTCGGCCGTCCTGGCCTTGACTCACTGTGAGAGGCTGGGTTGAGACCAGGGCTGCCTCACTCTGGCTGAGCCTCCACCCAGCACAGACGCTAATGCACGAATTCTTCACTGATCACACTGATTAATCCCAGCATATGCTCATTACATGGAAATCAGGGGCTGTGTGCCCGCTTCAGGGAAAACAAGAGCCTCTTAAACCCAAGCGCATGCTGGCACTGTCTGTGCCCAATGATGGAACCACTTGGGATTTCCCTTGTGTGTTTTCTTTATGGCTGCAGGGTCTCTGAGGTTTGTGGGCCTCCTCGGGGGTCTCACAGGAGCTGTATTTAATCAGGCACACCTGCAGCCACAGCAAGATCAAACCTCATCCTGAGGATGCCCCATCCAAGTCAATAGGAGACATTAACCAAGGACAAACAGTGGGAATCACATTATCCCAAAAGCCAGAGATGGAAGGGTGTGTGTATGTATGTGTGTGTGTGTGTGTGTGTGTGTGTGTGTGTTTGTGTGTCTGTGTGTGGACGATGGCCTTACTAGGCATCATCTGCAGTAACTATTAAATGTCTCTGCAGAGGCCCACTCTATTCAGGCCTGGGCGTGGTAGCACATGTCTGTAATCCCAGCAGCTCAAGAGGCTGAGGCAGGAGGGTCCCAAGATTAAGGCCAGCCTTGGCAACTTAGTGACAATTTATTTCAAAATAGAAAAAAATAAAATAAAAAGACTAGGGATGTAGCTCAGTGGTTAAGCACCCCGGGTCCAATCCCTGTTACCAAAAACACACTCCATTAGAAGTTTTCATTTATTTCTAGGACACTAATACCACCCCCTTTCACAGACAAGGTAACAGGCCCAGAGAGCCAGGTGCTTCTGGCGACCCCCAGTGGTGAGGGCCAGCGCTGGGGCTCAGACCTGTCCTCTGGCTGTGCAGCTGAGCGCATCCTGGGCTCTGCTCAGGGTCCACCTTGGTTGTTGATTTCCCAGGTGACTGAATAAGCCGAGTTTCCTCTGGACCTCAGGTTGATTGCGCAGGAAGTGAGGTAATAGCACTTCCTTAGCTTGGGAGCATCAGGGAGGCCAGACATAGGCAGGAGGGCCTTGGTGCTGACACCCCTGCAGTCTAGGCTAATCATTTCGTGCATGGTTGACTGAGCAGCCCTGTCTCCCCGTCACCGCACACCACCCTGTGTTCCCATCCTGCTGTCTCAGTGCCCTGCACAAACAGTTAACTCAGGGAGAGCCACCACCCATATCTTCCCTCCTCACCAGGGGACCTCCCCTCCTCCATTCCTGTTTCCTCTTCCACCTGAAATGTCCCCTCTAGGGATCCATGGACTGTCCATCCACAAAGAGCCCAACGTCACACCCAGTCTCCCTGAAGTGACCTAGTGCTCGAGTCTTGTCCACACCCTCCTGTGTTCCCACCCAATCCCCAGGCTTTCCAAATGGCACCTCATAGATTTGTTTGTTTGAGGGGTTGAACCCGAAGTTCTCTGCCACTGGTCACATCCCTGGCCTCCCCCACTTTTATCAAATTTTAACACCATGTCTTGCTAAGTTGCCGAGGCTACCTTGAGCTTGCCATCATCCTGCGTCAGCCACCCGAGTAACTGGATCACAGGTATGCACACAGTTTGGGTCACAGTGGGAAAGGAACACTATGAGTTGAGTTTAATCTACCCTTAGTGTGTACTTTGGGGTCCACACTAGTTGGAGTGCTGCCTGATCACCATATCCAAACATAGCCGTGTGTTTCATTTGTTGGTACCAACTCACTGTTTACCTGGTGGCGATGGCTTAGCCTCTGGCTCGTCTTCCCTGACAGGGCTGTGAGACTAATTCTTCTCTGAGCAGCAGGTGTAAGCTTTACAGGTGAGGCAAACTCAAACATACCCACGTGGACTCTTAGCATTTTTCAAACTCGGATATTTTCCTTTCTACACTCTAAATGCAAAATTGTCCTTCGGGATGTTTGCATTTGGCATGAATAAACATGGATGTGCACAAGATGAGCTTGAGAATGTTTTAAATTCAAACCTAGATCCTTTCTGAAGCTATTTAAGATGCAGGCCACAGTGCCCTATTGAGAAGCATCCCTCTCTAAACACAATGGCACATGCAATTATGGGCCCTGAGTAGTCCTTGCAGGCATAAAGCAGGGAGTGTACTTGGCTTTTAAAAATCCCTTTTTGGCATGTATCCGGCCATGTATTCCCTGTTTCTCCATGGAGAAGCCTCAGGCTGGCTTTCAGTTTATATAGGGCTTGTGGAGTCTCGTGTTCCCTTCCTAAAGGGAGCGGCCACTTGGTGCAAGTTTTGTTTGTGGGCACCCATGGGGCCCTGAGCCCATTTTTTTCCTTTCTATTTACACCAGGGTTTGCAAAGTGCCTGATAATTCTCAGCCTCTTAGCTGCCACCTCATGCTGGACTCTTTTGCCTCTGGGTCCTTATTCAGCACAAGTGAGTAGCTCTCTCCAGGGTCAGTGTGTGGAGACTGGCAGGGTCACGTCTCTGCACTTTTGTTCTCTCTCAAATGCTGATGCCACCCCACCTCCATATTTAGTGTTCCCCAAACTGTGTGTCTACTGAGAGTTCCACTGGCTTCTCTGCTATTCGATGTCACTTTCCTTCTCTTTGGCACCTCAGCCTCACCTGGACCACCCAGGACCCCTCTCCAAGGGTAAGATTCTCATAAGACACTTCCTTTCTTTCCTAGGGACCTCATCCCTCAAGGTCCCTCAAGACTGATGGAACACAGCTGCTCTGCTATGTGCTAACAAAATACGATTTCTTTGTCCATTGAAGTAGTGTGTTGAGCTATTCTAGGGGGAGGGCTGGTCCACTCAAAGCTGAAGTGTCTACATGGGGGTGATAAATTCCCTGAAAATTGCAAAGTTAAATAAAACAATATAAATAAAATATAAAATCACCTTCTTTGAATACATCTCAGCATATTTTTGGTCTTTGTGTCCAGTTTTTTGAGTTAGATACCTCAAATTAATTTAATGGGCATTCATCTAAGCTTATCTAAGCTTAGACCAGGGCTCACAGCTGAAAGCGGGGGAAAGGGGTATTAAAGAAACTGGAAAGCATTTTCCATTCTATTTTAGGAGAGAAAGCTAAGTCCAATGATCTGTACTCTTTCATACGAAGATCAAACCTCTATGCCATGCCACCGTAATAAACTATGTTACATTTGCACAATGACTGTTATTCAACTATAAAAATGAGCCATGGAGCCAGGAGAAGAAGATATGGAGGAAATGTGGGTGCATGCTGATAAGTGAAAAAGTCAATCTCTAAAGGTTATACACTACATTATTTCAAATAGACGGCAATCTCAAAAAAGACAAAATTACTGTGACAATAAAGAGGATCTATTGGCAGAGGTTAGGAGGAGTGGGGGGAAGCAATAAATAGGGGGAGCCCAGGGATTTTTAGGGCAGAGAAATTATGATGTAAGGTACTTTAATGGTGGATTCAGGACACAAGGCATTTTTCAAAGTCCACACAATGTATGATACCAACAGAGTAGCCTCTTGCAAACTAGGGGCCTTAGTTAATAATGATGCAATAGGATTAGCTCAAAATTAGAACGAATGTACCAGGTCTATGAAAGATTATGCTGATAAAGGGGGAGCTGGCAGAAGGTGAGGAATGTACAGAAACTTTTTATACTCTCTGCAAAGCTAAAACTGACTTAGAAGTAATCTATTAAGGAAGTCTCTTCCAAAACAATGAGTACTGTTTTCAGAGCATTGCTTGTGGACTCAGTCACAACAATATAATTAAATCTTTTCAAGCCTGGCATTTAAAAACAAAAAAATCATCTGGCTTTTTCTTTGGGATTCATAATATGCCACTCAAAGTATTTTCCTGATTTATTTTTACAACAGCATTAGTTAGGCAAACAGAATTCAAGGCACTGTGGTATTTTAGGTAATAGAGCACATTTGCATACAGTAAGCCTCTGGGGTGTCCTTCAAGACATACCAGGGATCTCTGAGGATGGCAGGAGGAGGGAAGGGCTTTGCCTGAGCATCCTCAATTGTCTGCAGCTTTAGTTCATCTTAGTTTCCATTGCTGAGATGGCCTTGAGTAATTAATGGTTTATTTTGGAAATCAATGCTGTATCTCTGCCAGCCCATTCTCACTTTGGATCCCCATCATTTTTCCCTTGGTAAGAAACCTGCAGGAAGCCACTGTTCTGGGATCTACTTCCACAGAAGTATAGTTCTTGGGAAGAAGAGCGCTGTCTTGAACACCAACAGGATGCATTTCTGGAGTCTCAGGTCAGCTGTGCAGCCATGAGTGGCAGTGCAGGAAGGCAGCGTTTAGTCCTTGCTTGTCCAGGCCATGGTTCCCTAACCCTGGCTGGGGATCTTATCAGTCAGTAGAAACCTGTGTGCTGCTCACACTTCATGAGGAGCTGAGGTCACTAGGGTTGAAGCTGAGGCCAATACCAGCGCTCAGTCTGCCCATCACTCTGTGGGTCCAAACCTTGTTGGACTAAATAGTAACCAAACATAAACCAGCACGTATGCTGAGGAACTCACCAGCCTGCTTGCTATGGTTGGATCTGAAGTGTCACCCCCAATCTCAATTTTTGGGGACCTATGTTGGTCATCATTCCGTCACTGTAATAAAATGCCCAAAATATTCAACTTGTCAGTTGATTCCTTATAAGAAGGAAGGACTTGTTTTGGCTCCTGGTTTCAGGGCCTTCAGTCCATGATCCCTTCGTTCCATTTTGTTTGGGTGAGGCAGAGCACCGTGGCAGGAGGTCAGGGCAGAACAGTGCTGCTTAACCTAGGGAGACCCAGAAGCAGGTGTTTGTGCAACATTTGACTTGCATAGTACGAGGAGGATTCAGTAAGTGCATTGACAAGCTATGGTCAAATTCTCTGCCATGAACTCCCTACCCAACACCACACACACACACACACACACACACACACACACACACACACACACATGAGCATGCAGGCCAAAAGATTTGAAAATGAGTTGACAGGCTATGGGGACCCAGTTCTTCCCCCTTTCTCTTCTCGTTTCCTGGTTTCCCTGAGCTGAGCAGCTTCCTCCTCCCTGTGCTCCCAGCATGCTGTGCTGCCTTGCCACTGGCTCCAAAGCACAAGGACTGACTGATCCCTTGAAACCTCTAAAACTGTGAGTCAAAAGATACCTTAATTCTTTTAAAGTGGATTATCTCAGGTGCTTTGCTACAGGGATGGAAAGCTGATCAACACAGTCCATATTATTTTCAGCTTATTATTTGACTTATCACCCAAACATTTCCAAATCCTTGAATTCACAGGCAGAGTCTTTCTCCAGTGAACACATGATTAATATAAGAACCAACTTCCCTGTCCGGCCTGGACCCTGTGCAGGGTGCCAGACAGCCCAGAACCTTCATGGCCTGTCCCTAGCAGGACTTGATAGGGAGATTTCGTGAGTTCTCCTTGCTGCTCCTGCTTTAAGATTGCAGTACAAGCAGGCCCCCTGATGCACGTGCTCTCCAAATGGCCTTTGGATGGTGAAAGCCACTCACAATAGCAAGGTTCAGAGGCGCCTGGTAAGGGTTGCGAATTAAGTGGGTGCTGCTCACCTGTCACATCAGCTGGTGCTGCAGTAGTGGGGGAGGGGTGGTTTGTACCAAGAGAAACAGAATGAAAGGGCTCAGGTGCTCTTCTCTGTCTCCACACCTGGCCCTTCCTGCCCCTGTAGCACTCTCTCCTTCTAGTCTCATGCCTGCCAGGTGGGGGGATCTTATTTGGATCCACTTCATACAGGTGGCAGAGACCAAGCCCACAGAGGGACATTCTATCCAAGCAGCTTGTGTCCTGGGCTTCCTTGGATGCCATCTCAACAGTGCCTCCTGCCTGGGAATGTCGAGATCCTTAGCTGTTGACTTAAAGAGGAAATGTGCCTAAGAAGTCATTTTTAGGGGCGTCAGGAGCCAAGAGGATGAACATGTTTCTTTTTGTGAAAGCTTGTCTGTGTTTAACCTGCTTTGCTTAAAACCAGCCACCTGAAATCCACCTCTGAGGAAGTAGAATGATTCCTGCCCTTTATTCCTTCTAAGAAGACATTTTCCTGACTCAACGAAGAAGCATCCTGAGTTGAAAAGGAAAAAAAAAAAAAAAAGAAAAACTTTTGCTGACTCGGTGTCTGGGATAAACTTTTCACATTTAACAAGAATAAGAAACTATTGCTCCTACTCATGCTATAAAATAGGTCAGGAAACTGGGCGAGGGAGGTGGGAGCTACCTTGCAGGAGCAGGAGGTAACCTGCAAGGCAATTATCGCCTCCTCCTTCCCAGTTCTCTTGCTGTGGACAGATGACCTTTTATAGAAAAATCTCAAAGTGGCACGTCAACTCCACTAACTTCCTGTGGTAGAAAAAACATTGCTGCGTCTTGGAACAGAAAAACTCAGTTGTGGTGTGGGATGCTCTCTATTTGCCACCTGACAGCAGAGGAGGGGATGGAGATTGTCCCTGTCCATTTCTACTCCTTCCTCCATCTTTTATCAAGGCGGCTGACCCAGGAGCCTCCTCAACTCAACTGCCTTTGGCAGAGAACCTGATTTCCAGGTTAAAAAAAAAAGGAATGACCTTGGGAGCCACAGATAAAGCAAGAAGCTGAAAGCCATAGATCATAGATGATACTGGATTACCTGCTGCCACATGTGACCGAATCAGCCAGGATCACTCAGGTGAACTGGGCTGGCTAATAAATAACCACACAGAGGCAGAAAATACCTTTTGGGGGGTTCAGTGATGGCTCCTTGACCTCAGCTCCCACAAGGGAGGCCAGAGAGGCAGGAAAAAGAGAGAGCATGCCTGAAACCCTCCTATTTATTGGGGGAAGCCCTTCAAGGGTAGGTGCTCGGTTCCTGTTCATGGAGGCCCCCAACAATGACCCATCGGTCACATAGTGGGGCTCAGACTGGGAGCTTGAGTTCGGATTTTATGAAATCATAACCAGTCGCAATAGATTCCCCAGGATTTCTGGGAGTGAAATCATCAACTGCGACCCAACCACTGTATTAATTAACCTCATTCTAGCAATGGGAAAAAATATATTTTGGTTTCAAATACCTTCCCTTAGGGAACATGCAACCTTATGAACAGCGTGATTTATAATCTTGGTTCAGGGGGAAATAAATTACAATGTTGGGGTTTGGTTGCAAAACCAGAATTGAGATACCATCTTTCTGCATGATTCATTGGGACTAAATTGGTTTCTGGAGGGGATGATAAATCCAGACAGCCTCTGACTTTTGCAATACATCTTACTGAAATGCTTCAGTAGGCTCTTATCCACGCTCCGACAGCCAATGGCTTTCCTTTTACCTGGGCCAGAGCATTTTAATTTTTTTAAATTTTTAAATGATTTATCACTACTCTATGAGGTCAATCTAACCACTAGCACTGTACATCTTAGTCAAATGTTAAAGTTATTTATGCGTAGTAACTATAAAACAGGGATAGTTCAGGCATGGTGTGGAGTCAAGATTACTTCTTTCAAATTTGTCATATAGAAAAGGATTCCTGTGTAAGACAGAAAAAAATTCATGTCGACAATGTTTTTAATTACTACCCTGATGCAGTGAATTGTGTCCTTAGTTTCACAGTCTCTCAGTACTTGTTCACAAAAATAATGTTTCACAGAGTATTTGGGAATGCAAAACACATTGTCATAATTCAAAAGAAAAATAGGCCAGACTTGAGCATCCACCCTATGCCTGTCAAGAATGGCCATTTCTTGTTGTGCAGTCGTCTGTGTCCGTACCATGTATAAACATGCACATGTGTTCCGTGGGTTTTAATGCCGTTATTGAATGCATCATGAGAATGGATTCTGTTTTATGAACACCCAGTCTCCTTCCTATTGGCCATTGGCCATAATTTCTGTCACTGTTCTATGTATCTCTTTGATAATTCCTCTGCTCATGACCTCTTTGAACAAGTGTCCAGGCGTACTCCGGGGTACTTCTGAGAAAGGGGGCTGCTGGGGTCCTCACACATTTGCCCTTGCAAAAGGCCTGTGGGGAGTGGCCAGGTCCAGGAGCAGTGCCCCAGGCAATGCCTTCTCCTGCCATTGGGCCTTTGGTTGCAGAATAAGACCTCCTGGGTCTCCACATGGAACCAAAGGCCCCCGTGTGCACAATGGGATCAAAGCCAGTCTTCTGCAGGACAGGAGACAACCATGGAAACACCCCATCCCCAAGAGAAGGGCAGAGAAACAAGCCTGCCAGATCTCTTCTGGCCCATCTGAGCTCATGTCCCTGAAAGGACAGAGACAGCTCCCCCTACAAAAAAAAAATTGAGGAAGAGGAATCCTTAGTTATATATTTATTTTATATTATATATACAAATATGTATGCACACCCACCTACACACACATATATATATAAAATATGAATGACTGTATATAATAAAATTAAACATTTATTGAATGAATACATTCAATTTATTTTGAATTCATGTAAAATGTATTTATATGTATATATAAAATGGCACATATTTTATGTTTAATCATATACACATAAGCACATATAAATTTATGTATTTATGATATAAAACATGGACATCAAAGTCATGGTAAGTAGGAAAGAACTCCTTAAATTTTAACCTATTGGATTCAGGCCAAATAATTAAAACTCTGCAGGTGTTGAGTGCTTGATTCATGTTAGAATCTGATTACTTCTACGGTCAGTACTCAGCTCAAGAGACAAGGTAGGACAAGCCCCAGAGGCCTGCCTAAGCTCCTTCCTATTCCATCTATTCAAAGGAATCCACTATCCTGATCTCTGACAGCCCCAATTAATTCTGCATGTGTGATATATATATATATATATATATATATATATATATATATATATATATATATATATGGAATTGTACTATATGCATAGTAGTTTTTCTCTATGGACCTTGGGCAATTCTTTGATGGGCAAAAGATTTGCAGCATGCGTTTCTGTGTCTGGCTTCTTTTGCAAAACACTGTATTGCAAGTAGTTTTAGAAAATTCCTTGTCATTGCTGCAGAGAGTTCTTGGCAAGAGCACACAACACCACAATCTAGCTGTCCATCCTGCTTTAACACTTACTTTACGATTCTCACAAATGCTACTTGAGGATGTGCGCTGGGTAGGCAGAATTCTAGGTTCTGACAAGGACAGTTAGAGTCTTCCTGGAAGAGATGGACACAGCTGATCATAACTTAGGTAAAGATAATGGTGTGTGAGCGGTCGTGCCGGTGGTTTGGGGAAGGTGAAGTGGAGGGGAGGGAAAAGTAGGTTGAGTGGTCATGGCCAATGCCTCCAGAGAGAGAGAGAGAGTATTTGTATTAACACCCAAATAAAGACCAGGGATCAAGCAAAATTAAGTGGAATGGAAGATCAATCCAGAACAGAGTGGGACAAAAACAAGCAGCCCAACCTGAGAGGAAACCTAAGCTGCTTGAGGAGCAGCAAGAAGACAGAGTGACAGGAACCTGATGCAGAGGGACAGATGGGGCATGGGGACTCCAGGTGATCTTTGGGGCCGAGAAGGAAGATGCCCACAGGCCATGGTGAGGGCGAGGCTGTCACTGTGGCTCTGGAGCAGGGCGGATGCCGTAGCCCTGTGCACTGCAGAGAGCTCTCATTTCCTGTGCTCTTTGCCGTCTGCACACCTGGCTGTCCGTAGGCAATGAAATAGGTGGGAATATAAGAGAATAAACAGACTTTATTGGGTAATGGAAATGGAAATTTACAGTAATCCATTTTGAGAATTCTCATTTCTACTTTAGCAGAGCCACGAAACACAGATTAGATTCGCCCCGAGCGGAGCTGGAAAAGCCCAGCCCCTGCCTCAGTCCCCAGTGGTCTCTGCCCTAGTTGGCTACTTTGTAGGTCAGAGCAGGTTCCATGATTCTAAAGGGGAAATCACCATGATGGCTTTTCTAACTCTGCTGAGCACAGAGTGAATTAGATGAGACTTCTGAACATGCTTTTGATTTTTCAGGGAAAAGATTCATAAGTAATTGGTTCAGGCAGAAACCATTCTCATCCTGCTGTGCCTTAAAGATCAATTATACAGATAAGCTGTGTAAGAAACAATAATGACCCTGTGGAGGTTGCCTCTTGCTGAATGAACCCTGAGCATTCACCTCTCAGTCTGTGAATCCTGTAAGAACCCGGGGCTTCTCAATTATTTCCAGTGTCATCTGCCCTCTTGTCTTATGAACCCACTCCATTGACTTTCCTCACTTATTCCTTGTGTGTCACATATTGATGCTTATTTAGGAGTGACTGTTTCCTGAGATGCTGATTTTTAAATCCGTGAAGGGGTAATGTGTGGAAAAGGAGAGGCTTTCCCTTCAGGTGAGTTGAAGAAGCTGGCTCCCACCGGTGATGTTCATGGTAGCTTTCTCTTTCTGTAGGGATGCTGAAATATCCTGTTTCATTAGACTCTACATTAGCTTACTCATCCATATACCCAATAAGCAAACACTGTTGGTATACAGTAAGGTCTACACATTACTGGATGAGATTAAAAAGAGAAACCCAGTTCCTGCCCATGGAAAACTTAGAACTGAGTTTCAATGGAAGATCATCACCTTACTTCAACTGTTAAGGAGCTATTGCAGGGGATTACAGGGTTCTCCTTGCCCACATAGAAACACACATGAGTGTTCTACCTGAAAGACTAACCCTATTTATTCTACCTGCATTTTAACCTGATATTTTATGAATGCATTTAAATGTTTTATTTTAAGCTATCTATTTTGATTTTATAGTTCTTTTAATCCTAAATGTTAAAAATATTAAAAAAGGACTTTAAAATTAAAGAATAGTAAAAGGGCAGATACAAGATGCAATTCTCATCTTTCTAAACTCATGCTATGTAAAGGATCAAACACAATTGATCATCTTAATAACATGTTGAAACGGTAAACCAAAGGAACACATTCAGAGCCACGAACTGGGAATCTGAAAGAGGCAAGCTTTCTGCATGTCTATTTGTGATAATATGTGTTCTGCAGTGCTGTGTTATTTTATCTTATTTTTTTCCAATAAAATACGTTCAGGAGCTTCCAGGAAAGGGAGTAATAATAAATAGTTCACCCTTCTACGTAAAATATAAATTAATGAGTTAAATGATCAGAAAAGTATAGGAAACAATTTCAAATGCACAGAATATGGGCCACCAAGGGTAGTGAGTCTTGAGAAAATGAAAAATAATGAGGTGAATTCCAGAACTGTCCCAAACTGCTTTTAGAGGGTGTCCACAGGAAGGGAGGGAGAATGCAGGATGAGGTCGTCTACTGCAAAGTGAGGAGACAGACAAGAGGGTCCAGGCAGCTGAAGAATGCAGAGAAAAGTCTGTGGGGGGTCCTTCCAGCTGTCCAGAGGGTGCTGACCTGCACATGAAGGATGAGATTAAAAAGAGAAACCCAGTTCCTGCCCATGGAAAACTTAGAACTGAGTATCTAAGGGCCACATAGAAGGGCCACATGGAAGAGTCAGGGAGCAGGACCATGGTACCATGAGAAAGCCTGGGGTGGTCTCTGCCACATCAGGGAAACAAGAAGACCTCAAAATTCAAATGCAAATAAGGTGAGACACTTTATAAGGCCTGCAATCCAAACTGGGAAATAATCAGCTCTTAGCTCTAAATTCATGCTGCCCCAGTCCTTCTGAAGAAATCCTAAAAGCCTAACAAAACAGATCCAATGATTTCTGAGTCCTTTAATAGTGTTCCACAGCAAACACAGTTTATGAATATAGAGAAATAAAATGTGTGTGACTCTCCATGAGAAAATTTTACAGTATTTTGCTTTCAGTTAAAAATTAACGGTCATGCAAGGAAATGATAACCCTGGAGAAGAAATGTCAGTCTGCTGAGCTGACCTACTACCAGACATAGGCCGGGATAAGAGTCATAGGACATTAAGACAGGAACTCCGTGGGCTCAAAGAGCAGGAGAAAGGCTGAATACATTGCCTGGACACTGAAAGATGAAAAAAAAACACAAGTGGAAATGGTCCAGATGACATATGCAATGTGTGTGAGAGGGAAAAATCATGCTGGGAATGTGGACAGCAGGTTAGACAATGGCAAAGAAGAAATTAGTGAAAGTGACGCAAAGAGATCAAGACCATCCAAACTCAGACACACAGAGCTAAAAAGACCCTGTGAAATGGAAACAAAAAGTACCAGAGATTCATTACTCTCAGATGAGGTGACCTGATAGGTGTGTAATTGAAATTTTCAAAACAGGGAGGTTGGAAAATCATTTGAATAAATAATGTAATGAAACGATAAGCTCAGGGATCCAAGAAACTCAATAAAAGTCAAGAGGAGGAAACTTTTGTTTTCTAAGATCATACAGAGAACTCTCACAACCAATTGCTCAAAACTAGTTGCAAAGCAAAATCTAATAACCAGAGGAAAAAGAAATGTTACACCAATAAGAACTCTGAGAATTGTATGTTTCTTGTCAAAAGCAAGGCAAGTAGGAAGAAATAAAGACACCATTTTCAAACGAGGGAAAGAAAGAAAGCTGTCAAACTAGAATTCTAGAGTCAGAAATGGATGTGTGTATGTTTTCATTTCTTTACTCTTTTATTGGGGCGGGGGGAGATTCTGGAGATTGAACCCAAGGTTGCTTTATCACTAAGCTAAATACCCAGCCCTTTTTAGTTTTTTTTAAATGTATTTTTATTGATTTTTAAAAAAGTGAAATGCATTACAATTCTTATTACACATATACAGCACAATTTTTCATATCTCTCTTTGTATATAAAGTATGTTGACACCAATTCGTGTCTTCATACATGTACTTTGGATAATGATGTCCATCTCATTCCACCATCCTTGTTAACCCCTGTGCCCCCTCCCTTTCCCTCCCACCCCTCTTCCCTATCTGGAATTTATCTATTTCTCCCATGTTCCCTTTCCCTACCCTACTGTGAGTCAGCCTCCTTATATCAGAGAAAACATTCAGCATTTGTTTTTTGGGGATTGGCTGACTTCACTTAGCATTATCTTCTCTAACGCCATCCATTTACCTGAAAATGCCATGATTTTATTCTCTTTTATTTCTGAGTAAAATTACATTTTGTTGCCCAGACTGACCAGGAACTTGCAATCTTCCTGCCTCATCCTCCTGGGTAGCTGGATCATAGGCCTGTGCCATGGAGACCAACTGATTTTTCATTCAGTTTTTGAAGTGAAGTCTTCTCAAAATTCTCTGAACATTTTTACATCTGAAAATGTTCTTTTTTTCTCTGATTTTAAAATATGCACACACACACAGATGCATGTGGTGGAGCAGGCCTGGGATCCCAGCCTCTCTGGGAGCTCAGGCAGGAGAATCTCAAGTTCCAGGTCAGCCTGTGCAACTTAGTAAGACCCTGTCTCTAAATGAAAAAATAGAAGGGGCTGGGATATAGTTGCACTCCCTTCACCACCCCCCAAATAAAAAAAAAATATTCATTTGATAGAAGAAAATACTGATACTAGGTGGAAATATGGATCTAAGGAATAAAAAGAATTCCAAATGGAAAGTATTTTGGTTTTAATAGTTGTATACCTTATTATTTCAATTACCTTAAAAGAAAATGAAGCTGAATTAATTCATGGAAGAAATGCTTAGAAAGTACCTGTTAGGTCACAGGCACAGGAGGGGCTTCTGTTACACTGCAGTAAAACAACTGTGAAAAAATGTTAAACCCTGTATTCTAGAGCACAGAGAAATACGCAAATTAGTTTCTTTACAACAGTTTTGTTTCATTAAAAATAAAGTTATAAATAAGCAAAGAACCAAGTTTCTAGTTATTAGCACATTTCCGACTCTGCATCCCAAGCAGACTCAGGGTGTAACTGGCGTCCACAGCCCCTTCGGGATGGGAATTCATGTGCATTGATGGAATGAGCCAGGCCTCTTGAGATTGCCCTTGGTGTCAGGACAAGTTGTAGGTAGACTGTATGTTGACTGAATTCCCTTTGCATATGCTAAAATTTTCAATCGCTGAAAATCGCAATTATTTTGATTTGTTTGCAAAAGTCCTATATGGGCATTGATACAGCTTTTATTGTTTGATAAATATTTCTGTATCTATTAATCTTTTTCTAACATTGTACAAATCCCTGAAGGACAGATTGCCTTAACTTATCTTAAAGGCCCCACTTCCATCCCCCGGATTGAACACACCTGGGGATTCTTGTCAGAGCATGTGCAGCACAGAGGCAGACCCTGTCATTGGGGCAATGAGAAGCCTGCTTCAGGCTCTGAGTAATACATGCATTAGTTGCTTCTCTACATATTACCAATGTTTTGTCTGTATTAGTTTCCTAGAGCTTCTTTAACAAAGTACCACAAGACTGTGATTTGGAACAACAGAAGTTCTGAGTCTAGCTGTGCAAACTCAAAGTGTTGGCGGAGCCATGTTCCCTCTGAAAGCTCTAGGGAGGTCCTTCCTGGCCTCTTTCCACTTTTGGCAGCTTCAGGAACCCTTGGGTCCTGGGTCACTCCAGTATCTGCTGGAGTGATGCTCAAAAGTATAGAGGTTAGGTCTTTAGGGGACATAATTCAACTGATAAAATGAGGCTTAGTAACAGGGATTTCTGTGATCTTAGACATCCACAGAGGTGAAATACAGGTGAAGTACCAACAGTCCCTGGATTGTTCTCACACAGTGAGGGCAGGTGTGAGGAGTGCAATTCTGGACTCCTGAGTCTTTGCATTAGAAGGAGTTTAACATTAGGAAGCCCTTCCCAGCTCAGGCATTTAGGATGGAAAAAGGTGTGTGTGTGTGTGCATGTGTGTGTGTGTGCATGTGTGTGTGTGTGTGTTTGTTGGGGGGAGGATTGGCAGGTGGAGGATGGAATTAAAAGGAGTTGGGAAAACCCTTTCATAGCTGAAGGCTCTTCTGAAAATTTATAATCAAGGAAGGGATTTTTTTTTTAAACAGAAAATTCTTAGTTGGACTTTGGAAATTTAGTTATTTCAGTCCTCTGAAAAAGAATGAAATGCTACTAAATCATAACAGAATATAAGAACAGCACATGGAAACCATTGAAATTGTATAAAATTAGACAATTTTTATTACCAAGGGATGCTAGCAAGCATCTAGAAAGAAAACCTTACCTATTCATGAAGTCACAACACAAAGCTGAAACCCTATGCTAATGTATCTAGATATACTTTTTTCTAAATCAAATTTCAAATTCTTACTTTATTATCAGATATATCCCCAGGCCTCCGATAATGTGAGCTTTGCTCAGGGGGAAATCTCCTGTTTAAGTCTCTGAGCATCACCGTAATAACAATGTTTCCTTTGGGATCCTCTCAGAATTCTTCTAATCCAAGGCTTCCAGGCAATCAGATTGCTACATTTTCTCGATTTAGAAACTCAAATGGTCTCCAGTGGCTATGTGCATAGGCTGAGTTGAAGAGACTGTTCAGCTCTTTGTTCTAAATATCCATTTCCAACTTCAGATTTGCCAGCGAGTCCCAGCTGAGCATTGCCTGGGCAGGGACAAACATGTCCACATACAGTGTGAGGGTCTGGGGGTCAGATACTCTTACAGTCCAGGCACAAGGCACTCGGGCACCCTTTAGAATGATAGAGCTCTGTTGGTAGCTCTCAAGCTATTTAACAGGTGACCATCACACGTAGAAAAATGCCAGCAGAAAGACATATCTCACAGTCCCAGGAACATAGAAATAGCATATGATGAATGGGATATGCAGTGTTCACATCCCAGGGTCTCAGGGTCAAAGTGGAACAATTCCCTGATGCTGTTGCACAAATGAACGAAATGAGAACATGCTGTACAGGAGAGGTTCTGAGATTAGCAAATCAACCCAGGCTGCTGGCCTTGGGCTGAGTCAGTCCTAAAAGACTCTGCTACAGAAGCATCTGGCAGGTAGGCAGAAGCACCGGCTCTGTGGGATTCACTGGCTAACCCAGCTCTAGAATGGAAACACCATTCCCTTCAGAGCCTTTGAGCACAGACAGGTATCTCTGGGGGTTGGGGTTGGTACTGAGATCTTACAGGGATGAGTTTTGCTATTTCCTTTTACATCCCTGTGTGCCTATGTTGCACATGTGTGACAATGATGTGGCAGGTGTGCAGCCAGTGCTAAACAACATCTTAATCTGAGTCTTTTTGTCCATTTCAGAGATTGCCTCTGATTTAGAGGGAAATCTTAGCGACTCTATTGCAGGTGTGCTCACTGGGGACATGTTCACAGCTCCAGGCATTAGCCTTAGAATATGTCTTTTATAGTCGTTCATGTAGTCTGCCTGGCAACATGTGGATGGATTGGGGACTGAATTGTGCATCTTTCTGTTCTTTCTTCCTGGAGTCCTGCTCTTGGATGCTAAGGTGCTGACAACTCCATCAGTCTTCTTGGGACATGAGTACTTAAACCTCAGTCATCACAGTAGCCTCCTGCTGTCGACGCCCTAGGAAGGGAAATGGGAAGCAGAGCTCAGAAAGAAACAATGTGACCCGATGGAGGCCCCGTGTCTACACCGTCTCCGAGGTCTTCAGGGTCCCAGTCTGCTGACTTGAATTCATGTCCCGGAATCCACTCTCCATGGAGAGTGTGGTCATCTTAAGGCATAAATCAAGTATTGTCTCTCCTTGCCGAACACCTATCAGAGTCTTCCCCTTTGGACTGGAATAAAACTCAAAGGCCTCGCCACACCTTAGCAGACCTCTGGCCAGGACCTGATTCTTTTCCTCCTACCTGGTGTCACCAACTTCCCCTTTGCTGTCTACCTTCAGCCTTGTGAGCTTCTTCCTTTGCCTCAAACACACCACTTCACCTGAGTCGGCACTGTCAGAATGAAACTCTATGACAGCTGAGCTCGGCTACGGGCAGAAGAGCCCGTGGGGACAAGCACGGATATTTCTTCCCTCCATTTCTTCTGCCATGTTTCCCACACTGGCATGTTGATGCAGGGTTTCTGGTTTCAGAACACAGGGAAACCCACCCAGGAGAACTGCTACCCAAGAGCTCTGAAAATAAGTCTCCAGTACACAGCGTGCAGGGATTTGCTGCATACGTAGGACTTGCCCTGTAATAACTACGCCCCATCCAGGATGAGAGCCACTAAGAAGCAACCCAGGGGAAAGCTGTAAGCAGACATTTGTGCTTCCAACCTTCCTCCTTTACAGATCACCATCAAATCCTCATCAGTCCATGAGCAGTGGAGGAGAATCCCCAGTCGCCCCAGCCTGTGGTTAAGATTCACCCCTTTCCCTTTTGCTCCTCAGCCTTCCTGATCTCAGTTCATGTTAATAGGTTTCCTTGTTGTGAGGATTAAATGAGATCACAGGATAACACCTCGCAGGCGGATTAGATCCTAATGCCAGAAAATAAGTGCCCCTGTGATGTTGCATTTGTAGAAGATGCTCTGCACACATGGAGCAGGATGTTCTCACCATCGCCCAAGCAAGGCAAGAGACCAGCATGCAGATTTTCAAAGGAGCCTCTAAAAGCTTATTCACCAACTCACAGTCTCTTTGCCTTTCAAAGCAGGCAGGAGGAGGGAGTAGGTGGGAAGACTAGGAGAGTCTCAGGATTGGGTGGGCTATCAGGGACCAAGATCTGACCACCCAGAGGTGCTAACCCTCACACCTTGTTGGTATGACACACTGACACATTGACAGGTAGAGAAAGCCCCTTGTAGCATGAGACAGTCCAGAGGTGTGGGGGCCACCACCCAGAAGGGATGAGAGCCAGAGGACTCCTGGTGGAAATGATGCTCATGTATCTAGCTTCTGTGGCCCAACTGCATGGTGGGGGTATCCAGGTCAGAGAGCTCAGAAGCATAGGAGCCACTTGGGGGTCTTTATTGCTATGGGATTTGTCTTATCTGTGGCTTGCAGATGTTGGATACCACTTTGCAGAGCACGCCAGGCAGGCAGGCTTTTGATGGCTAAAAATATGCTTATTGAGGCTGTGCTAATAACAATGAGATGTGTAAAAGTTTGAGTTTGGCTCTGGCAGGCTTTCAAGCTAACAGATCCCAGCCTGTTATAGAGAAGTAAACAACCTGGCGGCCACTGTCCAGAGGCCATCTTGGATTTGTTTATACAGCAGGGTAGAAGTTATGGGAGAAAAGAAGAATCTTTCGTGAGAGCTGCCACTCCTAAGGTGGGGAGATTGGGGGCTGCTGCTTTCTTTATTTACTGACTGATGGGCCACATGGACAATTTGAAACTTGGAGATGTCATGGACTATGGTACGATTTCTCCTCCAGAAATGTGCAGGGGGCTTTGTAACCTGCCTGGTGGCAGAGGGTCTGGAGGCTGCTCTGTGAGGAGGGACCTGGTGCTCAGGTTAGAAGGACATGTGCACTTGTGTTCCAGGCCTGGGACAGTCATGCCATGTAGCCCAACAGGGACTTGGGAGAGTGAAGAGGGTAATATCAATAATTAAGCCACAACAACAGAAATTGCCTGGGGTGGTTTTGAGGAAAATAATACAAGATAACCTACCCATGCAGGATGAAAAGGCAGCCTAAACATCTACGAGGACTTTCAGGGACCTCTTTGGGAAAGCAGTGGGAAAATGAGTGTCCTGGGTGGATGGAGGATAAATGGAAGTAGGGGAGAGGAGGGAGGGGAGAGAAGGCAACAGCAGCCCACTGTGAGTGGACCAGAGGACGTCTCACCAAGGAGTCTGGCAGGAGGCCTCAGAAAGGGTAAGGAAGTCCCCCCAGGAAATGGAGTCCACCTCCACAAGACCAGAACATGACAACAGCTTGAGAAGCCACCTGCATAAGAGCCTCACGGACCCTCTCTCTTCACTTCCCTTCCATCCAACCCTGGCAAGCCAGCCATCAGCTGTTGGGCTGACAGGGCAGGAAGAAGAGGAAACAGAAAGAGCATTTATGTCCATAGACACCAAAATGGCAATTCAACATGCAATCCTAATGACAAACACTGAGAAAATAAAAGTGGGGTATTTGGATGTCAGCGTTAAAGCCAACAGTTGACATAATGTGGGGACCCTTGAAGGATCCCAGTGAAACTATGAACAAAGCAAGAAGGTCAACCATTTCCACCATAACGTAAGTGATCTTGAGGTACTCGTCAGACAATTAGTTGAAGAAAATGATTATGGTCATCAAAGTTAGGAAGAAGAAATAAAACAGAGAAGACCTGATTAGGTAGCTACAGAATCAATGATAAAATTAACCCAAAAGATTTCCACAGGACAGGAAAATATAACATTAGCATACAAAATCAATAGTGTGTATATATGCACAAATAATAGCCAGGTATAAGATGAAGTTAATCCATGTACCTCAGTTATAATAGAAACAAGAAATAAACACTTATGGGCAAGCAGGAGCAGAGGAGTTTGCAGCCAATATGCAGAAAAACATAAACACGTCTCCTGATAAAAATAAGCTTGAATGGGTTGGTTCCCCCCTCAGTTGAGGTGACACATGTCAACCTTATCAACAGCTCAATTGTCTCTGACTTTACGTACAGCTTTAATGTGATCCCAGTGAAAATCTTAAGGAACGTTTTCTTGGAGCCACGATGTTGATTTTAAAATTTGTATAGCTCAATAAGCAGAAGAATAGCCAGAAAGATTCTAGAATGTAAGTCTGGGAGGGGGTTCGTCATGCTGGGTATCAAAACAAAGGGGCCGTAAGGGACCAGCACTCTGAGGGCCAGCGGGGCAGACAAAATGGGGGAGGGGAAGCAAAGGGCAAAAGGGAATATAAATTATTCAGTTTTGAAAATGAATGACATTCTGATCAATGTTTTTATCCTGGATGTGGCTGGAGGATATTGTGCTAATTGACTGAAATGAGCCAGACTCAAAAGGGCAAGCATAATAATAATAATAATAATAATAATAATAATAATAATAACAATTATATTAGTATTAGTATTATATACTGCTTCTTACAAGAGGGCCCCACCATAGTCAATTCAGGGAGACAGGAAGTAGCAGGTGGCTTCCAGGGCCTTCACAGGATGCTATCATCACGTGAAACTGGTTAAGAAGGAAGGAAGAAACAGGAGGGAGGGAGGAGGCAAAGGAAGAATGAGTAAAACTGAGCAAAATATTATCAACAGGGGACTCCTGGAAAAGATGTAGAGTTAGATTTTGCATGACATTTATTTTCAAATATTTTTATTAATCCAAAATATTTTCCAGACAAAAAGTAAAAAAATAAACGAAAAAGGCCAATGATAACAAAAGCTATCATGTCACCTGGCTCTCTTCCTACCTCTAAGCCTGGTGTCTGGCCTGGCAGCAGGCAGCTTTGTATTTGAAATCATACTGGTGTGTTTTAGATCAGCCCCCCAAATTGTTGCCGTGGGGGACCTCCACATTTAGCGATGATAGACACTGAAGAACAATACCTGGAGATATTTAGACTTCAAGCAGTTTCATGTCTTTCCCTTAACAACTCAGCTTTCAGTCTGAGAGCAGAAGAAAAAAAGAAAATAAAAAGGAAATGAGAAAAAAACATCAAAATACTTCTTTGAATTTATGCCTCATAATTCTGCACAGATCACATAATTAGAACTCCAAATCCATGCTACTTTAACTTGAAATGAATTGGAAATGTATGCCATCTTTTTTCATCTGAAAAGAAAGCAATGTTACTTCAAAATATTTCTTGCCTCCTTTTGCTTCATGATAGTTCATAGTCGCATTGAAATAATTTTAAGTTAATGACCTTCATTTTTTAGCATGCACACTGATCCACTGACTGTGGACCATATAACACATGGGCCTTCGGGGGAAATTCCAGATACAAACCAGAGCACTGTCTGAGATAAAAGTGGATGTGGAATGTACCCACCAATAGTGACTGTTGAGGGCCACAGCAGAGTTGGGATGATGCATGGCATTTTTGCCAGAAGAAGTGGTTGAGAGGTGACGCCAGGGAGCCATTAAGATGATGACTTTTGAGTTCTCACGGAGTTCCTGTTGAGTTCCGGTTGAGCTCTCTCGGGGATTCCTGAAGAGTTAGCATTGGTTGGAAAAGTTCCAGTGGTGGGAGCTCCAGTTGGTGTGGTGTGTTCCTGGAGGAGCCGCGTGGGTGGCATTCGAGAGAGTTCCTGGGGAGTGTGCTGGTGGAGTTCAGAAATGAAGTATGTTCCTGCTTGAGTGGCTCGTGATTTTGCGCAGCCAGACTGTGGCAAGTGATGACAGTATGTCTACTCTTGTTAATGTCTACTTCACAGCCCACATGCACACATGTGCATGCATGTTCAACCCATGTGTTGGCTGAATGACATTCAGGCTTTTTTCCCCCTCCATAAAGATCATTCTTTTTGAATCTGAACTCCAGACTTGCTTAATCACAATTGAAGTGTGATAGAAAATCGTGGTCTCTTTTGCTTGCTCATTAATCAGATCAAATATATGAAACCACCATGTTTAGAACATTGCAAATGAGGGATAATTGTTGGTTTATCCCCTTAATTTGCATTTGGAGATGCAGTGAGATATGATAGACAGTCAACGGAGAGATCAGTGAGAAAGCCATCCTGAGACTTGGGCTCAAAGCATGGATGTGCTCTGGCTTCTCGGAGAGACAGCCTGTGAGGGAGGCAGGAGAGAACAGGACCGGGAAGGTGAGTGGACAGTCATGATTAAGAATGCCAACCCAGCAGGTTCAGTCTTCTTCCCTAGGCATTGGGTGGCCCTTGGCCAGGGTGCGACACGATCGAAGCTCTGTTGTAGGAAGGATGGTGTGCACAGGGAGGAGTGGGTCCTAAAGGGGGAGTCAGTGGCCCAGAAAGGAAGGTGAGGGAACTGCATCTGTTCCTATCGATGCCATAACATATGAGCACAAGCACAGTGGCTAGAACCATAACAGTTGATCATCCTACCCTCCCGAAGGTGAGTTTTCTTAAAACTAAGGTGACTTCAGGGGAAAATCATCTCACTTTTTGTGGGTGCTAGGGGCCACCCACTTCTTGGCTCATGGAGGCTTTCTGCATCCTCCAGGTCAGGAGGACATCATCTTCAAATCCTTATTCCTCTGTCTCCCGTGCAGTTCTGTCACAGGGCTGGAGGGTGCAGAGGATGTCCTTAAAAGGAAGAAGACCTCAAATTACGACATGAGAGTCTTTCGCTTCCTCACAGAAGGTGATGTAAAGATGGGTCAAAGTGAGACACAGATCTGTTTAATAAGGAAGAAAACAAGGGCACACACAGAAGGGTGTGATGTGGGTGCGGGCTTTGCTCTGTGTGTATATATGCTGATCTACAGCACAAGATGGGAGAGGGTGTTTCTCGTTCTCCCGTGCTGGTTACTTGACATGTTGATAGTTACTTGTTAGGGGTTTATTTTCTTCTTTGCTTTTGATGAAATGTCTCAGCTAGCTTCCCCATCTTGGGCTTCTTCATCATTCCACTCAGTGGATGTGAACTGTACTACATTTTTGGAACCCTGAGGGTTTGATGGAGACCAGGAGGAGAAACAAAGCAATCAGATCCTAAAAATATAAATCACAGAGCATGTGTTTGTTGAGCAGGAGCATTTTTTTAGGCCCAAGTCAGGAGAGAGGCTATTGACAGATCTGCTCACAGGTCTCATAATTGATCTCTAGTGTATTTGTGTTCAGGGTATATGGTGGTGGCGTTTAACCCTGGACTTTCAATCATGGCCACTCGTGTGTTGTCCCCCACCCCTTTCTACACATCCTTATGCCTTCTAGCCTTGCTCAGTGCCAATAGGGGCTCCCGATGAGCCTCCCTGAGCATCTGTCCTGGCCACTCATGGGGGACAGGATGCAGGGATTCCACAGGCCTCCATCTTCACCGTGGAGCTGTGGGGGATGGCAATGCAAAATTGGCAGGCACTGGATGAGGGAGAGGAACATTCTTAGCAGAGCATTATGATACTGCCGTCAGAAGTGAGGAAGAGAATCCAGAAACAGAAGACTCACCCCGGAGTGCAGAAACCAGGAAACCCAACACAAGCCCTGCACCAGGTTCCTGGGACTGGCCCTGGTCTCTAAGGCCAGTCCTCCTGCCTGTGCCCCAAGAGGGAGCAGGTGGAGGCCCCTGGGTGTTGGGTGCCTGTGTCCATTGCCTTCTGGGTCACTAGGCGTGTGTACCCTGTGCCCTGTGGGTTGAATCACTTCTGTGCATATGCTCTCAGCAGGAGTTTAGGAGGAATTCACAGCTGAGCACTTTCATCCCAGTAAAGCCACAAGGCCTGCTGATAACTCTTTAATTGAGTTACATTAGGTACTTATGATACTTCAGCTGGTGTTCCTAGGTCACTGTTAGTACAGCTCATCCCCAGAAAGATCCATAAACACAGATTTGATGTTTGAAATGCATGACAACGTTGGCCAGGAATTATATAATTCATGCATAAGAAACTACACACTTATATGGATGATATAAATATTAACATTCTTTATTTTAAGATATATTCAATGAGTTAGTACCAGGTCTATGAAACATATTTAGTAATAAAAACAATAATGGCGCCTGTGAAGATATGGAATCAATAGTAGCTTCAACTCTAGTGTATGCTTTAAATGATAGTATTCTGTAGGTGAAAGGATTTACATAGGCCCCTCTAGAAAGGTTTCTAAGCTACTCTTTGTACTTAAAATTAGTAGAAAATGAATACGTGAGTGCATATGTGTATGATGTGTATGTGTGTCTATAGTTTATTCACAGGTCAAACTTCAAAATATATAAAAGAGTATAAAATAAAAGTTGTCCTGACATCCTGTCCCTTGGCACCTTAGCTCCCTTTCCCAATAAGTGTCTCCATTTCTGTGCACCCTAACAGCATGCTTACATAAGTAGATTCATATTTGTGTGTATTTGTGGTTACATGAATTTATATAATGATGCATAACCAAGTGATAAAATCACATGTGTAGCATGTCTGTGTGGACTAGTATGTGTGTGTATTCCTCACTACTGTGAACATAGAGGAAAAGGAAAGTGTGCAATAGTACAATCAGTGCCAATTTGCAAAAAAAAAAAAAAAAAAAAAAAAGCAAGCATCTGAGTTCCTGCAGGTAAGCAGACCCGGATTCTGCTCAGTTGCAGACACAGGGATGCTGTCCAAGTAGACAGGGAGAGAAGACAGCACTGTCAAGTGTTGGTCACTTACACTGTTAGAATGTCCCCCCAGTGCAGGAACATTGGGGTAAGGAAAGCTCTAGAGGAGTTTAGTGAACCCCTTTAGATCCTCCTCTTCCCTTGTCGGAAGCAGACCCTGGCCTTAGCAGGCAGCAGAGGAGATGTGGAGCCAGAGGCCCTCAGAGGCGGGCAGCCTGGCCTCCTCTCTAGCAGTCGGCTCTAGGTGAGCAGAGGGCCACCTCTTCCCTGGGTCAGAGGCCCCAGAGCAGGCAACCAGGGCTCACAGTGAGGACAGAGCCTCAGATTGCCACACCAGCAAACCATCCCCTGCCCTTCTGCTGTGGTAGCCCAGGCCCCATTGTGGTGGCTCAGCTGTGACTTATATGACCTCCCCCAGGTGACTGCCTTCTCCAGAAAATTATGAGAAAATACAAGGTGGGGTTACTAAGCCCAGGGACAGTTTGTACCTAGCAAAAGTATTCAGGCAAAAGCCCCGCATCCAGAAGCTGAGAAGGGCAGCTACCTGGCCTGTAGAGGGCCTTGGCTTCCCTAAGTGTCACGAGTCTTCTGGGGCCTGGCCCCAGAGTGGCCTTGCTGGAGGCAAGGGGGCCTTTAAGAGGTGTGGCCTTGTGGGAGGTCCTTGGTCATGGGGGTCATGCCCTTGAGGGATGGAGGTAGGTTGTGACACCCTAGTGAGCTCTTCCAGAGTAGCCAGAGCCCCTGCAGGAAGCCCTGGTAGGGAAAGGGCCCTGGCAGGTCCAGGCCCAGCTTCAAATTCTCTAGTTCCCTTGATGGTTGCAAAGCTCAGAGTGTAGGTTCTGTGTCTTCCACAGGGGCTAGAAAGGTGCCAGCAAAGTGTCACCTCCACTCACTGTGGGCTACACATGGACACAGCAGGTTTCTCTGAGCTTGGGTTTGCCCTTCTGTGGGCCATTCTTACCCTCTCACTTGCTGTCTAGGCCAAGTGTGCCATGAGGACTGTGGGAGGGCGCTGCGCACCTGGGAAGTGCTGTGTGGAGCTGGGAGTTTCCAGATTCTGAATTAAAATGAAAAACAAAACAACAAAACAGAGACCCACATGGAGCTCAGACCGAAGTCCAGGACCACCTGCCAACCTGTGCAGGAGCCCAGGCCCAGGGGAGGCCCATGTCTGCCGCACCTTCCCCTCTTGGGAGCCCAGATCTGACCCACTTCCTTCTTGGGACACTGCAGCCATTGTCATAGTCCTCCGCATGCAGTAGCCTCCACCTTAGGACAGTGGACAGGGCCTAGAAGCAGCTGCATCTTGGAACAGGAATCCCAAAGCCAGTGCAAAGCCCACCCTTTAAGTTTCATCTCTAAAAGATGTTGCATCCATTCTGAGACACCTCCACTGATACCTCTAGTTACCTCCGCTATGGCTGCCACCACCTACACTTGCAGTAGGGTCTGTAAGCCCAATCACAAGGTGAGGTACATATAATCCTCACAGATAATGCAAGACTGTAGGGTAGAAACTGTAATATCTCAGATCCACACTGCAAGAAAGGAAGACAACATGAAAAAACAAGGGAGTAAAGTGTCCCAAACAAACCAGGATCCCACAAGAACAGAACCCGGGACAGCAAAGTTGATGAAATGTCAGAGAAGGAGTTCAGAAGGTTCATAATTAAAATGAACTGTGATTAAAGAATGACCTAAATGAGCAAATACAGGCAAACATTAATCACTCCAACAAAGAGATAAGGGGACAAATACAGGTAGCAAAAGATTACTTCAATAAAGAGATAGAGATTCTGAAAAAAAAATAGCAGAAATCCTTGAAAGGAAGAAAACAATAAACCAAATAAAAAACTTGATAGAAAGCATCATCAACAAACCAGAGCACTTGAAAGACAGAATGTCAGATAATGAAGACAAAGTATACAACTTGGAAAATAAAATTGACCACACAGTGAATATGGTAAGAAACTATGAGGAGAACATCCAACAATTATGGGACTGCATCAAAAGACCAAATCCAAGAGTCACTGGGACAGAGGAAGGCACCAAATTTCATACCAAAGGAATGCACAATCTCTTCAAAGAGATAATATCAGAAAATTTCTCAAACATGAAGAATGAATTGAAAAATCAAATACAAGAGGATTATAGGACACCAGATATACAAAATTACAACAGATCTACACCAAGGCACATTATGATGAAAATGCCTAGCATACAGAATAAGGATAGAATCTTCAAGGCTACAAGAGAGAGGAATCAGATCATATGTAGGGGGAGACCTACAATAAATAAAATTTGTATCTCAGCAAATTTTTCAACCCAGACCCTCAAAGCCAGAAGACCATGGAACAACATATACCAAGCTCTGAAAGAAGATATATGCCAACCAAGAATACTATATCCAGCAAAATTAAGCTTCAGTTTGAAGACAAAATAAAAACCTTTCATGATAAACAAAAGTTAAAAGAATTTGTAGTGAGAAAGCCCACACTACAGAGCAAAATATTCCAGGAGGAGAAAGCGAAAACCAACAATGAAAATCAGCAAAGGAGAGGTTGGGGCTGTAGCTCAGTGGCAGAGTGCTTACCTAGAATGTGTGAGGCACTGGGTGCAATCCTCAGCACCACATAAAAATAAATAAATAAAATAAAGGCATCTGTCCATCTACAACTACAAAAAGTATTTAAAAAATAAATTAAAAAAAAGAAAATCAGCAAAGGGAGGAACTATACTAAAGGAAAAACTAATCAAAGGGAAAACCATGTTAAGTAAAAAACCCAAAATAAACAAAAATGTCCAGGAATACAAATTGTATTTCAATAATAACCCTGAATATTAATGGCCTAAACTCATCAATTAAAAGACATAGACTGACAGATTGGATTAAAAAAAAGACCCAACAATATTTTGCCTTCAAGAGACTCATCTCATAGGAAAAGACATCTACTGACTGAAGGTGAAAGGGTGGGAAAAACGTACCACTCACATGGACTTGCATGAACAAGCAGGAATTTCCATCCTCCTGTCAGATAAAGTGGACTTCAAACCAAAGGTAGTGAAAAAGGATAACAAAGGACATTTCATGGTGCTTAAGGGATTCATGCATGAACAAGACATAAGAATCATAACTATCTAAGCCCCAAACAAATGGGGCATCTGTGTATGTCAAACAAACTCTACTCAAATACAAGAACCAAATAGACCACAACACAATAACACTGGGTGACTTTAATCACTTGATTGATAGATCTTCCAAAATAAAACTAAACAAAGAAACTATAGAACTCAATAATATAATCATAAGTTGGACATAACAGACATATATAGAATATTCCATCCATCAACAAGTGAATATTCTTTCTTCTCAGCAGAACATGGTTCCTTCTCCAAAATAGACCATATGTTATGCCAAAGAGTAAGTCTTGGCAAATACAAAAAGAGAGAGAGAGAGAGAGAGAGAGAGAGAGAGAGAGAGAGAGAGAGATACTACCCTGCATTCTAATTGACTATATTTAAATGAAATTAGAAATCAATTATAAAATTAAAAAGAGAATCAACTCCAACACATGGAGACCAAACAATATGCTATTGAATGACACATGAATAACAGGAGACTTCAGGGAGGAAATAAAAAAAAAAATTCTTAGAGTTAAATGAGAACTCTGATATGACTTATCCAAATCTTTGGGACACTATGGAGGCAGCACGAAGAGGAAAGTTCATTGCATGGAGTTCATTCATTAAAAAAAAAAGTTAACAAAAAAATGACATGTCATTACAGCTCAAAGCTCTAGAAAAGGAAGAACAAACCAACACCAAAAGTAGTAGATGACAGGAGATAACTAAAATCAGGGTGGAAAGCAATGAAATTAAAACCAAAGAATTCAAAAAATTGACAAAACAAAAAAAAGCTGGTTCTTTGAAAAAATAAATAAAATTGACAAACCCTCAGCCACCCTAACAAAAAGAAGGAGGGAGAAAACTCAAATTAGTAAAATTTGTGATGAAAAAGGAAATATCACAACAGACACTACTGAAATACAGAAGACAATCGAAAACTATTTTGAAAATTGATACACTAATAACATAAAAAAACTTGAAGACACCAACACATTTCTAGAGGCAATAGATCAACCCAAACTGAGTCAAGAGGACATGCACAATTTAAGCAGATCAATTTCAAGTAAGAAAATAGAAGACACCATCAAAAACCTACAACCAAGAAAAGCCCAGGACCAGATGGATTCACAGGTGAGTTCTATCAGACCTACAAGAAAGAATCAATACCAATACTCCTCAAATTATTCCATGAAATAGAAAAGGAAGGAATCCTTCTAAACTCATTCTACAAACCTAGTATCATCCTGATACTAAAACCAGGCAGAGATACCTCAAGGAAAGAGAATTTCAAACACAAATATTCCTGATGAATAGTGATGCAAAAATTCTCAGTAAAATTCTGGCAAATCACATACCAAAACATATTTTAAAAATAGTGCACCATGATCAAGTGGGGTTCATTCCAGGGATGCAAGAGTGGTTCAACATACATAAATCAATAAATATAATTCATCATATCAATAGACTTAAAGATAAGAATCATATGATCGTATGGATTGAAGTAGAGAAAGCATTTGACAAAACACAGCACCCATTTATGTTCAAAATACTAGAAAAACTAAGAACAGTAGGAAATACCTCAACATTGTAAAAGAAATCTATGCTAAACCCAAGGACAACATCATTCCAAATGGTGAAAAACTGGAAGCATTCCTTCTAAAATCTGGAACAAGATAGGAATGCCCTCTTTTACCACTTCTATTCAACATAGTCCTTGAAACTCTAGACAAAGCAATTAGACAGATAAAAGAAATGAAAGGATTACAAATAGGAAAAGAAGAACTCAAACTATCATGATTTGCTGACAACATAATTTTATACTTAGAGCATTCAAAAAACTCCACCAGGAAACTTCTAGAATTATTTAATGAATTCAGCAAAGTATCAGGAAATAAAATCAATACCCATGAATCAAATACATGTTGATTCATTATACACAATTACAGCACAACTTTTCATTGCTCTAATTGTACATAGTGTCACACCATATGTGCAGTCTTACATGTATCTAGGGTCATGATGTCCATTTCATTCTAACATCATTCCTGTTTTCCTATACATCAGTGATGAATCTTCTGAAAGAGAAATTAGGAAAACTGCCCCATTCACAATAGCCTAAAAAAAATACTTGGGAATGAATTCAACAAAAGAGGTAAAAGACCTGAAAACTATAGAACCTAGAAAAAGAAATTGAAGAAAACCTTAGAAGATGGAAAGATCTCCCATGCTCTTGGATAGGCAAAATTAATATCGTCAAAATGGCCATAATACCAAAAGCACTATACAGATTCAATGCGATTCCAATTAAAATTTTAGCATAATTCTGTATAAAAATAGAAAAAGCAATCATGAAATTCATTTGGAAAAATAGGGGCCCCAGAATAGCCAAAGCAATCCTTAGCAAGAAGAGTAAAACAGGAGACATCATAATACCTGACCTTAAACTATATTACAAAGCTATAGTAACAAAAAATGGCATGGTATTGGCACCAAAATAGACATGGTCTACCAATGTTACAGAATAGAGGACACGGAGACAAACCCACATAAATACAATTATCTCATACTAGACAAAGGAGCCAAAAACATACAGTAGAGAAAAGAGAGTCTCTTCAACAAATGGCGCTAGGAAAATTGGAAATCCATATGCAACAAAATGAAAATAAACCCCTATCTCTCACCATGCACAAAACTCAACTCAAAGCAGATCAAGGACCTAGGAATTAGTTCAGAGACCCTGCACCTAATAGAGGAAAACTTAGGCCCAAATCATCATCATGTCGGATGAGGCCCTGATTTCCTTAACAAGACTCCTAAAGCACAAAAAATAAAATCAAGAATTAATAAATGGGATGGACTCAAACTAAAAAGCTTCTTCTCAGCAAAAGAAACAATCAATTAGGTGAAGAGTCAGCCTACATTTTGGGAGCACATTTTGCCACACACATGTCAGATAGAGCACTGATCTCTAGGATACATAAAGAACTCAAAAACTTAACAAACAAACAATATAATTAATAAATGGGCTAACGGGCTGAACATTCAGTCAACAAATATATGAAAAAATGTTCAACATCTCTAGAAATGCAAATCAAAACTACTCTAAGATTTCATCTCACACCAGGCAGAATGGCAGTTATCAAGAATACAGACAACAATAAGTGTTGGTGAGGATGTGGGGGAAAAGGCACACTCATATATTGTTGCTGGGGCTGCAAATTGGTGCAACCAATCTGGAAAGAGATTTCTTGGAATACTTGGAATAGAGCCACCATTTGACCCAGCTATCCCACTCCTCAGTCTATACCCATTAAGATCAGCCTACTGTAATAATGCAGCCACATCAATGTTCATAGCAGCTTGATTTATAATAGCTAAACTGTGGGAGCAAACTGGATGTCCTTCAATTGTGAATGGATAAAGAAACGGTGGTGTATATACACAATGGAATATTACTCAGCATTAAAAGAGAGTAAGATCATAGTATTTGCCCATAAATGGATGGAGCTGGAGAATATTATGCTAAGTGAAGTAAGTCAATGCCCAAAATCCAAAGGCCAAATGTTCTCTCTGACAAGTGGATGCTGGTCCAAAATGGGGGGAGGGGGGAAGCAGTGGAAAAATGGAGGAACCTTGATTGGGCAAAGGGGAGGGAGGGTGGGGAGGGTGCATGGGGGCAGGAAAGATGGTGGAATGAGATGGACACCATTACCCTAGGTACATATAAGACTGCACTTATGGTATGACTCTACATTGTGTACAACCAGAGGAAAAAAAAAGTTGTGCTGCAATTCTGTACAATGAATCAAGATGCATTTTGCTGTCATATATACCTAGTTAAAATAAACAAACAAACAAAACCCCAAAAAGATTCAGACCATGAATACCATGGCACCAGCAGATAAGAAGGCACCTAGTGCAGGTGGCACAGAGAGCCCTCTGGACACGTTGCTGTGTGACCTAGAGAATGCTACTTTATTTCTGTGCTTGACTTATTTGTCCATAAAATAAAATGAAAATATCCACCTAGCAGATGAGCTTATATAAGTAAAGTGTTTCAAACATTTCCAGGTAAGTTGCAAGTGTCAAATGAGTTCTTTCCATCCAATAAGATTGCGAGAAGCTTACTCTGTCTTCATGGTTCTCTGGACATTTTTATTTTGACAATATATGGTCAATTCATAGCATTTCAAACATGGAGCAAATTTGAACTGCCACTCACGGGACCCAGTCCTCTCCCAGGGTTGCCAGTAACCCAACAGATGGCTGCCCCTCCTGCTTCCTTGTTCTGAAACAGGAACAGGAGGTCAGTAACTTCAGCCCTTATTGTGCATCTTTAATGATTTGACTCAGGAAAATACCCAGGAAGGAAATGATTGAGTCGGGCATAAACTCACCCACAAGCGTTAACTTCTGATAGTCAACGGGTCATGCAGAAAGGTCACTAAATGTGCAGCATCACTACTAACATCTGAATGTGCCCATTCCAACGCAGCCTGCGGCAAGGCCAGTTGTATTACAAGTCACAAGTCACTTACGCCAGCAGAACAACCACTTCACCCTTATTTTGTATTCCTTTTATGACTAAGGAAGCTGCACAATATTTTTTCTCAAATGCTTGTTGACTTTTTCCACTCGACTTGCCTATTAATACCCTTTATCCATTTATTTTTATCTTGATAAATTTCCAAACTTTCTGTTCTGAGAATATTTGTGATATCTCACTAGTTTTGCAAATATTTTCCCTCACATATCGGTTGCCTTTTAGTTTTGTTTTGGCATCGTGCAAAGAAGAGGGATTCCAAAATGTTGTCTAGTTTAAGTGGTTTGGTGTGGTTGATTCCTTAGTTTTTATGATCCGAAGGCCTTTCTTGCCTACGTATCACATCAGGATCCACGTCTCTTGTTTCTCTGTGCTTTTGATAGGTGGTTTCATGGCAAAGTGGAAACTGTTCTGTTTTGTAGCTCCTTTCTTTAGCCCATTGTTCTCTCATTCTGGTGAGACCATCGGGCACCCATTGACCCACAAAGGGAAGGCAGCAGGGGGAAATGAGAAATGCAGGTGATGCTGTGCCTCCTGAGAAGGGTCCTGTTCACCCCTCTTCAGCCCCCAGCCATCCTCACCCTTTGCCCGTGTTTGCAGGGGCAGGGGCAGAGCCTGCAATCTTTCTCAGCTAATGTCCACAGAGAGCTGCCAAAGCTTCTACAATTGGTTGTTCCAAAAGTGGCCCTGAAGGAAGACGTCATGACAAGCCTGCAGCTAATTGCCCTGGAGAGAGCTGTAGAGTTTAATCTCTTGGAGTGTAGCGGATGCTTCCGCCAAATGCTTTCTTATGTCCAAATTGGTCAGGAGAGCCTGAAAGAAAGCCTGGGAGGCAGCCGGCTTCCCAGGCAGGAGCACATCAGCAGCCTTCTTGACTCTCCCTGAGCTCCACACAGTATGGACGGAATCCCTATGTCATTATTGGAGAGCAATGCCGAGGTGACCGAAAACTCCAAATTAGAGTTTAAAAAGCCCCCGTCACACAGATACTGGCTTGAAAGATGTGCAGCGGAGAAGTCAGTCATCTTGCTGCATTTCTGACCCAGAGAACCAGGAACTGTGAGCTCCTAAATATACAGGGGTTATTTGAAAGTGACTTGGGGAAATGACAGAGCATGAAATAATGGGCATCTACTTGCGCTAATATGGTGGAATACTGCAGAGAATCCTGTGGTCCCCCAGCCCTTTCTTTCAATAAAGGGAACCCGGGATCCCTGAAGAAATGGCTGTTTCTAGGACTAAGACAGGGAAGACAGAAGCTGGGCCTGGAGCACCTTCCTGGTGAGAAGGTAAGAAATGGCTGGACAAAAGCCACTGTTGAGGGGCAATTGAAGAAAAGGTCAAAGAGAACTCTTGGCCAGAACTGAAAATGTTTGGGTAACAAGCCCAAAGGACAATGGCCTAAAGTAGAATAGCCACAGAGAGAACAGGAGGTCAGTAACTTCAGTATAAGAGAGCTATCTGTGAATTCATGATTAAATAAACGAATACATCAATGAGAAGAAATAAGACTCACAGGAAGAATGATTCCAGATCATACATAGACTCTTTTTGTTGTTACTACTGAGGCAATCTCACATTTAAAAAATTTATTTTGTTTTGGTGCATTACAATTCTATAGGATAGTGGGATTCCTTATGCCACATTCACACAAAATGCACAGAAAATAATTTGCTCGATTTTCTTCCCCAGTAATTACAAGTACATATTCTTCCCTCAACGGGCTGGAGCATGCTCCCTGCTCCTGCAGTGTGGGCTGCACCTGAAGACCAAGGCCAGGCAGGGATTAGAAGTTCCCCGTCAACTCCACTGGTAGGAGCCTGGCTGGTTCTCATGTCTCAGAATCAAATTTGAAATGCAAGTCTCACCTCCACGATTGTCAGTAGCATCTCTCATATACGCCATTAGTCAGTGTCTCCAGGAACAAGCACCTTCCCCAGTACTTGTGGGGTGGGAAACTTGATTATCTCTATTTTACAGTTCAGGAAAGCAAGGGTTAGTTTGCTGAAGGGCCTTGTCACAAGGTCACTCAGAGACTTAGCAGTTATTCTGTAGTTTTCTTCATTGCTTAGGATGCTAAGACAGATGGAACGACTCTTGATCTAAACTGCATCAAAAACATCTGAAATGGTTTATTGTTTACAACATGGGGCTTTCTGGGTGCAAGGGGAAGCCAGTCCCCTGAGTGGAACAGAGGTGGCAATGGAGGAATGGGTGCCTTTGCTTTTTGCTGTTGGCAGGAGGTGGGGCTGGGGTGAGGCTTCCCTTGCTCAGACCAGGGTTTCTGTGACATGAACCTGCAAGTGCTCAGAAAACCAGGTGCCAGATTGTCATCCAGGTTTGCTCAGATAAGGTCAAGAGGGGAGCAGATGAGGGATCATGTCAGTCATCACAGTGGGCAGAGGAGTCTCAGGACTCCAGAACCACTAGGGGACTTCCACCACACAGTCCCTACCTGGCACATGCACCAGCACAGGTACACATGGTCACACAGTGGGTGGATGTGCTCTCCAGCCCATGCCCTGACTGCTCCCTCCAACATGTGGACCTCAGTGTCTCCCAGGCACATTGGATATAACCCGAGTGACAAGGTTACAGGATTGTCATGGGAACTGAGCGAGAGAGCGATAGAGAGGTGTGTGACCTGAAGCCTCGTGTGTAAGTGGTATCAACTCTTACTCACTCTAGGTGACCTGAGGAAATAAGACCCAAGGCAGCATGATGACAGAAATGCATTCAGGATGCAACATGGATCCACAGCACAATGTGTCAACACAAAAGAACTTGAAGGAAAGTCTAGCTACATAATTACATGCTAGAACCCGGGTGTAGCTTAATGTCAGAGCACTTGCCTAGCACACAAGGCCCTGAGATCCATCCCAGCATACCACACACACACACACACACACACACACACACATAAAACAGTGAAAAAAAATGCTAGTCTTCCTAATTGTCACATGAGAAAATATTCAAAAGTTTGAGGTGAGGTGACCTGCTTCAGGAATAAAAGTCTCACTATTCAGCCAGAATGTGAGATGTACAGGAGCTATTTCCCAGCACTGCCTAGGGAGCAAAGGAGAACTGAGTCTCCTTGGGCATCATGAAACAAGACCTCCCCAGTCTACAAGGCACCCACTAGAGGAGCTTGGTAGATGTTTACTCCCTCTAGGAGGCCAGGCAGCACTATGGCTCCATCCCTGGGGAAACAGCAGCCCTCAGAGCTAAGACCAGCTTCTCCTCCACGGCTTTCTGGGTAAGCCCTCTGTGCACCCAGGATACAGAAGGCTCACAGTGGGGCTAAAATGAAAGCTCACTTCCAAAGATGGGCATTATTCTTCAAATGCCTGCCGATGCACACAACAACACAGGTTTGTTTTTAGGAAAACAGAATTAGCACAAGCCCCAGCAGCCGGACCCTCCTAACAGAGCTATCGAGGGCATTCTGCTTCATGCAAAGCAAGGGGAAAGGGCTTCCTGGAGTAATGAATTAGCCACCAGGTGTTCACCAGGAGACCCAGACCTCAGAGGGCCATTTACTACTGGCCTAAGACTTTTCAGGATCTATATTTCTCATTAAAATAAATCTATCTTTAAGACTTTTAACATAGCAAATGAACAATAGAAAAAATAAGCTGTTTCCCCATATAACAATAATTTTATCATTCATTTTAAACTTTTTTTTTGTTCTTAAGTGCAACAGCATGATCTCAGTTGTTTAATTGGAAACAGAGATTAAAACCGGTTTCCCTTTCCAACCCAGAAGGATCAGAATATAGAAGCAGACAAAATATGGGAAGAGAAAAAGCCAATACTTCTTATTTTCTTCTGGGAGAAAAAGCCAATTTGTAGGCCTATGGAGTAGGTGTTTGCAGAGCTGACCTGGAGGGTCAATCTCTGGTGTGTGTGTGCATGTGTGTGCGTGTGCATAACCAGAAGGGATAATTGGGCTGCTGGCATGCAAGCCAGCTGCAGGACCAACCTGCAGGAGGATGGAGCTATGGGCAGGTGGCAAGTCTATACACTGCTTTTGCCAAGCCCAGGGAGTGTCCTTGAACTTTAATCACTCAGCTTTTTATAATAGAGAAAATAGTCAGACTGTTTTTTCAGTAAGAATTTGTTAGTACTTCATTAGCTGTGGTCTCTGTTGAATGGAGGGGGAGAAACCCCCAATAGTTCATGCCATGGATTCACTTTATCCCCAGCACTCTGTACTGTGCATCTATTATTAGAGTCTCAATGGTAGTCACATGACCCTTTTGTGCAAAGGAAGGGTGATTGAGGAATACTGTCCTCAAAGATAGCAGTGACATTTCACAAGAAGTCGGTGGAGGTAGAGCTTGCAGTGGCTGGTTAAATGTTCATTGCTTGTGGATCTTGGGTCATCCCCACATTTGCACTATTATAAACAACATGGATGTGAACGTATTTGAGTCCAAATCCTTGAAAGCAGTATGGGATTAATTCCTTGGGGTGGATGTCAATGACGGAGATTTCTAGAGGTTTGGTTTTCTAAAGTTTTTAATGTGTGTTGCAAAAGCGCCCTCAATAACATCTCTAATAACAGAAACCACCAGTGGCCCATGTGAGTGCCTATCAGTTTATATCTTCCAACTCTGGGTATGGTAGTACTTTTATACATGCTAATTCTATATTACCATCATGTTAATTTTGGTGTTAAAATTATACCTATTTGATTCTCGGGACATCTGAGCATCTCTCATTTCTGTAGTGCTCACTGCTGCTCTTTCTTTGGCTGATGCCTATTCATGAATGTTGTTCATTTTTCTCTTTCATTTCTGTTTGAATTATTTATGTATCAGGGATATTGTCAGAGGTTCCAATTTTTCCTTCCTATTTGAGAAATAATTTTTAAGAATAATTTAATACAGATTTAACATTTGACCAAATAGATCACAATACTTCTTAAGATTTGAGCTGCAGGTCATCGTGTTCCAAAATTAGTGTGCACTGTTTGACAGGAAGAGTGTCATCAAAATCACCTTATACCGAGTCTTACTTCAATAGTAACTCATTCTCAACATGCATAGCCACAGGACTGTGCTCTTGAAAGTCCTTTAACCAAAGGCACAGGTTTGTTAAGATGCACCCTAGAATATTTCCTTTCATCAGTTTCTTACCTTCTAATCCATATCACTTCACTTTGTTTCATATTTGCACTATTTATAGATTACTGATACTAAACACTATTTATAGATTACTGATACTAAACAAGGTGCAATTAAATAATAACATACAGAAAAAAGGTTAAATCCTCATGACACACACAAAGACTGACATAATTGATAGTCATGCCCATACTGCATTTTTCCAATTCCCATTCTTACTTACCACCTCCTGCAGCTGACAATTCCTTCCCCATCCTTTCTGCCAATTTTAATGGTGTCATTAGCTCCTTCTGGAAGCTTCTACTGCAGCCCAGTGCTGTGCTAAGTCCCACCACATGTACTCCCCTAGTGCCCCAAGCAGGCCCCTGCTGCTGCACTAATCATAGGGATCTAAAGCAGCCAGCCGTGTGCTGCTCAGTCCCGTAAAACCCCTGGAGGAGAAGGACTGTGTTTTGTTTATACCTGAAATTTCAGGGTTTTGTACAGTGTTTTGCATGGTAGTGGCTAAATAAACTCCTTGAATGAGAGAATTAGAAAATAACAGTTCTAAAATCCATGATATTTTACTGTACTTATCGGCAAAAGGCCAAAGAAGGAGCCATTATTTTTAATTTAAGAGGTGTGAAATGTCAGGCTCTGGTTCCAGCTGTATTTACAGTTCAGTAAAGGTTTATAATGATTTATTAAATCTGCATTTCCCATATGGTCATCCTTAATCACTCATCACCCAGGGAGCTCTGGGCATGCTTGGCGCTGGGAGTAAAGCCAGGCTGAAAATATGCAAACGGTTAGAGCCTGAGCCCTCTATTTCTCTCACCTGGATCTTAGGATCTGGCCTAGAAACCCTGGTTTTGGCATCTGCACCTTACATATTTTTCACACTTGTATGCCTTGGCTAGGACAGGCTGGGGTAAAGTCATTGGTGGGAGATGTCCTTCATTAGAGGAGCTAATTCCAGTTGCTATGACAGAGAAATCTTGGGATTTTATTGGCTTAAGGCAGAAAAATTTTATTTCTCCTCTAAATCCAAAGTCATCAGGTAGCTCTCTTCCATATTGCAGCAATGAGGAAGGAGATTTGATAGGTTGCCTGGGCCCTTACCTGCGTCTGCCAGGATTGACAGCAAATACTAGCCCCGGGAGTCCACGGGTGCCGAAGAGCCTAATATCAGGGGACCCTGGGAAAGTAGGGGACACATGCATGTGGGATACTACCTGTCTTTGTTGCACATGAACAAGTATTTTCTTTATCTTTAAAATTCATCCTAACAGCTGTACAGGAGTAAAATCCTATCTCAAAAGATTCTTCCTTTCCTAAAGTACAAAATTTTATAATTTATTGATCATGTAGCAGTTTCTGGCTGAAGCTCAGAAATGTTTGACCTTCAAGTCATACTATGATAATTAAGTCAAACACGTTAAGAAAATTTTAAAAAATTATTTTATTTTTTTTTAGAGAGAGGGAGAGAGAGAGAGAGAGAGAGAGAGAGAGAGAGAGAATCCTAATATTTTATTTTTTTTAGTTATCGGCGGACACAACATCTTTGTTTGTATGTGGTGCTGAGGATCGAACCCGGGTCGCACGCATGCCAGGCGAGTGCGCTACCGCTGAGCCACATCTCCAGCCCTTAAAAAATTATTTTAAAAGATAGATTTGGAGTAGATAGTTGTCTAGTCTGTTTTCTAAACCTATTTATCCAATGTGCTTATTTTTCTTTCCCTCCCTCCTTCCTTCCTTCCTTCCTTTCTTTCTTTCTTTCTTTCTTTCTTTCTTTCTTTCTTTCTTTCTTTCTTTCTTTCTTTCTTTCTTTCTCCTTCCTTCTCCCCCCTCCTCCTTTTGAAAAATTGAAGTTCAGTTTCTTTTTTTAAATAGAACTTTTATTTTATGTTTTAGATTCAGATAAAATGGCAAGATGATACAGTTTTACATATACTCCCGGTTGACTAATTGCATCTTTGATTAGTGACGATTGTCACAATTTCTGAAAAAAAAAATAGATGCATTAACCAAAGTTCTTTTTTTATTCAGAATCCTTCAGCTCTACTTAATATCACTTTAGTTTCCCTATTCCATCTAGAAAACCACATTATATTTAGTTATTACATCCCCTTAGGCTCCTCCCAGTTGGGATAATTTTTGTTTTTGATGACCCTGATGTTTTTAAGGAGTGCTGGTCAGGTGTTCTGTGGCCTGGGTCTTGGTTGGGATGTGTCTTGACGTTTTCTCTGTGATCAGACCAGAGGTAGGAGTGATGAGAAAAACCACAGAGGTAGCAGGCTGTGCTAACCATATCCTGTCAAGGCGACATGTTGTCACTGTGGATGAGCACTGCCAATGTTGAACATGATCATGGGGCTGAATAGTGCTTACTGTGCTTCTCCTTCTAAAGTTACCCACCTCAGCACCTCACCCTTTGGAAGGAAGTCACTATGCACAGTTCCAAATTTTAGGATCCAAGAACCATGCTCCACATCTGTGAGGAGGCGTATCTATCTATAGAAGCTCTGGAACTCTTCCATGTTGGGGACAAGTCTATTCTCATCCCTTGCTCAGTACTTATTCGGTCATTTATTTCAGCATGGATAGTTGCTACATATTTTAAGATGAAGTGCAATCCATTTGACTTATTTATTTGCTCACATAATTCCAGGTTTGGCCACTGGAACCCCTTTCCATTGTTCTTGTGTCCATCTGATACATTCCAACAGTAGGAGATTTTTAAGCTCTTCCTTATTTTCTCCTCCACATACTTCAGGTTCATGCTATGTATTCCCTACCTTTTTTGTAAAGTCAGATTCTTTTCCAAAGATCCCTGGTTCATTTTATTAGAAAATGACATTAGAGGCAAGCATGAGGAATACAGAAAATGATAAATCCTGGCAAAGACCTGGGGGGATAAAAAAACTCTCATATACTGTTGGTGAGGGATGTAAATTAGTAGAGCCCTTATGGAATTCAGTATGGAGATTTCTCAAAAAGCTAAAAGTAGATCTACCATATGATCAAGCTTTACCACTCCTCAGTATTTACCCCCCCCCAAAAAAAAAACAAAAGCTGATTAATTTTAGAGATACCCACATACCCATGCTTATTGCAGCACAATGCACAACAGCAGCTACAGAATCAGCCTATCAATGGATGAATGGGTAAAAAAATATACACATAACACACAAACACACATACACAAAATACACACACACACACACATAAACAGTTATTTATATAATGGAGTCATATATATATGTATATATAAAAAGAGTTACATCTGTCTGTTTGTGGGTGTGGGTGTGTGTAGTGGAGAATATGTGTGTGTGTATTTAGATGATCCACTTCTCTCTATTAAGGATCTCCCAGCTACTCGAAGGGGCAATGACCTTAGACAAGCCACAGGTTCAACACTGCATTGGGCCAGTGCCCGCCCACTCCTCTCCGAGGTCCTATCAGGCACCTGCACTGTCCCAAGGGCTTTGCCCACGCACCTTTCTCACCTGCCTGGATAGCAGTCATCTGCTCTGGGACCCCAGCCCTCCTCTGCTCCCCATGTGATCTGAACACGACCACCATGCATGTTCCTGAGACACCAAGTGAGGACCACAGCTCACCAGGAATCCACCCGATGGATGGTGGAAAGATGAGGACCACACATGGGTCCTCAGTGGCTTTGCGGAGGGTGACCTAGAGGGGCTGTGGTGTGGACCGCGCTGGGCCAGACACGAATGGCATGTCCAGTAGGGCCCTGCAGGCTCATTGTGAGCATTATGCAGTCCTGACCTGGCAGAGGGCTGCTGCAGCTTCACACTTCTGGGTGCCAGGTGGACACAGGACACTATCGCCCAGATGTAGGACATCCCGCATCCCCCATGAAGGTCTCCTGGGAAGGGCTTGGAGCCCGCTCTGCACAGAACTGAGCCCCAGAGCCTGAGGGTTCTTGGGAGGGACCTGTGTCTTTGCAGGGGGTGTCATCAAGAACCCAGTGGATATCAGACCAAACCCCAGACCGTGGCCCAAGCTTAGAGCCAACACCGGCGCTGGGGAGGGAGATGACTATGGAACTGACTCAGACCCGGGTCCCTGCCTCCCTGACAGGATGCTCTGCTTTCCTCCCAGACCCTGGAGGGTCCTCATTAAGTCCTCTTCCTTGGCGCGGGGACAAGACAGCAACTCTCCCGCGCTCAACCAAAGGCCACTGTCACTCGGCCTTCTGTTCTTCAGAGACTTCCCACTCAGCACCTGGTTGCACCTGCCAACAATTTAAGTTAAATAGCTGAGGCAACTCTGAGCTTTGCATTCCTACATCATGAACTGCAGCTGAATTTGGCATATAAACCAAAACCCAACTTAAGAGCATATTCCCGGGTTCCAGCATATTCCAGGCAGTGACTAGGCACACCATGCCCCTACAAGGCAAATGTCCCCTCATACCCTGCCCAAGTGAAACAGCCACCTACCTGTAGCCAAGCAGGAGAGTTATCTAGTTTGCTTTCCTGTGCAGCCTATGGAACTCGCTGCTCACCTTGCTTGCTAGGCAGAGCCCTCTCAACCTCGTCTGCTTCTGCATTGTGCCCCATTGTGAATCATTCTCTGCTCAAGCTCTGCTAAATTTAATTTGCCTCGAGTTTTTCCTTTGACAGTATGTAAAATTGGCAGTGCTATTTGATTCAGATGCCCAAATATTGACTTATGGGGGCAAGCAAGCCTTCAGCAATCTAACTAATACAGTTCCAGGCAAGTCTGATATTCTGGAAATTCTAATGGAAAAATTTCCAAGGAAAAATACCATTTGGATTCACTTGTTGTCACATTGATTTTAACATTTCTGATGACCATCTTCACTCACAACTTATCAGGGAAGAAGACCTTGGGGATCACTCAAGCTGACATTTTTGTGGGTCAGTTTCTTGCTAAAAATAAATGATGAGGTGGTACTCTGAGTAGCAGTCAATCCACAGGGGATTTGTAATATGTCTGCTACTATTAGGATCTCCTAGAGCAAATGACAACTTTTACTATACTTGGAGATGAGAAAAATTTACTTGGTATATCAAACTAACAAATACAAGAGCTGATTGAAAACACACATACCACACATAGACTCAGACACTGCCACACAGAGTGGGTCTTCTTTAGCAGGGCTGACTCAAGTTTTCAACTATTGGAAATCACCTGGAAGTTCAACAGTAAGTGTTGGTAAAATAAATTATGTTAACAATAATGAGAAAATAACTATTGTAAAACAACTGATATGGTTAATAGAAATTATTGTAATCACTCTGAGCTTTGGTAATCCTCAGAATGTTCTAATCAATATGTACAAATGTTTCCTGTATCTTGGGAGTGTTTGCAGCAGTGAGCAGGCCTGTGTGGGTGATATACTCTGTTAGGCAGCCGTTGTTTTAATTAATTAATTTATTTATTTTGATGCTGGGGATTGAACCCAGAGGTGCTTTATCACTGAGCTACATCCTCAGCCCTTTTTTATATTTTATTTAGAGACAGAGTCTCTAATTTGCTTAGGGCCTTGGTAAGTTGCTGAGGCTGGCTTTGAACTTGCGATCATCCTTAGATAGCCATGGTGATGGCACAGCATAATACTACCCAAATCCTGGTTGCTCCTAAGTCAGGAATTTATTTTTATGGGACATATCCTGTGAATCCTGAAGGCACAATCCAGGCTTGGATACAGGCTGAGGGTTTGGTTCAACCTGACTTCACCTTTCCAAGTCTTTCATCCATTATTAGGAAAAACGATACTTCACAGGCCACCATTAAAGGTTTTCTCTATCAAGTGAAACACAGAGGAAAAAGCAAAAAGAAGTTGTGCTCTGGAACTCTGGGATACATCACCAAGGAATCTCAGGAGAAGCCACGAGACCCTTGATTCCTTCCACAGACTCTTGAAGTAGCATCCAGGTCTCCCCAGCAGCCAACCCTCTGCATGAGAAAGTGTAGATCTTAGGTTGATGGATGTTGTAAATGTGAACTTTTATTTCTGAAATCTGAAGATGCATAATGTTTTCCCCCTTATCTGGGGGATATGTTCCAAGACACCTAGTCTATAACGAAAACCATGGATAGTACTGAAATATACATACATTTTTGTGATAAAGGAGAACTTATGGAATAGGCACAGTAAATGATTAATAATAGTAACAAAACAGTACAGTTATAACCATATGCTACCGTGAAAAAGTGATTATGGTCTCTCTTGAAAGAATAATGACAAATATTAATGTTTTAGATGGTGGCTGACCACAGATAATGGAAACCACAGAAAGCAAAACTCCGGGTCACGTGTGCATGCATGTGTGTGCAGAGCTGGGATGGGATCCAGGGCCTTGCACGTGCCAGGCAAGCACTCTACCACTGAGCTACCCTCTCAGCCTTTGGATATCTTTTTGATGCACCCAAAGAGACAAAAGTCTTCAAGGGGATGCCATTCCCAGCACGAAAGTCTGAACCCAGAGAGCAGAGGTTCCTGCTCTTCTCCACCTGCCTGCCAGCCAGCTGTGTGTCCTCAGGGAGGCTCTTCTGATGCCTACAAGAAGAAGCTTCAGATGGCCATTTCTTAAACACGTCTATCTACTCTGCTTTTCTTCATAGTAGCATTCTGTTTATAGCAAGGAGAGTTGCAGGAGGTCCTCTGCATTCTCTGTTCTCCACGTTGTCTCATACGCATTGCATGGCACAGGAACTGAGAGGGCTTGGTCACGTCATTATTCTCTGGTCCGTAGTATATTATTCCCGGGCACACAGAGGACACTTATCACTTAACTAACAACACAGGCACATGAAGCCATGGAATGCACAGCACCATCTCTGCAGGAGAAGACCCTCAGCCCCCTCCCACTAGGTGCTCGCCCAAGCTCACCTCTTCCCCTTCTTCTTGCCAGGTTGCCCTCTCAATCAGTCTTGGTAGAAGTCTGGGTGGCAGAAGCACCATCTGTCCATGGGTACTAGGTAAAACTGAGTGAGACCGAGGTGTTCCTAAGAAGAGACAGCATTATAAATGATGTCTTCTAATGGTCCACACTCTGCCTGGAGTTGCTGGGTGCCCAGTGCTCAGAGTGGACTCAGGAAGGATCTCCCTGCCCTCCCTCTCCCTCCCAGGTGGTGTGACCAGTGAGAGCATGGGCAAGAGCAGGAAAAGAATGAAGGATGCGAATTGGAGAAGGTATGTTGCTGGTTCCCTTCCTGGAGCTTGATGATGTTGTCTGAGGTCACTGCCCTCTTGGGGTCCAGGTGCTGAGATCTGAGATTGACTTGCTCCCATTGACTGTTCAGGCCTGTGGGTGGTAATAATGGGCTGTATGGTCAGGATTCTCCAGAGGAGCAAATCAATAGAGTATCTAAATATAAGACTGGCTCACATGACCAGAGGCTGAATATTTCCTCAATGACCATCTGTGGCCTTCAGTGCAGGGTCAAAGTAGTTGCTCAGTTCAAGAAACTTCAGAATAAAGTAGAGGCCAGTGAGGCCCCAGTCCAAGGCCAGAGACCTGGAAGTCCCCTGGAAAACTGCTGATGCAAGTCCATGTTCAGACTGGAGACCCAGGAGTCTGGCCTCCACCATGACGGCAGCAGGTAAAGACTCACCCTTGCAGGAAGTCCCAGTGTGTGCGTGTGAGGACGCTTCACCCTCAACTTCTCCTTCTGTCCAGACCTGAGCCTGTTGGAGGGCTCCTCTCTCTCTCAGGGCAGGTTTCCCCAATGGGGTTGACTGACACCCTGTCTCTGGAAACATCCTCACAGCCACACCCAGAATGATGTGTTGGCAGTTTTCTACGTGTCCCTCAATCCAGTCGAGTTGACAACTGTGGTTAATCATCACTGGTCTTTATTGGTACCAGTCCTTAGACACTACATTTGTGATTTCCCTTCAACTGGCTTCTGCTTCTTGGTAAATGATTTCACAAATTATTGCCACTGATTATGGGAAACAATTTTAAGGCTTGGTGCTATTAGGAAGTGGTGTGACCTTTAAAAGTTGGGTCCTTTAGGCCATCAGGAACATGGCCTTCAAGGGTACAGTGAAGGTATTCTGGCCCGTGTTCTTCCCTTTCTCACATCTGGCCATTATGTGCTTCCTTGCCAGTGGCCCAAAGACAGCGGGGCCCCATCAGGCATGGGTGGGACCCTCCAAAACTGGGACCCCAAAAGAGTCTTTCCTCTTTGTAAGCTAAGTACGTCTAGTGCTGGCTGTAGTGATGGAGAGCTGACCAGCCCACAACTCAAATATTTATATGTTTCATGCCGAGGTAATTCATTTCTATATACTTTTAATTTCCTCATACAGTGTTCCAAACTAAGCCAGAAGTTGTTACAAATGGTTGATGTTAAATTATGTAGTGGTGCTCTATCACTACTTAATGCCTCCATTTGATGTGGTTATTAAAAAAGGGTGACAATATAAATCACCATAGCAACACAAACAAGAATTTATGGCCCATTTCAAACACTTGAGGCTGAACATTTTTATAGCCATCAAAAGCTTAAGCATGAAGCAATTCAAACATTTAGCCACGGAGGAATTAGGATCCAGAGGTACATCACCTTTGATATTGAATCTTTAGAAGAATCAATATGGAATAATAGCACAGGTCATTTACTTTTAATTGTCCAGCCACAGGAATGCTTGAGCATGCGTATAGTGGCTTCACCCATGTGGCTTATTCGAGTGTCTTTCATAAACTGGAGGCTACCTTCAGAGAGCTAACTGCATGGACAGGACAAGTTGCCACCTGATAAAATGCTGTCCTTTCCTGCTAAATCTCCTCTGCATCGCCCAGAGCCATGACATCTTGTCTCCATGGTAACCAGTGCTATCAAGGCAAGAGTCACAGGAGGGAGCATCACCAATGCCATCCATAAATATATGCCCAGGATCATGTGAGATGCCAGAGGACCGTGTCTTCTGTTGCTCTTGTTGACAAGGCACATGAATCACTCGGTGCTTCACTCATCCGTATATGGGAGCCCCAAGTGGAAGACGGCACCTCTGTTCTCAAACAGGCTTTACGAAATGTCTGTTATTGAAGAAGCCACTTTGCACACATCTGGCTGGATGAGACATTTTCCCTTCTGTGAGCACATTGAGGAATCCACCATAACAGAGGAGGTGGAGAGTGGGACGCATCAAGTCCACCTTGGAATCTGGACCTGTCATTTCCAATGGAGACACCCACAGATTCAGGCAAAGATGTGAGTGGATTGCTTTTTGGAAGAGGAGGTGAGCTTGATCCTCCTTCTGCACACCTTCCATGGCTGCTCAGTTCTACTCCTAACCCCAACCTCTTGGAACAGTCCCCTCTGCCCCAGCCTACGTGCCTCTTGTCACAGCCCACCCTAAGCCTCTTTCCTCCCAGTTGTCTACCACCAAAGGACAAAGATACCATCTGTCCAGGCAGGAGCTCTCCAGATGTGGGAGGATGTGGGAGACCTGGCAAGACCTGGGGATGTTTAGCTGGGGGCAGGAGAGTGACTGGGGACATTCACATAGTAACAAGGTGTCACCTGTGTTGGAAAAGATGGATGCAGTGGGGCCATTTTAAAGAAATGGTTTAGGAATTCCCAAGCAGGACAGAGGCCCTCACCTGTTCTGTTCCAGGATTTCTTGGGGAGGGGAGTGATAAACATCTTCACGGCACTGTTCTTCATGGTCTGGCACCATTCTCTCACTTCAGCATGTTCAGAAGCCCTGGCCCTTGGCCACTAAGTGCCATAAGTGGGGCTTGGTCAGGGTGAGCACCTAAAGCCTCTCCATGGCCTTCCAATCCCCTGGTGGCAATACCACCTCTGGGTTGAGAACCAATGAAGGCAGTTTAATTATTTACCTGACAGAACTCCAAGAAATAGCTACATGGTGGAGCCAAATTCGTGTTTATTTGAAGTCAGTCTCTGGTAGCCACATCTTCCTATCTATAATTTATGTTTGTTTCAGACATTTAAAACCTTCCCCTGAGTATTTGAAAATAATCTTGCTGTGGTTCGCCTCCTCATAATCCCTGTTCCCTCTATCACAGAGAGATGTGCTTTGGGAGCTTCATTGTCAAGCTCCGGGGTGATCAAGTTTTGAGTCTTGGTGAGCTGGGGCCACTGCTGGGTGCCCATATCACATGATGTCAGAGAATGTGCCTACCACCATTGACCATAGCTTGTCCCTGCAAGGCCAGCCTGGGGGAAAAACAGTTCTCATGTGTGTCCTCGGCTCCGAGAAAAAGGAGACACCTCACAAAATAGACTTTCTGGAAATGGAAATGCATTTTCTTCCTTTTTAAAAAAAAAAATTTAATGAACCAACTTATGATCCATTAAGCTGTTAGAAGACTTAAAAAAAATTAAGATTTCCTGAAAACCCATGTGCAGAATTAACACAAGCAGATAGACTAATACCCTCCAACTGCATGGACTCCTTTCTGTTCACTAAAGCACAAAAGTCACAGTAATAAGCTCAAATATTCAGACTACAGCGTGGTGGGCACTTGCTTAATGGTAAACCCCTATCAACCCATTTCCAAAATACGTAGTTATCCAGAACAGAGGACATTTCCAGCATCTAATAATTTCCCCACAGGCATTCCCAGTCAATGTCCAGTCCTACCGCATCCTTTCAAGAAGGGGAGAGGAGAATTAACCCAGGATCATAGTTTTGTCTGTTTTTGAAGATTCACGCACCAGGGCTCATGCAGTGAGGACTCCTTAGAGTCTGGCTGCCCCTGCTCCTCCTTCATTATGCTGAGATTCCTGTTCCATTTCTCTGTAGCAAACAATTCATCCTATTGCTGTACTCATTTTTTTATTCTATTGTATAAACACACTGTAATGTGTCTATTCATCCTCCTCTTTGTGGGTGTTTGGGTGGTTCCAAGATGTGGCTTTTCTGAAGAAATCAAATCTTCTGGAGGACAAATTCCTCTTGGGAGACACCTAGGAGGGGATCCTGTGGTCATTAGGTGTTGTTTTAGACGCAGGAGATAATACTGCTGCCAGTCATCTGGCTTTTACCGTCACTGTGTCCCATTCTCTTTCCCCCACCTAAGCGTCTCCGCCTGACTTGAAGCGTTTTCCTGACTGGAAGTTGACGAAATCGAGAGGGAGGGTCCAGTTCTGTATTCTTGACTATGAAAGAATCCCCTGGGTACTGATGGTACCTTGAACGTCCAAGGGAATAAAAAGCATTTCATCATCCTTCTTCCCTTCCTTCTGCTGAGAATCCTGCCCACGACCTTTGAACTTCAGAGTCTCCCAGGGCTGCTTCTTGAGTTTACTTATCCACTCACCTCCATTTCACTTTGATTACTTTGCTGCCCAGAAAGGAATCTGTGGAAGGGAGCAGGGATTCAGACAGCTGCTGGGCCTGTTGCTGGTCTTCCCTCGTGAAATCCCAGTCAGGCCCACTGGTCTCTTCAGGTCCTGGGTGACGAGGTGGTCATGACCTGACAGCCCTGGGAGGCCAGCGTCCACAGCCCCCACCTGCCGCACAGCGAATGACCAGTCCTCCTGAACAGAATAAAGAGGGTTTCTGCCGGCTGAGTCTTGGGATCCGTGGCTGAGCCCCAGCTCTCAGTTGATTCTGAAGCTTCTGAGTGGAGGGCCACTGTGGCTTTGCTATTAGAGATCAATGGAAGCGTTTTCACAGAAGTGTGGGAATATAACTCTGAAGGGCTGAATTCAAACAGCAGGTTCAAAACTCATCCTCTAGCAGCTCAAATTGCCTTGTTTCTAACCCTCCAAGCAGGAAAAACAAAGGTGGTATTACAGAGGCTGAAACACAATGACTTGTTCCAGCATTTGGAGAGAGGGAGAAAGGGAGAGAGGGAGAGAGAGGTTTCCCTAAAAGGAGCTCCGAATATTACTGAGCTGGATCCTGCAGCCACAAATGTGGGAGACCTGCAGTCTAAGCGGCTGGCACAAATAGACCGAGCGTCTATCTCCTGTACTGAGTCCGGTTGCTGCAAATGTAGCAGCCAGCTCCATCCTGCCTGATGCTGGTGAGCAGCGCTTCTCACGCAACAGGAATTATGCTGTCCGTTCCCCAAGATTGAAGAGGAGCTGGTCTGCTTCCTAGCCACTGGTTTGCTGAGCCCCACACACTAAAGAAAGGAGAAAGACGAGAACAGCAAAAACAGAGATTTCAGATAATTTTGCATTTTGCTTTTCTCAGGTTTATTAAATAAATAATAGGTGAAATATTTCAAATCTTGAGAAAAACCCTGACAAGGAAATGGGCATGCCACCCACACTGGGCACCTTGGCATTTACAAATGTATGGAGGACTTGTAAGTATTTTTTCTAAGTCACTGAACTGTAATTTGAATAACACCCCAGCACCTCTCTGGACCTCTCCTGCACCCACGGGTGCTGTGAATACTGAGGCAGCAACAAAACCCAGTGTTCCAAGCCCAGCTGGTGCTCTTCTCCAAGGGGCATCACTCTTTCAGCATTTTAAAATAAAATTTTCAGCATTTTATTTTCATTGCAGAGAAAACAAAGCAAAGCAAAATGAAAAAAACCACACACACACACACACACACACACACACACACACCCCACAAACAAAGCTATTCATCTGCCCCTGTTTGTTCTGCTGCTTCCCCCCAGGGCTTTGCATATCTGCAAATTTCAACCATGCTCAGTGCCTTCCCTGTGGTGAATCTCCACTGCATATAAACACAAGACAGCATCAGAACCTCTCCAGGACTCCCTGCTTGGGGTAAACATGGTGATTTGTTTTTCTTTAGTTTCTATTTTCTCTTCCCAAGGTCAATCCCCCTTCTGATATTGGCACATGGTTTCTCCTGAGGATTCATTTTCTCCTCTCTCCATCCCCTGAACCTCGCTCCTTTGGTTCATTTGGGACAGACTTTAATGGAGGAGTCAGGAAGTCACCTGACCAGGCCTGACCAATCCGTGCACCACGCCTCCTGGGGCACATTGAAAGGGCAAGTGTGTCAGTCAATGAGATGTCCCCCAGGCTCTGCTGCAGGATTCAGAGGAAGTTGCTCATTTTTCTTTTTTTTTTTTTCATTTTCTCAACTGGTACGTGAAAAGTTTGGAGCTGCAGGTATCATCTTGTTTTACTTAGGAAGTGTTTACCTGAGATTTCAGAATAAAACAGAGACAAAGATGAAAATCCCATCACCCGAAAACAGTTTAGAGAACCTGGTCCCCTCCCACACTTCTCCACAACAAAGAGTGCTCCCCCTTCTTCTGTCCTTCTGCATTTGTTTCTGTGCGCTCGTCTTTGTGCTGGGTCTGGGTCCTGTCACATGGATGCGCGGCACTCCTGTGCCCTGTCACCTTCACACACGCCATTATTTCCGGCTCCTGCTTCTGTCCATTGAAAATGACTGCCTGCTCTCAGTCGGTGGCACCACAGTTCACTGTGCCCTCCCTCTTCGTACACTCATGCAGGTGGACATTGACCCCAAGTCTTCCATACCCCCACTGTGATGGCCAGGGCTGTGGGGACTGTCTCAGTCCCCTTTGTTTGTACAGTGGAACTAGCACAGAGAGGTCCCCCATCTGAACTAGACATGGACCAGGGGAACAACAGGGGACACCAGACACTCTTCTTTTCAAAAAATTTTTGAGATGGATTGTCTCTAAGTGGCCTGGCAGAAAATGAACCTGACAAATGGCTGAATGACCTTGTTAAACTGGCACTGGAGCATCTGAGACTTCAGGCCACAATGACACATTGTTATTCTAAATTCAAGCCATGACCCACCGATTCCTAGACCTGGGAATTGGAGCCTGGGATGGTTTGGATGTGGTTTTCTGTGTCCCAAGAAGGTTTCCCTAAGGAAACTGAGCCCTCAGGCAATGCTGAGAGATGTCTTCAAGAGGTGGGGCCCAGTGGAGAGTGGTCACTGGAGGCACCACCCTGGGAAGGGACTTTTGTAGTTCTTGGAGGACCCTGGTTAGTTCCCCTAGGAACAGTTGTTTGAAGGAGGTGAAACTGCTCTCTAAGTACCATGTTTCCCATCTCGCTGTGTGTGCTCCCCTTCCTGTACCTGTTTCTACCATATTGTGTTATAGTCCTCAGCAGAGCCCCATGGGGGTCAACACCATGCCCTTTGACCTTCAAAATGGCAAGCTAATAAACTTTTCTTCTATACAAAACACCCAGCCTCAGGAATTTTGTTACAGCAACACCAAATGGATTAAGATGTAGCCCAAGTCTTCTATTTCTTATAACCATCAATGGTGCATAAGAATAAATAATCATAATATTATCTCTTTGCATTGCACCATTATCCCATTATCCAGCTTGACATGCAGTTTCTGGAGCGCCTCTGAAACCAATTAATGGCAAACATTTATATTAACAGCTGCTACAGAGCACAGCCCAGCTGTTGCTTTGTGAAGGACATCCTGCATGCTTCCAATTTTGCCCAGGGCTCATGGAAGAAACCAAATTCAACATCAAATGAAATAGATTTTCCCTTCACTCTCAGATAGAAAGACATAGACACACACGGTGTTCTTCCACATGGGAAACCAAGAGATCATTTTTGCTGTTTGATTTGAGCTAGGAGCCTCCAAGGCAGGATTCCTATTTTCTATTATGTTCTGTGCAATATCCAGTCTTGTGGAGAAACTCGGGTGGCAGGTTCTCCTCCCATCAAATGCAGGTGCTGTAGACTGTTAGACATAGTCCTCACCCCTGCAGACAGAAGAGATCACAGCATGATGCCCTGGAGCTCCCCTTCATTTATGCTCTGGGAGAGAACCCTCACATTAATATTAACCAAAGCAGAACTTTAACAGGAGTCAAAATAACATCTTCAAAGAAATTAGTTGCAACACTTTGTACCGATCTCCATTCCTTCCCACCCACCTCAAAACATACCCACGCAGGGAATTGTACACTCAACCCCTCTCTCCCATTCTCAAGATGAACTATAGGTAATGGAGAAACTGATTTGAAAAATAATAAATGAAGAGATTATGGCAGATTGAGAAAAAGCAGAAGCAGATTTCTATTTTATTGGGAACTTCTTGGAACTTCTAGAATCAGAGAGATTCTCTTGGAAATTTTAGGGAGAGTCACAATGTGGTAATGAGATATGGTGTTGTGTTTCCTGATCAACTTCCATGCACACAGCCACCTTCAGCTCTTGGTTACAATAGTCACCTCCCTGTTATTCTTTGACCTTCACAGGAGGCAGTAGCTGATGTGCCTCTTCACATGCAATACCACCTATGCCTTTTTTTTTTTTTTGGTACCAGGGATTGAACCCAGGGGTACTTTACCACTGAGCCACAACCCCGGCCCTTTTTAATATTTCATTTAGAAACAGGGTCTCACTAAATTGCTTGGGGCCTCACTAAGTTGCTGAGGCTGGCTTTGAACTCAGCCTCCTGAGCTGCTGGGATTACAGGTTTTGACACCCCACCCAACCCCACTGTTGCTTTTCAAAACTTCCCTACTTGTTCACCCTTGCTAGGTTGGAGAGTGGGTGTAGGGAGAGAGCCGAGCACAAGTAAGGTCAACCCAGAGCAATACCTGTGGGTGACCCCTGGAGGTCAAGAAACTTCCACTGCCCCCACAGACATGCCACCCACAGAGTCACAGTTCAGCTGATGAAGGTTTGTTTGTTTATTTATTTATTTTGGTACCAGGGATTGAACCAAGGGTCACTTAACCACTGAGCTACATCCCCAGACCTTTTTTTTTTTCTTGAGACAAGAGTCTTGCTAAGTTGTTCAGAGCCTCACTAAATTGAGCTGGCCTTAAACTTGAGATCCTCTTGTCTCAATATGCCAAACCACTGGGATTACAGGTGTGTGCCACCATACCTGGCTTGATAGAGGTATTTAAAAAGCTGAAATTTTACTCAGGGAAAGGGCACACACCTGTAATCCCAGCAATCTGGCAGACTGAGGCAGAACAGGTTCAAGGGCAGCCTCGGAAACTTAGCAAGGGCTGGGGATGCAGCTCAGTGGTAGAGTGTTGCCTGGTATGTGTGAGGCCCTGGGTTCCATCCTCAGCACCACCCACCCATACACAGAGCCGAAACTTCAACTTAAAATAGTGAAACTCTTAAATCACTTACAGTGAACTCTGGTTGGGTGTTGAACTTAAGTTGTCTTCTGTATAGGAGTGTGGAGATGTACAGTTGTACAATTCTATACAGAAGAACATACAAACACAGACAAGTATATTCCAGGTTTATAATATCTGCACTTTGCATTGGTAACCACTATTCATAAATGTTTTTCACTTAACTTTCTGGTACATTAAGAAAATTCAGTTCTTGTACCAACTGCGTTATTGAAACCTTGGCTGACACCTATTGCCAATTCTGCTGAGGAGTTGGGTAATAAACATGGAGTTTTTAGCCAGAAGATTTTACCCTTGACCACCACAGATAGCAGAGTCTGATTCACCCTGATTCTGCCTCATCTGTGTATTCACATAGCAGATATCTTTCCAGAATCTGAAATAGTGCCAATCACCTGCTTTATATGCATGTTGCTTTATATGACCAACATGCATCTGCATTGGGACAGTATTTCTGTGATGGTCTCTGATTTCTTACATGGTTCTTGTAACAAACGTCCATTTTGATTTATGCAGCCTTGCCTGATCCTCTATGCACCTGTGGCCCGGCCCTCCTTGACAGTCCTCTCCACTGCCCTCAGTCTGTTCTCCCAAGCACCTTTTCTCTCCTCCCAGGCCTGAGTGTCAGTCTGCAACACCAGGATGGAACCCCATTCAGGGACCACCAGGACCCCTGCTGCCTGGGCCCCTCCTGGGCTTCCTTCAGGGACTGCTCTCTGGGATCAGGTCTGGGTCTCCTTTTCCCCAATGCAGCCCCTTCCTCCACCAGCCAGTCCTCATTCCATTTTTTTTTAAAGAGTGAGAAAGAGGGACGGAGAGAGAGAATTTTAATATTTATTTTTTAGTATTTGGCGGACACAACATCTTTGTCTGTATGTGGTGCTAATGATTGAACCCGGGCCACACGCCTGCCAGGCAAGCGTGCTACCGCTTAAGCCACATCCCCAGCCCTGCTCATTCCACTTTTAAGAGTCATGGCTGAAGGGCTGTTCCTGGGCCAGGGGAAGCCTTGCCCTCAGACTTCCTGCCCACCCACCTCAGACTGTAGACATTTTCACTTCACAGTTGTAGGGAGGAGGAAGGGCCTGCAGGCCCAGAAATAAACATAAGAGGTTGCAAGCTCAGCACAGGGTGGAAGATTCACATGGAATGTTCTAGAAGATATAGAAAGGGTGGGCCACTGACAACATTTGAAATGCTGTCTGTCCCCTCTGTCTAAGGACAGATATGTGCTTCCTTTTCCTGGCCTGCTTCTTTCCACCTCAGTTGTAGGTTAACTGCTGACTTCTCGGCCTCCAAACCCTGGATTAGCTGAGCTGCTACAGTTCCTTGCGGAGCCCGAGCCTCTCATCCATGAACTACTGCACTGTGTCATGTCTGTCCCTCATGTGACTGTGTCACCCCTCGGCTTCACCTCACTGAGGGCTGGGACTGGCGGATCAGCACACAAACCCAGCACAGCCAGACGGATATGGATTTCAGACAAACAATGAACAGATTTCTAGTCTCCGCACGCCCCATGCCTGTTCTGCACAGAGGGTTTCTGCTGTGAACCTTGTGGGGTCTGTCACAGGATGGGTGCCCATTTTGATGAATGAATGAGCAGAGCTTTCCCGGCAGCATTCAGGGCATGCAGCCGGAGGCAGATGGGAGCCTGGGTTTTGCAAGCCTGTGTTGACCTCGATGTGGCTAAGCCTGCACAACCATCCTTTTCTCCCCCTGCACAGAGTGACAAAACTTTAAATGTACACTAACTGCAGAAGAACAGTGGCTTATCTATCAAGTGCCATCATCATCTCTCAGGGTATTAAAGTGAGAATTATGGACCAGCCATGGCGAAGAAGCCGGGTGAGCTTCATTGGAGAATAAGTTGGAGAAGAATAATTGGAAAGGCGGTAAGGGTCAGCAGTGCTGAGGTCAACCCCAGGAAGGCCTATTCCCATTTGCTCAGGTCCGTCCATGCTCCTCTAGGAAGGCGGGCCATGGTTCTCCAGCTGAGGGAAGTGGCTCACTGGAGGTGGGTCTCAAGCAGCCACAGGGAGTGAGTGACAGGGCTTGGGTTTAAACCTGGGTTTGTCTGAATAAGAACCTGCGCTGTTAACCAGCACATGGAGACTGTGGGAACACTTGTCTCGGAGCCAAGGTGGATGGAAAACTGGTGTGCTGAGGCTTATAAGGCTCAGGAGGCCGTGAATGTGCCCTGAAGCCAGAAGAGGGAGAGAGAGGCCTGAAGGTGCCCTGAGCCTTCCTCAGGGTGACTGGGGCTGCGTGGATACCAGCATCTCTCTGGAGAAACCTTGCTCTCTGCATACGGTCACTGAGCACCCTCTCTATCCATGATACTGATGTGCTCCCTGGTGCAATTTCAGCTTTAAATGGACAGAGAACAAGCTTACTGCCAATTCCTCAAGGTTAAATGTTCCTCGGGAAGTAAAACATCTCACTTTACTGAATCAGAGAGTACACTGTGTGTGGCTGCCTTGCACTGACCACAGCTTGGCGTCTTCAAGTGTAAACCAGTCCTTTGAGAGAAGTGCCAGGTGCCTGTCATGGTGGCTCAATATTCTTAGAAATTGAGTCAAAGAAAAAAAATCATTTGCCTTAATGCTGACTTCCCAGGGCAGGGTAGGGCAGGGCTATCACCTGGATGTATCTAGACTATGGAGAGCTTTATGGCTCAATCCATGTTTAATGTCTTTCTCAAGAACTCACACTCGCCAGGTGACCACAGGTCTCACTCTCTCATATGGCACCTGCAGACCCGTGCCACCCATCTTGAACACAAAGTTGAAATGCCTGAAAGTTTTGTAAGTATGACATTTTTTTTCTGTCTGTATATATGTACAGAATGCTGATATTTGATTAAGAGAATTTGATTTTTAAAATCTGAGGATTTCATTTGGATCTTTTTCAAGGAAGAACAGGCATCTGGAACAGACAGGCTGTACCTGTGGCCCCAGCAACTCAGGAGGCTGAGGCAGGAGGACTGTAGTTCAAGGCCAGCCTCAGCAACTCAGGAAGACCCTGTCTCAATAATTAATAAATAAATAAATAAATAAATAAATAAATAAATAAATAACTGGAATGTAGCTCAGAGGCAAATTACCCCTGGGTTCTATCCCTAGTACCAAAAAAACAATCAAACAAACAAGGGACGGGATTGATCATGTTGATGTTGCCACTTGGGTGTTGTGGGGAGGCCCCTTCATGGATGACTCAGAGAGGTACATGTGCTGCCTGCAAACCTGCCTTCCAGGACATCCTGGCTCCATGGCTGATATCCCTTGGGGTGCCACACCCTTGAGGATGAGCTGACATGTTGGAACTCGAGGCCACCATGCTTTAAGGGCAGAAGTAGGGAGTAAGCTTGCCTTTTGCAATCTGAATATTAACTAGTCTGAGTGTCTAGTCAGAATAAGGAAAGGTTCTTCAGAATCAGAATAAAATTAGATTACATTGGGTTCATCTGATGAGTCCCTACTCTGCTCCTGGTTCAGGGAAGCAATAACTCACAAAAGTCTGGGGTAATCTGTTAAGAGATGGCATATTTAATTTGGCAATTATTATTAATATAAATTATTATTAATAGATGAGATTTTTTTCAACTTAGTGATAAGATAGGGACCGTTTCCCCTCCCCCCCTAATGTGGATAATTATCCATGAAGGGAATAATTATAGATCTCATGAGTAAAAATCAAATTAAATAATTTTATAAGCTTGGAGAAATATGAAATGTTCTCCTCATTAGTTTTGATAATTAAGAACCCTAACCTAAAACTCTTCGATAACATAATGATAAATAATGTAATATTTTATTTTAGTTCTATATTACGGTCAGTTAGGAAGAAAATGAAGAGACAAGACACAGACCCCTGGAGAATTAGGACAGGGATTCTGGAGGTTTCGACCTAAGCTTTCTGAGGTCCATCAGGGGAAGTCCTCCTGGGGTCATTCCTGCTGCATAAGAGGAAACTCAGACTCGGGGGTCCTTTGGTGTAACCTAGCCCTACCTACGCATTGGGGTCAGGATGGAGAGATTCAGGACCCTCTCTGGATGATTGACACCAGCAGAAGGAAAAGATGCAAGAGAATCAAAAGCTTGAACAATAGAGTCCAAGGGACTTGGATGGCCCTGCCAAGCAGCCCACTCAGCAGTAGCGGGTTACAGAACGTTCTCAGGCCCGTGGAGCAGCTGCCTCCATGGGCCACATCTGGGTCCTGAGAAGGGTGCCAAGGAATAGCCAAGAATAACCTGAATGATATTCCCTGACCACAACGGAACCCAGGTAGAAACCCATAACTCAGAGACCTGCAGCACTTGCCAGAGTTTGGAAGGTAAATGATACGATCCCGAGGAAGACCTTGAAGTCCAAGCTGGGAAGGGTTTCTGGCTGAATGAGATGAAAAGCAACATATGGAAACCATGGCCCGCGGGGAAGGTGTGTTGCCAACAGCCTCCACATCACTGATCGTCACGGAAACGAACATCCCCACCATCCCACAGTCACCGTGGCCCAGGGGGAAGGACAGCAGCTGGCAAATGCTGAGGAGGGTGCCAGGACAGGGCACTCGTTGACCCCTGCGGGGATGCAAGTTAGTAACCTGGGGAACAGTACAGAGCATCCAAAAAAGTTGAAGAGGGAGCCCCCATATGACCCGGCGGTCCCAGCACTGGACATGCACCCGAGGGCAAGAAATCACCTCTGCAGGCTGCAGGCTACAGAGGCTGAGCTCACTGCACCTGGGCGTGGGATCCGCCTGGATGTCCATCAGCTGAGCCTTGGGTCAGGAGAATGTGCTGCACATGCACAGCAGGGCACAGCCAGAGAAAGGGACAGGGTCCTGTCCTTGTGACAACAGAATGAATCCAGAGGACAATACATTATGTGAAATAAGCCAGACTCAGAAAAACAAAGCCTGCATGATCTCACTCATGATGTGGAATCTTAAAAGCTGAATCTAATAAAAATGGACAGTGGTTACCAGAGGCTGAGGGGGGAGGGCAGGGCTGGCAGATGGCACAGTGACAGGAAGGAGGGGTAATTTCTGGGGTTCCCTGCCTAGTGTGAGCACACTTCACAACCAGATTGTGGAGTCGGCAGAAGGGTGTTGAGAGCCACAGCCAAAGGGGCCCCAGCAAACTTCCAGCTGCCAGCAAACTTCCAGCTGCCAGCTGATGATTGGCTCACAGCGGCCCCAGCAACATCTAGCTGATTGGATCCTCTGCGGTGATGTTCATTGGGCTGTTTCCCTGCCCTTCAGACTGCCAGCTGATGATTGGCTCACAGCGGCCCCAGCAACATCTAGCTGATTGGCTCCTCTGTGGTGATGTTCATTGGGCTGTTTCCCTGCCCTTCAGACTGCCAGCTGATGATTGGCTCACAGCGGCCCCAGCAACATCTAGCTGATTGGCTCCTCCACGGAGCTGCTCATTAGGGGACTTCTTTGGCTCCACCCACGCGACCCAGCCAATCAGCCTCAAGAGCAGGAGGATTGTGGGAGGTGGTGAGGTTTGTGTGGGGGTGAGAGGCTTGGGGAAGCCGGTGGTGGCAGTTGGGCTCTGAGGGTTTTTTCCTGAGGAGCTGTTTTGTTTGGTGTTTGTAGTTCTAAAAATAAAGTTAGTTTCTTTTGACAAGTGGCTCCTGAATTGTGCCCAGCCAGACTGCGGCATTTGGTGGCTCGCATGGGGAGTGACTGAGGGTAAGTAAACTGCTCGCCCCTGAGGGCAGGGCGAGAGGATGGGTAGCCATTCTAAGTTTCCTCTTTTGTTTTGCTTCATTTTTGTTTTAACTTGCCTGTCCCTGGAGATGAGTGAGACGGAAGAAATACCGCTCACATCTGAGGAAAAACTATTTGCGTCTGAGGAACAGATAGGGAGAAAGGACGGATACACATTTCAGGAGGATAGAAAGGCTGATATAATGAATTATTGCTCCATTTTTATTACATTCTGTCTCGGTTTTGTTTGGCATCATCTTGTTGGGTTGTATTATAGTAGAAATACGGGATCAGAAATTAGTAAAAAACAAACCGAAAGACTGTTAAGTAAATTATTAGAGGAAGGAGGCTTCCCAGTAAAATCAAGAGCAGTCAGGGCATACGTTGATATAATACAAAAATGTAGCCCATGGCTTTTTAAGGAGGAGTTGTTAGATATATCACAATGGAACCATCATGGTGAAGATTTAAAAAGAATAGGAAAGAACAACCCAGGGACTCTGTCAGTTGGCACATTGCCATTGTGGACATTCGTATCTGGTTTGCTTAGTCCAAAGCCTTCAGTTCAGACAAAGGTAGAGGAAGGAGAAGACATATTGATTCAAGTAAAAGAGAAGGTCTCTCAAGTTAGTCAGAAAGAGGAAAAGATTCAAGTAAAAGAGAAGGTCTTTCGAGCTAGTGAGACAGAGGAAGGAAGTTTAGAGCAGAAAAAGCCATCAGGGGAAAAGTTACAACAGGAGACTGCTAATAACACCTTTCTATCAGAGAGCGTAAGTGTCCAACCAACAGCACCACCTCTACAGGAGACTGCTACTAACAGCATTCTATCACCAGAGGGCATAAGTGTCCAATCAACAGCACCACCTCCATATGCTAGGAGACTCCCAACCCCTGCAGTTGATAGTTGGTATCCTGAGACAGGATCTCAAGTATGCCCTGTATTTGAGGTAGGAGGGCAGCGAATTTACCAGGGTTTAAATTTCAAAACAGTGAAGGAGCTAAAAGAGGCTGTAACAACCTATGGTCCTCAAGCACCCTTCACTGTAAGCTTGGTCAAATCCATTACCAACTTAAACATGACGCCAGCAGATTGGGCTAATATTTGTAAAGCTGTGCTAAATGGAGGACAATACCTGTTATGGAAGGTTGCCAATGAGGAATTTTGCAAGGAGACGGCTAGGCAAAATGCAGCAGCTGGTTATCCTCAGAGAAATCTAGATATGTTGTTAGGAAAGGGACCTTATGAGGATCGGCAGCAACAAATTTCATATGATCCTGGTGTATATTTACAAATTGCTGTAGATGCAGTTAAGGCATGGAAGACTTTACAAGGACATGGAGGTTTACAAGGTCAATTATCTAAGATAATACAAGGAGCTAATGAACCTTACGCTGAATTTGTAGATAGCCTTATTCAAACAGCTACCAGAGTTTTTGGGAATACAGAACAAGCAATGCCATTAATAAAACAACTGGCTTATGACCAAGCGAATCGTTGGTGCAGAGATATCATTAGACCATGGAAACAGGAAGATTTAAACACATATATTAAATTATGTAGAGACATTAATGAACAAGAGCAAGTCATGGCAGCTGCAGTAAAACAGGCTTTACATGCCAGAGACAATAATGAACAAGGGCAAATTGTGGCAGCTGCAGTAAAACAGGCTTTATATGCCAGGCCAAGAACATGCTACAATTGTCAACAAACAGGACATTTTAAAAGGAATTGCCCCATAGGAGGAGGGTTTAACAAAACTAGGTATCAAAGGAGTAGAATACCGGGTATTTGCCCACGATGCCGTAGAGGGAGACATTGGGCTAATGAATGTCGTACTCAAACCACCATAGAGGGTACTCCATTACATTGGGCTAATTAATGCCATTCTCAAACCACCATAGAGGGTACTCCATTATCAAAAAACGAACAAGGACCAAGTGTTTATCCACGATATCGTGGAGAAAGGCATCGGGCTCCATTGCCAAAAAATGGATAGGGGGCCCCAATGATCCGGGGCCCCAAACCACAAATATATGGAGCACTGGAGGAACCCAGCAACCCCATCAGGGTAGTGACCAGGACACATTGTCCATCAGATCCCTCATCAGAAAAACCAGAGGGAGCGCAGGGTTGGACATCTGCGCCTCCGCCAGATCAGTACTAACTCCAGAGATGGGAGTTCAAATCATTCCCACAGGGGTAAAAGGACCTCTTCCCAAAGGAACAGTAGGCATATTATTGGGACGCAGCTCTTCTACTCTAAAAGGACTTTTGATAAGTACTGGGGTTATTGATCCCGATTATGAAGGTGAAATAAAAATTATAGCCAGTTTTCCAAAGGGTATATCAGTAATTTCACCAGGAGATAGAATAGCACAGTTACTAATAATACCAAACCTACATGATAAATTTTCCAGTCATGCTGTAGAAAGAGGTTCCAAGGGATTAGGCTCCACAGGTGTAGATTGGGCTATGCGTTCTTTAAATTTAGATTCTCGCCCCATGCTAAAACTAAATATTCAAGGACATGAATTTAATGGGCTACTGGATACAGGTGCAGACCTTAGCATCATCTCTCATCAAGAATGGCCAAAACATTGGCCATTACAACAAGCCACTCAAATGCTTCGAGGCCTAGGAGTGGCGACTAATCCCGATAGAAGCACAATAGTATTAGATTGGAAGGATCCTGAAGGATGTGAAGGAACTATACAGCCATATGTATTGGATCATCTTCCCGTAAATTTATGGGGACGAGATGTCTTAGATCAATTAGGTTTGACATTAACAAATAATATCAATCAAAATGCACCCACTATTATGGCTAGACAAGGTTTTAGGAAAGGAAAAAGATTAGAAAAACAAGAACAAGGTATAGCAGCACCAATACAAATAGATCAAGGAACAGACAGACATGGGTTGGATTTTCACAAAGGGCCACTGAGACAATAAAAATTACATGGAAATCAGAAAGACCAGTATGGGTTCCTCAGTGGCCCTTGACTAAAGAAAAGATACAAGTAGCCCATGATCTGGTCAAACAACAATTAGCGGAAGGACATATACAACCTTCTGTATCTCCCATAATACTCCCATTTTTGTCATCAAAAAGAAATCTGGTAAATGGAGATTACTGCAAGATTTAAGAGCCATTAATAATGAAATGGTCATTATGGGACCTGCTCAATCGGGTATTCCTCAACTGTCTGCTTTGCCAAAAACTTGGTATGTTTTAGTTATAGATATTAAAGATTGTTTTTTTTCAATTCCAATTCATCCTGAGGATAGTCCACGTTTTGCATTTACTATCCCTGCACTAAATCATGAAGGTCCTGATCAGAGATATGAATGGAAAGTACTCCCTCAAGGGATGGCTAACAGCCCAACTATGTGTCAAATTTATGTTAACAAAGTAATCCAGCCACTTAGAAATCAAAATCCTGAACTACAACTATTTCACTATATGGATGATGTATTATTAGCACACAAAGCTAAAAACACATTGCTAGAATGTTATGCCACACTTACAAATTTATTAAAAATTATAATCTAGAGATAGCAATAGATAAAGTACAATTAAATTTTCCAATTAATTATTTAGGAGTTCTATTATCCTCAACCATGGTCCGTCCACCAAAAATTCAAATACGAGTAGATCAACTCAAATCACTTAATGACTTTCAAAAGTTATTAGGAGACATAAATTGGATAAGGCCTTATCTAGGTATTCCAACAGGAGAATTAGGACCTTTATTTGATATCCTAAAAGGTCCATCAGATCCAAATTCACCCCGAATGTTAACGCCTGAAGCAAGAAAGGCATTAAAAATCATTGAAACATATATGGAAAATATGCTTTTGAATAGAATTGATATAAGTTTGCCTTTATTATTTATTGTACTACCAACAAAAAGTATTCCTACAGGAGTATTTTGGCAAGAAGATCCATTATTATGGATACATTTATCTTATTCTCCTAACACTATTCTTACTAGGTATCCTGAGGCTGTAGGACAATTAATACTCAAAGGAATAAAAACAGCAAAGGGAGTATTTGGAATTTCTCCCAATAAAATTATTACTCCATATACTATGAATCAAATTGATGAATTAGCTAATGAGTTAAATACTTGGGCAATAATCATGTGCAAATCTAATGTTTCATTTGATAACCACTTACCATCTAATCCTTTATTGTCTTTTTGGTCATTGCATCCTGTAATTTTTCCAAAAATGACAAGAAAAACACCTATCATTCTACCACGCGGCCTGCGCAGTGGTTTCATTAATGAGGTTCTGGCATTAAGTTAGTTAGAAGAGATCAAAATAAAACACACAGACAGTACCTTATTTTATATTGCTAGGTCCGAGACGGCTCGCCTCCCTGGTTCCCCGCCTCCAGCCGCCCAGCAGGGCAGCGAGGATTACTCTGGGCTAGCAGGAGAGAGAGAGAGCGAACACGCCAGGGAGTAGCCTTTTATTTGGGGGACAAGAGATTCAGGGGAGGATTCCATCCAATGAAGGTTGAGGGGGGGCTGCACTCCAAGGTCAGGGTCAGTGATTGGGTCTCCAGGGTCAGTGGTCATGCACACCCCCACACGGATGGGCTCTCTCATCAGGAAAGGGTCGGAAAAGCTCCGACACAGCCAGAGCGCCTCAGGCCCTTAACGGGAGTCACCCAATCACGTGTCAGAATGGCTCCCCACATTTCATGAATGCTCCAAATATATTAACTGATGGGTCAAATAATGGTACAGCAGCAATAGTTACACCTGATCAAACTTTTACATTTTTAGTACCCAAACAATCAGCTCAAAAGGTAGAGCTTAATGCAGTATTACAAGCTTTTGTGATGTTTAAAGATTCTGTATTTAATTTATTTTCTGATAGTCAGTATATAGTTAATGCTATAGTATCCCTTGAAGATGCTGGTAGGATTTCCCCTTCTTCTACTGTTTTCTCTTTGTTTTCCACTATACAAAGTTTAATCTGGGACAGAAAAGATCCATTCTTTATAGGACATATCAGGGCACATACAGGATTGCCTGGAGCCCTTAGTTTGGGCAATGATTTAGCAGATAAAACTACACATGACATACATATTTTCTCTACACTAGAAGAAGCTATAAATTTTCATAAAAGGTTCCATGTCAATGCTAATACTTTACAAAAGCGTTTTAAAATAACTAAGGAACAAGCTAGACAAATAATAAAACAATGTCAAAATTGTGCGACCTTTTTACCACAAGTTAATCTTGGAGTCAATCCTAGAGGACTGATACCTAACCATATTTGGCAGATGGACATCACACACTTGCCAGAATTTGGAAAATTAAAATATTTGCATGTTACAGTTGATACTTCTTCTGGATTTTTGATGGGCTCCCTTCATGCTGGAGAAAAAAACTAAAGATGTTATAGCTCATTGCTTACAAAATTTTGCCACTGTGGGCATTCCAAAGCAGTTAAAAACAGATAATGCCCCTGGTTATACTTCTACCTCTTTTAAACAATTTTGCTCATCATTTGGCATTACTCATATAACAGGAATCCCATACAATCCACAGGGACAAGGCATAGTTGAAAGAGCTCATCAAACTATTAAAATGTACTTATTAAAGCAAAAAGACGGAATTGGGAAGGGGTATATATTCCCCCAAAATAAACTTAAAATAACCCTTTTTACTCTAAACTTTTTAAATTTGGATTCATCAGGACTTAGTGCTGCAGAAAGGCATATGTGTCCAAAAAATGTACATAAGCCCAAGGTACTTTGGAAAGATATTCTAACAGGACAATGGAAAGGTCCTGACCCAGTAATTGTCTGGAGTCGGGGGTCTGTTTGTGTGTTTCCACAGGAAGAACAGCAGCCGATTTGGATTCTGGAGAGATTAACTAAAGTCCTGACCCAGTGATTGTCTGGAGTCGGGGCCTGTTTGTGTATTTCCACAGGGAGAACAGCAGCCGATTTGGATTCCAGAGAGATTAACTAAAGTGATTTCTACAGACTAAAAAGAAGATGATTTGGCTCAAATCCATAACAGCTGATATCCAAAACTCCAATTTGGCTATCCTTACATCTGCGACAGAACCAGGATGCTTTTTTCAATATCTATTTTATTATTGCCCTTTCCCATATCATGAAGTTCTATTTTGTTTTTTGAGCTCATACAGACCTAGGTTAATGTTTTGCTGATCAGTTCTATTTTTTTTTTTGACTATAGAGTTTTTAAACATTGCAATGGAGATTTCACCTGTAAAAAGTTATAAGGCCTTTACTATTATGTTATGTGTTGTATGTATTATATTATGTGTGCACACTTGTGTTTTGTGTTATATGTTTGAATGTACGTATGTCCATATATCATATATGATGAGCGCTCATGAAAAAATGGATCCAAATATTTTTTTTATTCACGTGATTTAAATGGTTTAATTTAAATTGGGTAAATAACTGTTAAGAATTGTTTTAATATGTAAACAAAAAAGAAGGTTAACAGATCTGTTTGTTTACTTTCACCTTTCCTTTTCATTATATTTAATAATTCTCTTCAAGATAATGTAAATTGTTAAGAAAATTATTTTCTTTTCTCTTCAAGATAATGTAAATTGTTAAGAAAATTGTTTTCTTTTAGTGCCTTCTGGAATGTTACATAATTTTTTCTTTAGCCATTATTGCTAGAATTCCTATCTTCATCCCAGTGCTGGTGAAGACAAAGATAAAACTAAACTACAGTTTCTGCAATAGCCATCACTGAACTGCTTGCAGAAATTGCCTAAACTATGTGTCACTTGTATGCATTGTGAACTCACTTGTATGCATTGTGAACTATCTGTTGGTGCAGCGACTTGTGGTAGTGTTGGAGTATTTTTACTGATGATGTCATCGGTTGTACAATTTTTCCAACAAGAGCTGTCAATTGGCTTGGTGTATCTTCCTCCCTTCTGCTTGTCATGACAAAGACCTCTCCACAGGTGTGGCTGTATACTGGACCGGTAGTCAATGACGGGTAAGATCCAATTACAATGGTACCAACCTAAGACAGGAGGCTGATGCCCTGAGGTCAGCTCATCCGAAGACGGGTAAGGACCATATGTAGTATTGGACAACCTAAGGCAGGCACGGTCCCTAAGCCACATTCTTTTTGTTTAAACAGAGAGGGGGAGATGTTGAGAGCCACAGCCAAAGGGGCCCCAGCAAACTTCCAGCTGCCAGCAAACTTCCAGCTGCCAGCTGATGATTGGCTCACAGCGGCCCCAGCAACATCTAGCTGATTGGCTCCTCTGCGGTGATGTTCATTGGGCTGTTTCCCTGCCCTTCAGACTGCCAGCTGATGATTGGCTCACAGCGGCCCCAGCAACATCTAGCTGATTGGCTCCTCTGTGGTGATGTTCATTGGGCTGTTTCCCTGCCCTTCAGACTGCCAGCTGATGATTGGCTCACAGCGGCCCCAGCAACATCTAGCTGATTGGCTCCTCCACGGAGCTGCTCATTAGGGGACTTCTTTGGCTCCGCCCATGCAACCCAGCCAATCAGCCTCAAGAGCAGGAGGATTGTGGGAGGTGGTGAGGTTTGTGTGAGGGTGAGAGGCTTGGGGAAGCCAGTGATGGCAGTTGGGCTCTGAGGGTTTTTTCCTGAGGAGCTGTTTTGTTTGGCATTTGTAGTTCTAAAAATAAAGTTAGTTTCTTTTGACAAGTGGCTCCTGAATTGTGCCCAGCCAGACTTCGGCAGAAGGGAGGACAGATATGTCATGTGCAATGTATGCGCATAGTTATTTTCTAATTATACACACACAGCTATGCATGCAGACATACAGCCATTTGCACACATGCATACTTGTGCAAGAGAAGGGTAAAGCCCGTTTCCGTGGCTGCCTTAGGACTTAGTGAACTAGACAGCTCAGGAGGTCTCCTAGGATGCTGGGAGCCACCCTGGGAATGCCTCCTTTTGAGGGTTGCCCATGGACTTCTCCACTGTGTCTCATCATTTTGACTTACAGTTGTGTTTCTAGACAGTATTTACCATATTTTAAATATTTATCCCTGACAAGATCAATCTTAGCTCACACAAGCACATGCTGAATTTCAAAAGCACCAGCAGGTAGCTGGGGAAGCATTACCATGACACGGTTTTCATGTTCAAATCTGTTGGGAACATTGTCACCAACAATAAATCATCCTGTGAATTAACATTAAGTGGCAACTTAACAACCTCTAATATAATGTTTGTATAAAGATAAAACGAGATAATGGGTAGATGTCTCATTTTTCCTAAATGACTTCTATTTTTAAATAATTCAATTCTCTGTGCACTAAATTAACTAAGTATCAATGATACAAGATTTTTTAAAAAAATGCTACACCTTCCTGTAAGATAATCCTTATAAAATTGCTAGAAGCAGACACAGCTAGATCTTCTGGGTGATATTTTTATGACTGCATAATAATGTCATTGAAATAAAAATACTGTCATAGGATACATATTTTTCTGATGTGGAGCTTCAAGTAGGCCACCCAGGATGATCATCATTATGAACAGTGGTAAACCACAATGTTCCCGTCATATTTTCACACAGATCAGTGGTTTTCAAACTGTGTTCCCGGCACCCTCCATTTCTACAGATGCTTCTCTGTTTGGGTGGAGAAGGTGGGAGCCTTGTGGGGTTGGTGTCAGGAGGTCCTGCCTGGAGTACCTGACCTTTTGCCTTGGGTCCAGATAAAAGAGCAATGCCATAAAGAAATTTTTATCCTTCCATGTTGTGTTTAGCTGTAAGCGTTGGAAAACCAAAGTCAGAGTGATTTAAAATATGAAGACATTTGCTCCTGAGTTAAATGAATGTCCAGCAATAGTTATCTCAAGGTTGATTTCCTCAAAATTAAATAACATTATCTGAAAAGCAGTTTCCTTCCACTTGTTCTCTCTCACACACTCAACTTGTTATTTTTCTCCTTATATTTTGATGCCTCATGATCCCAAAAACAACTGCCTGTGCTCCAGGCATCACATTGTCACAGAGAGCCTACCAGTCAGGGACAGAATGTAAGACAAGTGAACAAGGTTATCTGTGGATTTTTTTTTTTAATTAGGAAATGTTTTCCTCAAAACTCAGTAGATTGTATTTATGTTCCATTGTCCAGAAATGGGTCACACGTGGGTCTCAGGGCCAATCATTGGGTGGGAACTGTGCAGTAGGAGTCAGATCAGACTGGTCCTGCTTGGTTCCCAGGGTGAGAATATGGCTAGTCCCACAGCACTGGTTTGTGCGCTGCGAGAAGGGTGGGGTGGTGGCTGGGTGTCTGCCACAGGACCACAAGGACTTTGAACACTTTTAAGCACAGTTTAGTTTCCTGCTGGATAGGGACATAATGAAGAAAGGAGTGGCGACCTGCAGGGACCCCAGTTAATAGTAAAAGCCATCTTTAATTATCCTTTGCCCTCAAGCAGAAAAACCACACAGGTGAAAATTAGCTACTGTCTCAACACTTGAGTGTGCATGAGGGTTACATTCCTGGTCATATATAACCTTAAAAAGAAAAAAAAAACAAACACATAGCTCTAATAGACACAACTGCCATTAATGTCACATCAATCCATCGGCAGCAATAGGGGGACTTGGGGGTATGAGGCGTTGGGAGGTGTTCTTGGTTTTGTTTTGTGTTTTAATGAAGTTTAATTTGGACATGTGGGAAGATAGATTAATATCAAGATTCCCTGAGAAAATCAAGTACCTGGAAGGCACTTTGGGGCCAGAAGGGCCCCCAAAGTGTTTCCTTGTTCTCTTAGAAGAAAACAAACAAGCAAACTATGTTTCATGACCAGTTCTGTTGATTAGTTCTCATTGTTTAATAGAAAGTCATAGGTGGTGGTCACTATTTCAAGAGATTGGGGTCATTCACGTGACCTACATGGACAGCCACCATTATAACTTTGACAACTAAGGCAAATATATCCTCAAAATAATATGCAAAATTCACACATTGCTGTGGTATTAATTCTGCAAAAACTACAAAAAACTACATCCCTCTGTCACGGGTGACTCAGACATGATGTGGAATCAAGCGTGATGAGCTCATTTTGGTGACATTAATAGCTGAAACTCTGATGAGACACCCCAGGAAATAATCAACAGACACATTCAGATGTTTCTCCTGCAGATGTGAAGCCTCAGCAATGACTCACACAGTGGAAACTTTGAAAGAAATGAAGGACTGTGATGTCACATGAGGCACCACCCAAGTGCGGATGGATGGAGAAGGATGAGGACTGGTCCCAGCCCTGAGGTGTGTCCCCTTCCATCAGCCACGGCCCCAGCACACATCAGGTTAGATACCCCAGCCACAGCAGGGCTTGGAGGTAGACCTGCAGCTTCTTCACAAATTAGAGGCCCTGTTCTTTCTTTGTTTTCTTTTCTTTCTTTCTTTTTTATTTTTGGTACCAGGAATTGAATCCAGGGCTGCCTAACCACTGAGCCACATCCCAGCCTTTTTTATTTTATTTTTTTAATTTTGATACAGGGTCTTACTGAGTTGCTTAGGGTCTTACTAAGTTGCTTAGGGTCTTACTAAGTTGCCAAGGCTGGCTTTGATCTTGGGCACCTCCTGCCTCAGCCTCTGAAGCCATGGGATTACGAGAGGGCACCACCATGCCCAGTGAAGTCCCCATTCTTTTAATAGACATTTTCATTTGTTTTAAAATATTTTAACACAAGACTACCCATTTATTAAAAAACAAAGTAGAAAACACAGTTTAGAAAAAGATGTTGAAATTCATTAAAGTCCTACAATCCAGGGATAAAGATGAACACATACTGGTGTTTTTTTTCTCATATCGATGTTTTTTGTTTTTTGGTGTTAAGTTTTTTGAGTTCGTATATATCCTGGAGATTAGTGCTCTATCTGACATGCGTGTGGCAAAAATTTGCTCCCAAAATGTAGGCTGTCTCTTCACCTCATTGATTATTTCTTGCTGAGAAGAAGCTTTTTAGTTTGAGTCTATCCCATTTATTAATTCTTGATTTCATTTCTTGCACTTTAGGAGTCTTGTTAAGGAAGTCGGGGTGAAGATTTGGGCCTACTTTTTTCTCTATTAGGTGCAAGGTCTATGGACTAATATCTAGGTCCTTGATCCACTTTGAGTTGAGTTTTGTGCATGGTGAGAGATAGGGGTTTATATTCATTTTGCTGCATAAAGGACTTAAAATCAGCATACTATAGTAAAGCAGCCACATCAATGTTCAACAGCAGCTTAATTCACAATAGTTAAACTGTGGGAGCAACCTAGATGCCCTTCAACAGATGAATGGATAAAGAAACTGTGGTGTGTATACACAATGGAATATTACTCAGCATTAAAAGACAATAAAATCATGGCATTTGCAGGAGCTGGAGAATATCATGCTAAGCAAAGTAAGTCAATGCCAAAAATCCAAAGGCTGAATGTTCTCTCTGATTAGTGGATGCTGATCCATAATGGGAAGCGGGGAGGCATGGGGAAAAATAGGGGAACTTTGACCGAGTAAAGGGGAGGGAGGGGAAGGAGGGCTCATTGGGGCAGGAAAGATGATGGAATGAGATGCACATCATCACCCTAGGTACATGTATGACTGCACATATGGTGTGGCACTACATCATGTACAACCATAGAAAGGTAAAGTTGTGTTACAATTGTGTACAAGTAATCAAAATGCATTCTGCTGTCATATATACCTAATTAAAATAAATAAATTAACAAATAAATAAAAGTAAAAAAATAAAAATATATATGAATGTGTGTGTGCGTTTTATGTACAATTGTGTTTTTGATTATCAGACAGAAGATAAGAACAGAATGCATTCCCAAAATAATATCAGAATTACAAAACAATCAGGTGAGGTCTGTTTCCCTGCTGATCAGCCCATCCTGACTTGATGTGCTGGCTGGGTTTTACAGGGAGATGCCTTTTTCATGAGCTCAACCAAATCCATGTGTCTGCAGCTTTATGGATGGGACTCTGCCCCCAGTCCCCGGCTACCTCAGCCTCAGGTGCTGTTCTGTAATTAGTCACAAGCAACGTCATCACTTGATAAATACATCCTGGTTGAAATCAATAATCCATTAGCACAATGAATCTTCTGGACTTCAGGTATCTGGTGATGTGTTGCTACTTGGAATGGTCCCAGTTGAACCCCTTTTCTCCTAAAGCTGCCCCCTAAGGTGACCTCTTGTAGCCCACAGGGCGATATGGGCTGGGCCATGGTGGAGGTGGGGGACCTCTGTAATAGCCCAACCAGCAAAGACAGCAACCCAATACTTACAACACTCATTCAGAGATTGATTCATCGTTCACAGAATTATTTCCTTTGGAATTGGGCAAGCAGGTGGCTGCAATTTGTACCAGTGACGTTTTACCCTGCTACATCCACATTTCCTTCCTTACTGGCAGCTTTTGAACAAAACTGCTAATGTGCAAGTATTTATGCTGCTTGTCATTTTTTTTTTTTCTGTGCACACGATCTTTTCCTCTATCCTGGGAAGTTTTAATCAGAAATGTAAGTGCCATCTACCAGAAACCCAATGAGCAAAATAATTAATGTATTTCCTTTATTTAAAGAAAATAATGTCTATTTAAGATCACTTGTGGAAAATTATGAGCAAGGACAAATTAGGATCCCACATTGTGGAGTTCGGCAATCTTCCCTGCTGGGCTCAGAGCTATCATTATAATCAGAGTTCTTTTTTCTTGGAAAACCGAGATGAAATTTTGTAATTTCTAAACGGTGCAGGATGAGAGCACATAGGCGCTCTGGCAAAAAGTTAAAGGAAACTCAGATAGATGGGTAACAGTAAACAATCACAGAGGCGAGGTGCTGGCCAGCTGCCCAACCACTCTGAACCCTCTTCCCCTCGTGCAGACACTCAAGGGCCTAGATTGGGTTTCTTGAAGTCATGGTGACCAAGAACAGAGGTGCTACTTAGCCTGGAGGAAGGGACACCTCCTGCCCCAGGCAGGTGGACATGCCTGTGTGGCTTGTATTTCCAAGGCAGGGCATGAGCAGAAGCTGACAAGAGCCCACCCCACCACCACCCCCAACATCACTCCTTTCTCAGACTTCCCCAGCTGCCTGGGCAAACCAGCATGTGCCAAGGCACCACTGACTCCAACATGTGTCCAGTCCCCCAGCGTGTCCCTGAGACCTGTGGCAAGTCTTACTGTTCTTCAGGTGTTAAAGAGCCACCACCTGTGAACTGTGCATGCTCTCATCTTCTGATTTTCATCCTGCCCTACCAAAGATGCCTACCTGACCTCAGACAGGTCCCCACTTCCTGAAGTTATCAGTGCCTGTTGCTCCGGAACCTTGGAGCAAATGATCTCTCTGTCCTTCCATCTGGAGAAACCTAGCTACCATCTTAATAAAGCCATCTTTATATAGTGGCATTTGACAAGCATGGCACTGTTGATATTTTGGGCTGGATAATTTTCTACCTGGTGTAGGATACTTTGCACCCTAGATTGCACCGTGGGTGACCATCCTGTGTATTGTGGGGTACAGCATCCCTGATCTCTTCTCTTGGGTGAAACCATGACTTCTTTCAAGTCCTGACAACCAAACTCTTTCCAGACTTATCCAAGCATTCCCAATGGCCTGTGTGTCCACTTGTTGGCTCCATTTTGTCTCCATTGCATTCAGGCTTGAAGATCTGGTGTCCAACATCAGCAGGGGACAGGATCATGCAGGCATTTCCTGGCAGGCTTCATGGGGAGCTATGTGCTGCTGACTCTGACAGCAGCTGTGTGGTCTCCTCAGCCCCCTGGACATCATGTGGCTCCATCCCCAGGTCTCTGAGTTCTGGGCCAAGGAGGCGTCTTTGGGTTCTTTAACTGAGTCTTGCTTACTGGGAAGGCAGGGGACTTTGGGGACACTATTCCCCACTCTGACCAGGGAGCCAGCACTTTTCTACTCCTCCTGCCTCCCCTATCCCAGGTCCTTTGGGACTTTGGGAACCTTTGGCTCATTCCTTGTGGTCATTTATGTTTATGCCAGAGGATGAAGATGCTGTTGGCTCCCAGAGCACAGCTTAACCACCCTTACTGGTGCAAGCACAGCCCTGCCTAGATACTGTGCCAGATGTAGTTGACACGGAGCAGGGAGGGCAACCCCTTTTCCTCAGGAGGGCAAAGTTGAGCAAGGATGACTGAAAAGAGTGGCCATGTGAGTCATGGAGCCACGGAATGTCATGGGGACACCCTGAGCTTCACTCTATGTTTCTCCAAACACACATTATGAAATGCTTTAATCCTTTCATGTATGTCTATTGCTTGATCACTATTGTCAACCACAAAAATGATCAGAGTGAGAATTACCCACCACTGTCCTTCAAGAAGGTCTGTGGCTGTCATGTGTCCCATTGATGTGGCTGCCACTCACAGATACAAATTAACAAAACATCGGCCTAGACCTTAGCAACCCAAAGGGTATCCCTTGACATGTTGAAAACTTGCATCCTAAAATCATTCCTGACATGGGAAGATATTTGCTCTAGACCGAGGATGGATTCTCTTACTTCTGAAAGTATCTGAAGGCCATAGTATATCAGAAGTTCACCAGCACAGTAGGAGGTAAGGGATTTACCAAATGTCTGTGTGTGCACATGTGTGTTCCTTTCTCCCACCATCCTGTTCATCTATTGACTTGGTCACTGCTGACCTGTCCCAGGGAAGGACCAGTCCCACAACAGAGTCCTAACCCCAGCATTAACCAACTGATCTCCAACCTAATGACAGGACTCCAAGAGCTAACGGTGGGTTTGTGGTGGAATGAAATGAAATTAGTGATTTATTTTTAGCATTTAAAAACATAAGTATTATTGCATTTAAAAATACTTTGTATTAAAGGAGCTGTTTTATCCCTGCTTAGATCTCATCGCCATGTGGGAGATCTTTCCGTCTTTCACACTAAGCCATCGAGGAGCAGAACAGCCAGTCTGGTCAGAATCATCTTGGATCAGGAGCACCTACTAAGCGAGGCTCCCCTGCAGTCTGATCCACTTGCTCTGGCATCCTGGAGCAAACCCACGAGGGAACTGAGAGCACGTGTTGACATTAAGGAGTGATTGATTGGTATTGCCTCTCAGGGCCACTGGAAGGAAAAGTGAAACCCTTCATATTATGCATTTCATATTAATTTTATGATATTATGATGGCATTCACAGAGCTGATAGCACTGATGCTATAGCTGATATTTCCCAAATACTCATTCTGTGTCAATATCACCAAAGTAATTGCATAGCTTTTCATACTCCAAAGCTGTGTTCCTGGATAACTGGTAGTTTTGAAAGTAAAGCTTATTAATCCAAAGTTATGATGAGAATTATACAAATCAGATTGTTTTTCTTTTAAGCAATATGCAACCTATTGAAAATATTCATCTAAAGTATAAAAATTAAATTACGTTAAACTATAAAGTAAATTAGATTAAGTAAAGTAGCTACCATCTTTTTAAATTTTAAATATACTCCCTTGATTGCCAGAAAAGTAATTCCTATTAGTAATTTATTTCTACATTTAAATTATGCTAAAATTATCTCCAAAATTAGCTCATTAAAAATTCAATGACATTCTTAAGTTCATGAAAATAACCTTTAATTTGGCTTACAGATTTCATTTTGCATTTATACTCAGAGGAGAAAGAGACTGTCATCCAGGAAGGTAGAACTCTTGGCAAAACAGGGTTTTATGTTTTGCTCTTGGGAGAATTGACACAAGAGTTTGCATCCAAGTATCAGTTTGGGAGCTCACATCTGGTCCTCTCGTGCTGTCATACATCATCTTCTCTGTTTAGCTTTGTGCTTTCTCGCAATTTTGCAGTTGAAAACACATCCTAATCATGACATTCAGTCACACTGGGCTGGCTCCCAACACTCGATCATTTCTTAAAAGGCACATGGTCGCCATGTGCCTAGAGTATGAGCATAACAGGCAATTAGGAGTTATTCTGGAAATTTCATCACATTAAGTCATTTTTAAGTTTTCTGAGTTTGACTCACTATGATCTGGAGATAGTCTTTAAACTCTGGCCACCACTGGCTGTGTTTGAAAGCAATATTCTAGCAATTAGCTTCTTCCCTATGTGTAAAATGATTTTTTTTAAAGCAACAATTCTTTTGCAGATAGCCAGACATCAGCAGCAATCTTAATAAGTGGTTTGAAAAATGTTCCCTATTTGTTTAATATCAGAGAATATCTACCAGATAGCAGATCACCATCCTATTATTTGTTACATTTATGGAGCGCTTACCCATGTCCTGGTGCATATTCATGATCTGCTGCTGGTTACCAGCTCCCCCACTCCACCCCCCACCCAGGCACACATCTGAAATTCTCCTTTCCACTCAAGACATCTCTGGTTTCAGCCAGCCGTGCAGATTGAACACAGCATTTCCTAATTTCCTTGCAGCCACACGTGGTCATGTGACTCAGTGTTGGTCAATAAGATAAGGAGGATGGGCAAGCACCATCGGCAAGCATCTTTGAGGAAGGCTGTCTTCCTATACCTGTCTCTTCTTGCTGGTTGTAATTGGAGGTGAGGATTCACCATCTTGAAGGACATAAGGAAAGATAATACCATGGGGATAGGTAAGCAAGAAACAGAAAGTGCCCTCACCTGGCCACTCTCTAACAAGTCCCTAATGTTCATGAGACCTGGGAAAGTGCAGATGACCACCGGTCTAACACCCCAGGGAAGACAAGCAGCATCACCCTGTTTGAAAGGCAGAGAGGCATGAGATCCCAGAGACTGATTCACATGTTGGTTTTGGGGTGACATCAGAACTGGAAGTCAGAACTGGGGTGGTGACAGGGCTAAATAGGAATTCCAAAAGTTGATGCAGCACACTTGCTGCAAGAGGAAGCCTCTCATTCCAACTGGCAATGGGTTCCATGTGGGAGGCGGGGAGAAGCCCATCAGTGTGAAAGGTGGCTCTATGCTCCCGGGAGTGCTTGAGTTCCAGCACCAGCCCTGGGAATGCACACCTCCCTCTCTCCTTCCTCCTCAGGGGCTCCCTGCACAGGTGGACACTGATCAGACTTGGAACTGGAGAAATCACAGAGAAGTTGCAAGCTTCTGGCCAAGGGCCAGGTGTGACCAGCCGAGAGTCCTGGGGACAAATGCTGCTTGCTTCTACTTGCCCAAGGGCGTTTGACTGATGGCTTCCACCTTCCCTATCTCAGAGCACTCCTCTTGTTCTTGGATGGGAACGACATGTGGGTGCACGTTCACAGGGTTCCAGTCCTGCTGGGGCAGAGCCCGTCTTTTCTCTAGGGTGACAGGGGAGAGAAAAGAGCCTGGGGGTTCCTCTTTACAACTGCACAGACGGAAGCCATGTAGATTCCTAGCCAGGCCCTGTCCCCTGCTATGTGCCACCTTGGAAGCAGGGCACTTCCCTGACTCTACTTCTGCTCTGGGCTGCATTATCACTCCCATAAGAGGGGAAAGAGGAAGATTCTAGAACAGCATTAACAGGTGCCCAGACTGTAGGTCCCATATGTCCAACAGAGAGCTGGAGGGGACCCACACCTCCTGGGGGGCTGTGGGAAGGTTTTTTCATAGCAGCGGCTGGAGCAGATGTAGCCAGCACTATGGGAAGAGGCTGAGACTTTCATTAGTCAGGGTTTCTGACAAGATTGAGTTAGAAATTGAGTGTTGGTTCTTATTGCTTTTTAAGAAGGTAGTAGCACTACAGCACTGGTCTTTTACAAAACAAACCCAGAAAACATTTTAGTCCAATAATGAATACCTGGCTATTGGGCCAGGGAAAGAGTTAAATTAATCAATACAAGACTCAATGCATAGAAAAACATGTGTATAAACTTTTTTTTTAAAAGAGTTTCTGAATTAGCATTTGGCTTCTAACACTTGACCCTAAAATAATAATAATAATAATAATAATAATAATAATAATAATAATTACTACTATTATTTCTGCACTATTTTTAACCTAAAAAATTAATACTAAAACCATTTTTATCTTGACCACATATACCTAAATTAGAGATAATTAACACATTGATAATACTATTTGTCTACAATTTCTAAATAGTTTCTACTTTTAGTACTTTTAATGAAATCCATTCTTAAATCAATAGTTTTGTTGAGGCAAAGATCAAGATTCTGGGAATTGTGATTTTCTTTAATTATAATGTGAAATGGCTAAATTAAAATTGTATGTTAAGTTAACCTCACCATTTGGTTACTGAAAGTCAATTTTGAATAGTACAATACAGCATACATTGTAAATGCATTTTAAATAAATAGAATCCATTAGGATCCATTACTGATTGTTTTGCTGTGCATGGCACCTATTTCCACAGTAAGAAAATGTTCTATGTGGAAATGCAGAAATAAGAGGAGGGCATGTGAAAATTCCTGTAGTGTTAGGATTTTAAGTCTTCAAGGAGTCTTTTAAGGTAGACATGGACTTTCCTGACACCTTCTTTTGTGCCATTTCCTCCACCACGTTTTTATAAAAGATTACAGAGGACTGTTGGACCATTTTGAAAATTACACCTTACCACTCAGGACTTTATTGATTTATCTCTATTTTCGGTGAAGTCGAGTTTCAAGTTGAAACTGCCACAGAGATACTGTGTTTGTGGTGACACCAGGGGAGTGGCTGTTTGAATATTTGTGCTACCTGTGCCCCTGAAAGGGCAGGACCCACCTGGCTCACCTGTGCTCTAGCTGTAGAACCAGGGCGTCATTTCTGCTGTTTGCGTCAAGCCTATGCATTAGGGATCGGCCATATGCCCATTGTGGGTTCGAGCTTCTTGGGGTGCAGGTATCTTTGGGGATGCCTGGTGGTAGAGCAGGTGCAGACTTTGGTTGACATACAGACCTGGACTCAGGTGCAAGCCAAACTGTTTGTTAAACTTTTGTCCTTGGACCAACAGCTCAGACTTGCTGAAGCTCACATCTCTCCTCTGTAATTATGTAGCGTGTGCATCTTTCAACTTCTGTGATGCTCCAGCTCAGGAGCTGGAGAATGGGCACAATCGCCATCTTCTGCCTTCTGTCCTTTCCTCTGAGTGCTACTTCTTCCACTGCCCTGAGATTCTGCAGCAGCCATAAAATGTGTGGCTCCCGGAATCAGTAAAAGGCACAGAGTCCTCCCTCCTTGGACAGCCAACGGAGCTCGTTTCCAGTGTCACCTCATTCAACACAACACTGCCTGCGTGGAGATGGCAATCCAGGCAGATATTTGTGCCTTCAATAAAATTGCACTATGACAGGCAGGATTTGAACCCAGAGCCCTGGTCGTCACTCCTGTAGTGTGTTGAGCAGGTGCCTCAGGGTCATGAAATCTGTGGCATCCCCATGGTTCAGGGTTGGATCCTGCCCTTTTCAGGGAAAACTCAGTGCATATCAATTATATATATATTTTAAGAATTGACACATTAAAATCACACATGCTCATAGTGTACCATGTGATGTTTTGATACATGGACATGATGCATAATGTTTAAATCAGACCCATTTGATCTCTTTAGGTGGGTATCATTTCTTTTTGGTGAAAATATGCAAAGCCTTTTCTTCTAGATCTTTGGAGGGGGATTCTACTTTATCATCCTCTGTGGTTCCCCTTGGTACAAGAACCCACCAGAGCTTACTTCTGTCCATCCATAACTTGGTCCCCACTGACCAGCCTTCCCCAGCCCTCCTGCTGCCCAACTCTCCCCAGCCTTGGCTAACCACTCTCCTACCCCAACTTCCTCAGACTCCACATGTGACTGAGAGCATTTCAATCATTATCTGGATGCTGAAGGAGATCATTTACTCTCCTTTCCCCAAGATTTTTTTGTCATAAGATGATTCTCTAAAGATGAGGCTACCTGGAGCTGCTGGGACCTGCTGAGCCTGGGGATCCAGCCACGTTTGAGCTGGCCTACCTGGACTTCCTGGATCCACAGGGCTCTACGTTACCTGTCATAGTGAGGCTGAGCTGATGTGGTGCTGTCAGAGACCCTACAGAGAGAATATCAAGCCACTGTTACTGTGTACAGCAGTATATATAAAACGAAGACAAGATGCACATGGGAATGCACATATGCCCATCTACGTGCATTAAGGAACATAAATTTAGAGGCTGAAGCTAAATGTATCTAAATGAAGAGAATGTCCATGAGAACCCCTTGGATAATGCCCAAATGGCCAATATGCATAAAGAGGAAACCCACTGGGAGCTAACCACTGGGCCTTCTGCAGTGGGGAACCGGCTCGGCTCACTCTGCTCCCCCCACATTTCTGTTTTAATTTTTACCGTATGTTCTCATTTTTATGGCTGCTTTCTTTCTGCCAGCCAAACATATACGTTGTTCTTTCCTCCAGTTTCTTATGCGGAGAATTGCATTATTAATTTGACCATTCTCTTCTTCTCTTAGTGTGCATTTGATGTTACATGCCTTCCTGTCAGCAACAGCTTATCTTTTTTTCCACAAATTCCAACATATTATTTTAAATTTTTCTTTTTTAAATAAAAATATTTTCTGACCTTTCTTGTGACTTCTTCTATGATCCACAGATGATTCTGAAGTGTGTGTGTTTGATTCCAGAAAACTGATAACTTCCTAAAATTTTTATTATGTTTGGTTTGCTTATAAGAATGTCACCTATAGCACAAGAGTTAAAATCAAGAATCAACAAATGGGCCGTATTCAAACTAAAAAGTTTTTTCTCAACAAGAGAAATGCTAAGAGAGGTAAATAGGGAGCCTATATCCTGGGAACAAATTTTTACCCTTCACACTTCAGATAGAGCTCTAATCTCCAGAATATACAAAGAACTAAAAAAAATTAAACAACAAGAAAACAAATAAGCCAATCAACAAATGGACCAAGGATCTGAACAGACACTTCTCAGAGGAGGATATACAATCAATCAATAATTACACGAAAAAAATGCTCACCATCTCTAGTGATCAGAGAAATGCAAATTAAAACCACTCTAAGATACCATCTCAACTCCAGTAAGAAAGGCAGCCATTATGAAGTCAAACAATAACAAGTGCTGACGAGGATGAGGGGAAAAACGTTACACTTGTACATTGCTGGTGGGACTGCAAATTGGTGCAGCCAATTTGAAAAGCAGTATGGAAATTCTTTGGAAAGCTGGGAATGTAACCACCATTTGACCCAGCTATTCTCCTCCTCGGACTATACTCAAAAGACCTAAAAAGAGCATACCATAGGGACACAGCTTCATCAATGTTCATAGCAGCACAATTCACAATAGCTAGACTGTGGAACCAATCTAGATGCCCTTCAATAGATGAATGGATAAAAAAATGTGGCATTTATACACAATGGAAAATTACTCAGCACTAAAAAAATAACAAAATCATGGCATTTGCAGGGAAACGGATGGCATTAGAGAAGATTATGCTAAGTGAAGTTAGTCAATCCCTAAAAAACAAATGCCAAATGTCTTCTTTGATATAAGGGGGGGGTGACACAAAACAGAGTAAGGAGGAAGAGCATGAGAAGAAGATTACCACTAAACAGGGAAGAGAGGTGGGAGGGAATGGGAGGGAGAAGGGGAATTGCACGGAAGATGGAAGAAGACCCTCATCTTTATACAAAATTACATATATGATGGTGTGAGGGGGAAGAAAAAAGAGAGAGAGAAATGTGTCACAGTAGACTGGGTAGAGAGAGGTGATGGGAGGGAAGGGGAGGGGGGTATAGGAAGGGGATAGAAAGGGCAGCAGAATACAATAGACACTAGTATTGCTGTATGTATAAACATGGCTGTATAACCAATGTGATCCTGCAATCTGTACACTTGGAAAAATGAAAATTCATACCCCATTTGAATCAAATGTATGATATGTCAAGATCATTGTATTGTCTTGAGCAACTAATAAAAAAAAAGAATGTCACCTCCATTACTTTAGACTAATTAAGGTTTGTTTTATTTCATAGAATGGAGTCTACTTCAGCAAATGTCCCATATGCACCTTAAATGATATGCATTCTGCTGCCGGGTGATGTGCTGTATCAGTTTCATGTGGACCCAGTTGATTTGCCTGATTTAAGAATGTCTCTACGCTTGGGCGACTTCCTGTCTGAGGAAGAGCTCAAGTGTGCTGTGAGGCTACTGAAGATTTCCATTCTTTTAGGAATATATTTGTTTTTCTTTCCTGCTCCCAGAGGTGTTGCTTTATATATTTTCAAGCTGTATTGTTAGGGAACACAACTTAGGATTGAGATGTTTTCCTGAAGAATTGACTCCTATTAAGGACAGCCAATGGAGAGAATTACTGTTTTTTTCCCCCCAAGGAAATGGTGCCGGATAACTGGATATCCAAATGCATAAGAATTAACTTTAACTGTGTGACAAGCCACATGAGATTAACTCAAAATGAATGAAGTAACCAAATTTCATTAAAAATATTTCTAAAAGGTAAGTTATTAATCTTCATGGCTTTGGATTAATCAATATCTTCTTAAATATAACAAAAAATTAAAGAAAAATGGAGAATTTCATCAAAGTTAAAGTTCTGAACATCAAAGGGCATTATCAACGAAAATATTAACACATAGAATTGGAGAAAATATTTGCCAGTTCTGGTAAGGATCTAGTATGTGGCACACCTGAGGGATTCTGACAACTAACAAATAAAAGTCACATGACTGAACTAAATAAGCAAAGGATTTGATTAGACATTTCTCTAAAAACATTCAAATATTCCATCAGCACATGGCAAGATGCTCTAAGATGCTGAACATTGTTAATCATTAGGGAATTCAAGTCAAAACCTCAGATACCACTCCTCACACATCAAGATGTTGATAATAAAAGACAGGAACAGTAGCCGGTGTGGGAGGTGGAAGACATGCTGGTGGGACTAGGAAATGGGGTGACATCTTCAAAACCACAGCAAGAAAACCACAACTCCTCCAAAAATCAGTTACCAGAAGACCCGGACATTCTTCTGCTTCCAAGCGAATTGAACACATATGAACACACACGTGCAATGTACACAAAATTTTTTATCCAGTATTATTCGTATTATCCAAAAGTAGAAATGAACCAAATGTCCATCAATTGTGAATAGAACAGCAAAAGTTGTGTACATCTACACAATAGAATCTAATTCAACCATAAAATATACAATCAAATATTAATGCCTGTTATAACCAGAATGGAGCTGTAAAACCTCACGTTAAGCAAAAGATGCTTGTCATAAAAATCCACTCGTTATATGATACCAATTGTATGAAATATCCAGACTAGATAAGTCATAGAGAGAAAACAGTCTAGCACTTGCCAGGGTGGGGGACAGAAGTGGGACAGCCTATGGGCACAGGGTTCCTTTTAGAGGAGATGAAAAATTTCTAGATTTAAAGAGTGCTGATGGTGATAAATGCTCTACAAATACACTAAAAAACAGTGTAGTTCTTTAAAAAAAAAAAACATGGCATATGGATTTAATTCAATTTTGAAAGAAAAAGAATTCAGCAGTTTTTCTCCACTGCTTTCCCTTCCTGGCTTCTCTCCCCCCTCCACTAATGCTTCCAGGGAATCCTTTTCACATAAACTACTTGTGTGTGAAAACTTGTCCCCAGGTTTGATTTTGAAGGAACGCAAATTAAGGCAAAACCCCTCTCACTTCCAGGGGGCTGGAGACAGAAGCTCCCCTGCAGCTCTGGGAGGAGAGGTCACATTCTTCCCTCTCTCCAGGGAAGTCCCCCCTCTCTAGTTCAGCTCAGGGACTTAGGGCTTCCTGTGGCTTCAATATTTATAGTCACCATCTCTGCAATGACGATCTAGTGCTGTGGACTGGAAAATGGGTTTATCTCCATTGCTTGGTGGAGCTGTGCAAATATTTCCCCCTTACCGTATTCTTCTAGAAGGATGAGAACAATGTAGCAACAGCTGCATGTGCCGAAGTGGCTTCAGGATAAAATGTTGCAAGCACAATTGGAGATTTGGGAGACCATTTGACTCTCTCCCACTCTGAGATATTCATCACCCTGAATTCTAATCACGTGTGCAAGCCCTTTAAACTTTGGAGCTTGGTCTTATTCTTGGCCCTAGAGCTTAAAGACGTAATTCACACTTTGCAGTGAGAATATCTGCAAAGGAGAGATTTCAAATTTCAACTTACAATTACCAGATCTCATGCATTTTAATTTTTCATAAAGGAACAATCTATTTCATTACAACTTAATTTATTTAACCTAACAAGTCCTCCCTCATAGGCTGTGCTGATAAATTCAACAGACTATAAATCATTGATCAATATCCAGTTTGTCATAAATTTACTCTAAGTTTGGAAACAGGCCCAGAAGCTAATTTTGTATTGCTTCTTGCAAATGATCCATAACTCATAATTACTATTTCCTTCAAATGTGACAGGTATTTGATTTTGTAAAATGGTAAAGTATGGTACACACACACACACACACACACACACTTCCCTCTAAAAGGAGATATCTCCAGGACAGGGTTTTGCCAGTGACTCTTTTTAAGATTCTTTAGGGGAAGTGAAGACAGTACTTAGAGAAAGAGCAATATTCTGAAGTAACAGGAAAGCACAAGAAAAATCCCCATTGCTTATTTCAGCAGAAAAAAAAAATGTGTGTTTAAAAGTTATGGCTGTTGGTAGCATGTGACCGACAATAATTTTTTTTTTAGCTCAACATTGAAATTTATTTCAGGTGTTTGACTAGGTAAATTGAAGGCTCTGGGAATTTCTAATACCTTGAATTTCTGCCTTGGCTTTGGAATAAGTGGTGGGGGCGGCAGGGGTCTATTGACTTTTGGTGCTTTCTCTCTAATCCAAAACGTTATCTGCTGAGCACAGGCAAATAGCAGTCCCAGCCATGGGGCCAGTGCTGCAGGAGGCCAGGCCTGCGACTCACTTCTCAAAGGTACATGAAAATGTCTTCAAACACATGTGAGGGTCCTGTGGACTCAAAGGAGAGCAAATGATTGGAGAGGATAACAAGTTCTTCCTCGTTCAAAAGGTAACCCTGGAACCAACATTTCTCCCAGAGGACGGCCTGTTGACGGCTTGAGAAACTTTGTTCTTGAGAGACATTGTTATTCAGCAAAAGGATAGAGAACAAATTGGCAATCTTTGAATCCGACAGCACTGCACTTTTATGATCCTTTTTCATGTTCCGAAGACATTGGATAAGTTCCCAATTACTCTTCAGACCTTGAAAATAATACCCTTGTTTTTAAGAAACCTAAATATATAACCACCAGTCAGCAGCAGATTTTCCAAGTGCGTTTCCTCACCAGGTTCACATTCGAAAGCTGCTGTGGTCCAGACTCATTGGAAATGCTCAGCCTCTCTAAGACAGGCACACCTCTCCTTATGAAAATGGAGTCCACAGAATGGATGGGTTCTGAGTGGTTGATGTTGCAGGGACCGACAGGGCCAGGGATCAGGACCCAGATGAGAGCTGCCCAGGGGTCTGACCTGGTGGCCCACAGGTGTCTGAGCCCAGCCACCCCAGGTGATAGCTCCCGAAGTGAGGTAGAATTCCATCCAGCCTGCTGTGTTGGTCAGGCGGCTGCTGGCTCACCTGTGCAGAGAGCTGTCATTTAGCTCAGCATCACCGGCAGGGAGGGAAAGAAGCAGTTCTGTAGGAGAGAAACACCATGCAGCTCTCACCAGGATAAAAGCAAGCGGCCCACCAAGCTGTGTTCCTTTCTGGAGGCACCAAGAGAGGCATTTTTCCTTGTCTTTCCCAGCTTCCAGGGGCTCCTGCATTCCTGGGTTGGTTGCCTGTTTCTCCCCCCATCCAGGTGAACAACGTTGCAACCCCCTATGCCCTTCTTCCAGTGCTACATGGTCTTCTGATGCCCACCTTCTGGGGTTCCTACACATTCAGGGATTTGTAGGATAAGATGGTGTTATGCTCGATTTCAGGACCCCCAAAAGACCACCAGAGACCCAAGATCGATGTAAGCAGCAAAGAGGTGTTTATTGCGAGCTAGCTCGGTCCTCTGCGCACACACACAGCAACTGGTGATGCTGGGAGGCCCCAAGCCCAGGGTTTGCAGCAGTTTTATACACTCTTTGGAGAAGACAGGGACTTCACATACATCATAGCATCTCTTAGCAAATCATCAGACACCACGAGAAAATCAAATAACAACTCTAAAACATGATTAGCACATTCACTGGCGGGAACAAGTTGGGTAGGGGTGATTGGTCAGTACAAAAGGAGTATTCATTTGAACTGATTGGTTTAAGCCAAGAGGGGTGTACGTGCTGAACTACATGGTTTCCCAACATGTTATCAACCACCATAAACTACTGGGAGGGTCATCTGGCATCCCAGGTATTTCCCTGTCTCATGCTGATTGGTGGCTGCATGAGATCCCTACCTAGCCTGACTGAGTCAGGGACACCTGGCACAGCAGATCTCTCCTGTTATTTGTAGATAAGCAATTAAGCAGGGTGGGAATGTGCCTAGGAGTGCTCTGTGAGTTTTTCCAAGGACAAAGGTGATGTCCCTTCCTTGGACAGGCTTTGCTCTGAGGTAGAGGCTGGATTTTCAATGGGTCCTACCATGATAATCCAGGATAATCTGGATTTTCAAGGTCCCTAACTTGAATCACATCTGCAGAATCCCTTTGGTCAATATAAGGTAACATGTAGTAGGTCCCAGAGACTTGGATCTCAACATCTTGGGGCTGGGCATTCTGCCCACCACAAGCAATAATCAGTCCTAAGGGAACTCTCAGCCATCAGATCGACAGGACACTCGTGCAAGGAATCTGAAGGTGTCTTATTTGCTTTTTATATGCCAGGCTTGATATGTTAAATCTCCCTGTGCACATAGAAAACAGAGGACTAAACTTCAAGTATGGAGAAGAGTCTAAGAAATGCAGGCCACTCAAGACCTTGTGGGGCATTTTAGAAAATCAACAATCCTTAGGGATTGATCCACGACAGCTGAGAGGAGGAAATTTCTCAAGCATATATAAGAGCACAACACAAATTGCCAGCTGATCTCAAGACAAAAGGAAGCTACAGAGCAACTTCTTAAAAGTCTCTGTTAAGTGCCAATAAATGGAAAGGTGAAAAATGGAAATTTCCCAGGTCTGTATTCAATACTGAGACTCAACCTATTGAATGGATAACACCCCCATCCTCCCCCAAACCTGGCTCAGATTTTCAGCTAAACATGCTGAAGAAACACTGGCTGGATTTAATGTAGTCCTTTAAGCCTGTGGCTTTGCCAGGGTCCTCAGGGCCTTGTGTTTAGCAGAACACATTTGTGCTGCAAATGGACATTCTGAAAGGTAAGCCATGAAGTGTCAACTTGAATTCTTGTGCTTTTTATCAATCTTAATGTTTTCAGTAAGTTATCAGAGAGCAAACAAAGGGATTCTGCTTCCTGGGAGAAATTTGAATTGATGTAAATAGCTCCAAATCAGACCCTGTACAATTATACAGCAGTGACACCTTAGGAAGGTTTGACACAGGAGAATGGTTACTGAAGACAAATCCTGTAAAACAAACAAACAAAACCCACAGAAAGGCAAAAATGACAGGAACCTCTGTGATTAGGTTTCTGCAAGGGTTTCTTTCTAGTCTGACCCTGAAACAAAACATCAGAATGTGGAATAGGTTTTTGGGACTCTCCAGACTATCAACACCAAGACCTGCATATAACTGAATAGACGGAAGAAAGGAAATTTCCCAAAAGAAGTGGGAAGAGAGAGAAAGTAGTATGTCCAAGCCCTGCCCCCCAAGACCATAGCCCAAACTGAAGAGATGGCTGTGCAGGCCCGTTGGGTCCATGGCTGAAACCCCTGCACCTTGAACAAAGGAAATCCCTTTGGGTTTTTGGAACCAACTAATTGTTTTTTCCACCCACATGCTTTTAATTGGTGCATTATAGTTGTACATTTGATGGGATTTATTGTTACATATTCATACTTGCACAAAGTGTAACAATAGAATGTGACTGATATCCCTCCCTGGTGTTCACCCTCCCTTCCCACCTTCCACCCTCTTGGACCCTTTCTTCTAGTGACCTGTCTTTGATTTTCATGAGATCTGTCCCCAATTATTTTTCCGTTTTCCTCTCTAGCTTCCGCATATGAGAGGAAAATATGTGCCCCTGGGCTTAAAAGGAGTCTGACTTATATTTCCCACTGCATGATGGTCTCTAGTTCCATCTATTATCCTGCAAATGACATAATTTCATTATTCTTTCTGGTGAATAAGACTCCATTGCTTATGTCCACCATATTTTATTTAGCCATCCATCTGTGGGTGGACACCGAGGCTGTGGATCCCATGGATTCTTCACAAAGTCGGAAAGCTTTGGATTATTCATTCGACCAATGCTCACGGGAAAATTGAAAGCAGCCTGGTGCTGCACTTACTGAAGTTTGGATGAACAAGGTGGTCAGGCTCTCTCCTTTCAGGAAGCACACAGTCAAGAGGGCACGTGGCCTCCCAGGCAGATGTCATTCACAAAACACACTGAAAGTCTGGAAAAACAGACCTCAAAAGAGGAAGGAGAAGTGACTGCAGAGAGCAGGTCTGGAAGGCCACGGGTCAGAGGAGAAGCAGGCTTGGCATTTTATCAGCTGTGCTCAACACCTGGTGAAGTCTCAAAACCATACTCCCCTTATCTAACTCAGCCTGTGCCCTTTGACCAACATCTCCCCTTGACCTACCCCTCAGCCTATCCTGACCTCCCCCAGAATAAGCACAGGTGATGGATATGTTAATTAGCATCACCTGACACCCCATAAATATGTAAATTTACTATTTATCGGTAAAAATGCAACAAAATAAATCAAAGGGGGAGATTTCAAAGACCTTGTCCATTGGGGTCATTTGAAAAGGGGACAAATCCATGAAGTAGCCTCCAGTGTGTCCACATTGAGATCACAAGAAAGAGGTTCACCCTTTCTTGGCAGAGTCCATGAAGACAGAGCTGTTGGAAGTTTTGGTAATCAAAGGTAACATTTGGTACACAGAATCACTCAATTTTAGTACGGCTGGAAATGCGCTTTCTTTTTGCCATCCAACTTTGGCAGTGACTTCACAGAAAAAGAAAGGACTGAAAAGGAGAAAACCAAATTTCACACATGTATGATTTTGTCAAAATGAACCTAACTACTACGATTAGCCATAATGCTCTAATTTAAAAAAAAATTAAAAAAGAAAGAAGAAATATTTTTAAAAAGAAAGAAAAAAAATCCAACTGGACTTCCTCTCCCCATCAAGGATGGAGGGGTTTAGGAAACAGATGATTGGAGAACCTGACCCCACCATTGTCCTCCTGTTCTGAGGGGCATCAGCCTGGAATTCCAGCTGGGGAGGCCAAAGTCGAACCTTCCACAGTGGAGGCTGGAGAGACCGCCCATCTCTCCCTGATATTGCAGATGGCACCATATTTCAGAGCACATTTATAGATGAAAACCATCTCTGGGAACTGAGGGTTCACTCCCAGCACTAGGTTTCTAACTGAAGAGCCATTGGAGACAGCAAGCAAACTGTGACAGGCAGGTTCCGAGGGGGAGTCAAAGTCACTAAATTAATCTCCAAGTGCAGATTGTAGCTGAATGGTAACTTGAGACAGACCTGTAGCCTGGGGTGAGCTTAATGCCAATGCTGTTATCCAGAAGAAGGCCTGAAATCAGGAGCTCTGCATGGCCACAGGGTAGACAGAGGCCCATGGTTGCAATATGTTGGACAGCAGCATTTCATTTCACAAAATATTTGCTGTTACTACCTCAAACCAGAAATGTGCATAGCTAAAGCCTGTGATACTGTGGACACCCACAGGAAGTGTAGAGATTTCCGCCCAACATGACAGCTATTGGGCCACATTTTATCAGTACCAGGATGAAGGGGAATAAAAGCCCAGATGCTGGACATCATGGGCACAGCTGCTGTGCTTTCTGCAGGAGGGCTTAGTCCACATCTTCTCGAATCCTTAGATGAATGGCAATTAGTCTCCCTCCTGAGAGAGCTCATTAGTTTCTCTCTATTTTCCAGCATCCTCCCTAAATATGCTTCCTCTTGGGAAGAGGACAGGGATCACAGCAGGAGTCAGTGAAAGCTTTGCATTTCCAGCAGAGGATGAAATGTGACTCCAGGAGAAGAAATGTCCCACACTGGCTAGAGGCAAAGGGGAGGGAATCCTGGGAGCCTTTGGGTGCTACAGATGAAATTCCAGGCGGTGCCCGTTTATCAGACACAGGGTCAGGTAGCTGTTCAACCAGATCCTTGTTCCTGGGTCCTTTCTTTGCCTGCTTTCACTCTTGCCTGCAAAGAAACTGGACACCAAATAATTTAATGTAAAACTTGTAAATCATACCCAAATCCACCATCTTGAAGGAGTATATTTTTTACCCTTGTAGGGTATCAATTTCTCTTTAGTTTGGACAATAATAGGACCATTAAATGAAATAAATCAGAGAAGTAAAGATTCATAAGCATTTGAATTGTCAAGCTGAGAGGAGCAGTTGGTGCACATTCAAGTGTGTATTTAATTCGATAAGGTGATCAACAGGAGGTTTTCCTATGCAAACACAGTGAAGGGATCACTACAGGTAAGGATGTCACACACCCACCAACATCTGCAGTCCCTTTTCTCTAAGACAATGCAAATGCTTGGTATTTAACAGGAGACACTGCATGGGGAGCTCAGCTGATTTGGCCGAGGCTGTTGGCCAGGGCTGCTGAGGTAACAAGAGGCTGCTCTAGCAATGAAGTTCGTGCTGACATGTCACACACCCACAGAAAACATGGAGGAGACAATGTGGCACAGCTGGGCCCAGGTTCCCTGGAAGGAATGGATGGAGCTGGGCAGTGGGCCAAGCAGCCTTTAGCCATGGGTTCCCGGTTGTCCCCGACCCTAGCCGAGCTCATCATCCCTGCTGTCCTCCAGTTCTGCTGGCTCCGGGGACCTCTACCTATAGAATTTCCCTCCAGTGCTTGTGACAGAGCCATCTGAAAAAGGATTGTGTCCCCTCCTCCCATCCTCATTTTACAAAAATGCTCAATGAATTCTCCAATTTCTAAAACTGGCTTTCATTCTCTTCTTTTCAAGCCTGAATTTCTCCTCACGGCCTCTTTTAAAACTAGAGGAGAATAAAAACTTTTTAGTTTTCCACGAGAAGTTTTGCTGCAATACAGATCCAGATGTTTTCAATTATTTTTGCTCCATATCATCATAAAGAACCAAAGCTCGGTGATCAGCCTCTGGGGAGTGGGGGTTGATGCTGAAGCCATAAATATTGCCCCTTGGGTCCCACATGAGACTGCCGGGGGCAGAGTCCCATGATGCAGGGAAAGCAGCTCACTTTTAATTGTCTTTAGAACTTTTTCTTCTGGAGTGTCAATTTAGAACAAACTTATTGATCAAGTTCCATGGAGCCAAATACTTCACAATTCAACAAAAACGACTTTCTGAAATAATAATGAGATTTTTGAAAGAGAGGGTTGGTTACAAAGCACCTGTGAGCCAGTGCCAGCCGCTCAGGGACAGTGTGCAATGGTGTCACAGGAGGCGTCCCCCGAAGCAAAACACATTTTTGTGGAGAATGTGAGTTCAGACCCTTCCTGTTCTTAGATTGAATGTTTAGTTAAAGATCCTTGCTCCTGCTGGGTCATCTTGGGTCTCCTTCCTCCCTCTGTCTTCCCTTCCTGTCTTTCATCAGACATTTTATTTCTATAGTTCCTCATGTTAGAAAGATGGAGATAGTGTGTGGTCCTGCATTTTAAAAGTGAATCCGTTAGTTCCCTTTCTTTTGCAAGGGATAAAAACAAGTGCATATGATTTAGACCAAAATTAAAAACCAAAAAAACAAAACAAAACAAAACAAAACAAAACAAAAAAAAACAAGACTCTTTTTAGCTCGTCCCTGGGAACATCCGTTGGAAGTTCCCACAGAAGGCAGAGCTGTGAGCAGGACTCTGGGTCTGTCTCTGATCTCCCCTCGGCCCCAACAGCACCACCATGGTGGCAACACGGCTGTCTGTAGACCTAGCTCCAATTCTCTCTGGGTTTATATCTTGTTGAAACCAGGTTTCCCTCCCTCCAGTGACACCCACAAAGTTCTGGGGTTCACTGATCCCAGGACAGGTCGAGACTGCCCGGTTCCACCTTACTTAGGTTTTGAGTTGCTCGTGCATGCTCATGGACCTGGCTTTATATTAGCTGCAGAATGTCCAGGATGACATGCTGTCCACCAATCAAGGTGCACGTGCTGTGGGCCATGTAGTACAGTGGTGTGTGAAGGACAGCAGGAAATTGAACTTCAGAGTTAGATTCTGACAAGAGGGATGGCCAGGATGAGGACACCAGGCTCACCTGGAGAACTCAGGGTGCTCTCCTTATTGCAAGGTCAACTAATTAGTAACCTTAATCAGGTTTGCAAATAACTCTTGCTACAGAAGGCAATATATGGGCAAAACATCAGGGGTGAAGGTCACGGGGACCCAAACTCTACCAACCACGAGGAGATTTGGACATCTTTCCTTCATGTGAAATTTCTGCATTTTAAAATTGTTGACAACTGATTCCAATCTATTTGAAAATTTGGGTATCCAAAGTGCCCCCCTCATTGTGGGCTGCACCACACCTCTCAAGTGAGATTCTGTGTATCACTGTCACTGACAGCAGAAGGATCCTGAATTTAAACACAGCACGGGGGCTGAAAGCTAGCTGGCCTGGGCGTGTCGTTCCAGGGAGGAGCCCAGTGATGTGGGTATCTCAGAGGGTCTCTGTCCAGACCAGGTCCAGGGGCTGGCTGCTGTCCTCGCCTGCTTGTGGATCTGCGACATTCTTAGGACTCGTCTCTCTGATAACCAGGAAGGGTGGACAGGGCAGGTGTGCAAGGGGCACACGCTCAGCCCTCAGCAGTCACTCTTACACCCACACATAGGTGGTTGGTGAGATGAGTTCCATGGCACCAGCGGGGAGACGGATGGTGCTGTGGAGTCACACAGGTAACACAGACGCTGGTGGGCACTAGAGAAACTTGGTACAAGGACATCCAAAGTGATTCAGATGTGCTTTAGGATGGACACATGGTTTAAATTTCTCACAGAAACAATGGGCCACGCCGGCAACGCATCTGATTTCAAAGTCCAGTTTCCAAAACTCTGAATTAAAAAATACTTGGACAAATTCTATTGTTATGTTGTGCCTGGGTATGAATAGGTAACAACAAATCCCACCACTATGTAAAACATTAACGCACCAATAAAAATGGGGAAAAACAATATTTGGTCAAATATTCTTACCCACAATTTTTTTTACCATTTACAAAATGTAATGAAGACTATCCAAATGTTGGATTTAAACCCAAGATCTCAGGAACCTAGAAACTTTGCAGAATAAGGTAACCCCCACAGTGAAAGAAAATGCTGACTGTCCAGGGCAAGGGCACTACTGTGTACAAATGCCCGTCACCCTGCTCTGCGCTGGCCTGAAAGGGAGAATGCAGTTATCTGGAGAGGGGAGTCGTCTCCTGGAATACCCTGGATGGACTCTCCTGCCTCCCCAACTGGTGGGCTCGGGGAGCAGCTGAGGTCCGGCCAATGCACCTGTTCCCTGGAAAGGCTTCTTAGGCCAGGTGACAGAGCCTAGTGACGCAGGCAGGATGAGAACTAGAGGGACAGCTGAGTTCCAGGAGAGAGAACTAGAGAGTGAACGGGGGCACGGGGCAGGTTGTGGCAGGTGTCACTGGGGTGGACCACTTCCCTCACAACAGGTATGAACTAATTAATGCTCTATTTTGAGACACTCATGCTGTTTCAAGGTTTTTATTTTTGTGGCTACTACAAATCCTGCAAATAACCTTTCAACATACATGTACATATCCCTCTATTTTCTTAATGGAATTCTAAAGAAATCACTTGGTCAAAAAGATGTGCCCTCTTATAGGAACACAATTGTTTTAAAACTGCATCCTGGAATTTGCACTTCTAATAGAAAAAAAGGTTTGGAATGCACATTTACATTTTGTGAAATTATTGGGGATCTGTTCCATGTAAGTTGAGAGCTACATATTGATTTAATTTATATTCCATCAAACACCATTTAATGTGAACTTTTAAAAATTTATCATTTTGCTCTTTGTGAGTTTGTCACTTATAGATTGCCTATCCAACACACTTTGTGATTTTATTTCCCTTGTTTTTAAAATTGTGAGGCACATTTTAAAGTGCTGGGTTCATCTGACCCTGGTTACATGGAGATCCTCATCAAAAGTGCCACATGCTGGCAAGATCATCAATCAGTTAGGACAGCAGGGTAAGCTGATGCTCAGAAAGGACCCCTGTCCAACCAACATGGCACCGGAGGAGTGAGGAATGGAGCTTAGAATCCTAACTCCAACTGAGGCTTGTTCAGAAGAATGTGCTAGTTCCCTGCAGCTTCTGCTCTTTTGCAGATCTACCACAGTGACAGGCACATGTAGACAGAGCCAGGGAGCAGTAGGAGGTAAAGGCCCTCCTTGTCCTTATAGTGAGGGGGTCAGGGCGTGCATGAGGGGGCACAGGATGGGGTTCCATTGGCCAGGGACAGAAAGCCTCACAGTGCTCAGTGACTTGAGCAACCTCTGATTTCTCCTGGCATCACCTCCTTGAATTTCCAATGGAGGGAATGGCACCATAGCCGCTCTCCTCCCCTGGATTACCATGGCACCTTGGAATCAGGAGGACTGGGTGAACAATAAAATACCCATGATGGGACTGTCATGCAATTCAGGGTCATTATTATAAGTATAAAGACTGCCCTTAATGTCCCAGCAGATGAGATATTTCATATTAAGTGATTTAGAAAACATAAAAAAACTCTGTGTGTATGTGTGTGTGTTTGTGTGTGTGTTACAAGATGATGTAATCATCATCTCTGGTGTGTGGCTGTGCTGTCAAGCTCAATGATTCTAGTGAATCTACAAACCTCATAAATGTCTTTGCATCTAATAAGCTCATCTTGGGAGACAAGTTCTCCAAGAATTGAGCACCTCTGTGAGCCCAAGACCCTTGGAAGGGGCAGTTCAGTTTGTGTCAAAGGTTTTCCTCCCCCACAGCATTATGTTTTAAAAGGGCAGAATGAAGCCGCAGGGTGACCTGAGACCTCTGCCTAATGGGCATCTCACAGGATAAAGATATTTAGATCCCAAAGGACAGGAGCAAGTCCCCATCACAGAGAGACTTATCAGGTAGTTTTATGGACACACATCAACACTGACCTCTGGTAACCAATATTCTGTTCTCACCTTCTATGAGATCAGCTATGATATAGGCAGGACCCAGCATGCACGTGAATCCAGATATCATATTGTGCCCCATAAGCAGGTGCAATTGTTATATGCAAAAAAAAAAAAAAACATTAAGAAAATCCACTAGAAACATTGAATGCTACTTACCCAGCCTCAGCAGAATGTGGTCTGTGAAGGCGCAAGCTTGGATGAGCTGGTCTGCCATTGCCCGTGGAAATGAACGTGGGCATCAAGGAATCCCTTTCTTTAGAACCTCCTGTACATCATCACCTGGCAGGATCAAGAGGAGCCCCAGTCTGCACCAGGCATCAAAAATGTCCACAGGCAATCTGCCCTCCAGTTTCTGTCTCTCACCTGCTCTGGGAAAAAGTCTGCTGGTGTCATAGTCCAAGGATGCACCAAGTGCTCGGAGGATTGTGTTTCCCCTGGAGAGGGAAGGTTCTCCTGCCAGCTGAAGAGAGTCTGCCAGCAGGATGCCCTTCCACCCAGGGGAGGATTTCACGATGGAGTCAGTGTGTATATGTAGAACTGGGGCTGCTTTGCACTTAAAGACAGGAGCAAAGGGCTTGGGAGAGGATGGCAATCTGCCTCTGCCTCAGGATTCCTGGGTGCACTGGCAAAACTCCCCAGCTGCACGACAGAGCAACTGCATCAGCCTCAAAACCAACTTCTGCTTTTTTAAAATTAACAAATATTTATTTGCTAAAATTCTGCCATCTAAGCTCAATCCTGCCCGCCACACTGAGATGTGTTAAAGAGTAGGGCTGGAGCCCCTCTGGTCCCAGATGCAGAGGGCATGGTGGGGAGGGAGGCTGGGCACCAGCTAAGCAGCACCTATGGTGTCTGGTTAGCTGTGTGGTGCTGGGCAGTCTCCTCACTCTCTGTGCCTCATCTAATGATAATAGCGTCTGTTTCTTAGAGTGTTTTAAGGAAGAAATGGCATCTAACAAGGAAGTAAGTGGGTCTGATCCAGAATAGTCTCCTCAGGACCTTCTTGCATTTTTATCTGATGATATCCCCAGTGGATTAACAAACTGATCAGGAAACAGAGTCCTGGTCCTTCTCCCCATTGTACTCTGATCACCACAGCAGACATCGATCCTGGTCCACAGCCTGGGAGACAGTAGGTGCTCAATAATTACATAACTAATTAGTCATACTATTTAATTCATAACTAATAATAAATGAGTGTTCTTCATAGACTCCTTTGTATTTATTATTGAACTCTATTTCCTTTTACAGAGTTTCCAAATATTCTGATTTTCAAGTGAAGTCTCAAAATGTTTTTAATGAAAATCTAAAAACATTAGAATGTAAGTGGCAAAATGGACGTTGACAGTTCCACAGGTGACCATAGTCTACAACTTTCAAAAAACAATCGACAGAAATGTCTGTGGCTTGAACTTCTGTACTGTCACACTCTAAAGCTAAGGGGCTGTGCAATTTGACATTCTCAGCACAGAAAACTGGTTCAATTCAATCAGTTTAAGCAGGAAGGGGTTTTTAGTGAAGCTCAAAGAGAGTTGTTAGGAGGGAGGAGGAGGAGTGTGGAATCCAGGCTCTGGGTGACCGTGAGGGCTTGCCAGGCACACCAGGCAGGAGACCCAGTGACTCTGCCTCCTCAAGTCTGCCACACTCCACCACCCACAGCAAAAAGTGATCAGATGATAACTGTCAATTTCCTTGAGCATCCAGCTTCCTTATTAAAGTCTCACGCTTTTTCCTGTCATCTCAAAAATCAAAATCACCTACACCACCAAGACTGCCTGAGCCTGCCCTGCTTGGGTCTGCTGGGAAGGCAGCCCTTGGCTAGCATCTGGGACACTGGATTTGGGAAGCTTCCTGTTCCTGGAAGACAGGAGAGTGGCTCCCTGGGCCTAAACTGTTGCCACCACAAATGTCCATGCTGAGCCCTGCTTTCCCCCAGGGAGTCAGGAATTTGGGTGTGAACCAGGAGACCAGCCCTAAGTCAAGTCTTTAGGCACTAAGTTTCTAATGAAACTCCTTGGTAGACAGTGTCTCAGATGTGTCACCCTTGGGTGCTGGAGGAATCAAATCTCGGGTGAATCCATGGAGAGAGGGCTCCTGGAGGCCTGTACCTGGCTGCTTCTGCCCTTCAGCCCATGGACCTTTCCTTTACTGCTTTTGCTTTGTATCTTTTTGATATAATCCATCATCATACTTGGAGTGCTACTGTGTGCTGCTGTGTCTTCCTGGGAAATTACCAAACCTAAGGGTGGCCTTGAGGGTGCCCAACATGATATCCTGGTAGAAGAAGACTGGAGATCTTCTTTTTTGTGTGTGTTTTCTATGTCAGAAAATTGAATTTGAACACAGAGCACTAGGAACCTATGTAGTTAATGTGTAGCAGAACTTTGTATGTGTCACAAAATCTGATTCCCTTTTCTCCTGGGGACACAGCTAGACTGTCTCTTCTCCCCTCTATTACAGTTTCATGGGGCCGGTCACTCTTGGTTTGCACCCCAGGACCTTCCCATGTGATAGAACTGTGTTCTAGCTGCACTCTTCCCACATGCAGAAGGGTGGCTGAGGTCAGCCAGGCTGCAGAGTGTCAGGCCCTGTGGTGGAAGGTTTGGGTCCTGGAGGGGTCTCATGTAGAAGAGCAATGGCTGAATCTTCTATTGGGGTAAAACCCTGGGCTGCCAGGGTTTTTCTGCCCCTGTAGTTGACATTGCCTTAACTAATCCAGGGAAGTCCAGGACAATTCATCCCCCACTGCAATTAAAACTTCCATCTTTGAAAATAAAAATGGACAAGTTCCATAAATGTATAAAAGAATAATTGCCATAACCCAAAATTCAGTTTTTAAACTTCAAAAGAATTCACGGTGATCAGTTTCTGCAAGCACACTCCGTGACAGTCATGATGATGTCAATGTTTCTGAACTGGCACTCTTTAAAAAAAAGAAAGAAAGAAAAAAGAAAAAAGCTTTACAATACAACAAGTAAAACAATGTATCTAACCCAAATTCCTTCAAAAGCCTTGTAAAAACTCTATTAGAAAATACACCAAATTCCATTATCTGCCTATTGGGTATCAAAATGTTTGAATATTTAAATCCTTTCATGTTAGATAAAATAGTTTCTTCTGTCTTTGTGGATCATTTGCTTTATTGTGTGTTAAGCTCATAAACAACAAAAAATATCTGACGTTCGCTCTCAAAGGCTACATGATATAATTATGTAGGTGACTCAAATGAAATTCCCCCAGGAATGAAGTGGCTGTGAAATTGAGTTTTTCTGCACTACAGGCCTTGAGCAAGGTCATCGTAATGTGGACATAACTGAACCAGCCCCGTTGGTGGAATTTCTAACTAAATTATGCATCCTCCTGTTCTCCACATACCAACCTCTTGGCACTTTTCAGAAATCAAAAGACATACCTGGAAAGTCTGAGACATTTTAAAAGAGCCTATGTTAGCTGATACTGAATCTTTCTAGAACTGTTCTAATGGGAGCTAGACAAGTCTCTAAGTCAGATGGTTTCTGAGCACCTGCTCTGGTTCTGTGTGTGGGAGTGGGCAGAGATCCTATTTGGATTTTGTCATTAATTTTTGGTTGCCACATAATATTTGCCCCTGTGTGTGAGGTACAGTGTGCTGCTTTGATTCCTGTGGACACTGGGTGGGCAGTGATCAACTCTGGTGGATCAACAACACCATCACCTCAGACTCTAGTCATTTCCCGTGGTGAGCACCTCCAAGTTCCTCTGCCTCGAGACAGCCTCCACGCACTCTGCTCCTCACATTCTAGGTTTGCAAGATCTGATGGAGATCTGCCCCCTTCATAGTTTGACAAGACTGTCTTGCATCCAGGAGTTGATTATGGGGGCTCAGAGCTCACTGGCTGCCTGGATGTCCTCCCCCTAGGGTCCTCCTGCCTCTTGACAGCTGAATGCAAGAAAGGCGGTTTACCTGTGCTCACTTGCAAATGCTCCCTGGGGACAGCACCTGCAGCCCTGTCTCAGCTCGCTTCCCTGGGTTGTATTCTTAAAGGACACAGCCCCTCTTGTTTCTGCTCATTCCCTGCCTCAGTACATTTTGCCCTTTCATGAATTCAGTTCCCCTTTTGCTTTTTAAGCTACTTTATTCCAGGTTCTGTTGTAATGAAAAGCAAAGGAGTGAACAGTGACAAGAGACAGCCTCAGGACAGCGCGTGACAGCCAGCCTCCCTCTTCCTGAGCCTGCTGTAGGGGACAGGAGTGCTCCAGTACACAAGACTGAATCCACGTTTTACGCTCGGCACGAAGTTCAATACCTTAATAAAGAAATGTGAAGGGAAGAAATAAAGCAGGATGGGAAATACAATGAAAGGGAAGCAAGAGAAAATCAGATCTAACTTCTCTGGAGCTGCATTTGACCGTGGGCTCCCGCTGGCCAGGCCCGGATAACACAACCTGGTTCAGAGGCGGAGAGGGACCAGGTGGTGACTGCTCACCAAGATGGCCTTGGACCTTGCCCCATGCCTGGCACAAGGGGTGCTGATTAATAGGTTTTGAATCAGTAAGTAAAAGAAAGATGGCCAGTCAGGAGCAACACTTGCAAGGTGGAAACTGAGTCGTGAATTGGCTCTCCTGGGAACAGCATGGTGTACCCTGTCCCCTGACACAGTCGTTCCAGCTATTGATGCCCGCACTTGATTGTTATCTCAAAGGCACAGCAGCCTTGTCTGGCTTTGTGTCTTTTTACTTTAATTTAAATTTGCTTTGCGTTTTGCCTCCGGAGCTAGAGCACATTTATAATGAAAGCAATAAACAGATGTCTCTCAACACAAAAGAGCTTTAATCTTTCACACAACTTTAATTTTATTTTCCTGTTTAATACTCATCAGTAAATATTGTGAAATAAAGACTTCATCCCCAACAATCCAATTTTACTGGAAACTCTGCCGAGTTGAGACAGAGGACACACCGGCTTGACCAAACTCAACGAGCCATTCAGCCGCTGTTTTAAATTTGTTCTATGGCCAGATGATCATCCAAACACTCAGACAAGGAAAATGCATTGCAAAAGGAGCTTATTCAGTTCATCCAAGTATAAAACTTCACCAAGAAAAAGAAAGGTTTAGCATTAATCTTGATGTGACCTTGAGGGCACTCATTGGCATCCCAATGCCAGGGCATGAGGAAGGTTGGAAATATCCCCACTGTCTCTTTGAACCAGGAAGCATGTTCAGCTCCGTTGGCCAGTGGACTTGGCCTTCCCAAGCTGACATGCCTCCAGGAGCCAGAAGGATGTACCAATGAGTGAAGCATGCTGGGGAATTTCCTTGGGGACATTCTTTATAGATCATTAAACTAATAGTCATATTTTTCAATTTCTGAAGGAAAGGTGAGATTTCTCACTTTTCTGGAAACACCTGGTGCTTTTGGTGTTGCTTTGGTTTATCAGTTTTCAATGGAGCCAGAGAAGAAAAATTTTTAACTTTCCTTGTAACTCTAAACCAGGGGAAATTTAAAAAAATGGCACAATGCATCGTCCCAGCTACTGGGGAGGCTGAGGCAGGAGGATCACTGAAGTCCAGGCCTCAAGGAACCTATTTTAAAAACAACAATGGGCAACACAGTAGGAACCTATTTTAAAAACAACAATGGGCAAGAAGAAAAAAAAAGCAGAAACAGGGTGATGAATGCAGTCCATACGACCAAATGCAGTATTCACCCTAGGGCACAGTGAGGAGCCGTGAGGATTGTGGAAAACTGAGAGCAGATGTCCTGCTGAGGCTGGCCACCTCCATTTAGAGCCCATGGATGGAAGCCAGACAGAGCAAGAGCCAGGGGGTCAGAGCATCCGAACTCCATAGAAAGACTAAGAACTGGACTTTGGCATACAATTCTTATAATTTTCAAATGTTGCAATTCTTCATTTTTTAATGCTTCCTGCTAGGGCAGGGCTGGTGTGAAACAGAAGACCGTGGAAGCCCTTGTCCTTCTGAGGTGGTTTTGCTTGACGATTCCTTTACTCCTTCATTCAGCAAAGGCTTACAGAGCACCTGCCCTGCAGCAAGCACCCTGCAGGAGAAGCAAGAACGAGATTCATACTGCTGACTTCCAGAGTCCGAATCCTGGTTATGGAGAGAAGAAGTAAATTAGGACTCACTCTATGTACGGGACAGAGGCTGCCCCCAGGGCAAGCAGAATCCTGTGAGTGACCCAGGGTAGAGGGAGCTCATCCCCTACTTTGGGGCAATAGTAAATTTTCATGAATGTAAACTTAAAAAAAAATCAATGAGCAAGTAGGTAAATGCAAGCCAGGATGCAGACTGTGACAAAGTAACATCTCTACATTACAAATTAACCAGCTACCTGGAGCAAATGGTAGAGACATTGATTTAAGTAATTTTGAATAGCACCATTTTGATTGGAGGTTGTAATGTTAGAGACAGATAGACGGTGCTGATTATTCTATGGGTCCATTTGCTTTCCATGAAGGTACATGTTAGGATTTCCTAAGCTATTTTAAATCTCTATGAGACTTCAATGAATAAATAGATATTTAGAGCTTGGCCCTCTGTCTAACCTTTGTGTATGAATCCACATCCGTGTCTATATCTGGATATAGCTGCATTTGTGTCTCGGCATATATATATAGAGAGAGACTCATCTAGACTCAGGTAAGCAGATAAGTAGATGGATGGTGGGCAGGCAAATATGTAGATAGAGAGACCGTCTGTCCGTCCACATTGGATCAGTGCGCACAATGTGCATTCCCACGCTCTGCTCCACCAAGACCTGGCACTCAGTGGAAACGGGTACGTGGGACAGCCATCTTGGCTTCTAAACACTATTCTTCAATAAATAAGGCAGGGCTCCTGGAAGAAGTGGTGGGACAACTGGCCCAGGCAGGGAAAGCACAGATGTGCCTGCAGCATCCCGCAGACTTAGAAAGTACAAAGTGTTCACGAGGTGAGGAGGTGTGTGAAAGCTTCAGAGGCCACCGTGAAATTGTCGCAGACACCAGAAATGGGAACACTGGAGGAGCAAAACCAACAGGGATGGCCCTGGGTTATATCCCAAAGAATACAGCCCTTTGGAGACCTCATGGGGATAAATAAATAAGCAAATACATTAAAAAATAACATTTAATAGAACAGAAAAATTGGCTCTTTCTCAGAGATGAATTTCGACTATTGCATGTAAAAAGAATTAGGGGTATAGAAGTCACCACTAGAGGGAGGAATCACACGTTAAAACTCCTGCATCCCCTGGGCTTGGTGCCTGAGCCTGTGATTCCAGCTGCTCAGGAGGCTAGGGCTGGAGGGTCTCAAGTTCAAGGTCAGCCTGGGTAATTTGAGACCCTGCCTTAAAAATAAAATGATTATGAAGATAATATAATAACAATAAAAATCATGATGATGGTGGTGGAATGTCTGGGGATGTGGCTCAGTGGCAGGGTGCTTACTTACTATGTGTGAGGCCTCAGGTTCAATCCCTAGCACCGCACACATGCATGCACACACACAGTGTTTTTGCTGCATCCAATTTATGTATATGGGTGCTAAACTTGGTAGGTGGAAGTTTAAGGAGAAACAAGACATTTGCACAGCCTCAATGTATTTCCCCTGAGGCAGAGTTTATTTTATAAGGAGATGCAAGGGAGAGCTTCTGTGTCCTCTGTCTGCTCCCCATCCGGTGAGCACACAAGACAGACATCTGTAAACCAGGAAGGGAGCCCTCACCAGACATGAGATCTCTGGCACTGTGATCTCAAACTTTTCAGCCTTCACAATGAGAAATAAAAATGCATGTTGTTTCAGCCACCCAGCATCTGGTATCTGTTACAGCATCCCAAACTAAGATGAGCTTACAGCAACATTAGCTCAGATCTCACGCTGAGTGAGCATTTTTCTGCCATTTGGAAATTCAGTTAAGAATAAGGAATCACAGATGTTGAATAGGAAACATGGCTATTATCATTGTTATGTGCTGAATTATGTCTCCCCCCAATAATTCACATGTTGAAGTCATCTCCCAGCACCTCAGAATGTGACTCTATTTGGAGTTAGAATCTTTAAAGATGTAACGAGGTAAAAATGAGGTTTTGGGAGTGAACCCTCATCCAATGTGGCCAGGGTCTGTGTCAGAGGAGAAAATGTGCACACAAACATGTAGAGGAGAAAGGCCAGGTGAAGGCACAGGACAGGTGAACATGGCTATTTACAAGCCACAGAGAGACCCAGAAAGCCACCCTGCCAACACCATGACCTGAAATTTCCACAAGAAAGTAAATCCTTGCTATTGAAACCAATTATGGCAGCCTTCAGACATTAAGACAAGTGTATCCTCTTCTTGATGAAAGGCCAGCCTCCCCAGTTATTATGATTTAGATATGAGGTGTCTCTCAGAAGCTCAGATGTAAGACAATGTAAGAATTTTCAGAGGTGAAATGATTAGATTATGAGAGGTGTGACCTAATCAGTGGATTAATTCCATGAAGTGGATTAACTGGGTTTTGACCACATGGGGACAGGGTGTGGCTGGAGGAGGTGAGTCACTGGGGGTCTACCTTTGGGGTTTATATTTTGTTCTTGGTGAGAAGAGTTTTCAGTACTTCCTGGCTGCCGTGTCCTGAGCTGCTTTCCTCCAACATTCCCTTCTGCCATGATGTTCTGCTGCACCTTCACCCCACAGCGCTGCATTCTGCTGAGCACAGACTGAACCTTTGAAACTGAGAACCAAAATAAACTTTCCCTCCTCTACATTGCCCTTGACAGGTCCTTTGGTCACTCTGGTGCAAGGCTGACTGACACATCGGCCTTGCAATTCAGCAGGACTTAGTCCTCAGAAGCCCAGTGAGCAAATGGAAGGAGTAAAAAACTTTTCTAGTTTTCCAGAGCCCAAAGGAGGAAGGTGGAGAGATGTCCTCTGCCTTCTTCTTTGTTTTCCTTCCCATTCAAGTAGCATGCATTGTACTTCTCAGGAAATACGGTGAACTTCACATTTTCACATACACTGAGTATACCTGGCTTCTCAGAGCAGCACCTCCTGAGATGATATCGAAACTTCCTGACCAAGAGATTCAAATCCCAGTCCCTCCTGGCAGTCCCTCCTGGGGGCAACAGCTGAGGGAAGAAGAAGGGGCTGAGGTATAAAGGAAATCGAGCTCCACACTCCAGAAGGGAGACACAGGCTGTCTGCTGCATAAGCCGGTTTCAGGTGACACTTGACTCATTTTTCTTCAATTTACAGACCTTACCTTCCTTCTGTGCACCTCGCAGGTACAAAATAAGCCATTTCCTCTGAGACTTGTGTGTGCTTTCTTCTTTGCCTCTCACATAGGCAAAGCCCAGATTTCAATTCAATTCATCATCGCGTGCTAATGACTGGTGGCCAAATGGATGCCATTGCATTTGAGTGAACGTGGACTGATATGAGATCACGCATCCCAGGGGCCTCCTCTAATTGCCCTTGTGGGAGTCACAAGGAAGCCTCTTTGGAGCATTCTACAGCTCAGCAAATGTCCCCAGAATGGCCTTCAGGGACACATATCAATTTAGTGCTGGCCCCAATACTAAAGAGTTAAGTGACTGTAGAGTACTTCTAGCATTGGCTCTAAATTAAGCACAGAACTTTGGACGTCTTTCTGGGAGCCAGGTATATTAATCTATTTCAGTTGGTTGATATCCAGTTTCAGATCTTTAAACTTCAGATCACCCGCATCACAATCTTTCCCAGTATAATTCAGCTGCCCCACGAGCCCTTGCTGGGTTCTGTGAACCCTGTGTTTCTTTCTGTTGAGGTAAGTACATTTAACTCAATCTAGAGAGTTATTGTTCTGGGGCTAGAATATTTCCAGTTCATAGCCTCACATTTTTTTTTCCAATCAGTGAGTTACTCATCTCTGCCTTTGAGTGGCAGAATCTCCCCGGTACTCCAAGAAAACGGAAGAAATAAGAACACGTCTGCAGGTATCCCCCAGCACACGTTCTTATTTTACCTGTCACAGCACAGCAGAAAAACAAATATCACGTTTCTATAAATAATCCACCAAATGCCAGGAGCCTCCCAGCCTCACTGATTTTCACCGAGAATTTATTTATTCTCTCTTTCTCCACAATTCTTGGTGTCATGGATTTCTTAAAACAAATAAATTAAATTTCTAAAAAAGAAAACCTTAAGCATCACAGATTCATTAGATGGCAACCATTGTTTACAGCAAGAGGATTGCCGGCCCAAGAGCTCTCAGGGATGACAATTTAATCCAAGCAAAATAGAGATCTCCACTCCAGAGGCAGGAGCTGAAGCAGCAAAGCTGTCAAAGCAATTAGTAAAACCTGTTCGAGAACTAGTTTTTGTTGTCCTTCTCTGAGACAGTCTGCATGGTGTCTTTCATCCATGAAGGTTTGGGGAATCACCTCTCCCTGGCACAGGCTAGGGATAGAGCCCAGCCTTACTGGCATTTGGTCTTGACAGTGACCATTGAAGCTCAGGACCAAGGCCAGCTGGGTCACTGTGTTATTGTCAATGGAAATGGACACTCCAAAACAGAGAGAAAGGGGCAACATTTCAATCTCACCCCATTTCATCCTGCTAAAAGCTCACACAACATGTTGGCAGTCACGGGTACTGCAAGACAATTGGTGGCATGAGGTGCCGTCACCATTTTGAGGTCTCATCACCACAATCTGGTTACAGCCCCTCAGATTCCTTAGAGGCTACTCCCCACTTATCCACCCAATTCCTTCTCAATCACTGACTCATTTCCATCCTGATGGATTTACCTGTTCTAGATATTTCCTCTAAAGGGATGGATGTGATCAGTGATGTTGTTAATTCAGTGCAATGTGGACAATTTCAACCGCATTAACTCAGGAGTTCATATTCTCACACCACCCTGCCTCTCTCTGGCTGAGTAACACCCCTCTGCACAGACACCACACCTTTTAAATCTGTTCCTTCACTGGTGGCATTTGGATGATTGCCCTCTCCAGACCACACACACTCGAGGAGGCTCAATTACCATGATGCTCCCTCCTACCACATGAGCAAACCGTTCTTGAAACTAATGTCAACAAACTCTAATTTGTGGGAAGGGAACAAAAGCTCAGTAAGTGAACCACAGGGAACAAAGGAATCAGGGCGGCTTTGGTCTTTTTCTCCTCCTCAGCCCCACACACATCTGCACTCCTTCTGGGGTGGGACAGCACTCTGCAAAACAGGCTCTTGGTGCAGCAGAAAGCTAGCCAAGAGTGCCAGCCCGAAGGATTTTCAGAATGCAGTGACAGTAGAAAAGTCAACAGTGAAAATTATCCTCACAGCAATTAGAATCCTGTTTTCTTAGGCACTACTCTGTATCTGGTGTAAACAGTGCATAGTAGAGGCTTATTATATATTTTATGAATTAGCCAATGAAACAAAGGTTGCTTTAAATGTATTTTTCCTCCTTTGCTGCATGGTATATAGAGATTCTAATTTGGGGGGGCTATGCTATTTTTTTTCTTTTTCTTTTCTTCCCCCCTAATTAGTACCAATCCCAAGAATATCCACATGTGTGAAATAATTTCCCACTTTCCCGGCTTATGCTTCTTTAAGTTGCTTTCTGAGCTAATTCTAAATAGTTGCTTGGGATTTATGGAGGCTGAGGAAGGAGAACAGGTGAGTTACAAACACAGAATTAAGTAAATTATACCTGTGGACTAACCAGGACATCCCCCCACACACAAACACACCTGCAGAAGACAGTATGGTGACTTTGTTAATAATGGGTGTGCTTGGCTATAGGATAGAAATTTTAGCTATTTTCCGTTAAATCATGGGAAATTTTGTGATGTGTTTTCAGCATTTGGGGGGATATTTGGCTTCATGTGGTCATCAATGATCTCGATTCATTCAATATTTCTAATTCTGCATCTTGAACAAATTTGTCTTTTTATGCCATGTTGTTATAACAGAAAGATATAGTTACAGGTATTAAGCTCTTCCAGGAGAATTGAAGGAAGAAAGCTGGGCAAGGCCATGTGGCCTTAATATTATTGAATGAAGAAGCAAAGTGTTGTGCTGAAATCTTTATATGATGTATTCTTAGCACTCATTGGTAAGACCAGCTCACATGGCCAAGACCTCAACCAATCACAGGCTTGTGTGGAATAGATGCACAAATACAGAATGGCTGTAACTGTGACCAGCTTTGACCAATCAGGACCTGCCCCTGAGTATGGGGGAGGGACAATAAGCTGCTCATCAGATGTCAGAACAAAATGGGGAGCAGCTGTTGGGTGGCCACCCAGTAGGGTAAGAGGTGAATAAGACACTCTTCTGGGTGGAATGAAACCATTCTGCATTTAAGAGAGATGTTTTTCAGTGTTAAATTGCCGCAGTCTGTTAAATAAAGAATATTGGATACATTTAAATATCATAGTGACAGATTTGTTCTTTTTCCGATTATTTTTTAATTTTTACTGATTGAATCAAGGAGAAAAGTCTGTTTGTTGCTAAAATGCTTTCTTTTTTTTTCTTACATAATCCTAATCAGCCTTTATCATAGAGGAAGCTGGTTCAAAGCTTTATGCAGTTACCAGCACCACACTATCATGGCTTCATTCACTAGACTTAAATTCACAATTATCATCCATTTATTGTAAGTTGTAAAGATTTACCATCATGATATTGAATCATCTTGGAATACACTTAGCAATAATACAGGTTAGTTCAAATATAATATTACAAATATTGTGTCAACATGGAATTAATCATAAAGATTTTTTTTAATAGTTTGAAAATTAAGAATTGCTGAACACAGGGCCTTCTGGGAGAGAGTTTCTGGGACAATTGAGTATCAAGAAGAGAAAGCTGAAGGTTGAATCTAGGTTAATTTTTAGGGCAAAATCAATGGAAAACTTAAAAATGCTACAATGGTATTTCTCATCCTCTGATGTACTAAGTACTATTGTTTCTGAGAAGAAGTTGATGTATTCAAAACACAATTCAAGATATATTGATCTCTTGCCTTGTGATTTAGAATTAAAATAACAGAGGAAGCCATGAACTTGTGAACTAAGATAAATGATAGGTAAGTGGATCTGATGGATAGACATATAGACATAGTGATAGACAGGTCTCTTCTTGGATGGGTGTCTTAATTAGTGATTACAGAATTAGACCCCCATTTTTTTAAAATGTCATGTTGGATAACTGCAACAATTTTATGAATGGAAAAAAAGTTCTACTTCAGTCTGTACCTCTGAATTGTGTTCAGTGGCATAAATATGGACCCCAGGCCTGACATGTTATAGCAGGGTTATTGTCAGTGTGGGGAGAATCCCCAGCGGCATTTGATCTTATTTGGGGTACTCTACAAACAGCACTAAAGTTAACAGAATCACACGGTGAGAAATAGTATTTTTCTTAGATTAGTTTTTCATCCTTTCCATTATCTCAGAGAGAAAGACACCTAGCTGGACGTCTTGAACCCCTGAAAACATCTTCACATCTCCAAGAAAGAGCTGAGCAAGCTTCGGGTGATCTGCAGATGATGGCTGGTTCAGTACCTCGAGAGGCCTGGGGTGTGGGTGTGGTCAGGATGCCCTGGACTCTCCTGTATCACAGGATGGCAGCCCAGCCCTCCAGCCTCCCATCCTTAGGCATTTAGCCCTGTGAGCTGGGGGAACTTGGCCCCACACCTGCACTCTGACCTGCAGCTGATCAGGTGGAGCTGCCCCAAGAGCACCAGCTTCCTCTCCTGGGCCTCCACACCAAGTTGGCACAGGAGGAAGGGAAGGCTGCTATGTGGGCCATGGACAAATTCTGCAACACTTCTTTCTTGCTTTATTTGCACTCCCTATTTTTATTTAAATTTCACTTCCAACAGTGGTTTAAAGCAATAAGACTGGGACTTCTGTTAAAGGAAAAATGTTAAATTACTTTAAGGTGGTATTTTATGGCATGTAGGGTCAATGGGGTGGTAAACACAAGGACCATGGTGCAGAGGCTCTCTCAGGGATGTCAATATTGTGCTATTTCATGTTGTCATTTAGGATCAGAAACCCAGTTGATCAATTATTCCACTTTTTCAAAAGAGGCTAAAAAATCAATTATCACAAATTTTAAATATGGATTGGGACTAAGGATGTAGCTTAGAGGTAGAACACTTGCTTAGCATGTGTGAGGCCCTGGGTTTTGCCGCAGTCTTGGCTGGGCACAGAATCACAAGCCACTCAAGCAGGAACAAAACTTTATTTTGAAAAAGCCGCCAATACTCTGTAGGCGCCGGCAAGCCAAACCCGGTCCTCCCACGCGGGCGTCTACCGGAACCTCCCTTCTCCCGGAACCGGGGGTCCCCCCGGACCTCCCCCGGAATTTCCTCCTACTATCCTTCCCCAACCAATGGGAACTCTCCATGAGTCCCGTAACATGAGTCCGGTAGCAGGCCAAGGTGAACAGCAGGAGCCCAATTTGCATATGAATGTAAATCTTAACATAATCATATCTCAGTGGCTAGCTGGCGTCACTTTACAACCAAAGGTGCCATACATCGTATATTTGCTTGTGGCTCCTAGCATCTGCCCCCTTCTGTTTAATTAAGCAACAAGCAATGTGGCTAGGGACCGTGCCTGGTAGGTTGTCCAATTTAACATATGGTTCTTACCCGTCATGGGAGAACTGACCTTTAGGCGTCAGCTTCCTGTCTTAGGTTGAATCCACTGTAATCAGATCAACCCGTCACTGACTACCGGTCCAGCATTCAGCCATGCTTGTGGATAGGCCTATGCACCAGTGGGGGGGTGAGGTTTTTGCCTCACCTCTCTTGGCCCCCAAATTTAGCCTTGGTGCCAGTGGGGGGGTGAGGTTCTTTGCCTCACCTCTGTTGGCCCCCAAATTTTAGACCATCACTAGTAGAAGGGAGGAGGATACAGAAATGCCACGACACCAAGCCAATTGATGGCTCCTTTGGAAAAATTGCGTCACTGGTGACACCATCAGCAAAGATATGCCAGTATTACCACAATAAACATGGGGTGAGCTGGCAAGGAAATTGCATCACTGGTGACACCATCAGCAAAGATATGCTAGCAGTACCACAATTCGGTGCACCAGATGATATTTCACAATGCATGCAACTGATATATAGTCCAGGCAAGTTCTGTAAGCAGTTCAAATTGGAGGAGTCTATCAATATGTCCATTTCCTCCCAAAGTAAATCAAGTCCTTGATTGAGCATTACTTGTTGAGTTATATTCATTGATGCATCAGTTTATACAGTTTACTGTGATAGCTATCATAGAAGCTGTAGTTTGGTTTTATCTCAGTCTTCACCGGAATTGGGATGGAGATGGAAATTCTGGCAATGATGCTAAAGAGACATTATCCTGAACAGAATTATTAAATATAATGAAAAGGAAAGGTGAAAGTAAACAAACAGATCTGTTAAACTCCTTTAAAAATAATCCTTAACAGCTGTTTACCTAATTTAAATTAGTAAACAAATAGATCTGTTAACCATCTTTAAAAACAATCATTAACAGCTGTTCACCTAATTTAAATTAAACCATATAAATCACGTGAATAAAGAAAAAATTCGGATCCATTTTTTCATGAGCGCTCCTCATATAAGAAATATGGACATACACACATACAGACATACAACACAAAACAGAAGTGTGCACACAACATACAACACATAAGACAATAGTAAATAAAGGCCTTGTAACTATACCTAGGTGAAATCTCCATTGCAATGTTTAAAAATTCCACAGTCAAAAAAATAAAACACAGTCAAAAAATAAAACTGATCAGAAAAACATTAACCTAGGTTTGTATGAGCTCAAAATTAAAATAGAACTTTATGATGTGGGAAAAATGCAATAATAAAATAGATATTGAAAAAAAAAAACACCTTGGTTAATCACTGTCGCAGATGTAAGAATAGCCAAGCTGGAGCTTTGGATGTCAGCTGTTATGGATTTGAGTCAAATCATCTTCTTTTTCTGTAGAAATTGTTTTAGTTAATCTCTCTGGAATCCAAATCGGTTGCTGTTCATCCTATCACTGGATCCGGGCCTTTCCATTGTCCTGTTAGAATATCTTTCCAAAGTACCTTAGGCTTATGTACATTTTTTGGGTACAAATGTCTTTCCACAGCACTAAGTTCCGATGAATCCAAATTTAAAAAGTTTATTCCTTTGAGTATCAATTGTCCTACAGCCTCAGGATATCTAGTAAGAATAGTGTTAGGAGAATAAGATAAATGTATCCACAATAATGGACCTTCCTGCCAAAATACTCCTGTAGGAATATTTTTTGTTGGTAGTACAATAAATAATAAAGGCAAACTTATATCAATTCTATCCAAATGCATATTTTCCATATATGTTTCAATGATTTTTAATGTTTTTCTTGCTTCAGGCATTAACATGCGGGGTGAATTTGGATCTGATGGACCTTTTAGAATATCAAATAAAGGTCTTAACTCTCCTGTTGGTATGCCTAGATAAGGCCTTATCCAATTTATGTCTCCCAATAACTTTTGAAAGTCATTAAGTGATCTGAGTTGATCTACTCGTATTTGAATTTTTGGTGGATGGACCATGGTTGAGGATAATAGAACTCCTAAATAATTAATTGGAAGATTTAATTGTACTTTATCTATTGCTATCTCTAGATTATAATTTTTCAATAAGTTTGTAAGTGTGGCATAACATTCTAGTAATGTGTTTTTATCTTTATGTGCCAATAACACATCATCCATATAGTGAAATATTTGTAGTTCAGGATTTTGATTTCTAAGTGGCTGGATTGCTTTATTAACATAAATTTGACACATAGTTGGGCTGTTAGCCATCCCTTGAGGGAGTACTTTCCATTCATATCTCTGATCAGGACCTTCATGATTCAGTGCAGGGATAGTAAATGCAAAATGTGGACTATCCTCGGGATGAATTGGAATTGAAAAGAAACAATCTTTAATATCTATAGCTAAAACATGCCAGGTTTTTGGTAAAGCAGACAATTGAGGAATCCCTGATTGAGCAGGTCCCATAATAACCATCTCATTATTAATGGCTCTTAAATCTTGTAATAATTTCCATTTACCAGATTTCTTTTTAATGACAAAAATGGGAGTATTATGGGGGGATACGGAAGGTTGTATATGTCCTTCCACTAATTGTTGTCTGACCAAGTCATGGGCTACTTGTATCTTTTCTTTAGTCAGGGGCCACTGAGGAATCCACACTGGTCTTTCTGATTTCCAAGTAATTTTGATTATCTCAGTGGCCTTTTCTGAAAACCCAATTCATGTCTATTTATTTCTTGATCTATTTGAATAGGTGCTGTCATACCTTGTTCTTGTTCTCTTAATCTTTTTTCTTTCCTAAAGCCTTGTTTAGCCCTAGTAGTGGGCGCGTTAGGATTGATGTTATTTGTTAATGTCAATCCTAATTGATCTAGGACATTTCGTCCCCATAAATTTACAGGAAGATGATCTAATACATAGGGCTGTATAGTTCCTTCACATCCTTCAGGATCCCTCCAATCTAATACCATTGCGCTTCTATCGGGATTAGTCGCCACTCTTAGGCCTTGAAGCCTTTGAGTGGCTTGTTGTAATGGCCAATGTTTTGGCCATTCTTGATGAGAGATGACACTAAGGTCAGCTCCTGTGTCCAGCAGCCCATTAAAGTCGTGTCCTTGAATATTTAATTTTAGCATTGGGCGAGAATCTAAATTTAAAGACAGCATAGCCCAATCTACACCTGTGGAGCCTAATCCCTTGGGACCTCTTTCTACATTACAACTGGAAAACTTATCATGCAGGCTGGGTATTATTAATAACTGTGCTATTTTATCTCCTGGTGAAATTACTGATATACCTCTTGGAGAACTAGCTATAATTTTTATTTCACCCTCATAATCGGGATCAATTACCCCAGGACTTATCATAAGTCCTTTTAGTGTAGAAGAACAGCGTCCCAATAATAAGCCTATTGTTCCCTGGGGAAGAGGTCCTTTTACTCCTGTGGGAATGATTTGAACTCCCATCTCTGGAGTTAGTACTGCTCTGGCAGAGGCGCAGATGTCAAGCCTTGCGTTCCCTCTAGTTTGTCTGATGAGGGATTTAATGGATAATGCATCCTGGGCACTACCTTGATGGTGCTGTTGGGTTCCTCCATTGCCCCATATATTTGTGCTTTTGGGCCCCGGGGCATTGGGCCCTCTAGTCCGTTTTTTGGCAATGGAGCCTGATACCTTTCTCCACGATATCATGGGTAAACACTTGGTCCTTGACCGTTTTTTGATAATGGAATACCCTCTATGGTGGTTTGAGAACGGCATTCATTAGCCCAATGTTTCCCTCTATGGCATCGTGGGCAAATACCCGGTATTCTATTCCTTTGATACCCAGCTTTGTTAAACCCTCTTCTTATGGGGCAACTCCTTTTAAAATGTCCTGTTTGATTACAATTATAGCATGTTTTTGGCCTGGCATCTAAAGCCTGTTGTACTGCTGCTAAGACTTGCCCTTGTTCATTAATGTCTCTACATAATTTAATATATGTGTTTAAATCTTCATGTCTCCATGGTCTAATGACCTCTCTGCAACAACGATTTGCTTGGTCATAAGCCAGTTGTTTTATAAATGGCATTACCTGTTCTGTATTACCAAATATCCTAGAGGCTGACTGAATAAGTCTATCTACAAATTCAGCGTAAGGTTCATTAGTTCCTTGTATTACCTTAGATAATTGACCTTGTAAGTCTCCATGCCCCTGTAAAGTTTTCCATGCCCTAACTGCATCTACAGCAATTTGTGCATATACGCCAGGGTCATATTCAATTTGCTGTCTTTGACCCTCATAAGGTCCCTTTCCCAATAGCATATCTATATTTCTTTGAGGGTAACCAGCTTTTGCATTTCGTCTAGCTGTCTCCATGCAAAATTCCTCATTGGCAACCTTCCATAACAAATATTGTCCTCCGTTTAGCACAGATCGACACATGTTAGCCCAATCTGCTGGTGTCATGTCCAAGTTGGTAACAGATTCGACCATGCTTATTGTGAAGGGAGCTTGTGGCCCATAGATTGTTACAGCCTCCTTTAATTGCTTTATTGTTTTGAAATCTAAAGTACGGTGAATTCGTTGCCTTCCTGCCTGCTCAAGTACAGGGCATGCTAATCTTTGGGGTTCTGTCTCAGAATTCCGTCCATCAACTACGGGAGTTGAGGGCCGCTCAGCGGTAGATGGAGCTGTTGGTTCAATTATGCCCTCTGGTGATAGAACGGAGTTGGTAGCAACCTCCTGTTGTAATTCTCCACCTGATGGCTGCTTTTCCTCTAAGCTTGCTTTCTTTAAATTTTCCTCTGTCTGACTAGCTTGAGAGACCTTCTCTTTTGCTTGACCTAGCGTTTTTTCTACCATAGTTTGGACCTCTAACAATTTACTTAACAGAGTTTCGGTTTGTTTTTTACTGGATTCTAATCTACTATAAAGGTAACGTAACCCAATAAGATAGGATAAAACAAAGCCGAAACAGAATGAAACAAAAACGGAGCAGAGAATGGTTGTATCGATTTTCTCTTTCTCAGGGCCGAATAACTTCAAACCTTGAGCCAACCATTTTTCCCAGTTCGCCTGAGAAAATTCTAGGGCTAGGGAGCTCGAAATAAAAACAAAATAAATCAAAACAAGAACACACTGTTTTTTGAGATGGTCACCCATCCTGTTGCCTTCCCTCAGGGGCGAGCAATTTTACTCACCTCTAAGCTTCAGGCGTTCCCCGTACGGGCCACCAAATGCCGCAATCTTGGCTGGGCACAGAATCACGCGCCACTCAAGCAGGAACAAAACTTTATTTTGAAAAAGCCGCCAATACTCTGTAGGCGCCGGCAAGCCAAACCCGGTCCTCCCACGCGGGCGTCTACCGGAACCTCCCTTCTCCCGGAACCGGGGGTCCCCCCGGACCTCCCCCGGAATTTCCTCCTACTATCCTTCCCCAACCAATGGGAACTCTCCATGAGTCCCGTAACATGAGTCCGGTAGCAGGCCAAGGTGAACAGCAGGAGCCCAATTTGCATATGAATGTAAATCTTAACATAATCATATCTCAGTGGCTAGCTGGCGTCACTTTACAACCAAAGGTGCCATACATCGTATATTTGTTTGTGGCTCCTAGCAGGGTTTGATCCCCAGGATTATAAAACAAAGAAATAGCAAATATTGGCAAGTGAACTGGGTGCTTTGTGTGTTTGATCTGCAATTTGTTTGGTGCCCTGTGGGCCCACAGGTCAGTGCTGGCTGGGCTGAGGCCTCAGGCTGGTGTCCATACGTGTCTTTCCTTCTGATAACCGGCTGGAGCTCTTCCTGGGGACCCCCTCACCCCCGCACTGCTTTACTCTTCCCAAATTGGTTCCTCTGCTTCAGTAGACCTGCAGATACTCTCAGAAGTAAGGAGGGTGGTGGTTGATTGACAGCTCTGAGAAGATGATTGACAACTCCACGGGAGCCTCTCTCAGCAGCAGCCAGGATTAGAAGGTTTTTTGAGTGCCACCAGCAAAACAGTCTCCTTCCTCATTGACTAACTCTTAGTATTTCAAGATTAAAATCTTACATCCCGGGAACTCTCTCTGACAGGGAAACTGCAGGGGTTAGGTCACCTGTCCACACCCCACAACAGAGTCTACAATGACAGATTTCCATTTTCTCAAACTTTTTTTTTTAATGGCATGTGACCCAATCTGGGCCCAGGAGACATGAGGGGAATATTGATAACATCTATCCTAAATTTGTCGTCTTCTTTTATTTTGCTGTGTCTGTAAAATGTGATGCCTGGAGGTCTGGAAGCCATTTTGTAGCCACAAGTGGAAAAGTTTCTGGAGTAAACTAACGTGTTGAGCCTCATATAAAACCAGGATGGAAGGACTCTGGTTTCTTGGAGACTGGTGAGCTGCTAGGCCAGGCCTGAAATGGCCGAGTATGGGCTTTATGGTAAGTGAGACAAATTTACATCTTTTACATCTTTTCTACTAGCTGTTGATGACTTGGCATCAAGGCAAAGAAAAATTAGTGTTAGGTGAACCACACAGAAAAGGGATTTCTGATTGTTAATAAGAACCAGCATGTGGAAGTGAAATTGTCCTTCCCCATATCCCCCCTTTGAAAGCACGGACACTGTCTACGTCACTGAAGCAGGACAAGGCCAGGCCTGACCACTCTGCCCTCCCCAACACAGTTTGCATGTGCATTTCCCTGACTACATGAGCCTCGTGGGAGTCACCACACCAGCCCAGAACAGGGGCCCATGTAGTCAAAGCCTCTGTTCACATCTCAGCAGACTGACTCAGAATTAACTGATAAATATGTCCGCAGAAGCAGTGACTCTACAGAGATGGGGGCTTGGAGGAGAGGACTGGGGGAGGCACTGGTTTCTGTCCATTCCCCAGGAGAGGGTGATCACCCAGCTCCACAATCTGGTAGAAAATCTCCTACAGAGAATGCACAAGTAGCAGCGTGGTGTCTGCAGGATCCATGGTGCGTAAACGGCCCCAGATCCCCTCATCAGACTGCGGACATGAGTGACGGACGGCTCTCCAGTTCCCAGCTCCCCAAGGGTTCCCCAAGCCCAGGCTGCATTCTGGCTCAGGCAGGTTCTCCAGGTTGGATTCCTCACGCCTCTTCGGGGCTGGGTCCTGCATCTCATCAGGACCTCCGCATTCTCCACAAAACTCATCTGTCTTGATTTCCCTGCCTGAAAACCACAGATGCCCTCAACAATTCCTCCACAAAAGACCGAGAGTGGATTTCAGTGAGCCAGGGTTTAAATGTCCGTGGTTTCCATAGCAATAGGTGGTAAGGGTGCTTTGTAGACGCTGGGCCGCGGCTCGGGTGCTCGGCTTAGGCACCCCCCTAGTCTGCCCCAGATGCTGTTTTCTTCTGATAATGGCTGGAACTCTTCCTGGGGACTCTTCCGGCCAGGCAGGACCACCAGGCATGCTGCAGGAGGGCTCCTCCCGGGTGAGGATGCAGCATCTGCATGCAAAAGAAGTCGGTCCACGTTACTTAAATAAAAGTTGACCTAATTAAGAACTGTTGGGAAAGCGGCCCACGTTCCCCAATGCCCTGAACCTGCTGGGCCTGATGCTCCTCTTGGGAGGGCTGCGCTGGACAGGGACAGGCCTGCAGATCCTGCTGGCAGGAAATGTTACTGGTGTCAGTTCTGATTACTGTCACCTTGCTGGGGCTCCAGGACCCAAGGAGGTCATATGCTAATTCCCACACCCCACTCCTCCCTGCCAAGGCCTCCTGACGGGGTGAAATGATGGTGTCTGCAGCTTCTTTCTGGGATGCATGGAGCGTTCCCAGCTCAAGGCACGGGCTTTGGAAATGTTTCCTAGTTTCATGCTTCAAACAAGGGCGGCCCTATGTTCCTCATGGCGTTTTGCGGATGGCACAGAGAGATGCAGAAGTCTATGGCCTTGAGCCAGGGCGGCTCATTCTCCATACCACGATGTGGCAATGGAAACTCAAAGTGGGATGGTGAAGTAGGCGGTGACTTCAGGGACAGAAGACCTGGGTCCTGTCCCAGATTTGTCCCTGAGTCACGGGGAGATAAAGCTCTTCTGGTCATGGAGCTTCCCCCCTCTAAAAACATGACACCTCCTTGATGTCATGATCAGACCTGACACCTGTCCTGCGTGGTCCTGAGAGTCACAGAACACACACACACACACACACACACACACACACACACACACACACGTGTGTGCGAGTTGGAACGGGGGACGTGCTCTGGAAAGGAAGCACATGTTAGTGGGGTGGACTTCCACCTGGACCCAGGGCCCTCTCCTTGAGTGCTGGCCTTGGGTTCTGAGGTCCACAGAGAGGACAGAGCCCGCTCTGAGCAGTGCCGCATCTCACTGGGACAGGGGCCTGTGCACGGAGTGGGTCATGGAAGGACGTGCACTTAATAACCCCACACCTGGCACCGACCACAGCACAAGGTCATCTGCGGTCTCTTAATTCCAAGTGTGTCTGACACACTGAGCTTGCAGTGACTGGGAAGGGCAAGCTCCCTGGTCTTGGGCATCCCTCGTGCTCCTCCTGGCTGTGCCCACAACACACGGCCCCGGCTGCTTGGCATCCAGGCCGTCCCTCAGGCTTGTGTTTGGTAGTGACCTTGAGGGATGAGGTGATGTCTCCCCAGGACAGAGAGCAAGATGGCTCACTTCTCTCTGTGAAGACAGAGACCCCCCGAGCTCCATGCTCCTTAGCTGCAACACAGAACCCCCTGTCACCCTCAGGAACCTCCCTCTCTGTCTGCCCTGTTGGACTCAGGTGCAGGAGCTCACCGGGGGGCTGTGAGTATCAAAACCCTTGTCTTGGCCCCAGAGCGCGTCTTCTGAGAGAGCCTAGGGTACAAAGTGGGGTCGAATCCCAGGCTCTGCATTCTTGACGGCATTGTGTAATGGGAACCACTGAACCTTCCTCTCCCAGGGTCCCAAGCACATGCATCGAGTGCTGGTCAGGTTCCCTGCCCTGGCTGGAAACTGCAGCAGATCCCAGAATTTTCTGCTCACCACGACAACCTCTCCCATGAAGCGTAGAGGCCATGAACACTGCCATTTCCTATGCTCATAGATGAGCATAGGACCCGTGAAACTCCACACCATACACAACCACAAACATGGGATCCTAATTAGAATGTCATGCTTTGTGCATGCATAACATGTCAAATTACACTCTGCTGTCATGTATACCTGAAAAGAACAAGTAAAAATAAATAAAGTAAAACATCCACCCCACAAGACTGCAACACTGCTCTTCAATTACCTGCAAACCCCGCGCCTCCCCTCTCCAGGCCAGGCTGCTTCTGTCCCTCAAAGGCTCCAAGTCCAGCCCCTCCTCATGCAGCCCACCCTCACCTCCTGCTTTTCCCCACTCCCCAGTGGACCCTCCACCGAGTGCCCCAGACCAGAGCCCCATTGAACTGTGACTTTCTGCCGTAGAGTTGTACTGCACCCTTAGCAGTTCCCAGATCTGAACTCACAACACCACGACTGTGTGTGCCTGGTCCTTTGCCTGCTCTGCAGCTCCTAAGCTCAGGAGCCGAGTCTACTGGCTCCTTCCTGGTACCCGACACAGTGCTGGGCTCTTAGCAGGTGGTGATCCCTGCTGAATGGGTTGAGGCTGAACACCAGAGCTCCACCACCCCAGGCCAGCTTGGTTCTATTTTTCTCTGATTAGGAAGTGTTCTTGGTCCCTGTCTCCATTGACAGAGAGAAAGAGCCAATGGAGATAGAGAAGGATAGACTCAAAAGCACAGCCACAGGCAGCGGCTCATACTCACGTGCACCTGTGTGGGGTTGCGTGGCATGGGAAGGGGGCAAGCAGAAGGTGCTCACTGACCTCATTTCCATGGAAACTGCAGAGTCCAGACATGTGACCCCACCAGCCAGTGACGTCCTGCAGGGCCTCTTGCAGACAGGCAGCAGGGACCTCTGGCAGAGTCCAGGGAAGCCTCTTGTCTTCTCACAGATACCAGACCATCCCGCCAGCTGTCTGGCTGAAGCTGTCTTTCAATGTTTTACTTAATGTGCTACATGGTTGAGGTCTCAGCTGACCTTCCTCTGAGCCCTAGCTCATGGCTGAGGTAACAGGCAGATCCTTGCCCAACCAAGCCATCGACATGGATTCCTTCAATGCCTCCATTTTTAGTACTTCCTGTGGACTGGATACCTCTCTAGGAGTTAAAGATAAAGCACAATTCAAATGTGTGACCACACGGGGCTGGTGTTCAGATAACACACGCAACATGTCGCTGAGCGCTGAGCAGATGGTGGGGACTGCTGGGGACCACGGACTCCCAGGGAAGCAGGGCAGGGCTCTTTGTGGAAGGATGAAAGTATAAACATGGTGGTGAGGGCCAGACACCAGGAACGTAACTCCAGAATTTCAGAACGTGAGTCCTGTGGGCTTGTGAAGGCCGGCACCCTACAGAGAGATGAGAGCTAATGCCAAAACCCAGCCCAGGAGGGGTGCCTGGGAGAGTACAAGAAGAACTGGAACCACCACTGAACCAGAACAATGAAGGACATAGGAAGGGGACAGCCAGATGGCAGGAAGGTTCCCATTATTATTCCAAATGAGAGGGAAACTAAATGGAGGGTTTTGCTGAGTGAGTTCATTGTGATCTGAACTTGTTCCTCCAGCTTTAGGGGAAGGAGAGGACTCAGGAACAGCAGTTAGGAAGAGATGTCACTTAGCAGAAGGGAGCCCGAGGTCAGAGGCAGGGCAGCCATGGTGGAAAGGCCAGTCTGCATGGACCTCGCTGCAGAGCTCACCTGGCCCCGTTGGGGATGTGTGGATGCTGTGGCAGCCAAAGAGCAGGAAGGAGGAGGACCTCAGGGTGCAGGCGTTGGGGAACTGAGGGTGAAGAAGACTCAGGTATGGGGGGTGCAGAGGATTGGGAGACAGCCAGGTGGACACATCGGAACTCAGGATAGAGAATCCGGCTCAGTTCATGAGTCATGAAAACACGGGACATCTAAATCACAAAATAGCAGCAGGTGCCCAAATGAGAACACAGGAGGACTGAGCATCCACTGGTCCACAGCCAGGGACACCGAGGACAGTCAGTCATGTGGAATGAACCAGATGGCCATTAGTGAGGCAGATGGGATTGAGAAGATGTGACTTCAGAAACCAAAAGGAGAAAGTGTTTCGAGAAGGTGGGGGTCCCACAGCTTGAAATAGGTGTTCAAGTAGGATGAGGGATGAGAATCAACCTAAGACTAGGGATACGGAGAAAGTCAATTTGTAGAGTACTAGGAGCCAACACTCAGAGAGGGCCTGAGAACTGTGTGAAGTCAGAGCTCAGGATCAGATTCTGGTCCTGGTACATGGTATTCTCCCTATCATGAGGTAAATAGGTTGTCATTAAGACACCAATAGATGAGGCAGACAGTCATGTTGCAGTTGACTCTGACACTTGCTGAAATAAATGATCATTGCTATTTTTCTGGCAACACTAGCAGTCATGCCAGGCAGGGAAGAATACTAGAATTGCTTTTGTGCTTATCATTAAATTTCTCATTATAGAAAAATGTTCCCAAATGGCATGGGGATGTGAATAACAACGCACACAGCATTCGATTCTGTGAGCTAAATGTGGGTTAGTAAAAGGGGAATTAAATAATGAGGAGAGAGTTTATATCTGCCTTTGAAAAGAATCAGGAGGAAAAATTGTCCCTGTTAGTCCAAACGTTAGACAAACAAATTTCCTCCTCAGTAAATGCTGATCACATATATCAGCTGCTCAACATAACTTGTCTGCTGACATGTGGAAAGAAGTTCTCCTAGTCACAAAGAAAGAGTCAGCATCACCATTATCACCATCACCACCACCTTCACCACCACCTTCACCATTATCACCATCACCATCACCACACGATCACCATCACCACCACCTTCACCATTATCACCATCACCATCATCACCACCTTCACTGTCACCATCACCACCATCATCATCGCCATCACCACCATCACAACCATATCACCATCACTATCACCATCACCATCACCATCACCATCTTTTTCACCACAATCATCACCATCACCACCTTCACATCACCATCACCACCATTATCATAATCATCATTACCATCCCCATCACCACCATCATCACCACCATCACCACTATTACCATCTTCACCATCATCATTATCCCCATCACCACCATCACCATCATCATAACCTTCACCATCACCATCATCTTCATCATCACCATCACCACCATCATTATCCCCATCACCACCATTTCCATCTTCACCACCATCATCATCACCATCACAACCATATCATCATCACCATCACAACCATATCATCATCATCATCATGACCATATCACCAGCACCACCACCACCACCATCATCATCACCATCACCACCACCATCACCACCACCATCATCAGCATCACCATCACCATCATCACCACCATCATCATCATCACCATCACCACCATCATAACCATATCACCATCACCGTCACCATCACTATCACCATCATCAGCATCAGTATCACCATTTTCATCACCTTTACCACTATCATCATCAATATCATGTGCATCACCATCATCACCATCACTACTATCATCATTCTCAGCAGCAGCAGCAGCAGCACATCACCACCATCATCACCATCACAACTGTGTCCCTATCCTCATCCCCACCATCACCATCTGCTACTGTCTTCCACTGTCCTATGACTTAGGTGTCATGTCACCAGCACCATCATCATGACCATCATGGATTCTCAGTTTTCATGACTGCATGAGTTTCCCTTCTCAGTCAAGGTTTTTGAGAAACAGTTCACCTGTCCATCGCCTGTTCCCATAAGTGCTCATCTGCAGTGCTGGCTGTTCCCTGAGATGAGGGGAAACAATCCAAGGGATGGTCATTTCTCCATAGGTATCAGATCTTCAGAGGATCTCTGCAGGGGTGAACAAACAGAAAAAAAAAAACATACTTGTAGAAGCAAAAACTTCTTCAGGAGGCGAGAAACCTACTTGAGGGTGAGTCCTAGGAGCCAGAGTTACAGAAGACACATTGGCAGATGGATGGCCTGACAGACTTTGCCAGTGATGGCATCCAATGGGCAAGCACCTGGCATGGAGATCACTGACTCCCTCTCCTCTGCCCTGGGGTGTGACATGTCTGGGAACAAGCCCAGTTGTCCAGAAAGCAGCACTCGACCACAGTTCATATGTTGCTCAGGATGAGACCACATCCGTGCGTGTGCAAGAAGGAGCTGATGTTCAGGGGTAAGCTTGTGGTTCCTGAAGGGGACATCTGTCAAGTGCATACCTGACATTCCCAATAGCACTTCCAAGGAGTGTTGCTGTGCTCAAATGTTCCAGAAGAAGCAAGACTGGGGACACATGTTACTCAAGAAGTGGCATGTGTTTATTTCTGCTATGAGCCTGGACAAGGACTGTCCATGTGACTGCAATACTCTGGAAATGGCTCACTAAATTACACATGCCCAAGTCCAGCCAAGACATGTATGGAACGTGTGCCGAGCTGAAAACCATGTGGGTGCTCATCAAAACCCTAGTGGACAGAGAATGGAGGCTTGTTCTTAGGATGAACTGGTGCCCAGTGATGCCCAGCGCATCCCTCTGTATCTCCTTGTAGTCCCCTCACGTGCAGTAACACCCTGTCCCTGCAGCACCAGGTATGGCCTTGGCTTCCCAGCTTTGCTGGCCAAGAGCCTCCTCCCACTGCTCCAGGTCCCTTTACCCTGCCCACATCTCCCTCAGCTGTCCCTCTGTCCAGCGCTCTTCAACTGACTCCTCCAGGGTGAATGCCTTCCTAGCTGGGATTCTGACCGTGCGGTCCAACTCCTCTGGTTTCCAGCCCCACCCACAGCGAGCACAAACCTGTGTGCAAGTCCCCAGGAAACAGAAGGTCCATCTCATCTCGAAGTAGCTGGCAGACTCCAGGGATGCTCACGTCCCCTGCAGGGGCCCAACAGGACGCCACTCTGACAACCAGGAGGCTTTGCTCCCTAGACAGTACCAGCTTCTCTGTTTAGTGCTAGCAACACTTTAATTAATAATGAGGAAAACGTGAATAATTGTTTTATTCCTAAGCACAGAGCCACACCCCTGCTGGGCCTGCCAGCTGCATCTGCCACCTCCTTATCTCTGGGGCTAACAAACTGCACCTTGGGAAACAGGAGGCATCTGTGGAGAGCAGAACCGCATGGAAAGGAAATGTGCAGATCCCAGGACCCCATTAATCACCAGGTCAGAGGCACGGCGCTGCGGGTTTAATGTCCCAGGGCTCCTCTGTCACTGTCTGCAGGAGCTCCATAGATAACCCAGATGCCATGAGCCCTGCTTCCAGCTTCCCCCACACTGGGTCTGGGTGGTGCTTTGGTGCTGCACACGGCCCCCAAGCTCTGCTCTGTGCTGAGGTCTCTCTCCCAGGCTTGTGCAGGGAAGGCCTCGTGCCTCCACAGGGGAGAGGGGTGAGAGGTCCTTCCCAAGACCAGCCATTCATACCCATCACTCCCCACCAAAGCTGCCCCCTTCATGGCTTTTCCTGGAAGGTCTTTGGCTTCTCTGGCTCTCTTAGCTCCTGGCCCAGCCCATGGGGCCTCCAAATGTGCTGCCTTGGGTCAATGGCCAGGCCCATCATGTGGAAACTTCCGTCCCATCTCCTGCCTGGCCCCAGCAGGCAGAGGCTGGCCCCACTGCTCTGGATTCCCAGTGACTTCTCCAAGTGTCAGCTCCTTCTTAGGTTTTTTCTCTATGCCCAGTTTTTGCAGTACTGAGTGGTGCCTATCTTCTGAAAGCCTTTTTTAGTCTGCAAAGGGCTTGGGCAGCGCCATATTGTTTCAAATCTTACAACAATGCCAACAGGGCGAGTCTGATTAGTACCCGCATTTACAGAGAGTTCAGCTGTTGCTCGGTGTGGCCGCCAACCCCCACGTGTTTGTACTTGGAGGGGTTGGGTTCCAGGGACCCTGTGATTGAGGCTGCCGCTCCTGAGCTCTTTCTCATGCTGCCAGGACATCAAGGGTGCCGTGGCTCTCGGGGAAATGGCTTGCAAACCCCTGTGAAAAATTCTAGAAGAAAGAACATCAGAAAATACTTGGATTCCGGCTTGGGGTAACTCCCTCATAAGACATTTGACAGTTTCTGAGACGTTTTGGTGGCCCCAATGGGGGCAGGCACCTAGAAGGTAGAGGACAGAGCTGACACCCACCGTCTCAGGGCACAGCACAGCCCCTGATGCAGTCTGGGTACAGTCAAGTGTGTCCCCAGGGCACATGTGTTGGAGGCTTGGTCCCCATGTGGTGAGGCTAAGAAGTGGCGGAACCTTAGTGGGAGACTGGGAAGCCCTCAGGTCACCAGGAATGCTGTCCTCAGAAGGGGTTAAGACAGTTCTCCTGGGACCCTGGTTAGTGTGTGAGAGTCATTGTCCTAAAAGGCCAAGCCTCCCTGTCTTCCTGTCCCACCATGGTATGTCTCCCTCCTGTCATGTTCCCATCATAGTGGCATGGTCACCAGGTCTTCACCAGAGCGAGCTCATGCCAGTGCTGTGCCCTTGAACCTGCTGAGCTGCGAGCTACATAAACCTCTTTTTCTTATAAAGTCCCACCTTCTGGTCTTCTGTGTTGGCAGTGGAAGCAGGGAATGACATCGCTCCCCGTAACAAAGAGCCATCCACCCCGGGTATCAGTGGTGCTGAGGTGGAGAAGCCCTGCTGCAGAGAAGAAGGGGCAGAAACCAGGGAAGCCACATTCTCAGGGCCAGTGCTGTGGTCCAGTCCCAGGGTGGCCTCTTCTGGACTCCTGCAAGCGCTGCTGATCTCTCCCCATGAACTCACCACCCCATTCCACCGTGTACATAGTGTCCCAGTCATTCCTAGAGAGGTGCTTCCCACTGCGTGCTCCTGCCAGTGCCCCGTGGGCCCTCCCAGCTCTGCTGATCACAGGACTCAGATGTGGACCAGGATGTCATCTGTGATCTACTCTGGCCTGAAGTCTCTGGGCTTTGTTTGCCATTGCTTCTGTCCACTGGTCAGTGACCTGTGGCCCTTACGCTTACTTGATGTGCTCACCCCCGTCTCAGGGCCTATGTCCAGGCTGCTGCCCTACCACGAGCATTGTTAGATTTCCTCTGCTCTGGCCTCCCTGGCCCAGCTCAGCCCCCAGGGGTGGGACTCCTTCCAACACTGGTGAAGGCTGGACTCCCCAGAGGATGCCTAAGTGCCTGCTTTCTTAACCTCCAGCCGCACCCTGCATGAAAGGATGTGCCGGGTCACACAATCTAGAGGATGGCTATTCTGTTTGCTCTCTTCGAGGAGGTTGAGAGTGTTTGCTTGTTTGTTTTTGGTGGCAGCTCCATTTCTTTCCAGGGGAAGCATGTCTCCTCTGAGCAAGAAGGCAGGAGTCCAGGGGACAGGTGAGGCCACCCTAGCCCAGGACAGTGCTACATGACCCCCAACAGGGGAGCACCACTGTGTGACACCCTCTCCTGGTCCTTTGCTTCAGTGCCTGGCACATAGACAAAACTCAGTGTTTCCAGGACAGAACAGGCCACCACCGGGGTGGATTCTGAGGGTGGAATGCCATCTCAGGAACCATGTCCGGAAAAGCCTGTGTGGCCATGAGCTCCATCACCTGAAGGTCACCCGTCACTGGCTGATTCACTGGGACATGGTTTCTGTAAAGGGACATTTTCACATTTGTCAAAACTCAGGTTGTAGAGAAGTGAATTCAGCTGGAAAGCTGCATGTCTCCACGACTCCTAATGGAAACTATCAAATCCAGGAAAAAACCAGTGGCACTAGGAGCGTCCGAACAACGGGGGCCGTCAGGACATTTCTCCAGCCCCCCGAGTCTTTTTAATAACTTGTCTTCATGATTTCAGAGGAACTCTAACAATTACATTTACATCACAGCATCTTAGTTTTGTATTTGAAAACTCTATTCATCATTTGCAGTGAGTACTTACTAATAAAATCAGAGTAGCTGTTTAGTAAAGGAGCAATCATTTTATAATAAGAGTAAGTTTGACTTTGTTATCAGACTTTCTCCTGGGCAAACAGAGCAGACACAAGTTATAAAAAACCCTTAGACTGGGATCTTTCAGCTGATGACTCCAAGTATCACTTAAAAAAAAAGATAATGAAAAACAGACTTAAAACGTAGCACAAGTGGAATCACAGAGGAATCTGGGGGGAAAATAACCTATTTACAAATAGCTTGATTAATTATATATGAGGAAATGCACAACTAGAAAGATAATTCAGAATGAAAATTCCCTACCTCTAATCAATTCACAGCACGTATGTAATGAAGCACTTTCTCCAAAACAATTTAATCTGCCCCCGTTGTTCTGCATAGTTAGCATTTTTAAAAGGTGAGTTCCTCCCTGTTCTCCCAGGTCCACTCACCTGAGGGAGAAAGTCTATTGGTCAGAATGACTCTCACCCATCGCTGTTCTGGGAAGACCAGGGTTGCCATGGCAGTGGCCCCTGAGAACACGGGACGTGGTGGTGGGCTCAGGGTTGATGCTCTCCAGATGCAGAAGGAAGTAGGAAGCCACTACCCCAGGTGAGGTGTGGGGGGGAGAACAAGATGGTGGCAAGAGGGTTTCTCTGGGCAACACTGGCTCCGGACCACAAGCCGCACACCACTGTTGACGGGCATCCTGGCCTCAGCAACGTCTCTTGGCCTTTCTGTGCCTGGCTCAGGCTCCAGCTGAAATGGAACAGGAAGAACTATCTACTGCGCAGAGTGGACGTACACTTTAGGTGGGTCCATCTCTAAGACCTTGATGAAAACCGTCGTGAAGATGATCTGCCTTCCCTCAGGGAAATCTGGACAGGACTGGGCAGCTCTGGGGGTGACAGTGGCTTGACACGGTCAAGTGGGTCCCCGATGGCCCTCGGCCACTCAATCCACTGCTCTGTTGCCACTGACCCTCTGTCCACACTGCCGATTGTGGTCTCAGGCTCTTTGGGGCTGCTCCCTTCCCAGGTGCTGAGAGGTGTCACGACTCCTTTGTGTCCCCAGCCTGTGGGATGAGTGGGCAGTGGGGCAGTGGGGGTGGGGTGCCTGTGGAGGATGTTTTGGCCCCTGCCTGAGAAGGGCCACCTCCCTTTGGTTAGAATGCAGCCACACGGCCACCCCTAGCCACCAAGGAGCTGGGAAATGAGTCTACACAGGAGAAGGAAGTGGGTCTGTCACAGGCATCCCTGCAGAAGCTCCCCGCAGCTGGCTGTGCTCCATGTCTGCTCTCGCCATTAGATGTGCCCGGCGGCAGTCACTGTTGCTATACACATACACATCATATTTTCATATATATGTGTCTGTAAAACACATACACACATGTGTCCTGTGATTGTCACACGACTCAGTGGTGGACAGCAGGGCAGGCCCCCAGGACAGATGGGCTTGTTGAAGATGAAGTAGGAACGAGGAAAGGAGTCACTCAGGATGGGGTGTGCAGGTGTGGGCCTGGGCTGTCCTCTAAGGCAGACTTGCGAAGCCCCGGAGCAGAGAGAGAAGTGCCTGGGGGAGCCGGAGAGAAACTCTGGGGCAGGACCCTGAAGGGATTTCACTAAATGCTGGGAGATGGACGGGGTGAGGTGGCTGCGGTGGGGTGCACTGGGAGGGAAGTGGCAGGATTTACCCCTGCAAGGACCTGTGTGGCTCCATGTGTGCAGCAGTGGAGTTGGAGACAGAGGGAGGCCAGGAGGGAGGAGGTCCCAGAGGCAGGGGACACAGGGAGGGCACATGGAGATGCTGCTGTGGGCCCAGTGAGGGCTGGGCCTGGCACATACCTGAGACACAGATTCAGAGGGCCCAGGGTGGCCACAGGAGGCAGGGTGACCAGATCTTAGCCTGCAGGGTGCCAGGGTACTGGCTGCCAGATGAGGGGACTGGCTCAAGTGTGAGGGACAGATGGAAATCCAGGGAGCTGTTGGCAACACGTGGGGAAACAGCCAAGCGGTCCCGCCAGGGATCCTCCGAGGGACCCCTGAGCCCCTTCACTTGCCCCTCACCTTGCCCGGATGAGGCCAGCACTAGCATCAGGTCACTTACAGATACCAAAGGGGAGTTGGAGAAGCAGGGCAGGAACCCAGGCTGCAGACCCCATCTGTGTGCTGGGGACACTGCGAGAGGACAGAGCAAGGGGAGGGGAGTCGCAGGGAAGCTCCAGGGAGCCCTGAGGCCTATGCCCTGTGGGCAGGATGGGAGGGGAGGCCATGGGAAGCCAGGTGTCCAGGGCAGGAGTGGCCACCTGCACCAATGCTGCTTCTGAGCAACAGGTGTCCCTGGATGTGGGACAGAAGTAGAGGTCACTGGCTGTTGATGACACAGGTTTCAGAGTCCAGGGGCCCAGGAGTGGTGGAGGGGGCATGAGCCCTCTCAGAATGTGGAAGGGGCGAGCACAGGGGCTGCTGTAGGAGGGCAGGCTCTGCACGGGGAGGCGGGGGAGCTGCCGTCAGCCAGTCCTAGGTCAGGGCTGGATCTGCTGCGTGCAGGACACAGCCAAGGTTGGCACAGCCCAGGTGGGGAATCTGGGTGCTGGACCTTGGCCACTATGAAGGATATACCTGTGACTGATTTCTGGGGCTGACTCCTCCTCCCCAGGGTCACAAGGATGAACTGAGGCTGCAGTGTGTTGCTGGATGGAATTTAGGGGTGCACCCTGCCTGCCACTCTGAGCCAAGGTACAGCCATTAGACAAAACTGGGCAAATCACAGTAGAACTTGGGGAAACATCCCCCTGGTATGTGGTCTTTCCTGGATTCCTAGCAGTCATTATAAGGACAGGAAAGGACTCCCACACCCAGGCGCGTCCGGCCTGCACAGTGAGGAGGGCGCCGAGGCTGGCTCGCCATTCCCAGCCCTGCCACACTCCCCTGGCTTCTGCAGCCACTTTAATGCATAATTTATGGATGCAATTAATAGAAACCAATCAAGCAAGGCTGTGCACACAGTGCTGTGTTTAACAACAGATGTTTCCAATAGTGATTATGTTAGAGTAATAACAACACAGGAAAAAAAACGCCCGGTCATCAGCACTGCTGTGAGTGTTAACAAGACTGATGGGTTCCCCAACAAGCCACCGGAGGAAGAGAGGTGCTTAGGGGCCATGGCCCGGGTGCTTGGGTTTCTCAGCCTGTAGGGTCAGCCTCTTCATGCTTTGTGCCTGAGTCATCCAGGGGGCTGTTCTGGGGACAGATGGTTTTGAAGCCACTGGAACAGCCTGCAGGTTCCTCAGGCTCTGGGACGGGATCTGCCCCTGGCCAGCTCCCAGCTGTGCCCACTCTGCAGGGTGGCTGCATTTCTCTGACTATTCCTGGTGCAGAAGTGCACCATTTCTCCTGGGTGATGGATGTGAGTCCAAGTCCTCATGATGCCGTGGCCTCTGCAGCTGGAAGTCATGCGTCCCTGTGTCTCCTGGCCCCTGGGTTTCCTCACCGATACCTACACCTCCTACCTAAGGCTGCTGAGAATGTGACCAGGAGCAAAGTCAAACATGACACTGTTGTCATCTTAGGGGAGCCTCCTAGAACCCCTCACTGGGTCCCGACTAGCAATGGAATGCAGGGACCAGTCTCATGTGCCTTGTGGTCCCATTGGCTGAAGATGACAAGTGGTGTTGGGGCTCAGGCCTCACATTCATAAAGGGGTCCAGGCCAATTCCAAAGCAGTCCAGTACCAGTCACAAAGAAAGGGGTGCTCAGGAACACCTTCACGGCACACTTGAAACTGACCCGTCACAGACCCTACTTCCTGTTGAAGTCAGTACTTCTGACACATCTTTTCACTGCAGCATTTGCACCTTTGGAAAGCGCTTGCTTGTTCCGTGTGACTATATCAGGCATTTGAAGCAGAGTTGTGGAATACTTTACTTACTTGTTTAAACAGGGTGCTGAATAGAAATACTAAGCCTTCTGCAGATGAAAACAAGAAGAACTCACTATTTTAAGTTCTCAGTGCTCTCCTTCCATCCAAGTTGGGGTGGGAGGAAGGAAAGAGAAGTGGGGAAGGAAGGAAAGGAGGAAGGGAAAGGCCACAAACGTGGCGTGAGAAGGCACTGTTTTTTGCATCAGGGATGCTCTGTCCCCAGGTGTGTTCTGCATCTGCAGGAGCCCAGGGTACCCACCAGCGCACAGCCTGGGAGCCCCAGGGCGTAGTTCTTCAGCCGCCAGGAGGGGCCGGCAGGGGACGCTGTGAACAGAGCTGACATGCTGCTGGGCGCTGGAGGGAGGTTTTCCCTGTGCGTGGGTGGAAGAGCTCTCACCGCTTACAAATCCTAATGCTATATTTTATTTGGGGGAGGTCGTGGGGAGTGTTGCAAATGGTCCAGTGATCTTTGCACAATCCTCTCTCAAGGTGTCTGAGAGTCAGGCATCCCTGAAATCCAATCTCAGCTCCACATTTGACTGTGTGGCTACCTGTATGAACCTCCTCAGGTCCCTTTGCCTCCAAGATGAAGATAAGGTTAATGAGTGCCCCAAAATTACAGGGGCAGGGAGAGGGTTGACTAAAATCATGCTTATGCACTGAGAGGTGTCTTTCCAGCAGGGGATCTTTAACTCCCAGCTGTTTATTGTTGCAGCTATTACTATGGAATGGTAAACTAGAACTACAGAAATATTAGGACTACAATTTGCTGAGCTCAAAACAGCAGCTTTCTTTCTGTTGAAAGAGTACTTCTCAAACTTTCTGGGTCCATTGACTTTCTTCAAAATTATACAGAAGCCCAAAGTGCTTCTGTCTATGTGGAACTTACCCCCAAGCCATTGAATTGAACCCCATCCGAGTTCATCTGGCTGAAATAAACTTTTGCAAGCAGAACATTCAGGTAGAGCTTCTAGATTCATGGCTGGTTTTCATTTCTTCCAAAGGTCCAGCAGGGTCATCTAATCTAGTTATCTGTGTTTCCTGTTCGTCTCTTTTTTAGGCAAAATCCTGATTTTTTTCTGGATGTGAAGTTCTGCAATCACATCCCAGGTCAGACTGGGTCCCTTGCACTTGCCAGGGGTAGTGGGCGGGGTGAGAGCTAGCACCCTCCCAGCCGGGTCCCCTGGCTGATGTGGATGTGGAAAGACATCATCCGCTGGTGACGATTCTCAGCAAGTGCCCTGAGATGGCCCTGGGGATCATGTAGGGATTCCCTGGCTTGTCTTTCCAGCTCAGCTGGCTAAGGAACTGGAGCCCATCTGCAGCTGTAAAGTAATTTGGTGGCTTTGGAAGTATCCCAGATTCTGTGAACTTGTTCTTATCTGTCACTCTCCACACATAACACAGGGACATCAAAAATACAGGAATGCAAGGAGTTGTGGGGTTTCTCTTCCATAGACACATTTGAATTCACCGAGAGTCACAGCTCTGAGGCTGCAAGATCTCCATCCTAAATCCTCACTTTGGGCAGAAGTGAGAAGCAGATTTCTAGCAATGATAGGAGAACCCTCCAACCCACGTATTATGTGATGGGAGACGAGGAGGAAGGTCTGCCTGGTGCCTCCCTGGCTCTGTTTTCCATTGCACCAGTCATGCCAGGGCCTCTGGGCAGCATTGCAGCCCTCAGTAAGTTCTAGAAGGAAGGCAGTAAGGACAGGGCTCTCCCCTTGGGTGTTCCCCCTTAGAATGTATTTCTCTCGCACTGTGTTTTCTCTACCATTACTTCTGTCATTAACCTGTTAAAGTAAAAACCTTTAAGAACCTTCTTCAGTTTATTAGGATCTATTCTCCCTTTACAGGAAATGCATGTCTGCATCCAGTGGTATCTGGGCTGCCAGTTTACCCTGAACATAAATACAGATTATTTGATGATGCAGGAGTCTCTGAAGTGAAGCTGCAGAACCTTCACGGCAAGCCTGCACCTTGCAGGAGATTCATGTCCACTGGCCATTAGACATTAGCGTCTGGAGAAGCGCCTGAGCCCTGCTCCTGCTTTTCATCTTGAGAGGGGTGGGGAACCGTTGCACCTGGCTGTAACCTAATCTAGAAATAAAATCCAGATTTGTGGGTCATTTGCTCTTGAAATGGCATTATCAACACACGTAGTCCGTGTGTTGATAATGCCATAAGGCTCTGTTGCTGTGGCCAGTTTGCAGAGGTCACCATGAAAACTGGTGGGAACTTGTCGCTTCAGAGGGAAACTCCTGATCCTCAACACTGAAGCATTACCAAGCTCCTTAGCATCTTGTGCATGTATCCTTTGGCTGTGGAGACACCAACGCCAAGACCTGAAGTTTTTAGAAAAGAAATAGAAACAGGAGAGAAGAGATATGACTATTTCTTTTCTCTTTTAGTTTTTTCCTAATTTTTTAAAACTCCACACAATTCTATGCCCATTTGCTGTTATGTACACAGAGTGAGAAAAAAACTAAAATTAACAAGCATGATCTAAGCAGACACAGAAAAGTTATAGCTGTTTAATGTACACATGCTCAGCTGCTAAATGTACACATGCTCAGCTGCTAGTACACAACTCTTTAGTAAACAAGTCTTTAAACCATGAGGATGTTTGATATTCAAAAATATGTCTGGAGATGAACTCAGTATTATTTCAGAACTCAGAGGCATCTTCAATTTTCCATCCTTCTTGCCCTCCATCTTGAACACATTGATTTACTCAGAAGTATATGCCTCATGGTAGAAGGGTAGCTGCCATAGCTCCAGGCATCAAGTCCTTACTGTGTAAACAAACAGGCTTAGAGGAGAGCAGGCAAAGAAGGGTCTTCTTGCAACACATTTGCTTTGATCATAAAACAAAAATCTTCCTTTAAATTGCCCAGAAGAAATGTCTGCCTCTCAGCGGTCAGAAATGGAATCCACTCCTGATCCCTAGAACCATCCCTGACCCAGGAGAAACTCCTGATTAGGAGTGTTTAAAACCAGTCACCACAGATGCCCTCTGCCCTGCAGGACCCAGGGATGTCAGGACACAGTGGGGGTCAGGGTTGTGGGGTTCCACAGGTGCCTCAGCTGTTTCAGTGTGAGGTAACTGAGATGCCAATTAACAGCACAGTCACCCAGCAATTCCCTTCTGAAACTCACTGGGCTTTTCCAATGACATCAAGCCGAGAGTGGGATTGCTGTCATGTCCTCGACATTCACCTGACACTCTGGAACCTGCTTTTAGTAGGAGGAAGCAGGATGCAGCCTCTGTCCCACACACACAGCTTGCTTTCCTGGTTTCCATTCTGGGGATGGCTCCTGCTCTTGGAGGTGGGACGAGGCGCTCAGTTCATGCATAATGTCAGCAGTCTCATTGCAGGATACTGTGGTGTCTATTTAAAGAAAACATTAAGTAAATAGTGTTATGACACAACAGATATGCAGATGTCTCCACAGTATAGAATAAAACGCTGAAAGCAAGCAAGGTCCATTAGGGAAGCGCCCAGGTGGACATCCAGCCCGCCTCCTCCAGTGGGATCCAAGCCTCAGTGGATTTTCTCATCCAAGGTTTACTTTCCCTCATTCGTATGACAACCTGTTGGCATTTTGCATGAACTCTGGTTGTTTTTTCCATAGTACTTTTGTTTCTGAAAATCAGCTGCAATCTTACAAGAGCATGAGACCCTCCTGATCCAGACCAGGATGATTGCCTGACTTCAAATCTAGCAATTCCGGGGCTGGGAGCCTCTGCAGACCTGTGAGTCCGTGGGTGGGTTTCATGTTCACTAAGGCTCAGTGTCACTCAAGCCATGCTCGTCCGGGACCATTAGCACTTCCTGCTTTGGCTGGATATTTTATATGCTCTCAGTGTCATAAAAATGTTGATTATGTTGGCCCATTATAACAGCGAATTTCAAATGATGGGGACCCCGGGTGGGGAGGCATGCAGAGTGATTTTAGGTGACCCCTGAGGGGCATTAGAACACGCAATCACAGAGTGAGAAATTTTGTTTCCTTTTCAATTATTGTTCAATCCCTCCCATTACAGCAGGAGGAACTCTCATCTTGAAGATAGATCCTCTGTCCATAACCCCCTGTATTTGAAGATCCCTGGCCTCCCGCCCAGAAGCAATGGCAGAAATGAGAATCTAAGGGGGTGTGGGGGTGTGGCTGTGAAAGTCTGTCCCATTGCAGTCTATGCACAGGACCCATAGCAGACAGCAGGGGACAGCTGTCCTTAGGGGCCCCCAGTGCAGCCCAGAGGGTCCCTCGCCCCATCCATCATGCGAGGCTGCAGGGAAAACCATGGGAAGTTGGATCCTGTTGTTCACAAGCAACTCAGCTAATGGTATTTTTTTCTTGTTTTCACAACAATGTGAACACACTAAAATGGAACTTATTGCTACCCTTGCACGGTGCTTAAGCCAAAGTTCTCTTGCAAAAGAAAGGAAAGAAGTTCTTCTGGAGAAGGTGGCCCATGGCAGGGAGGTCCCAGGATGACCCAACACCAAGTGCTAGTGAGAGTGAGAGCCCCCTCAGCCTTTCACGTCTCCTTTTCAAAGACTCTATGGCTAAATAAGGTCAGCTTAGCCATTTCAACGTTGACTAATGAAGAGACATGCCTGCCTTTTAAAGTCAGTATCATGAAATTTTCCAATGTGTTCTATCGTATTGTAAAATACAATCATAGTAGCACTGCCCATCAAGTTGATTGGCACTGAGCTGTAGCCCTTTGAAAGACGAGAGGATAGCGTCCTGCCATCACCCTTCTGGGGCCATGTAATGAGGACCCGTGCTCATGGTTCTTGGTTGCTCATTTCAACGGAGGACACCATCATGTTCTGGATGCCACTCCTGCACTTACTGCTCACACGTTCTGTCTACCAAATGCCTAGTCAATGAGTTCACAGTTTGACCCTCTAAACTCTCATGATTTTAATTTCATTTACCCCCTGGTCAGAACCAGAAAGGGGCAGGCAGACTCTGACCCCATCACTAGTTGGTGCCCTCTGAATGGGACACATGGCCCTAGGCCCCACAGGGCAAAGTCCCCCTCAACCCCACTCTCCCCAGATCCTGATGCCCTCACCCTCCTGAAAACCACTGATGGGGACACTGAGATTCCCCTACCTGCAGGGGCCATAGCCTCATGTAGGAGATCAGACCCCAAAACCCATGTGGACTCTGTCCCTGGCACAGGTTCTGGGAAGAACCTGGGGACCGAGGGCCACACTAAGAGGGGCCCTCCTTAGAGAGAAGGGATGTGGATGAACTTCCCCACACCTCCACCTCTGCATCTACAAAAGGGACCATGAGCCCCCACCCCCACAGGGCCACAGGTTAGGACTGGCACAGGACTTGGCGAAAAGGCCCCAGTGGAACAAAAATATCGAGACCCTCAACTTGGATCCACATGAATACAGTCAACTGATTTTTGACCAAGGACAGGCCATACAGTGGAGTAAAGATGAGATTGAGAAGACATGTGACCTTGAATGAAGCCAGACAGAGAAAGCAGAGAAACACACCGACGAACGTCATAAGGGCCAGGCGCTGGGGACGTGAGCCAAGAAAGGCAGAGGGCTAGTGAGACAGCAACGGGAGGCAGCCGACCAAGGAGGGCAGGTAGAAAGACAGATTGAAGACAGAGGAGCCTTCACGGGGCAGGCTGGGAGCCTCCCTGTTGAGTGCAAGGCTAACAGCCCCCCCCCCCCCCCCCGTGGCTGCAGGTGGGACTCAGGACAAGTGTGTTCTGTTATGTCCTGCGCGGAGGCCCCTCTCCCAGACTTACTGTCACCATGACAAGACACCAGGGTCGGCTTTCTTCAAAGTGAGAAGCACTTGTCATGGCCACAGCTCCCCTGTTCACCTGGGCTTCTGAGAGCCACAGACTCCTCAGGGGAAGAAATTTCCCCAGGAACATGGATGTAAGAAGCCTCATCAGGATGGCAGATCAAACCCAGTAAAATAGAAAAAGACTCGTGCATAGCTGAGTGGGGTCGATCCTAGGTACAGGAAGCCAGGCAAACATTTGAACATTCATGTGGTCTATCACAACCGCCTGGAAAGGAAATCACACACCTAGAAGCAGAGGAGGTGTCTAAGAAACCCATCACCATTTATGATTTAACCTTCAAGAGCAGAGTCAACTACCTTGGGAGGGAGGGAACTTTCGGAATTTGATAAACAATACCTACAAAAAGCTAGGCTCGAGTCACCTTCAACAGTGGGAACAAGGTAAGGGAGCCCCTTTCAACTTGATATTCTCAGAAAGTGTAATAAGAGAAGAAAAGAAAAAGAAGAAAATGAGGAAAGACGTAAAACTAGCTCTATTCAGAGAGGCCATGATGGTTTATGTAAAAAAATATGAAAGAATTGACCATAAAAGGAATTCTGGAACTAAAAAAAAACACTTCAATAAGGGTGCAGGATGCTGGGGCACTCATGTTCCTCTCTACAGCGAGGGAGCAAGCAGAATGGGAAATTGAAGCACAGGCCATTTGCACTGGCAAATGCATGAAATAGAAGAAAGAAAGGAATTGTTAGGTATGGATCCAACAAAAGAGGCACGAGACCCACATGAGGAAAAACACAACATCCTGATGAAAGAAATGTGGGCTCTGAGTCAATGGAGAGCCATCCTGTGTTCAAGGGGAGGGAGACCCACTATCACCAGGCTGCCAAGTCTTCCCAACTTGATCTTCAGACTCAACGTAATCCAAATCCCACAGAGGGACTTTGTGGATGTCCACAAACCGATTCTAAAGGTTATATGGTCAAGCAACAGACCCAGAATGGCCAACATGGTAGGGCAAAAGAACAAAGCTCAGAGACCGACTCCATCTGACCTTAAGACTGACCGTAAAGCTACAGAGATTGTGTGGGATTGGCAAGCAGTAGACAAACAGGTCAAGGGAACAAAACCTTGAGATCCTCAACGTGGATCCACATGAATACAATCAACTGATTTTTGACTAAGGACAGGCTTATCATCCCCTTGCCCCCCTCTGAACACGTAAGTGGGCTTTTTTCTCGGGACTGACCTTTATCTTGCTAGAAAACAAAACAAAACCCAGACAAACTCTTTGGATCTTGCCTTTATTTATGGGAAGCCCCTTCTTGACTGGATCAGTTCCCTCACCATGCTGCCCCACTTGAATCAGATGAGTCTTTTCAACCAAAGCTGCTGGAACAGCTGGGCATCCACATGCAGAAAGTAAACTCACCCAGATTTCACACACTGCACAAAAATGAACTCAAGGCAGATCACAGGTCTAGATGTAACAGCTATAAAGCTTCTAGATGATGACACAGAAGACAATCAAGATGACCTCAGTTTGCCAGTGACATTTTAGATACAACACCAAAGCAATGATCCATGAAAGAAAGAATAATAAAGCCAGATTTTATAAATTTTTTAAAATCTGCTGATCAATCATATTAGGAGAGTAAGTTAGACACCAGGCTTGGAGAGTCTATGTGCAGAAAGTAGATCTGATGCAATGTTGTCATCCAAAACACAAAGAACTCTCAAGAAAACAAGCAGCCAGATTAAGAATGAGCCAATGATCTTAACTAGGATCTCACCAAAGGAAATGTGCAGAGGATAAATTAGCACATGGAGAGATGTCCCCATCCTATGGCCTCCAGTGCACAATAGGCACACCCCTTAGAGAGGCCACCACCCAGAACACCAAAAACACCCAATGCCAGAGAGTGGATTTGTGGGAACTGTCATTCACGTTGGTAGAAATTCAAAATGGTGCCATCACTTGGGAAGAGTTTGGGGGTCTTACAAAACTAAATGTAGCCTCACCAGTCCATCCAGCAAGTGCTGTCCTTGGCATAAGCAAGGAGTTGAAAATGTACATCCACAAAAAAACACCCTGCACAGGATGTTTGTATCTGTTTTATTCACAATTTCCCAAACTTGGAAGTAAGAAGGATGCCCTTCAGTGAGGGGTGTACTTCGGTCCCTCTGGGCAATGGAATATCAGTGCTAAGTGGAAATGGGCTGAGAAGCCGGGTCTCCATTCTTGGGGAATCTTACGTGCAAGTTATTAAGTGGGAGAATCTGGTCTGAACAGGAGACATGAAATCCAAACCCAAGGCGGTGCCATTCTGGAAAAGGCAGGGCTATGGAAACAGCGATGACACGGGCAGTTGTTAAGGGTGAATAGGTGTTAAGAGGTGAATAGGCCGTGTACCAGGATGGTCGAGGCGGTAATAGCGTGCTGTGAGGGTGTGGTGGACGCATGGCACCATGCAGTTGTCTACACTGCAGAACCTACAGCACCAGGGTGAGCCCTACTTGAATCTGCATGTGTATGCATGTGCTGAGAGCCACAGCCAAGTCAGAATGGCCCCTGGCATTTTGCCAATAGTATTGGTTGAGAGGCAAGCCATTAAGATGATGCTGGATTGATTTGGTTGTATATTAGACCTTTACTGTCCAACTCGGCCTGCTACTTTGGAGTTCTCACGGGGATTCCCGGAGATTTCCCATTGGTTGGGGAAGTGAGGAGGGATTTCCGGAGAGGGATTTCCAGTTGTTGGCTCCTGGAGGAGCCGCGTGGTGTTCAGGACAGTTCCGGGGGAGCGTGTGTGGAGTGTGCTGGTGGAGTTCAGAAATAAAGTTTGTTCCTGCTTCAGTGGCTCATGATTTGTGCCCAGCCATACTGTAGCATGCATGGTAATGACGTGTCCATGCAGTTCACCAACTGCACGAAGGTCCCACTAAGGTCCGGGTTGGCATGAGGGAGGTGGGAAATCCTGCACCTTCTGCTCATTTTGCTGGAAACCAAACACTGGATTTAAAAAGTCTTGCAAGAGAAAACCAAGTTGCAAGTGCAACAGACTTACCAACAGATAATGGCTGACTCCTCCGTCCAGACCAGGAGACAGGAAAAGACTTTTTACATAATCCACACAAACTGCCAGGACACACGTATTCACAAGCGCTCTGCTCGGTGGCCAGGAGCTGTGAACAGTAGGTGCAAGGACATAGCTCTTGCTACCTACCCTGGTGGGTCTGAGCACAGCTGAGTTGGGACTTAAATCACACTTTATCAGAGACACTGGGTCCCTGACCCTTGAATCTGGGGACACCTCCTCACACGCCCAAATACTAAAACTCAGCCCAGAAAAAATCCTCTAGTTCAGTCATTTTATGAAAAATCAACCAGGTAAAGATGGGTCCATGTCCTCAGGGGCAAATCTGATAGAAAACTCACATTTTCCTTTAAAGTGTTTGAAATTTTTATCATTGAAAAAGGCTGCAATAGCAAGAAGCAGAATGTAATAAAAACTAATCCAAGTCTCTATTTCTCTCATATCAAAGCTCCAATATCAACACTGTGACATTAGGATCCAATCTGTCCTTTCAGTGCTCCTGATGAAAAGATAAGAGACACGCGAGAACATGTGCTTCTTTATGCTAAATTATTCATTGCCTTTATCTTAATATGCTGAAAATGTGTTAGGATTAGCACATAAAGGGCACACTTTACTAAATTGTTATAATCCCAAGTCGGTCCAGTGGGTTGCCATAGCACTTAGGAAGACTCCAAGAATCATCTCCACGGGACAGAAACTTCCAGATACTAATCCACGCATGTCTCAGCGGCCATCTGACGTCCACTCTGGCCTCATCATCTCCTTGCCTCCCTCTGAACACATAAGTGGGCTTTTTTCTTGGACTGACCTTTATCTGGCTAGAAAACAAAACAAAACCCAGATAAGCTCTTTGGATCTTACCTTTATTTTCGGGAAACCCCTTCTTGCCTGTGTCCTTTCCCTTGCACGCTGCAAACATGACAGCCTTTGCTTTCCACTTTTAAAATGAGGAACTCAAGTCATCAAGTCACCTACCGTCCTTTTCCCATTTCCCAAACACCATCGGCTGTGCGCTGGACACACTCGACCATCTCACTTTGGCCTCAAGGAGCCAGCCCAGGAAACCCCAGGTCACTTCCACAGGTGGTGAGCCCTGACCCTGCCACTCGACTAGTAATGCTGTCCTTCTGTGTGCCACTCAATGGCACCTGTCCCCGGCTCTGAGACAGCTGCCTTATGACACCCTGTGCAAGTCAGCCAATGACCAACACTGTGGATGATGGACAGGGTGGCTGGTGGCTCCACCCCTTTCTCCCGGACCAGAAAAACGTCATCGTATTCATGGCTGCAGGGGAGCAGGGAGCCAAGAGCAGCCCAGTGACTCCTTTCAAAGGGCAGGTGGGGTGCAGGACAATCGTCTGGGATATTTGATTTGAGCTGATGTTGTTGTTACCATCTCCTCACTTGGTACTTCAGTGGAAGGAGGTGAGGTTCAACTGAGTGTTGCTCAAACCAACGCTCCTGAGCAGGGCGGAGCCCGAGGCACCACATCTGTTGGTACCATTGACTCCAGTGATTTTCCCTCTTAATCACACCTGTCAGCACCTGCCACTGTCCTTTCTCCTGTGAACGGAACTGTGGCTCCATTGCTCAGTGTCCCCGTGATTCACTTCACCTTTCTGTCAAAAGATGCCCAACATCCCAGGGAGGGAAGGAGGGAAGGGGACACCATTCCTGTCATGCAGAGGGAAAAGTGAGGCTCAGACGGGGCCTCTGGCTTGTTCAAGGACATGGTGCTGGCTATGAAATGTCCCCATGTCAAGAACCTCCCTCTTCCACCTTCCAGGATAATATTTCTACTCAGGAATTATTATTATTATCATTATTACTGTTTTTATTATTACTATTGTTATTTGGTACTAGAAATAAGCCCAAGGGTGCTTAAATACTGAGCCAAATCCCCAGTCCTTTTTCTCTTTTATTTTGAGATAGGCTCTAACTAGGTTGCTTAGGGCCTTGCTAAGTTGCTGAGGCTGGCTTTGAACACTTGGATCCTCCTTTCCCAGCCTCCGGAGCTGCTGGGATTAAAGGTGTGAGACACCTTAATTGGCTATTATTTTCTTAGAAGAAGATGTACTTGGTTTCCAAACACTGGATATAGCATTACAGCATTGTTGGCAAAAGGAATGAGACTTCAGGGCAATCTTGACCAGGAATTCTGGGCTTGTCATTAACCATGTGATGTCATCTTATCCCTGGAAAAGGGGGTCCATTCCACCAATATTCTTGGTGGAAATATAGATGTGAGAGTTAAATGCCAACAGCCACAGAAACCCCAATACACCCTCTGTTTTCCTTCCTCCGAAGCTCCCTCTGCGGGGCTCACTCTGTGTGAGATCTTGGCACGTCTGGCTTCTCTGTGGGCAGGCAGCAGCCCCAACATCTCCTCTTCAAACTCCCTCTCGGGAATCCTTCAGCCCATGCACATAAGCCCTCTGCCCCCTCGCCTTCCTGTTGTCCCCTTGTGACATCTGCCTGCATTCCATTGGCACATTGACATTTCTGCCTGGTTGTCTCCTCTGCTGGCACGTGGAGCCCATGAGGTCAGGGCCAGCCTCCTTCTGTCCACTGTTGTCTCCAGGCTTGGAATGCTGTCTGGCACGTAGTAGATGCACAGGAAAGACTGGTGGGCAGTGTGAGTCCAGGCACTAATGCAATGGCTGAATGGATTGCTCAGCTCTGTTCCTGTTGCTGGCCCCAGGTGGCTGTAGTCAGGCCCCCTCACCAAGGCTTCTGGCAGGCTATGTGTTTAGTTTGTAGCCAAGGCCATGAATACCCTAATTCAATATTTGTATCCAAGGTCACCGACATTTTCCTGTGATATGTACCTGCTTAGGGAACCTGTTGGCAACATGCCTGCTTTGTCTGGCCTGCATATCATTTAAAAAGGTTGATGGAAGGGTGGGGTGTGGTGCTAAATGGAACTGGTGGGGGCAAAATGGACCTGGAGCTGGCAGCTGGCTGCTGCTCCTCTGAAGAAAGCATATCTACTATCCCAACTATGTCTTGCATCTCCATCCACCTGTCAGGACCCCCAGCCTGTTTCCCAGGGTCTGAGCCTCCACCTGTCACTGGCCTAGAGCATGGGCTGGACAAGCATTAATGCTCAGTATAAACGATAGAGGTATTTTGTCGCTTCCTCCTGTGTCCTAGGCGGATGCCATCTGCAGAGACCCACATCTATTAATGCTTCTCATTTACTGTTACATATAACTTGTGGAGAGGCATTGATTTGGACCAAGGTTCCTGGCCTGGGCCCAACAGACCAAACTAATCAAGAGTTGAACTAGGGTAGCTGAGCTCTGGTTAATTACAGGAGGCTGTGTAACCAATTAGCCACTTATGCCGTAACCAATTAAGTCTTCTCCACAATGCGCTTCCTTCCCCATAAGTGCCGTCAGATCCTATTATTGGTCGGTGTTTCAGAACCGGTACAGGTTCAGAGGACGGCGGGATTTCTGAAGCATTTCTTCTTCCTTTGCTTTGTTCCAATTGTGTTTGTAACTGCTCAAATAAACCCTAGTGGATTCCATGCAAGAGTTTCCTTTCTGACATCACCCCCAGTGTCCCTGCAGCAGGGGCCACACTGGCCAGTACTTGAGGAGTTACCAGAACTCTGCACTGTGCAGGATCCTGCCACAGGACTCACAATCTTCCTGAGGACATTCTCCTGAGGCTAGCCTTTGTGTGCAAGAGGCCCCCAGCAGCTTTGGTACACACAGCCTGTTTCCTAGCACACGAGCTAATCCCAAGATTCTCAGGACCCCCAGCCTCAGCTGCAGCTGCCTTTACCAAGCTGACCCTGGACAAGCACCACCCTCCACTCTGCCACAGCTCTGTCCCGACCCTGAAGGATGCAGAAGTCCCCATGTAGGCCGAGGTACACTGAACTGAAATTGGTGATAAGGTGCCAACCTAATCCAGCCCCCCACTCTATGCTCAGGAAAAGGAATTTCAAAGCCAGGCCTGCTGCTGGCTTCTTTAGCAAAAGACCCTTCCTCGCCCTAGGCTCTTTTGGTCTCAAGAAATCACCACAGCAGCAGCCTATGTTCTCTGCTCCCAGTGAGGACTGAAAGGATCCGGAAGCTCCAATATTCATGAGAGAAGAGGGTGCAGTTTTCTTGGTGGTTAAATTTTTCCTGACATGTTCTTGTTTCTGCTCACATAAGCTGCCTCTAGTCCAGGAGGAGCCTGTCCCCTCCGGCTACTCAGCTTGCTCTGTGACCCTCGTGCCCCCGTCAAGGCCAGCAGCCAAGAAGAAAGCCCCAGGTGCCCTCTGCAAGCTGCAGCGAGTTTGCACCCCAGAGAGCCTCTCCTGACCCCTGCACCACACCAGGGCAGCACCTGGTCACCTGACCATGCTCTCTGGGGACATTCGTGGACAGGTTGTGAGCCCACACTAAGCCCCAGGAACGAAGCCCTGTTTTGTGATTTATCTCTTCATTCCTTCTCTCTCTCTGTCTCTCTCTCTCTCTCTCTCTCTCTCTTTCTGTTGATATTAGTGTCATTGTCATAACTTGTCATGAGGGGCAGGTCCCTCCTCTTCCTCTCTGGCTAAAGGGCTACTACAACTTCTCTGTTCTAAAGGGAGACTGGGAAATGTCAGGAGTGTTCGAAGCTCAGTAGAACCAAACGAGACGCCCCTCTTGGCCTGATCAGGAAACTGACGGAGAATCGGAGGAAGTCACTTCCTCTGGACATGACTTGGCACAGTCTGAGCTCAGTGTCGACTCAGCCCACCCCCTGGATGTGTCTCCTCCACTGGGGACACTTCGGCCTCCACAGGTCCCCTCCTGCAGACCACCCCACCCCAACACCCAACCTCCAGGGCACAGGGTCCACACCCCCTGCAGAGCCTCCTTGGCCTGGCAGCCCTGCTCAGGTGGCTGTGTCCACTCCCAGGACACCAATGCTTGTGGGGGAGCAATGCCACCGTCACATCTTGTTTTCTCGGGTGTTGGCATTGCCTTCCCTGTTCCACTGTGGGGCCAAATCTTTGTCCCTGCTCTCGTCAAAACTCAGACCACAGGCCACCCTCTCCGTAGGCCCCTCACAGTGACCAGAGACCTTCAGGGGCGCAGGGGATGGTCTTAGTCCTGGAGCAGATAGGAGCAGGCTCTGTGCTCTGCCGGGCAGGGTCCAGTCAGCTGAAGACCCAAAGCCTTTGTCAATACTGTGCTTAGTGTGTTTTTCCTCATTTAACCTGAGAGGGAAATCACGCAGGTGTCTTTATCAGGTGGAGTTCTATGGGAGCTGCCTGTCAGTAGGTAAAGCAAAGAGATGGTGCTATCGCTTCAAGAAAAGGAGAAACAGCCGGAAGGTCACTTCCACTTCTAATGGGAGAGCCTCAGAATCACAAAGACAGACACCTGGTCCCCTTGACAGAGGTGACATCATTGCTCCTGGTTCAGGACAAATCCTCAGCCACAGGCTGAACTGCCTTAGCCACCTGTTAATAAGCAAGGCTTGAATTTTTTTTTCTTGCCTTAACTCTGTTTATATGGTGAATTACATTTTTTAAGAGATAGATGAGAGAGAGAGAGAGAGAGAGAGAGAGAGAGAGAGAGAGAGAGAGAGAGAGAGAGAGAATTTTTTAAAAATATTTATTTCTTAGTTTTCGGCGGACACAACATCTTTGTTAGTATGTGGTGCTGAGGATCAAACCCGGGCCGCACGCATGCCAGGCAAGCGCACTACCGCTTGAGCCACATCACCAGCCCCAAATTACATTTTTTGATTTGCCTATGTTAAACCAACCTTGCATCCGTGGGCTGAAACCCATTTGATCATGGTGTACTATCTTCTTAATGTTTTTGAATGCAGTTTGCCAGTGTTTTATTAATGATTTTTTCACCTATATTCACCAGGAATATCAGCCTATAGTTTCCTTTCCCTTATATGTCTTTGTCTGGTTTGGTACCAATGTGATACTGGCTTTATTCAATGAATTTGAAAGTCTTCCCTCTTTTCCTATTTTTATGGAATTCTTTGAAGAGGATTGATATTAATTCTATGAAGGTCTAGTAGAACTTGGCTGAGAATCCATCCGGTCCTGGGATTTTTTTTTTCATTGGAAGGATGTTATAGCTGCTTCAATTTCATTGTTTGACATCAATCTGATTAAGTTTTCTATGTTCTCATGGTTCAAATTATGTAGGTCATATGTTTGTAAATTTATCAGTACCTTCAAGAATTTCTAGGTTATTGGAGTAGAAATAGTTTCTGATGATCTTCTGAATTTTAGATGTTTCTGTGGAGATATTTCCTTTTTTATCTCTAATTTTGTTGATTTGTATCTTGTCTTTCTTTCTTATGGTTTGTTTGGCTAAAATTTATCAATCTTGTTTATCTTTGCAAAGAACCAACTCTTTGATTCTTTGATCCTTTTCATGTTTTTTTTTTAATTCTCAATTTCATTAATTTCCATTCTAATATTATTTCCCATTTTCTACTGATTTGGGTGTTAGATTATTCTTCTTTTCTATAGCCTTTATGTTCAGTTTTTTATTTGGGATATTTTCTGATTTTTAATGTAGGGATTCAGTGCTATAAACTTCCCTTACAAACTGCCTTCATACTCTCCCAGAGATTTTAGTATGTTTTATATCTATTCTCATTCTTTTCAAAAATTTTTAAATTTTCCCAATGATTTCTTCTTTCTTTTTTTAGTTTTATTCATTTTATTTTTTTAAATACAACATCAGAATGCATTACAATTCTTATTACACATATAGAGTACAATTTTTCATATCATTGTATATAGAGTATGTTCACGCCAATTCATGCCTTTATACATGTACTTTGTTTTTTTTTGCATTACAATTCTTTTTTTTAACATTTCCTTTTTTTAACATTTTCCTTTTTTTATTGGTTGTTCAAAACATTACATAGTTCTTGATATATCATATTTCACACTTTGATTCAAGTGGGTTATGAACTCCCATTTTTACCCCGTATACAGATTGCAGAGTCACATCAGTTACACTTCCACTGATTTACATATTGACATACTCATGTCTGTTGTATTCTGCTGCCTTTCCTATCCTCTACTCTCCCCCCTCTCTTCCCCTCCCCTCCCCTCTTCTCTCTCTACCCCCTCTACTGTAATTCATTTCTCCCCCTTGTATTATTTTTCCCTTTCCCCTCACTTCCTCTTGTATGTAATTTTGTATAACCCTGAGGGTCTCCTTCCATTTCCAAGCAATTTCCCTTCTCTCTCCCTGTCCCTCCCACCTCTCATCCCTGTTTAATATTAGTCATCTTCTCATGCTCTTCTTCCCTACTCTGTTCTTAGTTACTCTCCTTATATCAAAGAAGATATTTGGCGTTTGTTTTTTAGGGATTGGCTAGCTTCACTTAGCATAATCTGCTCTAATGCCATCCATTTCCCTCCAAATTCTATAATTTTGTCATTTTTTAATGCAGAGTAATACTCCATTGTGTATAAATGCCACATTTTTTTTTATCCATTCATCTATTGAAGGGCATCTAGGTTGCTTCCACAGTCTTGCTATTGTGAATTGTACTGCTATGAACATCGATGTAGCAGTGTCCCTGTAGCATGCTGTTTTTAGGTCTTTAGGGAATAGACCCAGAAGGGGAATAGCTGGATCAAATGGTGGTTCCATTCCCAGCTTTCCAAGAAATCTCCATACTGCTTTCCAAATTGGCTGCACCAATTTGCAGTCCCACCAACAATGTACAAGTGTACCCTTTTCCCCACATCCTCGCCAGCACTTGTTGTTGTTTGACTTCATAATGGCTTCCAATCTTACTGGAGTGAGATGGTATCTTAGGGTGATTTTGATTTGCATTTCTCTGACTGCTAGCGATGGTGAGCATTTTTTCATGTACTTGTTGATTGATTGTATGTCCTCCTCTGAGAAGTGTCTGTTTAGGTCCTTGGCCCATTTGTTGATTGGGTTATTTGTTATCTTATTTTCTAATTTTTTTAGTTCTTTATATACTCTGGATATTAGGGCTCTATCTGAAGTGTGAGGAGTAAAGATTTGTTCCCATGATGTAGGCTCCCTATTTACCTCTCTTATTGTTTCTTTTGCTGAGAAAAAACTTTTTAGTTTGAGCAAGTCCCATTTGTTGATTCTAGATATTAATTCTTTTGCTATGGGTGTCCTATTGAGGAATTTGGAGCCCGACCCCACAGTATGTAGGTCGTAGCCAACTTTTTCTTCTATCAGATGCCTTGTCTCTGGTTTGATATCAAGCTCCTTGATCCATTTTGAGTTAACTTTTGTGCATGGTGAGAGAAAGGGATTCATTTTCATTTTGTTGCATATGGATTTCCAGTTTTCCCCACACCATTTGTTGAAGATGCTATCCTTCCTCCATTGCATGCTTTTAGCCCCTTTATCAAATATAAGAAAGTTGTAGTTTTGTGGGTTGGTTTCTGTGTCCTCTATTCTGTACCATTGGTCCACCCGCCTGTTTTGGTACCAATACCATGCTGTTTTTGTTACTATTGCTCTGTAGTATAGTTTGAAGTCTGGTATCGCAATACCACCTGATTCACACTTCCTGCTTAGCATTGTTTTTACTATTCTGGGTCTTTTATTTTTCCATATGAATTTCATGATTGCTTTCTCTATTTCTACAAGAAATGCCATTGGGATTTTGATTGGCATTGCATTAAACCTATAGAGAACTTTTGGTAATATCGCCATTTTGATGATGTTAGTTCTGCCTATCCATGAACAGGGTATATTTTTCCATCTTCTAAGATCTTCTTCAATTTCTCTCTTTAGGGTTCTGTAATTTTCATTGTATAAGTCTTTTACCTCTTTTGTTAGGTTGATTCCCAAGTATTCTATTATTTTTGAGGATATTGTGAATGGAGTGGTTGTCCTCATTTCCATTTCAGAGGGTTTGTCGCTGATATACAGAAATGCCTTTGATTTATGCGTGTTGATTTTATATCCTGCCACTTTGCTGAATTCATTTATTAGCTCTAATAGTTTCTTTGTAGACCCTTTTGGGTCTGCTAGGTATAGAATTATGTCATCTGCAAATAGTGATAATTTAAGTTCTTCTTTTCCTATTTTTATGCCTTTAATTTCTTTTGTCTGTCTAATTGCTCTGGCCAGTGTTTCAAGGACTATGTTGAACAGAAGTGGTGATAGAGGGCATCCCTGTCTTGTTCCAGATTTTAGAGGGAATGCCTTCAATTTTTCTCCATTCAGAATGATGCTAGCCTGGGGCTTAGCGTAGATTGCTTTTACAATGTTGAGGTATGTTCCTGTTATCCCTATTTTTTTGAGAGTTTTGAACAAAAAGGGATGCTGTACTTTGTCGATTGCTTTTTCCGCATCTATCGAGATGATCATATGGTTCTTATTTTTAAGTCTATTGATGTGGTGAATAACATTTATTGATTTCCATATATTGAACCAGCCTTGCATCCCAGGGATGAGTCCTACTTGATCATGGTGTACAATTTTTTTTGATATGATTTTGTATCCGATTCGCCAGAATTTTATTGAGGATTTTTGCGTCTAGGTTCATTAGAGATATAGGTCTGTAGTTTTCTTTCTTTGAAGTGTCTTTGTCTGGTTTAGGAATCAGGGTGATGTTGGCCTCGTAGAATGTATTTGGAAGTTCTCCCTCTTTTTCTGTTTCCTGAAATAGCTTGAAAAGTATTGGTATTAGTTCCTCTTTAAAGGTTTTGTAAAACTCTGCTGTATACCCATCCGGTCCTAGGCTTTTCTTAGTTGGTAATCTTTTGATGGTTTCTTCTATTTCCTCAATTGTTATTGGTCTGTTTAGGTTGTCTATATCCTCCTGTCTCAATCTGGGCAGATCGTATGACTTAAGAAATTTATCGATGCCTTCACTATCTTCTATTTTATTGGAGTATAAGGATTCAAAATAATTTCTGATTATCTTCTGTATTTCTGAAGTGTCTGTTGTGATATTGCCTTTTGCATCCTATATGCTAGTAATTTGAGTTCTCTCTCTTCTTCTCTTCGTTAGCATGGCTAAGGGTCTGTTGATCTTATTTATTTTTTCAAAGAACCAACTTTTAGTTTTATCAATTTTTTCAATTGTTTCTTTTGTTTCGATTTCATTAATTTCAGCTCTGATTTTAATTATTTCTTGCCTTCTACTTCTTTTGCTGTTATTTTGCTCTTCTTTTTCTAGGATTTTGAGATGAAGTTTGAGATCATTTATTTGTTGGTTTTTTCTTTTTTTAAGGAGTGAACTCCATGCAATGAATTTTCCTCTTAGAACTGCTTTCAATGTGTCCCATAGATTCCAAAATGTTGTGTCTGTGTTTTCATTTATCTCTAAGAATTTTTTAATTTCCTCCTTAATGTCTTCTATAACCCATTGATCATTCAGTAACCTATTGTTCATTCTCCAAGTGATGCATGATTTTTCCTTCCTTCTTTTATCGTTGATTTTCAGTTTCATTCCATTATGATCAGATAAGATGTTGGTATTATCTCTACTCCTTTATATTGTCTAAGAGTTGCCCTGTGACATAATATATGATCTATTTTTGAGAAGGATCCATGTGCTGCTGAGAAAAAAGTTTAACTGCTTGATGTTGGGTGGTATATACTATATATGTCAATTAAGTCTACGTTGTTAATTATGTTATTGAGTTCTATAGTTTCCTTATTCAACTTTTGTTTGGAAGATCTGTCCAGTGGTGAGAGAGGTGTGTTGAAGTCTCCCATGATTATTATATGGTGGTCTATTAGACTCTTGAACTTGAGAAGAGTTTGTTTGATGAACATAGCTGCACCATTGTTTGGGGCATATATATTTATGATTGTTATGTCTTGTTGGTGTATGGTTCCCTTGAGCAGTATATAGTGTCCCTCTTTATCCCTTTTGATTAACTTTGGCTTGAAATCTATTTTATTTGATATGAGTATGGACACTCCTGCTTGTTTCCGAAGTCCATATGAGTGATATGATTTTTCCCAACCTTTCACCTTCAGTCTATGTATGTCTTTTCCTATCAAATGCGTCTCCTATAGGCAGCATATTGTTGGGTCATGTTTTGTGATCCATTCTACTAGCCTGTGTCTCTTAATTGGTGAGTTTAAGCCATTAACATTTAGGGTTATTATTGAGATATGGGTTATCCTTCCAGCCATATTTGTTTATTTATATTACTGAATATGGTTTGTTTTCCTCTTTGATTATTTCCCCCCCTTTACTGTCCTACCTCCCACTGTTGGTTTTCATTGTTATTTTTCATTTCCTCTTCCTGTAATGTTTTGCTGAGGATGTTTTGAAGAGATGGTTTTCTAGCTGCAAATTCTTTTAACTTTTGTTTATCGTGGAAGGTTTTAATTTCATCTTCCATTTTGAAGCTTAATTTTGCTGGATACACAATTCTTGGTTGGAACCCATTTTCTTTCAGTGTTTGAAATATGTTATTCCAGGATCTTCTAGCTTTCAAAGTCTGTGTTGAGAGATCAGCTGTTATCCTGATTGGTTTACCCCTAAATGTAATCTGCTTCCTTTCTCTTGTAGCTTTTAAAATTATCTCCTTATTCTGTATGTTGGGCATCTTCATTATAATGTGTCTAGGTGTGGATCTCTTATGATTATGCACATTCGGCGTCCTGTAGGCTTCTAGGATTTGGGATTCTGTCTCGTTCTTCAAGTCTGGGAAGTTTTCTCGAATTATTTCATTGAATAGATTGCTCATTCCTTTGGTTTGGAGCTCTGTGCCTTCCTGTATCCCAATGACTCTTAAGTTTGGCCTTTTAATGTTATCCCATATTTCTTGGATGTTCTGCTCATGGTTTCTTAACAGTCTTGCTGAGCTGTCTATGTTCTTTTCAAGTTGAAATACTTTGTCTTCATTGTCTGATGTTCTATCTTCTAAGTGTTCTACTCTGTTGGTAGTATTCTCAATTGAGTTTTTAAGTTGGTTTATTGCTTCCTGCCTTTCTAGGATTTCTGTTTGTTTGTTTTTTATAACCTCTATCTCCCTGTATAGTTGATCTTTTGCTTCCTGGATTTGTTTATGTATTTCATTGTTGAAGAGATCTTTCATTGTCTGATTTTGCTGTCTAATGTCTTCCTTGAGACTCCAGATCATGAAGCATGTATCTCCTGAATTCTTTATCTGACATTCCATCTGCTGCAGATATTTCCTCTTCTAACCTTGAGTTGACCTGCATTGCTTGTGGTCCTTTCTTTCCTTGTCTCTTCATACTGTTCATGTTTCTTTCTGCTTACTGAGACTGTTGTGTTATTGAATTTTCCCCCTATATATTTTTATTACTCTTGTATAGTTGCAAAGTCTCCCGCGCAGGCGCGGGCAGGGGCTCTGCTCCTCCTCCAATTGGGGCACTGTGCCTACCACATCGGCAGGCCGCTGGGCCTGTTCTGCTGGTTGGTAGCAGGTGCGCCTACCTTGGAGGCGTGTGGGGCGGCTCTGCCACTCCTAGGTTGCTGGGCCTGACCTGCTGGTGGGTTGCAGGTCCGGGTACCTTGCAGGCACGGGGGGAGGGCACACACCTTTTTGTATTTAGACAGTTACGCGAAATGGAGGACGTAATGCTTGGGATGAAAGTTGGGGGGAAGGGGAAGGTAGGTGCTCTTGAAAAGAAAGAAGAAGAGGGAGATAGATAGCATAGAGGAGAATGGGAAGAGCAGTAAAACTTGGAAGGGGAGAGAGAGAGGGAAAAGGGAGAGAAAAAATTAAAATGAAATAGGAAATAAAATTAGGTCTTAGAGATCCATTTTCTTCTCTTCCCGTAGGCAAAGCTGTGCCCTCCGGGCTGAGTTTTGCCCTCAATGTGTCAACAGCAATCCCTGTAAGGCGGTTCCTGGGAGTCTCTCAATCCTGTTGGTCCAGAGCCGTTTCACTTCTACGGCACCTCCTCCCCTTCCTCCTGCCAGCCAGCCAGGTCCTGCTCACCGGAGGCAGTTCCCCAAGGATTTGGTTACATTTCCAGCCCCACCGAGTGCTCTATTTCCCTAACTACTGAGCACTCTCGCTGTCATTCATCTAAGCCCCAGTGCTGTGGAGCTGTGGTCTGGGAGTCAATTGTTTAATTTTTCCGGACCCCTTTGGTGGGCACACCTTCGGAATCTGACAGCTAAGACCATTGGTGTCGCTGCTGGTGGTAATAGGAGTTGGGGGTTGAGGATCCCTTCTACTTCCCTCAGCCCCTACAGTCACAACCACACTGCTGGCGGTAGGAGGAGTTGGGGGTCTGGAGTGTCCTCTGTTTCCCTCTGCCCCTACCGTCACACCCTCTCAGTTCGCGGTTGGGGGATTTGGGGGTGGGGAGTCTTCTCTGCTTCCCTCTGCCCCTACAGTCACGCCCTCGTCACTGGCAGTAGGGGGAGTTGGGGGTCGAGAGTCCTTTGGCCCTTACGGTCATGCCCATGGAGAGATTTTTTAGTTTCCCGGTTGTTTGTATCTGGTGTGGGTGGGAGTCATACTCCTGCTAAAGTAGATTCCACTGGGAAGGAATCTCTTTGGCCGAACTTTGGTGACTTCCCCTCTCTGCTATGGCGGGCCCCTGGCTCCTTGCCGGAGTGTCCGAAGGGAGGGGTGGAACTGGCTTGTCTCTGGTCTGACACAATCTCTGGTTTTAGTTCCCAGTTCGCTATTTCGTAAAGGGTTGGTTAGATTCCCTTCACGCTGTCTGGGGGGGGAGCCGTTCGCCGGGTGGGCGGGGCTGTTAGTAGAGCCAGGAGGGCACGGGCTGTCTGCTGGGCCAGGCGGGGACACTTCTCGCTGCGCCGGGCTGCTGGGGGCTGCCTGTAGAGTCGGGCAGCTGCGGCCGCGTGGCTAAGATCCGGGCGGGCGGGGTGGCCGTTTGCTGAGCGAGAGCGGGGCCTCCCGGGACGGCGGGGTGGTGGGTGCCATCTGCGGGCTCGGGCGGGCCGCGCCGCTCGGGGCCGCCGGCTGCTTTCTGAAGCGGCTGGTAGCCGCCGCAGGATTGTACCTCTGCACCCGCCGGGGGGCCGCCTGTAGAGCCGGGCAGCTGCGGCCACGTGGCTACGAGCCTGGCAGGTGTGGTGGCTGTTCGCAGAGCGAGAGCAGGGCCTCCCCGGGACGGCGGGATGGCGGGATGGCGGGTGCCATCTGCGGGTTCGGGCGGGCCGCGCCGCTCTGGGCTGCCGGCCGCTTGCAGAAGCGGCTGGTGGCTGCGGGACTGGACCTCCGCGCCCGCGTGGCCAGCCAAGATCCACTTGTCTGGGACAAACTGACACTTCTAATAAACCTACTAATTCCCGGCAGGTCCCCTCTTAATGGAATTTTGCTAGAAGTTCCTCAGTAGGTAGACTGCCGCTGTTCCAATGGGTCTTTCTGATCCCCTTAATGTGGAGACATTGGAATCGCTGCTTCCTCGCCGGCCGCCATGTTGGATCCCCCGCAAGGCTTGAATTTGATTGTTTATGAATTTTGCCTGGGCAGATGTTCCCACGATGCCATATCCAACATGGTTTCTGAACTTTCACACCCAGTATAGGCTTGGATTGTATAAATGTTGCTGTCTTTAAAATTGTAAATCATTCGGTTCATAAATAGTTCTAATGTCGCTCTACGCCAGAAGAGTTTAAAGGGGACGGATGGTCACATTTTAGGCTTGGCAGGAGGTATCCTGACTGCTTGATTCTGCTGTGGCCTCAGCTGCTGACCCTGGCTGTAGGTGATCATCCCTCCACCAGGGCCAAGTCACTTCTCCTGTGAGATTTCTGTTCGCAGCTAGCTACACCTCTCTCCTTTCTGTTTCTCACACTGGTGTCGTCCCTGGCCCCGGATGCCCCCCACCTCTTGGGACATTCATCAGCAAACCTTGAATCTACTTCCCCAAAGCTGCCCACTTCTCCCAGCCACCTCTAGAACCACTTCGCAGCCCCAGCCTTACCTTCCTTATTTCAGGTTTTGCAGAACATGTTTGGAGCCCCAGATTTTGCAGTCTCTGCTTGCCTCAGCAATCAGCACCCTCCTACTGAAATGTCAGAATTTGTTCTTGTCAAACTGCCCCACACAGAGCCAGTCTTCAGGAGAGGCTCTAGTAGGATCTAGAACACCTGACATCTCTTGCTCCTTCTCCCTGTTTCTTATCCCTGTCTCCTCTCCCTCCCTTGCCTCTGCCTCTTCCGTCAACACACCAGACATATCTCTTGCCTCAGGACCTTGTACATGCCGGCCCCTCCACCAAACATCCTCTTGCCAGGTGTTCCTGTGGCCCATTTATTCATCATCTTGGGCTTTTCTACCTCCTCATGGCAAGTTTCCTGAAAACCCCATCTTCCCCCCCTGAAATGTTACTTCTTTCTCTCATGCTTTACTCCTTAGCAACTTATCTAACAGTCTATTTATTTATTTGTTGGGTTTATTATCTCTCACCTTCAATTACAATCACAACCACACAGATCCTGGGATTCCTGTTCAGTTGTCTCTCCATATCTCCAGTTCATAGAAAAGACTAGGTGCTCCAAAGACCTAGCCAGATGAATGGATGGATGAGTGGACATTATGGATAATGCTGCGGCCTTCACACCTAATCTTAAGGTAATTTTAATATAACAAATATTTATCTAATAAGCACACTCCCTAGATCTCCAGAAATCAAAGAAAATAAAATAACACCACATATCATGTTTTGCTTCTCCATGTCACAGAGATTGTTAAGGAAAGTAACACCCCATGGCCGTGAGGGGTAATGAGCTTGTCCTGCCATTACCCACACGGGCTTTGTGCAGGGAACTCCACTGCTATTTAGCAGGTGTCTTAACACTATTTATGCAAAGTGGCCCAGAGATTCACTTCAAGAGATCACTTTGAGGAAATAACCAGCGACAGAGAATCTTCACTGAAGCATCATTATTACAAAGAGAGGAGCATGGGAAAATCCCAGTAGAGGGTTTTTCACCCAGCCTGAAGGGGAACGTGAGATGGTCACTGGACCTGATTTAGAGGGTGTCAGCAAGTGAGGAAGGGCTCCGCTCCATGGCCAGGCAGACTGAGCTGTCCCCACATGCAGCCCCCAGCCATGGCCTCCTTGGAGCAGGCACGGATGGCCCCCTCTGGCCTCTGTTCCAGTCATGTGATTTGCTTTGACACAGGGCAGGCAGGTGGAGGAGACAGTGCACCTCTTCTGAGCCTTGGTCCCTGAGAAACCTGATGTCTTCCTGTTGCCCTCGAGTGCACCTGTCATGATCCCGAGAGGGACACAGGGTTGAGCAGCTGTCCCCAGAGAAGGAAGAGAGATAAGGTGCAGAGAAGACCCAGCTGAGCCATCAAAAGGAGCTCTCCTCCACCCTTTGCCCCAGCAGATCAGCAGCTGCCTGAGTGACAGAGAATAGGGGCTGTTCTACGCCACCAGATTTAGGGGCACTTCATTATACAAGAATAAGCCAGTGCAACCATATGCTTTCACAAAGCAACAGGAGAGACACAGATTGAGACACAGATCCGCCAATTACCCCTGCCTGAGGTTAGCGGTTGTGAGCAAGCCCTCAAATGCTGCACCGGCCCCACAGATGTGTACGATCACTATGTGTCAATCAAAAACGAAAACATCTTAAATTTTTTCTTTAAAAAAGTCAACAGATTAAACATGATGATGATAGTAAACATGATCTACTCTTTGAGAAGAGAATAGAAACAAAGAAGAAACTGGAAAAAAAACTTTATCCAAGATTAATTGTGATTAGGGGGCAGGAAGAGAGAGGATTTTTCTTTTATCCTTTGTCATTTTCAATCTTTCACAAAACAAATTTTTTTGCAGTTAGAAAAATGAAAACTAGAATTATTTCACTGACAGATGTCATTTATGTCTTTGAATAGGAGAGATAGAAAAGAGCCTTCGTCCCTTGCTGGGGAGACAGTAGCATTTACTGAAAAAGATGTGGGATGTGGAATTGGCAAGCCCTGGGCTAGGTGGCTGTCCTCACCCTCCACTGCTATGGAGAGGCTGTTCTGAGACATCCAACAGGGCCATCGTAGAGATGAAGGGAGGAAACAGTCATCGATGTAGGAAGTCCACTTAACAATGATGAATTTCAACCAGCAAATCTCAGCACGATGCAGGGACCACCTATGTCAGAATCATCAGAGATATGCTTTAGGAATTCTGAGTCCTGGTCACCCCAGTCCTCCTGAATCAATGGGGAAGGAAGCCCAGGGATTCCCATTTTAAACCAGGTCCTCGGGTGCTAATGAACCCCAGTATACTATAAAACCTGCCCGCCTAAATAGTTAAGTATTTTTAAAATAATGTTATCTATAATACTCCAGTCAAGCTTAAAGAAGAACATTCTTCGATTCATTAAAAAAATATAGCTTACAAAGTCTCTGGAAAGCACATATTGGAGTATATAGATAAATGAAAAGACTTAGTAATGGGTAAGCATGTGCATTTGGGGGTGGTGCTAATTTGATTTCACATCAGTTAGGAGACAGAAACCACTCCATCTGTTTGAACAGAAATCGTTTAATATAAAAATGAACTCTTAGGAAGGATGAAATGGAAGGAGAAACTCCCAGCCTGAGGGAGAATCCCCAGCAACTCCTCAACATGAAGGACCCCCTCCCCGCCCAGATGGGGGTTCAGCCCTCATGGGAAGTGTGGCTGCAGCTCTCTGATGGTGCTGAAGTGGGCTCCATGTTAGTCAGTCAGCAAGTAAATGAATAAACTCCTAAAACTGCTGGAAGTCGGGGCCCCTTTAGCTGCAAGATACAAAATTCTATTTGTCATTTTAATTAAAAAAGTAATTCATGAGCTTTTGTAAGTGAATATTCCAGAGACAGCTTTAATCTTGGACCCCGAGAATCCACCAGGAGTCTTCTCTTCACCCCTCACCTCTGTTTCCCTTGTCAGATGTTCAGTCTCAGGCAGACTCTCTCTCCACAGCAGCAAGATGGCACCAGGAATCTCAGTGGTCACAGCAAATTCCTGGAGTTAATTGGCACCAGACCATCCTGAGCCAGGTGGTGTGAACCAGAGTGGTCAGGAGGATGGTCCACTCCAACAGGGTAGAACATGGTTGAACCTTCACCAACACCTCATGGTCTGAGATCCAGGGGGAGGTAGTTTCCAGAAAAAAAATTGAAGTGCTATGATCAGAAGAATTCAGAATCACTGGTCAGGGCAGTGGACGCTGGACTCTGTTGTGGGTGGACAGGAAGAGCAAGCTGACCCTTATGGCCATGTCCCATACTTTGAGGATGTGTCCATTAGGATTCATGGGTTCTCTTGTTCCCAAACACTACAGTGGGCATGAGAGGATTTAGCCCAGCTGCACACGGCAAAGAATCTCCCTTGGACTCTTCTTAGAGTCCAGCAGACAGAAAGTGAGCGTATAAGTCTCTGACAGACAGAGTGCTTCTGGGTCACTTTATTTATACCCCATTAACTCATGTTGGGCAGCCGTGCACATACTTAGCCCTTGACCTTGATGTGGGCAGTGGTTTCTGGGCCCCATATTTAAACCAACACCAAGCTGTCTCCACCTCGTGCCTACGGTGCCCCCAGTCCTGAGCTCTGTGGCTACTCGACATCTGCAGTTTCTCTTTCCTGTAAGTTGAGCTCAAGTTCACAGCATCCTTTGGACCCCAAACCTGCTTGCCTGGCCCTTGCTCTAATTTCTACTCTTGTCTCAAAGTCAAGGGCATCACTGGGAATTTAGCACCTTTTATGTTGTTGAATTCTGACAGCCCCAGGGGCTGCACTTGTGGTGCACCCCGACCTGCCCACACCTCACCCCTCACCTTTTCTACCACTGCCCCACACTCCCTCCACCTGCCCTGATGTGCTCACCTCCAGGTGTGGCTTTACCACACTGAGCATGCGTCTGTTTAAAGGCCTTGCTCACTAGTGATGCTTTCCCACATTTGGGATGCATCTCTCCAAGATCAGAACGCCATCTCTCCAAGCTCCGTGGGCTGCCGTATCTCCTTTTGGTCTTGCCTGAAACGTTGTCTTGTGCTTCTGTGAGAGGCTTCTTCAAGCATTCTGTAGAAAGCAGCATCACCCCCAGGGCTACGATCAGAAGAATTCAGAATCCCTGGTCAGGGCAGTGGACACTGGACTCTGTTGTGGGTGGACAGGATTAAAGCTGTCTCTGGAATGTTCATTTACAGAAGCTCATGAATTACTTTTTTAATTAAAACGACAAATAGAATTTTGTATCTTGCAGCTAAAGGGACCCTGACTTCCAGCAGTTTTAGGAGTTTATTTATTTACTTGCTTAGCTCCAATATTTTGCTGAGGGTATTATGGAGTTGATATTAGAGGCAAATAACTGGAATTCAGAGCAATGAAGTCTTTTCAGAGATGGCAGACCTGAGAAGTCCCACAACTGGGATTTGAACCTATGACCACCAGGATCCAGAAGGTACACCCTTCCCACCCACCATGCTGCCACCAGCCAAGGAACACAATAGATCCACCCTTTAGGATTATCAAAAACCTCAAAAACAAACAAACAAACAATACAGAACACGGAAGGAAGTGGAGCCACTCCCAAAGGAAATGGAGACTGTCAAGATCAGAGAGCAGAAGGAAGCCACAGTGTGGTCCCCGGGATTCACTTGCTGAGCCTCTGAGCCTCTTCATGCCTTGGCTCAGGATCTTGGAAAACTTAGGGGACCCCTGAAGCGGCACAATGGGGGCCTTTGGACCCGCTGCTGAGGTCTTTCCACAGAATATAATGCAAGCACAGACCCCATTCACAGTGAAGATCAGGGCAAAGACACTTCTCCAAGCAAAGGATGTTCCTTGTCCCCCGGAAAGCACTGGATGTTCCTTGTCCACAGTCCAGCAGTGCCAGAAACCAATGTTAAGGTGATGCCCAGCTGCTGGTGTTGCACTGACAGCTGCAGTGTATTCAGTGACAGTGTGCAGCGGGCACTCTGGAACCCACGGCTTGTGTCAGCCCATGGACTCCTTGCAGCCCTCTGAGGTTGTGGGTCTGCCAGGAGAAATCAAGTCCTGCTTCAGCAACAAACAACCACACTGTTACCACCGAAGACCCAGAGAGATGGGCCTAGAAAATGGCCAGCCATCATGCTAGAAGGAAAAGAGAGTCTCAGATGCCACCAGGGACAGGTGCCCAGCTGCAAGGGGACACACCCTCTTTTCTGGGTGGCATGCCCTCTCTCCTGGGTGGCATGCCCTCTCATCTGGTCAAGAATCAGAACCTAGGACCCCACCCAGCTCTTAGCACAATGCTACCACCTGCTTGGTTTTGTGCCAAATGTCCCCAAGACCATTGTCAGAGCCTTGGTTCCAGCCTGGGCTTTTGGGAGGTGTCGGGAGCATTATGAGGCAAGGCCTTCTGGAAAAGTCTTAGGCCACTGGGGTCATGCTGTGAAGGGATTGTGGGACCCCAGTCCCCTCCTCCTCCTCCCCCTCCTCTTCCCTTTGTCTCCTGTCCCTGAGGCGAGTGACTTTTCTCCAGCACATGCTCCCACCACGGTGTCCCCAAAGTCAATGGGCCAGAGGATCATGGACTAGAACTGACAAACTGTGAGCCAAAAGAGAACTTTTGCCTTTGTAGGTTAATTGTCCCTGATATTTTGTTCTGCTGATGAAGGGCTGGCTCATGCTCTGTTTGGTGACTTGGGCTGCTACAGGGAGGTACAGCAGACCCGCTGGCCTAGGACAGAAAGGTACTTCTCACAGCTGGAGAGGATGGAGGACTGAGATCAGGGCGCTGCATGGAAGGACCAGGGGTTCTCTTCCTGTTTGCAGCTGGCCTTCCTCTTGGTGTTCACTCACATGTGGGCAGGAGAGATCATCTCTGTGCTGTCTCTTCTTAAAAGGACACAAATCCTTCTATATTCTGTGTTTATGACCCAGTACCCCTCAGGGTCCTGCCTCCAAATCCCATCACATTAAAGAAAAGGCTTTGCTGGGCGCGGTGGCCCTCACCTGTAATCCCAGCGGCTCGGGAGGCTGAGGCAAGAGGATCACAAGTCCAAAGCCAGCCTCGGCCATGGTGAGGAGCTAAGCAACTCAGTGAGACCCTGTCTCTAAAGACAAAATAGGGCTGGGGAGGTGGCTCAGTGGTCGATTGTCCCTGAGTTCAATCCTCGTGCTCCCCACAAAAACGAAAAGGCTTCAACCTTCAACGGAAAGGCTCCACCGTATGCCACAAGTTCACGAGTTGAAATGGGGTGGATTCCACCCAAACAGCGGCTGATGAGTAGTGATGATACTAACACTATCCTGTGACCTAGACCCTGACAGGTAGAGAGGGGATGCACATTGCCCAAATCCGTAGAACTGACAAGAGGCAGAGCTGGGGTCTGTCCCAGAGCCTGGCCATGGGGCCTGGCTCCTGCGTCACAGCTGGCACTTCCCTGAAGGGGCCCCAATCTGTGGCAGGGCACAGGAGCTTTCCCTAGGACCAGGCGGCTGCCAGTGTCTTTCTTCCCTGGCCCCCTCAGGAGCATCCTGGAGACTGGGAGGGACACATGGGGTCAGGAGTCTACGGACTGACAGCTGGATCCACAGGGGCACAGCTCGGAGTGTGTGGTGGCAGAAGGAGGTGGGTGTGGGGTGCGCCGTGCTCCCCAGGAATGAGTGTGGTCCTCCCCCCACCCTAAACTTTATCCAGCCCAGAAAGGGGCCTGGGGCATGGCATTAGGCCATAGCAGGTGACCCACACTAGGAACTTGGACAAAAGTATGAAATATCTAGACAGAGGGAGTGGGAAGAAATCCCAGAGCAGCCTTTTAAAACAGGGAGACCACCTGTCCGGAAAGGAGTGGGTGGGAGGACAGGAGGTGGAGGGCTAGGGGTCAGCCCCAGGAGGGGACGACAGCAGTATCCAGACCTCACTGTGCCTCCGCCCAAGCTTCTCTTAACCTTCCCAGGGCTTTTACAAATTGGAAGCCCTCCCCACCAGCCAGGGCTTTTGTTTGTTTTCTTCCTCTTTGTTGAGGTAAAGTTGACAAATAAAAATTGGAAATATTCAAGGATTCCCGGTGTTCCAGGCGGTGTTTTCATTGTGAAGTGATTACCACAATCAAGCTAATTAACATACCCATCACTCCGCAGCTAGGGTCTCCTTCTTTCTGTGGGGAGAACACCTAAGATCTGCTCTCCTGGCAGATGTACATACAAATACATCAACTAGAGTCCTGGTGTCCTATGTCACGGCCCTGTCACTCGTCCTGTCTCCCCGTGGTCCCTCTCGCCCTCTCCCCTCCCCACAGCCCCAGCTAACCACCCTCCCCCAGTCTGTTTCTGTGGGTTCGACTTTTTTAGATTCTGCACAGCAGACAGACTGCACAGCAGAGAGACTGCACAGCCTTTTTCTCTCCAGCTCTTGACATATTTCCCTTAACAGCTCCCCCCTCCCTCCCCCTGTTCATCCATATTGTCTCCGATGGCAGGATTTCCTTCTTTTAGGGCTGTATGATGTAAATCAGTTCAGCTGTCATGGAAAACAGCATGGAGGTTCCTCACAAACTTAAAAATAGAACCCCCAAGTGACCTGGCCTTCCCACTTCTGCATGTACATCCTAAGAAAGTGAAATCCCTATGCCAGGGAGACTCCCACACTCCCCAGCTCACAGTGTCCTTCCAAATAGGCAAGAAGACATCGCCTGCCTGTCCACTGATAATGGCTGGAGGAGGGAGGGCCACACGCCACATGAGGTGTTGGTGGTTTTATGGACTACAGCCACTCTACTTTGGATTCTTTGTCTTAGACTTTAAATTAAATGGAATTGAGTACTTTCACGAGTAGAATAGAAGTCATACAATGGGATTTTACTGCTATAAAATATGAACATCCACCTGCTGTCTATCTGTCCACGCAGCCCTCCCTCTCTGTGCGTGTGGCTGTAGGTAGGTGCAATCACCGTGCTTTATGGAGATGGTCCCCTGATGGGGGTGCTGTGATGGGGGATTTTTTTTCTTTCTGTGTTTATAAATTTTATAATAAGCACACCCTGTTTGAACTAAAAGCAATAAATCCTCTTAAGAAAAAGAAACAAAACCAAACAAACCCATCACACAAACCCACGGTCCTGCCCACCTAGCCTCAGGGTGACAGTGGAGTTGCTGAGGGAGGTGGGACCTTTCCAAGCTGTCAGGTGCCAGGTGCTGTGCTGGACCCAGGTGGGCAGCAAGAGGGAGCCTCCCAGCTCACTCTCAGCAGAAACCACTCAAAGCCCCTGGTGCAGCAAGCAGTTGGCCAGAGAGAAGGCCCCACAGGTGTTCTGGAGTCCTCTGGGGGAGGGGAGAAGGGCCTACCTGTGGCCACACCCTCGTCTGTCAGTGCCATCTAGTGGGGACAACAGGAACTATCAGTCAGATTTCCTCCCTGGGAAAAGAGAAGTTAGAGTAGATCAAAAAACAAAAACGCCATCTTGACCAAGTGCTTCTGGACTGCTCTGCAGCTGTCAGGCCCTGGGATGGGGTCAGGTGTAGAGGGCTCTTACCCTCCACCACGACCTTGGCTGAACAACTTCCATCTCTCCCTCTCTTCACTGCTCAGGGTCTCCTTTCTAACCGAGCTGGAATGCTGACATAAAGAAGTTCCGCATGCATCGTATTCTTTGTGACAAGGAATGCACACTTAGGTTTTTCTCATTTAATCCTCAAAGTCGGCTGGGGAGGTTGTTTTAGTAGAAATTATTTCCCTTTTTACAGAAAGGAAACCTAGGCTGCGTGCAGCTGGGGAACACTGAGGTCTCATGGTGAAGTAATCATTAAGGTTAACATAAAGGATCCGACCCCTCCAACCACACGCATTTCCATGGCGCCCCAGCTGTGGGAAGGGATGATTCCTTGTGAACCAGCACAGAGCGCCTGAGGACCAGAGATCAGGTCTGTTATCTCTAAGGAGAATCTCAGAATTAAGAAAGCCTGAGGTGGGGTCAGGTGTAGCTCCAGATCTTCCAATGAACGCTCATATATTTATGCGTCTGCATTGTGCCAAATAATCTGGTGCACCTGGCAAAGACAAAGGGGATCCTTCAAAGAGACTGCTTGTTCTGGATACATAATCCTGGTTATTTTACCACGAATGTAGGGATGTAATCCTGGAAGATAAAACTCTTCTCCCAAATCATCTTCCAATTTGCCATTCAGGGCTCATCACCCAACCAAACAGGACAATTGCAGGGCAGAAGGCTTTGATAGATGTGTTGCTCGACCAGCTGCTTCTGTGAGATAGTTCATAAATATTAATAGTATTGACGGAGCCTTAAAAATGTGTCGTGACACAGCCCTGCCTCGGAAACACCTGGAACTCTACCACTTCATTGCCCTGCCTGACTGACAACCACCCACTTCTTTCCTGAACTTGCTCAGCTGGCTCCATTTTCTCCTTTAAACTTCAGAAATTATGCATCAGCACAAGTTTTTGTGAACAGAGGCAGGTCAACCGCACCAAACATCTTAATGGGCTCCCTCTCCTTTTCCTTTTCTGCTTAGCTGACTCCTGCCTGTGTTCTGGGATGGATCCTTTTGTACTCTTGTGCTTCTGCGTGTGCAGAAGGAGATGGCTTAACATCTCAACCCCGTTATGTGAACACAGTGCTGACAGGTTGACTGGAAGGACTCACTGGCGCTCCTGAGCTGGGCCCTTAGCTGGGAGTAGATGAATTGCATGGGGCACCGCAGGAGAGCCCTGTGGGTCAACTGCATGCGGAGGCATTTGCAAAGCCTGTGGCTTTAACAGCATCCAGCTAAAGTAGTGACTGCTTGTTATCTGGGCGGCTTATCTTCTGGTGGCCCTGGGAGGGGCACAAAGACCTGGACCTCTGATGAGGTCCAATATGGCGCCTTGGGAAAGAACTGAGGGGCTGGCCCAGCAGCCTGAATGCCTGGATTATGTTTATTAAAAACCACCTGATGCGAGGGTGAGCCAGCTTTGTGTTGCTGTGACAGAAAAAAAAAATTGCCAAGAACAACGTAGAAGAAGAAAAGTTCATTCTGGCTCACAGGTTCAGAGGTTCAGTTCCTGGTGGGCCGGACTCCATTGTTCTGGGCCCCAGGTGAGCACATCATGGTGGAAGGGTGTGATGGCAGACTGCTGCTCCACTCATGGTGACCAGGAAGAAGACAGGAGAGGGGAGGAAGCTACAGGGAAGAGGCACTCTTCCAGGGCACACCCTTAGGGCTCCACCTCCTCCTACCACGTCCCACTTGCCTACATTACCACTCAGCCATCCATTCAAACCAGGATGGACACATTAGGTCTCAGCCCTCACAGTCCTATCATCGCACCTCGAACATTCCTACACTAACAGGACTTGGGGGGACACCTCATATCCAACCATAACAAAGATTAATTAAAGGAACCCACACTGCCCCATCCACAGGCTGCCCTCCTTAGTCCTACACCCTATATCCACCATTTCTTCTCCTTCAGGGATTTCTGGGGTGGGGAGGCCAGTTCTGTGCGTGCTGTGCACACTGCATCTCCATGACACTCGGGGGCTGGTCTTTACTCACTGGCCAATGCAATAAATTGCACAGAGCTATAAATACCCATTGCTAGAAGGGCAAGTTCGGTGGTCAGTGGTGCTGTGTGCTATAGTGAGACTCTTGGTTCACTGCAAAAACTGACTCTGGGAGGACTCCAAGTAATTGGAGCTACAGAATAAATTAAGACCCATGTAGGCTTACTTCTTTTTTAAAAACTTATTTATTTTATTTTTTCATTTGCTTTCATTTTTAATTGACAATTGTATATATTATGGAGTACAAAAAATTGTAAACACTATGAAAAGAATACATCAAGCTAATTAATATATCCATCACCTTACATATGTATATATAAATATATATTTTTTTGCATTGAAGACATTTATAATCCAGTCTCTTAGCAAATCTGAAATTTGTGACAACATGGAAGAATCTGCAGGAACTTATGTTAAATGGTATAAGGCAGATATGGAAGGACAGACACTGTGAGGTCTCACATGTGGAATCTAAAACAAATGTCTTCAGTTTCTAACTAGATCTTTTGATGGACTCCAAACCTCACTCATAAGTAGCTTCTGTACACTAATATTTTACTCTTAAGCATTTCAGTTCAGAATAATTATAGACTCACAGAAAGTTGCAAAATTAGTGAAAAGGATCTGGTGTGGGCTTTCCCTGTCTCCCCCAGGGCGCTGTCATACTTGATTGCAGAAGAATACCAAAACCAGGCTTTTGAAATTGATGCATTCCTATTAACTTGACTACAAACCTTATTCAATTCTCAAAAAAAAAAAAATCTTCACTTACTTCTATGTGTACCATTTAATTCTGTCTATGTATATTTGTGCAACCAACTGCAAAATGAGACTCAGAGTCTTCCTTTATCAAGGATCACTCTCAAGCCACCTCTTGAATTCCCACCCTTGGACCACACAGCCTTCTGCCTTTTCCTTGGGCAACCTCTAAGCTGCCCTGCATCTCCATGGCCCTGTCATCTCAAGAATCTTATGCAGTTGAAATCTTGGATGGTCTTTACTTGTCCTTGAGCACATGTCCACCCTGCCCACCTAGTGCTCTGCATCTGATCACTCCTTTGCACTGTGAGTGGGGTTCCACTGGATGGAGATACAAGTGTATGGCCAGCCATTCACCACTGAGGGACATTTGGGTTTATCCCACAGCTTGCTAATATAAATAAAGACAGTATAAAATCTATATTCAGGTTTGTGTGTGTGCGTGACTTATTTCTCTGAAATAAATGCCAGAGTGTAATGATTCCTAGCCATGTGGTAAGTGAATATTTAATTTTGGAGAAACTTTCAGACTGTTTTCTATTACTGGGCTTTGCCCTTTCACTTTCCCAGCTGTGGGAGAGACCTGGGACCTCTGCCACCCACCCCCTACCCCAGCACTCAGTGGCGTCATTACTTTTTATTATAGCTTTTCTGATAGGTGTGCAGTGGCATTCATTCATTGTGGTTTTAATTTGCATTTCCCTACAGATTAATGGTATTTAACACTCTCTCAGCCCTTATCTCCTCCTTGCTGGAATATCTGTTTATGTCCTTGTCCCATTTTTTTAATTGGATTTTTGATTGTTGTTATTTCTACTCAAGAATGTCAAGCTCTCTCTATATTCTAAGTGGAAGAAGGCCACATTGTTTCTGTTTGCTTTGCTGTTGGATTTTGGTGGTCCTGGGGATTGATCCTGGGGCTTCATGATTGCCAGGCAAGTGCTCTGCCCTTGAGCCACACCCCCAGGCAGCTATGCTTTACAACTATTTTCTCCAAACCTGTTGATTATCTTTTTCTTCTCTTAACAAAGCCACCTTCAAAAAATGTTTTTAATTTTGATAAAGTCCCATTTGTTTATTTGGTGCTATGTCTAAGAACTCTTTCCCTACCACAGTTCATAAAGATATTTTCTCATGGGATTTGTTAAAGTTTTTCTTGTTTTACGTTTAAATTCATCTTGACCTTTACCAGGGGCTCCTCCTGACAAGCCGTGGTCTCTCTCAAACCAAAATGCTTATCCCTGCTGACGGGGACAGCACCCTGTCTCATCTAAGAGCCAGCTGACCCTCGTAGCTTGCATGAAGCATTTGATCCATTTGCTCAGCAAAGCTTAAGTGCCAGGCATTGTTCTGGCTGCTGGGGACACAGGTGGACAAAACGACCAAGACCTCAGTCTCACTCCAGCCTCTGTGAAGGGCACAGATGATGAACACTGGGTCTCAAACAGCGACAAGGAGATGGAAAGACAGAAAAGTGCTAGGATGTAGCCTAGGGACACCTATTTCATCCAAGTGGTCAGGGAAGGTCCCTCCCATAGCTGAATTGAGCCCTGGGTGAAGGGAATGAGCCAGGAACATGGAACCCAGGGAAAGCATCTTGTCAGCAAAGGGAAGAGTCGGGTGTGGAGATCCAGCAATGCAGAATTTATGGTAAAAAGATCATGAGGGAGGATCTTGCTTCCAATCCCAAACCTGAGTGAGGGGTCAACACTCCACAGATTCCCTGAGGCCCCGATGCTTTGGTCCTAGACAGGCAGAGCAAACCAGCATGGAGTCCACTCAGGCATTTGCAAAAGATGCAAAGGGCGTCAAGAAGGTGACCCTGCCAAGTGCATGGGTGCTGGGTTTCTGTTCTCGCGACTAAAAGGCTCAGGGGTCACTCTAGTTAAACTGGGCTAACTGGGCTGCACGAAATAACCACACAAGAGACACAAATACCTTTTTCTTTGGGGTCGCTGTGACGGCTCCTCTGACCTTAAGGGTCTGCAGAAAGAGAGAGAGCGAGAGCACGCGCTGACCCCTTTTATTGAGAAGCTATTCAAATGAGCAAGGGGTCAGGTTTCAGGGGGCTGAGTCTGTCTTCATGATGTCCACTGTCAGCAGGTTGACTGACACCTGGGTAGGCCACACCCAAGGGCACAGTAAGAGAAGGGGACACACACAAGGCACTTCCATGGAAGATTCTATCCTAAACAGGGCAAGGGGTTATATTACAAAGGAACAGGTGAGCATAGCTTCACCCATGGGGCTGTACAAAACACACCCATTTCTGTGACTGAGCGCCTCAGCACCCAGCTGGGGACTGTAACTCAGTCACCCATAAGGTTGGCCTCCCACACATGGGAAACAGGCGAGAGTAAGGCAGCGACCTGGCTCAGGTGGTGGATAGGGAGTGAGCCACCCTGAGACTCAGATTTCTTGTGGTTTATTTATTTATTGATTTATATTTTGGTGACACTTTTTCTGAAAGGATAAACTTATCCCAAGGGGGCCAACTCACCATGCTCCGTGTCTCCACCCCACAACAGGATAATGCTGAGATCTAACTAGTCAGAGGGCTGCCAAGCGAGTCATAAGTGCCCCTCTGCTGACTGTTGCTTAGTGGTTGAGCCTCTGGTTCTTCTGGAGGGAGGCTGCACAGAAGGCCTCACCCATCCTGGGAGGTGACAACAATCTCCCCCATGGAGCCTCAGGAAACCTAGGGAGGGTGGGAGATGGTCTGAGTGGCCCTTCCTCAGCCTCCCAGGGGTTCTGCCACCATGCAGGTTTTAGCTGGTCCATGTGGCTAGGTCGCCACAGAAGACCCGCCTCTCTGTAGGGATTCCTGTGGGTTTATCATTCCCATAACCCCTTGCCCCAAAAAAGCACCATCATTTTTAGGTTCTAGAACCTTTACAAAATGGCCCCTGGACCCAGTTGGGAACAGAGCTTCAGCTGAGCTCCAGAAAAGGAATCCAATTGCCTCCTGGCCAGGGAAGCAGGACACAGTGAGTTTAACGGGCTCTGGGACCAACTCGCTCATGGGGTCCTCTGTCAGGTCCATCACTTGCCTGGAAATTTTCTAGCCCAGGAAAGGCTGATTCTATTGCAAAATTTAACAGAAGGAGTCATTGGCTTTGAAAACAAACACACCCTAAAGTTCTGCTTAAAACTTGGAATTCAGCAGAATGTCAAAAATACAATAATGGGCCCATTCCTCTTTGTCAAACAAGAGAATGATTGCCACCTTCCACATGTGGCAGTGTTGACAGAGCCTGGCCCACGGCTGCCCGTCCGTGGCCACACCCCGAGATGGGCGTCCAGGAGCAGGCTGCTCCTCACTCCTGCAGATTCCCCCCCTGCACAAGGTGCCAGCTCCCTCCACTGCCCAGCCAAAGAGGAGGTTCCCACTCCTCAGCCAGGGCCACACAGCCATGTCCAGAGCCCTTTGGACCAGCTTCTCCATCACTGCAGTCACCAGGCGCCTCCCCCCTTCTGCCCCCTCCTTCCTCTTGGCTGTGCTTACGGACAGTGGCTCAAACTGTCCAGGCTCTAGGAGTCGGGAGAACGGTGGTGACTTTGGGACTCATGGGAGCATCAGGGGCCACTGTGGGAAAGGCCCTCCTGGGCCACATGGCTCCCTGCAGCGGCTGTGAGAAGGGTAGGTGCTGTGGTGGGCTTTTGTCTCATCAGCCCCAGTAAGGAGATGTCATGTGAGGAGATCCCACCGCCCTCTTCCCGGCCCCCTGCAGGTGAGTAGGGTGGAGGGGAGGAGGGGTGGGGCATGGAGAAGAGAAAAGGACCCCTTGTTCTTGATACAGTCATAAATGGACGGCTTCTGGGCCCCTGTGGCTTGTAGCTGACTCTTGCATTGACGAGGAAGCCACCCACCGAAGACAGAGTTGAAACAGAAAGCCACCCGCTCAGGCCTGTGAGTGACTCCTGTCCCCAAGCCTGTTTTCCACATCACTTTACCCAGATCCCAGGAAGGGGTCGGCACAGAGGCTGATTCCCAAGGTCCCCAAGGCCTGGGTCACACAAGCCAGCTGGTCCCTTCTCTGTAGTGGGCTGTCTGCACAGAAGCAGGCTCAGAGCCTCTGTCTTTCACTTATCAGGATTCTAAGAAGCTTCCGGACACTGTTCTGCCCAGCACCATGGCCATCGGCCAGAAGTGACGATTGAAACTTAAATTTAAAGTTACTAAAGTTTCCTAGCCAGGTGAGACTGAATTGGGCATATGTGTGTAGGGAGCTTTGAGTTTTCAAATATTCATTATACAAATTTTTTTGTGCACTAAACAAGTTCCCTGACCTAATGAGATGACCAACAGTGACACATGTGGGACTCCCCATCAGGGGACCCCACTGACTGGACATCTACAGTGAAAAGGCTAAGAAAGGAGAGTCAGAGGGCCAGGCTTGGGTGGCCAAAGGCCTGCAGGAATCAGGAGCCCAGCAGCTCAGCTCCGCCCCCTCCCTGCCCACCTCATCCTGGCCTGCAGGCTCTCTGGTCACAGGACTGTCCCCATCCTCCTGTCCCATCTCCTCCTACTGGGATGCCCCATCCAATCGGATCAAGTCTCCACTTTCTCTGGTCTTTACCAGAACTAGGAGGCTGCTCCCATCACCTCCTGGGCTCTCACCTTCCGAGGACCTCAGAGAAGCCAAGGGGGAAGTGGAATCCAGGGGGAGGACGTGGAGGCAACTCCGTCTGGTCCATTACTTGGTGCTGCTAAGTCTGCTCTCTGGTCCTGGGTGAATACAGAGAATGGCCTCCTGGGGCAGTGGCGGGGTCTGCCTGAGAGGTCACCCTGCCACACCCCAGGCGGTTCCTGCTCCTCCCTGACTTTCCAGCCTGTGAGATGGACCTGCCCCAGGAGCTGCCAGAGCCCAGCGGTGCATGGAAGAGCGATTCAGCTGTGTCCTTCTGTGTTCCGGTTTCTTGTTTAGGCAACATCCCTCCACCCAAAGGAGGGAAATCCTCCATATTGGCTTTTTATTTATTTATTTGTATTTAATTGTACATATTCATGGGTGCAGTGTGGTATTTTGACATGCACAAACAGTATATTAATGGTCAAACTGGGGTGATTAGCATATCTGTCACGCTAAACACTTATCACTTATGTTTGCTGGGAACATGGCGAATCCTCTTCTCTGGCTATTTTGAAATCAAGTCTTCAGCCTAAATTTTTGATGCTATGATCTCAAACACCCTTCAGTTTAGGTTATCTGCCAATCCTTCCTCCTTCCTGAGCCTCGATGAACCAGACCAGGTGTGTCCCTCTTAGCTAAGGAGCCCCAAACACCCTTGGCATTCCTTCCCCAGTGGTGGACATCCTCAAGGTGACCCTGTGGACAGTCTTCTCCAGGACAAAGCTGGGTAGCTGTGCTGTTTGCTGCTCCACTTGTTACAGCTGGCCTGGTGCCTGACACATTGGAGGAATTCAAGCAGTGTTTGTTTAGTTTTGTGAACATGCCCCACTTCTTGGTGGGACCCCCTGGAACATTCCAGGGACATGATGTTTATTCTGGGATTACTCAGAACCAACTGTCACTGGCTGAGTCCCGAGCTGTACTCCAGCTTCTGGTTGAGAAAGCTGTTCATACACACTTCACTTCCCAGGGGACACATCTGCTTCTCTAATTAGAGCATCAATTTTCCACTGAGGGCAACTGGGGAACCCAGGGGATATTTGGCAATGCTTGGAGACAGATTTGTTGGTCACAGCTGCCACCATGTTATGGCCTCTTGTGGGTAGAAGCCACAGATGCTGCTCAGTGTCCTGTGGCATCCAAGTGTGCTGCCTCCTATCCCATGAGTTCTGGGGCCAAGGGCTGAGGCTGAGAACCCTGCACTGGAGTGAAAATCTTTCCATAGCCAGAGTCTATAACTAACACCCAAGTCACCCCGGGATTGTCCCCTAGAGTCCTCAGGGAGAGGGAACCCAGTGGTACCCAGAGAGGAGGAGGCAGAGGTGAAGGTGATGTCCAGAGGACGAGGTTCTAACAGAGAGGACGACTACATGGAGAGCCCTGGAGACCAGCAGAGGGGCCCTCTTGTGTATTCCAGCCAGTTCTGCTGGGCACACAGTGGGAGCACACTTAAACAGAGAGAGAGAGAGAGCTCAGGAAGGTGAGGGAACACACATCCCCAGGGTCAGACCAGGAAACCCACTGGAGTGCATGTTCTCAGTTGCTGTGTGTGCGGTCACTACCCACAGCGTGTCCACAGTGTGCATGTATCCTCTCTTTGTGGATGAGGGTTCAGCTCAGGGCTGCCAGGGCTGAGATCAATGTGCTGGCCAGGCTGTGCCCCATTCAAAAGCATGCATGGGGAAGAATCCTCTCCCAAGCTCTCTCCACGGTGGTGGGATTCACCTGCTTCCTGCTGCAGAACTAGGGGCAGCACCTCCCCAAAGTAAGAACAGAGCAAGTGCACTCTTGAGGGTCTGGGACCTGGGGATCCTTCTGAAGGATCCCGCTGGTGAGGCCGAGGCCTCCTTCTTGATGAACTTAATGCAAACTGAATAGAGTCCCCATTGGCTCCTGAAAGCTCTTCACCTTTCCATGTGGCAGTCACAAGGGTGCTCTATCACTTTGGCCACACTGTCTGAGAAAAAATAGTCCCACACCCTGGCCACACTAGAGCAGGGGTGGGGGACTCCACACAGGCATGATTCTCTGGTGTCACCCCGGTATGCTTCTGCCACCATTATCAAAATATTCTAAAGATGCAGCCTTGTTAGTGGGGGAAAAATAAGCCCTTAATCAAATGCAGTATTGGTCCCCGTTGATAAATATTTGAAAAAATACCAGGAAGGATCAAACAATTTCTAGGTTAACAAATGCATCTAACAAAGTTGAGGAATATTGATTAAAACATTAAAAAAACATATAACTGGTTAAAATGTATGTCTGATACCCAATCCATAATTTCGAGGCATTCAAAGAAGCATAAATATGTGACCTGTGAAAAGAAGAAAAAATCAATGTAAACAACAAAGGATACAGGAGATGTGCATAATTAGAAGGGTTTAACAGTTCTTCTAACTGCCTTCCGCACGTTCAAAAGGCTGGAAGACACAAAGACCTAATAGACAGGGCCATGGGAGAAGCTGCTTAAAGAAGGCGTGAGTTGAGCTTCTAGACGCGTTAGCTACATATGTGAGATCAACACACACACACACACACACACACACACACACACACACAGGGATGAGAAATAACACACGGAAACAGCAAATTATACGTTTCACAATTAAATGAACACTAATACACAACAATAGATTGAACACAAATACATAACAATAGAATCCACTCCAAGTCAAAAGCACATTCTCATAAAGAGAACACAGAGGGTCAGGGTCTGAGGACAAGCATAGGCAGCCCGTGTCTACTGGAGCCCCACAGAGGTGGCACAGAGACAGTAAGCATACCAGAAGGAGCAGGGGCCCATTTTGTCCCCAACTCGTTGACCACAGCAACACATGGCTCAGAATGCATTCCAAGTCAAAATCCCAATGGGCCTCCCTGCAGAGATGCACAGGTTGGGTCTAAACTTCACATGGAAAGGCAAGATCATCAAACGGCTTTGGGAAAACAAAATGCAACCTTGGAGGACTCTTCCACCTGCTTGTGAGAACCATTAACAACCAGAGTGGAGCAGACAGGGTGGACTGGCATGAAGATGAGCAGACCTAGAGCAGAATCACTCAGAAATACATCCACACACGTAGGGTCAGCTGGGTCCCAACAACAGTTCAGAACCCAACTGTGAAGGGAGAATAAACCCTTCTAAAATGGTGAGGCCTATTCATGGAGAACCAGCTCTGGAGTCAATAAGAAAATACATGGACTCAATAAAAAGTATTTGAAATACATGAATCTTTAACTCACAGAAGGAGGAATTCAAACATTCATGAAACATGTAAGAAAATACTCAAATTCATTAGTAATTTGAAAAACATAAATGTTGTGATACAATGGAACATTCACAATGCTGGTCAATCATTTAAAAATCTGACCTTACCAAATATTTTTGAGGAGATATGAAAAAAAGAAACCCTCATACCTTAGGGATGGGAACATGCCCTAGTGTATTCACTTGAAACAGACCGGCAGAGAGAGAGAGAGAGCTACGTTCCACCATTTGCAATTTGGAAAACTGGGAAAGCTGATGGGGTAGTTCTAGTCCAAACACAAGGGCCTGTGACTAGGGGAGCCAAAGGTTTAAGTCCTTGTCTGAGTATGAAGCCTGAGGACCAGGAACACAGCTGTCTAGGTACAGGTAAGGTTTACCCCATGCTCAAGCCAACGGCACATCCATGACTCTTCAGTTTTTCTCTTCTATTCAGGTTCCCAAGGGGTAGATGATGCTGGCCCACATGGAGGAGAGAAGGTCTTCATTCAGTCTGCCAGACACCCAGAAATAATGATTTGTCAGTTCTCTGGGCATCCCATAACTCAGGCACATTGCAGCATAAAAGTTACCATGAACCCTGCAAAACAAAGAGAGAGGGCAAACTGAATAAGAACCACAGAAATCTTTTAGCCATATACATAACATTTCTTTTAAAGTACCAAAGAAAATATATCAAAAATTTTAAAGTTGCCAGAGCTGAAGGTTGGGTACATAGGCATGTGTATTTTGTTCTGTGACTTTCTGTAATTGGGTGTATTTTCTTAATTGAAAGCTCACAACTACAAATGTCTCATTTGGTCAGTTCTGCCATTGTTATTTTAATCTCAAATACATTTTTCCTGCATAAACACTCTAAGAAATTCCCCATCTGCTTCTTTAATCAGCACCTACCAAGCAGTCTAACCCATTGCCCTACTTCCAAATAGCAGGAGAACATCCTCACACCCTCCCTCCTCCTTTTTCTTCTCATTTTAGCACTTTTTAGGTAACAATCTACTTTTCGGACTGGTGTGAATGGCCTTATTTTTGCTTAGCCAACACTTTCCCAGAGCTGGAAACAATAAATCTTGGTAATGAGCAAAATACTTTGGGCACTTCTACTTCCTCACCTGCCAAATCCATGGCGATTTCTCAAGTTGACAACTTGCCCTGCTCCCAGCTCCGTTGATTTTATCACCATGAGAAGCCCGGAGACAGCAAAGGCAATTGCTATAATTATTTTTTTTTCTTAGCTTGTATCTTTTTGACAATACCCCAAACTCTCCAGGAAAATAGGGCTCGGAATCATCTTTAATTTCCTAATTGCAACTTTTAATAGAAGTGGGTTTTTTTGTTATTGTTGTTTCTTCCTAGAATCACCCCTGATGAGACAAATTATTATGCAAAATGACTTTTGAATTCATTTCTGTTAAAATTTCCATCAAGACACCCCTGCCTGGGTGATTTAAGGAACAGTATGCCAGGGGCTGGTGGCCTGCAGAACAGAAGCCTACAGGGCCTCTTCCACTCTGCCCAGGAGCCCTGGGTTGAAGAGGTTAGGGTGAGTACTCATTGGACTGAGTGTTGGTCCAACCCTGCAGCTGGGGATTTTGTATTTTGATGTGTATAATAGAATACATAATAGATATCCCAGACTCAAAATTGAAAAGTATAAAAGAAAAGAGCAGGGAAAGCCATCTTGCCTTAGGCCTCTCAAATCCTTAGCCCAGCAAAGTCTTATTTTTCCCTAGCCCTGCAGAGACCCCCTCTGTACCTGCAAGCTGGAGTGAGGGTGACTCTTTGCCTTATTTGACACAGGTGGTGCCATTTTGCACTCGGTTCTGCATCTAGAGCTTTGATCTCTGACTCTGGGGAGAGGCGAGCCCTGGCCTTCTGCTCACTGAGGATAGAATGTTGGAATGATTTGGCCAGGAGGAAACATCATAGGCAGTCACTTGGCCAGCCTGTGGCAGGCACAGACAAGGTCATTCTCCTGCATGCCCAGGAGGGAAGAGGTGAGCCTTGATCCCGCCTAGGGCACAGGAGGCCCTGTGGAGGCAGGCTACACAGGGAGGAGGAGCGGCACCCACCCGCCACACCTGACTCCAGAGGGGTGTGAATGAAACTCTCATTTGGAGCAAAGTTAATTATTTCAGTCACATTAAAACTTACCACTTTTAATCAACCACATGCACTATAATTTATGCACAATAAAATCAGCAGAGTTTTGTTTACCTTTCAGTGCATGCTGACAAAGGTGCACCCTGTGAAGGCCACCGTCAAGCAGAATATTCCCAGTGCACCAAAACCTTCTCAAAGCCCATGGTCGGCAATCCCCTGCCTGGATCTCTAACCCTCAGGATCACTGGTAGACTTCTCCCACCATTCAGCCATTTCAAGAATAGTGTGTGAATGGAATCATAAAATATGTAGTGGCTGGCATGCTTTTACAATTAGATAATTCTTTTGAGATTCAATCCTGCTCTTCATGTATTATATATTACTTTTTCACATTGAGTCATAGCCCATTCAGTGTAAAAATCACAATGTTTATGTATTTACCCACTCATGGACATATGTGTTATTTCTAGTTTGGGCTATAATGTCAAAAGCTCCAATAACACCTGCATGCTAGTCTTTGTGTGAGCATAATGTTATCATATGCTTTTGGTAAAGACCTGTGAGTGGAATTGCTGAGTTCTAAGAACTAACCGTTTTCCAGAGTGGCTGTATAAGTTGCATTTCCACCAGCAACATTTAAGAGACTATGGTTGCTCCAAATCTTAGACAGTACTTGGTATTCTCAGTTATGTTAATTTTAGCCACCAAATGGGTGCAGACTTATATCTTACTGGTATTTTAATTCCCATTCCTAGACTATATAGTTATATTGACCATAGTTTCATGTTATGAGCTCTTTTTATATCTTCTTTGTTATAGTAACTGGTCTAATATTTTTGACCATTTAAAAAATGGACTGTTTGATTTCCTATATTGCATTATAAGTACTTCTCATCATTGAATTATGTAGTGTGTATATATGTTATGTATCAGGTAGGTATTGCAGATATTTTCTCTCCATCTCTGGTTTGTTATTTGCTTGAAATCAATGATCATATTTGCGCATATAATTCTAGATTCTGTTCTATTGATCTATTTTTATGTCCATAGGTCAATATCACACTGTTTTTATTTCTGTGATTTCACATTAAGCTTTGAAATTAGATTGTGTGGTATCACAAATTCTGTTACCTTTTCCAATATTTTGTTTCATTTATCCTAAGTCCTTCCTAGTTCCAAGTGTTGACTCCAATATTTCATTCATATCCCACAGCCTTTGGGTGGCTGTTGCTTCCTGCCCGTGTGTTTTCCATTCATCTGCTCTTCGGATCCTACATCATTTCCCTGAAAGGAGCCACTGGGCCACAGGCAGAAACAGAATTTGAGTGCTAGGAGGACCATGCTTCTCAAGGAGACTCAGAAAGACAAGAGCAGCTTGCTTTCTCTAAGAGGTAAAGCACCCACTTTTGAGTCAGCCATCCTTAATGCACTTGGAACCTCAAAACACCAAGAAGAATTTTAATAGCACAAGAGCAAAGAAATAATGAGAAGAAAATCAGAGGAGATGGGAAGGAATCATCACGGTCCCCCCCCCCACCCTGGAGCACCTCCAATGCCAAGTGCCCTGCGACAATTAACAGGAGCTCGAGTAGAACTTCCCTTATCATAATGCTGAAGTCTAGGGAAAGAGTTAAGAGAAGCCCAGGAGTCTGCTGGCATGCTCAATGACATTTCAGTAAAAAATCAAATGTTATTCTCATCACTTTCAGCTTATCTGATGGTTTTTCAATACTTCTCAGGAGGGCAAAAATTCAGTGAAAAAAACATTGTTCGGGCTCCCCAAATCCCCAAATGTGAGACCCTGCCCAGGTGGGGAGCACCCCTTCAGGAAACACACATGCCCGGGCCTCTGATTTTAAAACCCAACAAGCCCATCACATCTCCTACTTGGCCCATCATATTAATTCCAATAGCTTTGCGCACTTTCTTTTAGGCCAATTATTCTATGATAATTAGGTCTTAAGTCAACCACGGCTCAAAGGATTGTGGGCATGTGACTTCCAGAACTTCTTTCTTGCTAATTATACCTGCTCAAGCCATCCTGAGATTTTTTTTTACAGAAATGTGATCTTGTTGATAGCTTTGATCAAGAGATGTCTGGTCTGCAGAGGCAAGTATAAGCCAGACTCACGTGAGAAAGAAGGTAGAAGTCATCTTTTTGTTTTTTGTCCTGCAAAGATTGCTCATATCTAGTGATGACCCAAAAGGGGAGACAGCCACTCTGCACACTCCTGGAGCTGCTGTTCTCCAGGGTTCCTGGAGAAGGAAAGAGGAGTCCCACAGGGTAGAGGCTGCAGACCTCCTGAACTTGCCTGGTGCTCAGTACATGGCGACAGAACTGGAAAACCATTGTAGGAAAGGGAACTCTCAGTGCATTCTAAAAGAATGAAAATGAAGTTCAGATAATGATGAAATCAGGATTTGGTGTGCACCAGGTCAGCACCTTAGAGGGTAAAAACCACTAATTGATCTAAAATGATATAATGAAAGGTGCATCTGAACCACCTTGATTCTTCCCACTGTGCACTAATGAGGGGCTCTAGGGCCATGTGATGACCATTCCGAGAGGTTGATCTTTGACATCATTACCATGCCCCCCTCCTCGGGGCCACTAAGGACAGTCAGTGTGTGCTGGGAACAAAGCGTGGCCAGGCAAAGGAGGAATTTCAGCGTCAGCTCTGATCCTACAAGGTCAGTGTCCTTCAAAACAAGACAAAGCCAGGTCCTTCAAAACCCTGCTTAGTCCTGCCATGACAGTGCACGCCCCATCAGGTCCAGGTCGACTTATCCTTCCTAATGAGTGATGCTGGGAGTCAGAGAATCAAAGTGTCTGAACCCAGTTTCGACATGCGGTCTGATAAGAGTGAGCTCCTTATAGGAGCAGACTATTCAACATTTGGAATTCCTGTAAGATGCAGGTTAGCATAGCAGTGACAATCCAAGGAGAAAAGAGATTCATCAGCAATGGGTAGATAGACTCTAGTTTACAAAACGCCTCACATCTCCTCTCCTCTGCTCGCTCTCCACATTTTGGAGAACTACTTCATTCATTAAAACATGCAGTCTCTGGTTTTCCAGCAGTTACTGTGTGCCTCAGTTGTCCCTAGTGAAGAGGGAGTGATGAGCGAATTAGATGAGGTTCTTGCTCTCCTGCAGGCAGATTGCAGGGAGAAGACAGCAAACTAACAGCAACAATGAGACAAGTAAATGAGGCAATTATCAAGCAGTCAACACGAGAGCCATTAGGGCCCTCTAAATCATTCCAGCTTCCAACTACTGAAGATAGGACAGCACTCCTGGCCCAGGTGAGAAGGGATGGAGCCAGATGACTTGTTCTGAGCTACCCACAGTGAGCTTAAGTTTGGCGCTTCTTTTCCAATGAGGGCATCTTTCTTCCCATGCCAAGCACCCACACCTCTCTCCCCTGCACCCTTCCAGCCTGGCTCACAAAGGGGCTGCTCTTGTCCTTCACCTACAGTGGTCAGGGACCACTACCAATACAAGATCCTGGTTGTTCTTATCATTTTCTAAGTTTTTCTTCAATTATTTCTTTAGTGTTCTAGAATTTTTGTCTTTCTTTCTTCCTTCCTTCCCTTCCTTCCTTCCTTCCTTCCTTCCTTCCTTCCTTCCTTCCTTCCTTTCCCAGGGAATGAACTCAAGGGTGCTCAAATGCTGAGCCACATCCCCAGCCCTATTTTATATTTTATTTAGAGAGTCTCACTGAGTTGCTTAGTACCTTGCCACTGTTGAGGCTGACTTTGAACTAGCAATTCTCCTGTCTCAGCCTCCCAAGTCACTAGGATCACAGGCGTATGCCACTGTGTAGAGATCTTTCACCTCCTTAGTTAGATGAATTCATCAATTATTTTAGAAGTTATTGTGAATGGGATTGTATTCCTGACTTCTTTCTCAGTAGAATCACTGTTGGATTATAATGATGATATTAATTTATGAATGCTGGCCTTGTAATCTGCTACTTTACTGAATTTATTATCCCCAAATGGAGGTTTTGGGGCCTTCTAGATACAGGATCATGTCAGAGATAATTTGACTTCTTCTTTGCTATTTGTATTCCTTTAATTTACTTTTCTTGCCTGATTGCTCTGGCTAGAGTTTCAAGAACTTCATTGAATAGTAGTGGTGAGAGTGGACATCCCTGTCTTGTTCCAAATTTTAGAAGAAATGCTTTCAGTTCTTCACCATTCAGTATGATGTTTGGCTTTGGATTAGTCATATATAATCTTCATAGTGTTGAGGAAAGTTTCTTTTATCCCTAGATTTTCCATCATTATTAACATGAATGAGTACTATATTTTATCAAAGGTCCTTTCTGCATCTACTGAATTCTATTTATGTGGTGAATTTCATTTATTGATTTGTGTGTTAAACAAATCTTGCATCCCTGGGATGAAACCTACTTGTTTATGGTATATTATGTTCTTTTTGTGTTTTTCAATGTGGCTTGCTCGTATTTTATTATTATATGAATTTGCAGCTATGTTCATCAGGGATATTGGTCTACAGTATTCTTTCCTTGATGTGTCTCTGTTTGGATTGAGTGTCAGGGTTAAACTAGCTTCCTAGAATGTATTTGGGAGTGTTCTCTCTCCTTCAGTTTCATGGAATAATTTGAGAACTGGTGGTAGTTCTTATTTAAAGATCTGGTAGAACTCAGGTGATAATTCATCTGGTCCTGGGGTTCTCTTTGTAGGTGGCTTTTAATTGCTATTTCAATTCTGTTGCTTGATATTGGTCTGTTTAGGTTTTTTTAATATCATCTTGGCTCAATTTGGGCAGGTCATATGTATCTAGAAATGTTCTTCTGGATTTTCTAGTTTATTGGCCTATAAATGTTGGATTATAGGAAGGATATATTAGGAAATGGTGTCTAATGATCCTCTGGATTTCAGAAGTATCTGTGGTAATATCTGCTTTTTCTTCTCTCTTGTCTATTTTTTTTTAAGCAGCAAAGAGGTGTTTATTGAGAGCTAGCTAGGTCCTCTGCTCACACACAGCAACTGGTGATGCTGAGAGGCCCTCAGGCCCAAGGTTTGCAGCAATTTTATACAGTCTTTGGGGAAGGCAGGCACTTCACATACATCATAGCATCCCTTAGCAAATCATCACACACCACAGGAAAATCATAAAACAACTCTAAAACATGATTAACACATTCACTGGCAGGAACAAGTTGGGTAAGGGTAATTGGTTAGTACAAGACGGGGATTCCTTTGAACTGGTTGGTTTAAGCCACGAGGGGAGTACTTGCTGAACTACATGGTTTCTCAACATGTTATCAACCACCATAAACTACTGGGGGTCTTCTGGCATCCCAGCTATTTTCCCTGTCTCATGCTGATTGGTGGTTGCTAGGAGGTTACTATGGGTTCTCACCTAGCCTGACTGAGTCAGGGACACCAGGCACAGCAGATCTCTCCCATTATTTGTAGATAAACAACTCAGCAGGGTGGGTATGTGCCTAGGAGTGCTCTGTCGGTTTTTCCAAGGACAAGGGTCACGCCCCCTTCCTTGGACAAGCTTTGCTCTGAGGTAGAGGCTGGTTTCTCACATAACATGAATCTTATAATTTTAATCATTTTATTTATTTTTAGTTTGAATTTCATTAATATTTTCATATTATTAATACTAACTTTTTATTTATTCTTCTTAGTTATACATAATAGTAGAGTATATTATCACATATTTATACAAACATGGATAATTAGGATCCCAGTCTTGTGGTTGTAGATGATAGCTCAGTGGCAGAACTCTTGCATAGCAAGTGTGAGGTCAAGGGGTTCAGTCTTCAGCACTTCTCTGAGTTCCCAAGTCCCCTACTGTAAGATCCAGTGGCAGCGTCGTGGAGACTCTCCAGCTGGGCTCTGGGGCGCGGACTGCCGGGCCTCCCATCTCGGTGCCCACGGCATCCCTCCAGGAGCATCCGGAGGACACCTTCCATTTCTGGAAGCACTTCCCCGCCGCCCACGGTGGCCGAGCTGAGGCCGTCCCCTGGAAGCTTCTCCCACTACGGCTGCGGCTGTGGCCTCTCCTGCTCCTTCTCTTCCACACAGCAGAACCTCGTCAGCCTGCGCCAGCCAAGGACTCTCCTTCCCACTTGCTGCGGTGTGTCAAGTCACAGGCCAGATGTCCTCTGTCCCATACGCCCGGGACCCCTGCTGTGTGGGCTCTGTAACATGGTGGGCAGACCCCAGGTCCCCACATGTAGGGAGAGACAGCCTCCTGGGAAAGTTGCCAGTCACCCAGCAGCAGAGCTGAGTGAGGGCCATGCAGGGCCCAGCTGCTCCCAGGGCCTGGAGGTGGGGTGGGAGCTGACCTCTGCTCCTCCCAGTTTCCTGTGTGATCTTGTCTCTCTTCTCTATTTTGGATAAGGATTTATTTGTTTTATTTATCTTTTTGAAGATCCAACTCTCTGTGGCATTGATCCTATATATATTTTTTTTTAATTTTTAATTTTATTAATTTTGGCTCTGATTGTAATCTTTTCCTGTCTTCTACTAATTTTGGAATTAGTTTATTCTTCCTTTTCCAAGACCTTTAGGTGGAACATTAGGTTATTTATTTGGAACATCTCTATTTTTTAATGTGAGCCTTCAATGGTATAAAATTTCCTCTTATAACTGCTTTAATTCTGTCCCAGGGATTTTGATATGTTGCATCTCTGTTATCATTTGTTTCTAAGAATTTATTGATTTCTCCTCTCATTTCTTCTATGATTTATTGTTTATTTAAAAGAGCATTGTTCAATCTCCATAAGTTAATGTGGTTTCTATTGTTTTGCTTGCTGTGGATTTCTAGTTTTATTACATTATTATCTGATAGGACACACAAGAGTATATCAGTTTTGTTGTATTTACTAAGACTTACATTGTGATCTAGAATATGCTCTATTTTGAAAAAGTTCCATCAGCTGCTGAGAAGAAAGTAAATACAGCTGTTTTGTGGTGAATTATTCTGTAGATGTATATCCATTTGACTTACAGTATTATTTACGTCAGAACTATGTTTACTCATTTTTTATTGGTGATAGAGATATGTTGAAATCAACTAGTGTTATTGTATTGTGGTCTATCTGGGCTTAATATCAAGAAGTATTTTTTATGTAATTAAGTGTAATGACATTTGAGTGTATATATTATATACTAACTTTCTATCTTCTTGTTGGATAGTCCCCTTTATCAGTATGTAGTGACCTTCGTTGCCTCTTCTTTTTCTTTTTCTTTTTCTTTTTTTTCCCTTAAGATTTACATTGTCAGATATAAGGGGAGCTACTCCTGTTTGCTTTTGGACTCCATTTACATGAATTTTTTCAATCATTTTACTTTCAGACTGTGAGTATCTTTTCCTATGAGATGAGTCTCTTGAAAATAGCATATAGTTGGATCTTATTTTTAAATCTTTTCTGCTAATCTACATCTTTTAATGGGGGAGTTGAGACCCTTTATGTTCAGTGTCATTATGAATGTGTGTTTGTCTTTCACTGCCATTTTGATTTGTTTGCTGTATTTAATTGTCTTGATTTTAATTTAATTGATTGCTCTTTTAGTGATCTTGATCTATTTGGGACTTCTTTAGGGCTTCCTTTGTGTGCAGTATATCTTTGGGTATTCTTATTAGTGTTGGCTTAATGGTCATTAATTCTTGTAGTTTTTCCTTATCATGAAAAGTTTTTGTTTGTGCATTAAACTTGAAAGATAACTTTGCTGGGTATTGTAATTTTGGCTGGCAATTCTTTCAGAGCTTGCAATATCTTATTCCAGGTCCTCCTTGATTTTAGGGTCTGCATTGAGAAGTGAAAAGTGAGCCTTATTGTCTTGCCTCTGAATGTCACATGATGTTTTTCTCTTTTCTCTCACAGCTTTTAATATTCTTTTATCATTTCTTTCTATTTTTTCTTGGTACTGGGGATTGAACTCAGGGACACTCAGCTACTGAGACACATTCCCAGCGTTAGTTTGTATTTTATTTAGAGACAGGGTCTCAACTGAGTTGCTTAGCGCCTCATGGCTGCTGAGTCTGGCTTTGAACTCTCAATCCTCCTGACTCAGCCTCATGAGCTGCAGGGATTACAGGTGAGCGCCACCATACCTGGCTTTTATCATTTTCTTTACCAAACATTCTGATTAAATTGTGACTTGCAGAGGTTCTCTCTTACTCTCATCTATTTTGGATCCTAAGTGCCTCCTGCCTGTGGATGTGTATCTCATTTCTAATATAGGGAAAGTTTCCTATCACCATCCCACTGAAAATAGTCTTAATACCTTTATCTTGTATCTCCATGTTCACCTCTATCCCAACGACTCAGGGTTTATTCTCGGAATACTGACATAATGTTCATGTATTATTCTCATCATGGTCTCGCCCCTCCCCCTTTATCGCATTCTGAGTATTCAAATTCTCATACCCTATCTTCAGGGCCTGAAGTCCTATTTCCTTTTCCTTTTCTTTTCTTTTTTTTTTTAGTTTTTGGTGGACACAACATTTTAAATTTATTGTTATGTGGTACTGAGTATTGAACCCAGCGCCCCAGGCATGCCAGGCTAGTGCGCTACTGCTTGAGCAACATCCCCATCCCCCAAAGTCCTATTTTCTATGCAATCACTCTGTTGGGGATGCTTTCAAGTGAATGTTTAGTTTGACTTTCTGTCTTTCGTTTCCAGGAGTTGTAATTTGTGTCTTTTCAATATCTCTATTTCTTCATTGAAATTGTCTTTTATTCCTTGATCTCTTTGTTGGTTCCTTAGATCTTCTTTATTTCATTAAACTTTTAAAAATCAGTTATGTTTTTTAGTACTTCTTTGGAATTTCAACCACTTCCATCTCTATAGGTTCCTTTGTTGGGGACCTGTGAAGTTTGAGCAGTAGGTTTGTTTGCGTGTCTCTTCCAAGGTCATTTATAGCTCAGTCGGCTTCCATGCTACCACTTTTATATGCATGTCCTTTTGAATGTAGTTACCTTCTTTGTTCTGGAATCTCTCTCTCTCTCTCTCTCTCTCTCTCTCTCTCTCTCTCTCTCTCTCTCTCTCTCTCTCTCTTCCTTGAATGTATGAGTTTATGTCCAGGAGTGGACATCTCAGATTCCACTGGTTGTTCCTCCTTGAGGCCTGGTTGATGGTTTGGGGTCTTGTCTTCCCAGTTCTATGTGTTGAAGTATTGTTGGGGCTTTGGTGGGTCTAGATTGTGTGTGGAGTGAGATTTGATGTTATTTGACTGAGATGTGAGTGTTACTCAAGAGTGGTATCTCTTCTCCATGGACTTGATGTGCCCCAATCACTCTCTAGCCCTCTCAGAGGAAGGGGAGATCCAGGAATAGCACTAATGTTAATGTTATGACTTAGGTAGGAGCTGTTCCTCCAGTGCTCATGTGTAAAGCAATGCAAGAAAGTATAGAGGTGAAATAATTGGGTTATGAGGGCCTTAACCTAATCAATGCCTAAATATACTTGTAGCCATTAACTGAGAGATAACTGTAGTGAGGTAGGGTGTGGCTGGAGGAGGTGAGCTACTGGGGGTATGCCTTTGGGGTGTATATTTTATCTATGATGAAGGGAGCCCCCCCTCTCTCTTTCTCTCCTCTCTCATTTTCTCTACCACACCCTTCTACCACGATGTCCTGTGTCATCTCAGGCCCAAAGCCATAAAACCAGTTATCTCTGGACAGAGACCACTGATTCTATGAGCCCCCAATAAACTTTTCTTCCTCTAAAATTGTTCTTCCCAGATCTTTTCATCACATTGGCCAAAAAAGCTCACTAAAATAGTTATTAGACACAGTCTGGGTTTTAGCAACCAGAAACCAGGGATGTCATCTTCACCTGTCTCCCTAAGTTATGTCTTCTCATTCGTTATACCACAGAATGAGCCTCGGCTCATTTTGAAACACAGGGGAACAAGATATATACATTTGTGGCAGCGCTGCATATGTAATGTTGAATGTATACCTAAATTAGCAACAGTTCCTCTGCTGCACAATCCAGTAGTGCATTCCTAATGTATGTTGATAAGCCCACTCACAATGTGATTAAGTGTCTTCAGCCAAAAATGACCCAACAGCTGAATAGACATATTTGCAAGTAAAGAAAGCTACAAACTGCTCTCTGAGTTAATTGGAGGCCTTTAAATTACACTAGTGGATTTGATGTTTTTTCTCCCAGTGCTAAAAATTTGTAACACATAAGTAGAACAATTCCTAAACAATAATGCTTAATAGAGAAACACTAAACCTTCAACTCCTAATTTTCCCACCTAAATTAAATCATTCTTTATTGTTTCTCTAATTATTCTAACTGTTGTTATTCTTTGAATTGATCTAATAGTTATTCTAATTATTCTCCAGCCTTCTGATAAGGATAATTCCTTCCAAGCAGAAACAATTTATCTTCCCAGTATGTCATTAGTTTAAAATGCACTGGGTCTTGAGAAGTCCAGAACAGGAGGGTCGAGGAAGCAGGCAGCATACATTTGCAACTATGTTGTTATTTTTCTTTTTCAAAATATAACTCCATGAAAAATAGTTTCAGAATTGTGGAAGAAGTCTCAAACTACATTGATCATAATAGATACTAGTTATTATTCATTATTATTAATATTATTATTATTTTAACAACTGTGCTCTCAGCGGCCAGCATAACTGACATGGCCTCTTCTCAATGCATTTTTTCCAGATCCATTGAGAGAATTTTCCCATAAATGCTCACACCAGCAATCCACATGACCAGGAGCTCACAAGACCCTGCATAGTGAGGTCTGTTTGTACCTATCAGCCAGGCCCTGAGCACCTACTGTGTGCTTGACATGGCATCAGATGTGGGGTCTGCAGCTGCACAACATGCAAAGGTGCATTCATTAATTAAGTCAGCCAGCTTGTCCTGGGCACCTGAGCAAGGCCACACACTTTGATGGTTGCTGCAGATTCAGGGCCCCCAGAGTCAGCCCGCTGTCTGCCCTGTTGGAGGTGGACTTTGCAGTGGACTCACAAAGAAGGTCAATGTCATGGGCATGTAAGAGGGCACTCGGGAATGTTAGTGGGGGAGGCTTTTGGAAAGTGTCTGAGGAGCCCCGTCCATAGAAGGATCTGGGTCAGTGGGGGAAGAGGGCAGGCGGGACCCCTGCAGAGGCAGCAAGTGCCCTGAGGTGGGAAGAGCTGGGCATGAAGAGAAGGGTGAGGCGAGGAGATAAGGCAGCAGTCTGGAGTGTGGAGAGTGAGGGCAGGTGCCTGGGACAGACTTCAGTCCCAGCCCAGGGACAGGCTGAGCTGCTGCCTGTTGTGCAAGTCAGTGGCATTCTCTCTGGAGACTGCAGGAGGTGACTCCCTCCACGCAACAGCAGTTCCTTGCAGAACAGAAAACTGCAGGACTCACAAGCATCGTCTTACCTGCTCAGCCTGTGCAGGCTGCTGGAGCAGGTGACCTGGCACTTAGAGTCCTTTATGCATAACACAGTGTATTGTTCACAGCCCTGAGAACTGGAGTCCAAGTTCAAGGCACCAGATTTCAGGTCTGGTGAAGTGCAGTCCTCATAGTGCAGCCTTCTGTCCACCCGTGGAAGATAGCGAACAAGTGCCCTGGGCCTTCTCGAGAGCAAGCTCCTTGGGAGGGAACCAGCTCCTCAGGCCGATGGGAAGTGACTAGCACCTCCTAAAAGAGCTCCTCTTGGTCTTGTCCTCCAAAGCCCCCACCTCTGAATCCCATCACACAGGAACTGGGTTTCAACATGCAGATGTGGGGAATGAACACTCGGGCCCCAGCACAGGCTCACTTCGCAGAGCAGGACCTTCTACTGCAGGTCCCAGGATGAAGTTCCAAAGAAACCGTTCCAGCCCCAAGTTGCAATGAGCCAGGAGGAGACCTTAGCACTGAAATCTGTGACCAGGCCATTCCTCATGGCACACCTGCAGACTCTCTGTAATCGCACATTGGTGTCTCCTAAGGCTGCTCAGTGGCTACATCCACACAGAGGGAAACAGGGAGCTTCTCCAGCCATCCACACCGTCCACCCTCCTCAAGACACTGCTTCAGCCTCAGTTTGGTCTCAACATGAGCACCCTGGAATGGCTGCCCTGAGTCCCCTACTTCACCAGGGACATGAGGCTGGGAGGTCTGAACAGTACGCATTCTTGGAGCAGATGGACGAGGCTTCCCAAGCACCTGCTCTGCACCAGGCATTCTGCTAGACATCCAGACAACAAGCATGAAAACATGGGCCCAGGGAAGCCTCTGTCACATGTCATTTTCTGTGGCTGAATTCAACTCTCTGAAGCTGGATGCCTAATACAGAGAACAGAATTATTCAGCTCCGAGTGGGAGAGGTAGGTCTAAGAACACGTGCCTGCCTCTGCTGGGCTCTGGTGAGGGCTCTGCAGCAGATGACATAATAGCAAGAAACAATCAGGGAGATACCACAGGACAAGACAGGAGGCAAGAGAGGGAGCCACACTGAAAGGCCAAACTGGCTTCAAAACCTGTACTCCAGCGAGAACTCGCTCTCTCTTGGGATTAGAATTAAGTCCTTCTGAAGGTGGCACCCCAAGACCTCACCACCTCCTGCTGGGCCCCAGCTCTTAGAGGGTCCACCTCCTCCCACACCACCACACAGGACCCAGGATGATCAGACTGAGGAAAAGGGCTCAGTGAGCAAAGGAGGTGTGATGAGGAGGAGGGGAGGGGAGAAAAAAGGAGCAGCCCCCAAATCAAAATACTCAGATCCTTATGAAAATGCAAACCATGAGCTAACCAGACCCTTAAGAAGCAAACAAACAAAAAACCCTCTAATTCTGAATTTTAATTACCTTGAAGGATAAGCTTCCTTTAGCTTATTCATTCCATAATAGTGGATGAGAAAAGTTAATAGTCTTCTAATTATAATACTTTTCATTACAAAAAAATTGCGGTTTGCATTTATTAGTCTGCCCAAGGATCTTCAGAGTGATGCTTGAATTTCCATCACGCAGGGAAGAAAGGGCAAGCCAGGAGACAGGAGCCTGCACAGCACCACCCACTCCTGCCTTTTCTACACCGAAGTAATTAAATTTATTTGTTTTTTGGAAGTTTTAATGAGCCTGTTTTCCAGAAATTGGGCTCTATGAAGCTTCAGCAGACAGTACATTTCATGAAATGAATTAGGCAAGAATTTTCTCTGAGTATCTTACCTTGCCACACCACACTGGAGTCCCCCACAAAAGGGTAAAGTAGGAAGAACATTGGAGAATATAAAATGAGATGTAGGTGGCTGCATCCCTTGCTCTGGACACACCCCCCTGGACCCCCACCCTCCCCCAACCTTGACCATCTCATCCATCCCTGGAGCTCACACCTCTATCCATCCTTGAGAACCCTCCTGGAGGAGGCACTCTGGAGGGCTTTCCAGGATCTGGTGGGGGGACACTTCTGGCCCCTCACAGCTGGGTTTCCTGCTGAGCTCAGCCAGCAGAGAGCTCCTAGGCACAGGCAGAGAAAGGACAGGTGTGGGGGCTAAAGCACACTTGCTTAAGCAAGAACTCTCAGAAAAATGATCCAAAATTACTAACACAACTACCGGCACAGAAAATGCTATTCCTGGTAAAAACGGGAATCACAATTTACAAGTTCTAGAAAGCTGAGTAAGGCCTACCTGATATTCCTCTGCAGTACTTTCCTTGGCTGAGGTTGGGGCGTTTCTGTTGCAGTGTTTCTGCAGTACTCAGTGCTCACTAGCTCTTTGTTATAGACCAAATAAAAATATAGCTGTTCCTCTGGACGGTTTCCTAGATCCAGTAGGGAATCACCACTTCCTCCCATTTTGCACACTCCTGCAGCTTTGTTTAAGCTTTCACAGTTCATTGATTCCAACAATGAACTGCATTTCCAACCCCAAAAGAGTGGCTTTGTGTTCTCTGTAATTAAGGATTTTCTAATTGGCTGATTTCATTAGTAAAAAAAAAAAAAAAAAAAGGAGGAGGAGGAAGAGGAGGAGGAGGAGGAAGAAAAATTCACATATTCCTCTGGAGATCACATACTTGTGCTTAAGGTTTCAATGTCAGTTTCTCCCCAAGTTTAAAGACTTGGCTACAGGAAATATGTCATCTTTGCCATCTTTTCATGCCTTAGAATCATCAGACTTTGGGTTACTAGGAGGATCAAGAGTCCCAAGTGCCATTACTCTCAGGGACTGAGCTCACCAACACCAGAGTTCCAGGTGAGAGAGAACCCCAGAGCTCTGCCACCAGGGGATGGGTGGCTGTAGGCAAGTTAGTTAACCCCTCTGGATCTCCACTTATTAACCTGTAAAATAAGTTTGTTCATCATTTTATTGAAATGTAAATTTTTTATAGGGACTGATGGGGAGACATTAGCAGTATAGCAAGAAATGGGGCTGGACAAAATTCTTAATCACCAGTAGTCTATACTCTGGTGGAAAGACACACACTGAATATGTTAAGTGAGAGGATTTGAGTGAAATGATACAATGCAAATAAAAATGCAGTGGGAACAGAGGTGTGTGTGTGTGTGTGTGTGTGTGTGTGTATGTGTGTAGGGCAGCTACTTGAGGGACAGGAAGCCTCTCCCAGGACAGAGATACTGTGGACAGCTGGGCAGAGAAGCACCCAGATCTGTGAGCTCCGAGGCGGGGTTTGTAGGCAGAGGAAGCACAAACCCTTATCCATGTGGGTGGGAGGCTGAGGGTCCCTTTGGGGGCTTCCCAGCCCTAGATTTCAGGGATTTATGTACCAGGCTCTCAAAATGTGTCCTGCAGGTCTTCCGGGGAGCTGGTATTCTCTGGGGGTGCTTATTCTCTTGGGTCTGGTTTTTGGTCTAATTTTTGATCCTTGCAAACTTGGCTTTTACCCCTCATGCCTAGCTATTGATTAGGTGCCCTCACCATAGACAGTGCCTCCACCCAGTGAGGGTCCTCCTGGAGCCTTCCTGTGTACCAGCTCCCTGTGGCTACTGGCCGGGTGATATGATGTGGCAGAGGAGCACAGAAGTCCTTCTGCAGAGCCCCTGTCAATCATGTTTCTCACCACCACCCTCCTTACCAGAACAATCACCTGGCAGAGAGGTGCCCAGTAAGGTTGTGTTTGCCTGTGGCTTTCAGCAAGGACAGAGGATGAAATGTCCTGGCTGGTTCAAAGTGCATAAAGCCCATGAGGAGAACCCGCAGCTGCTGCAGGGTGAACACCAGGCACGGGAGGCACCAGCTCCTCTTGGGAATGTTCTTCTTGGCATCTGAAGTAGGTCATTCAGTGCTAATGCCCTCCCCTCCCCATCCACTGCAGCAGCTGAAGGAGAAGGTCTCAAAGTCAGGCTCCTCCACTCCTGACCCCATGACACCTGCAGGGCTCTGAGGCTGCCTGGCCTCAGGAAGCAGCGTGGGGACAAGTTGGGAACAGCAACTAGACCCCCAGAAGAGCTACCTCCTGGCATTTCACTTGCCACTCACTCGCCTTGGGCACATGATTAGTGCCACCAACAAGAGAGACCTTCCCCAACAAGGAATCCTTCTCTCCTCTCCAGGTGTGGATGTGCAAAGAAAGTAAAGCCACTCTTTTGGGGTTGGAAATGCAGTTCTTTGTTGGAATCAATGAACTGTGAGAGCTTAAACAAAGCTGCAGGAGTGTGCAAAATGGGAGGAAGTGGTGATTCCCTACTGGATCTAGGATATTTCTCTTCTTAATTTTCCCACAAATGCAGTCATGGATTTCCAGAGATGATCAGTCCAGGCCAGCGCGACCATAAATAGAGAAAATGCAGCATGAATGAAAATTGATCTTAAAAATCAGAAATATCAAAAGTTCTCAACATGAATGAGGAGAAATCTATAAAGAGTTCCCAGTGCTCATCACATAAAAGGAAGGCATTTGCTTCTGAAATGTACACCGCGCATCCATTACCATCCGTTCCTATTGTGCCAATAAAGGGATGTAGGGACTCACTGTGGATCCCTCTTCAGGCTCCAGAGAGGCTCTGCTAATGGAGGACCATGTATATTGGTCTTTAAAAATATCCTGCCACTAATGAAAACCCATTTGCCTCCCAAGTAGGATTTGAAAAAAGCAGTGCGGGTCAGGAAAGGATGGGAGGGATCAAGCAGAAGCTTTATTTGGCTCGGGAGAAGTAGTTCAATTGATTTCCATGTCCTTCATATTTGGGGGACAAATGCCAACCCTGCAAAAAAATCTAAAGAGTGGAATTCTCTAGTTCAGTTTTTTTTTAGCTGGAGCACTGCCACTTTCCCTTCTTGGTAGTGGCTTGCCTCTTGTCTGTGGAACCTGCCCCCCCCCCACTTTCAGTCCTCCATCTGCACCTTTAGGGATTATGAGGTCAGACAAACCATTTGCATATCCACTTTCATTGGCCATGGTGATTGTTCACAGAGGGGCACATGACTCAGCCTGGGCCAATGAGAACCAAGCTGAAACTTGGGCTGGACTTACTGGAACTGAGTTCTCTGCAAAGTTCCCCAGCTTCTAGGGAGAAAGTCAGGGCTCTAGGGCCCTCTGGTCACCCCAAGAAATGAACAAAGCCAGTGCAAAGATGTGGGACAGGGAAGCAGGTTCCCAATGGGGTTATTATAGCCCTTAGATCCGGCTGGGCCTGAGGTCACATATTCTATTGGACTTTTTTTCTTTTATTATTATGTGAGCTGGTTTGTTCCTCTATGGATTGAACCCTTTGAGATGGAGCTCTGCAGCTTGACAAGTCAGAAGTAAAATACCAGCAAATCCAGGAAACATCAGCCAAGTATATGTTCAGCTAAACCCCTCATGACCAGACGGAGCAAAATGAATTCAGCTTTCAGTGGAAAAGAACTTCTCAGAAGAGGAGAAAGCAGGCTGGGCTTGGGGTGATAAGATTCCTATGGATAGACGGCAGAGCAGGGTGTACTGGACAACAGGACCACGTGGACAGAGGCTGTGGATGGAGGCTTGGGGAGGGGACAGGAAGTACCCACCCTGGCTGGATGTGGAGACAGGGAGGACACAAGAAGAAGGCCAGATGAGTATGACCAAGCTGAGAAGAAGTGCTCAGGGTGTAAGGATTAGGACAAGACCCCAGGAGAAACAGAGAAGAAAGCGCTGGGTCAAAACACCTTCAGAAGAGGTGGGTTGAGGGCTACCTGCAGCCAGCTCACAGCAGGCTTTGCAAACCAACAGCAGCAGATGCGGCCCCATTGCCTGGTGGGAAGGGGCTCTCCAGCTCACCACCAGCCACTACTACCAACGCCGTGACACGGCCACTTCTGGTCCCCTGTCATCAGTCTGGCCACCGTGAGCACATGGGTCTGACCCTGACTGAGGGGACATTCCTCCCACAATCAGATATCAGGCTCCAAATCCATTTCTCTGAATTCCAGGAGGGTCTGTGGTCACTCTTAAAAGGTCTCAGAGCCCCAGGCTTGAGCCATGGAGGGTGTGGCCAGCATCACTGGTTGAGGGTTCTGGTCTGAGGGTTTTTTTTTTTTTTATTCTTTTTAGATATTCATGACAGTAGAGTGTATTTTGATGTATTAAACATACATGGAGTATAACTTCCCATTCCAGGTGGTGAGCACAGGACCTCCCATTAACATGAGGCAGGGCTAAAGTTGGGTCAGCTGGGAGGGCTGGGAAGCGTAGAACCTCGTCCATACTGGGAAAGACAGGCTGAGCTCTGGGCTCAAGTCTTCCTGGAAGGAAGAGGCAGGAGATAGACACCACAGCCTCTCTGGCCCCCTGGCTGCTGGCCCCAGGGTCCTGTTGACCCAGATGCACCTTCAAAGGCTTCTTCGAACATTTTGATTTTGTCACTAAATGGAGCACAGAATTTCTCCTCCAGCTCCACCCATTTCACTCCCAAACAGGATTTCCCAGCTGCTGAGGGTCCCTGACCTTTCCAATGTGCCTGTCCACCCCAAGTCCAGGATGGAAGAGAACTGAGTCCTCTGGAGACCACTGGGGCCAGCGCCACTAGAACACGTCACTGGCACTAGATATGACATCCACTAACTAGTGTGAGGTGCGGGTGAGGAACCAGGGAGAATCCTCACATGTGGGTAACACGCAGAGACCACTGACCACTCAGATAGTCTGCCTTCTTGGCATGCTCTTAGGTACAAGTTTTCTTAAAAGAAAAAGAAGCTTCTAGACCACAAGAATGTTTTATCTGTAGAGCATTTTAGCAACCAGGGTTTGGGTTTTTATTTTGATAAGCAGAGTTATGGGAAGAATTTAAGTAGCTGATGTTCCAAGGTGATTGAACTCCATTTGAGACAGTTATTCTAATGGTCCCTGGAGCCTCAACTCAGCTAATGCTGCCTGGGCCTCCCTGTGTCCTCTACCTTCCGCCCTCCTCAGCCTTTGCCAGGTGGTGTCCACTTGGGTGACCTGGTCAAGGAGGGTGTGGTCTGGCTTCTCGCCTGTGCTTGCACAGTTTTGGAGTCTGACAAGGCTGATCAGGTGAGTATATGTTTCAGAACATTAAAAAAGTCATCTTGATTTTTAGTTAATTCCCTTCAGTGTAGTTTTGGTATCATCTGAAATATAGTTGGGTTAATTTGAACATTCAGTTAAGTTTTTTTTTTATTCCTTCTCATCTTTATTGATTTCTTGTTTTCTTCTTCTAGAAGTCAATATTTATTCAAGAAATTACACAAGAGGTGCCACTAGTTCTCTATCCCATCTGTCCCAAATGTCCATGCTTTCCTTTCTTGGGTAGCTGACTTCATTGCTATTCAATGTATTTTCCTGTGTTTTGTTTCCTAAAGGATAAGCAGAAACACATGATTTTTTAAAAAGTCTCCCCTTCTTTCTTTCACAAGTGTAGACCTTTTACTTGGCAATATCTCCTGGAAGCCTGATTGATAGCTTGTCTTCCTGCCCACTTACAGCAGCATCAGGGTCCACCGTGTGGTGGACAAGAGCTGACACGGCCATGCCCCCATGCCTGGACATCATGGCGGCAACCTCCAGGATGTCTCTGGGGGTCCCTGCCCCTCCCATGTCTTACCAGGATCAGTCTGTGTGACCAACAGCAGAAGACAGAAGTGAGGAGAGTGTGGGATTTCCAAGATTAGTTAATACAAACCACAGCTTTCATCTTAGGCCTCTCCTTTGCCCATTCTGCATCTTGAATCTCCCATTCTGGGAAAGCCAGTTCCCTGGTTCCAAGGACAGTTAGCACTCACAGGAAACACAAATCATCTTTCCTCCATTTGTTTGAGTATCTAATGAACAGCAAAAACCTGAGGAACTGAGGCCTGCTAGTGACCATGTGAGTGGTTTGGACAAGGACCTCCATCCCTGGCCAAGTGAAGATGGCTCCATCCCCAGCAGACAGTTCAACCACAGGCCCCTGAGAGACCATGACTATATCCATCAGCCCTGGTACTCCTGGATGTGTGTTCTGTAGGAAGAGAAGATGGGAAGATATTTTTGTTTTAAGCTGCTATGAGTTGGTATGACTTAGTACAAAAACAAGATGATTATATTTCATTACATAAAATTCTATATTCATTTCACAATGGAGAGGAGTCACTTGCTTCAATGGGCATTATAAAGGATGAAAGCACATAGAAATGTTTGAGATAAGCAATTGGATCTATTAGGATGTTTTGTTCTTTGAATAACAAGAGTTTTCAAAGCAATGAAGAAAGGTATTTTTATCTTTCACAACAAAAAGTTTAAAGATAACTCCTACACCTTCCTTGAATGAAGACACAGAATGGAACCAGAGGAAGGTATTAATATTTGTTTGTACTTTATGCCATCTAATTTTGCAACAGTGACCTTATAATTTTCCATATGTGTATATTTACATTTAAGATAATTGCACATTCACATGAAGTAGTCAGAAATAGAGAGAGCCCATGCACCATTAGCCAACTTTCCTCTGGTACCACCATTTTGCAGGACCACAGTACACCATTACAAGCAGGAACTGGACATTGGCACAATCTACTGACATTTCCTGATTTTTCCAGGTTTACATGCCCACAGTTCTATGCACTCTTTTCACTGATGTGGACTTATGTAATCACCATTGGCATGAGGAGTAGTCTTTCCCAATCCCCTATCCTTCTTACACCTTAACCCCTAGCATCCACAGATCATCTCCCCAAATTATAATTTTGTCCTTTGAAGAATGTCATCACAATGTCATAGAGCAGGGAATTGGCTCTGTATACTCAGCATAATGCCCTGGAGAGTCATCCAGTTTGTGTGCACAAAGAGTTTGTTGTCATTGACTAGAATTCCATTATATGGAGAGCATTTGGGTTATTTCCGGTTTGGGACTTAAGTGAATAAAGTTGCTGTGAGTTTTCACATTACAGGTTTTTGGGGGTTGTTTTGTTTGTTTGTTTGTTTTGGTATATGTAATATTTTCATTCCTTGGAATACATGGCCAAGAGTGTCATTACTGGGTCATATCATGCCCTGTATTCCTTTTAACATCAGACAAGTTCAACACAGAAAACCATTCCAAATAGAGGGCACGAGGAAGAGTGAGATGCTCTTTCAATAACTGGGAGAATTTAATTCAGAAACAAATCCAAGACATACATTCACAAGGAGATAATCGGCTAACTTCTTCTTTAAGAAAAAAGAGGTGAGAGTATTTATAGCAAATAAAAGACATCTCGCCAAACCAGCAAACACCACAAATCGAGGAATATTTCCCCACTGATGAAACGACATCTTCAATACATTTCCACAGGGGAATGCACTTCACGAACCCCGCTCTTCCCAATCTGGCTCAATTTCACAGCACTTGATTGTCTTCTATTTTATTGTCACTGAGGCACCAAAGAAAACAAATGGAATAAAGAAGCCATTATCAACAGATAATAGATATTTTTTCCTGCAGTTCCAGGGCTGTGTTACACCGCGGTGGCATCTGTTCACGTGGAAGATGCCACCGCATCACAGATACAGACACTTCAAATGCAAATCCTTAATTATAACTAATCTCCATTTATATCTAAGATAAATCCACTTTCTGTGTGAAGAAAGAGCTACCACTCCAACACTGAGAGGGAAACTACTCCAAGGTGGGTGTTGCCTGACCCCCTGCAGCCATGTCAGTTCTTCCCAGAAAAGGCCCTCGGCTGCCATTGAAAAGTCAGAGACCAACATTTCCTCAAAGGGAGACCAATCAACTCCTGTCCCCATCCTCCTGAAGTCCTGGGCTAAGCTGGAGTTCTCCAAGGCAGAGCCCTTTCTAGAATGCAATGCTTTAGCAAATGAGCAGACAGCCGAGGGGACCCTTGCGAATGTGTTACTCACAAACCTGAAAATTACAAGTGGGCCCTTCTACCCACCACAGTGGACAATGGTGGTCTTCTCCTAAGCGTCCTTCACTGCACACCTGGGTCTCTCATTATCTACAAATAACAGGAATACTAACTGAAGTCCATGTTCCAATTCAGGAATAATCATAACAGGAGCACCTCAGGTGGCCTCAGAGCAGAGAGCTCCCTGAAAAGTTGCTCAGAGACCTCCTGTTGCCAACCTGAAACTCTCAGCAAGAAGGTCCTCTGAGGTTTGAGATGCTCTTGGGAAGGTGAAAAGAATTGAATCTGTATTTGAACATCCAAATATATCCTGGAATAAGGAGAACCTGGAGGAACACATCTGCCACTGGCCCACACCTGGAGTTAGGCAAGAGTTCAGGGCCAACACCCAAGTTCACAGGGCGGGAAGCCTGCAGGGACCACCTTCACCTCACCTGGCACCAACTACGAGCTCAGGATTTCCCCCAAACCACCCTCAGACTCAAAGCTTTGCTTAAGAATGCAAACCTCACTGATGCTCTTCTGCTCATTGTGGCAGTTTATTAACAGAGAAGAATACATCTCAACCTCAGCCGAAGGGTGTGATTAGCACAGAGGATCCCTGGTGTGGGTCCACGCTCCTCTCCTGTGGAGTCAGGTCATGGACCCTCACCCTATCGACATGTGCCAACGTGCACAGAACACGGCCAACCTGGAAGCTCCCCTGAGCCTCCCTGCTCAGAGATCTTGTTGAGGCTTTGTTATGCCATCATGATTGATTGGACAGTCTCCCTGTCCACTGATACCAACGACCCCAATCTTACCTAATCGCATGATCGTTCTTTCTGCACGGCCAGTTCCCACCCTCAGTGGCCCTATGGCTAGCAGCAGCCCTAAATAGACACTGCTCTCCTAGATTGCCTCCCTGAAGCTGGGACCAAGGACAGGCCTCTCTCTGGGGAGGGTAACAGCTACAGAACTGTTTCTTCTCAACATATTGGGATAGGCCTGTGTCTAAGAATTGCCAACTGGAGAAGAAGGGTCGACAACGACTCCGGCCTGCTCTGTCTGGCTCATTCAGCCCTGTGGAATCCTCAGTTGTGGATGTTACACAAACACATGCATTTCTACTTCTTCAAACTGCACTCCATGTCCAAGACATGTACATGGTCATCAGATGGGACCTACGGAAGGACCCTCCATGGTCTTGGCTCAGATGGGGTGACACTCCTAGGCAGACACTTGTCCCTTGCTCCAGGTGGAGCTTAGAGCTGGCTCTCCTGAGGCTTGGGGCACTGACAAAGCAGCTGCTTCATTTGCTGTTTCTTTTGCAGCAGGTAAAATTAGGTCTCAAAGGGGTTTCTGGAAAAATAAAATACTCAATGAAGTTCTCTTTGAGGCTCTATTTCCATTCTACTAATATTGTGTCTTCAGTTAAAACAAGCAGTTTTGCCCCATGGTTGAGGCAGAAATTAAATAGAAAACCAACACCCTGTATTTGGATTCAAATATTTTTCAAATCTTTTAAGATGGGTTTGGGCTGAGGGAAGAGCAAACCATTTTAGATCTCATATGTAAATGTGAACCTTCTGCTTTTCTGTGCGTGGTTTAGTGCATTGATCTTGGGGTTCAGCCATGTTATTATAAATGACATCATTTATAAGAGGCTAAATAGAATCATGCTATCTAAACATACCCTATTTCTTTAATGTGTTCACTTGTTGATTAGCTAAAGCTGATTCCATAACTCAACTGTAAACTCACAGGAGCAGAATTGATTGGGGGGTGCCAGGGCTGGGCTTGTGGAGAATGGGGAGATGTTGGCAATGAATCCAAAGTATCACTTAGGAGGACAGAATAAACAATATTTGAGGTTATAGGTTAGTACTGATTAACTTAATTAAACTTGATTAATTGTCAGATCTCTATGTAGCCATATCACATCACAGTGTTCCCCAGGAATGTGTACACTGATAATTAGTCAATGTCCAATAAAATTTTAGGAAAACAATATTTACCAAGGCTGATTTGCTTTTTATTTATTAATTCATTTAACATCCATGGCAAGAGCCAAATATTAAATCAGAGCTTCTGTTTTCTGACTAAATTCACACAACAGACCAGCAAAAGCCACCTGTGAAGACAGTGGTAGACTTCTAGTCCCAGGTAACCTACCTCCAAGACAGCCCCCTCATCCCTGGACAGGGTGATCCCTCCAAGTCACAGGGGGCTGCTTGTGCCCCAGCCCCATGTGGGGTGGCTCAGTACATGTGGACCCAGCACACCCTGGCGTGGGGGGAGCCCGCCCACAGGTGCAACCCACCAGAGTGCTTTCACAAAAGCGACACTCACCTTAGTGGCATTTGGAAAGGAGCTGTTGAAACCTAAGCCTGTGTTGGTTCATTGTGTTTTCCATCCTATATGTTTGCCTTGTGTTTATCACAGTGGTAGATTTCTAATGACTGTTTGCAACCGTTTCTTCAACAAAAGGAACTTTGGTTTGCATATCAGGAATATAGTTATCTGGGACAAAGGAGTGGAATTTCGTGTTGAGCTGCTTCGCTCGCTCCCTTTTCCCCGTCTCATGTTTGGTGCAGAGGTGGTCTGTGATAATATTGATTCTGTCGGTACTTATGCTTCACTTACTCTGCCAGACACTCACTCTGCTTGAGCACTTGCTAGGTAGGATCCCCACCAAAGCCCTATCACAAACCTGTGACCTGTGACCATGAGAGTTTTTAAAAACAGGGCCTTCACAGAGGCAAGAAAGTGAAATATCTTGAGATCTGGGATTACCCAGGTGGGCCCTAAGTCCAAAATATGCCCCCATAATTAGAGGAGAAGGCCACAAGGAACAGCCAGGGCAAAGTGGAGGTGGGTCTTTGGGGTGACTCCTTTGACAGCTAGGGGAAGCTCAGGGAGAGAGCCCCCCTCCTAGAGGTTGCAGAGGGAGCAGCACTTTTGCCTTCACAACTCACACTTCTGGTCTCTGTGAGGGAATAAGTCTAGTTTGTTTCAAGGCACTGAGTGTCTGGTAATTTGTGTGGACACTACTGCCTGCAGTCCAGCTGTGCTAGAGCATATGACAGGCCACCGAGTGACTAAAGAGGACACTGGAGAAGAATGAGCAGCATGAAATGCACTTATGGGGACGGGCCGTGGAACTGGGTGGCTCATGCTCTTCCTCAAGCTGCCTCTGGTCCTTCAGCAGAGAGCAGCACCCGTGTCCCTCCTATGCTTCCTCCAATGGTGGCAGGTGGCAGAGCACTTATCCCTCCCAGTGCTCTGCTCTGAGCCTGTCACTGCAGATAGAGAAGGTTCATAGGCTCCAGAAGCAGAGGCATCACCAGTGGGTGGCTTTGGCCCTCTGTGCGGCCAGCATCCCAAAGACCTTGGTGTGTGGGGGAGAACCAGCTTTCTGCAGGGAACACCAGCAAACTTGCCCTGATTCTCAGCACCTGAGAGGGAGCACCATTACCTTCTGAAATCACATTTATCTGGATGTTTCCCCTCCCAGGATTGCTTTCATTGATCCCTTAACCCGGTTGGCTTCTTAGGAATGGAGAGGGACCCTTCAGGGACATAGTGTCTTACTGTCCTCCTTTTCTCCACTGTCAACACAGGCCACGTGCTATAGTCAGGATCCTGAATATTCCCCCAAGTCCCTTGAACTGGGGCCTGGTCTCCAGCCCATGGCACTATGAGAAGGGGTGGATGCTCGAGGGGGTGAGGCCAAGGGAGGTCCTAGGTCATCAGGGTGTGTCCTGGTAGAGGCTTGTGGGACTCTGGTCTCTTTCTTCCTTTGCTTCCCAGCTGCCATGAGTTGAGCAGCTTCCTCTGCCATGTGCTCCCACCCTGATATGCTCCCTGGTCACAGGCCCAAGCAGCAGGGACAAATGACCCCTTGAAACCTCTGAAATTGTGAGCCAAAAGAAACCTTTTCTCTTTGTAACTTGATTATCTTGGTGCTTTTGTCACAGTTAGGGAAAGCTGACCCTAACACAGCCATAAGAAATTAATACAGTCCCTGAATGTCCTTAAAAGAGAAGGGGCAAGGGGTGTACATAGGAGAGGAGAAGACAAGGCAACCACAGAGGCAGACTGCAGGGATGCAGCAGTAAGTCAGGCTATGACACACACCAGGATCAGAGGAGGCCAAGAACAGATTCTCCTGTGGAGCCTTCGGGGCTCTGGTGGTCCTGCATTCCACTGAGTGAAACTGATGTTACTCTGCCAGCCCCCAGGCAGGACTGAGAGGATTGTTTTCTCCTGTTTAAAGGCCATGGAGTTTGTGGTCAGTTTGTGGTCAGACCAAGATTGGTTCAATATTTGCCCTACTTTAAATGTGAAAAAATAGAGGTCTAAAGAAGTCTAAAGAGTTTTAAAATAGCTTGTTCAAGTACACTTTGCTAATAAGTGGTGGTGACGAATATCTCTCTTATAAAAACGGCACACACACTCCACACCACATCACTCACACCACACACACACACACACACACACACACACACTCCATACTATACACACACACTACACACCATACACACACACACACACACTACACACCATACACACACACACACACACTCCATACCATACACACACACACACTACACACCATACACACACACACACACACACACACACTACACACCATACACACACACACAGACACTACTGTATTCTTCGTGATAAATGTCAATTAAGGTCCAACTTTATTTTCAGGGACACAGCAGCTGTGGAAGGGCCTGTGGTGAGCAGAAGAGCCCGGGCCTCGTCCCCAGGCATGGCCATTAGCAGCTCTAGATGTCTTGGCCGTGGTCAAACACCAGAATTTCCTGAAATGTGTATTTTTTAATTTTTTCAAATCTGGTTTTGAACAACATTGGAACAAATGTAAACAACATGACTCACACTTCAGGGGAACGAAGCCGGTTTATGGAATGCAATCCCCCACCCCACCCTGCCACACAGAGATTCCAAATCTGCCGATGTTATTTTCTGGTTTGCTCAGGCGGCCAAAACCAAGTGCTGTAGACTGGGAAAGAGGGGGTCAGAAAGAAGAAATTTATTGTCCCATGAGTTTGGAGGCCAAAAGTGCAAGATCAGTGAGTCTGATTGCTTCTGAGACCTCTCTCCTGGGCTTGCAGATGGCTGCCTTCTCCCGTGTCCTCAGGTGGCCAACCTTGGGTGTGTGTGTGCTAGAATCTTCTTATAAGGACATCTGCCATGTTGGATCAGGTCCACTGTAAGGACCCTATTTTACCTTTCTTACCTATTTGGATACCTATTCTCCATATATATTCTTACCTCAGGCACTTGCGGTTAGGACTTCGACTTATGAACTTGGGAAGACCTGTTCCAGCCCTTAACATTTAACCAGTGATACTTCATATACATAAACAGCTCAGGGGATGTGGCATGCTCTTGAAAGCAATGACTTTTCTCTGCCTTGCCCTTTTTATTTCCTCTATTAACTGGAAAATAACAATTTGCCATAATGAGTTGCTCACAGTCAAAGTACACCAAATCCATCACCACTGCTTCTATTTTTTGCAAATGATTAAATATCACTTTCTTTCCATTTATAGCATAATCTAAGTGACAGCCGATCCATCAGTTGATCTGCTGATGTTTAACTACAGCATTTTGCATTCATTATTCCTGCTTAGATCATTCTTTCAAAAAGAGGAATAACTTGATTCTGCCTCTTGACAGCAGGGAAATTAAATGGTGAGCCATAAAGAGGAGGGTTTCTCTGAAAAACAAAACACCAACTGCAGAGCTATCAAATCAAGCCAGAACTGTGTCACCCCAAACTAAGATATACAAAGACTTGTTACTGGAATATCCTCTTATTTCAGAAAGTTGAGAAGTCTTCTAACTTCAAATGCAACTTGAAAAATGGCATCACCACTCCGGGAAGCAATTTGGCAACATAGAAAGTCAAAGATACAAATATTTTTTTTTCCTGTTCTATTTTGCTTTTTGTTTCCAGCTTCTTTTTTTTTTATTGGTTGTTCACAACATTACAAAGCTCTTGACATATCATATTTCATACATTAGATTGAAGTGGGTTATGAACCCCCAATTTAACCCCAAATGCAGATTGCAGAATCACGTCGGTTACACATCCACAATTTTACATAATGCCCTATTAGTAATTGTTGTATTCTGCTACCTTTCCTATCCCCTACTATCCCCCTCCCCTCCCCTCCCATCTTCTCTCTCTACCCCATCTACTGTAATTCATTTCTCTCCTTGTTTATTTTCCCATTCCCCTCACAACCTCTTATATGTAATTTTGTATAGCAATGAGGGTCTCCCTTCATTTCCATGCAATTTCCCTTTCTCTCCCTCTCCCTCCCATCTCATGTCTCTGTTTAATGTTAATCTTTTCTTCCTGCTCTTCCTCCCTGCTCTGTTCATAGTTGCTCTCATTATATCAAAGAAGACATTTGGTATTTATTTTTTAGGGATTGGCTAGCTTCACTAAGCATAATCTGCTCTAGTGCCATCCATTTCCCTGCAAATTCTATGATTTTGTCATTTTTTATTGCTGCATAGTACTCCATTGTGTATAGATGCCACATTTTTTTATCCATTCATCTATTGAAGGGCATCTGGGTTGGTTCCACAGTCTAGCTATTGTGAATTGTGCTGCTATGAACATCGATGTGGCAGTATCCCTGTAGCGTGCTCTTTCAAGGTCTTCAGGGAATAGTCCGAGAAGGGCGATAGCAGGGTCAAATGGTGGTTCCATTCCCAGCTTTCCCAGGAATCTCCAAACTGCTTTCCAAATTGGCTGCACCAATTTGCACTCCCACCAGCAATGTACAAGTGTACCCTTTTCTCCACATCCTCGCCAGCACTTGTTGTTGTTTGACTTCATAGTGGCTGCCAATCTTACTGGAGTGAGATGGTATCTTAGGGTGGTTTTGATTTGCATTTCTCTGACTGCTAGAGATGATGAGCATTTTTTCATGTACTTGTTGATTGATTGTATATCCTCCTCTGAGAAGTGTCTGTTCAGGTCCTTGGCCCATTTGTTGATTGGGTTATTTGTTATCTTATTGTCTAATTTTATGAGTTCTTTGTATACTCCGGATATTAGGGCTCTATCTGAAGTGTGAGGAGTAAAAATTTGTTCCCAGGATGTAGGCTCCCTATTTACCTCTCTTATTGTTTTTCTTGCTGAGAAAAAACTTTTTAGTTTAAGTAAGTCCCATTTGTTGATTCTTGTTATTAACTCTTGTGCTATGGGTGTCCTATTAAGGAATTTGGAGCCCGACCCCACAATATGTAGATCGGAGCCAACTTTTTCTTCTATCAGAAGCAGAGTTTCTGATTTGATATCAAGCTCCTTGATCCATTTTGAGTTAACTTTTGTGCATGGCGAGAGAAAGGGATTCAGTTTCATTTTGTTGCATATGGATTTCCAGTTTTCCCAACACCATTTGTTGAAGATGCTATCCTTCCTCCATTGCATGTTTTAGCCCCTTTATCAAATATAAGATAGTTGTAACTTTGTGGATTAGTCTCTGTGTCCTCTATTCTATACCATTGGTCCACCCGCCTGTTTTGGTACCAGTACCATGCTGTTTTTGTCACTATTGCTCTGTAATATAGTTTGAAATCTGGTATCGCTATACCGCCTGATTCACACTTCCTGCTTAGAATTGCTTTTGCTATTCTGGGTCTTTTATTTTTCCATATGAATTTCATGATTGCTTTATCTATTTCTACAAGAAATGCCGTTGAGATTTTGATTGGCATTGCATTAAACCTGTAGAGAACTTTTGGTAATATCGCCATTTTGATGATGTTAGTTCTGCCTATCCATGAACAGGGTATATTTTTCCATCTTCTAAGATCTTCTTCTACTTCTCTCTTTAGGGTTCTGTAGTTTTCATTGTATAAATCTTTCACCTCTTTTGTTAGGTTGATTCCCAAGTATTTTATTTTTTTTGAGGACATTGTGAATGGAATGTTTTTCCTCATTTCCATTTCAGAAGTTTTGTCGCTGATATACAGAAATGCCTTTGATTTATGCATGTTGATTTTATATCCTGCCACTTTGCTGAATTCACTTATTAGTTCTAGTAGTTTCTTTGTAGACCCTTTTGGGTCTTCTAGGTATAGAATCATGTCATCTGCAAATAGTGATAATTTAAGTTCTTCTTTTCCTATTTTTATGCCTTTAATTTCTTTCGTCTGTCTAATTGCTCTGGCCAGTGTTTCGAGAACTATATTGAATAGAAGTGGTGATAGAGGGCATCCCTGTCTTGTTCCAGATTTTAGAGGGAATGCCTTTAACTTTTGTCCATTTAGAATGATGCTAGCCTGAGGCTTAGCATAGATAGCTTTTACAATGTCAAGTTAAGTTCCTGTTATCCCTAGTTTTTCTAATGTTTTGAACATAAAGGGATGCTGTACTTTGTCAAATGCTTTCTCTGCGTCTATCGAGATGATCATATGGTTCTTATCTTTAAGTCTATTGATGTGGTGAATAACATTTATTGATTTCCGTATATTGAACCATCCTTGCATCCCAGGGATGAATCCTACTTGATCATGGTGCACAATTTTTTTGATGTGTTTTTGTATTCGATTCGCCAGAATTTTATTGAGGATTTTTACATCTAGGTTCATTAGAGATATTGGTCTGTAGTTTTCTTTCTTTGAGGTGTCTTTGTCTGGTTTCGGAATCAGGGTGATGTTGGCCTCATAGAATGAATTTGGAAGAGCTCCCTCTTTTTCTATTTCCTGAAATAACTTGAAAAGTATTGGTATTAATTCTTCTTTAAAGGTTTTGTAAAACTCCGCTGTATACCCATCCGGTCCTGGGCTTTTCTTGGTTGGTAGTCTTTTGATGGCTTCTTCAGTTTCATCCATTGATATTGGTCTGTTCAAATTGTGTGTATCCTCCTAACTCAGTCTGGGCAAATCATATGACTTAAGAAATTTATCGATGTCTTCACTATCTTCTATTTTATTGGAGTATAAGGATTCAAAATAATTTCTGATTATCTTCTGTATTTCTGAAGTGTCTGTTGTGATATTGCCTTTTTCATCCCATATGCTAGTAATTTGAGTTCTCTCTCTTCTTCTCTTCATTAGCATGGCTAAAGGTCTGTCGATCTTATTTATTTTTTCGAAGAACCAACTTTTAGTTTTGTTAATTTTTTCAATAGTTTCTTTTGTTTCAGTTTCATTGATTTCCGCTCTGATTGTAATTATTTCTTGCCTTCTGCTACATTTGCTGTTGTTTTGCTCTTCCTTTTCTAGGATTTTGAGATGAAGTATGAGCTCATTTATTTGCTGGTTTTTTCTTTTTTTGAGGAATGACCACCAGGCGATGAATTTTCCTCTTAAAAATGCTTTCATTGTGTCCCATAGATTCCGATATATTGTGTCTGTATTTTCATTTATCTCTAAGAATATTTTGATTTCCTCCTTTATGTCTTCTGTAACCCATTGATCATTCAGTAACATATTGTTCATTTTCCATGTGATGTAGGATTTTTCCTTCTTTCTTTTATCATTGATTTCCAGTTTCATTCCATTATGATCAGATAAAATGCATGGTATTATCTCCACCCCTTTATATTTACTGAGGGTTGCCCTATGGCATAATATATGGTCTATTTTTGAGAAGGATCCATGTGCTGCTGAGAAAAAAGTATATCCATTTGATGATGGTTGATATATTCTATATATGTCAGTTAAGTCTAGGTTGTTGATTGTGATATTGAGTTCTATAGTTTCTTTATTCAACTTTTGTTTGGAGGATCTGTCCAATGGTGAGAGAGGTGTGTTGAAGTCACCCATAATTATTGTGTTGTGGTCTATTTGATTCTTGAACTTGAGGAGAATTTGTTTTATGAATGTCGCAGCACCATTATTTGGTGCATAAATATTGATAATTGTTATCTCTTGTTGGTGAATGGTTCCTTTTAACAGTATATAATGTCCTTCTTTATCCCTTTTGATTAACTTAGTCTTGAAGTCGATTTTATTCAATATGAGTATGGCCACCCCTGCTTGCTTACGAGGACTGTGTCAGTGGTATATTTTTTCCCATCCTTTCACCTTCAGCCTGTGTATGTCTTTTCCAGTCAGATGTGTCTCCTGAAGGCAGCATATTGTTGGATTTGTTTTTTTAATCCATGATACCAGCCTATGTCACTTTATTGGAGAGTTTAAGGCATTAACATTCAGAGTTACTATTGATATATGGTTTGTACTTCCATCCATGTTTGATTATTCATCCTTTTTAAAAAAAAATTTAGATTGTTTCTCCATGATTATCTTTCCCCTCGCCCTCTGTCTTTACTGAGGCACTTCCCACTGATGGTTTTCGTTATTGTTTTTCATTTCTTCCTCGTGTAGTGTTTTGCTCAAAATGCTTTGCAATGCTGGTTTTCTGGCTGCAAATTCTTTTAACTTTTGTTTATCATGAAAGATTTTTATTTCGTTGTCATACCTGAAGCTTAATTTTGCTGGATACAGAATTCTTGGTTGGCATCCATTGTCTTTCAGTGTTTGAAATACAATGTTCCATGACCTTCTTGCTTTCAGTGTCTGTGATGAAAAATCCGTTGTTAACCTTATTGGTTTACCCCTGAATGTAATCTGTCTCCTTTCTCTTGTAGCTTTTAATATTTTCTCTTTGTTCTGTATATTGGATATCTTCATAACAATGTGTCTTGGTGTTGGTCTACTGTGATTTGTGTGCTCGGTGTCCTGTATGCATCTTCAATTTGTATATCTGTTTCCTTTTTTATTTCTGGAAAGTTTTCTGTAATTATATCATTCAGCAGGTTACTCATTCCCTTGGTTTGAATCTCTGTACCTTCTTCTATCCCGATGACTCGTAAGTTTGTTTTTTTTATGTGATCCCATAACTCTTGGATGTTTTTCTTGTGATTTTTTACCAGCCTTTCTGAGTTGGCTAGACTCTTTTCAAGATGATATATTTTGTCTTCATTATCTGACGTTCTGGCTTCTACTTGCTCCACTCTGTTAGTGATACTCTCAATTGAGTTTTTAATTTGGTTTATCGTTTCCTTCATTTCTAGAATTATTGTTTGATTATTTTTTATAATCTCTATCTCCTGATAAAGATGCTTAACTTCTTCTTTTATCTGTTTATGTAATTCATTCTCAATGTGTTCTTTCGCTGCTTGAATTTGCTGTCTTGTATCCTCTTTAAGGTTCCATTCCATCTGTCTAAGGTGTTCCTTGAGTTCTTTATATGACCATTTTTCTGATGACTCTAGGTCCTCCTGAATATTTAGGCTGTCCTGCATTGTTTGTACTCCTTTTCTTCCTTGCTTTCTGAAGCTGCTCATGTTACTTCTTGTTCTGTTTGACTGCTGAGTTACTGTTTACTCCTATAAATTTATTTGATGCTTGGGAGGAAAGGTATTAGAAGGGAAGGGAAGAAGTCACTAAAGAGAATGAGAATAAGCAGGTAGAATTCAAGGAAGGGGGATAAGATAATTGAAAAGAAATGAAAATACAAAAGAAGAAAAAAATAGGAAATAAAAAAACAAAAAAAAATTTAAAAAAATTAAAATTAAAATTAGAAAAAAAAAATTTAAAAATTGTCAAAAAATTTTAAAAAAACAACAAGAAAGAAAAAATGAAAATGAAAGAAAAACCCAAATCAAAAAAAGAGAAAAGAAAAAAAGAAAAAAAAAAACCTAATAAATGCAGTCTTAGAGTTTGATTAACTTTTCTTCCAGTAGGTGGCGCTGTGCCCACCAGGCCAAGTTACTCCTGTCAATATGCGGGAACCAATCACTGTGTAGCAGCTCCTCCCAGACTGGGGGAGTCTCCAATCCTGAGTGCCTAGGGCCTCCTCTTTTGTCTAGTCACTTCCCACTTTTCCTCTAGCCAGGCCCCTCTCACGGGTGCCACTCACCACAATACTGGCTACACATCAGGTCTGCTGCTCCCAGGAGCCCTGTTTTCATGAACGACTGGGCACACTCTTCCAGTTTGCCATTCCCTCAGACCCTAAGTTTGTAGAGCTTGGGGCTGAGAATCCTCAGCGAATTTTACTTGCCCTCCGGTAGCCACGCCCCCGGTAGCTGGTGCAAGAGACCTCAGCTGTCAGCCCTGGTGGGAGCGGTAGTTCGCGCCGTGGGTCCTGCGCCACCTCTGATTCCCTCGGGCTGGCTCACGGGAGAGCTGGGAGGGGCCCTTAAGGTTTCCCCGATGTGTGGAGAGGGAAGGCTAGGGAATTACACACCTGTAGCCGCAGGTTTCAATGAAGTTATCTCCTCCGCCGCAGTCTGATGACGTCAGTTCTCTGCCATGGTGGTGTCTCTTGCAAATGGTGACAGTTCGTTTCCCATTGCCGGGCGACCAATGCAATGGGTGGGTCCTTACTGTCTCTCCTAAGCCCCGTTTCAAACCTGTGGCCACTACCTATGAAGGCTCGGTAGGCATTTACCTCCGTAGGATGAGAAGGGCTGACCAGTTGTTTCAGCTGGATGGATTAGTGCTGAGTCACAGCTGTTTTTCTGCGGGAAGCAGGCAAACGGGAGCTTGAATTCAGCCGATCCGGGCTCAGTGTGTGTGTTCTGAGAGGCCCAGACTGTTCACCCCAGATCCACGTCAGCTCAGCATTGCCTAGTGATCCTGAGCAAACAGATTTAGGTTGTTTACGACTCCCTATGCCTGCACAGCTGAAGAGGTCAGGGACTTGATCTCTCTGCGCCCACCGCCATGTTGGAATCCAAAGATACAAATATTGAAGGATGCAGTGATTCTACGATTGTGTGTGGACTCCAAAGGTCTAGGACCACTTTTTCAACTGCACTCTATGACACTGTTCAGATTCTTTTTGGATTCATGTGGGATGGGCAAATTATACCATTGTCTTTGGTGAGGCCGATGGATACACCCACAGTCTGGATGTCCAGGTGTTCTGTGCATTCCACTGAACATCTCTTGGGTCCATTGCATCAACAGGATAGGATACTGGGGGCCTTGACAGATCCCTGGGCTCCAGAGAGTGTGAAGACTCAGGGATGCACTTTGCAGAATTGATCGGTATCCATTACTCACAGGTGTGCAAAGCATCCTTTTTGGGTTGGACAGCACATTGCTGCGTCTGTTCCAAGGAGGGAACACAACATCTACTAGGCTTCTTTGTGCTTCAGAGAAAACACCCTTTGCACTCAGGGATATTACTCTGGCACACAGGACCATGTGACATGCCTAGCTGCTGGCCATGAGCAGGGCAATGACAGAAAAGGGCTCCACAGTCATGCAGCACTTGTTGCAATCCACTCCCGTGGTTGAGCTAAACACCCCTGAGGACAGTAGTGTAAGGGATGTCAGTGGGAACGAAGATGCCACATGAAACTTATGAAAATCCCCATAGGAGAATTGCAAGACAAGCACTGGGCTTCTGAGGTCCAAGCAATGTATTACACTTTTTAAAGAAGCAGCTCTTGCTGGGTCCTGGTAGATATGGAACAATATACCCCCAGAAACAAGGGGCCATGTTCATGGACATTCCCATGATGGGAGCATTCTGTTAGAACTGCAGAATCTTCACGGCAGAAGGGCCCAGCAATACTCCTTTCTCTAAAACAAGAAAAAGACTTATCTGGGCCTCATCTTAGCAGGACAGAGACACTGAATATGTGGCAGGAGCAGAAGCCCTTGACCCTCATGGGACCCAGTGGCTTTGTATCAGCCCCCGTCCCCAGCTTCTTCACATGACCCTATCAGGGTGTATAGTGGGTGTCTCATGGAACTACAAGTTGCAGCTGTCACCAGGGCACTGTGGGTCCCTTGTGTTCATAGGCCAGCAGAACTTCAAAGAAGGTACTTGACCTTGATTGACAAGAACAGGCAAGGTTGCTTCTACCAGTGAGAGGAGGGAGAAGTATGTGTAGGGTCCAGGTGAGACATCTCTTTTAGTGCCTTGTTGCATTTTAACAGAACAGTGCCACTGTAACTCAGACCTGACCATGCTTAGACCCTTCAGGAATGCAGGCTCACCTCTTGCCACAAGGCATGCTACTGAGATAGCACTGAAGGTGAGGGACAGTTGGAATGCAGAGTGGAAGAGGAAGCCTTGAGATCTATATGAATATGGGATGCCCTTGGTTCACTAGTCTCAGAAGAACAGAATCGTGAGAGCCACAGAGTGGTGGCTTCCTGGGCAGGTATGCCTGGCAGATCTGTGTGGCCTGGAAGCACTGGGCTCTGATTGGCTGCTTGGCCACTGTCTTCTCTGTTCCACTCCATACATTTACAGAAACCATACTTCCTGAACCTGCTCCCAGACTATGCCAAGCAAGGCCCTGTGCTAAGGCAGGCCTTCCCACTTCCTAGGAGTCACTGAGCAGGGACTGTGGCTTGACCACACTGCCATATAGTCCCCTGCCCTGCCTCCTGCCCTTTTCTAGGTATCAGTCCTGCACTCCTTCCTGAAGACTCTCTCCATTCTCTCTGGTACTCCTGCTATCCCTTTTATCCTCCACTGGTATTTCTCCCCCTAAATCTTTTATAGTTCTAAGGCATTCTCTCTTGGTTGTTACTTCTGGGGAAAGTCTGTACTAACACATCTTCTTAGCACTTTCCAGGCTCACTCTGACATTTAAGTGAAGTAATAAAACCCATGTAGAGTTTATACTCAATTCATCAGGAACTACACAGAGGGGAGTGAATATATATATATGCATGGTGGTCAGAAAGAGTAGTACTCTCCAACATTTAAAAAGCAGTTATTCTGGGCTAGCATTAAGCACTCTGCATAACCATTTCACTTAATGCTCACATTCTGCCTTAGGATGAAGTGATCATAATATCATCCTCCATCTGAAAGCCATACTAGGTCAGGCATGGTTTAGACAACTTCTCAATGTCACACAGCTAATAAAACTAGAGGTAAGAACAAACTCTTCTTGCTATAGTCTTACAGATTACTATTAAAAAATAAATCTTATTTCATCCCCAACCCAATAGTTGGCACTTGAACTTTTAATAATAACTGTGAGTATTTTATTTGGCTTTGCCTGGCTTCTCATTTTTTTTTTCAGCAATTATTTCATTTCTTTTTTGAGCCAAAGAATTCTGACCTCTTTGATGATGGTCCATGTCATGTGACCATCACACATGGCTCTTGATGGCATCTTAACACACAGACCAACCCTGGAGCTTATTACTGTATAAATAATACATGTACCCAATGACTGTTACTTTCATTCACGTCATGGCAAAGATACAATGGCTACTCTTTTTCTTCTCAGAGGCTGAGTACACAGCAGTTGGCAACACAATCAGATCTTCATTCAATTATGTCTCCCCTGAGATTCACATTCTTGAGTTGCTGCCTGTCCCCAAGGATAGCCCTGGAGATCCTCCAGTGTGGCATCTGGAAAACAAGGTTCTCAGGGGACTGGTGTCAGTCCGCTCACCCTTCACTCACCGCAGTCACCCTGACAGCCTGGGTCATATCCTTGCTTTGCTCTTTGTTGGATCTGGACTAGGGCCAGAACTGCTGGCTTGGGGAGGGGCTGCAGCTGCATTCTGACCATTCTCTGCAGGTTTCTGGTTGCCCAGAAACCTCTTTTTAAACCTCTCAGGAGGTTTAATCCTCTCAGGAGGTCCAGACTCCCCCAGGGTCCATGTGGCTTGAGCATCATTAACTCTCAGGAGGCAGCTGGGTGGATCAGGGGGAAAAAGGCATTGGAGTAGGGTGGGGAGAGCAGTCCAGTGTCCCTTGCCTGATTCTGCCTTGAAATAACAACAGTGGCAGGGATGTCGGAGGAGAACTCATGTTTGCTTTCCTCACTTGACAATGCAAGCATACTAGGAAACCAGACAGCACAGAAAGAGCATCCACTGAAGACCTTCTACATGCCTGTGTCCCCGTCCCCTTCCCTGACATATCAGTCAACAGGTCTAATATGGAATATATATCTTACTTTTTTTCCTGTTTAAAAATGTAACTACAGCTGGGCTCTGTGGAACATGCCTGTAATACCAGAGGCTTGGGAGGCTGAAGCAGGAGTGCAAGTTCAAAGCCAGCCTCAGCAAAGGTGGGGCTCTAAGCAACTCAGTGAGACCCAGTCTCTAAATAAATTAAATAATAGGGTTGGGGATGTGTGCAACTCACTGGCTGAGTGCCCCTGAGTTCAATCCCCAGGACCAAAAAAAAAAAAAAAAAAAAAAAGTAACTGCAAATCTTTCCATACTAAGTCACAGGAGATTTCATCTCTCTCGTCAGCAGTACTGAAGACCAGAGCAAGGTGGAACCTACATTTGGGTTTGACAAGTGCCTGACCACTGCCCCTCAGAGACTCAGAACAAGGGAAGAGGCGTGCTCATCTCCACATCGCTGTGTCCTGGGCAGAATTCTCCAAGGCTGCCACTCCTAGCAGAAATGATGGGGGTGCTAAATGAGTTCCTCTCCTGGAGGAGCAGATTCCTACTGAGAAGCCTCCCTGTCCCCTCCACCTCTTCTCCCCCTCCCCCCACCGCAGGGACACCTGGGTACCAGAAGATGTGCTCACATTCTCCTCCTTCCTGGTGGTTTCTCTCCACCTGCTCCCAGTATCCGGCGCGGGGCCTGGGCCGCTGTGAAGAAGGTGGTCCGCCAGGAGAAGGGTGGATTCCGGAAACAGAGCAGGACAAGATTGTTATTGGCATCCCCAGAGCTGATGGGGATGGAGCTGGTGGTGATCGGGCGGGATCCAGCAGGAGCTGGCGGGAGAGGGAAGAGGGCTGGATCCCTGCACAGGTGGGCAGGTGCCACGGGGGCGCTCTGGGGAAGTTATGCCAGTTCTGTAGTGATTTGCTGCTCAGCCCGAGGCGCCGCGGGAGGACCAGCGCAGGCACATCTGGGACTCCTGGGAAGCAGTGACCTGGGCGGGCTGTCAGGCGGGTCTGGGGCAGCTCTCTGAGCGCGGGCGGGAGGTGTCCAGCGCAGGCTCCCAGCTCCGCTGTGCGCTTCCCGGCTAAGGGAACGCAGGAGCGGCTGGGTGGCGCGGGCCAGGCGTTTGGAAGCTCTCCTGGGACCTTCAGCTGGAAGGGACTGGAAGGGACCTGCTACGGATTTGTCTGGGCTGCAAGAGAGGGCGCTGTTGGCACCTGAGCACCACACTTTCCTTGGATGAGTGGCTCCTGTAAGGATTTCTTAGGTGCATGGGGCAAGCTCAGCTGGTCCAAGGTCTCCAGAGAGTCGCTGGAGCTCATGAAAAGTTGTGACTATGAAAAGTTCAGCAGATGGTCTCCGGGGAACTGGATCCAGGGTCACACTTGCTACCCTCCAATCAGCAAAATTGTGATACTAGGAATGAGAAGAGCCTGACTCCTAGATCATCTTCCCTTCAGCCCTGGGTGCCCCAGCTCAGTCACCCTTCTGTGTGGAAGATGAAGTCAATCTTTGCACTCCATCCCTACAACCATGCTCCATTTGTGGGCTGGCGATGCAGGACCAAGGAGCTCAGTGTAGTTCTAAGAGCCACCCAGCAACTTGCATTTGTAGTACATCTGCCTTGACTGCACTCTGGGGCTTCCCCACAGGCAGCTGAGCTGGATTCCAGATGGGCTTTAGGGTGCAGGTGGAGATTGCAGGGCTCAGTGGTGCTGTTGTCTGCCCAGGCAGGTGCCAGTCTGGTTAACAGAACCATCTTTCCCAGGCCCTGGTCCTGCAGGCCTTTCATGTCATCCGTGGGAATGTACAGGTTCTTGGTGTGTAGAGACTTCTGAGGGCAAACCTAGTACAGTGACTGGAGCTTTCTCTGGGAACAGTATTACTGGCACAGAATCAGGCTGTCTTTAGTAAGTGCAGGGACACCTAGGGTGGTTCCCTGGGCTCAGTGGCCACAGGGTCACAGGACAAGTACAGAATCATGGCTTCAACTTCTGAGACTCAGTGCTGTAGGCCTAGGGTGCCATTTCCTGCCTTATCTCTCCTTTCAGGGCTTCTGGGTGGAGAACCACTTCTACCCCCCTTCCTGACTAAAATAGTTGAAGCCCGGCTATAAGCTGGCAGGGAAGGAAATTGCCAAGTGAAATTGAAAAGTTGCTTCTGCTTTCTAAAAGCATTAGACACAGCTTGGAATCCCCTGGGAACCCACTATCCTTGAGATTGAAGGTTTTCAGAGAGAAGAGGTAGACCCATCTGCCACAGTCTGGCTGCAGCAAAATAGCCGGGGGGGGGGGTGGGGGTGACAAACAACTTGTGTAGATTGATACAGCAGGAGTAGGAGCCATTTATTGTAGGACAGGAGCAGTATTTATACATTCCACACAGCTTATCTTAATCAGCATAAACTAGATACATCAGTCAACCAATAAGAAATCTCCACACTTAATGGCTCACTGGCCTTACTTCACAAACCACTCCCTCTGGCATTTTGCCAGGCGCCATCCAGACTTGTTTACAGACCCTAACACCCAGCTTTTCACAAACATGCTCTCTGCTACTTAAAAGCAGGGCCTCATTTCCCTCTAGAACTTTAAATTTGCATAAGTAGGGCATTTTTCTTCTTTTATGGTAATTTGAAAAAGCAAAACTGATGTCCAGAAGCAGACAGAATAACCAGATGAGGGAATGGTAGATGGAAAAATTTTTAGAGGGATGGTCCTGAAGGCAGGAGGAGGTTTCCAGGCAGGCAGGAGAAGACAAGTTAGGCTATGACCAGCTCGGCATGGTGGAGGATGGTTAGTTCAGGTGGCAGAAAGAGGGAGGTGGAGAGTTGGGATAAGATGCAGAGACCCCATGTGGACCCTGATGGATCATTTGTGGCTGCTGCTCCCAATAGCCATCCTTCCCTTTCTTCCTCAGTAATAGAGACATTTTTCAGCTCTGCTAAATAATGACCATATTTTCTTGCTTTTGTTTTCCTTTAGTTAGTTGTACCTTGTGAGTAACTTACGATATATAAAAAATATAAGTGCTTAAAATTTTCCTTGAAGTGTTCCTAATAGCAGTGGTAGGGCTTCTTATTTCATATTGGTGGTATGTGGATATAATGGTTTGAGCTCCAGTGTCTGTCTTAGACCATGAGCTGACTTAGGAGTGGATTTTTTTTTTCACAGTACAGTAACAGGAAGATCTGGAGGTCTAATACTAGATGTGGTACTAGTTTGGTAATACTAGTCTACCACAAACTTGTGTTCTTTAAAGCAATAACTTGGGGCTTTCCTGTGATTCACTGCTGAGCATAGTCTTTGATATACCAAGAGAAAAACAAAAATTTATGTTCTAATCTAGAGGAAATGTTGAAGATTTTTAGGCCAGGGATTAACAATGACTAGATCCACAATTTTAGGGGTTCACTTAGCTGCCATGAGAGGTCAGACATGAAGGGCTGTGGAGTGGGTACAGAGAAGTTAGTTCCGGCTCTCTAGGAAGAAGATTATAGTTGGATTAGACTGTAGTGGATGTGCTGTGGATGATGAGTGGTGATATTTGGGATGGATTTATGTGTTTTATATTTTTGGATTATCAAATTCATGGAACTTTTTTAAAAAATCAAATTTATGGAGATATAATTTTATGTATTATATCCATTTAAAAGTGTGGTTTCATGCATTTGGATAAATATATACATCTATACTGAAAATCCACCATCAAAATTAAGATTTTGAACATGTCTATCATCCCCCAAATCCCCTCATTTTCTCTTTCAGTCAGCATATACATATACTCTTGTCCCAGGCATATGCTCACTTATTCTCTGTCCATCTAAATTAGAATTTCTCCTGTAGTATCACGTAAGCAGAAGCATACAACACTTGTGTCTAGTTTCTTTTACTCTGCAAATGCTTTGAGACTTCACATAATGCTTTGTGTCATTATGTGAATCAGAAGCTCAGCTCTTTTATAAAGCTGTGCAGAATTTTGTTTTGGGAGTACATTTACCACCATTTGTTTATCCTGTCACATGCTGACACTCATTTGGCTAGTTTCCAGGTTTTGGTTATTATGAGCAAAGCTGCTACAAAATATTCATGTGCCAAGTTTTGCATTTTTCATCTCTTCTTGGTAAGCCCCCAGCACTGCTATTGGACCATCTGGTAACTAGTGAGCTAAGCTGATAGGAAGTTGCCAAAGTGTCTTCTTGTGTTTGTGCCATTTTACCTTCCGTAAAAGGATGCATGGGATTTCCCAGGTGCTGGCCCTCTTCGCCTGCTCTGTGTTATCAGTCTTTTAAATTCTCTTCTTCATTCACAGAACCCTAGTTGTGTTCCTCTGCTATTGTATAGCATCTAGAGACAAAAGCAAAACCGCCCCAGCAGACCCAGTGGACACTTGACTGGTGGGTCCAATGAGGTGTGGGCGGAAGTTAGTGGGTGGGACTTCCAGAAACTCTTCCCCAGAGGCGGCTTCCACTGGCCAAGATGGCGCCCTGAGAGTGCAGGAGGGCTGCCCTTCCCAGGCCCAGGGTCTGCCTGGTGTGCCCACATCCAGGCCACACCCGCTCCGTGGCTCCCTGGGCTTCTGGCCTGATGCTGGAGATGTCTCAGCAGGTCTTCATTCTTCGCTGCCTTCTCTGGGGTTGGGGAGTGAAGCCTTTGGGGCTCAGGCCAGCCTGGCCCAAACCAGAACCACTCTCAGGTTTTGTGTGGGTCCTGGTGTCTCAGCCACAGGGGTGCCAGGCCTGAATGGGGCATGCATTCACCCTTTTATCGCAGTTCCCGCAGCAGGAAGAGGGCTGGGGGTTTGAAGGGAGAGGAGGCCCTGGGCCTTGGCTACCCAGAGAACAAACACTGTGACCCTGCAGAAAGGGCCCTTTATGGACACCACGGTTGACATTTAGGCAGCACCTCAAACTCATTTGTAACTTGGTAACTTTTCTCAGGGTTAATTATCTGTGGCTCTTTCAGAGTCATTACTGGCAGTTCCTAAAGGACTTTGACATTTCAAAGCCAATGGGGGTCAGAATTTATATTGCTCATTTGTAAACTGTTTGTTGAATTAAATCAATATTCAGGGGTGCCATTAATTATAGTCGTCGTAGTCTTCTTTTTTTTTTCCCCTTTCCATCCACTGTAGTGTTTGAACACCAGGAGGTTACTATCAGCATAAACACTTTCTCCCAAGACCTTATCAGTCTGGGAGCTGCCATATAATAATTGCAGAAACCTTCTGCCTCCAAAAGGAAATTACTAGGAATCAAGTTAGTCTTTACTTGCAAAGCCAAGAGTTTCCCAATATAACATACTAGTTACAGGCCTTTATCATGTAAAAAAATGTGTCTTGAGACCTATGATAATCTCAAAATATTCAGGATGAACCTTTAAGTTACTTGCAAATGGAAACCAAAAGCCTACATCAGGAGTGAAAAACTCCACTTGAGCTGACCTTCATTACAGTTTCTATTTTATATTAAGGTAGAAATATATTCCCACAGCATGAAGGGAAAATCATCATACTGCCCTTTTTATGAGTGGCAAACTCCTCCTTAATCCTCAAGGTTTAATGCAAGTGTGATTTCATATATGAAGTATTCCTTAAAATTTGTCTAGGGCATTAATTGATCCAGCTCACTGTCTTTATAACACTTTGGAATTTATTCATTATAACACTTAATTGTACAGCATTTTCATCATGTTTAAGAACTGTTTCTAAGGAAAATCTTGGTCCTGTCTGTAGGGACTTCTGATTCCACCTTTCTGTAGAGGTTGAAGAGATTGTTTCTTAAGTTGAGAATCTTATCTATCTTCTCTAGTTTCCTAATTGAGATATGTTGGTAGTTAAACTAGAGACCTGGAATACATATATGCACCATTGAGAGGTTATGTCATTGATGATTTGTAAACCCTATGTATAATTTCAATTGAATACAAATCTAGAAGGGCATGGCTTTCCTCTGAATATTCAGGAATCCTGTCTGTGAATTGAAGGACTAACTCTTTCTTTGAGATAGTCTTCAAGCTGAGTAGTAACAAAGACTAAGATTTCTTCAGAACCCTGTTTCTTTCCCACTTATTTCTACCACTTTATACGTCTTGCTCACTATTTCAGAGTTCCAAAGACATCAGTTGCTTCCTTGAAAACCAGACTTATTTTCATCTCACCTTTTTCTTCTTTGTTAAATCAGGCTAAAAGTCTGTCAATTTAGATGTTCCGGGCTGACCTCTTCCCATTTCTCACATCTCAACTTGTGTCCCGGGCAGTCTTCTCTGACCATTCTAAGACATCCCTACCCCAGTTTCTTCCTGCCCCATTATTGAGTGTAAGGAGCACCATGTCAATCTGAAATAATCTTAGTTTTATTTTTGTAAATTTATGTATGTATCTACGCCCTCTACTAGACCATCAGTACCATGAGCTCAAAGAAGGCAGAAAACTCACTCCTGGATCTCAGTATCCAGGACACTTCCCTGGGTGCTCTTTCAAGACCTCACCTTCAGACACTAGATCCAGCAGTTGATTCATGGGTTATGGGTATACCCTGGTGCCCTATAATGGGAAATGATAAGATGGCAATTTATTTATGTGGTGGAGGTAATCCAGATGGTGACACTAATGATCCTTGTGATCCGTTGCTCATGCCTTTCAATATTCCCCTGCCCATGAGTGGAAGAGTATCTGGAAATGGCTCAAGTGGAATATGGCAATATGATGGGATATCACTTTTATTATATGTGATAATTAAAACATGGATCAACCAAGATATTCTTCAATAAGTGAATAATATAACATGATACCACTCTAAAATGGAATGTTATTCTGCAGTGAAATGAAATGAGCTATCGAGCAATGGCAAGGTGAGGAATTTAAGTGCAGATTACAGGAAGCCAGACTGTAAGGACTTTATACTATGGGGTTCCTACGTGTAAAACCCTAGAGGCAGTAAAGTAACCATCAATTGCCAAGAGTTTGTGATGGATAAGGATGAGAAGGTGAAGTACAGGAAAATTTTAGGGCAATAAAAGTGTTGCATGTTGTACTCCAATTATGGACATATAACTATTTGTTAAATGCAATTGATCTTTACAGCATATTTAAAGGAACATAATTTGGGAGGCAAGGTATCTCAGAAAGAAATACATGTTGTGTTAAGATTTCTAGCTTATTACAAATATGCAAAACGGCCTTACAGAAAGGAGGCAAAGATGTTGACCTAAATATCTTTGTAAATGAAGTCTTTAAGATTAAAGGCAAAAGGGACTTATCACAACCAATGAAGTAGACAAAGTTTCCCAGAGGAATATTTTTAAATTTCTGATATACATACATACTGGAAGTGAACAATTGAGAAAATGGGTAGCGGAGGCTGGAAGTTAAATTTCTTACGGGGTGAGAATTTATAGACAGATAAGAAAGAATAGGAGGCTAGAATGATATATATGGCAGTTGGTTAGAGTGGAAGTCACCATGGAAAACTCACATTTCACTTAACAGATACAGAACCTTGTAAGAGAAATATCTACAGACATGTATGTGCATGCATTAGTATACATACATGAGTTTCCCTGTCAACTGAGTTGGACAACCAAGATGATATACAAGAAATATGCAGCCCATGAACACACTTCACACTCAATTTTATTTTTAACACTGTTCTCCAATAAAAGGAATCAGAGGTCCTTGGGAAAATCACTAGTTCTAGGATTGGGGCAGAAAACAAAAGATGAGTCCAGAGTTTCTTGTAGCACTAGCATTAAAACAATACACACACACACACACACACACACACGCACACGCACACACACACAACTCCATTGTTGGGCATATATTTAAGGGTTACAGGACCCAGCCAAAGTGATTACCAGTTGCTAAAGCTGAAACAATTTTGGAGATAAGTTAAATAAATTAGTATGATACTATACACCAGAGCACTAAATCTCTACAAGTACATTCTGACATACATGATTTATTAAATGATAGAAAATGGACAATTATTTCATGTAGAAAATCCCAACAGAATTATGTAACTTCTCACTCTAAAGTAGGGGATCCTTCAAGTGGTGGTTGTGTATAGTGGGCTTTCTTCTCATGAGTCAGTATGGAAAGGTGGGGGAAAGAGTAACTTTGCAGAGGAGGACAAGTGCCACTTCAGCCAAGTGACCAAGGCCAGCACTTCAGTCCTAAAACCTGTGGGAACAATGAGGATGATGTGATGGCCATTGCATCTTACCTCTCTGACCAAACCTGTGACCCATGTTTAATAATTAGAGAATATCAGAAGAATTCCAGTCTCTATCCTACAAAATCCCAGAATTGTGTTCTTAACAATTACCAAGGTCCTGGACAAGAAAAGCCCAAGATGGTATTGTATCCCAGAGGAACTAAGGACATAACACATGCAATGTGGCAGGCTGGGTGGGGTTATAGAAGAGAAAACAGGTAAACATTAAGGAAATTTAAGTTAGGAACAGAGTTCAAATGAAACTAATTAATCAGTATTGGTTCATTAATTGTACTTGATACACCAGGCTAATGTAAATGTTCACAATCAGAAAAAGAGTGTGGAGGTAGGAGTGAGGGTGATACAGGGAACTCTGTGCTCTCGGATCAGTTGTTCTGTGAATCTAAATGTGTTCTAAGGGATTCTAAGAATAGCAACATTCAGTAATTCTTCAGTGTCTAGGGTAGGATGGCTGAGTTTTAGGAGAATAAATGAACATGCCCCACCACGTTATCAACTTCATGCCCACCAGTCTGCTTTCCTGACAAACCCACAGCAGTCCATGAACAAATGCTTCCATTGCTAATGGACATGTATTTTTGAGTTATTTATAGTGCATTATGGAGTAGAAGGGCATCCTTCTTAATATTTTGTCCTGATACAAACTGACCTGACATGAGAAATAAAAAAAAATCAGGGTTCAGGTGTTTGGATGCCAATTACACTCCACAGTTGATGTCAAGGGACATAAATAGCCTAGATAATAGCTGGCGACTACCTACTCTCTTTATCTCCTTGTCTTCCCACTTTCTTTACAACACTGTAATGCATGGTTTTGCAGGTTTACCTGCCATTACCAACAGTATCCATAGTACAGGGTTGGGAACCACAGAAAGAACGTGTGTTTGTTTTTAGAGATATCAGCAGCACATAAATGAAAGCACATTTTATGTCTCTAGGAGTTAATTCTCTTCATTGTCTTGGAATCATAAAATTTCAGGTCTGAGATGCTCTAGGAGACAGCTGAGCCCCACTTTTATTTGCAGATGTAGACCTGAAATTCAGTGGTAATGCATTTAATTAAGGCTGATAATAGTCCTGAATACTCTTAATTCTCTGTAATGACAAATGTGATCATGAAGAACAAGGATACAACATGAGTCTGCCAGTAGACAGCCCACAATTCCTCAGCTTCTTCCACTGGCTTACTCTGCCCTCATGGTTACAAGGTAGGCACCATCGTCCCAAATTGACCCTGACATTCAGAGCAAGTAGAAGTGTGGAAGGGGTGTCACCAGTGACATTTTTCCCATTTATATTGAGAGCGCGTATCTGTACCACAGGCACCTGACAAACATCTTGTTTAATTGCTGGGAGCCAAGCACTGGGGCAAACACAGTTTCAGCTGAGCCAGAAGAAACTGGATTTAGCTCTGCCAAGCTTTGCAGTGCAAATGGGAAGGAAAGTCAAGACTGGCTACAGTGTTAGATGAGAAAGTGACTTCCACAGAGGTCTGAATGAAAGGCCATGTGGCTGGAGCTTGGAGAAGGGACAACCCCAGAGGCCAGGCACACAGGGAGGCAGACACCGCTCACATAGGGCATCAGCCTTGCCCAAGGGTATTTTAGCCTTAAGCAGAGGAATTGTTATTTTGAAGAGATGATAACAGGAATGTAGAAAGAGGGCAGATAGAGGATGAGAGATGATCTGGAGGCTGTTGAAGTAGAGAGAGAGCACCCTGGGACTGTGGCCCCACTGGTGGGAGGTGTGTGGTGATGGCAGAGGAGGAGAGGAGTGGGAGGGATTCAGTATCCACCTGGAGGTAAAATACCAAGGCTCTGGTGACCGAGGAGCTATAGGGGGTTCTAGAGTAAATTCCAAGAACCTGTCTGGAGCACCTGGTTGGATGCAGTTGTGCAGATCGACATGCAGAAAGAGCAAAACTTATTGGTGGAACAGTTAAAGGATGGCTCTTGAATCTGGGGCCTGCTATGTTTAAAATGCCTGAAAAATATCTAGGTGGAGTTCTCATAGAGATGAAGATACCTGAGTCTAGAGCTCAGAGGGGAGGCCTTGGCTGGAGACATAGAAATGAGTGTTGCTGACAGGGAGGTGCTAATCCAAGGCTTCAGAGACATTTAGGATGCTTTCACCAACCTTGAACTTAGTCTCCATTCCTAATGTCTGCATTTCAAAGACTCAAGAGAATATAATTCATGTTCATTCTGTACGGATTCAGACTCTTCCAAAGACATAGAACTGAAAGATTTCTTCAGTTTAACAATGATGTAAAGACGTTAGGGAGAATTGCAGGAGAATAAATTGCAGGGATGAGCAAGATTAAATGCTAGAGCTCCACTAGTGGGAGTGAATTTCAGAAAGATATTTTTTTATGATGAAATCTAAGCTAATCCTTTCTGAAGCAGAAAATGCCCGACAAGGTGAGAACATGCAGACCTTGGCGTCCTACCACTGCTTTGTGCGAGGAAGCTGCTTTTGATAGAGCAAGTGCATATTCAGATTGAATTGGCCATTTATTTTGATCCTCCTTGCTCTTGTCACAGGCTTCAGCAGCATAGGAATGTCCTGGGCACATCACAGGAGCATAAATGCAAACAGAAAGGATGCCCCAGGCCAGAAACCCAGCCTTCCTCTGCAGCATCTGATTTTGGTGGTTGTGATGTTTGGCTAGGAAGTAGGGGGAGTTGAGGACATCCAGGGTCAGTGACAGGGGACATTGGTGGACTTGGAGGTGTGTGCTTGTGTGGATGTGAGTCAAAACTGAGGCTTTAAAAAAAATTATGATGCAATATATAATATATAAGAAAAGCATGAAGACTGATAATGGCAAACATGGTGGATAATCTACGCTCCTGGGGTGCACTGGTGCTCAGGAAGAGGCTTAAGACATAAAACATTATGAAGACAGTGCCCCCCGATGCTGTTACACCTCTTCATCCCATCTCCTTTTTGTGTCCCATCTGGTCGTCGTTACCCTGCATATGTGTGTCTGTCCTTCCTGTTAGTTTTTAGCCACTGTGATTTGTATCTGTGCATTTAGGAAGTATTTTGCAAGTTTGAAAATGTTATCAAATGTAATCATTTTTAAGTATGTAACAACTTGTGTTTATTACTAAATATTATATTTGTGTGACTCACATTGATACATGTGGTTTAAATTCATTAATTTCCCTGATAAAACTACATATTGTGACCATCTCAATTTACTTCCAGTAATTTCTTCAGAAAAGTAGTATGCAGATTTGAGCTTCTGACTGAGTTGGGAGCCTTTTGATGAAGCAGTGGAGTGTGTGTGTGTGTGGAGGGGGGAGGGAAATACCCCTGCCTCTCACTCTGAAAAGCCATTGGAGGAGGGAGAGGTGTTTACCTTAAATGACATCCTGGGACCAAGTCCCTGGACCTCACAGCAGTCTCAGCATAGCTCTCCTCACTGGCTCAGCCATCATGGTGCATGGGTCATGTACTGGTGGAGGCCAGTACATTCTTCATGGAGAGGCCCACTGAATGCAGCAGCCAGGCTTTGGTGGTCAGAGGCCTCTCCTTTCACATCAGTTGAATAGCAGCTGAGGTCTGTCTGTCTTTTATTTGGAAAATAACATAAAATAAATGCTTCAGCAGCTTACTTCTAGTAGTAAATCTCAAATAATTATTTTGTATAAGAAATTCAATGTATATTCACCTCTGAATACAACCCTTTAGCAAAAAGTATATTATTACTATATACACATATTACACACATAACTCAACATGTATTTATTACATTTTATTATAATGTAACATATGTACATACTGTATGTATATATTTCATATATAGGCACACATACACATATATCTAAGTCATGGAACAGATTAGCTTTGAGTTTCACATTCTTAGAAGAAAAAATATGATAAATGATGAAACAAGGGAAGAGGGAGAAATCTCAGGCAATCACTATTCACTGGAGAAGGTTCACATCTGCACAGAGATTCCCTTTCATGTGTCCAGGTGTCAGAATTAAAATCCCTACTTTGCATGCTTATTCATAGGCTGCTGCTTTTCTGGCACTAATTGATTTTCTTTCAAGATGATTCCAACTCACTTCATGCTTCAGAAACCCAAATCTGGTGTTCCTGATGGCCAGGCCATTGTGCCCCACACTGACAGGGCAGGAGTGAGGCTCCCCCTCTGCTCTGTGGACCCAAGGCAGCTCCTGCACCATGGGCCACCTCCAAAGTTCACTTCCCTGTAATCTTCCCTGCCTTATCTATCTTGTTCTGAAAAAAAGCTTTCCCTTCCCAGGGAGCAGGCCTTTGCCAGCCACTCAGCTGCCCAGATGGAGTTGCAAGCCTCTTTCTGTCTCCTGTGGTTAATTTATCACAGAGAATGTGGTTTGCTGGGGAATCCAAATTAGAAGTGTCCTTACAGTTGTCATTAATCACCATCTAAAAGTGCTTAAGTTTCCAGTGCTGGGAATGTCTCAAGAGTGTCTGATGACTGCAAGGATGTGATGATGTAGACAGTGTGGTGTGAAGAAATTCATCCCAGGCAGGACTGCCTGGGGAGTATTCCAAAGGCTGAGGAGCTGTTTATAGGCCCAGACTCCTGTCCCCAAGGAGCTGGAATCAGAGCCTGTGGCGGTGGAATGCAGAAATTGGTGTTGTTTTCCAACTTGCCAGATGGCGCCGGTGTGCCTTAGAGTGTGGTAAATACTGGCACATTGCATCTGATGTCCCTCTGCTCTGGCCTTAGTGGTTTTAGGGGCTCTTGTGGACCAGTGAGCTCTTAGGGTCACATAGAGGATTGACACCTCTGGTTTGGCTGAATTTACTCTGTTAGGCACTGTAAATCCTTCATATTAAGAATTTCTTCATACCCCAGAAAACCAGCATGCTGGTCATTCTAGCTACAGACTCATGTGTCCAAAGAGAGCTGGCATCTTACAGATATTTCATTCAAATCAGTAGCTATTATGCTTCCTAGGAGCCAGGCTCAGTGTAGGTTTTTGCTGCAAATGTGATTAGTATTTTGGAGTGTTGCAAACACAGGGTATTTCACCTCTCTACAACACAATCAAGAGTGGACCTGACTCTTCTCAAACCACTCAGAGGTGGTTCAGAGGAACATCTCACCAGAGGAAGTTCTGGTTGCACAGTGACACAAAAATGCTTTGTGAATGGTTTAAGGAGACAAGTCTAAAGGGCATCTATAGGAATTTTATGGAAAAAGAAGAAAAATTGAAAATAATTTGCTTTGGCAAATGGAGACACTCCCCTGCCTGGTGATGTGTAAGGAATTATCTACCCAAGAGCAAGAGCAAGTGCATAAGAGCTGGAGAGGAGGTGGTTGGGGTCTTGCAGGAGACTCAGGGAAGTCCTAAAAGACACCTTGCAAAGGGCCTGTGAGCGAGATATCTGAGGCATGCATGGGATTCGTTTTTAGAGAAATAACAATGTTCATTGTAGTGTTTTGAGCACCTCAAATATGCCAAGCCCTCTTCTCAGCACTTGATGTACATTAACTTAGTTCTTCAGCAACTTTTGAGGTCAGTATTATTATCTTCCTATTTGCATGAAAACTGGAGCTCAGCAATATCAAGTGCCTTCTCCACAACATCTCAATGCTGACCACCCTTGCAGCTGGAGTTAAAACCCAGGTTTCTTCCTCTGGACAGCTCTCTGTTCACCACTACCTCTCACATCTTCCTGCCCTCCGTTGGCATATGTGTCCAACCTCCTGGGTGGTGGGAACACCCCAAAACAACCCTCCAGAAGCAAAAGTAATATGAATATATTCTCCTGGTCTTAATTGCTCTATTTAAAATTTTTAGTTTATCTGTAGGAATGCCATCATTTCCCCAAGCAGACTGGTTTCTCGGTTCTCCTTCATTTCTCCCTTCTGTCTCTCCATGGCAGTACGATGGAATACTTGTGGACTCATACGTAGCATGTCCTCACTGCTAGCACTAGGAATTGTTCTAATGAAACTCTCACAATAATATATGGATTGGGTCCTATTATCCCCCTTTGGGGAAAAAAATAGCACAGCCTCATTATCACAGCTCAGGTGGCGCACCTGGCTTTAACACCCATCCTGTCACTTACTTGCTATTTATGGAGCCTTCTGCATGGTGTGGTTACCAGGGTGAGCTTGGGAGCTGGTGCCCCAGATTCAAATCCAGCTCTACCATGAACATTCTCCCAACCCTCTCTGTCAAGCCTCGCCAAGCCTCAGCTGTAGGACCATCAGCCAGGCTCACACTGGTGGGCTTTGGACACTGATGGGGATGTGCATTAGAGGGGGATGCTCCAGTCACCACAGTCTCAGGGACCCTGACCTTATTCTGGAGGAGGCCAATGTGCACTCTGCACTCTGTGCCCTCAGGAATCCCTGTCTGGGTACAGCGGCAATACCTGTGGAGTTTTCATGCGACACCTATTGTCTTAAACTATTTGATCAATTGGTCATATTTTAAAATTGAAAGAGCAACTCAGATGAGGGTTACAACTCTTGCTTTGTGAGAATGTTTGTAATATTTTTAGAAAATATGATAAAGATTGGATAAGAAAGAGGATTTTTTTATATAACAGAGCTGCATAATTAGGAGAAGTTATCACATTTTTCTGACTTTCTCTTTTCTCTGCCCATTCCCTTTTTGTATTTGACCTTGCTAGTGGTATTAGAAGTACAGAAACACCTGCTTTGGAATGACAGTGTGTGCTTATCTAACATTCCTGGAAAATCTATTCCATAACACAAATAAATATCCCTTCTTTTTATCCTTCTTGTTGAATGATACTACCAAATGAGATGTTAAATACAAGCTTGTGGGATGTGTTTAGTGACTAACAAAGTGAATATATGAATATATTCCTGACAAAGCATGCTGCAGAAGCTGTAATCTCTGAATTTTGACAACCTTAGGTAGAATCATTTTAATAGAATATAATATACAACCTGACTGAAATACTGTGATAAGAATTCAAAAAGTCCCTGAATGCAAAGACCCAGTGCACTGATTTAGAAGAGCAGGAATGGTCTTAATTTAAAATATTTTAGTGAACACTCTTTTTGAGAAAATATGAATAGTGAAGATGAGAACAATGTGATTATAAAGGAGAGGAGAGACCAGAACAGCGTGCAAGCTTGCAAGTGTCCTGACACTAATGCCCAGCCCAGGGAATGGGTGTCAGAACCTGGGCTGCTCCTGGGGAAACAGATGTTTCCAGATGGCCTTGGCTGGCGTTCTTCCTTAAGCGAGCTTCCTTTACAAGTCTGCTTGTGTGCACTTGAGTCTACCTAGGAATGAATCACTGGGTGAAAGTGCGTGTGCCTCTGCAGCTTGATTGGAGATTGCCAAAACTTCTTAAAGTGAGCACAGTGGGGAACTATTATTTCTTATAATCTTATCCACACACACACTTAGCTCTTTTCTAACAATCTGATAGGTATGGAATGCTCTCTCATTAAAATTGGGTTTGTCTGAATACTAGAAAGTCAAGCATTGTTTTATATGTTTATTGAACATTTGGCTTCTCCTGTGAATGATGTATTGAAAAGTCAGCCATTTCCCATTCTTCCCAAGCCCATAATCCTCATGAATGTAGGAGATTCTTGGTGTGGGGGGCCCACTGGTCAGATGGGGCCCACAGAGGATACTCAGAGAAATAATAATGCATCTATCTAGAAGTCTCAGACTCCCATCCTGATTCTCAGTCATGAGATGAAATTTATCATGAATACATCTCCCATTCCCATTTACAGTTCTACGAGGACAAGGATTAAGGGAGATGACAAGGATAAAAATGGGTGACGAGGAGGCTGGAGTTGTGCTATTTGACTTTGCCTAGGAAAATGGTCATGTCTCCCTGCATAAGTTTCCAAACTTTGAGGTTAATGAAAACTGTGTAATTTTCATTTTAACATTATCTAACTACCTTCATTTTAATTCACAATTTCAACATGTGACTCTTAAGGTATTTCCTAGCAGGTGCAGAGGGAGCCATCCAGGGACTCAGCCTCCCTTCCCCCTTCCTCACTGCCAGCCTGCAAGAGACGAGGTCAAATGCATGTTCTCAGGCGGTCTCCTTCCCTGCCTGAAGGGCAGGCCTGGTGTTGTTTTCAACTGAAAGCATATGCCTGGACTGGCCTTCATGAGGTTCACACTGTGTTGTGTTTTCCTTGCCAGAGACTGTTTCCAACTCATCCCACACCTATTCAGAAAGTGGCAGTGAGTGACACATCGCCAGAGGCCCAGACCCACATTTATTAATGTTCAGGGGGGATTTGCAAGCTGAGAAGGCATCTAGGGAGGGAAAAAAACAGACTATTTGGGGAAAGAAAGAAGTTCGTGGCTTAAATGGAAACACAAGGGGAGCTGTCCAAATCTAAAGTGTATAGAAGAAGAGCCCACAGTACTGGAAAGAAGAATGACTACTGGGGCTCTGGCAGGTTCATCAGTTGCCTCTGCATCCAGACAGAGCTGGGTTCCAGTCCTGCCCATGTGACCTTGGGTGACTCGGCCTTCTGAGTCCCTGTGTCCCACATTACCAGCTGTGAGCATTAGCTAAAATCACTTATTTTAATGATTTAGTATAATACATCGGAAGAGAGAAAATGCCCAATTAATGATCGTCATCAGATAAAAAGGCTGTTTTTGTGTGGAATTTGCTGACATCTCGAAGATCCAAGAGTGACTCCCAAGTGACTCCACCCCACACGAGCCAGATGAGAAGCAGTGCTTTTCTTTGTTGTCCACGTTTGATCAGCAAGTGTAAAGCATTAGTTGTGATTTGAGAGCTGTGGGAAGTTTCTGATGAATGGTGATGAGTTCCATTAGTATGAAAATTTCTGTATTCTCATAGACTGGCGACTTACCCAGGTTTTAACCTGCCTCATTGGACATGCATAACACATCTGAAGGTTGAGGGCCACAAGGTTCTAGACACTGTCATTTAGCTGGGCAGTGTGTGTGTGCCTCGCGTCCAGATCTCAGAGGAACTGGCAATTCTGTTCTCAGCTAATCCGTCAAGAGACATCTTGAAGTCGAAGTTCTTGTGCTTGGTTCTGAACAAGTAAAGGGTCAGCTGTGGCTCACACTGGGGCCACAGGAAAATATAGATGAGCCTTGTGATTTTCTAATTTTTATTTTTTATAGTGAGCAAAAGAATGGGGACAGGAGGGTTCAGAGAAGCTTCTCTCTGGGAAGACAGGGCTCAGTTAGAGCTCAATGTTGTTGAATGTGGGTGACTAGCGTGGGGTGCAGGGACAGTGAGAGTGGCAGGGTATGAGTGACGCCAGCGTGGGCCCTCTCTGTGGCCTGAAGTTACCCCTTGATGCAGGGACACTTTGTGCACTGTCCTCTCTGGACTCCTACAGGATGTCCTTGTCAGTTTGTTTATTCTGTGTGTGTGGTTTGCAGGTGCATGGATTTAAGATGGTGCATCACTGGGCTGGCTTTTCTCCCCTGGGGGTAAATGGCTTCCACTCTGAATGGGCTGTCTTCTTGCTCCTGCAAGGGAGTTGTCTCTTGGCATCTTCAGTGGTGCAGTACAGTGTGAAGTGAGCGCTGAACTTGTAACCAGGTGCATCCTTGGCCAGCTAGCTAACTCACATGGCATCTGGCCCCTGTGCACCTGGCTGTGGAATGTAGGAAGTAGATAGGAGAACACAGTCTCTCTGCTAAAGAGAGAGGAGGACACAGTTCTCTCTGCTAAAGAGAGAGAAGCATAGGAGGTCTCTAGAAAGCTGGCCAGTGTACCATGGGCCCTCACCGCATGCTGATTGTCATTATTGTCTGTGAGCTTTGTTTTCTTTGTTTCCTTTTAGTGTTCAAATAACAGTTTTGCATGTGAATAAAGACTGGTGCCCTTGGATGTCATGGATGTGAACAGACCCCTAAGTACACCACGGCAGGGTCTGGCTGTTGATATATTCAAGGCAGTGATAAATCCTGGAGTGAAACCCTGTCTTTTTGGTGAGATGATTAACATCATATGGCAGCAAAGGCAAGGGTTCTCAACATGGTGTGCAGAGACCCTAGCTGCTTCAGGTATGTCACATCTGGGTATCCTCATCAGACACACTGCCCTGTCTGTCCCCATGTGCTGGTGTCTCTTGCTTCCCTACTCCAGCAGGGGAGACAAGGTGGAAGACACTGCCTGCCCGTGGCTGCAGGTGGCTCTAGAGAACTGAATGGAACACTGAGTGGAGCCCACTCTCTGGATCACAAAGATGCTTTACCTCTGGCTCAGTCCCATCCAAGTGAGCAATAAGAGTAAGACTTTAGAGCAGACAGTGAAGCAATCAGTGTGAGATCGCTGAGGAAACCAAACATAACAAGAAAACCTCAATGAGTTTTTTCTGGCCTGAGTTTTCCACTGTGAGTCCATGGATGGCAGCTGTTATGCAAAACAGTAGCGAAAGACGCCTGGCAAAAGGAGAAGGCATATGTGGCTTGTCACTCCCCACTTCCCTGGATAGCCAGGCTCTGGAAACAACAGCACTCTTCATGCCAGTGCCCAGGTGCCCGCTCCCAGCTTGGTGTGTCCATTAGTCATGTTTTATATACATGGCGATTTCCAATGGAGAAATTTTAGAAGAAAACCTCTTGCTTACAGCTCAGGCACTAAAATATTTCAGTCATAGAAAAATCTGCTTATTTACATTGTCTCAGGAAAAGATGCAAGAAGTGGCCAGAAAACAACCTATTCTGCTGTGATCTCATAAAACTTTTCACTTCATTCATTCTGCACTATGCATTTGGTTGTTCTCATAGTCCCTTCTGCAATGCATACATGTGTACACACACCCAAAGTTGTGTGTACATACACCCATAGTTGTGTGTACACACACACATATGCACACACAAGCATGCACACATGTGTTTATGTGTTTATGCACATACACAGAGTTTTCTTTCTATCCATCTGAACATATCCCCCATTGTCTAAAGTGCAGCTCAATCTTAGCCTCCTCTGGGAGAGCTGCTGACAGATGGGATGTCTGTTCAAGTGTGCAGTCACTTCCAGCCCCCCACTTAGGGGCAGACATATCTCCTCACTCTGTGACGTTGGATCTGTCCAAATGTCTATGTTTGAACATCTGTTGGATGTGTGTTCTGGATTTGAGTTTATCTGTACAACTTGAATTTGCTCATTAGATTTAGTGACTATGGTGGATTAAAGTATGAAAAATACTTTGCAGTCAGCTTTTCCCTTTGCTCTTCTAGATTGTTTGATTGTTATAGATATAAGTATAAGACAGATGGTCTAGAGCTGACCCACAGATGCATAGACCTGCAGTCTGAAAAGCTATTCTGGCTTTATACAAAGACCTGGATGCCTGATTATAGAGGCTTATTATTTATGCCATTCCATTGGAGTGATTTGTTATTCGGCAATAGCTGACTTATTCACCCACATTGATCCTATCTCCTCTTACATCATTTTATCCTTCACTGTAAACATAGTGGAGAAACAGTTTATGTATCACCTTATAATATTCTCCAATTTCATTTGTATGTCATTTAAGATTGTGACAGACACCCAAGCATAACTAGCTGAATGCACAGGGCAAAGTCATCAACATACATGAATCCAGATAGTAAAAGAATATTAGGATCCCTCTTTATTTAGCTTTCCAGATTCATTATTTTTCCTTGTAGCAGCAAGTTGGACCCCATTCAACCAGTTTGAAATACTTGGAAGCAACAAAGCTTTTCTTTTTCAGTGCTTTTTTTTTTTTTTTTTTTACAAAAGGATCAACTTTGGTTTTAGTGATCTAGTTGAGGTACTTGTCTCTCCCTGACTGAGATGATGGAATAGGTTGGACTGATGGCTTATCCTGGGCTTCAAGCCACTGGTGCTGGCAGTAGTGACACTTATTTTAGTTACAACTAAACTAACTCCAGGTAATTGGGAATTGGGAAGAGATGGTTGGCCATAGGAAAACCAGTGCTTTTTTATTTAGGAGAAGGAAGAATGGGTGTCAAGTTGGCTAAAACTGTAGGTAATTCATCCATTTGAGCCATCAACTAAGTTAGAAATGCTGGGTTATATTCTATCAGCTTGCCAATTTAACAAGCATCTTAAATTCCAAAACAAATATGCCATCATGTCTCCTGTTTATTATTTATTCAGTTTTTTGAAACTGAATACTCTTTTGTACCAGTAATTCCACTGAGTTATAAGCATATAGTTGATCAATTCAGGTATGTTTTCTTTATTCAAAGCATTGTAATTGTAGCAGAAAATATAATTCATAAAGATGCAATAAATTATATACAATTATTATACAAGGAAGTACCCTCCAAGATATGAGAGTAATATGAATTGAAATTCATATTACTTCATTTGAAACACTCAAAAAGAAAACAATAGTTTTTGAGACATTGGTCAGTCAATACTTCACAGTGGTCCCCAAGAAAAGGGAAACAAACAAGCTGGTCCCTTATATTTGTCCCATACTATTGCCCTGAGTTTCAAAACTGCCAGCTCCTAGAGGGGGACCCAGAGAGACAATGGTGGACCATCTGAGTTGAACTCAGAGAGATAGGGGTCTAGGGAGACCAAGGGTCTACATATTGCAGACCATGAGAGATAAGAAACAGAAAACCCCAGAGATCTTCAGTAGGACCTCCTTGAGTCCTCAGCAGACTAGTGATTATGCAGAGATATGAGAAAGTGACCCACACCTCTACAGAACGGGTGAGTGAGTATAGTGCTGACACTCACCTGGGGTTGGAATAGCTCCTGTCCCCCACAGGCAACCTGGAAAATATGTGATTCATGGGGACTGAGTAGGCTTCACAGATAGGTGTTGTTCAAGAAATGGGAAACAATCTGTTCTAGACTGAGCACTAGTCCATGTCTTCCTAACAAATCAAGAGAAAGACCAAAAAGGACAAAGCTATTTCCAAGTAACTTAATTAATTCCCCAAAGCCAACCTTAAGAACATTTATAGGTATACAAAAATATCCATTACCTGGAAGAGTAAAATGCATGATATCTGCCACCCAGGGATAAAACACTAGTCATGAAAAGAAACAAGAAAATATGATCCCATGAGAGGAGAAAGATCAATCCAATCAATCCAATCCAATTCCTAAACAACACAGATGTTATAATTGACAATTAGATAAATTGACTTGGGACTGTATCCCATATGTTTGAAAGCTAAATACTTGGAAGATATAAAAAGTCTCAAACTTCTAGCAATAAAAACTATGATGAGCGAGATGAAAGATACACTAGATGTGATTAATGGCAGATTACATGCCATGGAATTAAAGATAGTACACTGGAACATATAACAATAGGAGCTATCCAAAACAAACTAGAGAAAACCAAAATACAGAGGAGTACATTAAGTGATTCATGCAATAATTCCAAAAAGAGTCCCAGAAGGAGTGGAGAGTAGGACACTTGAAAGAATAATGACCGTAAATTTTCCAAATTTAATGAACTATAAACCCTAAAGTCTAAGAAACTGAATGAAGCCCAAGAAACATGAATAAAATAATAGCAGGGTGCATCATAATCCAATTCAAACCAGTGATAAAAGAAAAAATCATAAAAAGAAACAGCTGCCGTCATTATCTTCATGGTTCCGTACATAACAACAGCAGTTTTCTCACTGGAAACATTGGAGATGAGGAGGCAGAGAAACCAAAAATTATACTTCTGAAAGCTCAAAATAAGCAAAATAAACTGATCACCTAGCATTCTAACCAGTGAATACCTTTCACAAGCTAAAACATCGCTAATTATATTTCAGACATATGACAGGTGGAGTAATTTGCCAGTAGGAGACATTCACTTCAAAAGTCCTTTCTTTATAATTTTTTAAATTTAATTTTATTTGTAATTGACAAAAACTGAACATAGGCCTTCGTGGGGCACAATGTGATGTTTTGATATGTGTTTATAATGTAAAATGTTTAAATCAGACTAATTATCAAATCTCTTACCTTTTTTGTATGTGGTAAAATGTTTCACATCTAATTTTTCAGCCACTTTGAAGTGTACAATGTTTTCTGTTTTATTATAGTCACCACTGTATACATTGGATCACTTAAGGACATACTTCATGCAAGAGAAAAATGTGCCATGGAACTATGGATCTGCATGAAGGAATGAAGGACTGCAGAAATGGTGACTCCATTCCTGCCCCCCACCCGCTCCGTTAGAATCTCTTTAAATGATAACACTTTGATACATTGCCATAGTCTCAGAGCAGCCCCCCACACCTGTTGATCAATTAAAAGGAGAAAAAAACCCATAATTTTGTGGTGGCAAAATCTTGAAGACTTTACCTTCACCATAGGCTATGACAAGGATATGAAAAGACCCTGCATCCCTCTGTGGCATTCTACTAGCAATGCTTCACTCTAACATAGTCATGGAAAAATGCCAGTGGAGAATGGTACATTCTTCAAAATAATTGAAAAGTGTTCCTGAAACATTTAAATTTTATCAAAGGCAAAAATAAGGAATAGTCATGGATCCAGGAGACTTAGGAGATACTACAACTAAATGTCTGGATTGAATTCTGCAGCAAGCAAAATCATTAGAGGTGAAATTCCATTGGCTGGTAATGTCTGATGACACACCAGTGCTAATTCCTGCTTTTGATTGTTGTTATGTCATGGTTGTGTGTGATGTCAGCATCAGTGGGGATTGGGTGAGGTGGCCATTTTCTCATACAGCTTTTCAGTAAATCTGAAATTATTTCATATAAAACAATGATGAAATGGGCAGTGATGCATAACAAGAGATCACTCTAGAAAATAGCAGAATGCTGACACAGCTTGAAAAATAGCAACACTTTTCCTGGATAGTCCATGGTGAACACAGATCTGAAGAGTGAGCAGGCACCACTAAAGAACTGTGGATGAGCTGTGGTTCTGGGTGTTCACTGGACTCAGAATGGACACTGAGTTACAAGCAAACTTATGTTAAGTCTAGCACCGTTCCATGGATTTGAAGAGGTTATGGCATTACAGAGAACTCTTTCAATGTGATTTTCACCAATACAACTACACTTGGTTTTTGTGATGCTGGGAAGGGAACTCAGACCCTTGTGTGTGCTAGGCAGGAGACATGCCACTGAGGTACATCTCCAGCACTAACTGCAAGTTCTTCCTCTGCAAGAAAGGCTGAAATATCTCACCATCAACATCTCACAACCTGCAAATCAGGCACATGGAGGATACAGATGATTCATTTCCTGTAACCTCCATCTTCTTGCCAAGACTTCAGGTCCCTTCTTAATGAAGTAACTAGTGAAGGTGAGGAGTAGAAATTTGTGTTGCTGGATTGACTTTCCCCCTAGAAAATCTATTGTGATGCCTTCTTCTTGTGAAGCCTGAAATATTACTGTGATTTTTTTAATATTTATTTTTTAATTGTAGGTAGACACAATACCTTTAGTTTATGTGATGCTGAGGATCAAACCCAGGGCCTCACACGTGCTAGGCGAGCACTGTACTGCTCAGCCACAACCCCAACCCTATTACTGTGATGTTAGGAGTGTCGTGCTCACCTGTAAAAGCCAGTCAGGCAAGAACTGAGCTCTTAGATAGTAAGTATGGCAAAAAGTACTGACCATCATCAGGGGCTAAGTTAACCTTTGTTTGAAGACTCTTTTCATCATCTCCTGACCTAGAAGAGTTAAGTCACATCTACTTCAGTAATGAGCAGGATCTTGTTAGTGAAAGGTTAATAAAATAGGTACTTGTCACTCTGTTTTTCTATATGCTTAACAAAACACTGTTGAAATCTTGTTCCCAGGATGTGCTGTCCCCAACTGTGAACTGTTTGCTAATCTTGTTCCCAGAATGTGCTGTCCCCAACTGCCCTCACTCGGTTGCAGGCAAACTGCCCACTCGCCCTGACCCGTCAATGAACTTCCCTCCCTGCCCTCTCCAAGGAAAGTATATAAGCTCTGCTTAAGCTGTTCTCAGGGCTCTCTCTCTTTGCTCTAGTGAGCTCTGAGCCCCAGCATGCTGGTCCCCAAATAAACCCTTTTGCTGTTGCATGAGGCAGTCTCTTGGTGGTCTCTTCCTCCGATGTTTCGCCGGTCCCTTACATGTGGTGTGTTGGCCAGGAAGAGCGTATTGCCGGACAGGGAGACACCAACAGGCTCCTTTAGGGGGTAAGTAAGGCGCCTCTTCCTCCTCCTCCTCCTCCTCCTCCTCTTCTTTCCTCCTCCTCCTCCTCCTCCTCCTCCTTCTTGTTTTTCCTTTGCGATCACTCAGAGTTTGGTTTTTGGCTCAGTGGAGAGTGTGAGCTCTCAGAGCCTTTCTGATTTTTCGGTTTGAGTTGGCAGAATGTGGTTGCCAGCGGAGAGCGTAAGCTCCCCCTGGCAGTGGTGGACAGACGTGTCCAGAAGCCACAGACCACGTCTTTCAAGGGACGCTTTGAAGGACTCTGGGAGGGACGGAAGTGCCCTCATCTGGGAGGGACGGAGGTGCCCTCATCTGGTATATTCTGCTGCCAACCCGTCTGGTCTTGCCGGCAACAATTCTTTCTCTCAGGTGGAATTCACTGTCTGTTTTTAATCTTTGCCTCTGAACTTGTGTTACACGTTTACTGTGTTGTGTGTCCGTGTTTGTGTCACGTTTGTATTGTCCCTGACTTTGTTCAAGTAACTTTCATTATGGGACAAAGCCATTCCACGCCTCTGTCCCTGACCCTTGATCACTGGACTGAAGTCCACATAAGGGCTCAGAATCTTTCTTTTTCAGTAAAACGCCGGTCCTGGCAGACTCTCTGTGCCTCAGAATGGCCTGCCTTTGGAATTGGATGGCCTCCAGAAGGATCTTTCTACTCCCCACTAATTCGAAAAATCAGAGATATTGCTTTTCAGCCGGGGCCACATAGCCATCCAGATCAACAGCTGTATATCTTAACTTGGCAGGACCTCTGCAAATCTCCTCCTCCATGGGTGAAGTCTTTCCTTGTCCCTGCCCCCACTCCCACTCCTTCCCCCACGATTCTGTCTCTCAAACCCTCTGCTCCTCCTCCTCCTCCACCCTCTGTTCTCTCTGAATCTCAATATTTGACTCTACTGGACTCTCCTCCCCCTCCTTATCCCCTGCCTCATCCCCCAACCCCCAACACCCTCTAAGTGATTCCCCTGCTGCTGACTCAGCCCCTCCTCCCCTGGAGGAAACTGGCCCAGCTAAAAAAACTCAAAGAACTCACCGGCGTTTTCACACCAGCCTACTTGGGATGACTGCCAACAACTCCTAGGGACTCTTTTCATGACAGAGGAACAAAAGAGAATCCTCCTGGAAGCTAGAAAAAAATATCCTCGGACCAGATGGGCAACCAACACAACTTCCCCTTGAACCGACCCAACTGGGACCCCAACACCTTTGAAGGTAGGGAGCATCTGTCCACTTATTGCTGGGCTCTAATTGCGGGTCTCCGAGCAGCCACTAGACGGCCAACTAATTTGGCCAAGGTAAGAGAGATTATTCAAGGGCCTAATAAATTCCCTCTATGTTTCTAGAGAGAATTATGGAGACATAGGAGATATACTCCTTTTGATCCTCAGGCAGAGGATCAAAAGGCATCTGTTATGATGGCCTTTATTGGGCAAGCTGCCCTGCATATTAAAAAAAAATTACAACGCTTAGATGTATTATAAGATATGACTTTGAGAGATTTAGTCAGGGAAGCCAAGAAGGTATACTATAGGAGAGAAACTGAGGAAGAGAAAGAACAAAGGAGAGAGAAAGAAAGGGAGCAAAGAGAGGATGAAAGAAACAAAAAACAGACAAAATGGACTGAGGCATTGACTAAGGTCCTGGTCACAACAACAGAGACAGGGAGACAGAAAGGGATACCTGGGTCCACGCCAAAAGCCACCTCTGGCCTCAGATCAATATGCCTACTGTAGAGAAAAAGGACACTAGGCCAAAGAATGCCCTAGAAAGAAACAGCCATGCCAGCCAGCCATTCTAACTCTGGAGGATGGCTAGGAAAGTTGGGGCTTGGATCCCCTCCCTGAGCTCAGGGTAACTTTTGAAGTGGAGGGGACCCCAGTAAACTTTAAAATGGATACAGGGGCAGTATACTCAGCCCTTAAGGCCCCATTGGGCCCTCTATCAACTAAAAGGTCTCTAGTTCAAGGGGCTAACGACAGTAAATATTGGGCTTGGACAACTAAGAGGACCATGGACCTGGGGAAAGGAAAAGTCCATCACTCCTCATAGTGATCCCAGAATGCCTGGCCCCATTGATGGGCAGAGATCTGCTCACCAAACTCCGGGCCAGAATAACTTTTAACCCTGAAGGCCCCCAAATGGAATTTCTAAATCCTTCAGTAAAAACTCCTATAGTCATGTCTTTAACTATGTCAGTAGAAGATGAACATCAACTCTTCACACCCCCCCAAGACTGATCAAACAGGCAAGCTATCCCAGAAATGGATAACAGATTACCCAGATGCCTGGGAAGAAACTGCTAAGTTAGGCCTAGCTGTAAAACAATCTCCAATAATGGTGGAGTTAAAAACCTCAGCCTCCCCAATTAATATTAAACAATATCCTCTGAGCAAAGAAGCTAAAGATGGGATAAGGCCCCATATTCAGAAATATCTGGCCTTAGGGGTCCTAAGGCCCTGTCAATCAGCCTGGAACACTCCCCTGCTACCAGTAAAAAAGCCAAAAACTTGGGACTATCGCCCCGTTCAAGACCTAAGAGAGACCAACAACAGAGTGTAGGACATTCACTCCACAGTACCTGACCCGTACAATCTGCTTAGCACCCTGAACCCTGAGCGAAAATGGTATACTGTTCTGGACTTAAAAGATGCTTTATTTTGCTTGCCTCTGCATAAAGATAGTCAGTTGCTGTTTGCTTTTGAATGGGTAAACCCAGAAACCTGAACGTCTGATCAACTAACTTGGACCAGACTTCCACAGGGGTTCAAAAACTCCCCCAGTCTCTTTGATGAAGCCCTCCACAGAGATCTCAACAACTTCAGAACTACGCACCCCGAAGTCACCCTGCTTCAATATGTGGATGACCTGCTACTGACAGCCGATACCAAGGAAAACTGTAAGTCTGGGACCCAAGCACTATTATCCGAGCTTGCTCAACTCGGGTATAGAGCTTCTGTTAAAAAGGCCCAAATTTGCCAGCAAGAAGTAATCTTCCTGGACTATTCCCTTAGGGGCTGTAAACGATAGCTCAGTGAGCCCAGAAAACAAACCGTTGTGCAGATACCACCCCCATCTAACAAGAGGGCAAATGAAGAGGCTAAATTGGCAGCCCTAAACGGAGTAACCATGTTAACACTTTCCACACCAGGGGAACATAAGGACACTGACACTGAACTCCTCGACTTTACTGAGCCCAGCCTGCAATTTCAGAAAGCCTTACACTACATTAAAAATGTACATCAACTCACTCACCTTGGTTCAAAAAAATTGCAGGCATTCCTAAAGGATCAAGAACAGAGTTTTCCACTAACCGGCTCACAGCAAAAGGAAATAGCTGAATGGGTAACAAAAGCCTGTTGGGTCTATCAATTGGTTAATGCTTACCCTTCCAAGCTTCCTGTAGGAAGGTGCCTTCCAGGAACCAGACCAGGACAATTTTGGGAAGTGGACTTTACTGAAATTAAGCCAGCAAGGTATGGACTTAAAAATCTCCTAATCTTTGTAGATACATTTTCAGGATGGATTGAAGCCTTCCCCACAAAAAAAAAAAAAAAAAGAAAGAAAGAAAAAGAAAAGAAACAGCACAAATGGTGGTCAAAAAGTTCCTGGAAGATATTTTTCCAAGATACGGCCTGCCTAAGGTAATAGGGTCTGATAATGGACCGGCATTCATGGCCCAGGTAAGTCAGGGGTTAACCAGGACCCTGGGGATTAATTGGAAGTTACATTGTGCTTATAGACCCCAGAGCTCAGGACAGGTAGAAAAAAAATAAATAGAACCATTAAAGAGACCTTAATGAAATTAAGCTTAGAGACCGGCATAAAAGATTGGACTATGCTCCTGCCTTATGCACTGTTTCATGCAAGAATTACTCCCTCTGTTTCTTTGTGTAACCTCACCCCCTATGAAATTCTCTATGGTGCCCCTCCTCCAGTAAGGGACCTAACCCCAACTCTAAGACCTAACGATTCCTTTCACACCCCCTTGCTTGACAGACTTAAAGCTCTTGAAAAAACTCGGTGATACCTGTGGAAACAGCTGGCCACTGCCTACCAACCTGGGGATGAAGGGACTCCACACAGATATCAAGTGGGAGACTTCATCTACGTAAGACGACATCACGTGTCATCCCTAGAACCCCGCTGGAAAGGACCATACCAGGTGCTACTTATAGCACCTACAGAGGTAAAGGTAGATGGAATCACTTCCTGGATCCATGCCTCTCATCTCAAGCCTGCGCCCTGTCCAGACTCTGGCTGGAAATTGGAAAAGACTGGTAACCCTCTCAAATTGCATATTTGTCGTGTGGATAGGGCTGTGGATTCTCCCCTTGACCACCAGTAGTCCTAACCCTCATCAGCCCGTTCAGCAGCGATGGCTGATCATAAATCCTACTGGACAGGAAGTATGGTCTATCTCACATACAGCCCCCTTAGGGACCTGGTGGCCATCTCTCCACCCAGACATTTGTCAGTTGGCTATAGGTCTTTTCTATTGGGTATCCCTGATGAAGAGGATCCCACTAAAATTCCATTAAGTCCCTTCTGTACCATAGATAATAGAAACAAACATTATGGATGTAGGGACACGAGAGCCAGATGCAGGTTGGCTAACCTAGATTACTATATTTGCTCGGCGGACTATCAAAGCCACAAACAGTCACGGCTGTGTGTGGGAAAAACCGACTTCTTCTGTAAGTCATAAGGATGTAAACATACAGGGGCTACCTGATGGAACCCAAACCTCCACCGGTTCTCAGACCATTGCCCCCTTGCTGAAGTAACAGGTACTGAGGTATCTCTCCACCTATTCACTCCTCTCTTCTCCTGTCAGTGCCCACACCAGGTCCCACCAGGTCCTTTTACCAGCTAACCCAAAGCTCAAACCACCTGAGGAGAGCCCTCAGACCCCTATCCAAAATGTAATGAAAATGGCCTTTAAAGTTGCTTTATCATTACTAAAAACAGGTTACTAAAAATTTAAAGTCCCTCACAGGCTTTTTGGGATACTCACTCAGTCTTCCCCTCTGCTCTACCTGTTCTACTACTCAAGTTTTTGTTGCTAGGAAAATCCCAAACCCCTTTCCCATTATTCTTTTACATCTCTCCTTCCTCATTCTCAGATCCACGGAGCTGCTCTCAGCACCGCCTTCCCCGTCCTCTCCCTCTGTACCAGGCCCACAGAAAAGTCTTAACTGACCTTCTCCAGGGGTCTTCGCCGTGGCTGACTTTGGGACTTTCAGCAAAAGAGTCCCTGTAGGGGAGTTCAGTGTGGATGGACTTCCTCTTTTCATGTTGCCCTGTTCTGCTTGGCCGATGGCTGGAGGAGTCGGCGCTCCTGGGCTGGACACCCCCTTACTAGTTTTTCACAAAATATGTGAACAAGGCCTCTGGCCTTGAGCTGGGGCTTCACAGAGATGGCTACATTTCTAAGATAAAAAAGTTATCAACTGGGCTCCATGGTAACAGCTGGCAGGAAAAAAAAGAAAAAATTCTCCTCCTCCCAGGTGTCCTTGAAAAGTTAACTTGCCCAGAACAGAGGAAAAAAAAAAAAAACAGAAACAAAAACTGCTTTTTGTGAACTTCTGCAGACTGTGAACTTCTGAGCCCCTTCCCTTACATGTTGAGTGCAAAATTCTGAAACTACCTAAACTTGGGGATCAGGGGATTAATTGATTACAACAGAAGCAATGCCCTCTGAATCCGGTTGCAACCAAATAGGACTGTTTCCCTGTCTTCAGTGCTATCTTAGGTGCCTTGCCTTGTCCGTCCCTACAACAGTATAATTCTATACACTTAAACATTATTTATGTTTTCATAAAATGGTCAACAGATGTGATTAATTATGTAATGGTGCAGATGTTTCCCAGAGTGCTCTATCATGATGCAGGTTCATTTAAAGATCAAATAGGGGGGCATACAACCCGGTTCCGCCGGGAACCTGTATCCCTCACTTTAGCCATCTTATTAGGAATGGGAATTGCTGCAGGGGTGGGCACAGGGACCACAGCCCTGGTCCGTGGGACACAACAAATGACCCAATTAGAAACAGCAACGGACCAAAACTTAAAGATATTAGAAACCTCCATCACAGCTTTGAAGGAATCTTTAACCTCTCTCTCTGAAGTTGTTTTACAGAACAGGCGAGGGTTGGACCTCCTCTTCCTGAGAGAGGAGGGCCTTTGTGCTGCATTAAGGGAAAAATGTTGTTTTTATGCCGACCCTACTGGAGTTATAAAAAAAATCTATGAGTAAATTAAAAAGACGCCTTAAAGAGCGTCAACGAGAGAGAGAGAGAGGCCCAAAAAGGGTGGTATGAGTCTTGGTTCACACAGTCCCCCTGGTTAACTACGCTTTTATCAGCCCTGGCCGGTCCTTTAATAATTCTTATATTGTTGCTAACTCTAGGACCCTGTTTGCTCAACCGTGTAGTTTCCTTTCTCCAAGCCCAAATTGGACAAATCAAACTTATGGTAATCAGACAACAATATACCTCACTAGCAGACATAAAATGTGACACCCCCCAATGATCACTTTTATGATTAAAAGTAGCCAGAAGAAGAAGTGGGAAATGAAAGGTTAATAAAATAGGTACTGGTCACTCTGTTTTTCTATATGCTTAACAAAACACTGTTGAAATCTTGTTCCCAGGATGTGCTGTCCCCAACTGTGAACTGCTTGCTAATCTTGTTCCCAGAATGTGCTGTCCCCAACTGCCAAACTGCAGGATGCACTCCCTCACTCGGTTGCAGGCTAACTGCCCACTCGCCCTGACCCGTCAATGAACTTCCCTCCCTGCCCTCTCCAAAGAAAGTATATAAGCTCTGCTTAAGCTGTTCTCAGGGCTCTCTCTCTTTGCTCTAGTGAGCTCTGAGCCCCAGCATGCTGGTCCCCAAATAAACCCTTTTGCTGTTGCATGAGGCAGTCTCTTGGTGGTCTCTTCCTCCGATGTTTCGCCGGTCCCTTACATTAGTAGAAGAATATTTTTTAAATGCATGATCATAGTGTACCCAAGTACTCAGGAAACTGACAAGAAATCTCACCTTATCGTCTGAGTTACAATATCAATGCTTTCATCATGAGATGACAGCGGTAACAGGGTATGTTCCCAGCATGATGAGCACTTCAGAATTACATTTCCTCTCATGTTTCAATAATGAAGCCTCCCCTGATGTTTATAGCTACTCCTTCATTCCCTCTGTGGAATGCATGATCCTAGGAAACCCATGGTCCTAGGAAACCCATGGCTGCACATGGGAGTGCATAAGTGAACGATCTGCTCTCATGTGTGTAGAGCTACTGAAGTCAAACCTGGGAAAGGAGATTTCCAGTCATAGCCCATCTAAAAATTGTCTTTGCCACAGGGACATAATTAGAAGGGATGGAGACTGCAACCCTATTTCTTCCTTTCCCCTCTGGTACTAGATAAATGCTCTTGGTATCCATTTCCTGAAAGGTTGTCCCAATGCTAATGGAAAGTCATATCAATCAGGAACCCTCTCCCTCCTTCTTTCCTGCAGAAATCACCTTCCAGGACACAGGACATCAAAAAATCCTGGGCAGAAGCAGAACCAGGGTTGGGGACCACCTGAGTCTGAGCTCTCTTTTGACTGTTCGAGGAGGTGCAGTGTCTCCTAGGTCCTTGGCCAGCCCTCTTTCTCTCTAATGAGTAGTTGAAAAGGAGCTAGTTGACTAACAGTGTGGGTATCCTATATGTTTTACATTTTGGAGTAACAATCTTTTAAATGCTCTCAGATATCATAGTTATAAATTGTTGTGTCTTTTAGTCCCTATTTTGATTCTTTGTCATAGGTATATTTAATAAGCTGTGCAGTGTGGGGCCTGGACTCCCAGTGCTCCTCTCAGGATAGAAGTATAAGAGTTACTTGTCTCTGTTAAATTAATGTCATGTTTGTCATAATTACAGTCCCTTTGAGTACAAGTCTGATGTGGGTTGGCATGTTACCCTCAGTTCCCGTGGCAGTGCTGCTGAGCACATTGTTTTTGTATACAGCAGTCAGTTGCCCCAAGAGTAGCCCTGGACATAGGATTATCAAATTCAGTTCCAGACAAGACTTCAAGAACATCAGCTCAATGTGCCAAATTAGCAATGCCCTGAGGAGCATAGTGTGATTATTTTTCCTAAATAACAAATACTCTCTGACTTAATAATAATAGTTTTACAGTGAAATAGAATTGTGGTAATTTCCAAATTAGTGTATCTCATTAATGAGGTTTACTAAGTATTATTGGCAATACTGTGAAATACCTTTGTGTTATAAACCATGTTCTAAATTACTTTTTTTTTAAATCCATGTCAGAAAAGCTTTTCCAAATATCCTTCTGGAGGTGAAATGTATGTGCTTCAGGAAAGTCTTAATGGCTTTTCCCAGGTGACAAGCCTGGACTGCACAAACTAAACAAAACTAATTATATTATTGCTCAAACATGTGTGTCTTCAAAACACCAGCTTTCAGAATGATACTTGATATTACACCTCCAAATAGTCTGTTTTACCAGGACCTGGAAAGATGAATTCAGCAGAAGTCAAGAATCTTAACTTCCAGTCTTTGACTCTAAGCTCTAGGGCTGTGTGACCTTAAACAAGGTATGCATCATCCCTTGCCTCCAGGTTATTTATCTATAAGACAAGTGGGTCATTCATTCATTTAGTAACTAGTGTGTGACAATACTGTTACAGGCATTATAAAACCAGCAACAAATGGAAGAAGACAAGATTCCTTATCTCTAGGAGCTTATAATATAGTAAAAAGGACAAAAAACATATAGATGAATAAGTAAAATAAATGAGGGATGGATTGACTATGCAAACACAACCAGGGAAGATAATTGAGGTGGCCTAGGGGTGGTAGTTGGGGAGAAAAGTCTGTTAGGGTGGCAACTTTTGACTGTAATTGGAATAATGAAGACTTTTTAGTTATAGAAATCTTGGAATAAATGCTTTCAAGGCAGAGGGAATAGCAGAGAGTTCCCTGAGGAACTGTTCCCTGTTTTCCTAAAACATCTTCAGCATACATTTCAGTGAAGTCCGCTCTGGTCATTTCAGACCAGTTCCTCACATGTGGTATCCCAGACTTGCTATTGTCACTAGTTGGACTTAGCTTAGTCTGTACTTAGCTTTCATCAAACTCTCTGGGCATCAATTAAATGCAGGTGAGTAATTGTGTATATGACCTCTCCTCCTCCAGATGCCTGAGGTTTGTTTTCAACATTCCCAATCTAACATATCCTCTTTTCCTGGCCAGTATCCCAGTGTGACTTCTTAGTTGATTTGAAGTCATAGAGGAATTAGAAAACTCTGCTGCTCCTACCTCATTATAAATCCTCTATCTAGGAGCCCTCCCAATACCAACAATTACCTGGAAAACGTGTCCAATTTAATTTCATCATTCATTTAGTATGTTCTGCAGGGTATGGAGACAAAAATTTCCCACCCTAATACTCAGTGCTGATAACATTGGCATTGATAAAGGTAAGTAGAACAGAGCAACTAATATGTAACCTGGTTAGGCATTAACTCTGAAGGAATGTGTTAGGCCATGATTGGTACAACTAGTATCTGAACATACCATCAGTCAAAGGAAATCTCCTAGTCCAACTTAGAGTATACCTTGATAGTTAGCAAGAGAGTCAGAGACTGGATGGTCCCTCTAGAATCTGGTGCTGGCAGACAAACCTCCTTCATTATGCTTCCATGATTCAAAAAATTGCTTCTGCAACACCATGACCACCATATTTGTTTCCCTTCACTGGATCCTGGCCATTGGTAGTCTATGGAAACTGACTTTCCATATCATGTGTAAAAGATGCTTGTGGGAGGGGTTTCCAGTTTTGGCCATAGTCCTAAAATTGTAGATGTCTTTGCAAGTTATGAATCTAATATAAGATTAGTGTTCAGTTGAAAATTGAAGTACTACACAGCTAAAACAGGTAATTAATAATTAATACATTTGGGCATTTTTAATAGTGTGTGATCTTTGTGGTATTTGCTTTTTTAAGCAGGCATTACAGGTTGATTATCTCTTACTTGAATTACTTGTATTTCAGATTTTTTGAATATTAGAATATTAGAATATAAGTATAATGAGATATTTTGTGGGTGGGACCCTCCTTTGAACTCTAAATTCAATTATATTTTATATTCACTTTTATACTAGCCTGATAGTAATTTTTATATAATATTTTAATGTTTTTGTGTGTTCTTTTTAGTTAGACATGAAAGTAGAATATATTGGCAAATTATAAATATATAGAGTATGACTTATTCTAATTAGGATCCTATTCTTGTGATTATATATAATATGGAGTTACCTTGCTTGTGTATTAAAATACAAGACTAGGAAACTTATGTCTGATTAATTCCACTGTCCTTTCTATTCTCCTCCCCATACCTTACCTTCATTCCCCTTTCTCTAACCCAATAGACTTCTATTCTTCCCCTCCCCACATATCAGAGAAAACATTTGGCCCTTATTTTTTTGGGGGGATTGACTTATTTCATTTAGCATAATATTTTCCAGTTCCATCCATTTATCAGCAAATGCCATAATTTCCTTCTTTGTATGACTGAGTAATATTCCATTGTGTATATATACAACATTTTCTTTATCTATTCATTCATTGAAGGACATATAGGTTATTTCCATAGCTTGACTATTATGAATTGAGCTGCTACAAACATTGATTTGGCTGTGTCACTGTAGTACACTGATTTTATGTCCTTTGCATATGGACTGAGCAAGATAACTGGGTCAAATGGTGGTTCTGTTCCCAGTTTTCTAAGGAATCTCCATACTGTCTTCCATAGTGGTTGCACCAATTTGCAGTCCCATCAACAATATACAAGAGTATCTTTCTCCCCACATCCTAGCTAACATTTATTGTTACTTGTGTTCTTGATCACTGCCATTGTTACAGGAGTGATCTGGAATCTCAGTGTGGTTTTAATTTGCATTTCTCTGATTACTAGTACAAACCATCACTTCAGGTCAAGAGTGGGATTTTCAAATTGTGGTGCCATGTTAGTGATCAAAATATTTTGGATTTTGAATCCCTTTTAGATTTCAGATTTTCTGATTAGGAATAATCAATGACCCACCCAAAATAATAATCCTTGTCCTCACTCACTCCTCCCTTACACTGATTTATTTAGATTTTTTGCATTTATTGTCACTTGACATATTATATATTGATTTGACTGTGGTGTGTCTTACTCCAAAGGAGCTCTTTGAATGCTCTCTTTCACTTCTGTATTATCTAAGTCTGGACATATACTTGACATATAGTTGGTGCTCAACTGATGTTTTCTGTTTTTGAAAACAGTCTATTGCACTATGCTACCATAAGGCTAAGGTGGAGATACATGGACTGGTCGATGGCTGGGATAGCTCAGCATGTGGAGATAATACTTATGTCTTTCAAACACATCACATTTGTAGAATGAGCTTTAAAAAGGAGCACTATTTTAGTTTTGTAAAAATAATGTCCTTCTGATGTGCTTGGTTCCACCTGTCTTTCTGTCTATCAATGTATCTATCAATCCATCCATACACCCACTTGTGTATCATATTACATCATAAGTTGCGATGTGATGATTCAAGATGTTGGAGTAGAAGAAGGGTGTGTGTGTCCACTTGCTCTGTGGCTCACGATTCAAGGAGCAGGAATAATTCTTCTCAGCAAAGTGAATCAAAGAGGAAATCAACTGAAACTCAATATTGGACATTCAGACACTCTTAGAGACTCCGATATTTGGGTGCATAGAACAAAGATTAGGAAAGAGTATACTGAAGCCAAGAGAGTGGTGGCAGCACTGACACAGGTGCTGGTTTCCTGCAGAGGGGAGACAGAACACAGAGAATCACAGTCGATAAATGTGATATGGAAAAAACAAAATATAGAACAGAAAAGCAGCCTGGACTTAGCTGATCCAGTGGCTGCACAGTGACTAGTTGTTTGAAAAGTGCTCTGATTTTGTCAACTGGCAAGTGACGAGCAGAGAAGGAGCCATCTTGAGGAGGTCATGCTGCAGTGAGAGTCGGGAGGTCATGCTGCAGTGGGAGTCAGGAGGTCATAGGGAATATTGCCATTCTGTCCCAGCCACTGTCTGTCATGTGACCTAGGGTACAGAACATGAGTGGAACAGGCACAGAGAAGATGGTACCTACAGGGGTTCAAGTCAGAGATATGAAAGAGGTGGAGCCCCACTTTATCTTTGAGTCTGGTGGCTCATGTGAACAGTAAGACAGGAAACTTAGTAGGTGGGTGTGAACACTCTGGTCCTAAATCTGGGAAGGTCACATATGTGGGAAGCAGAGCTGAGAGACCTGGGAGAGTTGGCTCAGGAATGGAGGCTCCTGAGATCCAGACTCCCAGAAGAAATTGCCATCTGCTGGGCCCTGGAGGTGTGTTGATCTAATCTCTCCAGGGAGGATTTTGTTGTGACCACCTAAAAAAAGGGTGTGATTAGACCTGAGCCCCAGTCACCAGAACTCCCCACTTAGAACCCTGCAACAACCCTACCTTGGGAGTACATCCTTCTGGTCTGTCTGGGCAAAACTCATGTTGACACTGTTTCCAGTTCTGTCCTAATTTACACTGATGAGAAGGGAAGCTGGGCACTACTTCAGCCACCAGTGTTAAGCAACTCCAGCTGGCAGCTCAGTGAACAACACAAGAAGAGGAAGGGTCTAACAACACCCAGCCCTTGTTCTCTCTAAGGGGTACATAGCCCAAAAAGAAATGGAAAGGACAGTCAGCCATAGGTAGTGTCCATCCATCCTCAATGACAGTTCTGACTACTTCAGTGAAGAAAATTCTTTAAGATTTGTGGACACACACACACACACACACACACACACTCCTTTCTTTTTATTTTAAATATTTTTTGATGATTATTATTTTTCTTTGCCTTTTCTATTGAGGGTTAGGGTTTTTGTTCATTTTGGTTTGATTTCTGTTTGTTTCTTTTGTTTCCTTTTCTTTCTTCTCCCTCTAATAGCCAAATTCTCTCTCTCTTTACTTGTTTTTTTTTTCTCCTTCTACTTTACAGTCATACCTTGATACATCTGTTCTGTTTTCTCTATGTTCATATTTTAAACATTAGAAGATTTCTTTCACCTTACTATCATATTTTCTTTTTCCTTTTTTAAAAAAAAAATATTTATTTTTTAGTTTTAGGTGGACACAATATCTTTATTTTGTTTTTATGTGGTGCTGAGAATCGAACACAGTGCCTCAGGCATGCTAGGCGAGCGCACTATCACTTGAGCCACATCCCCATCCCCTTTTATTTTTTCTTAATGAACTGTATTTTACCATCTTCTAAAATGATATGGCTTATAAAACTCCTGTCACTACCATTTGTGTTACTACAGCTATTAGTACTGTAAATGGCATAGTTGACACCTGCTGTTTACTTTAAGGCTAGATCATGTTCATGGTTATTTATTGTTTTGCTGCTGGGAATTTCTGACTCCACCATTTCTGTTTGTGGTAATATATGCTGTAGATGTCATAATAGGCACTGGGTATTTATTACAGTGTTTTATATTATTTTCTTCTGTTGATGCTGTTGTTTGTTATTCCTTTTTTGTGAGATGCTTGGTAACAGGATACCAAGTTCACAGAGTAGAGACTCTGTTACTCAGCTAAACCAGACAAATGACAGGGCACTTTGCTCCACACACAAACTAATCATGCTCAAACATCAATAATACTTTCATATGAAAAACAGAATAGACAGAATTCCCATGCAAATGAGCAGTCCCCAGGTAGGAACAACTGTCGGAACCTGCAGGTCCAACTCATAGACGTCCATGCCTACAGCAAAATCAGAGAGAATTAACACAAAGGTTGTGTGTGCAAAATTTATGAGAAGTCATAATCTAAATAACTTCCATACGATATTAGAATATACGCAGAGTTGAGTGAAGAAAAGAAGTGACAGTAGGTATACCCCTGTATGCAGCATGATTATATGTGACACAATTGCCACACGTAGAAAGAGGACACCACTTTATTGAGACCTACAGAAAAAGCAGAATTCCAAGCTCTGAAACCCTATATGCTCATCAGAATACACTAATCATCACCAATAAATAAGCAGGAAAATACACTACAAAAGCCACTTGGAAATATTTTGGAAAATTTACAAAAAAAACCTCATCCAGAAAACTTTGACAAGAGAAGGCTGTGACTTAAAAATACCCACAGATAAGAATGGAAGAGAAAATTATCCCATGAAATCAAATGTAGGAATGCAAGAAACATAAAAAAATAAGGTAAGTTACATAAAACTCCCTAAAGTTCATAATTCACCACTAACTCAAAGATGTTGAGGTCAAACACCAGATGAAGAATTCAGAAGAATGATTAGAAAAATAAGTAATGCATTCCAAGAGAATACAAATCCAACTGAATACATAAAAAAACATATAGGATATGAATGAGAAATTAAATAAGAAAATAGAGATATTGAAATTGTACCAAACAGAAATCTTAAAAATTAAATATACAATAAATCAAACTGTTCAGTTGAAATTCTCTTTAATAAAATAGACCATGCTAAAGATAGAATCTTAGAGCTATTAGGCAAAGTTGCCAGCCTTGAACATTCAAAAATAAGAAAATAAGTAACAATGACCAGAATATGCAAGAAATCTTGGACAATATTTAAAGACAATATTTAAGAAACATTGGCATTAAAGAAGTTGGAATATCTCTGTTGTAGAATTGAATACAAATGATCTTGGCTCTCCAATTAAGACACTTAAATTGTCACAGTGGATTTAAAACAAGAACTGAATATATGTTGTTTAAAAGAGATCTACCTTACAGGTATAGGCAATCACAGGCTGAGAGAGAAAGCATGGAAATTGATATACCATGCAGATGGACCCCCAAAACAAGCAGGAGTAGCAACGCTGTATCCAAAAAAGAAGCCCTCAAGCCAAAATTTATCAGCAAAGACAAAGAAAGGTACTTCATACTGATAAATGAAACAATCTAACAAGAAGATATAATGGTAGTAAATAATTTATGCCCCAAATGTTGGTGCACCTAATTACATAGAAGAGCCACTACTCAAAGGCAAAGCAATTAGGCAAGAGAATAAAACAAAAAGGACAGAAATAGGAAAGTAAGTATTTAAATTATCACCATTTGCAGATATTACCCTATACTAGAAGATCCAAAAAATCTACCAGAATACTTCCAGACTTAATAAACAAATTCAGCAAAGTAGCATGTTACAACCAACAAAAAGTCAGTATTTTTCTTATGCATCAATAATAAATATGCTGAGAAAGAAATGAGGAAAACAATCCCATTTAAAATAGTCTCAAAAACATCTAAGAATATACCTACTCAAGCAAGGAAAAGACCTCTGCAAAAAAAAAAATACAGAAGTAAAAATTGAGGAAGACACAATAAGATGGAGAGATCCCCCCATGTTCATGAATGGAGAAACCACCCCCCACATTCATGGATAGGAAGACTTAATGTTTGTTAAAATACCATACTACCAAAATCAATATAAGATTCAATGTAGTCTCCATTAAAATGCCAATTACAATTTTCACTGAATTAAATTAAACAGTCTTGACATTTATTTGGAAGAATAAAAGACCCAGGATAGCCAAAGCCATTCTAAGCTAAAAAAGCAATGCTGGAGACATCTTAATACTAGGTTTCAAATTATTATACAAAGCTTTAGTAATATGAACGGCATGGCATGGGCATTAAAAGAGATGCATAGGCCAATGAACAGAATAGAAGACATAGAGACAATCCCACACAGATATAGTCATCTGATCCTTGACAAAGGTGCAAGAAACATATTGGAGGAAAGAAAGTCTTTTAACAAATGGTGCTGATAAAACAGGTTGTCCATGTGTAGAAGAATGACACTAGAACCCTGTTTCTCACCCTGCACAAAAGTCAACTCCAAATGTAAAAAGATCTGGGAATATATGAAATAAGAACCTACAAAATGGGGGGAACATTGCTAGCTACTTTTCCATAGATGATTAATATCCAGAATATAAATGTTATTGCTTGGATATGAGGTGTCCCCCAAAAGCTCACATGTGAGACAGTGCAAGAAAATTCAGAGGAGAAATGATTGGGTCATAAGAGTCTTAACCTAGTCAGTAATTTAATTCCCTGAAAAGGATTAACTGAGTGGTAACTGCAGTGGTGGGCTGTGGCTGGAGGAGGTGGGAATTGGAGGTATGGCTTTGGGGTATATGTTTGTATCTGGAAAGTGGACTCTCTCTCTACTTCCTGTTTTTCATGTGAGCTGCTTCCCTCTGCGACACTCTTCCACCATGTTGTTCCTGCCTCACCTGGAGCCCTGAGGAATGGAATTGACCTTCTATGGACGAAGACCTCTGAAACTGTGAGCCCTTAAGTTAACTTTTCCTCCCCTACAATCCCTAGTCACAGCAGCCAAAAAGCTGACTAAAACAATAAAGAACTTAAAAACATACCCAATTAATAAATGGGTAAATGAACTAAACAGACAACTCTCAAAAGAAGAAATACAAATGGCCAGCAAATATATAAAATACTATCCACTATCTTCAGCAATTAGGGAAATGAAAATAAAAACCACACTGAGATTTCATCTCACACTGGTTAGAAGGACAGCCATCAAGACTACAAGCAATAACGAATGCTGGGAAGTACATAGAAGAAAAAAGTACACACTTTTACACTGCTGGTAGGATTGTAAAGTAGTATAACTGTTATGGAATCCTTATGGAGGTTTTTCAAAAGAGTACAAATGAAACTACTTTATGACCCAGTTCCTCAGTATTTATACTAAAGAATTGAAGTCATCACACTATGGTGATACATGTATACCTATATTGATAGTAGCATAATTCAAAAAAGCCCAACTATGGAACCAGCCAAGGTGTCTATCAATGGATGAATAGATAAAGAAAATAGAGCACTAACACACAATAGTGTTTTATTCAGCCATAAAGAAGAATAAAATTCTATCATTTGCAGGGAAATGAATGGAACTCAAGAACATTATGTTAAATGAAATAAGCAGAACTCAGAAAGTCAAGGGTCATGTGTTTTCTCTCATATGTGGAAGCTAGAGAGGAAAAAGGGAAAGAAACCTGTCAGGGAATCTTGTGAAAACTGAAGAGAGAGCAGTAGAGGAAAGGGACAGGGGAGGGAGGAGTGGAGGAATAGGCTAAATAGTGAGGAATAATATTGGCAAACTATAGTGTCATATGATGTGCATGTTCAAATTTGTTACAACAAACCTCATCATTACATATAATTATAATGCAGCAACAAAAGAAACTACAGAAAACCATAAGTTGTGAGGTGGCAGCCATTCCAAGGAACAGAGCTCCTTGTCCAACAGCAGCAACAGGGTAGTCTCATCTTCCAATTGCTTTCCGCTGAGCTTAGATTAAACCAAAAGCTAACAGACACCAGGGCTAATGAATGATCAGAGAAAATGGAAGGGAAGATAAGCAGTTACCAAGGAAGGCAGTGTTTAGGGGCTTGGGGACATGCCTTGTACCTTTCGTATTTGAATCCCCATGTTTGTAATTAGTCAATATTCCATGCAGTGAATGAGGAATCTACTGAATTAGAGACGGCATGACCATGGATTGCAGTTTTGAAAAATACTGCCCAATAAAGCTTAATAAGTTTATTTTCTTGTTGAATGAAATTATCAAGAGAGAATAAAAATTTAAAAAGCTCAATTTAATTCAAAAGGATTTTTATGGAGTCACTGAAAATAATATGGTCTATCACAGTGACAATTATCTATTTTGCTTATGTAAATAAAAAGTATTAAGTGACAAGCTTAATGTTTACTCTCAGACTAATATTTTTATTTTAATGGAAAACTGTTCTACTCAAAAACTGCCTCTGTAGCAATATAAAATGTGAGTAAGTCACAGAAGACCATTATTTTAGATAAACTCCAAATTCAGCATTTTGTTTCACAAATGTCTTAGATAGCAACTTTGAGAGATTCAGTAAATATCTGAATATTTGGAGAATGGATTTTCCCTTTCCTCTTTCCTATCCTTGGGGGAAGCACCATGGGCTCTGGCTGTCTTAGACTCCTGGAGAATGCTGAGGGTCAGACCACCACACTTGTTACACAGGACACGGGTTGGGCTTCTTGCTCAGAGCCCCATATGGCCACTCAGCTGCTCCAGTGTCCCTTTTATATGTCAGTCAAAAGAGGAAGGGAAAGGTGAGTTGCTACCCCATGGGCTTACATCTGGGAAGCAGCTGAGCTAGGGGTCAATCCACAACCATAAGCCATTTGCCATAAAGTGAAATAGATGGAGAATGGCTAATTAATAAAACTCCAAGAAACTGAAGTCAGACTTCCCATCGAGAGCATAAAGAACTCCTAGAATTTTCAGAAGAACTATTTACTATATATTATAATCAATGTTAATATATTAAGCTCATTAAATACATTTTAATGAAAACCTATTACATGTATTGATTTAGCATCCCTCAAGTCTGTAGGCTGGCTGGCCTCCTGGTGTGGCTGTGCTTCTGGGGCAGCTGGTCCTGCTGTGCCTCTCCCTTGCCTTCCTCGGACCAGCAGGCTTCATGGCCTTGCTTTGCTGGGCAGATGGAGGAGAAGCCAAGAGGACAAGGAGAAGACTCATGCCTCGCAGAACCTGGGCTCAGAGGTGCAACACCAACTCCTCTGTCTCTTTCTGTTGGCCAAAGTGAGACGTGGTTGAACCCAAAGTCATGGGGGCCTGAATAGGCTGAATGGGTGTCGTCCATGGCAACGGGGTGAGATCATGGGTAGTGATGGGATCCACATGGGCTGTCAACAGAACACCCTGGGGTGCTGAGGGATGCTGGGACAGTGTGCACATGCCTGTCTGGAGATGGTGAAAGAGCGGTACATCAGGGAGGTGAGCCTCACGCAGCCAGTAAGCTTCCCATCCCTACAGAGCAGGCAGGAGATGTCAGTTTTATGTGTTTTGGGGTTTTTGTTTGTTTGTTTGTTTTTATACGTTCAACAACTTCAGCCACCAGACTTTCAGTTTTTATTTAAAGTTATCCCAGACCAAGAAGAAAGATTGAAGAAATATTTTAGTTCCCTCTGTACCTTTCTTTATAAGGATAATAAAAAGGTTTTTTTGTTTTTTTTATTTTTCCCTATGCCAAGCAGATGGTTAGAATTCAATGTCTTCAGAGCACTGTGGTTTCATTTGGGCCAGTAATTAAACTTTTTTTCCAATATTGGTTTCATAAATCTTGAATACAGAGTGCCTGTAAATTTGACTTAGTTCTGGTTTTGGGGTTGGTAATGTGAAAAGGTCATATATTTTGTAAACATTGTCATTGAAACCCAACACATTCAAATTAAGATTTGGAGAGACTGATTAAAAATGAAGAACAAAGACACATGATAATATGCACTTATGTAGGTTTTCTTTTACAGTAAAAAAGAAAAGTAAAAGGAGAAAAAAAGGATGATGTTTAAACACAGTTTTGAGAGGCAGTAGCTCAATACAAAGGCCACAATGACAATTGAGCCACCTGTCCCCTGGTGCCCACTGCTGCTCACAGCTCAATTTCCTCACCAACATGGCCCCATTGATTGGAAGGCTTGGAGAACTCAGCCTAATTACCTGAGCCATTTTAGAATTTGGAAGTAGTTTGTATGGAGTATGCTAAAATGTAATCCTTTTCTTCACCTAGATTTATAGTTTTTGTTGGATGGGAGTTTCATATATGGAGTGCCAAGTATGTTTGAGAAGAGAATGTCTTCCCACTTGCATTCAGATGCAGAAAGCTATTCCCATTCTGATTTACTACCATCTGATCAGAGCCAGTCCCTTTTCAACCACCACAAATGATAATTTATGTCATAAAGTATGCAATTCCATATTTCTCATCAAGTTTTGAATTGAACTTGAATTTGTATCCTTCATTTCAGAATTATATACACATGTATGCATGTATATATGTGTGTGTGTGTATACATGTATATGACTATCATTTAGAGGTGGCTGAATGTATTATAAAATCTTTTTAAATGTAAAAAAAGTGATCCATCTCCTCCTAACTAAAAACAAAAAGTCAGGAGAAAACTAAGGGAAAGAGATAATGAAATAATGTATTTATTCTTATTTATGGTATTTATTCTCACTTTCTCACTCAATCCACTCTCTTCCTTGAAGAGAATTCTGAAAAATTTTTCAGGTATGTAGGTAATTTTTTGCTTCACCTTATTTATTATCAGTAAAATTCATATACATAAGTATATATATCCATATTTAGATGTAAATACACACACATATATTCTAGAACCTGAATTTAATTTTTTTCCCAAGCATATTTTTGAGCACTGGGAAAAAATTCAAACATAATCATGTGAACACTCTGGATTTTCCTTTTTTTATTTTTTGATAAAATGACAGTATTTGCTCTCATGGATTTATGTTAATTGGGGGTTCTGATAAAATGTTTACTCCAGAAAAACAGGATCTGAATCCTTTAGTAGACCTGAACCCAGACAAAACTCCTACATGCAACAAACAAACCTTCTTAAACATGCTAAACTAAGAAACCCAATGTTATACTGAGTAACGGGGCATCAGAAAGTAAAAGCCAGGAGGGGGTTTGGGAGACCTGGAGGAAGTTGTCCTGGAACTGCTTACTAATGCTCTGCCCTTCCTCTGACTCAGTTTTCCCAGCAGTCTTTATGTATCTCCATGCAAAACCTGATTGGCTCCTTGACAACCAATCAATGACTCCTGGTGGCTCAGTTGTTTGTCACTGGTTCACTTTCCTAAGACTAGAGAGATCCATATGATAGATGGGTGTGGGATATGCATTTGGAGTCTATTCTTATGGGCTGCTTTTAGAAAAGTGAGGTGTGAACTTGGAAGATGACTCAAAAAGAGGACTCCACGGGCAGTCTTCTAAGGAGAAGTGCGTCCTGAACCAGATGCTATGGATGGGTCCAGAACCCAGGTCCATCTCCCCGATTTGGAAGCAGCTTATCAAGGTCCCTTTGGACATTGAGTTCTTACGACCACATACCAGGTGCTGAAGCTCCCAATCAAGGTTTCCCCTTCCACTGGGGGTGGGACCTGTGATCCATTAGGCGCTCTCTCCTGGATCTGGAATATCAAATAGACTTCCCAAGGGAGAATGAGCACAAAACAGATGTATTTGTTGTGAAAAATAAATTTATAAATTGTAGGGTTTTCAGGGCATTTTTGCTTTGCTTTCTCTTTCTTTCTTTCTCTTTCTTTCTTTCTTTCTTTCTTTCTTTTTTTCTTTCTTTTTCTCTCTTTCTTTCTTTCTGTTTTTGTTTTAAGCTGAGGGTATTTGGTTCTTAGGACATGGCCAGCATATATGGCTTATGCCTCTTCCACTAAGCTCACATTATTTGCACTCCCAGCAATAGTATGTATGTGTGAGAACATTTTCTCAAGTTTATGGGATTTGAAATGGCATTGGAGGAGGTACCACTGTAAAGGAGGATCAAGGTCAGAAAAAAAGTTCCTTGAATAGCAGCCATGCTGGCCACTTACCCAACATGTCAGCCCCTGCCCCCTCCATTTCTGCCCTGTGATGGCGGGCCTGGCCCACACCTGCTTGCCTGGGTACCCTTCTTGATGGCTGTGTGTGGGGCTCAGTCTGAGTAGCATCCTAGGGTCCAGGATGTGAGAAGAGAGCGGGCATTCGGTGCCCACCTCCTCTGTTTCTTCTCCTGCTTCTGGCATCTGTACACAGCCGCAGCTCCTGGCAGCTTGTCCTCCAAGAGGCCCGACCCTGGCTGAGATCAGAGGAAACCATTTCTGCCCTCCCTGGTCCCCTGCTGTTAGTCCTAGCTCTAGGGTGCTGAAATGCCTCTTCTTTTATTTCTTTCACATGGGTAAATAATTCTCTTTTCATTTCAGTTAAGCTGTTTTGTGTGTAATCCTGTTTCTTTCAGGGACTAATGAGTTTTGACTTCCTTCTGTAAGCAGATAAACATTTAATGTGCAATATTGCAGAAAGGCTTGGAAAGGGGATTGATCCATTTAGATTAATTTAAGTTCCACACACCCTGACACATGTCCTGCTGTGGCATTTTCTTCAACACTGGGATTTCTTTACTCCTTCCAACTATGGAGGGTTGCCAGCTACCCAGCACAATTTTTTGCAAAATAGATATGTAAATAGGAAAAATATTTCCTTCATGCACATTTTTCCATTTTTTAATTGAAGAATGTTAACAAAAAATTATAAAATTAACTATTGTTACCATTATGGCATTTTAATCCAAATTTTTTAATCCATTTATTTACATTACTATACATTGTATATATGGAAAACATATGGGATTATTTTGAATTGGGTGTGTTTGAAGATGAGGTGTTATGCTGTTTGCATTATTTGTGGACCCAGCAGCGCTCCCTGGAGAACTTTTTAACACAGCACAAGAGTTCCTCTTCATATATAGTTATTTTTTGTTGTTTGCTTGTTTGTTTTCTACCAGGAATTGAACCCAGCGGCTCTTAATCACTGAGAAACAGTCCCAGCCCTTTTTTATTTTTAATTTTGAGACAAGGTCTCACTAAGTTGCTTAGGACCTTGCTAATTAGCAGAGGAGGCTGGCCTTGAACTTGGGATCCTCCCACATTAGCCTTCTAAATCACAGGGATTACAGGCATGTGCCACCAAGCCTGGATCCTTTTCATATTTTTGAAAGTTTTGAATATTATTCTATGCTATGGATCTTTAGCAGTGGGCACCTAGACTTCCTTTGGTTGAAGTTTTAGATTATCACATTTTCAATGTTATTTCCTCATTGCAGTCTTTAAAGTCTGCTTTGGTTTGAGGGTGAAAAAATATGTTTAATACCTTAATCTAAGTGTCACAGCTATAATAAGAACACTAGGATTCTGGAGACAAATTTGGCCCTTGATGAACAGAGTGCTGGGACTATTCACCTTGAGTGCAGGAGTGGGGCAGGTAACAGGTGTGTGGTGTACTTGCTCCCTTGGATCTGGTATGATGGGCAAATTTCCTACACCTTCCATGTTTCCAGTGAGTCCTGAAATGACTCTCAATGGTTAAAGCATTTTCATAATGATAAATGATAACAGTTTCATTTTCATACTAAAATTGATTAACACTCACATCATAGGATTTTGCCGATCTGTGTCCCAAAGCAAGTTTGTCAGCATTTGCTTAAGGCTGTATACCAGAGAGGAGTTTGCTGAGAGGCTGTTGATTTCCAGAATAAACTTGAGGCAAATAGACCTTCCATGCTTCTGTGTTGACTAAGAAAGATATTTTACAAACTCCTGTCTGCTCAGTTATGTACACATGGTTTTTAACTAGTGGATCCATCCTGTCCTGGGCTGAAGGAGGAAACTGCACATCCAAGGAGAATGTATGCCCAGTGAATGCACAGTGCAATTCCAGAAGTAGCACTCCTTGTTGGCCAGGATTAAAGCCAGGCATTTTGCAAATGCCATTGTATGCACTTGCTGTGGAGAGGGGGCTCATCACCTCCCCAGAGTTACCATTATACAGCATGGCAATACCAACCAGCACCTTTAGTAACAACAATTACTACAGCAGCAGCCAGAGAAGAGCACTTAGATGGTAAACCATTTCCTAGAACACATTTGGAAATACAGAAATACAGAAGGATTGATCCAAAGAGCAGACTAGAGTCAGCAAAATATAAACGAAGGGGAGAAATGAACTATAAAGGCATTTGCTTCAACTGAGCCGCATCTCTTCAGGAAAACCCTTGCTGATGTGCAGTTTCTTAAGATGGATTAGAAAAACTGACCCAGCTGAACAAGTTCAGGGGAGAAACTGGTGTTCATCAGTCACTAATAGAAGTCTGGTGTTTCTGTGGCAAGAATGGGACTTATCAAATGTTTAAAGGTTCTGCCAATGCCATTAATATTCACGGCACACTTTAGCAGCAACTGTGGGACCCAGTGCACGGGGACTCTGAGACTGGAATTGCTCTGCTTGGTTGAGTGTCCAGGGAGGAGGAGTGAGAAGGGGCTCTGCACTGCCAGGCTCTCACACCCTGTCAGGGGTCTTTGAACAGGCTGAGCAGCTCACACACAGTAAAGCTGTCACTGATGAAATAAGCACCGTCCCTGCGGCTGGACGAGCTGGTGAGCCGAGTGTCCCCTGCAGTGTGGAGTCAGAGCACTGTGCTGGCTCTGGAGACCTCCCTCCTCCATGTCTGGGCTGCTTGTTCTGCCATGCAGAGGCACACCTCCTGTCCTCAGTGCCTCTCCTCCAGCTCCTGTGCTGGCGGAGGAGGCTGATGATGGATGTCGCTGCAGCCCCATTTTGCTCCTCAATCTCTCTGGAGGCATTATAATGTTGTGTATTCAGACACGTTCCCGCACTTCATTTACCAGCGGTACAGCCTAGAACATGCTCCAGGACCACACAACCTAGAATCTTCATCTGCAAAAGGTAAAACAAGTCCTACCAGAAATTCCACATGCTGGTATTTTGAAGACTTAAAGACTGAAGAAAACTATCACTTTCCTTTGCCTCAGGCCTCTGTGATTGAAAAAAGATAGAGGACGGGTTTTAGAAAAGAAATGCTACACAAATTATTTGACAGAAGACCATCATGACCCCTGAGCACTAGCTCAAAGACATATCCCCACAGACTCCCCCATAACTGTGACCATGAACACCCAGCCATGTGTCACTCCACTGACCAGAGAGAGACACTCGGCAGCAACACACATTTTGCATACTGTATTCCTGATTTTAGCCTTTTTAAAAGACTAGTATCACAATCTACTTGAAAGAATTCATTTAGATTTTCTTTAAGTTCTTTTTTCCTACTTCACACTCCTGACAGAAGAGAGGTCATGTTTGTTTGGCACACACAGTATTCAGTACATGCCTATATTTATGACGTAAAACCCACCTACTTCAAGTGTGCAATTCAATGTTTTTTGGCATATTCAGAATTGTACAACCATTGCTGCCATTTACGCCATTAAGTGTATAATCATTGCTGCCATTAAAATGTCATCACTTGACATTTTAACCATGCCGAGAAGAAACTCCCTGCCATTTCCTCCCCCTCCTCCTGAAAGCACCCCTAGCCCCAGGGAGCCACGAATGTCTCTGTGTCTGTGCATTTTCCAGTTCTGGACATTTCTCATGGATGGGATCACACAGTACATGGCCTCTTCTCTGGTGTCTGGCTTCCTGCCGTCGGTGTCATGTCACCAGGGCTCGTCCACGTGGGAGTGTGCACCAGTGCCTCCTGCTGTCCTGTGGCTGGCTCATGACCCTGAGCACAGAGAGACTGCATGTGGTTCCTCTGGCCCTCAATGCTGTCCACCTGGCCTGAGGCGTGGGCTGTGCTCTGGTATAAGCAGTGCTCCATCTCAGCCTCCTGCTGAGCTTCCCACTGGATCTCACTCTATTCTCTCTCCCCTGCTCTTTCCCACATTTTTCTTGCTTGTGCTTAACCCTCCTTGACCTTGAGCAGGTGTTGTTTCTGGAGTATTGCCCTTGAACATTACGCTCCAGGCACTTTGGCCTTGGACAGACTAGGTCTCCATGTCAGCCTCTCCCTCACACTGGGTTTTTGGCTTCCAGGACTGAGCAGCATTTCTGGCTTTCCAGCCTGCTGATGGACACTGTGGGACTTCTCAGCTTCTGTAACTGTGTGACTCTCTGACTGTGTAAGTCTGCCTAACAGCTCCTTCTTATAATTGCATATTCTACTGGATCTTTCTCTGGACAACCCTGACAGATGCAGTGACCTTAGCCAGAGCAGAGTCATCAGAGGGCTCATGTGACATTGGTGGACAGCTGGCATGTGGGCCAGCACACCTAATATGGCATCTTCATAGGGATGGGATGGAGGGTCCCACGTGGGGTCTCATAGAAGCTGAATGTCCTGTGGACATCTCAGCTCAGAGCTTACAGAGAGTGATTGATACTGTGGCCACAGGCTGGCCGAGGTCAAGGGGAGGAAACTGGCCTTGCCTTGAGTGTGAATGTAACATTAAGGAAATGTAGGATGGGAGAACTTGCTACTGCTCCCCTCCCGCCCTACAGGAATTCTATCTTTATTCTTCTCACTTGAATAAATCCCACTCTATTCAAAAAATAGAAAAAGATAGTGTAAGATAATTGTCAATGCCATCTACTACAGGTTTCTCCCTGCAATTAATCTGCATTCTTCACACACCAACACTATGAGGCAAGTCACTTATTCAAGGTCAGATGAAGGAAGCCGTAGAGTTTTTAACAGTAGAAGAAAGAAAAGCAAAAAGGGAAGTAACACAGACCTCAAGCCACCCTGGTCTCCCCAGACCACCCTGGTCTCCTCAGCTGGTCTCCCCAGACATCCTGGTCGGCTCGGATGGTCTCCCCTGACCATGCACCTCTGAAAAATATTTACCTTTGGCTGATGAAGCAGCTCATTCACAGTAACGGTGGAAATGCCCGATCTCTCTCCCAGGACGAGAGCCTGCAGACAGAGGAAATTACTCAGCACGATGAACTGCCTGGGTGGTAGAACACCTGTCTAATTTTCTGTGAGGCAGCTGCCCTGGGACTTTGTGTCCAATCAGCTCCCATCAGGTCTCCCTGGTGGGCTGTTCAGACTCCCACTGAAGTGGCAGCTGCGTGAGAAAGGCTGGCTTCTGCAGGGAGGTGGCCGAGTCGGGGTGTGCAGGCCGCCTGGTCATCTGCCATCAGTACCTGGCTCGGCATGACTTGTTGATCTCTGACCCACCAAGGAATGAAGGTGCAGGGTGCCCTTAGCACAGCCCCACAACTGAGTCCACACCCACATGCCTCTTCTCAGAATGGCTACACCAGACTGCCCCTAGGAAGCCAGATGTCAGACAGTGACGCTGCTATTGGGCAGAGAAGACCTCGCCAGGAAGAGTGCAGAAACCCGGATTTCCCCAGGGAAAGTTCAGTGAAAGGAGTGCAGTCTGTCCTTAGACCCTAGGTCCCCTCGTCCTCCTGCCTCCTCAAGCCACGTAGGGTTCTGTGGTCCACCTAAAGGAATCAGGAAGCTGTCAGAATCCAGTGAAGATGCTTAGTCAACCCAACCAAAACCAAAGTCAGTGGGGCCAGGAGGTCATGGGGAGCATTCTTCTGTACAGTAGCCTTATAGTGACTGTCAGCAGGTGGCCCTGACATAGGCAGGGCTTGCAGAGGCCACTGCACATGAGGCACAGGTACTTCTGCATGGACATCTGCCCGGCAACTCTCTGTGCCACCTTAGGCTGACACCACTCTTGACATTAATCATGTGAGGAGGACCATTGTTTCAATGCATCTGATGTTATCTCCCTCATTTGTGTCTTCAACTGTCCCCTTGCCACACACCCCCAGGATGCACCCCTATAGCACACATATCCTCGTGCTGTGTTCTGCTCTTCCCAGTGCCATGCCCAGGTACATGTCACTATTCTTTGGACAACCCCTCCCATCATTTATTTTTATTATTTAGATGGGGATTCATAAAATTTCCATGATGCCTAACACAAAACTGGCCACCCAGGCCAGGATGTCCTACATCAAATCCCTGCAGGAGGCCAGGTTCATAATGTGGACCAGTGAAGACCCTGGGGGTTGGGGGGAGAGGGATGGGGCTGGGCAGGCTAAGACTCCTTTACCTCCAAGGGACCCCACTCCTTGACTCCGTTGATCATTTCAATCAGGGTCCATGAGGACAGTGAGGCAGATTTCTAGTTTGACACCAGTCAGAAAGTTCAATATTCACTGCACATTTTTTCAATAAAGTACATAATTAATAAAGAGCTTGCAAGAACCATTGCTGTCCAGGTGAGGGGAGAGGCCACCTTGTCTTTCCACCACTGTGTTCCCCACTGTGCAAGGCTGTGGTCTTCAGTAACTGTCCATATAGTACAATAGCCACCTCGGTTTTACATCAGGGTAGCAAAAGCCCCACATACACATTTGCGATTAATCCCATCTTCCTTTCCAGCCCTTGTCAACCACTAAACTATTGTCTGCATCCAGAATTCCCTTTTATAAACATCTCCTATGAGTAGAACCATATAGTATCTGTTCTCCGGTGTCTAATTTCTTTTTGCAGAATTGAATGTTTTCAAACTTCATCCACATTGTAGACTGCATCAGTACTTGACTCCTTTACGTGGCTGAACAATATTTCATTGTGTGGATCTATCATGATTTTTAAAAGAATTTTTGATTAATCTGTATGTTAGTGGGCCTTGGTGACATCACAGGTTTTGAATCCATTCAAAGCTGGTGAACGTTGAAGCATTTCCACTCTGGGTTTTGGTGCCAGCGTTCATGTGCACAGAGTTTTCATGTGTCCTGGATAGATAGACACCTGCAGTGGAACTTGGTAAATCTCTGTGCAACACTTTCAGAGACAGCCAAACACTTCTGTGAAAGTGACTGCTCCATTTTAAAGTCCCCATGGCAAGGCACAAATTTTCCTTCTACACCCTTGCTATTGTCTGTCTTTCCACATGGACAAATTCAAGGTTGTCTGTGGTGTCTCTGGCAGTGGAGTGGGTTTTACAGAGAGTAAGTAGGAGGTTCTTGTTGAGCAAGGCAATACGCTGCCTTGCTAAATGGCTCTAGATTCTTCCTGGTGTCTGGTGACAGAGACAATGTGTAATCCAGTTACCCGGGACATCCAGTGTGACAGCTGGACTTAGCTGGTACGGAAAGGGCGGTGTGTTTAGATCGGCATTTCACCCCTAGGCCTTTATCCCTCAGATACAAGGCAACAATAAAATGGAGACCTGCATGTCCCAAAGTTACCCTGCAGCATTAATCCTCACAGCAAATTTGGAAAACAATGAAGTTTCTATTGTTTTGAGGCACGTCAGTGGAGCATGGACTAGACAGTTGCCTGACAGGACAGTGGTCATTAGAGGGAATTTTCTTCCTGTTGACCTTGGACATTTGCCAACGTATTTTGCTCAAAGAGAAAAGCAAAGGGCAGAGCACTTTGTTTCTCATGCTACTGCTATGTGAACAGCAGACCACGCCTAGCCCGCGTGCCTCACCCGCCTGTGTGCGTGGGTGCACATGAGCAGGTTGGATGCTCTCTGGGAGGACAGACAAGTCAGTGAAGGGGGAATCCAGAGCACAGGGCTCCAGGGCAGCAGCAAGAACCTCCTGACAGCGTTGAATCTGTGCAGGCAGAGCATGTGCACTCGAGCTGTGAGGCCAACCCTAAGGAGCATTTGTACAATTAACACACAGTTTAGGAAACAGGAAGTTGCCAGCCAGAGAATGATCTCCCTGCTTACAGTCACCCCTAGGAGGTCTTCACTTATTACCTACAGGCAGCATCTATTCAATAAATGTTTTGAAATGGAAAAAGAAATTCTCAAGAACATTATAAGATAAACCTCTCAAAATCTAAAGAATCAGCAAATCTCCCCCCAAAATTACTTTCTTGAGATGACACAATGGCTGAAACATAAGTTGAGCCAAAGTCTCTCTGTGACTGAGGTTGGCTTCCTTGCCACTGGCTCCTGCTGTATCTGTGATAAACTTTGACCCTCTACTTTGCCCAGTGGCATTCTGAAATCCTGGGGTAGACAACATGGTGGCCTCAGGAATGGGCATCCACCATGACAGAGTCTTGGCTCTGTGGCTGCTCAAGTCACACATGGAGTTGACACAATTGTCACTCTGTCTGGCTCAGCCTGTCAGTCTGAGGCTAATTATGAGACAGAGAAAGAGAATTTACAAAAAGTCCTGGACTCCTCTGAAGACAAGACGGAGGGTCACCTGATAGGATGAATGAAATCTGCTGTGGCCAATGGCTGCCTGGGAATTTGCAGCGGGAATACTGATGAGGATGGAAAACTCTGTCCTGCCAGCCTTCAGGAACATTCTGAGCCAGCTTGCACATTGAGCTGAATGGGGTTTCTGAACAGAGAATTGACTACACAGGCCAGAACAGCTGCATTTGAAGGATAAACTGCAGCTTTTACTTAATGATAGTGCATCGGGAGCACTGCCGCAGGGAGCTGCCTGGCTCAGACCCATCTCATCCTGGGCCTTTCCCACCCTCAAGGTAACCTCACCTGGGGTGATGTGTGTCAGCCCCTTACCAGCCCTGAATGGAGATATCCAGCTTAGCTGGCCATATTCTGTCCCCAGGAGAGGAGGGGAAGTGGTACCACGTAAGAGTGGGAGGAGAGACTTAGGAGCAGAGTTTGTGTGGACACTGCCTCTGGGACAGGCAGGCTGGGGGTCAAAGCCCTGCTGTGTGACCTTGGCCAAATCACCTGCTCTCTCAGGCCTCTATTTCCCATCTACCAAGTAGAAATGACACTGCTGAGAGAGTGGTGGGAACATGCCCCTGGTGTCCAGCACTGTCAAACACAGAGTCCTGAGGGGATGTGGCAGCAACTATGGTCACCCTAGGGTGTAAGGTGCGTGCTTGTTTCATATTACACGACATTGACTGCAAAGTGCAAGCCCGCATGCTGGGCACACTGTGTGTGGATGCCACTCAAAGTCTTCATATTTTTTACTTGACCTTCAAAATGTCGATTCTTTAAGGAATTTTTCTTGAGGGTAATATTTCTGGAATATCATTAAAAGAAGAAGGAGGAGACAAAGAAGGAAGAAGAGGAGGAGTCAGAGGAGGAGGGGAGGGGGAGCATCCTCTGTCAGGAACAGGTCCAGGCTGCAGGGCACCCTTCGCTGATGCCCAGGAGCCTCGGGCTATGCTGTTGACAGCGCCCTCTTGCGGCAGACGGGCCAATGGCGCACACATGTATTTGGGAAATTTGCCAAGGTCAGATGGCCAGCAAGTAGAGGTCACCAAATGCACAGTGGAACTCTGTGCTCGCCTGCCCACCAGGCCTTTGGCTTTGGGCCCCTCTCCATGAGCAGGACATGCCCTGTCTCAAAAATCTGCAGTGGGAAGGCTGAAAGTTCCCGGACAGTGTCTGCTCTGGATGGGGACCTTGAAGTTCTCCCAATAGAAGTGACCTCCTACCCTTTACTTTGGGGTCCCCTCTCCCTCTTCCTAGGGTCCAGAGAGAAAGTGCTGATGACTGCTGAGCCCTACAGATGAGGGGGGACCCAAGGTCTGCATCTCCAGGTCCTGGTCTTCTGGGTAGTGTTTGCCTCCCCAGGAGGGCACCAAGGCCTATACCAGGAAGGCTCTGTTGTCTTTAGCGTGTCCCCATTGGATGCCATCACCACAGTCAGGACACACAGCCCATCCTGGCAGAACAGCCGCTCATCTCAAATGAAAAAAAATTAGGGGGCCACTGGGAGAGAAGCCCTCGCTTTTAACAGCAGAAGGTGTGTTCTCTTTGTGGGGCCATCTATTTAGCTCCCTCCTCCCAGGTTGCCAGCTGATGGCTCAGCTGTGTGCCTCATCGGGCTCCACAGAGACCTTGAGAACCCTTCAGACATGAGTCACACTGCTACGTTGACCTAGGGACCCAGAGGAGGCAAAGATGTGATGGGGGATAAGGACAGAGCTGGAGAGAATCTCGATTCATCCATTGCTGAATTGCTAGGCCCCAGCTAAAGCTCTGCATTCTAGTCATGCCTGTTGGATTCCAGACCCAACTACATCTGGCCTTGGCAATGGTCACTGTGGATGTAGAATATCCAGTATACCAAGGAAAAGACAAGAATCCTCATGGATCTTACTGTACAGAGTCAATGGCTGAAGTGCAGTTCATTTAGCCAATACTTTTCTTACTGAATACAAGAATTTTTTTCAAGTTTTTGTTATTATAAGCAACACTTTAGCAAATATTTTCCGATGTGTCTTTGTTTACTTCTTATTTCCTTAGATTATTTCTGCAAATGGAAAGATTAGTTCCATGTACACAAATATTTTTAAAACATTTGAAAATATATTGCCAAACATTTTTGTAGGAAAGTTGTATCAATTTCATTTTGTAGATATTGTAGGACATGTGCACACACACTGGTGCTAGGCAATAATAATTTATCTTTTAAAATACCTGCTAATTTGACAAGTGAAGCATCATATTGCTCTTATTTGTATTTCTTTGTTAACTTGTAAGGCAAAGATTCTTGTGCTGATTGATTCCTGATATTCTTGAGAAGTATGACCTGTATTACAGCCCGCTAGAGCTTTGTAGCAATAGCACTTGTATGAAGCCACATAAACAATACCTCTTGTCTAATTTTCAATAGTTTATTGCATCTTTTCATTGGGAGCCTCCTGTACATGGCAGGCATGATCCCAGGCTCTGGAAGTTTAACATTGGCTCAGAACCACAATCTCATCAAAAAATGTTCTTTTTGTTTGTTTCTTTGATTTTTTTTTTGTTGTTGTTTGTGTGTTTGTTTTCATAACAGGGATTGAACCCAGGGTTGCTAAACCACTGGGCCACATCCACAGCCCTTTTTTATATTTTATTTAGAGACAGGGTCTCACTGATTTGCTTAGGGCCTCGATAAATTGCTGAAGCTGACCTTGAACTTGTGATCCTTCTGCATCAGCCTCCCTAGTCACTAGGATTATAGGCATGTGCCATCACACCTGACAAAGTTTCTGTTCTTTGGGCAACAGAAAATAAAAGAGCTGAGCAATATTGGTAGCTCGTGGCTCTCCTAGGGGTCTAAAGAAGGCTCAGCCTATACATTCTAAGAAAATTCTGTCCAACAAGGTGGCATGTGAGTAAGGATGGAATCCAGGAAGTGCCAGCTGAGCCAATGATTCCAGGCAGAGGATTAAGTAAGAGCCATGGACCTGGGGATGGTGCTTTTCCTTGTGGGAAATAGGGAGCCATGGGAGGATTTGAGCTGAGGAACATCTTGTATAGACCTTATTTGCTGCACTCCAGCTGCTGTGCTGAGGACAGACTGGAGAGAAAAGGCCAATCAAAGCAGGCAGGTAGGAAGCCAGCACACTCCTCCAGGTGGGAGGAGGGTGGGCAACCTGGGCCTGGGCTCAGCAGTGGAGGCCATGGAAGCCTTTGGTTCTCAGCATTTGAAGGTGAAGCTGGTAAGATCTGTGGATGGGCACAGGCCTGGGTGTGAGTGGGATGGCACCAGCCCTGCAATAGTTTCGTTAATTTTTTCCTGAGCAACAAGAGAGGGGTCAGCTGTGTAGAGGAGGATGGGGAAGGGTCTTATTGCACTGGACTGTGATTATTTATGAACTCAGTGATCTTACATGAAAACCAGTGTCACAACCAAGAACTCCTGCACCTGACCCAGGACATGGGAAAGTGCAGAGAAATAGGGTCTGTCACCCTAGTCCCTGGTGTCCTGTGAATCCAGCATGTCCTCTGATGCCTCTTAACTGGCAACCCCTGTTCCACGTGTGACTCTAGAATCTATATCTGAACTTGAGAGAAAGGCCATTACTCTCAAAAGAAAAAATACAAGCCATTTGCCCCTCTTGTGACCTCTCCTGGGTCTCCTACATTCTCCTGTAAGAAATAACTTCTCGTTTTCCTCCAGCTTCTTATCAGTAATGGTTCTTGTCTCATTCCATTACAAAGGAACACTCAAACAAGTTCAGAACACAATCCAATAAAATAACCTCTGCAGCTTCAGATAGAGATTATGATGAAGACATGACTAGTCTTCTACTAGAGTAGAGGGTTGACCACAGCTGAGAGGAAACAGTGTGCGCTCCCTGAGTTAGTGGGGAGGGGCATCACTGGGTGTGTGTGAATGGAAGGGGGGCTGCCCTTCCTGCTGCATCCATGGTCTCCACAGTCCAAATCAGGGCTGTCATCTCCACCAGGATTCTCAACATCAGGGCTTCTGATATTTGGGGCTGGATGATTCTTTGTTATGAGGGGTTCTCTGAATTACAGGAAGCTTAGCATCACCCCTGGATTCTATCCACCAGGTGCCAGGTCCCTTCCATGGAAACTCTGACAACCAGAAACATCTCCACACTTGGCTGTCCTGGGTTGGGATCTGCCTAATCCACAGCCCTCTGCTCTGCTGTTACCCCCCTGGGAAGGAAGGAAACTAACTCTTGGAACCCGTCTCTTCCTCATGTCTCCTCCACCCCTCCCCTGTGCCCAGGGCCATTGGAAGGGCTCACCTCCTCTTGTTCCCTTGGTCCACAAACTCGCCAGGTCTTTCTGCGTGAGGTCCCGTCATGCCTGGTCTGAACAAAGGTGCATTCTCAGATGCGGCCAGTTCAGAGTTCAGCAGTTTCCCTGTTTTCTTATCTTTACTGCCTTGGTTTTTCATCCTCTGTAGTCTTCAAGTGAGACATTTATCTGGATATAAAAAGTTCATGATGGAGCGTCCATTATATGCAGGTTCTGTAGGGGCACATGGGGGCCTAAGGCCATCCAGAGCAGGGGGGCATCATGGGTAGTCAACCCCATGGTCAGAAGGCAACTAAGGCTGTGGACTTCAGCCATCCAGCTGAAGCCTCCTTATGGTGGCTGCCTGACCAATGCCACCTGAACACATGCCCAAGTATGCCATTAAGACACTGCCAATGTGCAGCACACAAATGTGCCACATGCCAGGGACCCTGCACATCTTATATGACTAGCGTTGAGCAGCTGGGGGTGCAATTTAGTGGCAGGTGGCAGCACGGTGTTCTGTTCTGACAAATCACTGGCAGCTTCCTAGCAGATGAGTGTGAAGTGTTCTGCGAAGGGGGACTTGGGCTCTCATAGTAATGGGCAGGGAGAGGTCACTGTGTGGCCACCGAATGCATTGCCTCCTGAGATGGCCTGAGCAACAATTCATACTATGACATTTGAAAAATGTTGGCTGGGCCCCTTACAAGCCAGACTCTGGCACATCAAAGGAACAAAGAATGAACCCCTGATACCAGGATTGTGTGCTCTAGGGGAAGACAGACAATGAACAGCCAAGACACACCTGAGTCTGTTTAATTCCCAAATGCCAAGATGAAGAAAGAGCCAAAGACACCACAAAGAGGTAGAAAAGAGGGGGCTTCCGGCCAGGGCCCTGGGGACTCAGTGGTAATGGTCCAAGATGGATGTGAGCTGTGGGTGGGGTCCTTGGAGGAAGCCAGAGAATTTAGACTAAGGAGTGGGGGCTCTCCCTTATGACCTAGGGTGTTCACAGTGAAGGTCCATGCCCCTGGTGGGCAGGGGATGTCAATCACATGCACAAGAGAACAAAAGCAGAGAGCAGGGGAAGGTCTCTGTGCTCCATGGAGAGAAAGATCTTCAGATATTTTGGGGGCAGTCAAGAAGAAAGTCTCGATGAGATCTTCTGCCTTTCATACCTAGATTCTACATGTGCTATTTTCACCCCCTTTAACTTTCTCCCCACCTTTTTTTGTTGAGTACAGGTGTTCATTAAATTCACTTAATTTTTAAAAAATTACTATAGATTCACAGAAAATATGCACAAAATGTCTAGGGAACTACCATATACCCTTCATTCTCTTTCCCATCTTGCCTGACTGTAGTACAATATCAGCAAAAGAAAATTGACTGATACAATTCAAAGCTTGTTCAAAATTCACAAGTTTTAACTAATATTTGTGTGTGATTTTCATACCCATGTGTACCCTTGCATTTAGTTCTTTGCAGTTTTAGCAATACAGAAGCTCTGTCTGCACCCAGAAGCAGATGTGAGAGGCGTGCAGATAGGTCTTGGCTGGGAGGAGACCTGGGAAGAATAGGGGCCATCTCTGGGACTCTTAGCATGCCCCTGTGGGACCCTCTCACAGCCCAAGTCCCCTGAACTCTTGTCCCCAATAATACTGGCCTCTTGGGTGGAGCTCTGTGTCTCATCCTTTCTGCATTGGATGGTGCCCATTTCATAGCAGGTGCTGGCACCCTTGCTGTAGGGCACTGGGTCCACAGTTTGAGCCACTGGAGAGACCTAGAACCTCCAGAGACTGGTCCAGCCACAGGTATAGGAGACAGTGTGGGAGACTTCCCAGCAGGGTAAGCCCAAACTAAACATGCAGAACCAGTACCCCAGGGCCCCCCTTCCAGATGGGCTACGGAGGTGTTCCTCTCGGAAGCAGCAGTTGGAGAAAGGAGCTGAGTCCAGCTTGGTCATCTGCTCCCTTTTCCCCAAGTGTCCTCATTTTCCTTCTCTGGGGAGGTCTCAGCAGCTCTGTGCAGCCCATCCTCACTTGTGGGAGGCCTGGGCAGGCTGAGGGATCCCATGCCCTAGCTGGGGACATATATTAGGGACCCTGTGCTGCTGGTGACAGCGCTGGAAAAGGGGAAAAAACCTGAGGCTCCTTTTCTTTCGTGAAAGTAAGCCGGGGTCCCTTTCTGGGGCAGATGCTTTGAAGCAAAGACAGACCTTTGTGATGATCCTCACGAGGATTGCTGTTTCCAGTGTCCTTCCCTGGAATGATGAGGGGTCAGAAATGGTTGTTTTGCAAATGAAGAGCTCTTCGCAGAATAGGGCAAACCCAATGTTTTCCTGAAATTACTGATGTTAATTTTGGAGGATGAGAGCAATTAGGTTTTTCCTCTCATAAAGGGGAGGGCAGCGAGTGTGCCTGTGTGTACATGTGTGTGTGCACGTGTACACGTATTTCCAGCAAGAGAAATACCAGGGTCTATCAGTGTCTGTTCTGCTTTGTGCAGCCACACATTTTTCCCCCAGAAGATGGGTGGGGAAGGAGGCCCCGAGCAGGGAGGGAGCAGAGTAAGGGCCCAGCCAGAGGTCCAGATACCCTGAACCAACAATCCAGCAACAGCAAACATGGCGTGGATGCATCATAAGTCCTCTAAGATGCAGGGAGAGGCAGGAAGGAGCAGGCATTGATCTAATGCCAGAAACCAAGACCCTGTGCTGCCACAGGCCCATCCAGAGCATCTCTGCCCTGGAACTGGAGCAGCCCATTGAAATCCCTTTGGATTATCATAATTTAGTAAGCCATCTAATTTATCTGTTCAGCTGGTTCAGTAGACACTTCTTTCTTTGGCAGAAAAAAAAAGTGGTGAATAATTAGTACATAGAAAAATACATCCCAATCTCTTTTTAAGTCTCATTGCTGAAGGGACACAAAGGAAGGATGCCCATTCCCGATGGTTGGCACAGGGCCAGAGAACCCAAGGTGAGATGCCGTCTTCATGGAACTTGGCAATTGCTGCCTCTTTTAGCCTTGCTGAGAGGCAGGTACTGCAAGGGCTCTGGGGACCCAAGTAGGTTTGGCCTCAGACTTGACTGTAACAACACAACCTGATTATGTGCAGGTATTTTCAAAAGTGTCCTAGATAGAAAGACTCTTGTGGTGAGTTCCCCTTCCTGATGGGAAGCAGGGGAGAGTTGGGAGGACCACGAGGCACTCAGGGCTCAGGGTGCAGGGTTGGGCGCTCAGGCCTTCTGCACCTTCCTGTCTGTCCTTCCCACGGGTTCACGGCCCTCGCCCCGCAGAGCTCTCCTCTACTTGTGTATCTATTAATCCATTCAAGCTGCATCTCTGTGTCAGGCCCCAACCTGATTCTAGGCATAAGGACCCATCTCTCCCCTCAGAAGCTGATGGGAAAGGTGAGAGGCAGGTGTGTCAGCTGACTGTGTCCCCGTGGTGTGAAGAGGGGATATTTTTGAAATGACATGATGGTATATTTGAAGAAAGAACTAATTCTCCTAAGAGGAAACACCTCATCTGAGAAAAACTTAAAGTCAAGGCAAAATTGGAATAGGTTTTAAAGGTTGGATAGAAGTTTGCCAGGGAAAAGGAGCTGGCAGTAAGAACATCAAGTTATTTTTCATCAAGCAGCAACTCTATAGAGTACATATTCTACGAGTTTAAATGCCCGACTACCGTGAATCATTTAACAGTCTGAGATATAGAAGCTTGTATTATCTCCATTTAACAGATGAAGAAACTGAGGACACAACTAGAAGTGGGTTTTGAAGCAGGCTGCCCACCCTGGATCCAGGCTCTGAGGCCCCGCACTGCAATGCTTGGTGCTGCGGCTTGGTGCTGGGAAAGAGGGCAGTTCCATGAAGCAGGAATGGCTGCTGGGAGTGTGTTCCTACTCTGACTAATTGTCTGTGACGCCCACCTGCTAAGTACCTTGGGGACAGACAGCTGACCCTCCTGAGCCTCAGCCTCACAGGACAGGCAAGCGCCAGTCCCAGGGTGTGGGAACCCTTTCCTCTCCTTCCTGCTCTTCCCAGGCCTTCCTTTCCCCAGCTCCCAACATCCTTCCTACCTGGGATGCTTCTGAGTGTGCTCCAGGAGCCTGACTTCTGGGCTCACACAGGGCAGTGTGAGGAGCCGGCAGGAGGACCTGGCTTCAGGCTGTGAGCCACAACCGTCCTCCATGGAGCTGGTCAGTCTTCCTCTGACTCCCCGGTCCTTTAGAGTCCCCTCTACCTCTGGGACATTTCTCTTTATCCGGCTTTCCATCCCTCTGTGCTGTTTTCATTCCTTTCTTTCTACTTTGCCCTCTGTCTTTCTTTGGGACTTTTGGTCTCCTTTTAAAACCAGACTGGCCTTTCCTTCTCTCCCTTCCCATTGCCATTCTCATTCCCCTCCTCCTCCCCCTTCATCTACTCCCCTTCCTCCTCCTCCTCTTCCTCCTCCCCCCACCTCCTCTTCTTCCTCTGGTCATCTCTGTGCCTCTATCTCTCTGCCTGGGTTTTCTGTGTCTCTGTTTTTTGTCTTCATTTACATTTTCTCTTTCCCAGTCTTTCTGTTTTCTAACTCTGCAGAGGGATTCAGATCCTTGGTCTCTTTCTCTTTCTCTGTCCATATTGGTCTCTGCCTCCCTGTCTTCCATTCCCAAACCCTTGCCAGACATCCAGACGCCAGACCTGCCCTGTGGATGGAGAGTCACCCAGAGATCTGCGCCTCCCCTAGCTTGCTGGAGCTGCCCGAGGGCTCACAGGCCGCAGTCCAGGACAGGTGTTCCCACAGCCACAAGGATGGCCATCTGCTGGAGCACTCCCCTCAGAGTGTGTCTAGGCAGGTCCAGGTGTTAATTAAATAAGGGAGATGGGCGGGCCAGCTCTGTGCTGAGTGCTAACAAATTCGGGCTCCAGGAGGAGGTGGCATAAACACCTATGTGGGGATTACTCAGTGCTGGCCCTGGGATCACAAGTTAGCAACCCCCTCCCCACGAGAGGCTGGAAGCCCAGGGCGTCCTGGGTGGGCTCCGTGTTCTCCCGTTTCCTCCCACTCAGCTCCAGTCTTCAGTGCTGTGCTGCCTGCGCCTGGCCTGGGGCTGTCTCAGCTCCTGCATTTGCCTTCGACACTCTGAGGCTGTGATGGTCTCTGGTTACTGTTAGGATGAACTGCCACGAGCCAGGTGACATCAAGTGGCATCAGGCTGTCCTCTCATAGTTCTGGTGGCCAGAAAGCCAACTCACTTCATCCAGGCTTAAGCCCTGTGTTGGCAGGGCCAGGTTGCCCTGAGAGAACAGATGCAGTTTCGTTAGGGCCCACAGGGACAATCCAGGACAACACGTCTGCAATCCCCAGCTTTCTCCTGTCTGCAAACCCCACCCCATCTTGTTTTGCCACAGAAGCAACACAGTTGGGTTGGGGTGTTGGGGTTCAGCACTCTGGGTCCCCTGCTGTCCCTGCTCCCCCTCACACTACGAGAAGGGACCTGCATGAGGAATGCCCATCTGCTGCCCTTCAGCCTCTGCTGCAGACATCACCCTCATGTCATGGCGTTTGGAGTCAGGGCCTAGTGGTGGGACTGGTGTATGAATAAGAAGACAAAGGGGGCCCCTGGGTGGCCTGTTCTTCCATCATTCAAGGACACAGTCAAAAGGTCATGGTCTGCACATCAGGAAGTGCCCTCACCTGAACGCTGCTATGTGTCCCCCCACCTCGGGCCTCCAGCCCCCAGGGCTATGAGATGATGAAGGCCTGGCCTGTGACCTCTCTGCCCAGGGCACTTGGTGATGAGTCAGTGAGTGCCTCCCTCTTCCCTGAGCCTCATCCCAGCTCCTTGAAGAGGAAGCCTGGTGCCCGGCTGTGTGAAGATGCCCCGAGCCCTTGGCCACTGTCTTCATTCCTGGGACTTGAGGGTATCATGGGTCCTCATGTGCCCTCACAATGCCCAAGGTAGAAAGGGCAAGCTGGGCCAGCAGAGCTGGGCCTTTGAAGTGGCTCATGCACACAGCAGGCTGCACAAGCTCCACAGGCCAAGCCCCTGCAACCTGGTCTCTCTCCAGTTCCCACCTGCTGCTCCCAGACATGTGACCTTGGACTTGCCAAGTAGTATCTCCGACCTCAGGTTCCCATTTTATAAAGCAGGTGTTGCAACATCACCTCCTTCTGGGACTTTCTGTGTCTCATCATTCTGAGTTAGAGCAGAGTTGTGTGGCTAGGCAGCCCTGAGCTGGCAGGAGCCCAGCACCCCACAGGAGGCAAAGGGGCAAGAGGCCCAGCTCACCATGCTCTGCGCCGCCCACTCTCTCTGCGGTTTCTAAGACACCCCCCCACCCCACCCCTGGCTCTGGGCTCTGTGGTCTCTGTGCTCCTCTCCTGAGTCATGCTCTCTAGCTGAGCATGGCGTGTGTCCCTTCCTTCTCTGTCTACCTCGCCCTCCTCTGCTTTAGTGAGTCCCAGGGCTCTCTCTCCCTCTGGGCTCAGCTCCTTCCTCTCTACCCAGCTGTCCTCTCTGACCCTCCCTGGAACTCGCTGGGATCCGAGTCAGTTCACAGGGCCCTACAGGCCCCCCAGAGGATTCTCAACACTTTTCCTATTCTCAAAAGCCTCACAGGCAGTGTCAGCCTCTGCTCAGCCTTGGCAGATGACCAGGGCCCGGGTGATGGCAGGACATGGGGGTGTCTCTTTACCTGCTGCTGCTTTTCTGTTCATACAGATGCTGAGCCACGGGGTACATCTTCAATCTCTCCTGCATGGTTACTTGCTATGACATAGTAGGATTCTGCTCAGGCCCTGCCAGGCCAAGGGCAATCCCACCTGGCCTCCAGCCTCAATGATGGACAGTGGCGTCTACTCTCTATGGGATCCCACCAAGGGCTGGTGCACACTGCCCAGGTGCCTGAGCTTGGAGTTGGGCAGGTCCCAGTTTAGCTGCTGATCAGGCAGGTGGCCTTAGATAAATCACTTTCTGTCTCTGAGTCAGTGTTCTTTCTTCTTCTTTTTTAAACAGGGGGGATCCAGACCACCCTCTGAGGGTCATTGCTTTGTCCCTCAGGGTCTATCCTAGGCTGCTCTGCTCATATGTGCCATCAGCTGGGCCTCAGATGTGTTTGTGTTGTGGACCCTGTAGGAACAGGGTTACAAACTGTCCTTTCTCTGCTCATCACCATGATGGCTGTCTTCCTACCCTCTTCTTCCCACTCGCTCTCCTCCTCTGTTACCATCAACCTGCCTCTTGCTCACCCCCTCCAGCCCTCTTCCTCTTTTTCCTTATTCTCTTTCCCTTCTCTGTATCTCCTCTTCCCTTCTCCCTCCCCTCCCTCATCCTTGTCAGTTCAACATGGCCCCTGGGGACTGCAGTAGCATATGTTACTTCTCCCAAGGGTGCACATGAGGAACCAGAGACCAGTGAGGTTCGTGCTGACATGGGCCCACCCAGGAAGCTTGCAGAGTAACTGAGCTGAGCCCACATCTGTGCCTCTCGGTTCATGTCCTGCTAGACAGCTCACTCAGCTGTCTCCTAGCAGTGACACCAAGGACCTGCAGCTGAGGGTGTAGGGACTGGACTCCTCTCTGGCTGATATGAGAAAACATGGGCCAGAGCATTGTCTTAACCACTTCAGGACAATAGGAAAAAGGAAGAAACTCTGGGTCAGGAACCCTCCCTGGGGACTCAAGAGGAATAGTTTTGTGCCATTATAATGGAAGGGCGTTTCATAAGCATCTGGGCAGGGGACTGGCCAGGCCCCTCACCAAGAGCTGGGGGCAGCACTAGAGCTCGACTGCTGTCTCTCTGCAGATGTGATGCACGAGGGCTGTGCCTACAGAAAAGCCCCCTTCCCACTCTTGTGCCAGAAAATGAGCAGCAACTGCTGCTGAGTGCAGGAGCCTGCCTGCAAGGAGAGAGCCATGACAGAGACTTGCCCTTCATTACCTCCTCCTCATCTTGTGTGCCCTGGCTGCTCCCCTATGGACCAGTCAGCATGTCCGGGGGACCTGAGTCACGTCCCCCAAACAGCTGCCAGGGTCCCTGCTGACCTGGCCATGGAGACGGGTATGAGCCTCCCAGCAGGTGATCAGGACTGTGCTATTCAATGGCCTCACACCCATGACCCTCACTTGGGTGCTCACTGTGTGCCCCACGCTGCAGCTGGTCTCTGCTCTCTGGGCTTTGAGGTGGTTGGGGTCTTTTTTGGTTTATTTCCCCTTTGTCTTTGTAGTTGCTTCTCCAGCTTTCCACAGAGGTCACAGCTGCCCTGTTTCACATTTTGTCAATGCAAGAGGTGAATATTGCCTAATCAAGAAAACCTGTCAAATACAATGCAGTGCCCCTGGGCAGCTGTTTCCCATGTAATGACCCTCCTGGGGCCAGTCAGCTACCTCCCTGGGACTCTAAGCTACTGGTGGACACATTTGTCCACAGGAACGGTGGGAATGGAAGCAGCTCCGCAGTGTCTGTCTTTTCTGCATTTCCTGTTACTCTCTTGACATAAGAACTGTGCTTTGAGCTGTGCTGATTTTCTATCGAATTTTTACACAAGTACTATCATATTTCAAACAGCTTTCTTCGTTTTCTTCAGGGAACAACAGGTAGCTGAGTTTTGAGAGCACATGCCGCTGTGATGGCACGTTATCAGAGGCCACAAGAAGGGAGTCCAAATAGCTGGCTCTGCGGACTGCAGAGACGGCTCACGCCCACCACAGACATCGAAAATCAATGTTGTTGAAGTTGAAGCAACAAACATCCTAGTTTTTCTCTGGCAGAAGTTTATCCCTGCCCTATGGTTTTAGAAGTGGGACCTGAGGGACAAAAAAACTGAGGGACAAAGAAAGGGAAATAAACAGACATTATTCTGAGAGTCACATTCAGAGTTTGGTCCCGGAACTCAGCTAGCAGAAGAGGCACAAAAGACATCTCAGAGCTGGTGTCATTCTGGAGACTTCTGGATACAGGAGAATCCAAAATGGAACCATCCATAAGCCTTGGGGAAGATGCTCTTGAGCTCTGGGAAATTCCTGTGACTTACAGAACTTCATGGGAACACATGTAATCAGTAGTTGTGCAATTTTTTTAAATCAAGATTTTTGGAATTATTGACACTCGAAGATTGTTTTTAGTTAGATAAGATGCAATTTTAGTTTCATTTATCTTCTGCCATGAGAGGGGAAAGCAAAGGCTGTTGGCCAAGATGGTAGACTTCAAACTGATCTTGGTCATACCAAGTAGCCACTGATACTTCAGTGGTATCAGCTGCCAATATAATATGCATGTATTTTGAGTTGCATGGCAAGCAGTTGGCCACAGGACTGCAGAGGCTGGATAGCCACATCCAAAACTCACTGGACAGCCTTCAGGGTGGAGGCTGTAAGCTCAGGCAGGAGGTGTTGCTGTAAAACATGGGGCATTTCTTCTTTTTTCAGGTAAATTTCAGCTTGGATCTTAAACTCTACCTTTGATTGGATTAAGCTCCCTTGGTTGTTGGCGGTTTTTTAACTTCAGTTCAGCTGGGTTCAGAGTCTATCTGTCACACCTGTGGAATCCCTTCCCAGCAACTCCTAGCTTAGTATTTGGTTCAATAACTGGAGACTGCATTTTGGCCAGGATAACGCAAGACAGTGAATGTCATATCACCATTTTGAGCTTCCAGCCTTTGATATTAAAATGAACACTGAAGCAGTAATCTCTTAAGAGGGTATTGTAAGGATTACGAGATCACACATCTTTATTACATATTTATACTTATATAAATATAAAACATCTAAAATGATTTATATATACAGACTCCTGAGCTGCTGGGATTACAGGTGTGCACTACCACGCCCCCCAACTTATTTGTATTTATTCAACAAAAATAAATAAAGACTGGCTCAAAAATAAGTACAAAGCTAAGGCTTGGTATTCTATTTATCTGTTGATAAGCAGAGAATATTGAAGAGTTAGAAGCAGTTTTCTCCTTGTATCAAAAGCAGGTAGTGACTAGAATTTCTTAGAGGCTCTAGAAAAGAGAAAAGGTACAGATATATCTACAAGGGAATTTGGAAGATGGATATGGCTACAAAGAAATGTATAAGAAAAAAACAGCTCGTGCCAGTTTCAATTTGACGTTTTGCAGGCTGAACTTCTTCCCCCTTGAGAGTTCACTTGGAAAAAGTTGATGCAGGGTCTTGGGAAGCCTTTGAGGAGAGCAAGTGATATTTCTCCATTTCTGTAATTTTTTATGTTTCAGTCTCTCACGGCACCTTGGCACATAGCATATCATTGTTACAAGGAAACAACAACAATAATCAACTAATTGGGGCTGATGTAGCTCATGTTAAAGCTTATCGCATGTGAGGCCCTGGGTTTCATTCCCGCACCATAAACAAGAGAGAGAGAGAGAGAGAGAGAGATATCAACTAATTTAATCCAAACTTATGGCTTCTGAAGGCCACTACCCTATAAAGTCACCAGTGATTTTCATTAAACAAGAGATTTATGAAAGACCCTTTTCAAAAGCTTTATTAATCCTTAGAGATGCTGACCTGGAATGATCTGTTTACTGGAAGATTCCTTTTCCTTAAGACACACTATGAACAACCTTGACATCTATGAACTTGAAGGACAGGCTTGGATCAAAGAGATCTGATGTTCTAAGGCATTCAAGGGTTAGAAAGACCAGGTCTGCTCAGGGGCTGAGGACGCTGCAGGTTCATGTCCCTGCCTCTCCTCTGACCAGGTCCCAATGTGCGGCTGCCCTATGCACTCCTCACTCTTCCCATGAGGGCAGGTCCCTCCCCAGCAAGGCCCTCTCAGCCCCTCAGACTCCCTTCCCTGCTGCATTATTCGTGCTCATCACCCATTTGTGGGAGTTACTAAAACACTGGTGCCCAGTCCCACAGCTGAATGGTTTGGGGAGACAATGGTCTTATATGAGATGGCCTTGCTTACAACTGCTTAAAGATGGTGCCAAAGTCGATGTTCACAGGTTGACCTGACCTTCAAGGAAAAGACTGGACGTGGGCTCTGTTTCCAGAGCTGAGGATGTTGGCCTCTATTTCAAATCCTGAGGCTGCACAAGTTGAGGGGATCTTTTCAATAGCTGTGGTGTAGTTGTCATGGTTTTAATGTTGCCTAAGAATACTATATCCTGACTCTGCACATCCTTCCAGTCAAGGTGGGTCTCCAGAGGCACAGGAGCCTCCTCAACTCCTTGGACACACCCCCAGTTGGTGGGTCATGGAGCTCAGTCCATTGGAAGGCATTTTTTCAAACACCACCTTTTCAAGCACACCACCTGCAAAGTGAGCTTTCTTTATTAGTTTCTCTGAACATCTTCATGGGAAGAAAGCAAAATGCAATTTGCAGGGTGTGATGATCCTTGGAGAGTCTCCTTCTGACTATAGAATGAGTTCCAGCTTTGATGGGATTAGTAGCTGTGTTGTTTGCTGGTGAAACAGTTTCCAGAACATCTGAAGTCAATCAAGCATTGTCAGCATGGGGCCAAATTCTCTCACTCTTGGAGATAAATAAATAAAACACCATTGCAGCTCCGGCAGACAGTGAAGGCCAATGTGCCTCTACAGTAATTAAGTTCTCAGGCTTCCATACAACCAGACCAGAAACTAATGAGGTACAGCAAGGGCTCAAAGGAGCATTAGCATTCCAAAGCTGTCCCAGTGCCAGGGCCAGGAAGCTTCTGGTCTGTGGAGGGTGAGGTAAGGCAGGGTGTCTTTTGATGGACATTCTGTGAAAAGAAGGATAAAGTCACCTGCTTCCAGCTGGTCAGGAAATTAACCTGAAGTCACATCTGGGCGAATCATCTGCTTGGATACAGCAGCTGTACCTGGGCAGCCAGGGAAGAGCCCTCCTGAGGAGCTACCTTAGTGGTTGATATGTGGCAGTGATGCTGGGCCAGGTGCCTGGCTCACACCCTAGTTCCCCAGAGGAAATGTCCAGCCCAGTATCTGAATGGTCACAATGGATTTAGGCAAAGCTGGACCAGAAGGGCCTCCAGGACTTAGTTGCTCTAATCTCTTGCTTTCTGCAGCATCTCCTTCTTTCTCCAGATGGATTTTTTTCCCTGTGTCCCCCACATGCATCTCCATGACTTTTATCATTGCAATTTTAAGGCCCTGTGTCCACCTCCAGGGTTGTGCAGGATTAACTTATTCTGAACAGGAAACATGCCCAACAGGGGACTTCAGGTCCTTTGAGAAAAGCCAAGGAGCTCTCTCCAGGGCCCAGGGAGGCTACCTGGAGAAGAGCCAGGCTACCCTTTGCACTGGGGGTCAGCAGGAAGAGCCTATCAGCACATGTCTTCTCAATGTCCCCTCTTGTGTGCACCACTACAGGCATTGAAAGTGGATATGAAAACCTTGCAAGAGTTTTGCAGCCTGGTTGGGGAGAAAATTTCAAGACACCAAACATTTAATATGCATCTGACTCCTGTGGGAGTCAGACCCAGACCTGCAGGAACTTAAATACAAGTGACAGACAAGAATGAGCACCACACAGCAGTTGATGTTCAGCTGAATCATGGCACCATGCATATAAAAATACAGCTTCTGTGCTCTAGGAAGGGACAGCCAGGCCACCTCTGGATACACACAAGGTCCATCACGTCTGTGGTTTGCAAGCATTATGTCAGTCCGTGGTCAGAGTAGGCTCCAAAGTTCATGGGATAAAATAAAAATGCAGTTCCCTTTCTTCAACGAGTCTGGAAAACACTTGTCAAAGGTTCTAAGTTATACAGTGTTTTTCTTGCTTCCACAGGTTCTCCTCTCTTGACTTGGCATGATGTTTTAAATTTGCTAATTAATGTTATTAAAGAATATTGACAATTTGAATTATTCATATGAATTTTACTATTTATGTTCACTTTGCACAGAGACAGTCTCAAAGACAGACATAACAATGTGACATACACACAGAACCTCTCAAATTAAGCAATTGGGATTTCATCTGCACATCTACATTTTCATTTTCTTCTTACTAGAATAATGGAGGCATTACATAAAACGACTCCAATCAGTCCTGTTTCATTGCTTTGTGCACGTTCTACCCACATTCTCTGCCTTTGTCTTGCTGGGGAAAGAAGAGGATTTTCCCTGCCTTTCCCTTCCCTTCCCCTCCTGCAGACACCCTGCCTTGGGACCGGGTTGGGCTGCTGGAGTGGCTAAGTGAGCTTGAGGCGGGGTGGGAGGGGCAGCCAGGCCGCAATGCCAGTGGGTCAAGGGCCCAGGCTGCACTGTCCTCTGGTCCTTCTGCAATGGTCCAAACAGGCTCGTTCTCTCATTTAGGTGACTTTTGGTGTTGTTATAGCAAAGGCATCCTGGCACCCATGATGCACCTGGTTTTGTGGTTGATAAGAATGTGTGGAGCGGAGGGCGAGGGAAGGACACACAGGGCACTTCTAATGGGCAGTAGGCCATAGGTTAAGGCCTTGGGACCACATCTGCCCTTTGTCCCTACAGTGGGCCCTGTCTAAACATGGCTTAGAATAATGTTTCAGAGGGAGCAGCTGGTGGTGCTATGGACTTGGAAGGAACTGTGGAAGTATGCAGAACGTCCAGAAATGTTTGAAGCACCTCCTGCACAGACGTGGCATTTAAATAGAAATTCTCAAGCAAGCTATTGCTTAACTTTTACTTCATTCAGTAATGTAGCCACCTATATTTCCTTTTTTGGGGGGGGAGGGGGTATCAGGGATTGAACTCAGGAATACTTAACCACGGAGCCACATTCCCAGCCCCTTTTTTTGTATTTTATTTAGATACAGGATCTAGCTAAGTTACTGAAGTCCTTGCTAAGTTTCTAGCTAAGTTACTGAAGTCCTTGCTAAGCTGGCCTGAAACTTGAGATGCTCCTGACTCAGCCTCGTGAGCTGCTGGAATTTCAGTCGTGCACCACTGCGCCCGGCCTATTTTCCTTGTAACTGGAGATGTGGCCTGTGTGCTCGCTGGCTGGCTCCCAGACAACGCTTCCTTCTTCACCTTTTGTTCCTGCTGCGTAGATTAACTTCAGTATTAAGAGTTTAGTTCTGGTTTTCCTTCCATTTCGGCTACTTCCAGTAAGAAGCAGCATTCCTCAGTGAAATCCCTGGACACAGCATCTTGAAGCTGCACAATCCTGGCTTCCTGTCGCTCAGTGGCGTCACCACGGGCTCACTACTCCCCTTGGACTCGCCTCACTTGGGGGCTTCCAGCCATCATGAGCTTGTCTCTGACCTCCCACCCTTTCCAACACTGACCTCACTTTTGGAGAAAACTTTATTTTGTGCTCATGAAAAGACAAACTAGAGTCCTGTTTCAGGCTCGGCTCAGAGTATAAACACCAGCCATGTTCGGAGTTAGACAGCTTCCTGTCCCCTTCTTCTGAGCTCCTGCAGAAACTACGATGAAAGCAACAGGGATTTCTTCAGTTTCATGGGCCAGAAATGCAACTCAAGAGGGATGGAAGGAAGTGATGGGGTATCAGCTCATGTCAATAGATGGTCCAGACTGAGGCCCAGCTGGATCTCAGGTCATGAACAGGTACTCTGACCGTCCCCAACATGTGCTCTGCATCCCCTTGGTTAGGATGGCCATCACCCTTGCCAGGGCCCAGGCCCCAGGCTGAGCACCCCAGGTTAAAAGAGACTTCTGACTCCTGGGAGTTTCAGCACCAGGCCTGGGTCTGGTCTGATAGGAGGATTCAGGACCTATGCTTGACTCTAAAGCAAGCGCTTTGCACAGGGGCATGGGCGGTGCTTGGATGATCTGACCCGCCTCCTGGACCCAGCAGACCCAAACAGTACAGGCTGAGTTGGGAAGCTGAGCTTCCCAGAAAAAAATCAGAATGATTTTACTCAAAGAAGCAAAGATTAGTGGACAGTCAAACAATTTCTATTCCATCACCCCTGTGCTCTTAAATCTGCCGCACCAGACGGCAGAAAGAGCAGGTGAGCAGATCACAGCTGCTATCTCTGGATGATTACAGTGACCAGTCACTGCTCCAAGGAGCTCCCTTTCCGAAGGCCATTTAAGGTTCTATAATTCTGGAGGGTGAGATGGATGATGTCATTATCCCCATTTTATAGATGAGGAAATTGAGTGACAGAAAGTTAAGTTGACTGGGCTAGGATTTCCCAGGTGATGGACAGAACTGGAATCAGGACCCAGTACCTGTGGTTCTGCTGTCCCTGCACATAACTGCTGCTTTGATCTGCCTCTGATAAAGAGACCCAAGGTTCTCCTGGCTCCTGACTGTGTCCTTCAGCAGTCAATTCAACTCTGAGCACGTTGGCTTCTTTCTGATACAAGAGAAACTAAGCTTAGACCACCTACCAAGCCCTGGTGCTGTATAAATATGATATAATTTCATTATTCATCAGCAAGCCAGTCAAATAATGTTTGTGTTTTCGGGGCTCTTTAAGCAACTTTTGGGGAGGTGCACACTTCACCTGGTGGGGGCCTCTCCGGGTGGGTGCAGCCTTCCATGCCAGGTGTGGCCCTCAGGGGTCTGGTACAAATGTGCCAGTTAGGATCCTTGTTGTGAGTGAAGAGTGAGGGGCTCAGGGTTCCTCAGCCTGCCATTTGAGAACGATGATTCTTGGTGTGTGCAGGGGCCCACCCTGTGCTTGGTGGCCCGCTACCAGCATGCCAGCCTCTGCCTGCTGATGCCAGTGGCAACACTCCCCTGAGCTGTGACCACCAAAACTGCCTCCAGACGTTGCTGAATGTCTCCCAGAAGGAAAATTGTTCTCAGATGAGAATAATGTAGAGAAGAGGTGGGGAGGGCACTGGTGAGCAAGGTCACAGGTTGGGCCTTGGAGGTGACAGGACCAGACATGAGACAGACTGCGACCTTCACTTCTGTTCCTCTCCAGGAAGCCTCCCCAAGCTGCCACAAGCACCTTGAGGCTCTTTCCTGTAACTCTGGACAGAAAGGAGCAGGATGGTCCCCTCCAAGTTCAAATCACACACTCGGAGGGAGGGTGTGGTCAGCCATTGCCAGGGTCTGCACAGCTGCCTGTGTGGGAGTACAAGGCCTTCCTTCCTCCTGTCATCCATTCATTTCCTCACCTGTCAGTCACACACCTGGTGTCTTTCACCAGGCTGAGTGTCCAGGATGTAGAGATGAATGACGCCTTTTCTTCTGCTCTGAAAGGCTTACAGTGCAGTTTACTAAACGCACAGGTAAAATTGGGACAAAGTGCTATTTTAGCTCATCAAAGGGTTACAAGAAACTATTTTGGTGATTTGGAAAAAGAATGAAAGGGTCTCAAAATAGGAAATGAGAGCCCATAGAGGGCCTCTGACCAGAAGATCATGGAGAAAGCACTTCCTCACAGTGGCAGAGCCCTGGCTATTTGCAGAATGCCCAGTGCACTTGGGGGAGAGGGTAGATATCACTGTAGGGTGAGCATCAGGCCAAGAGATGGGGGAGCAGGCTGAGGGAGGAGGGAGGGGCCACCTCTACAGAGGAAACACAGAAGTGAAAATCCTCACTATATTGTCGCCTGTTGTATAGCAATGTCTCTGGTTTTCAATCTAAAGTGGACTGCAGAAGATCCAAGACAAAAATAATTTAACAATGAACAATAAAACAAATGAGAAAAATGAAATATAGGCAGCAGACAAGGGGCACGTATTGTAACAGCTAATGCCAGCAATACAAGAATAGAGATGGTAAATGGTAATAAAATTCTGGTGAAAAGGGGTAAATGTGAATTTGAAGATTGAAGAGATGAAAAAAATCTATAGCTTGAGTGTCATAAATTTAAGTATGTCCAGAGAGAAGAAAGCAGGGGGAGGCTGGGAAGGGCCTCGCAAATGGTGTCCCCAAGCACCACGCTGGAAGTGGGGAGAAGCGGAATCAGGGACACCACTCCAAAGAGGGGGAAATGCCCTGAGTTTCATCCTTAAATAGTATTTATTTGGGGAAATAGTGCATAAGATGTGAAACTGCTGTGATAATTATGTTTATTCCTCCTGAAGTGCACTGTATGTACTGAGTAGTTGATCTCCAGATAATGAATTAAAAGAGAGGCCTGAGTTCCCTGGCAAGGTCACCTCCGTGTGTGATCAGCTAGAAGACACCTAGCAGATAGGAGGCTTCCTGTGAACTATGGTTTGACATTTGAGTTTTGATTTTGCAATGGTGGAGAAGGGATGTGCCTTTGCATCTTCAGTTTTGATCTTTTCTGGTGCTAGACAGATGCTATATGAGCCATACCCTCCCTTTATGATGAATGGTAGCTGCCACCCAGCCACACAGTCCAAGGTTGAACCACAGTGTCACTGAGCTATGATCTTCAGTAAGTGAGATATATTAAATTCATTTTCAACTCAGGATATTTTCAATTTGTGATGTTTTTATTAGGACACAACCCCCATTATAGGTTGGGGAGTATCTCTACATGTTCAACCACAAAAGCCACCAATCCACGGCCCCTGTAAATATATTAGTGCTTAAAATGAGACTAAACCATGATCACTCCTTAATTAGTTGTGCCACATATGTCCTTTTTCGGAATGCTCAGTGTTTTCCCAAGTTGAAGCTTTACTAAATGACAGAGATGCTCCAGGATTGACGTGGATCTTGTACCTGTCAGTGCTAATAGGTGCAAGTTATGAAGCAGTTACCTGGCACAGTTGCTTAAGCAAGAAAAGCAAAGTGTTTGCATTACATAATAAGGGTGTCTAGAGTAAGATTACTCTTGAGTGTGATCTGACCAAAATTACAGAACCAGGCTGGGCTTGGTGATGCACTCAGTAATCCCAGTGGCTAGGGAGGCTGAGGGAGGAGGAGCATGAGTTCAAAGCTCAGCAACTTAGCGAGACCTTGTCTCTAAATAAAATATAAAAAAGGGCTGGGGATGTGGCTTAGTGGTTAAGTGTCCTGGGTTCAATAGCCGATGACAGCCCCCTCCCCTAAAAATGAAAAGAAATTACAGACTGACCTTCACAAGCTTCTTCCCACAGATCCACCTAAACTCGTCCACTGACCATAGCCCTGGAGTACCTGGAGTTCCCAGGCACCTGCAGAGGGGGCTGTGAAGGGAGCTGGTCTCCTCGTATTTCATTGGCTGAAATTGAATCAGCTGACTATTGCTGAACCAATCAGTGCTGACAGGAGGATGCAGTGTGCTGATTGACCAGTCAAGGCCTGCCTCTGCTTATGTCCTTCAGACTTGAGCTTCCTGGGGAGAACTTGGTTCCCCAAGGTGGTGGTCTCTGGGTGGTGCCAATCTATATAGTTAACAGTGTGTTTCAGTCTTGCTGCTGACAGCCTATAAATAATCCCTGGTTCTCTTCAGAGGGCTAGGAACCACAATACAAGGCCCCCAGAAGTGTCTTAAAAATGTTAGACCCTCAGAGGTATCAAAGATGGCATGTGCGGCAAAGAGAGTAGATATGTTAGATCAGGTGCCTGAGGTTCGTGGACCACCAAGAAAATGTACATGACATTATGTTGAACATGTCAGAGTCCTCCAATGTGGATATTTTCATTTCATTTATACTTTGATTATCACTGTGGCATGTGAGAGATGTTATGAAGTGAAGCATATGTGACCTCAGCCCCAGGAAGCCTGAAGATGGCCACCGACTCATTCTGGGCTCCCTGAAAAGGTGTTAAATGGGACCCTGCTGGCTCAGTAGATTGGCACACAGAATCCTCAGGCTCAGAAATCTAAACAAGACTTAAATCCAGTTTCCAAAGAAATCTCTACCTTTGTATATTGTGTGGGCTATTCTGAACTCTTGAATAGTAACCAGACCTCCCACCTGTGAGTCATTTAATTGAACCTGGGACTCTTTTGTTATAGGCAGGGTTTGCAATCTACTTTGACAAGCTTATCTGGGGGCTGGTTGGAAAGGCTGTCTATATATTAAAGATGCTTATTGTAATATTGCATTGTGTCCCACTGTGAAAGTCAGACAACCAATTCAATGTGGGAAGGACAAAGGAAGCATCTGCAGCCTATGATGGTTAAAATAAGCTGCTACATATTGAGAGTCGCCTGCATCTATTTAGGGCAGATCATTCTGTCTCCGACTACAGTCACAACGCTGAGAGGAGGCCTTGCTGGCTCTCTGCAGCTTCTGTTTAGCCATAGTTCCTTGTCCATGAAGACTTTCCCAACTTCTTCAAATGAGAGCCAGAGATCATCCACAGGAGGTTTCAAGAGAGCCATTTCAACAGGGCATAAAGCTTTCCAGAAAAAAAGAATCCCTAAGGCTATGTTCCCTGAAAATGGTTTATGCAACATTGGTGGTTGAAAAACGACAGTCAGATTGGGATTTGAAAACCTTCAGGACCAGCTAGGAACTTTGGACTTGAACTACAGCAGCCAGACATGCCCATCCAGGTCTGTAGTACCTGTCCAAGGAGAACATCAGTAATCGTTCCCAGCACGCCGCTTGCCTGACCCCAGATTCCTTCTCCAGGAAGGCAGAGCTTGCTCATCGACAGCTGTGATGAAACATGCACTTGTTTATGCTTGAGTCCTTCAAGAGCCAGGAAGAACACAATGTCCATAAGGCACCAATTTATGAGTTTGTAAGGTGGTTCGACACATTGGAAAAAAACAACAAAATGAACAAAATAGAACCCACCTCAGTTTCTCCCTCCTGGCATTGGAATCCCACTGTCAAGGAAACTATTATGCCAGAGGCCAAGCAATGGCAGCTCAGGCCAATGCAGTGCTGAGCCTCACCTTCCTTCAACAGTGCCACGTCCTGAAGTTCCCTGTTGGCGTGTTGTGCTGAGAATGGAGAGATTTTATGCACAACCTGAACTCACTGCTTATCTTGAATTCAGCTGGATGGGAGACGGGACCGACATTCACAGGTGAACAGGGTCTTTTCTGTCTGAGAAGCAGTTTCATCCTTCCAGTGAAATAGGCTCATTCCAGTTTGCTTTGTCCTCAACCTGCCCAGTATTATCATGCACCACATGTGATGTTGTGTCACCTCTCCAGCCCGTACATAGATTTCTTTTGTCTTTGCTTTCCTAATCCTAGAAGTACCTGGTGAAATGTCACTTCCGTTCAGACACCTGAGGATTAATAGACAAACTACTTTTTTGTTACTTGAATTACTTTGTGGATGCCGAGGAGAAGATGAGTGTTTCTGTCTGTCTAGTGGTGACATAGTGTGGATTTAGGGTAGATGTTGATATCGTCAAAGTAAGGAACCCCACAGTCTCACCAGGGCAGTGGTGGGGAGGTTGTACATGTAGCACACTTGAGCAGAACTGGAGTAAGAGTCATTTCTGATGATTCAGAGTTTGCGGATACAACGTGTCAGGCAGCTCAGAAAAGGGCTGGCATAAGCAGAGGTTTCACCCCGTGCTCACCATGGTGAGGGACATCAAAGTGCATCAATGCTAAAATCTTTGTGAGGCTGAGGCATGATGACTGCTCTCAGCATTTCTCACAGAAATGGCTGGACTTGGCTGGGTTCTGAAAGCCTGGTCTCTAGAGAAATACTGGCTGAGAGGGTGACATGGGTGTCCTGTCTTCTCTTGGTAACAGAGAACTTATTCTGCATCAGACAGGTCTTGTCAGGTGGAGTCTTTTTAAGTCTCTCTTTTGCACTTTGTGTGAGTGGAAGGTGCTTTGAGGCCACTGTTTGTCATTACTTCCTACCCTGACCCTGAAATCACAGAGGTAGACAGTGTTTGGAGCTTTATACTTTGAGCTATAATACATAGTTTTCTTATTTTTGCAACTGTATTTGTTTTAGTAATGAAACTTTCCTAAGAAACTTTAATAGAAATTTGCAAAACTCTGCAAGCCCCTCCTCTTATTTCCCCGCTAGAAAACCTCTTCACCTGCCAAAAGCTTTGCCTTTTACATGACTAACTTACGTGCCCACCCTGAGCACCTAAGCTTGTTGCCCCAGCACCTGTACCCATGGCATCTGCACTGAAGAACTGCTCCCCTGGTCACAACTCTGTAGGATGCCAGCAGCACCATGAGCAGGGTCTCAGCAGGGAGACACTCTGTCCTGGGGATGGCATGATGAACGTGAGCCTGGGATCCTGTCCTCAGCTTGCAAGCATTGGTGGTGCTTCTCAAATCTCTCAATTGGAGAGAGAAAATGCTTCAATGAAGACAAATCAGCATGTGCAGAACATTGTACTGAGTCTTATTCCAAGGATGCTCTCAAATGTTGATAAGTATTAACTTTTTGGAAGATACTTCTCTGGCAACAGAAAATGTACTCTGAAAGCACTTTGGACTTTAATAATTTATTTTAGTTTAGAAACTCAGATAACTGGATAGTGAGAAAACAAATAACCCATCTAAAATTGGACAAAGACTAGAATAGTTTTTTTTTCTTTTTAAATGAGACACACAATTGACCCATAGGTATACAAAAAAAATCAACATCATTGATCATTAGAGAAATGTGTATTAGAACTCAATGAGCTCTCACTTCACACCTGTTAGGATGGTGGTCATCAAGGATGTGGAGGGAAGGGACCCCTGGTACCCTCTGTGGGACTGTAAATTAGCACAGCTGAAATGGAAACATATGGGGTTCTTCAAAAGAGTAAAATTAGGCTTACCAAGTGATCATGCTATTGCCCTTTTAGAAATGAAATCATTATGTCAAAGAGATATTTCGTATTTCCCATGTTGATTATAATGTTATTTACATTAGTTAAGATATGGAACCAATCTAAGTAATCATCAGTTGATGAACAGATAAAGCAAATGTCACACCCACACACTTTACATATATACATGTGGAATGCTATTCAGTCTCAAAAAGATGGAAATTCTGTCTTTTTTGACAATATAGATAAACCTGGAAGATATTAAGTAAAATAAGCTAGTCACAGAAATACGATTGCTGTGTGGAGTTACTTGTATGTGGAATCTCAGAAAGTTGGTGTAATAATTGATTTCTTATCATTGTGGCCAGAATACCTAACAAGAACAACTTAGAGGAGGAAAAGTTTATTTGAGCTCATAGTTTCAGAGGTTGAGTTCATGGTTGACCAACTGCATTGCTCTGGACCTAATGTGAGGAAGAGCATCATGGTAGAAGGATCTGGTAGAGGAAATCTGCTCAGCTCATGGCAGTGAGGAAGCAGAGAGTAGGAGGAAGGAGCCAGGGACAGATGTAGTCCTAGCCATGTCCCCAGAGACCTACTTCTTCCAGCCACTTCCTACCCGCCTAAGGCTACCATGAGAAGTCCACTCAGATTATTAACCCACAGAATGAACTAATCCACCAATGAGGTTACAGCTCTCATAACCCAATCATTGCCTTAAAGCCCCTTCTCCAAACCCCAGTGCACTGGGGAGCACTCACAACACAGCAGCTTTTCAGGGAGCGTGAAAGAGCCAAACCATAACCAACTGATACTATGCAGGGAGTAGAACTGCAGTTACCAGAGGCTGGGAGGGAAGGGCTTGGGAGATGGTGGTCAGAGGACACAAAGTTTCCTTTAAACAGGGAGAACAAGTTAGTTTATGGGATTTTTTTTTTTTGGTCCATCATGAGGACTATCATGAATAATATTTTGTTACTGAGAATTACTGAGAGTATATTTCAAATTTTATTAGCACCCACAAAAAATAAGTATATGAGAAAATACACAATTTACTTCACATAGCCATTCCTCAATGTGTGCAAATTTCAAAACATTATGTTGTGCACCACAAATACATATAATGTTTCTTTGTCAATTAAACAATTAAAGGAATAAAGAGGAGCTCTGCTTTTGCATCCAGATGGTACACATTTAGATCCTGGATGTATCCCTTCCTCACTGGGCACCCTTGGCCACTTGGCCTAGATGAGTCTCATTTGTCTCTGTAAATCAGAAGTAAAGCTCCCTTTACCTTGCAAGATTATTATGAGGATTAATTAGATAACAGAACACCCTGACTCAAGTGGCCTTAACATAATAGAAAAATCTTACTGTTTCAACTAACATGAAACACCCCAAGCATTGGATAATCTGTGATCCCATTGTACCCACAGCCCAGGTGGTCAAGTTGCCCCTCAGGCTGTAGCAGGGATCCCCTGTGATGAAACATGTTCCAGTGCCCCAGGGGAAACCTATTATGGCGTCTCTTTTCATAGCAAGAAGCATGTTCCAGAAGTATCCTGCATCAGAGGACCGAATCGTATCCTATCCTCTTCCCTAACTCCATCTCTGACAAGAAGGTAGGACATGGCAAGTGGAGGTAACTAGGCTATCTCAATAAAATATTGGTTATTATGGAAAATCCTAGAGTGTATTCCTTTGTGTTGGGGCCTGTAACTGTGATAATACAGTGGTCCTACATATGTTCAATTTTGCCTGAGAATTTTTTTCTAAAAAAGAAAATTAACAGCTCATATTTTTTCAAATTAATTAATTTATTTTAACTAAATATATATGACAGCAGAATGCATTTTGATTCATTGTTCACAATTGTAGCACAACTTTTCATTTCAATGGTTGTACACCATGTAGCATCACACCATACATGCAGTCATACACTTACTTAGGGTAATGGTGTCCATCCCATTCTGCCGCAGTCTTGGCTGGGCACAGAATCACGAGCCACCACACAGCTTTGTAGATTCAAACAGCAATTCTTTATTCCCAAACTCACACAGGCCTCCACACACGTTCTGGGGCAATCCCAGTTCTCGTCCCAATTCACCTACTCCACGAGGCTTTCTTCCCAAAATGCTCTCTGAATCTCATGAGAACTCAACGGGAGCTCAGGCAGCAGGAACGCCCTAATTCCAGCAGCAATAATCCTCAACATCGAACTTCCCTAAAATCCAAGGTTTTAAACTGGGAACGCCCTTAACCCAAGGAGCGGGATACTTCCTCAAACTGCAGGACACACCCTAATCCTGGATCCTCCCTGGTCGTTGAGCAGGGTCACCTTTCTCAAACACACATGCAAGGTCAACAGCGAATTTAACATGGGGCACGCTGGCAAGGAAATTTCGATGCGTCATTCCTACTTGGTAATGGCCCTCAGCATCTCCCCCCTTCTGATTAATTAAACAACAAGCAATGTGGCTTAAGGACCGTGCCTGGTAGGTTGTCCAATTCAACATATGGTTCTTACCCGTCATGGGAAAACTGACCTTTAGGCGTCAGCCTCCTGTCTTAGGTTGAATCCACTGCAATCAGATCAACCCGTCACTGACTACCGGTCCAGCATTTAGCCATGCTTGTGGATAGGCCTATGCACCAGTGGGGGGGTGAGGTTCTTGCCTCACCTCTGTTGGCCCCCAAATTTAGCCTTGGTGCCAGTGGGGGGGTGAGGTTCTTAGCCTCACCTCTGTTGGCCCCCAAATTTTAGACCATCACTAGTAGAAGGGAGGAAGATACAGAAATGCCACGACACCAAGCCAATTGACGGCTCCTTTGGAAAAATTGCGTCACTGGTGACACCATCAGCAAAGATATGCCAGCATTACCACAATTAACATGGGGTGAGCTGGCAAGGAAATTGCATCACTGGTGACACCATCAGCAAAGATATGCCAGCAGTACCACAATTCGCTGCACCAGATGATATTTCACAATGCATGCAACTGATATATAGTCCAGGCAAGTTCTGCAGGCAGTTCAAATCAGAGGAGTCTATCAATATGTCCATTTCCTCCCAAAGTAAATCAAGTCCTTGATTGAGCATTACTTGTTGAGTTATATTCATTGATGCATCAGTTTATACAGTTACTGTGATGGCTCTCATAGAAGCTGTAGTTTGGTTTTATCTTAGTCTTCACCGGCACTGGGATGGAGATGGGAATTCTGGCAATGATGCTAAAGAGACATTATCCTGAACAGAATTATTAAATATAATGAAAAGGAAAGGTGAAAGTAAACAAACAGATCTGTTAACCTCCTTAAAAAAAAAAAAAAACAATCCTTAACAGCTGTTTACCTAATTTAAATTAGTAAGCAAACAGATCTGTTAACCACCTTTAAAAACAATCATTAACAGCTGTTTACCTAATTTAAATTAAACCATTTAAATCACGTGAATAAAAAAAAATTCGGATCCATTTTTTCATGACCGCTCCTCATAAATGAAATATGGACATACACACATACAGACATACAACACAAAACAGAAATGTGCACACAACATACAACACATAAGACAATAGTAAATAAAGGCCTTGTAGCTATACCTAGGTGAAATCTCCATTGCAATGTTTAAGAACTCCACAGTCAAAAAATAAAACACAGTCAAAAAATAAAACTGATCAGAAAAACATTAATCTAGGTTTGTATGAGCTCAAAAAATAAAATAGAACTTTACGATGTGGGAAAAATGCAATAATAAAATAGATATTGAAAAAAGCACCGTGGTTAATCACTGTCGCAGATGTAAGAATAGCCAAGATGGAGCTCTGGATATCAGCTGTTATGGATTTGAGTCAAATCATCTTCTTTTTCTGTAGAAATTGCTTTAGTTAATCTCTCTGGAATCCAAATCGGCTGCTGTTCTCCCTGTGGAAACACACAAAGGGAACCCCGATTCCAGACAATAACTGGATCAGGGCCTTTCCATTGTCCTGTTAGAATATCTTTCCAAAGTACCTTAGGCTTATGTACATTTTTCGGGTACATATGTCTTTCCGCAGCACTAAGTCCTGATGAATCCAAATTTAAAAAGTTTAGAGTAAAAAGGGTTATTTTAAGTTTATCTTTGGGGGATATATACCCCTTACCAATTCCCTCTTTTTGCTTTAATAGGTACGTTTTAATAGTTTGATGAGCTCTTTCAACTATTCCTTGTCCCTGTGGATTGTATGGGATTCCTGTTATATGAGTAATACCAAATGATGAGCAAAATTGTTTAAAAGAGGCAGATGTATAACCAGGACCGTTATCAGTTTTTAACTGTTTAGGAACACCCACAGTGGCAAAATTTTGTAAGCAATGAGCTATAACATCTTTAGTTTTTTCTCCGGCATGAAGGGAGCCCATCAAAATTCCAGAAGAAGTATCAACTGTAACATGTAAATATTTTAATTTTCCAAATTCTGGCAAATGTGTGACGTCCATCTGCCAAATATGGTTAGGTATCAGTCCTCTAGGATTGACTCCAAGATTAACTTGTGGTAAAAAGGTCACACAATTTTGACATTGTTTTATTATATGCCTGGCTTGTTCCTTAGTTATTTTAAAACGCTTTTGTAAAGTATTAGCATTAACATGAAACCTTTTATGAAAATTTGTAGCTTCTTCTAATGTAGAGAAAATATGTACATCATGTGTAGTTTTATCTGCTAAATCATTGCCCAAACTAAGGGCTCCAGGCAATCCTGTATGTGCCCTAATATGTCCTATAAAGAATGGATCTTTTCTGTCCCATATTAGACTTTGTATAGTGGAAAACAAAGAAAAAACAGTAGAGGAAGGGGAAATCCTACCAGCATCTTCAAGGGAATTAATAGCATTAACTATATATTGACTATCAGAAAATAAATTAAATACAGAATCTTTGAACATCACAAAAGCTTGTAAAACTGCATTAAGCTCTACCTTTTGAGCTGATTGTTTGGGTACTAAAAATGTAAAAGTTTGATCAGAGGTAACTACGGCTGCTGTACCATTATTAGACCCATCAGTGAATATATTTGTAGCATTCATGATAGGTGTTTTCCTTGTCATTTTAGGAAAAACTACAGGATGCTTAGACCAAAAAGACAACAAAGGATTTGATGGCAAATGATTATCAAATGAAACATTAGATTTACACATGATTATTGCCCAAGTATTTAACTCATTAGCTAACTCATCAATTTGATTCATAGTATATGGAGTAATAATTTTATTGGGAGAAATTCCAAACACTCCCTTTGCTGCTCTAATTCCTTTGAGTATTAATTGTCCTACAGCCTCAGGATACCTAGTAAGAATAGTGTTAGGAGAAAAAGATAAATGTATCCACAATAATGGACCTTCTTGCCAAAATACTCCTGTAGGAATATTTTTTTGTTGGTAGTACAATAAATAATAAAGGCAAACTTATATCAATTCTATCTAGATGCATATTTTCCATATATGTTTCAATAATTTTTAATGCCTTTCTAGCTTTAGGAGTTAACATTCGGGGTGAATTTGGATCTGATGGACCCTTTAGAATATCAAATAAAGGTCCCAACTCTCCTGTTGGTATGCCTAGATATGGCCTTATCCAATTTATGTCTCCCAATAACTTTTGAAAATCGTTGAGTGATTTGAGTTGATCTACTCGTATTTGAATTTTTGGCAGATGGACCATGGTTGAGGATAATAGAATTCCTAAATAATTAATTGGAAAATTTAATTGTACTTTATCTATTCCTATCTCTAGATTATAATTTTTTAATAAGTTCGTAAGTGTGGCATAACATTCCAGCAATATGTTTTTATCTTTATGTGCTAATAATACATCATCCATATAGTGAAATATTTTTAGTTCAGGATTTTGATTTCTAAGTGGCTGGATTGCTTTATTTACATAGATTTGACACATAGTTGGACTGTTAGCCATTCCTTGAGGGAGTACTTTCCACTCATATCTCTCATCAGGACCTTCATGATTTAATGCAGGGATAGTAAATGCAAAATGTGGACTATCCTCGGGATGAATTGGAATAGAAAAAAACCAATCTTTAATATCTATAGATAAAACATGCCACGTTTTTGGTAAAGCAGACAATTGAGGAATCCCTGCTTGAGCAGGTCCCATAATAACCATCTCATTATTAATGGCTCTTAAATCTTGCAATAATCTCCATTTACCCGATTTTTTTTTTGATGACAAAAATGGGAGTATTATGGGGAGATACGGAAGGTTGTAAATATCCTTCCGATAATTGTCGTTTGACCAGATCATGGGCTACTTGTATCTTTTCTTTAGTCAAGGGCCACTGAGGAACCCACACTGGTCTTTCTGATTTCCAAGTAATTTTGATTGTCTCAGTGGCCCTTTCTGAAAATCCGACCCATGTCTGTCTGTTCCTTGATCTAATTGAATTGGTGCTGCTAAACCTTGTTCTTGTTTTCCTAATCTTTTTTCTTTCTTAACACCTTGTCTAGTCCTAGTAGTGGGCGCATTAGAATTGATGTTATTTGTTAACATCAAACCTAGTTGATCCAGGACATCTCGTCCCCATAAATTAATAGGAAGGTGATCCAAAACATATGGTTGTATAGTTCCTTCACATCCTTCAGGATCCTTCCAATCTAATACCATAGAACTTCTATGGGGATTAGTCGCCACTCCTAGGCCTTGAAGCGTTTGAGTGGCTTGTTGTAATGGCCAATGTTTTGGCCATTCTCGACGAGATATGATGCTAAGGTAAGCACCTGTGTCCAGTAGCCCATTAAACTCGTGACCTTGAATATTTAATTTTAGCATCGGGCGAGAATCTAAATTTAAAGACAACATAGCCCAATCTACACCTGTGGAGCCTAATCCCTTAGAACCTCTTTCTACATTATGACTAGAGAACTTATTATGTAGGCTGGGTATTATTAACAACTGTGCTATTCTATCTCCAGGTGAAATTACTGATATACCTCCTGGAGAACTAGCTATAATTTTTATTTCACCTACATAATCGGGATCAATTACCCCAGGACTTATCATAAGTCCTTTTAATGTAGATGAACTACGTCCCAATAATAAGCCTACTGTTCCTTGGGGAAGAGGTCCTTTTACTCCTGTAGGAATGATTTGAACTTCTATCTCTGGAGTTAATACTGCTCTGGCAGAGGAGCAGATGTCCAACCCTGCGCTCCCTCGGGTTTGTCTGATGAGGGATTTAATGGACAATGTGTCCTGGGCACCACCCTGATGGTGTTGCTGGGTTCCTCCACTGCCCCGTATATTTGTGGTTGTGGGCCCTGGAGCATTGGGCCCCTCACTCCGTTTTTTGGCAATAAAGCCTGATGCCTTTCTCCACGATATCGTGGGTAAATACCTGATCCTTGTCCATTTTTTGATAACGGAGTACCTTCTATGGTGGTTTGAGAACGGCATTCATTAGCCCAATGTCTCCCTCTACGGCATCGTGGGAAAATACTCTGTATTCTATTCCTTTGATTTCTAGTTTTGTTAAAACCTCCTCTTATAGGGCAACTCCTTTTAAAATGTCCTGTTTGTTCGCAATTATAGCATGTTTCTGGCCTGGCATCTAAAGCCTGTTGTACTGCAGCTGCCAAGACTTGCCCTTGTTCATTAATATCTCTACATAATTTAATATATGTATTTAAGTCTTCATGTCTCCATGGTCTAATAACCTCTCTGCAGCAACGATTCGCTTGGTCATAAGCAAGTTGTTTTATTAATGGCATTGCTTGATCTGTATCCCCAAAAATTTTGGCGGCTGTTTGAATAAGCCTATCTACAAAGTCAGCGTAAGGTTCATTAGGTCTCTGTATTACCTTAGATAGCTGACCTTGTGAATCTCCGTGTCCTTGTAAAGTCTTCCATGCCCTAACTGCGTCTGCAGCAATTTGTGCATATATAGCAGGATCATATTCAATTTGTTGCCGTTGACCCTCATAAGGTCCTTTTCCTAAAAGCATATCTAGATTTCTTTGAGGGTAACCAGCTGCTGCATTTCGCCTAGCTCTCTCCGTGCAAAATTCCTCATTGGCAACTTTCCATAACAAATATTGTCCTCCATTTAGCACAGATTTACACATGCTAGCCCAATCTGCTGGTGTCATGTCCAAGTTAGTAATGGATTCGACCATGCTTACCGTGAAGGGAGCTTGGGGACCGTAGGTTGTTACAGCCTCCTTTAACTGCTTCACTGTTTTAAAATCTAAAGCACGATGAATTCGCTGCCCTCCTACCTGTTCAAGTACAGGGCATGCTAATCTTTGAGGTCCTGTCTCAGGATCCCACTTATCAACTACGGGGTTTGAGGGCCACTCAGCTGTTTCCATCGGTGGGGCTGTTGGTTGAATTACGCCCTCTGGTAATAAAACGGAGTTAGTAACAGCCTCTTGTTGTGGCCTTTTTCCTAATAACCCCTTTTCCTTTAAATTTTCTTCCTCTGTCTGACTAGCTCGAGAGACCTTCTCTTTTGCTTGATCTAAAATGTCTTTCTCCATGGTCTGAATCTCTAACAATTTACTTAACACCTTTTCGGTTTCTTTTTTACTAATTTCTAATCTTCTATAAAAATAACGCAACCCAATAAGATAACACAAAACAAAACCGCAACTGAATGAAACAAAAACTAAATAAAAAATCGTTGTATCAAATTTCTCTTCCTCAGGGCAGACAAACTTCAAACCTTGAGCCAACCATTTTTCCCAGTTTGCCTGAGAAATTTCTAGGGACAGGCAGCTTGAAACAAAAACAAAATAAATCAAAACAAGAACACATTGTTTTTTAAAATAGTCACCCATTCTCTCGCCTTCCCTCAGGGGCGAGCAATTTCACTTACCTCCAAGTTTCAGACGCTCCGTGTACGGGCCACCAAATGCCGCAGTCTTGGCTGGGCACAGAATCATGAGCCACCACACAGCTTTGTAGATTCAAACAGCAATTCTTTATTCCCAAACTCACACAGGCCTCCACACACGTTCTGGGGCAATCCCAGTTCTCGTCCCAATTCACCTACTCCACGAGGCTTTCTTCCCAAAATGCTCTCTGAATCTCACGAGAACTCAATGGGAGCTCAGGCAGCAGGAACGCCCTAATTCCAGCAGCAATAATCCTCAACATCGAACTTCCCTAAAATCCAAGGTCTTAAACTGGGAACGCCCTTAACCCAAGGAGCGGGATACTTCCTCAAACTGCAGGACACACCCTAATCCTGGATCCTCCCTGGTCGTTGAGCAGGGTCACCTTTCTCAAACACACATGCAAGGTCAACAGCGAATTTAACATGGGGTACACTGGCAAGGAAATTTCGATGCGTCATTCCTACTTGGTAATGGCCCTCAGCACCATTCCACCATCTTTCCTGCCCCCATGCACCCTACCCACCCTCCCTTCCCTTTGGCCAGTCACAGTTCCTCCATTTTTCCCATGCTTCCTCCCTACTCATTGTGGATCAGCATCCTCTTATCAGAGAGAACATTCAGCCTTTGGTTTTTTGGGATGGGCTTATTTCACTTAGCATGATATTCTCCAACTCCATCCATTTACCTGCAAATGCCATGATTTTATTCTCTTTTAATATCGAGTAATATTCCATTATGTATATACATCACATTTCTTTATCCATTCATCTATTGAGAGGCATCTAGGTTGCTCCCACAGTTTAGCTATTGTGAATTGAACTGCTATGAACATTAATGTGGCTGTGTTACTATAGTATGCTGATTTTAAGTCCTTTGGGTCTAGACCAAGGAGTGGGATAGCTGGGTCAAATGGTGGTTCCATTCCAAGTTTTCTAAGGAATCTCCATGCTGCTTTCCAAATTGGTTGCACCAATTTACAGCTCCACCAGCAATGTATGATTGTGCCTTTTCCACCACATCCTCACCAACATTTATTGTTGTCTGTATTCTTGATAACTGCCATTCTGACTGGTGTGAGATGAAATATTAGAGTAGTTTTGATTTGCATTTCTCTAATTACTAGAGATGTTGAACATTTTTTTTATATATTTGTTTATTTAATATATATCTTCTTCTGAGAAATGTCTGTTCAGCTCCTTGGCTTATTGGTTGGTTTGTTTGTTTTGTTGGTTTTAAGTAAATTTTTTTTGAGTTCTTTATATATTCTGGAGATTAGTGCTCTTTATGATATGTGTGTGGCAAAAATTTTTCTCCCTAAATGGAGGCTGTCTCTTTATCTCATTGATTGTTTCTTTTGCCAACAAGAAGGTTTTTCATTTGAGTCCATCCCTTTGTGAATTCTTGATTTTATTTCTTGCACTTTAGGAGTCTTGTTAAGGAAATCGGGGCCTAATCTAAAATGATGAAGATTTGGGCCTATGTTTTCCTCTATTAGGAATAGGGTCTGTGGTCTAATTCCTAGGTCCTTGATCCACTTTGAGTTGAGTTTTGTACATGGTGAGAAATAGGGGTTTATTTTCATTTTGCTACATATGGATTTCCAGTTCTCCCAGCACCATTTGTTGAAGAGGCTATCTTTTCTTTACTGTTTGTTTTCTGTGCCTTTGTCTAATATGAGATAACTGTATTAATGTGGGTTTGTCTCCATGTCTTCTATTCTGTACCATTGGTAGACCATGACTATTTTGGTGCCAATACCATGCCATTTTTGTTACTATAGCTTTGTAGTATACTTTATGGTCTGGTATTGTGATGCTTCTGTTTCACTCTTCTTGCTAAGGATTGCTTTGGTTATCCCTCTTGTTTTTCCAAACGATTTCATTTTTCTATTTCTATTGTTATAGTTAAACTTTGTCCCATTGTTTCATAAACTGACTTCTAGACCACTCATGTATAATCGAATCAAGCCTTTATTGAAGCATACCAGTGGCGGCTGACCAGAACATAAAGCTGTTCCCCTGATCAGCCCCGAACAATTTCAAGGGCACTCCTTATAAGCCTGAAAACCACAAAAGGGATGTTCAGGGGGTCTAGCCAATGCAAGCAAGCCAGGTTACAGAAGCGGGACAGTGCAGTCAAGCGGAGGGAAGCCTAACCAATCACAGTTAGTCCAGTCACCCCAGTTACAGAAACAGAGCCCTGTTACCCTAGTTACAGAAACAATACCCCATTAGGTAGTTCCATGTTCTTAAAGGTTTCTATAGCAAAAGGAAAAGAACATCTTGCTCCAGTCATGACTCTTCTACTTGGCATGGTTGTTTTACAGGATGAAGTCATAAAACAAAATGGAGTCACATTTGCTCCTACTATCACACTATAAGGAATGTAATTGGGATTTTAATTGGGATCGCATTGAATCTGTATAGTGCTTTGGGTAGTATGGCCATTTTGACGATATTAATTTTGCCTATCCAAGCGCATGTGAGATCTTTCCATCATCTAAGCTCTTCTTCAATTTCTTTCTTTAGTGTTCTGTAGTTTTCATTGTAGAGTTCTTTCACCTCTTTTGTTAATTCCCAAGTATTTTATTTTATTTTTGAGGCTACTGTGAATGGGATAGTTTTCCTAATTTCTCTTTCAGAGGATTCATCACTAATGTATAGAAATGCATTTGATTTATGGGTATTGATTTTATATCCTGCTACTTTGCTGAATTCATTAATTGATTCTAGAAGTTTTCTGGTGAAGTTTTTTGGATCTTCTAAGTATAGAATCATGTTGTCAGCAAATAGTGATAGTTTGAGTTCTTCTTTTCCTATTTGTATCCCTTTAATTTATTTTCTATAATTGTTCTGACTAGAGTTTCAAGGACTATGTTGAATAGAAGTGGTGAAAAAGGGCATTTCTGTCTTGTTCCAGTTTTTAGAGGGAATGTTTCCAATTTTTCTCCATTTAGAACGATGTTGGTCTTGGGTTTTGCATAAATAACTTTTATAGTATTGAGGTTTGTTCCTACTATACATAGTTTTTCTAGTGTTTTGAACATGAAAGGGTACTGCATTTTGTCAAATGCTTTCTCTGCATTAATTGATATAATTATATTATTCTTATATTTAAGTCTATTGATGTGATGAATTATATTTATTTATTTCCATATATTGAACCAACCTTGCATCCCTGGAATGAACCCCACTTGATCATGGAGCACTATTTTTTAAAATATATTTTTGTATGTGATTTGCCAGAATTTTATTGAGAATTTTTGCATCAATGTTCTAGAGATAAATGAGGACTCCAATACAAGTTATCAAAACCTCTGGGACAGTATGAAAGCAGTGCTAAGAGGAAAGTTCATTGCATGGAGTTCATTCTTAAAAGAAGAAAAAGTCAACAAATAACCCACTTGAATCAATCTGTGAAATATGGTATATTAAGAACTATGTAATGTTTTGAACAACCAACAATAAAATAAAATAAAATAAAATAAAAATAAATGACCTGACATTACAGCTCAAAGTCCTAGAAAAAGAAAAACAAACCAACACCAAAAGAGTAGAAGACAGGAGGTAATTAAAATCAGGATGAAAATCAATGAAATTGAAACTAAAGAAGCAATTAAAAAAATTGACACAACAAAAAGCTGTTTCTTTGAAAAAATAAATAAAATTGACAAACCCTTAGCCACTCCAATGAAAAGAAGGAGGGAGAAATCTCAAATTACTAAAATTTGCATTGAAAAAGGACACATCATGGCAGACATTATTGAAATACAGGAGACAATTAGAAATATTTTGAAAATTCATATTCCAATAAAATAGAAAACCTCAAAGACACCAAAAAAATTCTAGAGGCATCCTGATACCAAAACCAGGGAGAGATGCATCAAGGAAAGAAAATTTCAGAGCAGTATCCCAGATGAACTACTCATATATTAAGAGGAGATTTCATTTGAAAACCTGCATTTCTGCTGACAGGTTGCAGATGTGTTTTCCTGGGTGTGAAGGGGTGGGGGTGGCCCATTCCCTTCCAGGTGCTGGGATGTGGTCAGCTGCAGGCCAGCTTTCCCAGTTGCTGCTTCAGCAGTTGAGCTCATGTGCTGCCTTCAGCCAAATGCTTGATGGAGACATTCAGTGGCCTGGATTAGAGCTGGGAGCTCCTTGGTGGGGCATTGACACAGAGCAAATTACAATAACAGAAATCTCCTTTAGTGATAGCTCTTAGCATCTCATTGCAGTCTATAAAGAGACAGAATAAATACCCTGAGGGAAAAAACAGAAGGAGAAGAAAAGAAGAAAGCCTTCCCAAGACCATCATAAATAAGTGATTTTGCTGTTGTAGTTGATTTGCTTTGACTTTAGAAATAGTTATCAGCTCAGAAATCAAGAGTTTTTGAGGCAATGAATTCCCCAGCATGGGGTCCTAATGAGAAAACCTGCAACTGCCTGGGGCTGGATGTCTGATTTTTAGGCAGAAAAAGTAAAGCTCAAATGGAGGGGTAAAGTGCCTATCCTGTTGTGTAAACAGAAAGTGGATTAGAGAGGAGAGTGTTTATGTCCTGGGAAGTCTAATAGCCACTTAAGTCCTCAGTGTGATTGGAGAAGTCAGAGCTGGCTGCTAATGCTGCTTGTCTCTCTCTTGGCAGCTGCTCAGCCTTAAGGAACTAGAAGAGCAGTGTCCCACTAGTGGGGCCATGGGGCCTGGAGGCTGAGTGCTGGGTGACCCCAGTGTCTCTGGGGAGGCCAGTGATGGGGCATCCCGGGATGCATATGCACCAACCATGGTGGCTAAGGCTTTCCATGACCCCGACTCAACAGAAACTGTTCCAAGCAGCAGTTCTATTAATTAATTCTGAAAATCTCACCAGGTGGTTCTGCTGTAATCCTGCTCCTGGGTAGAGATTGCAAGGCATCAGTTGTTGACTCAGGCATGGTGAGAGATCCCGGCCCAGGCAATGAGGTGCCAGGGCTTATGCTGGCACAACATTGGGTAGAGAGCAGGAGAGGCAGCAGTTGAGGCTGCTGCTGGCCAGAGACCTGAGGAGCCAGAGACCCGAGAAACCAAGGAAGGTGCAGAGGCGTGGGTGTGGACGCCTTCCAACAACCTGACTCACAAAGCCAGTGAGGGTCAGAGTGCAGGCTTCTGTCTCAGCTGCCACTGCCCATTGTCCCTGTGGTAACCTGCACCCTCCTGCCTCTCAGGCACCACCCCGCCAGGAAGGACAGATGCTTATCCAGGGTTCCTGGGCCTTCCAAACCTGTGCAAGGCCTGTTGTCATCTGGTGTCCCTAACTGCTTCTCACTCCCAAAATACAGACAGAAGCCCCACTGGCTACTTTTTCCGAAACCTTCTTTCCCTGGGGGTTTTGAGTGAGGAAAGCTCAGTGAATCTTCTTCTGAGACTTTTGTTTCTCCTTCCCTAAACCTCCCTAAGCCCCTGGAAATGCTGCTTTCATTGAGAAAAGACACTCCTGCTCTGTGTAACTCCTAGTTGGTTTAGATGCCTTAGCAAGTTAGTTGAAAGTGCAGGGAAACCAACCAGCTTCAAGACAAGACCACATCACACACAGAGGCAGCCTGTCACCTCACAGCTGCCAAACAGATGGCCCAGGTGGGGGCAGGGAGCACAGGGGTGGGGCTCACACATGGCTCCAGGTAGGGAGGGGGCAGAGGAATATGCGAGTGGGGCTCACACACAAGTGTGGAGGCTCTGCTCCGAGGCTGTGCTCCGAGGCCCTGATGGGTCCTCTGGTCTGTGGACTTCCATCTGGGGCCGTTCTCACTAGCCCACTGCCACACACAGGACCTGGCATGGAGCTGCCCCAAGGATTCTTCTATCTAGTCACCTTCTCCTCCATCCATCTTTCAATCACAAAACTATATTTGCTCAAGAATGGACTTTACTAAATACCAATCTGATTAAACCCCTCACTTGCTGAACACCCACCAGAGGGCCCCATTTCTGGATGGGGAGCCTGGACCCCCTGGCTTGGTGAGGCTCCAGGGAGGTAGTGCCTGGGAACTGCCCTGCCTGTCAGGCTCCTCCTGGTGCTTCCCCTGCTCTGGGAGGCGGCTCTGTTTTCCTAAGGTTGGGTGAGCCCCCCTTTCTCTGTGGTCCCACAGAATGCAGCCTGAGTCCTGAGAGCTCTGCCAGCACCATTAACAATGACACTTCAGTTCTACTGAGCGCTTCAATGTGCGGCCTCACACCAAGTGCACTGACGGGCTGTTTCCCTCAGGGCTGCAATGGCCTGTGAGGGGCAGGAACCTCCCCATGTCACAGGGAGGAACGTGAGGACACAGGTGCCCAGACCCTGCTAGGAGTGCACACTGGAAGTGTCAAATGCTCCTTCAAAATCAGTGACTGGCTCCAACCCCAGGAATCCTGGTTTAATTGCTGTGGACTGGCATATTGGCAAGGGGATGTTCACAAGCTCCCCAAGGTCTCAGCAGCACAGTTTGGAAACCCCTGAATCAAGTCCTGGTCCTGTAGCTTCCCCTGGAGTGAAAGCAGGTTGAAGACAGGAGGCAGTGCATGTGCCTCTTGGGTTCTGAGTGAGAAGCAGCAGCTCTGCACACAGCAAGCATGCCCAGGACCTGTTGGGTGATCGCTGACACATGGGATGTGGGTGGTAACACCCAGGACCTGCTGGGCTGCCGGGGACACACAGGAGAGGGTTGGGCATGCCCAGGACCTGCTGGGTGGCAGAGGACACATGGGATGGGGGTGGGCATGCCCAGGTCCTGCTGGGTGGCCGGGGACACATGGGATGGGGGTGGGCATGCCCAGGACCTGTTGGATGGCTGGGGACACATGGGATGGGAAATGGGAACGTTGGACACAGCAGAGCCTGCATGGATCCTTTTGCTCTGGACAGCCACACAGACTGAAAACCAGTGGCATGTAACTCTCCTTCCCAACAAAGGAGTTGTGGTCTGTCTGACATCATTGACCTTGCAATGGAGTTCCTGAAACCAAGAATCACCCAGGGAAAGGAGGGCAGGGCCCTGGTTGTTTGGGACCCAGGAACTACCACTGTGTAGCTATAAACTAATGGACACTCTTCCAAATTATACCCACCATTTTTACGGGTCCATCTAAGTATGCATCTGTGAGCATGTATGTGCATGTTTTTGTGTGAAATAAAATAATAAAAACAATACACAGGAATCATCCATCTTCATTACTCATACACTTTTTAATGAAAGAAACACAGAACAACTTTTAATTATTGGCATGAATTTTCTTATTTTAACCAGCGGACACTAAACTCAAACTTCAACTATAGACAAGGTTGTGGTTCAGTGGCAGAGCCCTTGCCCAGCATGGACCAGGCTCCAGGTTCAAACTCCAGCATCACACACAATCACAGGAGAGCAAACTAATTTCTCCCCATGGGAGGGTGGTTAGCAGCTCTGGGGGACACTTGACAATGTCTGGCCATATTCTGGTTTTCCCCCAGGGAGAGGGTGCTGCTACTGGCAGCTGGTGGGTAGAGGTCAGGGATGATGCTCTCACCTCTCTCTGACTTCATCCTGGCTGAGGAGACAGTGATCTTCCTGGATAACTGCATCACCATTGTGGAGCTGGGCGTGCAGCTGGTAGCTGGCTTGTCCCTCTCCCTGTAGCCTCACAGGGTGGACTGGAGGGTCATTGTCTCCACAGTGGCTGCCCAGGATGTCCTCCAGACCCCACAGCAGGTGAGAGCCTAGAGGCCTGTGCCCTGGTCTATGGTTAGTTCTTCTCCAGGTTGCTTTGTCCCACACAGAGAGTCAACAGAGCCTCACAGCCCCTCATTGAGTCTGAGGGGAGCTTTCTTCCCAGGTGACATTACGCTGACCACGTGTCCACATGCATTTGCTTTCCAGCGGCTGTATGTGTATGAACCAAAAGATCACAACTTCACTTTTATAAAACAATATTTGGTACTTGGGAATCCCATTTCAGCCACCTAAAGAAGTGTGGCTGAGAGGTGCAGGATTTCTGCTGGCTCATGTTGATTTTGGGTGGCTCTGAACCTCCATCTTTAAACTTGTAGCAAATCCTCCTAAATTATATCAAGGTCACTGTATCTTTGAGACATGCCAATCCCCAGAGGGCGTCTTTTCTCAGACACTTCGAGCCAAGCCCGCCTGGCTAATAAAGAATGCTTGTCGTGAGAGCATCTCTAGCAGCAGCCTGATTAGTTGCAGCTGAAATTGAATCAGATGTGACATGTGATCTTTCAAACTCTTTTCAGAAGCATCAAACTCAAATTCTGTTCTATGAAAATCAGCTAATACACACATGACCACATTCACTGAAGTCATTCTTCTGTTCCCCAAGCCATGTGGGCTGCAGCACGTTATTGATGCCGTGTCCATGTAGAGCCGACCCTGTTCCAGAATTTAAAACAGAGGGGTTGATGTATCTCAGTCGTTAGCTTGAGAACCTATTTTATAGGAAATTGCACTTCTTACATGCTTACAAACAGGAAGGGAGCTGATCATGCTCTGGTTTCATTTTCCTCAGGAAGCCATAGTCAGTTCTTGGATTTTGTTCAGTGATGGCTCTGTGACACCTTTAGACATTTATGATCCCAAGGATTTTTCCATAACTGTCTCATCATTGGATGAAGTGGTGGTGTCTGTCCAGCTAAACCTGCAGTCCCAGTGGCCAGTTGTGGTTGTAAAGGGTGAAGGACATGGGTCCCTGATCAAGTTGGAGATGATGATCAGCAAGCCTTGCCAGAAGACCAAGAGGAAGAGTGTTCTTGCTGTGGGTAAAGGAAGCGCCAAGGTCAGGTTTGCACTGGGCGTCGAGGAAGAGCACCAAGGAGGCAGCAATGACATGGAGGGCATGAATACCATATTTTGTTTTGTTTTGTTTTTTTCCTTATCCAGTCTGAAATCCAAAAAATGGTATTGATATGCACAAAATGGTAACTGCTTAGGAAGCACCTGCAGATGAGGCTTGCCATGTGCCTGAGCACAGGTAAAAACAAACAGATGAATAATGTTACAACTCCACACTGTTGGAACCATCTACGGCTGGCCAGAAAATATTCACAATTGTTTTTTTCTGCCAGAGAGAAAACATTCAGGGGATGCTCACTGGGGAAGCAAAGCAATGTGTACTCTAAAAATAAAATAAAATAAATGTTTAATAGGAAATTGCTATTCTGAAGGTGGAGAAGCAATTGTTAGGAAAAACAGACACTGTAAATTTAAGTGCAAAGGGAAGAATCACGTGACTCACGAATGGCTTTTAAAATATCAAATGTTAGTGAGTTAACCGCAGGAAGAGTTTGAAAGCACAGTGAGAATTCGAGGGTAGGGAGATTGAACACAGCTTTTATATATGAGGATGGCCTAGTCACTGAAACAGATATTGACCAAGAATGGTCCATGAAAATCTTCACTGAGCTGCTGCTTCTCCAAGAAACAGAGATGTAAGGCGGGAGCGCCACAGCCAGCTGCCTCTCTGTGCTCGTCACACTAGCTCCTGGGGTGTTCTTCCTGCGTCTTTTTGTCCAAGGGGCTGGAGTATGCTGTTGTTGTGGTTTGGGTGTGAGGTGTCCCCCAAAAACTCATGTGTGAGACTGTGCAAGAAGGTTCAGAGGAGAAATGATTGGGTCCTGAGAGCCTTAACCCAATCAGCAACTTAATCCCCTGATGGGGATTAACTGAGTGGGAAGGTGGATATGGTGTGGCTGGAGGAGGTGGGGTTGGGGGTGTGCCTTTGGGGTACAGATTTGGCATCTGGCAAGTAGAGTCTCTCTCTGCTTCCTGATCATCTCATGAGCTGCTTCCCTCCACCACACTCTTCCCCCATGATTCTGCCTCACCTGGGGCCCTGGGGAATGGAGACCTCTGAATAAGACCACGAGCCCTCAAATAAACTTTTCCCCCTCTACAACTGTTCTGGAGGGTCTTTTAGTCACAGAAGCAAAAAAAGCTGACTAAAACAGCTGGGGACTAAATACAGGTCACCGGGAGTGGGGTCTGTCCCAGGAGCTGGGGCTCAGTGAGCCCTGAGGATGTTGTAATTAGGGTTGAGAAGAGAGGCTACTGAAAGTCGATTCTCTTTTATTTTCTTTCTTTTTATTTCCCCCTCAGTCCAACTAGAGAACGGAGCCAGGAGACCCAAGTCATTTGCTATAAAATGATCCTCTGGAAAGATGGCCGGCACAGGTTCTCTGAGCTCCTCTGCTCCAAGACACAGCTTGGTGGCCCTCTCCACTGAGCAGGGGAGGCAGCCCCTGCTGTAGAGAGAAGGGTTTGCTAATCCAAACATAATTATTCAAATGAAGGCTGCTCCTTCTCAGAGGTACTTGCAATGTTCTCTCCATTCTGATGCTTAACTTTTGGCCCAGGCTTAATGGGAATCCATTTCTGAAATGGGAACATCAAAACTCAATTACAGGATGAGTCATACAGAGGCAGCAGGGTGACCATTCCTTGAGGACAGGGAGATGTGGTCACAGCTGAGGCCAGGGTGGGGGCCTGCAATGTGGGACCAGAAGGCAACCTGATGATTCTAGAAATGAGGAGCCCATGGACAGCTGCAAGCCAAACACGGAATCCTACAGCGAGGTGGCTGGTGGCCAGAGGAACCCAGACAGAGCCAGGGAGGTGAGAGAAGAGAAGGCAGTCTTGACCGCATTACCTCCCCCAGAGGGCTTCACACATGAGCTTCTGAACACAGCAGAGCTGTCTTCCAGACACCGTCTCTTCCCAGAAGTCATTTTTTTTCTTGGTGCTAAAACTCTTTCAGCTCAAAGAGAAAAACCAAATGGCCAAGTTTCCTTGTATATGATTTTTAATTTTTCTCAGATTTGCCATTGATATGTCCCAGCTTTCCAAAATTTAAGCGATGTTTCCTGAGCTTTGTTTCTTGCTAATTACAAGGCACAGATTTAGTCATCCTCATCTTCCGTATAGTAACAGGCATTGCACTCTGCAGGGCATAAACCAAAGTGGGAAAATGAACAGGAAGATTAGAATAAGAAATGCCACTCCCGGGGTCAAGTGATATTCGCCTGGATCCAGGAGAAGTGAGTTTAGTGGGAAGCTGTCCCAACACTTGGACAGCTTGTAGTTGCAAAGGCCCTTCCTCCGCCCAGGATGGAGTAGATCCCTCCTGAAGCCATCCCAGGGTTTGCTCCTGAGAGCACTGGTCTTTGAAAGCACTTCAGGGCACAGAAGTTTGGATGCTTCTACTGCTCCCAACACTTGGGGCAGAGTGTGTGAACTGTCAGTTTCCAGGGTTGACATTCTCTGTTTCAAAGGCCAAAACACAGGGATGCAGAAGGCATGGCTACTGCAAAGTGCTGGAGTTTGAACCTATAGGTGCGTTGAGGGGAGAGAAAGCAAGAGGAGAAGAAATAAAGTGACCTCATTTTCCAGCAAATAGATGACGTCTACTCATGAAGTACCATCAATTTACACATGGAATAAGCTCTGAAATGTGTTCCAGCTTGATTGCATTATTTGTACACACTCAATATGTTTTTTTTTTAACTTTTGGACATCCAAAGGCACATCACAATTGGGACAGAGCCCTTGTGCCTCCCCAAGTTCAGGACTCATGAGAAGGGGCGAAGGTCACGTTCAGATATTTAGATGGAAAGAGACGATCCATTCTGTGGTGGGTGCTGGTCCCCATGCTAGGTGTCACGCTTCCTCTGGGCTTCTCTGCAGAGATATAGACACACACCCTGTTTGCCCCAAGGTTTCTGCTGGTTGGTGGACTAAGAAGCTCACCTTGTAGTTGTGGTGTGCAGCTGCGTGGCATGGGGCAGAGGCACACCTCCATGGTCTGACAAGACTGCCATCAGAAAGCCTGGCACTGGTTAGCGATCTGAGAAGGCACCTGTGAGCTTGAAACATCTGAAGATCACTGGGAAATCTCACTTTCAAGAAGCCATTTTCTTCTTCTAGCACCCAGGGAAGGTTGCTTCAGGTAGAGTCCCAGGTGCTGAAGTCGGGTAGCGGTCTAAGTACTTCTCCCGTGTCGTGTAGGAACCAGATGGCACGGGAACCCAAGGCTCATGGGAACCTTCCACACTTATTAGATGGTCATTACTCTTCCTGTTTTGGACTGTCCTTGCTAATGGCCTGGATGTGTGTGTGTGTGTGTGTGTATACATATGTGAGTTTACATGTAGGTCTTTGTGTGAGTGAACATGTGTTATATGTTGTGTGTGCTTTTGTACGTAGTTGTGCTTACATGAGTGTTATGTGTGTATGTTTCTGTATTTATGTGCATATACATATGTCTATATGTGTATGTTTTTGTATGTATGATGCCATTTGTGTCCATTTGTCTGCATTTATGTGTATGTGTGTGTTTGTGTGTGTTTGTGACTGTGTGTGATGGTAAGGATGTGTATATCTGTGCCTATATTGATGTGCATGTGTGTGGGCTCAAGCATGTACATGTGTGTGTCCATATGTGTATGTCTGTGTGTGGTTGTGTTGTGTGTGTGCGCATGTCAGGGGCAGGGACTGGAAGGGGTCTGCATTCCCGGGGGATCAAGCTATAGACATGAGACATCACAGGAGGTCTGGGGCTTCTGCTTTGCTCTTCCAAGGCTTTTGAAGATGCTTCAGACAGTGGGCAGGTGAACTGGCCCAGACCCCCAGGCCTCCCCTTCAGGATGCTAGCAATCTGCAGGCCTGGCAGCATCTCACGTCACTCTGGCAGGTGCAGAGGGAAAGGGACATCTTGGCAACCCTGGCTAGAATTTCTGGATATGTCTTAATACTTCTGCTCCCCACGCCTGCCCTTTCTGCAAGCCCCACTAGGCATACGGATGCAGACGGAGTGGGCAGGGCTGACTCTGAAGCAGCGTGGGAGCTGGCAGAATAGGAGTCAAAATGCTTTTCCATATTCCTCCCTGTCAGCACGGCTTCTCACAACTTCAAAAAAGTCTTTTTCTCTAAGGACTTCACCCAGTTCTTTCTCTAATGGAAAACCGAGCAGCGAGCTGCTGACCGCTGGAGCTCTTCCCAGATCTCTGTGTGTATGTATAACTTTTAGTATAATTGAATCAAAAATAAAAGGCGCACAGAATGTTTGAAATGAAATTGAGAAAAGAAAAACACTTCTTATTTAGCAGTTGGTTTGCAGAGTGCAAGTACTGCATTAGTGTTCAGTCACTGGAGTTCTTGGTACCTGCTAAATATGTTTTTCCTGAATTTATACAATTTATATTGGTTGTAGTAAGGTGTTGTTTTGGTTTTAGAAAAAAAAAATAAAATAGGAAAGTTCAGAGGAGAGTTTAAACTCTCACCAGCTAGACACAGCAGATGCCATTACTGTGTAGCTAGAAAGTGCTGGGCCCAGCTACAGGCCAGCTGGGGACCACCCCCTTGCCCTAGGTAGGCAGATGCTGCCCGCAGACCAGACAAGCCAATGCTGGTGTTTGAAGAGAACCTGAAATATCTCTGGCTTTAAGTGCTGGTCTGGGACCTTTATTTAGATGAATTTCTTTTTATTCTTGCTGAAGATTTTCACCTTAGATACTGCAGAGACTGAGCGTGGAGATAATGATTTTGCTCTCTGAGAACAAGTATTTTCCGAGGAGGTGCATGTTGGAAATGGAGGGTCTGCAGGGCTCTGTTTTTACTCCTGAAAAGTATTTCACTTCTTTGGGTTGCCTGATATCACAAGGGACCTGACATTGTCCCTGATATTTCTTTGTTCTGAAATCATGTAAAAAACTGGGGACATCCACAATTTAATATTTTATTATGAGCTTGGAATAAAGCAACCCATCATCTGAGCCACTTGTGCAGTAACAAGAGCCTCCAGGTCTGCTGCCGGCTTGACCCACTAGTCATGCCTCTTTCGCCTCCTTGGGGGCGAGGGGCAATTTCTTCCCCTTTCAATTCCACTTTGGAATGTTCTTCTCTTCCAGATTCTATGTATACTTCTGTGCATGGGGACCGTTCTCAGGTCAATTTCAGGCTGTGGGTGAGCACAGTCGGCATAGGGAGCACACAGTGCCTGCACTCTTTTTCCTCTGTCTGTGGGTGACATTTCCAAGGGCAAGTCTGGATGAGGACCTTGACCTACAAGCTCACTGCTGTCCCAGGCGACCCTGGTGCAGGGCTGTGACAGCCCTGGGCACTGAAAGACACTGGACTTGGCAGATGGAAGGACTGAGGTGTCACCTCTTCACAGAGGATGTAGAGTCACAGCCTTGCCCAAGCTGTTCCTCTGTACCCACGCCCCTGTAATACTCAGCCTGCATGGGTAGGGGGCTTATTTTCAACTTCAACACTGCAAATTACATGGTGGATTCCAGAAACAATTGCATCTTGAATTCCAGAAACAAATTAAGGAGCCAGCCCTCCTTTGGGGGATGTCTCTACAAGCCTGCATGTCTTTGGAGATGTGGTCAAGCCCCAAGACAGAGGGAAGGTGGGTGCTGGAAGTGAAGAGTTAAACACTGAACAAGGGAATCCAGCCCAGGAAGCATCGTGAGGACAACCCAGTTCCTGCATGTACTGCAGTGCGGGGGCCCAGGCTCTCAAGGGGAAGAGGCGTCACACCCTGGCAATGGGGAATCAATGCTGGCACCTTGCTGGTCTCTTGCACGTGTTTAAACAGCATGACGCATTCCCACAAGTTCATGTGTGTGTCCATCATGGACTCGAGCTAGACCACTGTCTCGGAGCAAGTGGACTCACTCTGAGCTCCTGGGAAGATGTGGGTTTGAGCGAAGGTTAGGGCTCGGTCCCCTGGGCCTTGCTGAGGAGTGTTGTGCAGGGAGGCGGATGCAGAGGAAGGAGACTGAGGTAGAGGTCTGTGCAAGGGACAAAGGAGGTGCTCGCAGCTGCTGGTCCACCAGGAACTTGTCCACTCAGCCCCTGCGACTGCAGATGAGCCTGGCCTAGCAGAGAACTTTGAGGATACCAAGTGGCAGGGTCAAACATGCTAGATTCTTAGAGCTTGATACTCTTCAACCAAGTTAACAGCTTAAAGAAGTCCTCCCCTGACCTATTGCCCCTCAATTTCCTGCACAAGTTCTAGAGGTCAACAAATGTCTAAAAGGCCACAGACTAGAAAAAAGAAGAATCAAGAAGTCCTCCCACTACAGAGTCTGGCCCAGAGGCAGAACCAGGCAGTACAGGGGGAGGGGTGCTGTGAAATCAGAAGCGCCAGGCTGATTGGGGACTCCCAGGGAGACGCTGGCCATGGATGGGAATAAAGAGACAGGCAAGCATCATGGTCGATGGGCCTGTCCCCAAAGACACTTCAGACACCAGCTGCCTATGAACCACTCTCAGTTTTGAAAGCTCACTGGAGAGATGCTTAGTTCTCGGGAAAGGTGCTAGTCCTGGGAGCTGTTTGATCAGAGCAAATGATGCAAAGCAGAACCTTCCAAGGAACAGACGCTTAGGAAGGGCTCTATGGGGAAGTTCCTGTCGTGCCCTCTGGAGCCCTGGGCAGGGTCCCCCTTGCCAGCTCTGGCATGTGACCATACACAGAGGCCATTGTCAGCCAGGAAGCTCACCAGAGCCTCTGGTCTAGAGATTCTCCTGGGGCTTCATTTTTGTCTGCATGCCTCAGTGAACCATGAAGGAACTCAGCTCCCAGCACCTACCCTGCAGGGAGTGCGGTGCTGTCACCTAGCTCCAAATCACAAACCTTTAAGCACTGGCCTTTTTGGCTTGGCCTAGCCCTACCATGAGTCAACTCGGCAGCATAATCTATCAGAGGGTCCAATGGGCCAATATAAAAAAACAAGATACTCTGATCACTCCTGAGATAGAAATCTCACTTCAGGGGCTGCCTCCCAGGTATGAGGGCAAAGGACAGACCTGCCTCCTCCAAAGGGAATTGTTTACTCCACAGTGGTCAATTATTCAACCATGAGAAGGAAACCTCATTTATGTCAGGGCAGAGTAGAGTTCCCCACTGAGTAAACTGGAGAGGGACCCGGAAGAGAAAAGAGAATTAGTTTTATTTCCTGTATCACAGGGAGGGTGCTCTTGCCCTCCCTGTCACTGGTGGGGAGCAGTTTGGAGGTGCATTGTTCTAGGGACAAAGCTCAGCCAGAAACCCTGATCTACTGTTCTTCTCTCAGGGAGGGCTTGGTCTGTCCTCGAGGTGTGACCTCACTATTGGCAGGGCAGAGGTCCACTTGAACTTGCAGGTTCTTCTTAACATGTGCAGTGTTTCCCATGTCCTGTATTTTCTCATTTCAAGGAAGTCGGAATATCATTGTTTCACTCTGCAGTGGGAATGCTGGCTCCTAGCACCTGCCCTCCACCCAGTGGGTTGGCAGAACTTGGACCAGGATCCAAGTCTTCCTCCCAGCCCAGGCTCAACCCAGTGACCCCAAATGCAGTTCGCATCTCTGCCCTTTAGACAGGAGGATGAGGCTGCTAAAGCTATGAAAGGTAGTGCAGGGCCGTAGCTTCCTTCTCTGTGCCACCCCACTGCTTTTAAGTACAACCTCCCACCACCCTACTGCCCCTCAGCTCCCTGCCCAGGGGCCAAAAAAGAGCTAAAAGATTGAAGGTTGGAGAAGAGAAGAATCCAAATATACTCCCACAGCAGGATCCCAGCCAGAGGGAGACCCCCCTTAGGATAGGGGAGGAGAGTTGCTGCACTTTTTCTGGAGGAAGGGACAGGGTCATTTCCTCTTCTGCCAAGTAACAAAAACCTTAAGGTCAATCACATGTGGCATAAAACCTTGGACGCAGCTCAGAAGCACGTGCCAGCCTCACACACTCACCCAGAAGACAGAGGGGGAAGGAGAGCAGGGAAAGTAGCTGAGCCTGGAGGTCCTGAGGCCCTGAATGGAAAAACAACTCGGGACTGATCAACATTACAGCAAGCAGCGCGTCCAGTTGCAACCCATTTAGCAATGAAAGCGTGAGCGGGGAGACAAGAGCCCAGGAGCTCATTATCGTGAGCTCACTTGGAAAAGATTGGAGCAAGTTCTGGAGTAATTAAGATTGCATTTGAATAATGTGATGAGTCTGCATATTTATTTTATTGTGGAGCTTCTCAGAGACACCCACAGCACTCCCTCCAGTGACCAGCCTGGTGGCAGTGGGCCTGCCTATCATCATTTGGAGGAAGGATTAGAAGTGTTATTTTTAACTCCCCATTATTAGAGGAAAACACACACATCTGGAACATTGTGAAGACTGATTATTAGCTGCTCAGCTGAAAAATAGCCTGGTGTCCACAAGACATCATTTTCCAATTAATTCGAGATTCTTCAATGCCTTAAATACAAGAGGTATATAACATCCAGCTCATTTAATCTCCTTAAATCATACTTTGTCTGCCATGGTCTACAGTTTAATAAAACCTCTACATTTAATAAAGTGAAATCATGGAAAATATTGAGAAAGCTCCATTTCATCTTTTTTTTTAAGTTTTGTTTTCTTATGGGAAGAATGGATATATTAGAACTAGAATATGATTTTTATATTTTCAGTTTGCTAAAGGAGTTTGGGGTTTGTTTGTAGGCCACTTCCAAAACTGACAATAAGAAATGTATTTTTAAAAATATTTTTCTTATGGGAGAGTCCAAAATATTGTGGAAGTTGTGCTTTTCACTGGAAATAGAAAGAAATAGGCCAGATGTCTCATTCCCATGACTCAGTAGCAGATCCCTATGGTTTTGACTATACTCGTCAGCCTCTCCTTATTGAAACTGTGAGCCTCACACAGCCAGGTCAGACCTCTGATGTGGTGAATAGAACGGGCAATGTGGGATGCAGGAAACGCCCTGAAGTAATCAAGGTTGCACGTGCCTAAAAAGGGCGAGGAACCTCCATACTTACTCATGAGGCTGGTTTGAGACACCAGTGGTGGACTTTACCCAGGCAAGGAGAGCACAGTTGGGCTACGGTCACCTTGGTGCTGAAGCTGGAGGAAATGCTCTACATACCTATTTGTTACAATTCCTCTTCAATTTTTAAGGTCTCTAGGGAAGCTGCATGGAAACTCAAAATACGTTCCACACCTGCATGCTACGGTACTTGGAATTTCACCTTCAGAACTCAGGTGCATTGGAAGTCCTCCAGTGCAACCGAGCATTAGTGCTAAGAAACAGCTATTCTGATAGAAGGATTCACAAAACAGGGTTCTATGACCTCAGACGACAAGACATTTAAAGCTGGCTGACTGTGGGTTTCTTCCAGAAGCTCTGCGATGTCTTCAGGCACCCAGGCTTTTCCGTCCTTCTGTTCCATATTCTTTAGCTATGGTCCTTTACTGGCTTGGTCCTTGCCCCCAAATGGCTGCCAGAGCTCCCAGCAACGTATCTTCATACAAGAACATTCAAAAGAAGGACAAAGTCAGATTTCTGAACGTATCTCTCATGAATTATGAAACAACATGAAGTGCCCGGGAAATTTCCCCACAGGTACCTTTGATGATGCATCTGTCATAGGCATTGACCAAGGAATTTGGAAAGCCTATTCAGTTGGTGAATTCTACCAGAAACAAAATGTAGAATAGCTGAGGAATCACCAGACTTCGATACACACCTAGACTTGATTACAGATTCATTTGCTCCCCAAAATTCCTCTATGATCCACACATTTTGCTAATTCAGATGCCTCTTATTTGAAATTAATACTAATTTGCATAAGGATAAGGTATAAACCAAGAAAATATCTCATAAGAAATAAAATATTTTCAAATTCATAGATAAAATGTAAAAAGCATAGAAGTACCACAACAATTCCAGGGTGTAAATAAACAAGTCCTGCTTAATTATGTTGACCTTACATTGATATGGTAAGATAGAGACAATTTCACATTATCTAGTCATTAAACAGGTTTATAAAAAATTAATGTGGTGTGATGTTTTTAATTTTCTTTGAGATATAATAGGTACCATATTTGAGTTATTATTCTATATTTGATTTCAAATTTTTAATAATTCAAATTACAACTAATAGAGAATTAATGTTTCATCAATTAGAATGTCATGGAATCTCATTACACATCTAATCTCAATTCTCAACACAGGTTTCACTGAAAAAATGAAAGTGAACAGACAGGGAAAGGGTGCCTCTGAGCTGGGTTGGATGGCCAACAAGTGCTCCTGTTCACCAAAGAGAAAAGAAAAAAATAGGACCTTTGCATCAGGATTTCACTCCAAACAGGAGCACTGAGCTGTCATTTGCCCTGGGGGCAAGTTAACTGGGGCACATGCACAGCAATGGCCATCCCCAAGGTACATAATTATGCCCTAAGCAGAGCCACTTCTCCATCTGGCCTGGGCTGAGTGGCTTTCAGTGGAGATGCAGAAGAGCTAAGGGCAGCTCTAAGTGTCTTCTCTCTCTCCTCTGTCCTGCATTCTGCTCTAACAGACTTACTCTTCCTGCAGTAATCAGCCAAGAACTAGGAGTTGGACTTCAAGGATCCTACCTGAGACTCTATGAGTGGCTCTTCTGCTTTCTATCATCCTCGTAAATGGAAAATAAAGTGCAAACAAACAGCCCCAAGAGATGACGCCTGTTTGGTTGGAGCCAGACATGTGGTACAGGTGCCCATTGTCTGGGATTGGCCTAAGAGCGGGCATGTGACCTGGTACTGACCAATGAGGTAAAAGAAGAAGTCACAGGTGGCACTTTGGGAAGGAAAACAGACAGAAACCATCATAAGAAAAAACAAAATTAAAACAGACACAGAGAAGCCAACATAAACAACCAGGAGAAAGAAAAAGCCTGCAAGTAAAGCAAGACAGGTCTTTCCAGAAAACGTTCCTTTCACCTTTTCTAGGCACACTCTTTTCGAGGTTGGGAGACAATGGATTTGATGTCTGAAGCCCAGGAAGCTGTTTTTGACTAAGAAAGAAAGACTTAAAGACATGCACAGAGCGCCCTTGGCCACAGGAATTACATTTCTCCAGGCACTGGTGGTGCTGAGCCCCTTCTGCATGGCTCAGCCCTTTCTGCTGGGAAGCCTTTACCCAGGGCAAGGAGGTATCTGGGCCAGCTCCAGACCAGGAGTGCTGGTCTCCATCACTGTGATGCCCTTGGTCACAGGGAAGGGGGACTGTCGGTGGTAAAACACACCATCCCCAAGTGAGACTGGGCATTTCCAGAGGTGCTGTCACATATTGCCAGTGGAAACACTGTGAGTATGATCCTACCCAGAGCCAACTTCTATATGCCTCCAGGCCTGTTTCAGTTCCACAGTGTGAAAAAGCAGAAGGCTTTCCTGGGCAGGAGATACTGAGGATGCCCATGGATTATACAGATTTTGTTTGGAAGAATCAAAGTTAAAGAAACATGATTAAAATCGCATGTTTGTGTATGTCTGCAGAGGCACACGTTGTACACACACAAAGATCAGCCTTGGATTCATCTGTCATTCCAAATTTGAAAACAAGAAATCAATAGATGGTTGATAGGACTTGGAGCATGTCAGGCTGTTGTCAGAATCCTGCCATAGTGGCAGCCGTTAATGGAAACTGCCAATGGTGGATCAAATAAATTTTGAAAAAAAAACACAATATTTTGATGATTAAAATCACAACAATTTCTGTGTTGGGGGATCCATAGTGGCATGTCAAAATGCTGTTTGAGGGAAGAAAGACCAGAACAAGGCTTGTTTTTTTTTTTTTTTCATATTCTTTGCTCTAGAAATTAATCAGAGACAGTTTCCAGCTGTCCTTTAGGTCTACTCATCCCACAAGTCCAGGACCCTCCAGAACCTTCTTTCCCACTCTTCCTCAGATAGCCTTTTCCTATTCCAAGTCTTTGATTGAACATTCTTATAATTTCTCCACAATTACCATAATTGTACTATTATCTCCTTAATATTTATTCTAAAAGTCTCATTTTACTTAAATTTATTCAAAAAAGACATTTTAAACTACATCAATAGTATAAATGGGAAGCCATTATCACTTGTCAAGAATAGGGTGTAATTATGGAAATGAATGCTGTCCATTGAACAAAGCAGGAGGTGCACATGTGCAGAGTGTCTCAGAGAAGCCCGTTCATCGGCATAATTAAAAATGTGAGTTAACCACTTTAATATGTAAAAATAGATAAATGCAATAGATGAACACGAAATACCATTACCTAGCCGCCTCCAGCTTCACACCAGAGTTCTGCTTCCTTTATGTCAGAAGGGAGGATCGGGAGGCTTTGCAGATAGAAAATCATCTGACTACTTCTTGGTGGGGCAGAAGAACACAAAGCCCTGTGCAAAGAGCTGTCACCATCACCATGTGACTTGGAGCTGGTTAAGCTCCAGTGTTTCTCTCACCTGAGTCCCAGTGTAGTGCTGTCCCCTTTGCAGGTAAGCAGGCTGAAGCCTGCAGTGACGGGCAGCACCAGCCTTGCTGGCACTCCAGGGGAAGGCTGCAATTGGCCTCATCCAAGTGACATCACACTACTCCCTTGCTGTTAAATGGCCAAGGATTGGGGCATGAGATTCATTTTGGCCAATCAGACATGAGGGCATATTTTCCATGACCTTCTGGGCAACGTTTTTCTCTTTGGCAATAACTGTAATGTAAGAGGGCTCCCGCTAGGACCCCCTCCTCCATCCTTCCTTTAAGGTCATTCTGTGAAGGAGGATCCAAAAGTTGGCAAGGGTCTAAAGCAGTTCTGAATGCACCTTCAGACTTTTAAATTCAATACTGCACATGCTTTTGGTCTAGGGGACTGTTGATAGAGGCGTCCACACTTTGCATCTGCAGGTGTGCACAGTGAAGTCTGTTGTCCGGTCTTATTCCCAGTGTTTATCTTTGCTCATCCAGTGCTTTCCACTGACACGGTCTCACTCCCACTGATTCATACAAATAGCAGCTCATACCTTAGCATCACAGCTAGTCCAGGCAGACAGGTCGAGGTTAGACTATTTTGGGAGGAGACCCCAGTAGAACAAACATGTTACATAATGTATACAAAACGTGTCCCTTGGGGTGGAGCATCTGCCTGGGTTCCATCAAGAAAAAGGGAGTCATTGCAGTCATTACAGGTGTTTGAAGTCACACCAGGTTAACGCTGGAGTTAGACCACAGGTGTGCTAGAGAGGGAAGGTCTGGGAACTGCAGGGGGTCTGAGGAACCATCACCCTTGACTTGAGAAGTAAGCAGTGGAAAGCCCTGGCTCCCAGAGCCTTCTCACCGGCTGCCTTGGGCTTTGGAGAGGAGGGGAAGTCCACATATCTGCCCTTCTACCTGCATGGTCTCCATGAGAATGGTTATCATTTTGCTTTGTCTTAGACATCTCATTTAATTTCCCATCATTGAAGGATTTCTGAAAGTAGTCACTGGGTTTATAAGGGAGTATTGGTGGGACAAAATCAGCCAAAAAAAAAAAAATAACCTAACACAGATGTGCTTGTCCCAACAAAAGAGGAAAAGCATGTTAGGGACTGTCTCTCTTTCTTTCATTCATTCATGGATTATTGAATGACCTGCCACATGCCAGTACCTGGGGCTGCAATAGCTATCGTCTGAGTTGTGCCCTCCTTGAGATTTGTGTATTCAAGTCCTTCTTCCAAATGCAGTGGTATTCAGAGATGGGACTTCTGGGAAGTGATTAAGTTAAGATGAAGTCATAAGTGTGGTGACTGTGTGGCAGGATTCCTGCCCTTCTGGCTGGGCACAATTCAGGAGCCACTTGTCAAAAGAAATGAACTTTAGTTTTAGAACCACACATGCCAAACCACACAGCTCTTCAGGAAAACCTTCAGAGCCCAACTGCCACACCGGCTTCCCACAAGCCTCTCAACCTCCCCCACTCCTCCTGCTCTTGAGGCCTATTGGATTGGTCGTGTGGGCGGAGCCAAAAAAAGTCCCCCAATGAGCAGCTCCATGGTCTGAAAGGGCGGGGAAACAGCCCAATGAGCATCACCGCAGAGGAGCCAATCAGTTGGCAGCTAGAAGTTTGCTGGGGCCGCTGTGAGCCAATCATCAGCTGACAGCTGGAAGTTTGCTGGCAGCTGAAAGTTTGCTGGGGCCCCTTCAGCTGTGGCTCTCAACAGGACAGCTTGCTCTGTCTCTTTGTCCTCTGTGCAAGGACGCAGCAGGAAGGCTGCCACCTGCAAACTAGGAAGAGGTGCTCACCAGAGCCTGAAAATGCTGGCACCCAGGTCCTGGACTTCAGCCTCCAGAGCTGCAAGAAAGACCTTTCTCTTAAGTCACCTGGTCTGGGCTTTGCTGTGGCAGCTAAGCAGGCTGAAAGGCAGAGAGCAAGGACTCCTGTGTGTGCTCACCACTCTCCACAGCCAGGTGTAGGTGGTGGCTGGGGCCTTCCCACTGGAGGGGGGAGGGCTTAGGGTGGACCCAACTTCCCCAGGGAAACAGACTGCATGACGTTTTTAAGGGTGGTCACTGTTCAGAAAGCCAGCTGAGGACTGCTCAGGGGCACACTGCTCTCTGATCTCAGGTCGATGGGGGCCTGGATGGGGGGAGATGATGGAGGAGAAGGAGGAGATACAACCACATAAGTAAGTCATTGTTTCTTTTTCCTTTCTTATTTTTCCCCTGAAATTAGATTCTGAGGCCACAGTTTTCGGACGCAGCGAAACCCCACAGCAGTACTTGGGTAGATGTGATAGTTAGAGACAATGTCCAGGTTCAGGGGCTGCGTGTGGTGGGAGGGCCAGATGCCCAGCATCCCAAGGTTCTCCTCTTTACACTGCCGCTCTTCAATGGCAGTTAGCTAGATGTGCTGGGACCGCTGGGGCCGGGGCTCTTATCAGTGAAGAGTACATGCCCAGTCTCAGCTCTGGGGCGCCTTGCCCCAGGTGACCCGCTCCTTCCAGGGTTAAAGTCATTAGGAGATGTAGGCTTGCCCAGGGGTACTACAGAAGGGATCTGAACATGCTTCTTCTGTCAGGGGCTCTGTTTGCCTTGCCATTGTTACTGTCCCCCTCAGCCACCCTGGGTGTACAAGCCCTGTGCGCTCATAGGGGGCGCCTAATGAATCCCCCGCCCTTCAAGGTCCCTATTCAGTGTATCCAGGACTCAAGGAATGGGGCAATAAACATTACAAAAGAAACCTGTGCTAAGTGAGAATGGCCAGGGACAGGAGCGCCACCATTTGCCATTGACTAGGTTGGTGAGACCGAACCACCAGCTGCCTGAGGTGTTTGCTCTGAGGCCAGTGAAATGAGAAGGGACATCCAGGGAGTGCCGGGCAGCACTCTATCCTTTCTTCTATCTCATTTCTATTGCTGGGAGGAATCTGCCACTCAGAGCTGGGAATGAATATCATACTTGTGTATAGAAGAAGCCAAGGGAGGAATGAGGCAGAGACGTTTCGGGCTCAGAACAACAGCTCCATTGATTGAGTTCAATGAGTCCAGCTTGGGCAGAAGGCTCACTGCCCTTGGGGATCCACAAGGCTCCTGCCTGTGGCACCAGGGGACACGAGCCACGGCCGAGCCAGAAGAGGACAGGTGGGCCAGATGTCCTGGGCTCCGAAAGCTGTGTATTCTAATGTTTCAGGATTATTTGTGAATATCAACAGATTGAAATTCATAGACCTCTCCAACTCACAGATATTCTGGGATATTTCCAAACTCCCCAAGTTAATTTATGACTGAAGATAAAATTTCCGTCACTTGCTCTGTGTGGTTGGAGAGGGAGTTAGCAGACCCACAAACGCGCTCCTAGGAGGCCTTCGGAAGACATTTACAGAGAATTACAAATACTTCTAGTGACGTTTCCCTCCACATCCTCAGCTGCATTTTGCCGGGCATCTGGACCGGCTGCCTCCCATCTGTCCAGCCACCCATGAGTTGAACGGAAACCAGTATTTTGCCTGAGAGGGGCAAGGAGGGGAGCGCGTGCAGGTGGTCCAGTGGACTCACTTGTCATGAATCTCAAGTCACAAAAAGTGGAGACGGGGACTTTTAAATTTAAAAATATATAAGGGTTGGGGATGTAGCATGCCTAGCACATCTGGGTTCAATCCTCAGCACCAGGAGAGAAAACAGAAGACAGATGGAATGGGACTCTGATCCAGGGAATTCCCTTACTACAGGGGGTCCCCTTCTTCCCCTCCCTTGGGGCACGCCAGCACAGCACTTTCTTCTACAATGTGCCACTAGCGCCCTGGAGTCTCTTCTTAGTTGAATTCTTTATCTAATAAAGGCTATTGGCCTGGGAAGCATCATAAAGGTTCTTGTGGTTTATGGGGCTAAAGGGAAAGGCCACAGGTGTCAACCTGGCTCTGCTCCTGTGGGCCCCACTCAGGCTGACCAACTCCTTCTCCCATGCTCAAATTATCTCTCATGTAATTTGGAGAGAACTAATACCCTGGTAAAGATAAATAACTAGAAGGTTGTCTTCACTCTTAAGGATTTTTTTTTCCTTTTGAGTGTTTTGTTTTGAGGTTTGAAGTTCTTAACCCTTACGTTTAAGTGGGAAAAGTGCACTCAGTGGGGTCATCCACCACCACTGTCAGCTCAGGAATGCCGGCGGCCTGGCCTCTGCCCACGGACTGGGAGGCTGATGATGAGAGGCCCTGCAGCACCTGTGAGGGCTCCCCACACACCCAGGCCCCGACTCTGCTTTCCCACGGGGCTGTGATGTGAGCTATGGTGGGTCTTGGCTACAGCATCACAGTCACCAGAATCACCTCCCTGTGTTCACCTGTCCTTCCTGCATCTGACCACTCCTGACACAGCCTAGAAATACCAGGGATGGAGGGAGTGGGCATCCCATCCATAGGATGGGACTGCATACCCACCCTGCTCTGTGCAGCGGGAGCCCAACCTGGAATTGGGAAAGAAGCTAGTGGCTTCAAACTCACCCGCCCCTGGACAGAAGCTGATGGCTGATCTTTGGGTTTCCCACGTGCTGTTCTCAGACCCATCCCCTGCTCCTCTGCTCTGGCTCAGGTGAAAGGGCTGGTTCTCGCTGACTCTGTTTCCCAGGCTTCCATCCCCGTGCTGGAGAGGCGTCAGGGTCATCAGTGGAAAGTGGGAAGATGTGAGGGAAGAATCCACAGCATTTCTCTTCACCTTCTCCTTCTCCTTTGGCGATTATTTCCATCTTAGGGACCTGAGTATCCTAAATTTTATGTAAGGGACATGAGCATCCTAAATCTTAGCATCCCCAGGGACACTAGTACCAATCCCTCCTGAACACCAGGGCTAAGATGCTGCTCACCATGAGCTCAGGCTCTCCACCAGGCTCTGGTCCCCCAGCTGCACCAGGTGTTGCCTCCACCCTGCCCCTCTCATGGGCACCCATGCAAGTTTGGACTTACTGTGCACATCCTCTGCTCTTATTTTCTATTTTTTTTTTTTTTTTGTAATTGCGCCTTCCTTTACATTTTTAAGTTTACACAGAAAATGTGTACAGCTTGAATTTCGCAAATTCTGCACATTCCTATAAAAATGAAGAACACTACCAGGGCTCAAAGTGACCCCCTGATGTCCCCTTTTGATCACGTGTGTTTCCAGCTCTTCTAGACACAGATGGGATTATAAGGACACAAGCTTCTTCCAGAAGTAACAGGAAACCCAATGGGAAAATGAGCCAATGACTTAATGGCCTCCTCGCCAAAGTGGGTAAGTGACCAAGAACACAAGGGTGGCTCTCAACTGTCCCCAAGAAAATGCAAAGCAATACCCCTGAAAATGATGGAACGTGGAATACAGGCACATGGGAAGGGCTGGCCAGGACATAGAGCTGCAGGCTCCTTTTATCCGTGATGGAGAGTGAATGAGAACAGCCCCCTTGACGCTGGAGACATCCATTGGTGTCACGCATGTGTACACCCCATGGCTCTACAACTGCAACTCTACCCAATAGTGCACATGCACCCCAAAGTGCAAAAATGCTCCCCACAGAGAATTCTGGGTAACCCACCCCAGCCAGGGCATGCTTGCCTTTCCCTAATAGGAAGCATCAAAGGCCCATCCACCATAGAAGAAGTGAATCACCTGTGGTCTGTTCACTTAGGGGAATTCTGCACAGCAAGGAGAATGACTGAAGGGGACATGATGAGGATGAATTGCCAAACATATTGCATAAAGAAAAGTGAGTACAAAGGGAAACGTGGCATTATGTGAGTGCGTAGTTCATGTACAAAGTTGTACGTCTTGTGGAAATATAAATATGACCGGTTGACTTGGAAAAGATCACTCCTCTCCAAATATGCAATGAGCGTAAACAATGTTACTAAGTTCTAGTTCTATGCAGTGAGTCTAACCAAATCTGGCATTTGGTTGCCAGAGAGTGTTGTTATGGAGGTGCTAAGGAGGTATCAGCATCGAACTGAGACTTTAGTTAATGTAATAAGAGGAATAAAAGGTAGTTGGGTGTCAAATTTACTATGATTCCTTTTTTAAGTCTTGAATTGTGACAGAATATAAAACAGTCTCCCTCTCCACAGTACTGTGAGCCTTGAGCCTCGTAGAGCAGAGTCTTGGGGCCACTGGGCCCTCACTCTTGTTTCCCAGGGGAACCTCGTTCTCCCTCAGATGAGGGCAAATGTCCCTGACAACGCAATGGAGGCTCTGCCAAGAGCCCAGGTGTGATCTTTGACCACAACATGACCCTCCTATAAAACATTAAAATATTATTTCTGAGAACATAAGTTAGCTGGCTTTTGGGGAGCAGATATCATTAAGTCTTGCCTTTGCATAACCTGAACATATACAGTCCAGGCATGATGCAGCTTTACCTTAGATACACTTCCCTCTGGACATTTAATTTTCCCGTAAACTCTTTCCTAACAAAAGAGCTCTCTGGAAGGAAGACCAACGTTGGGGGCTGAGGAGGGGCTGCCTGTGGTTCACGCTGCGTGGCCACAGAACCCCAGTGTCCTGCATGGGACCCGGGTACAGTCAGAACTGCAACTCTCATTCATTTGTGCAGCTTCTCTGACTTGTTAGATGATTTTAAAAATGCCTCATCCTTATTATGAGATGAAAAATTAATGACATTAGTCAGACTCCTGCCCTTTCTTTTTCAGCCTCCGCTGCATCTCTTTCCTTTCATGAACCGCTTTTCCCACGTTTGAACCCCTAGGGGAAGTTCTGGGAAATGTAATAATTTTAATCCAAGGTCATTTATGAAAACGAAGCTTTTCTGTCTCCTGTGTCAGGCAGCAGGAGTTTCTATCGTGGCTCCTTAGCTTGTGCAGGAGCTCGGTGGGGTGGGGGCGGCTCCGGCTGGGGTGCCCTTTGTGTGTTATGCTGAAATTTAATAATAGGATGAGGAAGAGAGGAGCGTCATATTCAGCTTAAGTAACTGAGTGGAGAGGAGAGTAGCCCTCATTTGAATAAAGCATGTGGTGAACACATCTATTTGTCTGGGAAGCTGCTCATCACTCAGATATCAAACTCCCACCTGGACAAACAGACTAGGCTCCACTGTTTAAAATCTGATCACCTACAGAGCTTCCAGCATGGTAGGCCATCAGCTGATTATAGGAGGCCAAATAAATTGGTAAATAAAAGAAAAAGCTATACTAAAGGAACAAAGTTGATGTGCCACAGAGGTGGCACTAAGCAGGTGACAGTGTGGGCTCCCTGTGGTTCAGTGGCCAGTTCTCTATTTGTAAACTGAGGGTTGTGATAGTTTTTACTATTATCCAATCCTACTTTTTAGTGCCTTAATGTAAAGTAGGTAGTTAGACGTGAACAGGGGAACAGACGGAGAAAAAAATCAGGCTCATTTCATCTTGAGTGACGAAGATCACTTCACCTCAGGTGGCAAGAAAGACCCACCATAAAACCACCTCCTTCACAGATGGATGTAAAACCGAAAAGGGTGAGATTGGTCAAGTCCTGTGAAAATTAGAGCATCATTGCATCCTGAGTCCCACTAGTATGTGTGATTATAATGCAGGGAGGGAGGGAGGGAGGGAGGGAGGAAGGAAGGGAGGGAGGGAGGGAGGAAAGAATGAAGGGTGGAAAAGAGTTTGACCAGCCTAAGGCCTGTTCCTCTTTGGAGCACCCGCAGAGCCCGAGGCCCAGGCCTGGGAGGAACTACCCAAATAGCCCCTGAGGAGGGAAGTTTCCAGACCAAACTGAAAACCTGTCCTGCCTCCTCTCCCTGGAGGACCCAGCGAGGCCCTTACTTCCATTTCACTCTATCAACTTTGTGCTTATTCTATCTAAGGCTCTTGACCGAAATCTTTCTTTCAAGAAGACAAGCACTGAGAGATAGTGTCACCAGGTAAGAGTAAGGCCTGGTGCTCAGATGAGGGTTTGACTGGTCATTAATGTTGAATTCCCACCATGCTCCTCATTGTCACCGAGGATTTATGTCTAGTTTCCATCTCTCAGCCACTCTCCCCCCCTGCTCTGGTTTTTCTCCTCTCCATGGCTTGGGGCTCTCACACGTCACCTCCAAGCCCAAGTCTGCCTTTTCTCAGACGCCAGCTCCCTACTCCTGACTGGCCCAGGGATTCCCAGGAGGGGAGACCCTCTGGCCCTGTCTTAGTTCAGAGCACAGACCTGGCTGCCTCTGTGTGGCTGCAGGGAGGGGGCACAGGGAACCGTCACTGGAATGGAGGAAGGAAGCTCCTTTAAGTAGAAAGGGCTGGCTAGAAAGGGGCTTCCATGGAGGGGCAGTGGTGGGGGCCCTCATGTACCTGCCCTTCACTGCCAGCACTTAGCATCGATATGGGCACAACGCCCAACACTCATGGCCACCAGACTCTCCATACTCTCCTTGGCTACGTTCTTTCCTACCACCTAGCTGCCAACTGCGGGGTGAGAAGCCCAAGTGCCCTTTTCAAGGGGAGCTTCCATAATGCCCAGTCCCTCCTCCCACCGTCCACCATCATCTACCTGGAGCTGAGATGCTCTGGCTTTCTTGTGGTCTCATTTCTTGGGGTAGGGTTAAGAGGAAGGTTAGACCTTTTTTGAGAATTATGCTTTTATCCAAAGTAGGGAAGCCAAAGATAGGCTGAGAGAGCCAGGTATTTCTAGAGGAGTGGGAAAGCCCAAACTTGTTTTGGAAAATATTTAAACTATAAATAAAAGTGTGGGCCTGAGGAGGCTCCCCAGCCAGCTTCACCCATTCCCATCACCTATGTGGCCCCTGCACGAACCTGGATTATGTCCAGGCAGTGAGTACCATCACTGAAAATCATCTGAGCGCTGGAACCAGGGGCAGAAATGTTGGTGGCCACAAGGTCAGGACAAGGTCAAGGCTATAACTTGCTTTCCCTGGGAATCCATGGAGCCCCCTTTGGGAAATTCTTTTATATGTATAAGATGTCAGAAGGTCACGTGACCCCAGAGCAAGTTCATAGGGGCCATTGTTGTCTTGCCCAGAGTGAAGCCTGCTGCTGTGCCCTTTGTCTCAACTCTGCTGTTCCCTACGTCTGGAAGCTTGAAGGTTTCATTATTTAGCCCAAGCCTTCATTTTATCTCATTTAAGGATGAGCATTAAGAAAGAAAAGTAAAGTTGGTAAAAATAAAATCCCTTATTTTGCTAATGAGAGACATCTGTTTATTCCTCTTGTTTGTCATCGTCTCTCTCTCTCTCTTTTAATGTGTATTTGCTTAATTGGCAAGTTTTTTTTTTAATGCCAATCAAGACTGATATGACTTGGGAAGCTTATCAGTATCACAGCCATCTTTTTGTAATTATAGATACATCTTTAAAAGTCACTACTGTTCACTAAGAGGAGAAAGACTGGGGGAGGGTGGAGCAGGTTGGGAGACAGGAGTGAAACTAAAGACTGAAAGTGGTCATTTAAGGGTCCCCTGAAGATGTCCATTTCCTACCCCCAGAACCTGTGAGTGTGCTCCCTGACATGGGAGATAGGACTCTGCCCATGTGCTTAAGCTGAGAACCTGTCCACGGGAGATCTTCCAGAGGCAACTGGGAGGACAGTCTGATTTAAGGTCCTTCTCACAGGAAGGCAGCAGGGCCCATCAGAGAAGGACACTTGGCCGTGGACACTGAGGTCTAGAAGCTGGTAGGACAAACAAAGGGTCTCTCCCCTGGAGCCTCTAGAAGAGAGCAGCCCTACCTACACTATGGCCCAGGGATCTCTGACCTCCATAACTGAACGGCAAAAGCCACTGAGTTTGTGGTGACTTCTTAGAGCAGCAGAGGCAAATGGTACAGTCCCTGAACACTGATCCCCAAATGCTAGAGAGCAGATCCACTGTGAAGGTCTTTCCTTGGCAGATGAAAAAGGATACCAACACATTAAAACTGATCTTTTTTTGTGTGTTCTGGGGATTGAACCCAGGGGTTCTTAACCACTTAGCCACATCCCCAGCACTTTTTATTTTGAGACAGGTTTTCACTACGTTACCTAAGGGCTTCACTAAGTTGCTGAGGCTGGCTTTGAACTTGAAATCCTCCTTCCTCAGCCTCCTGAGTTGCTGGGATTACCGGCATGCACCACCACGCCCAGCAAAGCTGATCTTAATTGGGTCTTCCTGAGAAGATGGGCAGGGACATTCTTTGTTAATATCAGCTGTTTAGCTCTCATAACAAACCTGAAGGGTGAGGCTCATCATCACCCCCAGTTAACCAAAGAAGAGACTGAGGCACAGAGACCTCAGATGTGTGGCTCCAGGTCACAAAGCCAAAGGGAGGGAACAAGGACCTTCCATGGATTGTCCTGCAGCAGACAGTGCCTGCAACTGCCTTTTCCAGGAGATTGGGTTGTGAGTACAACATATAGACTAATGAAATCAGAAGGCCAATTTGAATGAGCAAAAGTCTGAATTATGGAAATTGCATAGAGAAATGCATGCTGGGAGCTTTGAGATGTCATTAAGACTCTGAATGTGCATTAAGACTTAATAAATGCTATCCAGGCAGAGAACCCCAAAATGCTTTTGGGAAGAAGGATGAACAGAACCTTTTGCTTCTCCAGTTATGATTATCATTTATGAACAAATAACATGCCATTTTCCAACATGTTTTCATCCTTATTCAGTTTAAATCCTCCACTTCTTTGTTCCTACCATAGGGAACCCTTTCATCTCAGTCAAGACAAAGGTGCTATTGATTCCACCTTAGCATAAATGTCACACATTCTGCAGAAATAATGGATTCTAAATTAATGTGGCTTTATAGAATTTGCAAAATAATTAATGACGATTACTGGCTTGAATCTGACATGGAGACCTGTGGATTATTGGGGCCATCTTCAAATGAGTTTGCAAACAGTTTGATTGTATTTCTCTGTACCCAAGCAATAGTTATTTTGTTATTATTACCATGATAGAATTTGTTTAAATGCATGTTTAATTTGCATCAGAACTACCTAAATTATCTAAGGCAAAATTAAATTTTCAATATCTGCCAAAATCTTAGATTCTAACTTTGACCTTAACCCCACTCTGTCTCTCTCAACAATTTTAGCACCTGATGCAGAGGTGGCCTCTGACTCCTTTGGGAGAGTGGTCCCTTACGTTTCCTGGGTGTTCTGTTCATCTGGGTGTCACTGAGTGTCTGTTTGGAGCTTGTTTTCTCAGGGTTTGTAGGGACCTCTTTGCATGCACATGCGTGGGCAGTGAGCATGGCTGATCACCAGGGGCTGATGACCCTCATCAGAGCTCCGCCGGCCCTGCTTCTCCTTTGAGAAGATGGCTTCCCAGGCTCTGTCTTCCTCCCCGCTCCCTGATCTTTATCCCAGGAGGTGGGAGGATGTGGCCTCTGGACACAGGTGGGAGGGTCCTCCCTTAGTGTGAGTCCTCCTAGCCAGCTTAGTCTTGTGGCCCTGATCACCTGTCCCTCACTGGGCTCCTTTTTCCAGAGTTGCTGTGGCTGTGCCACCTGGGAGCAAGTCCTGGTGTTGAGCATTCAGCGTCCGTGGTCCCCTGCCACAGCCAGGACAGCTGTAGCCTGACTCCTGTCCTGGAGACTGGCCTTCCACAGAATTCCGCCAGGCAGGTCTCAAGGTGCCTGGGTGCCATGGTGCCACCTTTGTGGGTTCAAAGAACAGAAGGTACTGCCTGGATTCTGGGTGGTCCTGGAAGGTGGGAAACAAACCAGCTCGCCCATGAAGGGCAATGATCCGGTCTCTAAGTCTCACAGGTTAGGAAGGAAGGTCGTCGTCAGAAGCATCCTTCCAGCTTTAAGACGGAAGCAGCATCTCCTAGGACAGATCTTTGTTCTGTGCTTCAAAATCAGATGTAAAGAATCCATTCCTACTCCCACTCCCTGGATCCTGGAGGGAGCATGAGCTCTTTGGAATGTGTGGTCCCTTTGACCCTCTCTGTTCCTTATGCACTGTCACATGCCTTCCCAATTCTGTGTTTCTGGGTTAAATAATTGTGCCTTAATTATTCCAAAATTTGGAAGAATTTCTTTCCACCTAGGTTTGGGGGAATTTTATTTTCTGCACTTTTTCTTTAAACTTAATTAGATCCTACTTGGCTCTATTTAATTCAAAGAATTATTTCAAAATAATTGAAGGCATCATCCCTTGGCCCAGCTTTGTGCTAGGATGGGGGGACAAGTCAGGCCCAGGATGGGCCCCAGTGTGCTCACTGCGCAGGGAAGCAGCTCCCTGAACAAACTTGAAAATCCACATTTGGGGCCGTCGCCTCTGTCTTTTTACTACCCCGGATGGATTCCTCTGTAGTTGTTCTATATTTATAGCAATTTCTCTTTGCAAGATCGATTGGGTAAGAGTGAGTGCCTAATAAATCAGCAGCCTGAATGTGACAAGATGTCCTCACATCCGAGTAGGCTGTCACCACCAGGGCCATGGTCATTGGCTCTTCCTTGACCATTCATCATGGCTCATAATTAATTACAGCTCTTAAATCCAAGGCGTCATTACAGAGATTATAAATAATAGAACACTCTCATGTTGGATTATCTATTTATATTTTTGTAAATGTCTCTCCCTTCCCTTTGCCCCAAGGGAGCAGTGGCAGTGAGTCTTTGTGTGAGAAATTCTAATTAACATTCTTAGGTCTCACATGTTTTTATTCTCTCCTGCACCAGGAAAAAAAAAAATCTTGTGTATTGTCTACTATTACAACACCAAAAGGTGACACTGAATATTGACCTTGGCATGGGCAGAGCATTAATTAGCATGGGACAAATGCCAGGGCACCTCTAGGTGCCATCAAGGGCTGGCTGCTTTCTTTGAAGTATAAAGTTGCTCAGAACAGGGGTCTCCATTGTGGAATCCCAGAGTTGGAATATGGCCAGCTCCGAGGATGGCTTCCTTGCACAGGGCATTTTGTTAAGGATCAAATAAGAGATGTACCCTAATTTGTTATGAGTTGTGGTTTTAATGCAACAGAACCTAGTAGGTGGAGGTTGCTGCTCTTGAAATAGCTAAACAAAAATGAGTAGCTAAACAAAAATGAATCAAATCATGCATTTAAGTGAATGCAACAAAGGTTTCTAGTTCGTATGCTGCAACGAAGACCTGGGACTGGTGTCTTTCTTGCCTCTGCACTCCATTTCCCTCTGTTGGTGAAACGAGAGGCTGGGGTAAACCCAAGCTCCCCACTTGTTTGTGGCAACCTTGTGGTGGAGTAGCATCCTGGACAAACCCACATCTCCCATAGCCAGCTGCAACCGGTCCACAGATCCAGGGTCTGCAGCATTGTGAGTGGAAATAAAATAGCCAAGACTCTGAAAAGCCTTGCAACAAAGAAACTCTTTTAAGTTCACAGGCTTCTTTGCTCATCCATCCACACTCTCCTCTTCAGGAACATAGAAAAGGAGGGGCGTGAATACAAGGCTCACCTACTACTGTTTACCAAAACAACAGGCAGTCGAACTTCCCTGTGGGCTGCCATCTCAGTCCTGTTCACAGCCTGTGTCTGGGGGCTCTGCACCCTTGCCTGGCAACTCTGGTGCACCCCAGGGGTCAACAGAAGCTTCGCCTCCTGAGGGAAACCTGCCAATTCAGAAAAGCAGGTCAAGTCCTACACTTTGTACCACATGTGTGCAGTTTCCTAACTATTTCATGGTTGTGTTTTTCCCTATAGTTGTGTGGCTTGTTCAAGGCCGGTCTCTCCTTTGGGACTGGGGATTGTGTATTTGTACTGCCATACTTCAGCTCCTAGCAGAAGGTGTGGCATATATAAGCAGCCAGTAAACTATTTTTGAGAGGCTTAATGGAGGACTTAGTGGCCCAGAACACTTCTCTGTCACCAGTACCTTGAACTAGAGAACCGTCTGCATATGTTAAAATTGCTGAGGTCCCATGCTTTTGAGCACAGCATGTCTGCTGCCATCACTCTGCTTAATGTAGGATTTCCATCATCTCCCCTGTAACTTCTTCCCATCTTCCTCCCTCATGTCAAAGGAATCTTTGCTAAATTTCTCACCCAACACATCTGCTCATGCAAGACCACACATTTACCCTAATGAGGCAGCACTGAGCGGGCCTTGAGGCATGTGTAAGAGTTTTCAGAGAGGAGAGAAAGTCTGTTTCTTTAGCTGTCTGATAAACTCAGAAGCCCATCACCTTATATCACTCCCATCTGAGAGCATGTCAGCCCCCTTCGAAAGCCTCTCATTCAAATCTGCCTGCCCATGGAGAAGGGTCTCTGGCCCAGGGACTTATTCAGCAGCTGACAGATGTATCAGCCTCTGCAGTTCAGCACAAGGATCCCCACCCTGTCCTTCATGAGCCACCTGATGTTCGGGGTCCCACCTTGAGTGGTCATTCATACTTTCTTTATGCCAAGTCTGTGGTTTTCCAGAAAAGCAGATTCCCCTGGGGTGGGAAGCAGGTCAGCCAGCCTTTAACCCTCCAGAGCCCATGTAATATTTATCTGAAGACAGGTTTAATTTGATCTTTGAAAAATCAAAGGCAGGGCCCAATGGAAGAGGGACCTCCCTGGGGAATGTGCACCTCCCCCCTCTCCACCCACTGTGCTGTGGCGGGGCAACACCTAGGCAGCCTCTCCTCACTGCCTGTGCTTGGCACAGAGCAGGCTCCAGTGCACGTCTACAGGAAAGAGCTGAAATCTACTGCTCGAAAACTACAGTGTGCGTAGATCCCACAGGGTCTCACTGCAGGCAACTGATGGATCCAGGGTACACCCCCTCATCGATACCCACAACCCTCAAACCTGCACAGCAACCCAGAGAAGTCCCAAACACCACTTCCCTCCTCTTACCACCACACACAGAGATCAGGGAACACAAGGTCAAAGCAAATCCAATCTAATAGTTTCCTGCCTTGTATTTGATCCCATTTTAGAAAATTTTATCAATTGAATGGTTAACAACCATCAACAGAGTTTAACCTCCTGGGACATTTCTTAGCATGTGAAAAGATGATAAGCGCTTGGGATTGGGAAGACAGAGAACAATTGAACTAATAGCTTCAATTGGAAAGGTCAGGTACAAAGGGCTGGAACCTGTGGGAGAGGATATTGGAGTGCACACATCCACACTAACAGGACCAGTGACTTGTTTTTCAAGACCTAAAAACAGAGCAAAGCATCCACACAAACAAATCACATATTTTCTTTCACAAGAAATATATTAAATATGCAATACTCACAAAAGAGAGCAGGCAATCAAATCAGTTTGGTGCATCTCCTGGGCAGAGAGGGTTTATAAAGCTCATATGGGAATGTTGGTTGGGGTGTGGTTTTAAAGTTTAAAGTGGGGTTTCATCAGGTTCTGCAAAGTGCTTTTTTAACTGATTGACACTATGTAACACAGCCACCTTCATACTCGGCTGACAGGATGAGTCTTAAACTTGGACGGCTGGAACACCTGTGTGGGGGGTGTTGGAATTATCTCTTCAGTGATGGCTGGAGTGACTGTGTTGGTTTTGCTTCATGTTGTGTGGTCTTGGGATTTCTTTGTTGTTGTTTTTGTTTTTCTCTCTTTCTTAGAGGGAAGGACTTTAATGCACCCTTGTATTTTCCCCTTTTGGAAGGGTGTGTCTTATTCATGGCCATCATCCCTCAATGTCACCTGTAGGAACTGGTAAATCTCTTAATGCAGCTGATAAAACTAAACAGAGAAGTAGCTTGTGGTCAAGATAAAGGCTGATTGGCTGAGTGGGAGGCTGGATGCTCAGCTCCATGCAATCACTCAGGACACCAAGATCCTCCCACTTTATGGCTCTACTGCCCTCTGTGATACTGCCATGTCCTCTTTATTGATCAGAAGATGAAGAGAGAAAAGGAACAAGACTGTGTAGGAGTATTACATGTCCCAAACCTGGGAGAAGTGTACACAACGTGTTTCTATAGTCTACTGGTTCCTGGAACCCTGACTTTCCCTGAATGACGCTCCCTGAATGCAGTGGGAAGGAAATATGTAGTCCAAGTCCAGGTTCATGGAGAAGGAAATTGAGTTTCACAGATCTATCAAGTAGCACATTTAGTACTTCTCTTCATAGAGAACCTACCTGCCTTCATAATATGAACTGAAAAACACAGAAGTACCTTAGCAGACTCACAGCCATGGGGGTTAGACGTGGACCATAGAGCCCACCATTCACACATTGCTGTGTAAGAATTGATCATGGATATATGCATCAGGCTGGGGAGGATTCAGGAACCACTGTCTGGACACAGGTGTTGAAGAAGTCCAGTATTTCTGGGTCCAGTGGTTGTGGCAGTCTACTCCTATCATGGCTTGAGTGTGAGGTGTCCCCTACAACCTCCTGTTAATGCAGGGATATTCAGAGGTGAAGTGGTTAGATGACCTCTTCATTCCATGCTAGTTGGAATAGCTGGTGGTGACTGTGGGTTGGGGTGGTGGGGTTGATGAGACAGGTCACTGGGGGTTTACATTGGAAGGGTTGTTCTTCCTGCAGCCCCTTCTCTCTCTCTCTCTCTCTCTCTCTCTCTCTCTCTCTCTCTCTCCCCCTTCCTCTCTCCTCTCTGTAGCCATGTCCTGAGCTGCTCTTCTGTGCTACACCTTCCACTGTGAGGTTCTGCATCACCTCAGGCCTGGAGCTGTGAAGCTGGCTAACCATGGACTAAACCTCTGAAACCATGAACCAAAACAAACATTTCCTTCTCTAGGTTTTTCTTGTCAGGTATTTTGTTCCAGTACTGACAAGCTGACTCACATGTTTCTCCACACTGCAGAATCCCTGTGCTTCTCCACCTGGCCATTTCCTGGGAGGTGTCCTAGCCTTGGTAAGCAGCTATGACAGACAGCACAGATCGTGTGGTTTTCACAACAGGCACTGATTCCTCACAGTGCTGGAGGCTGAAAGCCTGGACCAAAGAGCCTGCAGAGGGGATGTCGAGTGAGGGTTTCTTCCTGGTTCTGACCTCACATGGCAGATTGGGGAGGGGGCTCCCTGGGGCCTCTATTATGAGAACGTGAATCCCATCTGCCGCAGTCTTGGCTGGGCACAGAATCACGAGCCAATCAAGCAGGAACAAAACTTTATTTTGAAAAAGCCGCTAACACTCTCAGCGCCAGCAAGTCAAAAACCGGTCCTCCCACGAGGGTGTCCGACCGGAACCGCGCGCCGACCGGAACCCCGGGGTCCCCCGGACCTCCCCCGGAATTTCCTCCTACTATCCTTCCCCAACCAATGGGAACTCTCCAAGAGTCTGGTAACATGAGTCCGTAACATGAGTCCGGTAGCAGGCCAAGGTGAACAGCGGGAGTCCAATTTGCATATGAATGTAAATCTTAACATAATCATCTCAGTGGCTAGCTGGCGTCACTTTACAACCAAAGGTGCCATACATTGTATATTTGCTTGTGGCTCCTAGCATCTGCCCCCTTCTGTTTAATTAAGCAACAAGCAATGTGGCTAGGGACCGTGCCTGGTAGGTTGTCCAATTTAACATATGGTTCTTACCCGTCATGGGAGAACTGACCTTTAGGCGTCAGCTTCCTGTCTTAGGTTGAATCCACTGTAATCAGAGCAACCCGTCGCTGACTACCGGTCCAGCATTCAGCCATGCTTGTGGATAGGCCTATGCACCAGTGGGGGGGTGAGGTTCTTGCCTCACCTCTGTTGGCCCCCAAATTTAGCCTTGGTGCCAGTGGGGGGGTGAGGTTCTTTGCCTCACCTCTGTTGGCCCCCAAATTTAGACCATCACTAGTAGAAGGGAGGAGGATACAGAAATGCCACGACACCAAGCCAATTGACGGCTCCTTTGGAAAAATTGCGTCACTGGTGACACCATCAGCAAAGATATGCCAGTATTACCACAATAAACATGGGGTGAGCTGGCAAGGAAATTGCATCACTGGTGACACCATCAGCAAAAATATGCCAGCAGTACCACAATTCGGTGCACCAGATGATATTTCACAATGTATGCAACTGATATATAGTCCAGGCAAGTTCTGCAAGCAGTTCAAATTGGAGGAGTCTATCAATATGTCCATATCCTCCCAAAGTAAATCAAGTCCTTGATAGCATTACTTGTTGAGTTATATTCATTGATGCATCAGTTTATACAGTTTACTGTGATAGCTATCATAGAAGCTGTAGTTTGGTTTTATCTCAGTCTTCACTGGAATTGGGATGGAGATGGAAATTCTGGCAATGATGGTAAAGAGACATTATCCTGAACAGAATTATTAAATATAATAAAAAGAAAAGGTGAAAGTAAACAAACAGATCTGTTAAACTCCTTTAAAAACAATCCTTAACAGCCGTTTACCAAATTTAAATTAGTAAACAAACAGATCTGTTAACCATCTTTAACAACAATCATAAACAGCTGTTCACCTAATTTAAATTAAACCATATAAATCACGTGAATAAAGAAAAAATTCGGATCCATTTTTTCATGAGCGCTCCTCATATAAGAAATATGGACATACACACATACAGACATACAACACAAAACAGAAGTGTGCACACAACATACAACACATAAGACAATAGTAAATAAAGGCCTTGTAACTATACTTAGGTGAAATCTCCATTGCAATGTTTAAAAACTCCACAGTCAAAAAAAAATAAATAAATAAATAAATAAATAAAAAAATAAAACACAGTCAAAAAATAAAACTGATCAGAAAAACATTAACCTAGGTTTGTATGAGCTCAAAAATAAAATAGAACTTTATGATGTGGAAAAATGCAATAATAAAATAGATACTGAAAAAAAAAAAAACCTTGGTTAATCACTGTCGCAGATGTAAGAATAGCCAAGCTGGAGCTCTGGATGTCAGCTGTTATGGATTTGAGTCAAATCATCTTCTTTTTCTGTAGAAATTGTTTTAGTTAATCTCTCTGGAATCCAAATCGGTTGCTGTTCATCCTGTGGGAAAACACAGACAGCGCCCCGATTCCAGACTATCACTGGATCCGGGCCTTTCCATTGTCCTGTTAGAATATCTTTCCAAAGTACCTTAGGCTTATGTACATTTTTGGGGTACAAATGTCTTTCCGCAGCACTAAGTCCCGATGAATCTAAATTTAAAAAGTTTAGAGTAAAAAGGGTTATTTTAAGTTTATCTTTGGGGGATATATACCCCTTTCCAATTCCCTCCTTTTGTTTTAATAAGTACATTTTAATAGTTTGATGAGCTCTTTCAACTATGCCTTGTCCTTGTGGATTGTATGGAATTCCTGTTATGTGAGTAATACCAAATGATGAGCAAAATTGTTTAAAAGAGGAGGAAGTATAACCAGGACCGTTGTCCGTTTTTAACTGTTTTGGAACGCCCACAGTGGCAAAATTTTGTAAGCAATGAGCTATAACATCTTTAGTTTTTTCTCCGGCATGAAGGGAGCCCATCAAAAATCCGGAAGAGGTATCAACTGTAACATGTAAATATTTTAATTTTCCAAATTCTGGCAAGTGTGTGACGTCCATCTGCCAAATATGGTTAGGTATTAGTCCTCTAGGATTGACTCCAAGATTAACTTGTGGTAAAAATGTCACACAATTTTGACATTGTTTTATTATATGTCTGGCCTGTTCTTTAGTTATTTTAAAACGCTTTTGTAAAGTATTAGCATTGACATGGAACCTTTTATGAAAATTTATAGCTTCTTCTATTGTGGAGAAAATATGTATGTCATGTGTAGATTTATCTGCTAGTTCATTGCCCATACTAAGGGCTCCAGGCAATCCTGTATGTGCCCTGATATGACCTATGAAGAATGGATCTTTTCGGTCCCAGATTAGACTTTGTATAGCGGAAAACAAAGAGAAAACAGTAGAGGAAGGGGAAATCCTACCAGCATCTTCAAGGGAATTAATAGCATTAACTACATACTGACTATCAGAAAATAAATTAAATACAGAATCTTTAAACATCATAAAAGCTTGTAATACTGCATTAAGCTCTACCTTTTGAGCTGATTGTTTGGGTACTAAAAATGTAAAAGTTTGATCAGGAGTAACTACTGCTGCTGTACCATTGTTTGACCCATCAGTGAATATATTTGGAGCATTTATGATAGGGGTTTTTCTTGTCATTTTTGGAAAAACTACAGGATGCTTAGACCAAAAAGACAACAAAGGATTAGATGGTAAGTGATTATCAAATGAAACACTAGTTTTACACAGGATTATTGCCCAAGTATTTAACTCATTAGCTAACTCATCAATTTGATCCATAGTATATGGAGTAATAATTTTATTGGGAGAAATCCCAAACACTCCCTTAGCTGCTTTTATTCCTTTGAGTATTAATTGTCCTACAGCCTCAGGATATCTAGTAAGAATAGTGTTAGGGGAATAAGATAAATGTATCCACAATAATGGACCTTCTTGCCAAAATACTCCTGTAGGAATATTTTTTGTTGGTAGTACAATAAATAATAAAGGCAAACTTATATCAATTCTATCCAAATGCATATTTTCCATATATGTTTCAATGATTTTTAATACTTTTCTTGCTTCAGGCGTTAACATGCGGGGTGAATTTGGATCTGATGGACCTTTTAGAATATCAAATAAAGGTCCTAACTCTCCTGTTGGTATGCCTAGATAAGGCCTTATCCAATTTATGTCTCCCAATAACTTTTGAAAGTCATTAAGTGATTTGAGTTGATCTACTCGTATTTGAATTTTTGGTGGACGGACCATGGTTGAGGATAATAGAACTCCTAAATAATTAATTGGAAGATTTAATTGTACTTTATCTATTGCTATCTCTAGATTATAATTTTTCAATAAATTTGTAAGTGTGGCATAACATTCTAGTAATGTGTTTTTATCTTTATGTGCCAGTAACACATCATCCATATAGTGAAATATTTGTAGTTCAGGATTTTGGTTTCTAAGTGGCTGGATTGCTTTATTAACATAAATTTGACACATAGTTGGGCTGTTAGCCATCCCTTGAGGGAGTACTTTCCATTCATATCTCTGATCAGGACCTTCATGATTCAGTGCAGGGATAGTAAATGCAAAATGTGGACTATCCTCGGGATGAATTGGAATTGAAAAGAAACAATCTTTAATATCTATAACTAAAACATGCCAGGTTTTTGGTAAAGCAGACAATTGAGGAATCCCTGATTGAGCAGGCCCCATAATAACCATCTCATTATTAATGGCTCTTAAATCTTGTAATAATCTCCATTTACCAGATTTCTTTTTAATGACAAAAATGGGAGTATTATAGGGGGATACGGAAGGTTGTATATGTCCTTCCGCTAACTGTTGTCTGACCAAGTCATGGGCTACTTGTATCTTTTCTTTAGTCAAGGGCCACTGAGGAACCCACACTGGTCTTTCTGATTTCCAAGTAATTTTGATTGTCTCAGTGGCCCTTTCTGAAAACCCAATTCATGTCTATTTATTTCTTGATCTATTTGAATAGGTGCTGTCATACCTTGTTCTTGTTCTCTTAATCTTTTTTCTTTCCTAAAGCCTTGTTTAGCCCTAGTAGTGGGCGCGTTAGGATTGATGTTATTTGTTAATGTCAATCCTAATTGATCTAGGACATCTCGTCCCCATAAATTTACAGGAAGATGATCCAATACATAGGGCTGTATAGTTCCTTCACATCCTTCAGGATCCCTCCAATCTAATACCATAGCACTTCTATGGGGATTTGTTGCCACTCCTAGGCCTCGAAGCGTTTGAGTGGCTTGTTGTAATGGCCAATACTTTGGCCATTCTTGACGAGAGATGACACTAAGGTCAGCTCCTGTGTCCAGCAGCCCATTAAAGTCATGTCCTTGAATATTTAATTTTAGCATTGGGCGAGAATCTAAATTCAAAGACAGCATAGCCCAATCTACACCTGTGGAGCCTAATCCCTTGGAACCTCTTTCTACATTACAACTGGAAAATTTATCATGCAGGCTGGGTATTATTAATAACTGTGCTATTCTATCTCCTGGTGAAATTACTGATATACCTCTTGGAGAACTAGCTATAATTTTTATTTCACCTTCATAATCGGGATCAATTACCCCAGGACTTATCATAAGTCCTTTTAGTGTAGAAGAACTGCGTCCCAATAATAAGCCTACTGTTCCCTGGGGAAGAGGTCCTTTTACTCCTGTGGGAATGATTTGAATTCCCATCTCTGGGGTTAGTACTGCTCTGGCAGAGGCGCAGATGTCCAGCCCTGCGCTCCCTCTAGTTTGTCTGATGAGGGATTTAATGGATAATGCGTCCTGGGCACTACCTTGATGGGGCTGTTGGGTTCCTCCATTGCCCCATATATTTGTGGTTTGGGGCCCCGGGGCATTGGGCCCTCTAGTCCGTTTTTTGGCAATGGAGCTTGATACCTTTCTCCACGATATCGTGGGTAAACACTTGGTCCTTGTTCGTTTTTTGATAACGGAATACCCTCTATGGTGGTTTGAGAACGGCATTCATTAGCCCAATGTCTCCCTCTACGGCATCGTGGGCAAATACCTGGTATTCTATTCCTTTGATATCCAGCTTTGTTAAACCCTCCTCTTATGGGGCAACTCCTTTTAAAATGTCCTGTTTGATTACAATTATAGCATGTTCTTGGCCTGGCATCTAAAGCCTGTTGTACTGCTGCTAAGACTTGCCCCTGTTCATTAATGTCTCTACATAATTTAATATATGTGTTTAAATCCTCATGTCTCCATGGTCTAATGACCTCTCTGCAGCAACGATTTGCTTGGTCATAAGCCAGTTGTTTTATAAATGGCATTACCTGTTCTGTATTTCCAAATATCCTAGAGGCTGACTGAATAAGTCTATCTACAAATTCAGCATAAGGTTCATTAGTTCCTTGTATTACCTTAGATAATTGACCTTGTAAGTCTCCATGCCCCTGTAAAGTTTTCCATGCCCTAACTGCATCTACAGCAATTTGTGCGTACACACCAGGGTCATATTCAATTTGTTGTCTTTGACCCTCATAAGGTCCCTTCCCCAAAAGCATTTCTATATTTCTTTGAGGATAGCCAGCTTCTGCATTTCGCCTAGCTGTCTCCATGCAAAATTCCTCATTGGCAACCTTCCATAACAAATATTGTCCTCCGTCTAGCACAGATCGACACATGTTAGCCCAATCTGCTGGTGTCATGTCCAAGTTGGTAACAGATTCGACCATGCTTATTGTGAAGGGAGCTTGCGGCCCATAGGTCGTTACAGCCTCCTTTAATTGCTTTATTGTTTTGAAATCTAAAGCACGGTGAATTCGTTGCCCTCCTGCCTGCTCAAGTACAGGGCATGCTAATCTTTGGGGTCCTGCCTCAGAATTCCGTCCATCAACTACGGGAATTGAGGGCCGCTCAGCGGTAGATGGAGCTGTTGGCTGAGTTACGCCCTCTGGTGATAGAACGGAGTTGGTAGCAACCTCCTGTTGTAATTCTCCACCTGATGGCTGCTTGTCCTCTAAGCTTGCTTTCTTTAAATTCTCCTCTGTCTGACTAGCTTGAGAGACCTTCTCTTTTGCTTGACCTAGCGTTTTTTCTACCATAGTCTGGACCTCTAACAATTTACTTAACAGTTTTTCGGTTTGTTTTTTATTGGATTCTAATCTACTATAACCTAACCCAATAAGGTAGGATAAAACAAAGCCGAAGCAGAATGAAACAAAGACGGAGCAGACAATGGTTGTATCAATTTTCTCTTTCTCAGGGCTGAATAACTTCAAACCTTGAGCCAACCATTTTTTCCAGTTCGCCTGAGAAAATTCTAGGGCTAGGGAGCTCGAAATGAAAACAAAATAAATCAAAACAAGAACACATTGTTTTCTGAGAAGGTCATCCATCCTGTCGCCTTCCCTCAGGGGCGAGCAATTTACTCACCTCTAAGCTTCAGGCGTTCCCCGTACGGGCCGCCAAATGCCGCAGTCTTGGCTGGGCACAGAATCACGAGCCAATCAAGCAGGAACAAAACTTTATTTTGAAAAAGCCGCTAACACTCTCAGCGCCAGCAAGTCAAAAACCGGTCCTCCCACGAGGGTGTCCGACCGGAACCGCGCGCCGACCGGAACCCCGGGGTCCCCCGGACCTCCCCCGGAATTTCCTCCTACTATCCTTCCCCAACCAATGGGAACTCTCCAAGAGTCTGGTAACATGAGTCCGTAACATGAGTCCGGTAGCAGGCCAAGGTGAACAGCGGGAGTCCAATTTGCATATGAATGTAAATCTTAACATAATCATCTCAGTGGCTAGCTGGCGTCACTTTACAACCAAAGGTGCCATACATTGTATATTTGCTTGTGGCTCCTAGCACCCATCCATGAAGATCCATGCTGTGACCCAAGAATCTCTCCAAGGACCGCAGCTCCAGATACTATGACATTGGTGACTAGGTTGAACCTCAACGTTTGTTGAATGTGTATGTCATGGGACCCACATACCAACACTATAGCTGAAGGCCTCTGAGTGCTGTTCATGGAAGTTGAATTTTAAATCTCCTTTCCCATTTCCAATAACTGGTCAAATTTCATGGTATTCCTTAATAACACCTCCCTATTGTACCAGAGTAAAGCTAGTCATTTACAATTAAAAACAATACGATAGCCTGTTTATTATAGAGAAAACCAAATTCATTGGAACAAGAGACAGACACCTTTCACAGAGGCTACACATGGCTATGAAAGAGTTTAATCTGGGCCACCCAATAGTCTTTTAAAGATTCACAAAGGAAGGGCAGGGAAGGAATGGGGCAGTGGGGTAGGAAAGACGGTGGAATGAGATGGACATCACTACCCCAAGAAAATATATGAAGACACAAATGGTGTGATTCTACTTTGTGTACAACCAGAGACATGAAAAGTTGTGCTCTGAATGTGTACTGTGAGTTTAAATGCATTCTGCTTTCATGTATAACAAGTTAAATTAAATAAATAAATTTTTGAAATAAAAAAATTGATATTTTAAGGAAAAAAAAGAGGGCTTTCATTGCTCGAAATAGTGTTATCTGGCTTCTCTTGACAAAGGAGAATATCTGTCCACTTTAAGAATTGATATGTTAAAATTATTAGAGAAATTGATCCTTTCATTTATTCACCGAGCACACATGAATTAAATACCCAGGATTTACCAAAGCCTGATAAAATAGAGCCCCAACTCACAGAGCTAATTCTTTTGTTCAGATTTCACCACCTAATGGAGATATAAAGGTAAAATTTACTCCGTTGATGTGACCATGAGTAATATCATTTATGTCCATTTTCATTTTAATTTGCGGGAAGGGCCTGCTGAGTGTCAGAGCCCTGCCATCTGCACTTGAGCAGGAGGCTTGCAGGTGGGGTGAATGTCCCCACCCCCACAGGAAGCACCGGTCTCCTGAGGAAAGAAAAGCAGTGCTCAGAGCTGAGTAAGTCACTTGTTGAAGGCTTTCTCTCCAATTTCACCAGCAATCCTCAGGGCCATGCTGTGATGCCTGAGCTGCCCTTGTTATCTGGGAACAATCTGGATTCAAAGATAACACTCACTCAGGACACCAGGTTTTAAAAAGATCCCTGTGGTATTCGAAGCCTGGTTCTGCTCTTCAAAGAGACTTGCTCAGACATGGAGGAAAGCCTCAGACACCCAGAAATGTCATTGCCAGAGGCACAGGTTTTGGGTCCTGTACTTTCACTAAAAGATGAGAGACCTGGGGAGTATGTTCTGTGCCTGATCCCGCACATGAGTTTTTAAGTTCTGCCTCTGAAGATGAGTCTGTGATGCGTTAGCTTGTTCTAAGATTTGCAAATTCACTTGGGTTGTTAGAAGCAACCTTGGGTGACCCTAAGAGGAAACCATTTAATTCCAATTCTCTATATTGGCTTTGAACTTTACAAACTTTTAAGACCTTTTTATGTAGGGGTAAGCTCTTTATTTTAATAAGAGTGTCTTGCAGTAGGATAATGTTGTCATTTTTGCTGATAGAATTTACACTTCTTTCCCATCCATGTCCCTAACCACCAGGACATCCTCAAGGCAAGGGGGACAAGGATGTCACAGAAGGAGTAGTGAGCATCACCATGTTCAATGTGGAGGAAGCACAGCCAAGGCAGTGAGTGAAGGCAGGAGTCAGTCCACCCCAGGCTCTGCTGCCTCTGCGCATATGGAGGGTCCTGCTCAGAGGTGGGGGTGGTTGACATCCTGTCCCCACTCCCCTGCCGCTGGCCAAGCTTATCTCTATGGTGGGAATTTCAGAAGGGATGGAAGCGAGAGTCCTGGGTTCTTATCCTTAATCCTAAAGATTCTGAATTTATTAGAATTTGGAAAAAAATATTTAAACACTTGGAGCTTTGATTTCCTAAGGCCATCCCAAGGCCACATGTGAGTATTTATGGGCAATCTGATCATATTTTAATCAGAAAAAAAGATGAGCCACATCATTACAAAATTTATAAAATATATTACAAAGTCAGTTTCTAAACTTTGAACCAAAAATCAACATATATTTTAAGTGTATTATCTCGCTAACGACGGATACAATGCATAAGCAGATACCAATTTGAGCCAAATACTTTGATAATATCTTTAAATGTTGGAAGTAATACATCTTTTAAAAATATTTCTATTTGAAGTAAGATTTTCAGGAAATGATTTTGGCAATCTGAATGCTTTAAATTAAGTGTGATTTTTTGATCCTGTAATTCTGCTTCATTGGAAATATGTTAAAAATAGGAATTTGTATGGCAGTTATTTAAGTATATTTCTTACAGTGAGGGAAAATGTCTCTAAATAGGAGACTGATTAAATGTCTCATGAATACTATCAATATGAATTAGAAAAAAATAAATAGCCACACATTTATAAAATAAAAATGATGTCTCCATGAAAATGATAAAATGGATATTATATTACTGTTTGGTGGACCTGAGAAGATAGATTAATAATAAAAAGAACACAATTATTAAACGATATATACAGGCAACTTTATTTTTGTATAAAATGCACAAATACCAAAATATTTATGGATGGTGTAAGTGATTTACTACTTTCTCCTTGCACCTTTCTTTGAATTTCTGATTCCTTCATCATTTTTTATAACTTAGAAAAAATTAATTCTATAATATGACATTGCACTCATTTACCAATTTGTCTTTCCTCCTGTTGGAGAAGTTGTGTTGGAATATACTGAAGAGTCATTATGCAAAAGATGTCTGGATTTGTGTGAAGGCTTTGCAGAGCCCATGCCTACAGCTGTCACTCAGAGTTCTGCTAAATGGATACATCCTGAGGATTACAGTAGCTCAGCCTGGGTGTTCCTAGAGGACAGTGTGCCCAAATCCCCACGATGCTCCAGGGCTGCTATTGGGGAGCGCCATCTTGGTTCCTGGCAGGCCATGCAGCTGCAAGTGCTTTTCTTCCCCACAAGAAAGTCAGTTCTTGCTTCCTTGTATCTGCTGGGGAGGATGCGCCAACAAGTTTTATAATGTATCAGTTTTTATTAGATCACCAAACCCTTAAGGACAGTGCCTGCCTGTCCCACAACTGAAATTTATTTTTTTCCATGTCAAAGGACAGAGGTAGTCAAGGACCTTGGCTGCATCTCCACAGTTATTGAAGACCCATTCTTCTTTGATATTTCTGTTTGTGAAAAAAAAAAAACTGGCTCTTTCTCATTTGCATAGGGTGGGGCTATAATTTCAGCCTCCCTGTGGGTGGTACCACATGTTCTGTTCTGGCCAGGGGACTATGGGAAAACTGGTACCAATTTCTTATCGTCTGGTTCCCAAATTTCCTTGAGGTTGTGGGTTAATGGTTTCCCTTTTCTGATTGACTTGCAGGCCACGCGTTCAAGATGTCAGTGTTCCAAAATGGAAGAAGTCTGGACATTTGAGTAACAGGAACAGAATCCACACATGGAAGCAGTTGAGCTGTGTGTCTTAACAGCTTTCTGTTCTCAGCCAGGATGTAGTTATAAAATGCAAAGGCCAGGAATACACGAGGCTGCAAGATGGAAAGAGCCAGAGTCTCAGAGTGACTTCCTGGAGAGGACTCCCCTCCGTCTCCTTCCCTGAATGGTGACCTGAGCAAGGAAAAAAGTCCTATCATATTAAGCCCGTGAGTCCATAGGGCCCTCTCCCACTCCACACAACCATGTGGTCTCATGTCCTGTTGGCATTTTTATCAAAGACTCCATTGGGAACATAGATGCTATAGGGCATAATGTACTATCAGGCAATATTCAGCTGGATCTGAAGTAATGATTTGGGCCAGAAAATGTAATAGAAAATTAGAGTTATTACAAAATTTAGAATTCCAGAAATTTTATATAAAATATTAACTTGTGGCATCTTTTGAATAAAGTCTCAAAACCCTCAGCCTGCATACACACCTGATGGATTTTGACCAGCCACGTGACAGGGGTCCAGCAACAACTGCATCCCCCAGCTCACCACCAGCAAGTCAGGCTCCCTCAGCTTCGGGTCTTCCAGTTTCACTGGCTGAGGACTCCAGTTCTAACTGGCAGTGACAGGATGTCCAGGGAGAACCAGTCACCACCTGCAAGATGGTCTTGGGATTTCAAATTGCCATTTCACCTTTTAGAAGGAGTTCAGGTTCTGCTTAAGTTGACAAAACATGCTCTTGATTCATTTCTTATCCAACTTTGTGTTGTGACCTCTGGTTCTTTGAAAAGCAAAGAATGACAAAACTTAATAATTTTTTTTTCTTTTGAAAATCCTTCCCATGTAGACTTCCAACCTTTCCCTCCTGCCTTGCCCTGGGCGGTCAGGAGGAAGCACTGTTCTGTGGTTGAGGTCTCCTGTTGGTCAACTTTCCTGATGTTGTAAACATGCCCTAACCTTGATCCAGAGAAGACGTCCATCCATCATCTAAAGTATGAAATCCGATTCACTATTGATTGTTTTAGAATTCTTTTCTAGTGTGCGATTTTAGGACAAGCTTCCTCATCAGAGTGTTCCTGAGCCCCTTCTGAGGCCTTACAGTTTCCCTTCCTGCCTAACCCCTGTTTTCCTTCTTCTTGCACAATCACTGATGTGCTGAGGGTGCTGACGATTTGCACCAGGGATGCAAGATACATGGACTCCATGGAAAAGCAAGATGGATGACCCAGGGGAGGTCTGCAAGGAGGAGGCTGGACTCCACAAAACCTACTGGGTCTGAGCTGGTTTGGAGGTCTCCTGAAAGGAGTTTTAATGCATCTGCATAATCAATGCACCCACCTCCACCACAGCAGCTTACAGCTTATATGGCACTTGGAACTGGCCACATATGGTTGGTTATGTGGGGGAGGGCAGGGCTCTTGGAGACACAGTGGAGGCTTCCTGGTGGATCCAAGGCTGTCCTCCCCTCTGCCTGCCTCTGGTCCCTCCCATCAGTCTAGACAATCTCACTCATTTTGGTGACCATGCGGGGGCATCCGTTGACAGACTGCCGGCTCCCCATGAATAGGCATTTGAATAAAAGCTTGTCACCTGTGGGTTTGCGCCCTGGTGTCATCAGAGGCTCTTTTCTGGGAAAAAAAGAGCCCAAGATTTGGAGAGATTGTCTCAGAAGCCCACTGATCTGTATAATTACAATCTAAGTAAAACCACTCTGGTTGCGGCTGTCGGGTCTTGGTGACAGTGGCAGTGGCATTTCAGAGAGGTCAGCCTCAGAGACCAGGCATTTCACCTCATGAGAACCATCTCAAGGGGTGGGGGTGGGGGTCATGAAGATGATCAGACTGCAGCGTGGCTTTTTGAATAAACCCTGAGCCCACTCCCACGCCCACACTCCTCCTGTCTTCTTGCTTTCCTCCATTTCTCTTTCTCTCTGTATCTCTCTCTCTTCTCTCCCTCTCTCCCTTTCTCTTTCCCTCAGTGTGTTCTCATGTTTGTTTAAGTACCTGGGAAGTCAAGTGAATGCATGGTTCTGACTCTGGGGAGTCCGCCACTGGGGTCTCCATGTTGTAAGTAAACAATTTGGATGATATTCCTTGTGGGCCAGGGGAAGGCGCACCCTGTCTGTTGTAACTGAACCATCAGGAAGATCAGGCTTCAGGTACAGCTGTATCCAGTTAGTCATTGAACTCTTCTTTTCCCATCTCCCCGCTTTTCCTTCTTCTCTGTAAAGCCTGTCACCACTCAGGACAGAATACGCGGGCAGCAGGCTAAGATAACATTTGGAAACAGATCCAGTGGTTATTTGGAATTTTATGAGATGTGGTTGGAGAAATAGGAGACTTGATATCTTCTCATTCAGGGTTCCTTTGAAAGTGAGAGGCTGGTCAGAATGAAATCATCAACTCAAAGTGAGAGGACTGAGAAGCCACCCCTGCCTGATAACGACCCAGTGAGTGCCCACGAGGTCGCCAGGTTGATGGACAGGCAGACAGATGCAGCACGGGGCTCATTATTGAATGTGTGTGGGTGCAGTGCTCACTTCCCCAGCCACTGACCTGGCTGTCCTCCCTGGGGCTTGTGTGGTCAAACCCTCAGTCCTGAGGCTGTCCCTGTGTCCCCAAGGTGGCAGATACTCTGTAGGAGTCCATGGATTACCCTAAGCCCAAGCCCCAGACAGGAGATGGAGGGGAGAGGAGAGCCCTCCTAGCACCCTCATTAGTAGAGAGCAACCATGTTGCCCAGAAGGCTCCCCGGCCTCCCCTCTCATCCACCAGGGGTGGCCAAAGGGACCTTTCAAGAGGTGGCTTAGCCTCAGGAAGAGGTAACTGGGAACAGTGCCCCCCCAGCAGCTCATGGGGAGAGAGAACAAAAGTGTCCACAGAGAGAGAGAGGAGAGGGAGGGAGGGAGGGAGAGAGAGAGAGAGAGAGAGAGAGAGAGAGAGAGAGAGAGACTTAGACATCCCAGTCCTCATTTATGCATGGCCAGGCCTGAGCCTCCTTCTGTGTGACTCAGCTGACTTGCTTACAAATATTTATTTTTCTTTCCCCTGAATACATAGATTTTTGATCTTAAGATTCCCCTGCTTTCTTTTCTAATAATAAAGCTCAGATTATTTTAAAAAATTTAAAAATCTTCACAGTGAGAATTATTAATTCTCATTAGTGGGGATTAGAAACATGGCATAATATTTTAAAAGTATCCCCAAACTAATTACAGCTTATCAGTCATTCAGTTCAAAGCCAATAATCCTTCAGATTTTCAGCAACTACTGTCACCACCTGTATCAGTTCATGTACCCCAGGATTATAAAGTACCACAACCAAATGAAGACAAGAGGAAAGGAAACTAATCAATACGAATGAACTTTATTTATTTTTTATTTATTTTTTTTTTATTGTTGGTCGTTCAAAACATTACATAGTTCACGAATGAACTTTAAAAGATCTAACTCCGTATTCCTCAGTTCTTGAAGACTGTCCTGATCTGGTGGAAATCAATCCTCTAAATGGTGGTAGTTTATTAATATGTAACTAAACGTGACCTGATCATGATAAGATTGTGAATCTTTCACTGTGACAAACTCACAAAGCTGAGAAGTCCCCACAGTCCTGTTTTGAGGAGCAGGTCCCTTCAGCTTGGCGTGTGGTCCTGTGCCCTGCACTGTGTCCCGTGTCCAGCGCCTGCAACCTGACTGAGCATGGAGCTCCTGGCGCAGGAGCCTGGGCCAGGTGGGTCCAGTCCCCTCCCCTGAGGCGGATGCCGCCCCCTTCCACATTTTCTGAGGCTCATGTTCAAATGGTCCTTTTTGCTTTCAGATTCTCACTTCCCAGTTGCTGGTTTTGCTCTGCAGTCTATAAACCCAGACCTGAAACACTCATTCCTCAGAGCCCACCCAAGACTCTGTCACCTGGAAGGCACCGTGAGGCCCTTCCAGGGGTTCTCCTGCAGGTGGAGGAGGACAGGAGGGAAGGAGAGGGATGCCACCCTCTCCCTCTGCTAGTCTCAGGGGTTCTCATGCTGCCACTCTTTAAATATTGAGCCTGAACTATGCTTTGAATGTGCTGCTGGTAACCCCTTGCAAGAGCAGAACAGGAACAGCTTGTGCCAGCAGCTTCATTTAGCATAAAGACACTCAGCTGAGGGCCGGGTGCTACCCGAAGTTGGCTTTCCCAGGACCACCTGCTTGGTGCCCTGCAAAATACAGCTTCCTCCTTAGGATTCTTGCTGCCAAAGTGCTTGCGTTAACTTTGGGTTCTTATTTTTTTAGCTTTTCTAACTTCTTCAAAGTTGGATGAAAAAAAAAAGTAAAGCTGTCTCCCTCATTGGGCTGGAAAATTTGCACTCCATTTCCATTATTTTGAAAAGGCACTTTGTTGGGCCTAATGGTTAATGGGCTCCTGGCTGTAATTTACTTGTGACTATTATCACTAAAAGGCCCCAGAAGCTGCTCGGGAGGCCGGGAGCAGGCAGTTTCCAGCAGGTGCGGTGGACACTGGACACATGACTCTGCCCTTCCAGGGTTCCTCTGAGGGCGCCTTCCTGCGGCTCTCATTTCAGTTTGTTTCTGATTGTGCCCAGCAGGGTGAAGCCCACCTCCTCCTCCAGACTGAGCAGCCACCTGGATTGGAAGTTCACCGGTGCTGGCATGCAGTTCCCACCTGTGGAGCCCCCGCCTGTCCCAGGGGAAAGGCCTGCGTGGGGTTGTTGTATCTAACAAGCTTCGTGGTAATCCTTGTGGTCCCTGTGACCTTGGTTTAGGAACCACTGAGTCAGCGAAAGGCCCTCAATATGTTACTCGAGATCATCAGCTGGGAAGGCACTTTTGAGAACCACCAGGCTGGGGACACGGCATCTGACACCAACCTGTAAGGCTTGACTTTACCTAGAGTGGGAGAGAGGCAGCAGCTGCTGTGAACCCTGCCTGGGCCTCCTTCCTGGGAGTCAGACACCTCAAATCACCTGCCTGTCGCCCACCTGGTGCCACCAGCTCTCAAGCAGGAAGGGTGTTGTGCAGGTCATGGTGAGCCATGTGGCATCCTGGACACACAGGTAAGTGACTCTGAGATGCTGTTCCTGTTTCTCCTCTACCATCTCTTTGTCTTGGTGTGGTGACCTCTTAAAAATAAGCCACCTTACCACTGTGTGAGTGACATTTGGGGAACAAGGGAAGTAACCCCTTGTGTCCACACAGCCTGTCCTCTTTACCAAGCAGGGATCTCCCGAATTTGGGGGGAAGGTCTGAATAATGAACTCACACAAGCAGCTTCTGGCTAGTGCAGAGGAGTCCCTTTGCTCCCTGCCTTGGCTGACAGGCTCTGGGATGGCCCTGAGCGATTCTCTCACAGTGGGTGCCTTCGCTCAGTGACAGGAAGAGGCAAAGAGTCAACAGTGTCTATTCAGGACAGCAAAGCTACCTTTATTTCCTTAGCCAGGCACAGTTGAATGAAAGTTTTTTTTTTTTTTTTTTTTAATGAAAACTAAATTAAAAGAACAAGCAAGAAGTAAAGACCTGTGGCTTTGTTCCCAGCCCAGGCTGCGGCAGGCGCTGTTCTCTTTACCTTTCAATTTGAAAATGGAATTCATCTAAACAAAGGCACCTTCGAAACCTGTTCCCTGTCTCAGGGGCAAAGGTCAGAGTATGTTTATGACATATGTGTCCCCTTCTGAATTCCCTCTGGTGGTGTGGGATCCTGGGCTGAGCTAATGCAATTAATCCTGGGGTCCCAACTTGCTAACATCTTGTGAAGATTAATGACCCTGACTGAAAAATAGGTAAGATTTGCCTCTTCTGTACAGAAGAGGAGAAATGATAGTACTGGAGATGTAGCTTCTCTGACAACATAATCGTTTTACCTTGACATTTCAAATGATGACTGTGTTCTGTGATTCCTGTTGCCTTTTATCGGAGTCTTACTATTTCTCCTCCTATTTATTATTATCATCCTATTAGCTATCACTTAGTTCATGTAAAATGATTCATCCCCTGCAAGACAGTAGATTTCTGGTATAATTTAAGGCTCGGTGTTAAATGAATCTCAATGTAAATGGTAATATTCTTTTTATTGACAAAATATCTAGAACAATATGATAGGACATATCTCTTTCTTTACTGCATTTTGAAAAATACACTTTGCAGTTGTTGGTGTCTTCTATAGAAATGTTGGGAGGAGAGACAAAGAAAGCCAACCTCAGCAAGGAGAACTTAGGGGTAAATGTAGATAATTCGCCTTTGTGAATGACAGTCACCTGCTTTAAGATTCTGTCCAGTGTTCGCTCTTCCAAGTCAGACATTGCTTTACGCCATCAACTTTACCCTTTGTCTATCTAATGCCGCAACCTTAACTTTATTTTGCTAAGAATTATCTTTCATACTTTAGCAGAAAGTCAAAGCTTTATCTCAATTTTATAGGGATTGCTCCTGTGGAGTTAAGAAGAAAGTACATGAATAAGAGGAATGAATGAAACTGCTCACGGAGAAGAACAGCTCCCACCCATCTTGACGTGAGCCAAGCGTAAGAAACATCATCCTGGGAGGCAGGATCCACCAGCGACCTGTGTCCAGGTGTCTGTCCACCCCTCGTGCAGGGATGGGTAAGTTAGACCAGCCATCTGCTGCTTGAGCTTTTCACAGTTCACGTGGACTTCCAAGAACGTCAGAAGGAATGTCTCCAGACACATTCACCTTGCTAGATTGTAGAAGCACCAAGAATTGAGGCCAAAAACTAAAGGACATTTTTTAAAGTGCAGAGGGTGCTGTCCCTCCACATGGGGACTGCCTGTGCCTGGTAACTCCAGAAGCACTATCTGCCTCTGGATTTTAGTAGGTAACTCATGGCTGGCTGTGAAGGTTTCCCCTGAAGTTTTTGTGTAATAAACTCAGCTCTGTCTTGGAACTTGGACTGAATGGCTTCTTTCTGTTCTGGACTTTCAACACAGTTCTTTCTCTTCCTCAAACTGGGAATCTGGTTTTAGAAACAACCCTTCCACTTCTGGAAAGGTTTTCCATTTATAAACATGCTCTGAGATGCCAGGGAACACTGAGTCTTGGGCATCTCAGTGGAGAATCCTTCCCAAGGTTGGAGGTTCAGTGGGCAGGTAGGCTGCGTGGGCCCTCACCTCTGCAGTCTCAACTGCTGGCTTCGAGTTTGTGTGTGGGCCTCAGTGTGGAGCTGATTCTCTTCCACCTTACCTCAGGGACTGTTGTTCATTTCCGATGTTCTCTCTCCCAGGCTGTTCCTTCAACCGCAGTCTGCAGCCAGGCATTCATCTCCTGGGAGCCCAGCTGCAGAGACATCTTGTGCAGCAGAGCCACTGGCCTTGTTGAGTGGGAGAAGAAAGGAAAGCAAAACAGAGCTGCAGACCACACCCATCTGTGGAATGCTATGCACTCAAGAAGCAAGACAGCTGCCAGGTCCTATTAGAAAATGCACAACTTCTTCCTCACCAGAATGAGCCGTTCTCCTCCACATCTGGAAGTGTGTTGGAGTGTCTTTAAGCAACCTGATTTGAGCCCTTTTGTGTAGGATATTTCCAAGTCAAGCTCTGTGTTGCAGTGTCTGTATCTGAAGCAGAGTTTAGTGGATATGTGTCCATTAGTGTCCACGTGTATCCATGTATGTGTGTGTGTGTGTGTGTGTGTGTGTGTGTGTGTAACATCATGGGGCACCTTGGTCACTCCATCTGTGCACACTTTATGTATATTTACAGTGCTGGTCTGGGAGCTAATCCTCTGAAGCCCTTGGTTCCCTTTGCATGTGACTTCCTACTGAGAAGCTTTTTGCAGGGAGGAGGGGTTACCAGGGATTGAACTCAGGGGCACTCAGCCACTGAGCCACATCCCCAGCCCTATTTTGTATTTATTTAGAGATGGGGTCTCACTGAGTTGCTTAGCACCTCGCTGTTGCTGAGGCTGGCTTTGAACTCTCAATCCTCCTGCCTCAGCCCCCCAAGCTGCTGGGATTACAGGCCTGCACCACCACGCCAGGCCCCACAGAGAAGCTTTTAAGAGTGTTTTGTTGGATGGTGTCCCTGGGCCTCCCGCCCCCGTGTGCTAGCCACACCTGCCTGTTCCCAGCCTGCTCCTCTGGCAGGTCCCATGCCTCTATCTTATCTCCTGGTGCAGCTGGTGCCCCAGAAAGATGCAGCCCCTGAGTTGCGGGGGAGGGGGCTCATTTGTGGTGCCACCCTAAGCTGGGCACAGCCGGGCTGTGGGAGGTCCTGGGCAGGATTTGGTTCAGGAATGCCCAAAGACACTGCAGGGAAAGCCAAAGAGGAGGGAGGGTTCCTGGAGCCCAGAGTCCCCCTTCACCTAGAGCATGCGAGTGCAGTGACGTGGGGTGATCACCCCTTCTGGGAAGGGCCACTGGAGGCTGCCTGCCTGTCTTTTCCCAGGAGGTCCTGTTCATGTTCATCATCTTCTAGAAAGGTCTTTGCTGATTACCACTGGGGACATCTTGTCAGGCACATGGGTTGGGGGTTGCATGTGGCCACAGGCTTAGAAACCCGGCAGGCGTCTGATGCCCTCTCACAGGGTTTACCCCACCTTCTTGGTAACACTGTTGATCTGGAATGAGTTGAGAGGCTGCAGCCCCCTCTGCGGCTTCTCGGGTTCATTTTCCTATCCCTGTTTGCGGAGCCACGTGCCACTTCTGTGATCGCTGACAGGCAGGTGTAGCTGCCTGTGGTGTAGCCTGCAGTCAGGTACTAGAGTTTTCCCTCCTTCTGAACTTGGCATCATTATTCAAAAAAAAAAAGTGTGGCTGCACCAATGAGAAGACAGTTGACAGGTCGTTTCACCTACTGCTTCCAATTTATTAGAGAATGACTCTCTCATATGAGTAATTGTCCTACAGAAAATTACACCCAGGGAGTCCCTGACCAATGACCGCGATAAAACCCAAGAGCAGTATGTGCCACTGAAGGCAAAGCACTTCTTCAAATTATTTTTGTCTAACATAATTGTGATGATTTATTTTCTTTGATTTAATTTGGTCACCTTCAGAAGGATTGTTGGAGTTACACTGGGGATGCTCAAAAGACCTCGAGTCTATCACAAAGCTCTGCACCTCTGCAAATGCACAGGGCTCATCTTCATTTCTATTTGAAAGGAGTCCTACTAGCAAAAGTTTCTGTGACTTGTCTCCCCATAGTTTGCTCCTCTACTCATATCCTATAAGATATTTACTTGAAACATTTGGAACTATCCTTCGCAAGAATAGCAGGGGTTTTTTTATATTACTTCCTTGAAGATCCTAGTTTCTGAATCTGACATTTATTAAATATCTTAAATATGAAGTTACGTTGCCATTTGGGTTATGCATAAGCTTCATGTTTGATTTATTTTTCTTTAAGATGAAAGGTGACAGTTATGAGAGGATGTTGTTTAAATTACCTTCCCTCGGCAGCTCCATCACTGTGGATTGACATCTCTAAGAACTGAGAGAAACATCGAGAATAGAAGAGATGATTATGCAGATTGTGTGCACAGACTCCATAGAGCCCGAGGCAGGGGAGATGGGAGGGGCGTCAGGAGACAAGACCTGCAATACTGGACAAGTCAGGAATCCTTGGACACTTTCAGAGAGGGGAATCGTGATTCTTATTTAGGGGGAAAAGAGGAGAACGGATGTTACCATTGGTTTCTTGTGCTGTTTTTATGGAATGACTTTGGCTACTGAGGCTCTCCTGGTAGCTCCATGCAGACTTCCCTCTGGGACGAGTGCTGTGTGCATGACAAGACACCTGTCAGCCGACGTGCTGCCGTGTAGTTCAAGTCAAAGGAAACTGGCCTCTCTTTGCTAATTTGGTACTTAATATCGGCAGAGTCTAACATAATGTAAAAAAAAAATGCCCACATCATCCTGTTAATTCAAAGGAAGAAAACAGCTCTTCTGCCAATAGGATTGATTTGCAAACCATTTTCATTCCTCGTGTGCACATGTGGGATCCCGTCAGATCTGGACAGTTCCTCTCGGGAGCAAAGGCATGGACTGCTCTTGTTAAAAAGTGGTGAAGTTCAGCTTAATTTTAAAAACTCAAACCGGGGATCAGCCTTTGTTTTCCCCTCTTTGAGAAATTATAGTTTAGCATAAAGATCCTCGGCAATGAACCAGACCCTGGAGATGGGGAGAGACTTGGACTTAAGCCCACTGGTACTTCTTGAGCTGAGAGCAGGAGCTGGGGAAGCTCATCTGCAAAAGGTTTGGTTATTTAATGAAGGTAGAGGCTGCCAGCTGTCACTCTGTATCACCTTGTATTGGGACTCTCTCACTCTATCAGTTTCCTGTCTGGTTAACAAACAGAATTCCCATTTGCTAAGTGTGTTCTAATTGTCAAATGTGCACACACACACACACACACACACACACACACACACATACACACACACACACATTCTCACCTCATCTGTCCCCACTGCCAGTTAAACAAGCTGTTCTAAGCTCTTGGTCGCTCTCCAAGGCTCTCGCTCTCTCCTCCTGCACTGTTGTGTGTAAGCATTCCCTGACTCTGGATCTTCTTCCAGAATCTAACTTATTCTTATTCCTCCCTTTCTCTTTATTATGTGTTCCCATTCCTTGGAACTTGGGCATTTATAATCACCCCTGGCTGTTCCTTTAGCATTTGTTATTTAGTGCTCTGAGTCATCTTATGCTGGCCACCAAGTTAATTTTCCCCCATGTAGTAGACAGATTTTGGGTTCCCTATTCATGATGCAGGTGCATCAAATAATTTAAGATTGTGCAGGAATAAAGACTTGGGGTGAAGAGGACAGCAGATGTCATTCCTTTGAAAGCCCAGTTGGACTTGTCTTTACTGGCTCAGGGTGTCTTCTACCTTGGGTCCCCCACACTTCTCTCCACTACCTCCCCACAGAACCAGGCTCTTCTTTGGAGCTGAGCTCCCAGTCCTACTCATCTTCCTGGCTCTGGGTCTTGGCTGCTGGCCTCGCCGAGTACCAGGGGGTGAAGTTGAGTTGGGGGGACATAAGTAACACCATTGTCAGAGCATTTTCCCTTTGGTCATGTGCTAGATTCCCTGCAGCTTCCAAAACTACAGCAGAGTAATAAGATGCATTTGCTTTTTAGGAATCTCAGAACACAAAAAGTTCCTTTGAGAACTGAGAGATCTGCTGTAGCTGAGCGGGCGTGGAAGACCACCTCAGGATTTGTCCTCTAGTTCCATGAATGGTTTCAAGGGACGCCTGAAATCACCTGGAAACGCTTAGGAATCTGTGAGTAAAATCCTACACAGACACTCAGCCTGAAGCGGACAACTGTCTGTGCTCACTGCCCTCCATGCAGGCTCCTTCACCTTGGATATAAAGTCTATCCTGACTATTTTGGGTCCTGTGGCCTACCTGTTCCTTTTTTGTTGCTGTTGTTGTTATATGAAAATTTCTTATTTTCTCTATCTAATGCAGAATAAGAAGAAGCCTGCTGGTCAGTCTCCGGTCATCTTGCCCTTGTCCCCGCCTGTTTCTATGTAGAAGTCCAGGTGAGGGAGAGAGCTGGCCTCCTGAAATTTCTCCACTTCACCTTCTTTGCTTCACCGGGAGGAGGAATCAGGGAAGAGGGCAGAGTTTCCCAAGGCTGGGCCCCTGCACAGCTTGCCCTGTGGGAAGGTGGAAGATCCTTCCTTCCATGGAGTTGGGTGGTCTTCTCAGAGACCCCAACCAGGCTTCCCACTCTACGGCCTGGGCCTGCTTCTCAGCACGCTGTCCCCTCTTGTGAGAACATTTTTCATGCTCTGTTGGGGTGTCTGAGAGGGAAGGTCCAGGGCAGGGTTGGCAACCTTTTCTGTGAAGGGCCATATTGTAAATATTTTAGGCCTCACAGCCATATGGGATCAGCCACCCTGGCTCTGCTCTGCTGATGTGAATCAAGCAGCCACTGACAACACATTAAAAAATGGCTGGGTTCCAGTAAAACCTTATTATGAAGGCTGCCCATGGGCTGGAGTGCTTGGTCCTAGGACCACGTCACCGGGCCTTTGTCTCGCAGCTCACCCTTGGAATGGCCTATGCATGTGGTCAAGCAGTACGTGACTCTTGGGAACAGCCCAGGCTGAGGCAGATGCTAATTCAACTTCCTGTCGCATGGTCCCACTCCCAAGAACGTTCTAAGTATTCACAGATTCCATCATATTCACAAAGGTCCGTACCCCTAGAGAACTGTATTTCCTGCATGGACAGAGATTTGCTCATCAGCGTTTTGGCCTGAGGCAGTGTATATTGAAGGATCACCAGGGCCGAGCAAGATCATTTTCTTCCTATCTTGACTTAGGCCCAAACTGATTCTTCACTCTAAATTAAGATCATAAAATGTATAAACATTTTTACATATTTCGATTAAGGTAATTATCGCACACACAGTGGTATATGCGTGCAGCCACATGTTAACAGGGTGCTGTCAGGGACTGCGTGTTTACGTCCCTCCTGACTTCACGAGGAGGCCAAGTCTTTGGGAGATCACAGGTTTAGATGTGGTCATGGGGTAGAGCCTCCAGGTTGGGATTAGAATAATAAGAAGGGGAAGTAACCAGAGCTTGTTCCCCTCAGGTGAGGGTATGGTGAGGAGTTGGCTGTCCACAATCCACAAATGAAGGGGCACAGGATGAGGCTGGGGTACGGGCAGCAGGTGTCTCCTGGGTGACCACTACCAGGACAGCTCAAGTGGGAGCTGCTCAATCCCTGTGTCTTTTGGGGTCAGAAATGCCTGCAGAGTACCTGTTCCTGGATACAGCTCCCAGAGATCCAGCCCTTGGCAAAGACACCTGTGTTTGCAGGGACCCTTGTCTCTGCAGTTAGAAACCAACACATATCATGGGCTCCATGTTAATTAAAGAGATGACGCCTCTGTCATGGTAGTGCTGCTGGTTCCAAGTGAGCTTCCGAGCGGGGAAGCTGCAATTGAGGCTGGCATTCAGGACACAGTGGGGAGAGATTCTTGAAGACTTAGCTGTTATACTCTGGTGGTGCCTTTGTGTGTTTAAAAAGGCTTGTCTCTCCTAGGTCTGAGTAGTGCAGTGAAGTATCTGATAGCATCCCAACATGAAAAAGCATTTTAAAACTTTCGATGTTTGGTTCAGATATTGCCAAATAAAGCATTTTCTGTCTCTCAATTACTGGAAAATGATGTTCTGAAGAAAATATCCTAGCAGCCCGCATTGTTTTCTAAAGGGGACTATTGGCTTTCTTTTCAAATGTTTTCCAAAGGAAAGGCTTCCGACGTTCTCTGAGGAATAAATGAATGTTTTCTTTTGAGCTGGTAGACGACTCCAGTATTTTGGATGTTTACACATCAATTCAAAAAAGAACAGTGCCCCCTAGCGGATAAGATTATAATCTCAGACAGGGCTAAAGTGCCCTGTTATTCCAGGCCAGGAATACAGCCTGAGCAAGGCTGTCCCCAGCTGGAAGGACAGGCCAAAAGTCACCACGGCCCATTAACTCCAAATATACACCCAAAAATACTTAGAGTATAAGACACCAAATGCCCAGAATGTCAGCTTCACTTTTCTGGGTTGAAACTGAAGTTAAAAGATTTACCAAAATGTTATTGCATGAGACCACAGCCAAAGACATAAAATTAATATTTCTTTGTTGAAATAAGCAATGTAAATTCAACTTATAGCTCTCTGTGGATCCAGTCCACATCCTAGCTGTTTCTTGGAACCTGTCCTCTTCTCTTTAATATCTCCAATTCTTTGATCTGATTAAAGTATTGATGGCAGCGTTCTGCCGCTGGAGAGCAGAGAATAAACTCAGTATCATCAAAACTCGTAATCAGAGGAAAATTCATTTTTTTTGTGCATTTGGCAAATGTCATCTTTTGATAAAATTAAATTCCTTGTCACACTTGAAATCAATGGTGATTACAAAGGATGGGTTATTTGCAAGAGGGCTGTATAAAAGTAGTTATGAAGCTTGTTTCTAAGGTTAGAATAGATGTTTAAGGAATTTAATATTGATCAGTTACATGTGAAGTCTGTTTAATATCAGTACTGCTGGTGGCAGGGGATTTACTGAGCTAAGTTATGTAAAATATAATGGAATAGATTAAGTTTTCTTTTAATGATACTGTTAGGGCTGTTTGTCTGAGTCTAGATGCAGCTGAGCCTCTCAGGGTGCTCCCTCTTTGAGGTGTCAACAGCACGCTTATGTTTTCATGCTGCAGATCACCCAAAGCTCCAGATTAAGGAGCCACTGATAATGACTAACCAGATTTGGAGAAGTGGTAGATCTAAGTGGAGAGGGGATCTGGGGAGTTTGGGGAGGGTGCCATGGCTTCAACCATATTTAATGTTTTCTTCCTCAGATTGGCACTGGTGCTGTCTGGGTTTTCCAAGAGCAGGAACCAAGATGAGGTTAGACCTGCAAGAGATGTTCTAGGGGAGATGACTCTGGGGGATATAGATGGACAGCCAGGGGAGGGACAGGAGAGAAGTCTTAAGTTCAGTGTCTGTGGAAAAAGGGGAATGGGATGTGGATGGACATAGAGAGTCCATGAAATGCCAATGCAGAGGCAAAGGACAGTCTCCATCAGGGAACGCCCAGTGTGGCAGGACAGCACACAGACCCAGGCTGCAGGATCTTGTTTATAGGAAACACCTAGAATAAGCAAGTCTCTGGGTAAAGAAGGCAGGTAAAGGAATTCCTGGGACTGTGGCCTTGGGGGAGTGGAGGACAGCACTGAAGCTCGCTGGGCTTCTTTGGGAGAAGATGAAATGTTCAAGGCTTGATGGAGGTGTGGGCTGCCAGCTCTGCAGATGGAGAGAAGACCCGTGACCCGTGCACACTGAATGCGAGGGCTGCGGCATGTGAATCACCTCTCAACGATGCTATTTGAAAAAGCCAAAGACTTGGTGACAGCTTTGAGGACAGAGCAGCTGATGTCCACCATCACATGCCCTGTGGGTCCAATGGGCAGGTTCTCTGGTTGTCACCATCAGGCCCCTGGCGTGGTTAGCTCTCCTTTATGTTTTGTCCTGGATGCTACCAAGGGATGTTCACAGGCTTGATGAACCAGTGATAGGAAATAATCCCATAGTCCAACATGGATTCACTGAATGCTGAGAAACAAGTGCACAAAAAGGACAGGAAGTCGCAGAGCCCAGGAAGTGGGGTGGTATGGGGCAGCCTTCTAGACAGGAAGCAGGCTGAGGCTGCCTCTCCCCCAAGCAGGAAAGGGTAGGATGCAGCTCACCTGAACCAACCTAAAGGTAAGAGTCTGAAGTTTTTTCCTGGAGGTGGTGGGTGCACAAAGCCCGGAGCTAGAGCCACTCCTGAAGATGCCCACAGGGCTGGTGCTGTGTCTGGAACTGCCTGCTTGGCATGAGAGCCAGGAAGCAACGGGGTCCTCACAGATGGGCTGCCATGGTGGGTGCCAGCCCACAAGGAGAGATAAAGACAGGTAGAAATATGTGGTGTGTGGCCAGTCCAGGACACACTGCCCTCGGTGACAGGTGTCTTGACATGGAACAAAGGGATGTTCTCATTGTTGGCAAAAAAAAAAGGTGTTCAATACAGTGTCATAGTGGTGAATTTGTCTCATCATGCATTAGTAAGAAAGGGGAAAGCACAGGTATTTCAAACAGAGGGGGTTGAATTCAGAGCACTTGTTCCAGAGCAGATGGAAGACATGAAGAGCCACCCAGAGTCAGGCAACCCACATTGCCTTCACCCTGCTAGAGGTGAGAGGGGTGATGATATGAGAGCTGAGAACCTGGAACTTGGAATGAAATCCTGGACCAACCCTGTGGGAGATGGAGCCACAAAGGAGACTGGGCCACCTACAGAGGCAGTGCCCAGGGCAGAGAGGGGAAGACAGAAAACCCTGGGTTCTTCTCCTCTGTCCTTCCATCTCCTGTCAGGCTGACCTGGGCACTACCCAGAGGCAAAGACCCTGGGAAATGGGGTTCCTGTGATTGAGGAGAGGAAGGGCTGGAATTGGGCGAGCAGAGCCCGCGTGCTCTCCACAGGCAGGATTGTGGGACTTGGAGGGAAGAAAATCAGGGGGTGAGCATGACACAGGTCGGGGGGCAGCTGGCAGCAGGACACCATTCTCTAAGAAGCAGGATCCTGGGGCCACATTGAGACAAACATCCTAAAAGAGCCTTCTGACTTGGGACTTTTGACGTATTTCAACACTGGAGAGATTTTGCTAATGTCAAGAATTATTGCCTTGGGAGGAAAAAATCAGTTTTCCATTTTGTTTCAATTTACACATTATTAAAATTCACGTGAGTGACAGTTTTTAAATTAGGCACTGCATATTTGATCTATTTAATAACAGAAATGGTTCAAGGCATTGCTATCTGGGAATTGTGAAAACTAGAGAAGTAAATAACATATAGTTTTGGTGGCGTAACCAACACAGAACTAGAAAGAGAATATTACTTTCGTGTTTCTTATAGAGAAGCTGGTTTAGGCCACAGTGAGGTCCAGCAGTTTCACTGATTCCTCCCGAGATGGGACTCCGCTGAAGATAGGCTCATTTGGAATTTTCTGTATGACACAGTAAGTTCTATCAAGAGACAGGGGTGCTCTGGTCTGGGTAATGATTTGGCAGTTCTGGAAGTCAATATTTTACAAATATAACAACCACTTAGGAGGAAGTAAAGCCGTCTGTAGGAGGAAGAGTGGTACGAGGTCACCATTTCTCTTTACTGTTCTGAGCAATTTGGCTCTGGATCCCAGTTTACCTTCGTAATTCAACAGGGACAGAAAAAACAACTTGAAGGAGGATGACCACAGGCCCTGAGGTCCCCCAGAAACGTCCTCTTAGAAACCCTGAGTGGAGATGTCCTCACAGTCTGCCTTCTCACACTGATCCAGTGGGGACTGCACTGGGAGCCGTGTGGTATTTCAGGTACCCGGAAGGCTTGCACCCAGCCATGGCCAACTGGGGGTCTTGGTCTGGTCTCCACCTAATGCACTGGGAAGGGGAGGCTTCTATGGAATGGGAACAAAGCAGGTGCTGAAAGGCAGGTGAGGGCAGGACAGAAAGTCTCAGAGTACAAGCACACCCTGGAGGCTCTGTAGTGGTGCTGGGGATAATGAGGTGACACCCAGATAGGAGGCTGGGAATGGAACCCTGTCATTTGACTGGCTCCATTTTAAATGTCAGTGACATCCAAAGGCACTGTGGTGCTCATGCACAGGTAAAGCCCAGAAGTCACCTGAACCTCAGAGCTACTGATGCCTTACTCAGCAAAGCAGGTCACATGCAGAAGCCTGAATACTGTGGGGTGCCTCTCATGCTCAGAGAAAGGAGTGACAGTGTGTCTTGGCTCAGTCATGGGTGACCACTTGAGGACAGCAGAGAAGAAAGCACTAAGAGCCCCGCCCCAGACTCTGTTTGACATCAACAGAGTTTTACTAATGTTGATGCCTCCATGAGATAGATCAACTTTTGTCAGAAGGAACAGCATTTACTGTCAGATTTGGTGTTCAGATAGGATTTAACCCCTTTCTGTCTATTTTACAGATGAAATAGGACCTGGCTGCATTTGCAGATTCTGAGATGACTGATTCTTCACTTGGCTTGGGCTCCCTCAGGAAACTTGCCCTTGTGTTCCTCTCCACACTACTCCCATCAGCTGCTGTGCTGGTCCTCAAGGGCCCCTTTCCACTGAGGACAGTTTTCTTGGAAACCTCTGGAGAGCAGCTAATTGTGTCCCACATCATTCTGCTCATGAGCTTGGAGACATCAGCAAGCAGGTACCATGGCTTCCTCCTCAACACGGTTTCCAATGTCAATTTCCACCTGAGACTCTGATGTGCTACCCACATCTTTCCAGCTGCCTTGGCTTAGTCTCTTCTGCATGTTGTTTAGCAGCCTAGTTGCTGGTCCAGTCCCGTGTCCCTGACATGTTCCTTCATTACATTGAATTAAAGCATCCAGCTCTTCAAGAGCCTTTTTGAATTTTGTTTCTTTTCTAAATGAAAGTCTTCACTATTTAAATAACTGAGACCACACATTAGACAACTTAAAAGTTCCTAAGAAAAAGGTCTCTTTTCTACACAGTACAAATTCCGAAGCCAGCCTAATTAATTTTTCGACAAATATCCAGCATTTATTTCATACATGATTGGGCGAAGGTGTTCACAAAGCTTCTAATATGTACTTAATTAATTTCCTTTGTTTAAATCACTTTATGGAGGCAAGATTGACATAGAAGGTCTGCACATATTTAAGGTACACTCAGGGAGCTTTTTACATCACAGTCCCTGTATGGTGTGAGGCAGGGATCTAACTGCAGGGATTTCTACTTATAGAAAGTGACCTATTTGTTACATTGCTACCATTTTCCAGTTTTGCTCCATCTCCAACTCCAGCATATCCAGTTAGAGTCAGATTATCCAGGCCATTGGATTACTCCAGTGGTCAACTTGGCTTTGAACCCATACCACAGTCATAATTGCTGGAGAGAAATAATACATCTTGATAATTAGTAGAATGTTGCCCTTTTAGGTTTCCATTTTAATAATAGTCCCAGCTCTTCTGGGCTTGGCAGCATCCATTCTTTAGTGTTGATTCCAAGATAATGCTATTTTAAGCTAATTTTTATTGAGTGTTATGATCACTGCCAAATACATGGCAGCCTCCTCTACAGAGGCCGTATCCTGTGGTTGGGGAAGAGCCAGAGCTTTGTAATAAGCCCCGGCCCTGCACCTCATCAACAAGGAAACGTGACTGAGTGTCATGAAGAAGATCCACCATATCCATCACACCCGCCAATGCGATCACCTCCTCAAAGTGCAAAGCCCACTGTTGGCGACAGAGCAGGCAAGTGTAAGTCAGAATGGATTTGCCATCGTGCATAGAATTTGGGGAACCTTAGGAGGATCCTCGCAGGAATACTAAATAGGATTAAAATAGCTAATATAAGAAGCAACTCAGTTCACACTAGAGCCTGTCACGTAGCTGATATCAGATGGTGAATGCAGCTCCTGTCCTTCCGACCTCCCCTCCCTTTTATCCACCCCTCTCATCCCTCCTGCTTCTTGCACTTTGCATATCCACAGCAATTTGGGGAGGAAACTTAGTAATAATGCAGCTATGTTTCTACTGGAGCAAAAAAAAAAGAGTAAACATATTTGTAAAGAGCAGTGTTCTCAAAACATCACTCAAATTCTTGGGGCTAATGATATCAGAAGTATTAAAGGAGAACACAGTGTTTTTTTAATGGACACTTAGAACAAGACCGTATTTTGCATTATTCTGATTGAGAAGAAAAGAAAAAAAGTGGAATGACTCCAGGAAAAACCAGAGAAGGCTGTGACTCCTCCTCAGTAATATTTTCAGGTTTTTATTTCAAGTAAATTTCAAAAGCCTTCACTTGAATTAGCATTTGCCGGTAAATACAGCAGCTAGTTTAAAGCAACATTATTAAAAAGTTTAAAAAATAAAAGCGCTGCATATTGGAATATGAATATGTTCACTGACATATATTTTTAGTTTCTTCATTTCTCTCCATAATTGATACTCTAGTATAGTGTTAAAAAAATTCCCTTAAGCATTGAAAGCATTGAATAAGAGGAAAGATGGATCAATTGGAACAACATGTTTGGCTTATTTTATATATATATATATATATATATATATATATATATATATATATATAGAGAGAGAGAGAGAGAGAGAGAGAGAGAGAGAATATCTACATATTGGTTACAGGGTCTTAGAAATCATGAAATCCTTGCCAATGAATCTGTCGATATCAAAACATAAGACAGGATGATAGAATGGAGAATGTTTGGAAAGTAAATATTTCTAAATTGCTATGCAAATGTTGCACATTTATGCATACGTTCAGGCAACCTTAGCTGCCTATAACATGTGAGTCTATAAATGAGACTGTGCATATTTATAATCCTGTACAAGAAAACCACTTACTGAAAGAATGAATGCAGCTGATGTGAAACTAATTTGGGAAACGTAATTCTCAAGCTGAACCCCAGATGCTTTTTTCAGTATAAATTAATTAATTTTTAGGTACTGGTATTAAGGATGAATTGATTGGCAGGAAAGACCACCCTGTGTAAATAGGACAGCAGCAACTCTGTACACACTTTAGGTAAGGAACTTGGAGTACCGAGATCATTCAATAGCATGTCACCTATTGATTTCTGGAATTTGCATTGATTTTGTCAACTTCATAGGGAATTTATCTTAAAATAGACTTTGAATAAAAAACAAAAATTTCTGTTGCTGATCATATAAAAT